>NC_139496.1:4816329-6016329 GCF_008360975.1 Lichenostomus cassidix | reverse complement strand
ACACAATTTTTGCAATCTATCCTCAGCTTGCAGGACCTCTGGGGAGTCCACACAGCAGCATTTGAAACAAATCCCTCGTGCATAAAGTAATCAGGTTTTTCCAGTCACCTTTTAGCAACCCCCTCTTGGTTCCCTGCTGAGTTGGGATGCTCTGTGCCCCAGGAGGGAGAGCACAGTGATAACACAGCTGTGCTGTGATCACCCTCTCCTCCTTTATCATATATGAATGCACTTGTTCACCTGATATAGAGGGACTAACAGGCTTCAGGGAAAAAAAAGAATTAAAATTGAGTCCCACCACTGCAGCACAGGGATTTTGTAGCACAGCTAATAAATGGTGCTTGGGATACACAATCACTGTATCTGCAAAAGGGGGAATGTGTGGCATGTGTATTTAGTTTTGAGAAAGCAATAACGTACCTTGAAAGAAATGTTTTTAAATGTTCCCAAAACCCGCCAGCTGTTTGTAATTTTGCTCAACTGCTAGAAATAAAATTCCAGTTGCATGGCATGCTGCTGCAAGGAGTCAGCTCCTTCAAATGTCCTTCTGAGCCTTGGTGAGGCTTATTCAACAGCCACCCTCAGCTGAGAAATCTCTAGCTTGAAAGATCATTTCCCCCCTGTTACTGAACACCAGAATAACCTTTCACAGCATAAGTCTACTCTGCCATGTATGAGCTCAGCCACTATTCCCTGAGCTCAGATTTTCTTGGAATTTCAGCTGTAACCTAAGTTCCTGGGTGATTTGTTGCAGGTCGCTTGATATCTGTCTTGGAAATGTTTCGGTGAGATGCAGTTGGATGAAAGATTGCTATTTTCAAAGCATTAGCTTCAGCTGACCCACTGGAAGAGCTCATACTCCCAGTTTTGTTATTTCGCCTCCAGCAGTTTGCTTTATCGCAAGCTCTTGAAAAAATTCTCGTTCCAAGAAACATCTCCATTGGGTCAGACAGCAACTGAGCCTCATCCAGCCACAGGAACAGGGCTGGGATTGCTCACACAGGAGGGCTGAGGCCAGCCTGGCCCTGGGAGACCCTGCCTGGCTCTGAGCAGTGCCCATCCCATGAGGGACCCTGGCCCTGTGATGAAAGCAGCAGAATTTATCTGAGTGAGCTCTCCCTTGCACTCAGACACTGCAGGAGCTGGCAGGGCTTTGGGGTGAACCCTAGGGCTGGGGTGAGCTGGCTCCAGCAGCCTTTCCAGGGGGTGTTGTAATGCCACCCCAGGTGTGCAAGGAGCAGGATTAGGAAGGCAGGGTCTCCATCTCACTGCTGTGAAACTGGAACAGAGTTGGTTTTACTCAAAAGCTTTTGAATTTTGAGTAATATTCAATTGAACTTTGAATTTTGAACTTGCCAAAGTCCCTGGGTCACATGCAACTCCTGCTGCTGGCCCCAGGTGACCCTGGGCAAGCTGATCTTGGTGTTTGCCATGTCAGGGCTCTGCCACAGCCCTGGTTCTGCACACACACTGCAGGGTTTCTATCCTAAATCTTCTCATGTGAATAAGCAAGGTTAAAGTGGTTTAACGTGAGAATTTCTCACTTCAACAAATGCGTTTCTTTCCCCTGGTTAGAATCATGGAGGGAAAAAAATTGTCAGCGTTTCAGCTACAAAGGATCTAAAGCTGGTATTATACCTCATAAAACAAGTGGTGCAAACCAGAGCCATGTATAACGCTGAGTGGGCAACTCTGCAGCTCAAGTGCAATAGATTATCTCAAGCTCGAGCAGTCAGGACCATCAGTCATGTGGTTTCCAAGAAACTGAAGATTTAGACAGAGAAATGACTTGCAGAGGAAAAACTGTGACTACGTCAGGCAAAAAAAACCCCAACGTTTAGTCTGAGACCTGCTAACTAACATGGCCTGGGCACACTTCTAAAATACAGGTTTGGCTTTTTTTTTTTTATCCCAGGGAACCAGATCTGCGTGGTTTATCTAAATTCCTGTCTTGCCTCCAAAGATTCTGTGAAGAATAATGAATGAGAAGCAAGTTAAACCCAGGTTATAAGTGGCTGCCTTACAGGATTCCCAGTGCTCTGGGGCCCTTGGTTGGCCACCACCTCTCCTCTCCCCTTGCAGAGGCAGCCAGCTCAGCACAGCAGAGCAGCAGAAAGGCTTTTCCCTAGCAATTAATTTGTGTGACAAGACGTGCTAGAAAGAAAAAAGCAGCAGAAGAAAGGAGTTTCCTTTGTCGCTTATTTACTCCTGAAGCACGCTCCGTGCACCTGACACGTTTGCTGGCTTCATTCTGGATCTAATGCAAGAAATTGGCACAGTCTCAGCGCTGTGGTTCATTTTAAATGCAACAAGATCACGCTACGGTACTTGACACATCTCTAAGAGCAACATCATGACACTGTTGACACTGAATGTTCGCTAATGGCATCCGCTGCCAAACTCCGATGTAAAATGAGTGGGATAACAACAGCAGCATTTAAAAAAAAAAAAAACTTCATTCAAGGGAGCATTTAAAATTTTATCAGGTCTAGCTGGCATGGTGGATTTGCAAATGTGGAGAATATCCAGTTTCTGTTGCTTACTCACAAGCTTCCATGTGCAAGCCAAGTGCAGCTTCATCCCCCAGGGCAGGGAAACCCAGAGGTGCAGCAGCCATCCAAACATCTGTCCTCGCAGCAGGTGGTGTCTGGCTGGACTCAGGCAAGGACCTGGCTCCTGATGGTTTTAGTTCTAAAAAACCCCTTCATTATTTGGGTTATTAACGGCCCTAAAACAGTTGCACTGATAAGTCAGAATGTAGCCACTTCAGCTTTTCAGTCAATAAAATATGATATAATCAGATGAGATGAAAATCAAAGTTCTATAAATAAATATGGCTGAGTTAATCATTAGCTAATGATCTGTTGGTGAGGATTTAAGCAGAAAAGAATTACTGGATTTCTGTGTGATTGCTGTGAACATTTCTGAGAGTGGCTCCAGTTACATTGGCTTAAATTTGATGCAAATACAACTTCATTCACACTTTTGCTAACACAAGCTACTTTCCTAAAAAGTACTCTTATTTAAATATTTATAGGAAGCATCAATGGGTTTTAAAACACATCCTTAGTTTGGACACTGTAAGTCACTTATCTAGGTTGTCAGGATTGGGTATAAACTGGGCTCCTAGTTTTGGAGATGGTGAGAAAAGAATTGTAGGAAAAATACTTTCTTGTACTGATGTTTCAAATCCTGCTCCCTGCCAGCAGGGAATTGTGGTTGAGCTAATCAACATGTTTGAGTCCCAATGGGTTTCCAGTATCTGAGTGTCAATGGCATCTGAAATTTAAACACTGTGGATGCTGAATTTTTTATCTGGGGGAAGGTTATGGTTTTTAATCTTTTTTAAGTGGTTCTGCTCACAGATATAAGATTTGCAGGACATTTGCAGTACTCTGGGGCCAAAGCATAACAGGAGAAAGGAAATCTATTACTCCCTCTGTACAACCTGCAGTGGAAATCCTGAGTGAGGCTTTGCTGTACAACCTCTGTTCAGTGATGATGATAATAAGTTCCTCCAGTTGTTAAGTACAGCTAATAAAGTTGAAAAACACCTTTTGAAAAATGATTAGGTAGACAATAAAGTATGTCAACTTGAAAATATGCATTCTTCATGTGATGACTGGAGATAGTTTATCACTTTATGAGTGACACATCCATTTATAAATATTTATTCTCTCCGGTGGTACTGATAAATCTTTCGAGCCTATAAGCCCATTGATACATACACAGTAATATCATTTGTCTTTCCAATGCATTTTATTTATTATTGACTAATTGCCTGCCAGATTGTAAATATGATAGGGGTGGCATTGTGCTTTGATTAACTGTATGTTAAAGTACCCAGAGGAATTTAGATCTAGCTCTGAGCAAAGACATCCAAGGCAATAAATTGTATATTTTGAAATCAGCTATGCAGTATGGAGCTGCAGCACTAGTTAAACAAGCTGAGCAGAGGCATTTTCCAGAGCAGTTTATTTTGATTAATGGGCTCCCAAAAGCCTCTTGCTGCTGTTTACAATGGATTTGCTGTAATATTTACAATAAACTGGGGTAAGTCAAGAGAGTTTTAATGTACTTCGACAGGTTACTTGCACTCCACACACCCAGGGCCAGGAGTGTGGTGCAAAGTCAAACAGGTAAATGTTCTGTCCTCCTCTTTTTGGCACACGTGGGGATTTTTTCCTGGTTCTCCTCCTTCAACTCCACTCTCAGACATTTTCTTAGCCAAATGTTTAAAACCGGCTTAACACATCTCGAACCATCTCTGTGATGACTGGAGATAATTTATCACATTAGAGCTGACACACCATTTATAAATATTTATTCTCCGTGGTGGCACTGATAAATGGGCTGAGCAGCAGGGCCATCGGCAGAGGCTCACAGAGCTGCTTCCCTCTCCTTGTTCTCCTGCTGCAAACAGCTCTGGCAGCAGCACCTTCCTGGGCTGCCAGGGACACCAGGAGGGCAGTGGCACCTCTTGGTTAACTCCATCAGAACACTTCTGGTTAGAACATACTTGTTACCAGCAGCTCTCAGGCATTCCTGTAGAGAAATTCAAGGTTTTCAATGGCTCTGAAGCTGTCGCAGCAGGAATTCTGTGATCTGGGCTGCTCTGGATGCTCACCACAAACACAAGGCTTGCTCACCTCTTGGTTTGTGTCTCTTGAAGCCATAAGGGACTAATGTTACTGTTCTGCCCCAATAAAAATCGCTCTGTGCTAGCTGGCTGTCTGAAACACGGCGCAGGATGGGTGTGTGTTGATGCTGGAGACGCCTGCCGGCACTGCCAGCCCCTCCACTCACCCCCTCCTCCCTAAAAATTGAACTAGTTTGTCAGGCTGTACTTATGCACCGTGTAATTTGACAGGAATTCTATTGTAATTAGCACCCGCTAATCACTGCCAGCAACGTTAGTTAGCTAATTGTACCTTGGGCATTCAAAACTCAAGCGAACCCAAACCTCACACAGAGTTTTGCCGAAATTGATGGAATAGCCCAATGTGTGTGTCCTGGTGAGGGATGTGGCCAGGGGGATGCCGATGTGTGCTGGTGGCTCCATCTGAGTCCTGCAGAAACATCTCTGGGGCAACATATGGGACCTGCTGGAGCTTCTCCATAACCTGAACCTGTGGATGGGGCAGGGGAAGGGTGAATTTTGCAGGGCTGGTGCAAGAAATCCCCAGGATCACAGAGCTCCAGAGGCAAAACTGACAGCAGGAGCCAGAGGTGCATACTTTCCTGACAGATGGGCCAAGTCAAGGAAGAGTTTGGCATTTCCGCTAGGGGAAATCATATTGCTCAGATTTTTTTTTTATTCCGTTTTTGACACTTATTTCTTTACAGTTAAAGAAACAGGGAGTGCCATCACTCCAGCAGCCTTTTCTCCATGGAGGCAGAATAACCCAGCTCTCTTTGATTTCCATTATGCTTTCCAGTGGATCTGAGATGTAATTAATTAATTGATTTTTGCTGCCAGTCCCCTAATTAACACTAAATAAAAATTCATGCCAGGGTTAATAGCTTTAAAGGTTGGAGGCAGAAGCTTCTGGTGCTCAGGTCTGTTGCCCGTTGAGCAGTGCATTTGGGTTATATTCCCTGCTATGCTTTTAATTCCTAATCAATTGAAAGTTAATTTTGTTCTTAACTGAAAGGGAGCCAGAGATGGGTTACTGGTTTTGTTTTATGGCCTTACAGGGCAATGTTCACAACAGTTACAGCACCACTGGGCAAATTGGCATAGCATGGCAAGGACATGATCCTGGTGTAATATGGTCCCAAACCAGTGAGATTTATACTTTGTGATCCCAATGCTGCACTCTTTGCTCTTTAGTGTACTGGAAGATTACCAGTACTTAGTATTTGTATGATTCTTCAAGGCTCTGAAGTGCTGGTTGGTTTTATGTGTGGCCAGTGGAATTTTACTTACAAAAGGTCAGGTTGTTTTTATCCATTATCTTTTACTAGACAATAAAATTGAAAACTAGACAGAATTATTGAAAATATTGCTCTATGTGTTCATAAAATGAATTATCTGAACAATCTCATTCCCTCACTGGAGCAGGAATTTTAAAATGCCTCAAAACCTAGACTGAACCCAGGAAAGGTGAGCTCCTGGATTTTGGTGATCCATTAAACCCTTGAAAACCTCCCTGTGTGAATGACAAGAAAAATCATAAACATTCTCCAGTTGTCTTAAAAAATGGAAGATAAATAAGGACGAGATTTTCTGTCTGACTGCTGCTCTCACTTTTATGCCTCCGTGGCTTTTTGGCTCAAAATCTTCCCTTCCCTGGACATGCATGGTGCAATCCTGAAGTGTGTCAGGAAAATATTCAGAGCCAACACCATGAGCAGTGAAATATAGCCATGTTTGACAAAAAAGAGCTTTGGTAAAGACCTCTGCAGGGTGGCTATGAGATGGTGTATTTACATTCTTTTCAATCAATGAAGAATTTAGTTAATGAAGTGGGATTGAAGCAGTTTGGGTAGGAAGGGGGATGTCCAGGGCAAACCTCTTGTAATTCCCATTGTTGTTCATTGTATTTGGGTAACTCCCTGAGAACATTCATGTTCAACGGGGCTTTTCCTTCTCCTAGGTGTTGCTAGCAGTACCATCCTCCTGAAATATGGAAATATTCATCTTCACAGTTTCTCTTCCATTTCCCACTGCCTTCTGTTCTCACTTGCCCTCAGGCTCATGGTGTGAGCAGCTGTGCAGCTGCTGTGCTACACCCCAGTGCCCCCAAGGTGCCTGGGCTCAAATTGGTAACATGGTGCCAAGCAGTGAGGAAATTGAGCTAAAATCCCTCCTCCTGTCTCTTCTTTTTGTCTGTTTGGGCATTTGCAGCACTGAGCAGTCTGGAAAGAGAATAGAGCAAAAAACCATAATTTCAAATAAATGCATAAAATACTTTTTTCCCAGCCCATCTCCCCTAGGCTTTAAAACATTATGGGTATTTTTTTTTAAGCTACAAGGTGGTGCAAGTTGCAAGGTGTTTGCCAGAGCGCAGCATGCTCTGTCTCAGTTGGGATCACTACAGCTAATCCCCAGGCATCCAACTCTGATTTTATCTTTTTGTTATCAACTTTGTTCTTTGATCCAACTGGAGTATCAGTTCCATTCCTTTCCTTTAATGATCTGCTGCTCATTTGCTTCTCTGTGCAATCCCCGTGCTCTGGGTACTGCCAGCCTTTAGCCCTGGCCACACTAATACATAATGCAGATGATAAAAGCCAGTGTAACAGAAAAGAGGTCCCAGGGAGAATACAAACCATGACAAAATAAGAAGGAAGCAGATGGTTAGGTATTAAACTGAAGTAATAAAATAACATCTGGCAGAATATCACACGCATGCACTGATGCCCATCTGAGGAGTGCACTGATTTAAGTAATATGTTTCTCATTTTTGTGCAATTAACACCAAAATTTGCATAGCAAACAGTGGCAGAGCAGGCAGAGGCTTCTTCTGAAAAATGCAGCCCAAATATGTCTTTCCTACAAGGAGACTGGGCATAGCAGATGCTGATGGATTTCTATACTGTGGTGTAAAGCAATTAATGAGTCATACCTTCCTGCTGGCCAGAGAACCCATTACTCTGTTTACATGCAGCCTGGCAGATGCACTTGTTTGCAGGGCTGGAAATTAAAAGATAAAGGGGGAATAGCACTTGACCACGTGGAGTATCACTCCTCCCCGTGCTGTAGGGAGCAGGATGCAGTACAGACTAGGTGGATCCTTAAAACCCCAGGGAGGTAAATCTGACTGCCTCAGTTCCTCTCCCAAATTTCCCTTTATGCGAGCTAGGGAAAGAGAAAGCTTGGGGCTGGGTTTTTCGAGGGAAGTTGGAGGGCAGATGAAATCCCCACGTGGTTGAACCAGCCACAGGCAGCAGCAGGTACCCTGCAGGCAGGGAGGTGCTGCCCTCACAAGCCCTGGCCTGCTCACAAACCGAGCCCAGCCTGATGGAAAAATGTTTGTGTTGCTGAGGAAGGGCAGTGCTGGGAAAGCTGCTGGGTGAAGGATTCCAGCAGGAATTCTCCATCTGTGGACCCATGTCCAGCCTTGGGGGACAGCCTCAGCCACCTGCTCACCCCACACTGCACAGGACTGGAGGATCTGCAGTTCAGAGACAGAGCTGCTGTGCCTGGAGCCCTTGGGGATTTTGCCTTTATCCACAGCAGGAGGTGGGCTGTGAACCTCCCCGAGGGGCTCCAGCAGAAGCACACAGAGCTGTCCTGTGGAAACACCTGATAAATCAGGGATTCACTCACCCAAAGCCCATGCAAACACCAGCAGGCTGCAGGTACAAGATTGCCAGTTTGGGCAACCTGGGCTGTGCTTCAGCCAAGGAAGCACTAGATTTCCACTGCCCAGGGCTGGGCCACACTGGCATGAGCTTCAGCATAAATGACATTTCCTCTGGGAAACCTTCAGTCTAGCCTGGAATAAAAGCAGCTTTGTTTTGGAATTCCCTAGGAAATAAAGCTCTGAAAGAGAAAACTTTCTTCTCATGGGAAGAGCTTATCCTCCATCTACCTTCTTGTCCCCAGGAGTGCAGGAGGGAGGTGGGTGGCAAACATTTATCCTCAGCTCTGCCATCCTGAAAGATTTGACCATGTGAGCTGGGCCTGGCCACTGGAACGTCCCATACACTGAATTTGCTCAGTGTAATTGGCTTTTGTGATGTCCCAGTGTGCCACAGCTGGCACAGCATTGCCTGTCTTTGCAGGGCAGCCAGGCTGGCCAAACAGCAGCAATATTCCAGGGAAGGGAAAGTGTATTCCTTTCTGTTTTGGTGTGTTCAGTGAAAGGCCTGGTCTTGTTTCTTTTGAAACCGGTGACAATAGTCTCATTGATTTCCTTAGAAGAAAGGAGTGGGAACATGGCTAAAGTTCTTTTTCTTTCAACGAAATGGAATAAAAGGGGCACTTTCAACACACCTTTATTCCAATTGCTTCTGCCTTTTGTGCAGGGGTTATCTGCTGGAAGTCTGCATCACCCCATGCACAGAGAGATCCAGATTTTGACATGAGCCCTGAATGGCATCACATTTTATGTGAGAATGTAGTGATTTACTTCCATCAGTGCAGCGTTTAGATCATGTGGTATCTGCTTTCCTATGGCAATCTTTACAAGCAGGAATAATAAGGATGCTTTCCTGGTATCTGCTCTTCTTGGAGCAGGAGGAGATCTAGGACACTAACAGAAAAAGCTGAGGGGTGAAAGCTAGAGGGGTATTTATAGGTGGGAAGAGTTATTTGTATTAGCAGAAATATGCACCACTGCAGCATCTCTGAGGAATAACAAGCTGAATTTTGCAGTTTTAGGGACCGTGATGTGAACAGCAAGCTTTTTGCAGCAGTTAATTGTCTTGAAATCTGATTTCCAAAGGCAGCAGCCTTAATTTCATTTGTTCTTTGCTGGGGATCCCATGGGAGTGTGGGCTTCAGGATCCAATAAATCAGGAGAGCAACATGCACTGTGGGCTGAGTCTCAGCCTCGCTGGGAATCTCTCTTTCCTCCTCACTGGGCTTTGGGTGGAGTCTTTAAAATGGTTAGAATAGCCTTAATTCTTTTTTCTAAGGAAGTGCTGCTGCCAAAACCAGGAAATGAATGAGTGCTCTGCCCTTTGGCTGCTCCTGCCCCCAGACCACCTCCTGCCTGCTCCAAACTGCAGAGTCCTCGGGGACATGGCAGCTCTGACCTCTGAGAAGCAATGCTCACAGGCTATCGTGGTCCCAAGTATTCCCCAAACACCAGAGCCACTGAGAACAATCCAACATCCTTCCCAGAATAACTCCAACCAGATCTGTACAAGCAGATCCCTGACCCAGGGACCCCTGGAGTCAACGAGCTCTTTCGGCTGCGGAATCTCACACTGAGCACATAACCTTTCCTTCTGCTGCCTTTCTGCTGGGTTTAACCATCCCACTGTAGTGCAAAATGGGGCTCTGGTGGTGCCTGAGGAGCAGGTGGAGGGGTCAATGTGGAAACATTTGCAGAAAAACTGCCTGTTCCAGCTAGTTTTATCAGCATTTTGCATTTCCCTGGGTTACTTTCTGAAGATGGTTTAATTTCCTATGTGATGCCTGTATTTTGCTTGCATTTCTTCTCTTCAGCCCCCCTCAGCGATATTCTGGTGCCTGCCTTCTCCACAGTAATAATAGCTGCAATATATTTAATAGCTACCCACTGCCAGCCTCTCTCAGCCTTCTCCATGGATTCCCCAAGGTACCAGATGCATAATGCATTTCCCAGCTAGAAATCAGACCTCGCCAGGATCTGCCCTCTTGAAAAAAACTCCTTCCTGGCAGGTTCCCCAGCTCTGTGGGAATCAGCAGTGTGTGCAGAGGCACACAGAGGTGCTTTCCTCTCTCTGTTTGAGTGTGAAGTACAAGGCTTGGAGCTCCATCAGCTGCTGCAGACAAACAAGGTCACCCCACACCCAAAGCATTGCCAAAATTGTGTGTCCTCACTGCAGAGTCACTGGTGGGACACGTCATCCTGGCTCCAGCCACCCCAGCCACCGAGGAGAGGAGCTGCAGGGGTGGAGCTGGGTGATGGGAGGGAGATTTTGGTGTGAGAAACAGGAAAATGCAGAAACCGGTGTAGCAAGAGCCTAATTGCAGAAAATCTGTGAAATATTCCCAGAACTAAGTAACCCAGCTAACCCAGGCTGACCTGTCAAAGGCCTGGATCTGACCAGCTTTGCACTCTATCCTAAAAAATTGCTGGATGTGAGTGCCATGGAAGGCTACATTCCCTTTAAATTTTAATTTCTTCAGGAAGAAGCAACTAATTTCATTATTTATTTGGCTTTCTGTACAGGCAAGGAATGATTTAAAGCAATTTGCTCATATGAATTCCACACCTCCTGGTGTCCTTCAGGACAGACTTGCTTTCAGAGGAGAAACTCATCAAATGACTCGATGAAGGTTTAATAAAAAAAAAAAAGGAAAAGGCCATGGTAGAGCTGGGAAATGAACCCAGGAATGTTGACTTTGAACTACATGAAACCAGTTACACTACAGTAGCATACTTGGTAGTTTTGCTTGGTTTTCAGCCACAGCTTTAAAGTTTGGCCAACAAAGTTAAGAAGTCAGGAAGGGGGTGATTTTTATTCTTCAGATGAGAAGACTGAGAAATCTAAAAGCCTGGTGCTCACAATAACTTATTATTGCTCTTTTTTTGATGGAGTGACTCATATAGCACACAGCTTCAGGAGCAGGTTTGGGGAAAGCTATAGCTGAAAACACAGCCAGCTGTAAAAAGCTAGCCATTTCCTACACAGCATCTACTTCAAAAGAATAAAATAGATGTCTCCTCTTTTCTGTCCAAAAAGTCACTGCAGAAGCAGCTTTCTTTTGTTATCTCCCAATAAATGTGTCTCTGTAATAGTGGAATTTACTGCTGGGGGTGTGTGTTTCTCACCGCCGCTTCCCCTTACAAAGGAGCTAATCTATCTTGTGCTGGGAGAAGGCAAATGATGTCATGTTTCCTGTATTTCAGCCTCCTTTCCAGCTGCTGCAGAAAGGCAGGGCTCTAGGTAAACATTTCCCTCTGTAGAGCAGTGTGGGAGCTGCTGGGCTGGGCTGGGCTGGCTCGGTGCTCCAGGAGCAGAATGAGGGTCATGGCATTTCTGGCACCTCCACGCCAGCCTGGGGTGGCTTTTCCCACTGCTTCCCCCTGGATGAGCAGCCCCAGCAGCATTCCCATCCCCTGTGCCCTTCTCCATGGGGCTGGGAGCTCAGCAAGTCGGGGCACTCAGCCTTGGCACAGCCCTGTGCCCAAAGTTTGCCCAGCACTGCCTGGACTGGTTTTCCTTCCAGCCAGACAGCCCTTGACATTCATCAATGCTAAACTCACTCTCACATTTTAATCAACGAGATGGAGAAACAACTAAACAGGAATGCATAAGCAAGTCTGACTTCTTTTTTTTTTTCTTTTTCTTCCCTTTCTATCAGCTGTCTAACAAGCCCAGGATAGCACCGCCTGCGTGCCGAATTCGCCCAGGCAATTATCACCGATGCAGATTGAATAATTATGCATGCAAAGGCCCGTCTGGTACCTGCCACATGCAATGACTCAATCCCCGTGCAGGTGCATGTGGCTGCCTCCTGCCTCCTCCTGCTCCTTCCCGACCACCTGGGAGGACCCAGCTCTGCCCTGCCCTGTGTCCCTTGTGTCCCCAGGGCAGACACTGCGCCATCAGCTCTCGAGGGGTCCAAGGAGACTCCCTGGCATTCTGGGACCCTCTGTGGCTGTGAGGCTGTGGGTGGTTTGGAGATTAAACCATCTTCAGAAACCTTCTGCTGCAGGTTTCCCACTAACCCCACTTGCTGGAAGGAAGGTGCAGCCCAAAGCCTGGATTTTCCCCATTGCAATGCCAACAGCCCTTCCTCAGTGGATTTACCCCCAAAAGTGCTGTCCTTTTCCCAGGATTGCTGCCTGCAGCCCCATGGCTCTGCTGCCTGCATTTTTCCACTCTGTAATTCTGTCCTTTGCCTGTGCACCAGCAGAATATGACTTTCTTCATATATTATACCTTGAGTGCAATACAAGAAAATAAAAATGAGTAACAGCTTGTTTCCCAGCCCTGGATGGAGCAAAAATTTTGATGAATGGGCAGACTACTTGCATGAAAAAGAGCATGAATAATTTGTAATGAATAATATTCAAGTGTTACCTTTTTTTTTCCACTCATAAATTGCTTGCAAATTTTTTCCCCCCCGAGCTGTTAGTCACCAGAGCAAATACAGAGCAGCTTGTTGGAAGCATTTGTTTTCTGCTGCTCTGAGCTGTGGTTAGATGTGCTGGTCACTCTGATGGATGGGGAAACTCATCCTGGCATGTTTCTTCGGTTGACACTTTGTGATTCCCAGGGCTTTGCATATATTTTTTGTCACAAGCAATGGCAGATGCTGAAAAAGTTGTTTGTTTGCTACTGTTGGTAATTTATAAATTATTGCTTCCACAGGTCTCAGCCAATACTGGAGCTTGACAGAGACCTGGGTTAAGAATGAATTATTTTATGAAAAATATATGTAGATCTTTATGCTGCTGGAGAGGCACAGTTCACCATCTCCCCCCATTTCCCTGGAGTTTTGCTGGTAAAATAATAACACCCCTATCTTTGTGGAGTTTTGTGGAGGTGGAGGGTGAGGCAGGGAGAGATGGGCCATGAGTGGGGTATTCCTCACTTCTGCCACTATTTCTCCTGGTTTTATTAATACATTTATCAATACATTTATTAATAAATTCGCTCTTCTCACCTGCTCCCATGTGGAGTAGCTGGGAGTTTGATTTCATCTTTCCACTCCCCTGCCTGCCATCACCTTTGAGGAAGGACACATGATGCTCCTCAAGGGTAAGCTCTGTCTCTCTCATATTTTTTTGCCTTTCCTCCCACCAGGCCAGTGTGGGACAGGCTGTGAGGAGGTGGGAGGGGTGTCCCCACTCTGTCCCCCTGTCCACCCCTGGCAGCTCAGCTCAGCCCAGGGGAAGGACAGAGGTAACCCTGTCCAGTGGGGGTTATTTCCATGTCAGCTGTGTCTCACCTGACGTTTTCACTTTGAAATTGGAATGCTTGTGAAGAAAACCTGTGCACACCTGTGTAACCTTGGCCTGGCTCCTCTGGGTAAACTGAGGCCAGGAGAGGGTGAGGAATGTGCCAGAGGTGTCAGTGTCCTGCCCAGGCTGCCCTGCTCCTTGTTCTGGGCATCAAGTGGATACTGCAGTCTGTTATTTTGGGATCTCTCCCCCTCCTCTCCCATTTTCTATTCCTTTTCCACTGACCTAATCAGCTGGAGTACTTTCCTGTTTTCTTTTTTCCTTGAACTCAATGCACTATGAAGGAATGACCTCTCTTCCATGCACATGATTGCATTTTAAACTTTAATAGCTTCCATACCCTTTTCTAGGAGGTGCTCTCTCACTGCACTCACATTCAGGGAGCAGCCAGGAGATGATGGCAAAGTACAGTCTGGGTGTCAGATCTTCTTTTGCATGATGGACGCTTCAAATTTAAGCTACATTTCTTTCTAAGCTGAACATATGTGAGGTTGAGGTTCATCTGACAGAGTATTTATTGACATTATGCAGCTGTAAAGAAATCTGGTTTGCCTATGAAAAAACTGAGCGTAATGTAGTTAATACTAATTAAGAGATATGTTAATAGTGCACAGTGATTTCTTAATAGCCAAGAGAATAGGCTTAAGGAGAGATAGAGAAACACACCCACAAACCTGCTTTTGCTCTGTCACAATCCCTCCTCTGAAGTGCAGAGGAATGTTTGATTTCTGGGTGTGTGTCTGGCAGTGGAAACCAAAGCAGTTGAGATTACAACAGTTCTGCTTATGCTAAACTGGATATGGGTTTTTAAGAATGTTCCAAGTTTAATAACTGATTTCCTCTTAGCACTTCATTACTGATCATGGCCTCTCTCGAAGTACAGGGAGATGGCTTGGATACATGAGCAATGGCCTGGGAAGGGTGGTTCATTAACATAGATCCCAAAATGGAGAAGTTAGAGCCCAAATTGCTTCCTGGCTGTGAGAAACGTGATTAGCTCCTGGATGGATAGCTCTGTTATGAACTTTGATGTGACAGTAGCTGTTCAAAGTGGGGGAGAAATGGATGTGTGAGAAGTCTGCAAAAATCCAAATAAGGGCTTTTAGTTTAAAGATGTTGTCTCTTTCTCTCTTGTCTCTACTCAGAGGTAATTAACTACACCTAGGACAGGGATGAGCTGGAATGCAGCTTGCAGTGGATAAAATGCTGGAGAGGTGGGCTGCTCCCCACAAACCTCTCCAGACCACCTCTGACCACCAAGCTGGCCTTGTTTCAGACCCACTGGGCTCAGTGGCATCCCAGCCCTGGCCAGCAGCCACTGCTGCTTCTCCTTTTACAGCTGTTCCCTGATCACCTCAAAACAGTTCAGCCTCTTGCATTCGCTTTTGATGTAAATCCAGCTGGGAGGGCATGCTGGGGTGGGAAGTGAGGATGTGAGCAGGAACCCCACCTTCCAGTGGGAAAACACAGCACAGGGTTAGCAGCAGCAAACGATTCTCTGTGACCTCTGCTTCCTCTGCCATGAGAGTTTGCATTGTGCAGCCATGAATCCATAATTCATTCCCACCCACCGGGGAAATGCCCTGCTGGCACGGCACAGACATCCCCAGCCCGGCACTGCAGGAGGAAAGGAGGTGGTGACACACGATTTAAAGATACACAGCCCTATAGGAGGGATGTGGGAGGGGAATTCTGAGTGGGGATGGAGCAATATGCCTGTTTGGCTGGATTCTTTGCAACTTTTTTTTTTTTAAGGCAAGCATTCAATGCTACTGATGGTTTTCCATAATTTCAAAACAGCTTTACTGTGGCTGCCAAAAATTCCAGTGGGGTTGCAGGGCACAGCAGCTCTCTCTCCTCAGGGTTTGTCTGAGGGATGAGCCCTGGCCAGTCACTGCCAGCCCTGCAGATGGGATAAGACAGAATTTGGAGAAGTACTTTGCAAATCTTCACCTTTGGGATGCTCATGTTTAGCTCAGCTCTGACTTTTTTTTTCTTTGTAGATAAGAACAGACTTCAAGAAGGAATCATCCATCCCAAATGAAGCACCACCAGGGCTCATTCCCAGCTCCCCATGGCAGTCACTGCCTTTCCCAGCATGGTCTGTTGTGGTGGTTGGGATGCACTTGTTAGAGGAAGCCTGGAGAGGTCTTTGGTCTTTCTCCCTCTCCTGAAACAGGAGTAATTCTACCCTCAGACCTTTCCTGATGGGCACTTGTCCAACCCACACTGAAGGACACCCAGAGAGGAGAATTCCCCTTGCCTGCCCCGCACAGCACATAATGGGAAGCAGTCCATGGTGTATTCATGGTTTCTCCAGATATTAACCTTAAAAGGTGTCAACTGAAATTCCTTCTTTTTCCCTCTGCAAATTGGAAAGCAGAAGAGCTGAGTCACCAATTGAGAAGACATTTCTCAAGGTTCTCAGGATGCTCTGCCATGTGATGTTGGTGTCTCTTGTTGCTGGAGGAGCTCCTGTGTCACTGCCAGGCCTGGCTGAGGATGACATTTCTCCAGTGGCATTGCTACAGCAAAGGCAAACTGCCTGCTCGGTGTTTGCTGCAGAACAAGTAAATCCTCTCTGTTTGGAAGCACCCCTGTCTGCACTGAGACCTTGCCTTTGAAAGGTGATAATGTGGAAAACATCCTGCTAGGTTTTGCAATGAAGATCTATTTGCATTTGTTACCTGGGAGCTGTCCATCATTTCTAACACCGTGACTTCTGGGTGACTCTCCCCTGCTTCTCTCTGGCACTGTGTGCCAGCTTTGTGCCAATAATCTTGGATGACAGTTATCAAGGTCTAAATTCACCCCTCATTTCTGTTATATATTGCCTGTGATTTAGAGCCACTTAAATATATATTGCCTGTGATATATAGTCATTTAATTGTCTTGTTCCTCATCTGTAACATCATACTGCATTTTTCCTCCCTGTCATCTGCCTGCTCTCCGTGGATCAGAGGGTGGTCCAGGCAGGGCTCTCTTGGGTGCAAGAGTCTCAGCAGACTCTTTGGAACTAATAAAGTACTTTAGGTGATTAAATTCTGGATTTGGAACTAAAGATGTTTCAGTTTCCCCCAGTTCACTGCTAACCAGACTGAAAGCTTCATGAGTTTTTCTGCAATATTTAAATCCCAGCTTCTTAACTTGACTGATTTTGAGAGAATTTTGGCTCCTGAGTTCTCTGGATGTTTTTTTTTGTCTTGTCTTTTGAAAGTACATTACTAGAACTAGTGCAAAAAGGATCCCGAGAGAGATGTCCTCAGATGGCTGGAATCTGTTATTTCTTCAAATACAAAGAAATTAGGGCTGATATAATGAATTTCTCCAGGCTCAACTCATCAGTCTTATGCAAGGGGATGGACCTGTGCAGAGCCAGCTTTGAAGCCAGGAGAAAAGCTGCTTTTTCTGTTCTGGCTTGGAGCAGAGAGTCCCTTGGAGCTGGCACTGTCCATACAAAAACTGAGTCTCAGCAGTTTCTTTTGGACAGCCTGCTGCTGTTTGTGGAGTTTGTATCTCAATGAATGTTTCTTAGCCTCCACCTCCTCCTATTCAATTTAGAGTTCAGACTCCTTAAAAATCCCTTCTTACTTGTTGGCTTTTTTTTTTTCTGTGGGGAAAGGGCACTTGTGAGACAATGCTCTCAACTGGAGATTACACAGATTTTTGCATGTTGGTGCATGATAACAGGAGAGGTTCCAGCAAGCTCCAATATGTAATAAACTGCGAAGGCATGAATTGCATATGATTAAACCTTTGATGGTGGGCTGTTAGGAATTCCCAGTGCAACATGCCATGGCTGCCTTTTACATCAGCCCTCACAAGAGCACTCCCAGACTCGTTGGCTCCAAGGGGTTAATTATACATTATGGATTAAAACAATGAAGGATGCTTGTTAATACACAAATCATTGCCTGGTAACCCTGGGTGACTCCCTGCTGCCAATTTGCAACTCTCACCTGGGGCAAGATAGGAAAAGCTTGTCATTTCTCACCCCTTCCACTCTCTTTCCCTCCTCCTTGCTGTGTTTTTTTTTCCCCATCTGCAACATCAATTTGCTTGTCAAGGTAGGTGACAGGTGAAAAGCCTACCTGATTATTGAAATTGTAAGGTCAAAAGGAATTGAATCCACCTGCCATGGATGGCAATTTACAGCCAATGCTGGCCCAGGCATGCACAGATGAGGGGCAGGTGAGGCAGGCAGAGGACTCCTGATGAGAGTGATAAAGCAGGGGCTGATGAAGAGGGTTTGGGAGGAGGTTCTGGTTCCTCTCCTGGGATGAGGTGTCTCAGCCCTTGGTTTTCAGTCAAATATTGGTGGGGGAAGCTGGATGATGTCCTCTGAGGCACCAAAGAGCTGCTGATTGTTGTCCCCTCTGTTTGCTGTTTGGACTCCAGAAGCCTTGAGTGTCTTTTATCTGCCAGAAGCCAGTGCTGACAGCAGAGAGGTGAGCTGAGATAATGTGTTTGTCTAAATGTTAGATACTAAGTGGACATACTATGCCATGAGGAACACCTCTAGAACTTCTGAGCTCTCTCCTGGTGCAAAAGCCTTTAACAAGCTGAGTTAATATCCGTAAACCTGGGATGAAGTTACTCTTTCAGCAGTGGCAGACTCTGTATTTTTGTTCTTCTAAGTAGTAGTTGGAATGAAATGAAATGAAATTCTGGAAACTCTCAGCTGCTTCTGTGTTGGTGTCTGTGTTGCTCCAGTGAGAATGAATCGAGTGCCAGCGTGTGAGAATCCCAGGGACGAGCTGGGGAGCAGATATTAATCTTCTGGAAGTCAAGCTAATTGAGCAGTGATGGTGTTTCTGCGTTCACATCCTCACATAGCAACTAATCCCTGCCAGAATCCTGGCAGAGCCTGTCTTACAGTCTTTTTCCAGACTGAAAGAATATTTGATGGCTTAAGGAAGGGGAAAAAAAAGACCAAAACCACCCACCCAACTGGGGGGCAGCATATAGTAAATAAGACTGTGACCTTATCTGGAGTATTTCTGTGCACTGAATCTAGCCAAGGACTCTTGAATAAAACAAACCTGAAGTTTCTAGGCCAAGTAGGTTTTGAGATATGGCTCCATGATAAATTGTTAGAGGAATATTTCAAAGGCTGAATTGCACCTCATTTTTCAAAGTCCCATATCTCGCAAACACCTTGTCTGATCTGCCACAAACTTTGTCAATAAACTAACCCCTGACTATGGATTGTGTATGCAAAGTTTTGAGCAAAAAAAAAGCTGCACAAATCTTTGCTCTTATCGTAAGCACCTCCCTTCCAGGATACATCTCCTTCTCCCCTAAATATTGGTGGAGCTTTTGGGGTTACTTAAAAAAAAATAAATCTGTAAGTTACTGTAAGACCAGTTACTGCTGAATGGAAAGGCATAGAGCTTGCTATTTTCCAAGTTCTTAATTATGGGGAACGTGGATAAATAGGAAGTTTGAAGCTAAGTACTATAAGGTTTCTTTATTTTGTTCATGAACACCAGAAGAGTAAAATTAGAGCAAAGGAAAAAGCAAAGGGATTTGAGGCAGCAGCAATGAATAAGTCTAGGACTTAGTGCTTACTGTCATCCTCCATAACTGTTATCCATAATTATTAATCTCAGGGCATTATGGCTCTCTGGCAAATGTGTTCTTAGAAGAAAGGCTTGATAAATCTATGCTTCTATTTCAGAGGTGTGATAAACACTTTATTTTTTTGTTTGTTTTTTCCCCCTTTGTCTACTTGCAAAGATAAACCTTTTCCGGTATTTGCATTTTGCATCCATGAGGGAGTTAACAACTACTGTGGCAGCACTATCCAGTGACAATGAGACAATGACCCTGTATTTCTAGTAATTTTTTGCATGCTATTATAATGGTTTCAAATTATTTTATCATTTAATAACAGACTAAAGGAACTTTGCATGTCTATGCTTATGATCATTATTGTTTCCAGCACTGCTTTCTTCTAGTCTTCCTTTGGCTCCTAAGGAGATAGAGGAATCATAGACTTGATTTTTTTTATAGCTACATCCTGCCTGAAGCCCCTCAGTTTTTCATGGGTAAAAATTCAATTAAGTTTCACAAAATTAACAGTTTCTCAGACTTAGATATTTAATCCACATTCTTCTGTGTGTGATGCTTGTAATAAATTTACAAAGAAATCATTGAGGAAATAGCCACTTCACTGAAACATGAAGCAGGAATTTGGGATGTTCTCTTTTAAGATCTCAGTAATCTGTTAATATGTTTCAAGTCAACGTTGCTAAAGAAACAAAAGTAACTGAGTTGTGGAAGTGTTTTCATCTCCAATCAATTATTGCAGCAATTGTGTTAACTCTCAAATTGAAATCCTATCCATCCTCATTACACAGATATAATCAATAGCAGTAATTTAGAAGTTAGGGAATATCTTCATTAATAGCCCCTGCTAAGTGGGCTTTAAAAGTCATTGCATTATTATCCAGCTATTATTTTGTCACAGTATGAGATTTAAAAGTAATTTTTCAGTGTACTGCTATGCCTTTCTAACCCACACCAAGCTGATAAACACCTAAGAAATCAGTGAATAAACAAGCACCACTTAAAATGCTTTTTTTTATCAGACATTATTTTCTTTTTCAAGCTGCTGCCTAATAGCAGCACTTCTCAGAAGAGCCATCACGCTGCATTTTTTAAAAATACTATTGTGCTTTTTTGTTTTGTTTTTTTGAAGTGTTTCCTTTGCTTCCAGCTGAAGCTGCTGGGCTAACCTTGTCCCTGCTGATCCTCTCAGGTGGTGCACCAGGTGTGCAGGAGAGACACAAATACCACTGATTGGAGATGCTATGGAGCAGATCCAGGCTATAAAACCCTCTTGATGGGCAATGTCTGGGCAGCAGACTGGGCTGGAATAAATATGTGTGTTGTCAGAGATCAGGGCTCTCCTCTGTGCTGCTGAGGTACAACTTCCTAGAGGTAAAAATCATGGGGGAGCAGAGAGGGAATATTGCTGATGAGGGCTTTGACCAGCACTCTGAGGCTTGCTGTTTCCACCCAGAAAAATGCCTTCTGGTTCCCCTTAGGCTGCAGCAGTCACAGAGTGACCATATGTGGTGGCAGAGGGGACCACGCTGGCAGGGTGCATCTGGAAGGTTGTGTGGGAAACTGTCCTACACTGCAGTGAGATCCAAGAAAAGCCCTGATGGAGTGAGTGTGTGGTTTGCAGGGAAAGCTCTGCATGAGTGGGACTCCAGTGCTGGCCCCATCCATCACAAGTCATGGCTCTTATCTCTGCAGTGTGTAAGAGATATGGTTTATGAGAAAGCTCTAGGTGATTATTTGTTTTTCTTCTCCTCTGCATGTGTGTCAGGAGTTGCTTGGAGCGAGCTTTGTGTTTGTTGGTGGCATGTGAAACAGTGTCTTCCAGGAAACTTCAGAAATATTTTATGAAGTGCAGTAATAAAAATATCCATGTGGTACAGCCCATGCAAAATAACACTTTTGGCTTGGAGCAGTATATACAGTTTCTGCAGTGCACACTGCTTCCACGAGAAACACTTGCAGATGGATTTCATCTCCCTGGTATTTTAATATCCATTACTCAACCCCAGAAAGCTTTCCTGGGGTGGGTGTAGAAGCAGTTATCTGTGACAGACCCTTCCAGCTCGGATCAGGGCTGTCCCTGCCAGGTTGCATCCAGCACAGAGCTCCTGGCTTAGCTCCTGGAGATCCCCCAGCAGCCAGGCTGAACCCATTAACTGGGGGCTGTGGGGCCCCTCTGTGGGGCTGGAGCTCCTGATGGGATGTGCAGGGCTGAGGCTGTGGGAAAACTGCTCCAGGGCTGGTGGGAAAATCCTGCAAGGGAGCCTTTGCTTCCTGGGAGGACTCTACAGAGGGATGGTCTGGACCACCTTTGAAGAGGAAAAGATTAGAGTGTGCTCAAGATGTATCAGCTAATTAATAGAGCTCTGATATGGGGTTTGCTTTGCAGCTTCTGCTGCTGTGCTCTGTGAGGAGTTTGCTACACACTCGATAAGGATCCTCCTGTGGCAGCAAGAACCAGCTCCTTCTGCTGGGCTTTTGAGGTCTATAAGGTTTGACAGGATATGAGCAAAGCTACTGTGCCCAAAGGACAAACTGGGCACTTGTTCAGGGCTGGCATTTCTAGATCTGATGAGGGATCACATGCAAATTACCCGTAATGAATGTTAATTACTGGGAGAGTACATATTTTGCTTGATTCCTTTTTGGCAGCTTGTGCAACTGTGTTTTTATATACCTGCTACTTGAAACGTTTGATTTAAAAAACAGTAATCCTCTGTAATTACAATTGCTTTATTAAAGGTTGCAAGGCTTATATGATCTCTGTAGTAAAACTTTATGAATTCTCTCTAGACAGTGATCTCCTGCCTCTTGCTCCAAAAGAGCAGTGCAGGGTTTGCTAACCACTCATGGATTTATTTGCCAGCCTTCCCCAGTTTGGATGCCATCTTTTCTAGTAACTGGAGATCAGGAGGACTGAATATTTTTGCCCAGGATGTCTGTGGGTGGAAGCCCAATTGTCAGCTTGGCTTAGTCTTGGTGATGACAGTGGAGGTGACTTCCCTCTGCACAGGTCAGCTTCCCATGATTTGCCTCATGAGCAGCTTGGGCATCAGCTGAGTTTGAGCCAAACTGCAGAGAGATTTCCCCTGGTGCTGGGCATGGCCTGGCAGTGCAGTGCATCCCTGAGATGCAGAAAGGACCTGCTGCTCATGGTGCTGTGGGGAGCAGGAGGGGCTGAGTTGCCCCAGAGTACCTTAACCTCTAGTGAGTGCCAGGGTGCTGCTTCCAGCTCTGCTTTCATAGTTTTTGTGGCATTCCCAAGCCATAGCTGTGCTGTAAGAGCTGGGATGACTCAGCTGGTCAGATAAGATGTCTCACAGTTCAAGTCCTTTTGTGCCCAGACTCAAAAGGATGATGAGGCTCAGGTTCCCCTTTGGGGTACAATTGCTGTACATCATTACCTCAGCATTGTGGGTGGGCAGGAGGAAAGATCTACTCTCAGGAAAGTTCTGCTCCCATCCTTCCAGTACAGCCCCTTCTAAAAAAGCCCAAAGTGCCCCAAACTTGCTGTTTTTCTGTTTAACCGTGTGACCTGAGAGCGCCCCAGCTGCATTGGCTTAACCGGGCTTATTTCTGTGGTCTCTTTGAGCAGTTATGTTTCCTTTTCATAACTCATCTGGAGGAACATCTGAGTCTGTGCAGCTCTCTGTGGTGAGCCTGTCCCCAGCAGCTCTGCAGACAGGTCACGCATTGTGTTTGGCAGCACTGGCCGTGCTGAACATGCCAGCCCCAGCAATTCAGAGCCCTTGTGCCCATTTCCACTGCAGCTACAATCGCTGGCTCTGGGACAAGTTTCCTGCCCTGACTCATAGTTGCTGAGTCATTTTTAATTTTATCTCCTTTTGAAGGGAAATGGCATTTGGTCTCAGGTTTCTTTTGTTATTATTTTTAACATGTGGCAAGGTTTAATAGCTTTTGGTTCACACTTTATTTTTGATATTAACACTCTTCCAGTTTCAGGCTGGCAGCTGCAACAGCACAATTGCATGTTGGGCTCTGAGCTGGGGTAACTTGTTGGAATAACTACTGGAGTGTTTTGATACAGCAGTTCCTGTCTGTCCTTCCTCATCTCTGGCCTATGATAGATGATCTGGGAAGATGTATAAAACCCACAAAATGATCTATCCCAAATGTGTACTCAAAGGACTTTTTTCTTTCCCCACAGCAGGAGCTTTTGTTTCCCTTATGTTCTTCTGTGCTTGTTAATCAAACCAATGTTTGTTTGGGTTTTCATTTTAGCAACATTGAGATTTGTACAGGTTTGCTCTTAAAAGAATTACCCAGCTCATACACAGGATCTTCAACATGCTTTGATTTATGACAGTACTGATGGTGAATGGCCTTCTCTATTGCCAGTTGGGTGGGAGAAAGCAGTAAAGCCCTGCTCAGATGAGCCTTGCCTGGTGATTTGGGGCACTGTATTTCCATGATGCTGTGTTGCTGTCAAAGAATGCAGTGCTGGAGCTCAGCAAGTGAGTGGAAACACTTTCTTGGTTCAATGAACCCTGCACCAGGCACATAAAGCTCAGTCGCTCCAGGAAGCCACCGTGGAATTTACCTCTCTAGTTCAACATGGTGTATTTTTCAAATGGCAGCGGTTTTCTTCTTTTTGTTAGTGTTGGAGGCATAAGGCACTGAACTCTCACTCCCTTTGGGCTTGTAGCTGAGATAAGGTGTGTAGGTTTTACTGTTGCTCTCAGATAGTAGGTAAACTGCTCGAGATGCTTAAAATGGGAATATGCTAAGTATTCAGGAGTGAAGAGCCCTGAGCTCAAGGGAAAGTGTTTGGGAAGTGGAATAATTCAGCGAGTGGCAGAGCCAGAGGCTGAATTCTGCCCCAGCTTTAGCGCAGAGTGTCTGCGGGGAGGATGAGCAGCAATGGTACAAACAGCAGATGGAGGGGAGCGCAGATGGCAACAGCCAAGGTGAGGGCATGTGGGGGTGAGAGGACAGCCTGGCTCCATCCCAAGGGACTTGGGTGCCTCCCAGACTACCCTGAGTTGCTAAAAGCCTGGCTTGGCTGCCAGCTTCCCCCTGCCTAGCTCCAGGGAGGGGGCTGGCGGCGGGTGCCAGAGCACCGGTGCCGGAGGTGGGAGCAGGAGCAGGATCAGATCCTGTCTGCGCGGGGATCTCCCACTGCTGCTCAGAGCCTTCCCATCCTCCGGGACTGTAATGCTTTGGAAGGACCGTCCCTGTGATTTGCACAGCGCCTGGCTCCCGGCCAGCAGCAGCAGCAGCTTTTCTTTCCTGGCTAATCGCTGATAAAACAGGAAGACCTTGATCATCCCTTTTGACATGAATAACGATGTTATCTCCTGTGATGTATGACCCAGAGCCAGATAACGTCCTCTGGCAGGCCTTTTTTCTCACGAGATGTAAAATACAATGATTATGTTACAAGGGGGAGATAAAGTGGCACAATCTTCACTAGTTCAAATAACTAATTGAAGCAGGAACTAGTGGAAATGGCTTCCTTTGTTCCCCAGCCATTGTTGATATAACAGTGCTTATAATGAAAGCTGAAACTGTTGCCCTCTTTTTCTTTTTTTTTCACTTCTCTATTTTTTTCCCTTTTCAACTCAAGTGCCTTCAGTTCTGTTTCCCTCTCCCTGTTTCCCTGGGGGAGCTGAGGACAGCGGTGATTTCTAGCAAGGGATCCTGTTTTCCAGCAAGTCTTGTGTGTGAGTGTTAGGAGGATGAAATCAATAAGTAGCGCTCATTCTTTGTCTTCTTTGTCTCCCTAGAGGACTTTTGAGAACAGAAAAATTGAGACCAGTGCTCTCTAAACCATAATTACACTTTTTTATTTTATTTGCTTTTTTTTTTTTTTTGAAAGCAACAAACCTAATTACCTGGCAGGAATGGTGGCCAGGGATATATTGGTATTTCAGTGAGTGTACAATGCTTACCACAATTGAGTTCAAATATTAAAAAAAACCAAAAACAATGAAACAACCCAGCCCTAAGGCAGGCTGGTGTAAAAAGCAGGAAGGGTAAGAGCAGAGTTTCACACAAGGAGTGGTGCTGCACAGTTGTGGTACACAATGAGTAAAGGTGTTGGGAGGTTGCAGAGCTTGGCTTGGTCACTAAAAAAGGTGTGATGTATTTCCTCCCAGCTGGGGCAAATGAGGCTTTTTGAACCAAAATTGGCTTCAAACATGAAGCATTAATTCCTTGCTTTAAAATTCCTGAACATATTCCTTAAAATGATTTTACAGTGTCCACACCACACAGAGGCCAGCATGAAATATGATTATTAAATATGCAGGTTTGCAGCTGCGGTGGGGCTGCACTGCTGAGCAACAGGCTGTGCTCTGATGACTTGATAACCTGCATAGATGAAGTCAATAGAGATGGATCCTATCATGTGGCAGAGATACGCAGAGAATTTAAGAGACTTGCACACATTCCTAGATGACTGTACCAATATTGTAAGGAAATTAGACTTCAGCTCTCCTGATGCCATTACAACATCAAAGGTCTACCTGATGTCTTTCAGAATCACTAAACTTTAATCTTATCAGTATTCATTTTATGGTGCTTTTGGCACAACATCTGACTCATTCCAGCTCTTTGTCCTTGGATTGTAGACTCTGCAAAGGCAGAGGGTCTGCAGTTGGTGCTCCCTTCTTTCTTGGATCCAGTCCTGTACAGTTAAACTCCCACGAGTTCCCACCACTGCAGTGGGTTCAAACCCTGTTGGCAGCT
The DNA here is from genome assembly GCF_008360975.1 of Lichenostomus cassidix. Lineage (NCBI taxonomy): Eukaryota > Metazoa > Chordata > Aves > Passeriformes > Meliphagidae > Lichenostomus > Lichenostomus cassidix. The sequence goes on along the minus strand of NC_139496.1, from coordinate 5,990,473 downwards.
GAAGTTATGCTCCCAAAATACTGCAGAAGCAGCGTGAGGAAGCTCAGATCAGGGCACCTGGGTGCTATTTATGACTGAGCTACTGTGTGACCTTGAGCAGCTCCTGCACCTATGAATCACAGCCCTGCCTCCCCAGCTGCCCGCGGAGTGGGATGGTAACACCTACTTCATTTGCAAGGGTATCATGTGGTGCCATTTTGCCACTAATTGAATGTAGGAAAATAGTTTTTTTCCCGTCACATAAAGGCTGCACTGCAATGGTCTGACCCTCCCAATGCTTCTGTGCAGGCTGGGAGTGTGGCTGAACTCGAAGGCTTCCAGAGGGTGCTTTGTTCCCTGTAAGTGCAGGAGGAAATATTTGCAGAATTGGGGACTGCTGTGAAAAGTTTTATGAGTTACCACATGGCCACTGTGCAAATCAATTACTGTAGTAGGCCTGTAATGAGACTAACCCACAAAACAGTTACTGATTCTACAGCAACTTGAGCAGATGCCAAAAAATGTGGCCAATAATTAGTGAGGGCCTGACAGATCCAGGGCTCCTCAGCAGCATTTGCTCAGTGCATGGCTCACAACACAGCTGATCCTGGAGATGGTCCTCCTTCCGAGGTCAGATGAGCTGTTGTTTTTAAAAATATTTGGTTTGTGTCAGTCTGTTTTAGAAACCTGGTTTAAAACCTTTCAGGTGTAAGCATAAAGCTTAAAAGCTTTTCCTCAGCTCCACCCTTAAGAATGGGTTTAATCCTTTTAACAAAGCTCTGATCTGACAGTTTATTTCGCTCTAGGCTTTAGCTTCAGTGGTTGCAGCCAAAACCTGACAAGCTCTTCTTGTTAATTCTGAATGTATTATCCAGTGACAAATGTATCTCCCACTTATATGTGACACTGAGAATGAAATGCATATGATCAAATTTCTTATAGCTGGAGTGGGGCTGGTTGTTAAGAACATCTCCATATCTTTGCAGTATGACAGTCAATCTAAACCCATTCTTTTTCAGCAGCATATCTCAGCCTAGTTTGGGACACTCATGATGGGTTGCAATCTGCTGCCATACTCTGCAAAGATTAAAGAAAGGCTAAAAATAAACCTGTCACTTTCCCTGGACACATTCTTGTGAAATGCAGAGAGATACCTCACTAGAATGCAGAATAAATTCATATAGAAATTTTTCTGCTGTTTTTTTTTATGGACAGATGGAGTCAGTGTAGTTTCTGATTCTTATTTCTAAATACAGTGGTGTTATGTACAGCCTTCCACCTGAAAGCTTGTCTTGGAAGCCAAAGAGAATAAAATGGATTTTTACAATAAAGCCAAGAAAGTTCTTAATTCTCTTAAGTTTGCCAATATACAGGATGCACGTAACGTATTTAATGAACTCTGCTCAGAAAGTATTGGCATGATGATGAAATTTATTTTCTGGAATGTAGTCTGGGCTTTTCTTTCTTGTAGATGGGGCTTTTCTTTATCTCTGTAGGACTGGTAGTAGCACCTTAGGAGGAGGATGACGACTGTGTGCCATGGATTGAGAGCCAGATCTGTCTGTGTGACCCCATCCTGCATCTAATCTCCCTTCAGCTAATCTCCTCTTCCTGCACATCCTCTGTGTGTTTGACTGGACCCATAACTCACTGCTATTTGCACCCAGTGCTTGAGTTTCATCACTGTGCTTTCCCGAGGCTGGTGGCAGCCAAGGATGCAAGGGATCAACCTCATCTCAGTGTTTATCTGAAAGCAACTGCATTGTGTCAGTGACTGTCCCATTTCCTCTTCCCCCAAACCATGTGAGGAGCTCTGTGGCTTTTGCGAATCAATGCACGAAGTTGAAATGCTAATGCAGGATGTCTCTGGGCAGCCCTGGCTGGTGTCACCGCAGTCAGAGCGCGAGGGTGAGGGAGAAACTCAATTTCCTGTTAAATTAGCTCGGCTGTTGCTCCAAGAAAGGTGGAATTTTAATGAAAGTGCTTATTAATGGATGAGCCCAGAGGGAAGTGGGTTTGTGGTGAGGCCTGAACTTTATAGGGAAAGCTTTACCTCATAAAAGGCCACAAAAGGAGCTTACAGGCCTGAACGCGGCCTGCTCGGGCTCTCACTGCTTATACAGGGGACAGTCTTCCTTTTCCCATAAAACATGCATTAAGGGTGCCAGCTAAGTTGGTTCTCTTTTATATCAGTCACAAAAACAGTAGGAGGTTTAGTTCCTGTCAAACTTTATGGGCCATTTACAAGGAGGCCTTCCCCGAAGTATTCCGCAGGCCAAATAAAAATATACAGCACTGAAAAATTTTATAACACAATGCACGAACTGTTGTGGTGGTGGGAGAACATGTTCTGGAGACCTCTTATCCCTTCCCCTGTGCAGAGGAATTAAAATGGAATTTTAATTATTGTACCCTTTATAGGTTTTTTCAGTTTCAAGTGTTACTGCAGTCTCACGGTTGCCTTTGGGAGGGAGAGATTGTGACTTTATACAGAGATGAGAAAATGTGATAGAGGTGCAGTTTCACTGTGCTGGTGAGGAGCATCTGCCCTGCAGAGAGATAAGGAACAGCACAGGAGGTGGGCAGTGATGACTTGCAGGGTTAGAGGGCTGTTGGAGCTGGGTTTGATGTCTGATGTGTTTGGGCATCCAATCTGGGAGCTTGGAGATTGGCAGAGAGAGGCACTTGAGTGCCTGTTGAGCTCAAAAATTGGAGTTCCCTAGAAAAATCTGCCTTAAACTGGGGCTTTGGCTCATGCTGCTGTGGCTGTGCTGCTGGGGGGTACTTCACCCTCTTACTTCATTTTTCTGGTCAACAGAGGAGGGCAAAGGGAATCTTTGCCAATCTTTCTCAAGCTAGGAACAGATTAAATATTTGGAGAGGAGCAGTGTGGCTGAGCTTACAGTGAGAAGCTCTCTAACAGGAGTAGCTGCAGTTCCCAGTTTACAAATTGCACTTGTGTTGGGGAGGAAAGCAGCACCTAAAAACCCGTGAGGAGAGGGAGCAGCTCTGGGGAAGGTTTTTAATAGACGCAGGCTGAGCGGGGCTGCTTCCCAGCTCTCTCTGTGAACTACTGAACTCTGCATCTCAGTGCTGAATTCACCACACCAACAGCTTTACCGGAGGAGTGAAACAACAGCTTGCTTCCATGGGAAGGGAGAGGAACAACCTACCCCTCAGCAACCAAATGGGCAGCAGGCAAAGATGCTCTGGAAAAGGTTCCTCTCCCCCTCCCTGTTCTCACAGCCCTGCTCGGCAGAGGTCGGGGTTCAGGCAGGAATGCAATCACACCACTGCTGCTTCAGATTACACCTTTTGATAAAAGATTAACAGTCAAACCCCCTCGCTGACCTTACAATATGAGAAGTGCTGTTGTTTTGGTAATTGGTTTTTCCCATGAGGGTGGTCCAGCAGCGGAGCTGGGGCCCAGAGGGGATGTGGGATCTTTATCCTCAGGGATGCTCAGGCTGAGCTTGTGTTTGCAGTGATGCTGGATCAGTTCTGGTTCAAAGCCGAGTTATCAGACAGGACACGGCATTGAAATGAGGCACTGAGATAAACTGAGCTATAAACCAATGATCTCGATAATTTTGCATAACAATGGTATTACTCCCCCTCCTCACAGACCTGTGGCTTCACGACTTTGAATCAAAGTTTTGCAGAAGATCTGAATGCTGTAAAACACACAAATATCCAATTGGTTTCCAGTTTGGGTGTCAGGCTACACCAACTAGGAAAAATACCAACTAGTAATGTAACACAAAAGACATTGTACTTGAGAAGTGACTAACCAGAATAATTTAATTTTTAATTTGTTGTGGGTAACATCAAAGTAGCAAAAATGTTGTTAATTTTCTTGCTCTGAATAAGCTGTCGGCTAACAGGGGGGTGTGAGGGAGGGAGGTGCCTATTAAAGGCTTTTAATTAAGTGAAAGTGTCGGTATCAGCCAAGGAGAAAGTACTGCCTTTTATTCTCTCCTAAGTGGTGTTTGGTTGAAGCCATGTGGCAACGCCCTGTCTGCCCGAGCCCTGCTCAGAGCCGGAGAAGTTCAGGGTGTTGGTTAAGGGATATTTGCAGTGCTGTTGGGGCCGCAGCAACTCTTTTATTTTTAATTTTTTTCTGATTTACAGCATATATGAATTGGATGATAAATAACATTACGACCTAGTAGATTTCCTGGTGAATACTCTTCCTGCATGTCAGCTGGGTGCACCAGGGCTTGCAGTGGCCCTTGCACAGCATCTTCCTCGTGGGGAAGAATAGTCCCCTTAATTGTAGAGCATTATGCTGAAAAGGGACCAAATAACTCAAGGACCTTAATTTTGCAATCCTTACTCTCACAGTTGGCTTTGTTATTAAAATGAGTCCAACAGAGTAAAAAAATGCAACAACAAACAAACAAAGGAAAAAACCAACCAGACAAAACACAGCTCAAAACCAAGCTGAGCCACCCCAACCCTCCAAAAAAACAAACTGCTGCTTTTACATAGGAATTATTTTTAACTTTATTTTCATTTTGCTAAAGTGTCTGGCAAAACTATTTGCTTGTCAGTAAATTGCTAAAAAGTTGTTCTCTGCTGGCAGAATGAGTTTACTTTTGAGTGTGTGTATATATAGTTTAAAAAAACAATTGGAGAGAAAAGTTATTTTTCACGAAAAATAGATTTTTACTGAAGGAGTTTTTTCATCACAAACACTTGTAAAATTTGAGTCTTTGTTTGCTGAGCAGATTTATCAGGCTTAGGGTCTACTCCTGTGAGCAGAGATCATAGGGTCAGGTTTTCCTCTGTGACTCATCTCTGCTGCCCACAGGAAGCAACACCTTTAAGACTCTTGCCCAAGTGGGCAAGATCTGAGTAGGACTGTGTGTGCTGCTACAAATAAAAAAAAAAAAAATGTTGGGAGTTAATCTGAGTTAATATAATCTCAGTAATAACTGGATTTATTGCCGAGGAAAACTTAAGGCCTTTCAGTCTCTTTGCTGGGCCAAAAGCTGAGCTCATGGGTTGTGGACTTTGCCGCTTTGCAGCGGCAGGCAGGTGCTAATCACTCCCATCCAGCTGAGCCACAATTTGCTGGCCTTGCACGTAAAACATTCCAGCTTTCCACAGTGCCCTCTTGCATGCGCTGCTTTACAAGGAACCTGTAAATTACAATTAAAGCAGCACGCGGTATATTATTTTCTTAGTTGATAGCAGGTTGTTTTATGGGGGGAGCACATTAACGAGAGATGCCTGGGGCTGCGTGGCTCGTGGTGTCCTGCCCTTCTGTGGCTCGGGTTGTGCACGGATGGGAGCATGCAGCCCTCATTGATAATCAGGCTGCAAAGGGCTCTGTTGAGTAATTGCGGCATTAGTCTTCTCTAAATGAAGCTTCAAAGTAATTTCAGCTTTTTATAATTACAGAGCCAGCGGACTGTAACAATTTCCAAATGTTTTGGAGCTGATTTTGAAGCTGATCTGCAATGCGTAGTTAAGTCTCAAAGGCCCAGATCCTTTGTTTTTAAGTAAAAACCTCTTGGGGAAATCTTCACTGATGCATGTAAGATTTACACTGACCACAAACTGGTCTGGATCAAGTGTCACTGCCAAATGGGCTGGGGGATAGAGGGAGGGGAGGAGCAGAGGGGATACACAGACACGGCCAAAGCTTTGATATTAGGAATACTACAATGACAATTTTGATGCAAGCTTTATTGGAAAAATACAATTTTTCCCGTCCTTTTTATCTATCTCTGTGCATGATTTTGAAGCGAGACCATTCCATTGACTAAAAACACCACATTTTTTAGGAAGTTGATGTGGCTTGTGGGGTTTCTGTGCTCCATATGTAAAGGAGAGTTTGTGGATCAAGGCTTCGGAGGTAGTGAAGTGCTTATAGCTGGTGATGAGTACCTTAAGGGCGTTCTCAAAAGCACCTGGGCATGTTGACTCAGTCTTTCTTGGTATTTGTGCATAAATAGACCTGAAAACTGGGACACAGAGGGTGGCCATCACCTCACTTGTCTCATGTCGGTGACCTATGCTTAATGTCTTTCCAAGTAAAGCTTTTTGAGGCTAAATGTAAGGCTGGATGTATTCATGCACTTGACATTCATCCAGTGAACAACTCTCAACTGCTTTTCAGGGATGTAAGGCTTCAATTACCACATCTAGGATTATAAAAAAATAGATCGTGATCTCCACTGTTTCTCAAACTGCTTGAAAGCTGTAGGAAATATTCTGGGAGAGAGCTTAGAAACTATTAGAAGAATACCTGGAAAAGAAGGGGGGAAAATGACCTAACTGATTCTGGCATGGCAGTTGTTTAAATTAAGAGTCTGACATGTGCTGTGGGGAGGGAATTGAGGAGGTTCCTGGCCAGCTCAAGGGAACGAGATTGGCTTAAAAATCCTTGCACTGGAAATAAAATATAGGAGTGGGACAAAAGAGTAACATGTTAATGACAGCAGACTGCAGAACTAAGTAGAACTTAGTTCTACTTAGAGTTTTAGCCAAAATTTGGGTTCTTCCTTCCCATGTGAGAGTATTATAGCAGGACAGTGCTGTTGAGCTTGATTTCTCCTGCTTTGTGCATGACACCTTGAAAATCACATGTGAAGTGCCTTTACCTCCTTCTCTTTGAGTCTTCCTTGCCTGCTGCATCATCTTGAGGTTGGAATTCGGGGGGATCATCCTGCTTCTCTGTGTATATTTTCAATGCGGAAAGCAACTTTTATTGGAAACAACAGTCTTATTTAAAATAGGAGAGAGAGCAAAGAATTTTTATCCTTTCATGAGGCTGATCCAAACCTTCAAAGTGTTTTGGTAATTGTGTTTATGGCTGAAAGATTGATTATTTAAGTGTGTGCTAGAGTACACTTTTTAGTATGAAGTAATGGCTCATGACAAACCAGCTCAGGAATGCTTTTGAGTTTTTCAGGAATTTTTTTAAGCTGGATGAGGAGGGAAGAGTGGAAGGCACTAAGTTTAGCATTTCAAAACATCTGGATCTGCTCTATGGTTTATTTTTTAATGTGTTTTCCATGAGTCTAGTTAAACAACCACATGGCTTGACGGCAAAATGAATGCAAGTGTAGTGTTTGGAAAGAGACCCTGGATGAAAGTTCTCTTGCTAACTAGAGTCAAGTATATGCTCTTGTTTCTAGTTAGGCTGTGTGGATTCGCAGAGAGCCCATCTTGGCTGCTGCTCCTCCTTTCCTCTGCCAAAAGCTGCTAAACATAAAGCAGGCGAAGGAAGTACTAAATTACAGAACACCTAATCTTTAGTCCTTTGTTTAATCTCAAATGAGTCTCCCAGATCTCATAACCAGAAACGAGGCCAGCACACGAGGCCAAACACAAGATGCTCCAGAACCTGCACTGGAGCAAAGGCTCTCCTGTGGCTGCAGGGGCAGAGGGGGATGATGCTGAAAATAGCTTTTTTTAGCCTGTGCTGTCCCAGTGCTGCTGAGAGCTCTTCTTCTGATGGGCTGCCAACATCAGCAAAGTGTGGCAAGAGCTGGTCTCTATTTCACTGCTATTAATTTTGAGCCCACTGAGGGATTTTGGGTTTTTGGTTAGTATTAAAATAGATGTGGTTGTATTGCTGTGAATTTCACAAGGACTTCATTGCTGATAGACACTGGCAGAGGTAATGACCTAGCTTAGCTCTAGCTTGCAAGTGATATTTAATCATTGCTCTTTGTCCTTTCCCTTGGCATCCTTTTTCTCATATCCATTTTCCCACCTTCTCCCTCTTCCAAGCACATGGTTTTCTTCTGTTGCTGCCTTTCATCTTGGCCCAAATGCTATTGAGGCCCTCATTGTGTCAGGAGAGTGGGGCTGACTGAGAGTGGGGCAGCACTTGAGGGCTGTGAGGTCCATCTCCACAGGAGTTTTAGAGCCTTCCCTAAAAATCCCTGTCACTCACTGCCATTCTGTCTTAACAGTGACATGCGGTGGCAGCAGGATGCAACAGAGGCAGCATCACTTTCTCCTGCTGACATGTGAACACCTCAGAGGATCTCAGTGCATATTGTGTCCCTGCACTGGCTCTCTGTGAGGGTTTTGTTAACTCTCAACCCCAGAGAGCTGGGCAGTGCAGGCTGAGGGTGAACAAGGGCATGTAAGCAAAATACAGTGCCCTTTACAAGGGAAGGATAATTTTATTTTGTTTTACAGCATATGGCACTAAAAATTGTTTTACTGATATTATTATAAGAAATTATCCTCTCTGTTCTTGTTTTGTGCAACGCTGTTCTCTTGATCATCTTCTGCATTTTATGCATGTGCACACACAAGTAAAACCACTTCAAGTGCTTCTGTTGAGATCCTACCAGCTAAAAAGTGTTAGTTGCTGTTGGGTGCAACTGGGGTTCCTTTGTATCTTGATATGATTTGTAGAAGTCATTCTAAAAACCTGTATTTCCCCAAAAAGACTGGAAATTGTGTTGAATTGATCTGTAGAGAATTGATCCCTTGCAAAATGTTTGCAGGAAGAATTGGATGGCAGGGTATGTATGAAGAGCAAAGGGAAAAGATGAATTCCTCAGGAGGGAGGGGATGGAGCACCAAAGGAACAAAACAAAGGATATTGAGGGAGAAGTAGGTTGCAGAAGGATAGAGAAAGAAGTATCCTGAAGTACCAACACGTGATTTTTAGGATATCTTCTGTGCTTCAGGGTTGCAGCCAGCCTACATGCCTGGAAAATAAGGGATGTTAGCGTGTAGTGTGAAAAAGGATGCTGGAGATGGAGCCAAGGGTAGTGCTATTTGTCTTCAGTGACTTGTACAGATGCTTGAGCTGAGGAGTAGAAGGGTTAACCACTCTGTGTATTAAGGCTACAAAAAGCTTTTCAACCAGGAACATAAATTACTGAAGCTGCTATTCACAAAGACACATATCAGACATAAAACAACTGCCACAGCTTTTCACATGTCTTATTGTACTTCATCTCATGGTGATGACTGGAGTGCTCTGGGACTACTTTTCAAAGTATTCTCCTTTGTATCTCAAGAATACACAATGGCTCAGCCTTGACATCCATCTTCATATATGAGGAGACTGATAGGTCACTGGTGACATAGCTGCAAACATGTTATCAAGCATCTTCTGATTGCTTCCTAGCAAGTGTTCTTGTCCTGCATAAGACAGACAGCATTTAGATATTCCCTTCCGGATTATTTTACTAGTTTATGTGCTCTGAATTATGGGAAGAACCATCACTGTACACTTTTTTCTTTTTTGTGATCTGCAGGGAGTCAGTGTTTCCAGAGACTGTTGGGTTCCCTCATTGCCAGGAGGGTCGTACTCTTAAGCAAAATCCCAATCCTAAAGAGCTCCTGAGGTCCAGGTCTGGAGGGATAATAATCAACTAATCAGATATTCATGCACTTCTGTCCTCTCTGTTTAGAAGCAGCCAGATACTGCCATGGTCTTTACCAAACTGAACTGAACAAACAAAGAACTAACATTGCTGGACCAGGATTTTTTGTTCCCTTCCCTGTTGCTGTGGGCAGGGGCTGTTAAACCATAGCAGAGCAATCACCATCTTGCCAGCCTTCTGCCTGTCTTGCTTTTATGGTTGGGAAGTGGCAAAACTGGTCTGTGTGTATATGCACAACTGCTGACCATCAGGCTGAGATCTGCTGGAAAATGGATTGTGGGAAACCTCACACCATGAAGAAAAATATCTTAGAGAGTTTAATATTTAGCACTCAGCTAAATAGGTTGTACTTCCCCTCATGCCTCTGGGCTGAAAAGAAGCCCAGTCTCCTTTAGAAAGTGAAGTTAAAAGGCAGGGCAGGGCTCCTGTTTGTGTTATGGCAGAGGGCTCTGTCTGCTTGGGTTTGTATCAACAGAAACAAAGTGTTGACTTCACCTCTGCCTGTTTATCTCCCCTGTGCAGGTTGTGTTTGCTCTGGTTGTCCAGGAGGGCTGACAAAAGACCCAGGATCTGGAGCAGGTTGGTTCTGGGGGCTCTCCCAGGCCTGGCAGGGGCAGGGGATGGAGCTCTGTGGGTGCCCAGCTGGGTCAGAGCCGAGACCTGCAGTGCAGTGCTGGGGGATGTGGAGTGAAGCAGGGGAACACTTGTGTGTAAATATTTGCTTCCTCAGACCAGGAGCTCTGCAAGAAACAGGTCTCAGAGCACATATAAACATCCAGCTCTAAGGCTGGCTGGGTCCAGCAATGCCCAGTTGTGCTTGTACTAACATTAAATATAAGCAGTAGGGTTTTGCCAGCTTCATCCCTCAGGCTAGCCCTGTTTTTTAACAGCTCTGCAGTGAACTGTCCTTCCCCCGTGCTTTTTTTTCCCTTACCATAAAGTAAATCAAAACTGGGGTTAGCCACAGTTAAGTGACCATGAAATGCCCAGAGCTAATCCTAAGGCCCTGGTCCTTTCAGGCATTAGCCCTGCTGTGACTCTGTAGCAATCTCTTCTAGCTCTGCAGTTTTCCAGTTTTTCAAAATTACCTTACTCATGTCCAAAACCAGGCTCAGAAGAGGTGCATTTACTCCCCTGTCAGCTCCCTCAGTCAACTTGTGTGTGTCTGAACAAACCAGAAACAAATCTCCCTCCTTCACCATTTCCCCCAAATTTTTATCTGTCTCTGAAGTAAGGCAGCACCTGCTGACACAGATACACATCCAACATTTTGAGTCCACAAATGCTGCAGGGAACTACCAGCTTTCCCAATCCCAAAACTTGGATTCAGAGGAGCCTAGTCTGGAGCATGGACAGATGGCCTCTCCGTGCACTGCAGAATAAGCTTTTTATCTTTCATGTATTATTTCCTGTCTTATGTGCCGATATGGCTCAGGCACAAACCTAACTCTTTAGTGCTGACACATTGCAAGGGTCAGCTTGAAATCTGTGTTTGTCATAATCCTGGAGAGATTAGCTACTTGTTCACATTGGTAACACATCTACTTCTACAATGTTGGGAGGCACAGCTGATTTTGGGGGTCTCTGCTCAGGGAGACCCAGTTTGCTGCAGGTTTATCATGCTCTGCAGTGCTCAGTGGTGAATTCTGCCTCTGTTTTTCCCAGTCTCTGATGAAATTTTAAGTCTGAAATGATGACTCAAAGTTAACAGAGTTTTCACTGTGGTGTTTGGGGGAAAAACACCCTTGAGGGATGTTTTTGTCTTGGTGCGGGAGTGTTTTTGCTCAACTACAGAACCAGAGGATACAAAAAAATTATAAAATGTTGCTCTAGCTCTCGTTTGGAGTTTTGTGCTGCTGTCCCTGAGGAGTTTAAAGTTGAATCATATTGAGATGGGGAGCACAGTGGTGGTGTGGGATGGAGAAGGCTTTTTCACTTCCACAGACCAGTCAGATGCTCCCTGTCTGCAGGGGTGGCTGGTGAGGGATCACTGAGAGGAGCTTTTAAGGAGGCTACTGAGCTGAGGATCAAGTAGTTGTAAAAGCCAGGGAGCATTTCCACTAAGTTGAGGTGGCTTTTGGAACAGGCTCAGCTGGTAGTATGAGAACAGGATGAAAATAAACAAGGTATTGTGTGGAGATTTGGTTAGGGAGTTGAAAGTCAATTCACCCACAATTCATCTGCTGCATTTCTGACAGGCGAATAGAATAAAATACCTCGAGAAAGAGCTTGAGGTAATTTTTTTTTCTCCTGGGCTAAAGAGACTAAATCAGAAGACTACACCTTTCATGGAAGGCAGTCAAGCTCTTTTTCACCAAACATTTGGATGTCAACATGAGCAGCTTGAGCCTATGTAAGATTATAGACTTTTTCACGTGTCAGTCAAAATATCCTGGGGAGAAAAATGTCACATTCTTCCTCTGTGTTACTGGCACTCATGTTTTGTAAAACACATAGCTTTTTATTTAAAATAGATCTGCAGATATAAAAGCTGAACAGAAAATATCAGGAAGTTGGCTGGTCTCTAGAAGAGATGCCTGCTGAGAATGTAAAATTAATTTGCTGCATGTAAAAAATGCTGGCTGTGGGGACAGATGACAGGGAAGGTGTCTGAAAGAGAACAGCATGGGTATGTTTCCTCTGTCTTGCAAAGCAAAATAGTCCAGTTCCTTTCACAAAGGACTGTTTCTGGGGTAAGCTGGTAACCTGATCTTTGTTCCTTTCACACTGGTTTCCTCCTTTCCTAGTGTCTCCCTTCCAGCACAAAACACTTCATGTATCTTATATAAGGACACAGGACAGGCAGAGGGTCCTGGTGTTTTTGTCAATGGCAGGTGCCTCCCTCAGCTGAAGAATGATATTGCTGGTCTCACTAAGATGCTCAGGGTCTCTAAGTAAAATATTTGTCCATGTTTCCCCACACAGAAAAACTGTTCTGACTTGGTTCATAGATCCATCTTAACAGAAGCAAAAAAACCTCAGTGTTCTTGGGATGAATTGCTTTTCCCTCCAATTAAATTACAGCATCAACATTTTTCCAAGTGTGTAAGTAAATTGCATACGGTGTTCAGGACCAGAATTGACCATTCCTCTCAACTTAGTTGGACATCTAGAGTGTTTTCCTTGTTCCTCTTGCACCCAATTGCATTTGCCCCAGGTGAAGGGCTCTGCTGGTGCAGGATCACCTTCAGGATGTGGTTTGACTGCTGGCTCTGTGATGTTTGGTGTGAGAAGACAAAGCTGTGTCTGTCTCTCTGTGGTGCCCAGCTGAATATCACTTCTGGGTTCTACAGCAGGCCATGATTTTCCTGGTCTGCACCAGATTGACACATGGAAAATGTGGAGAGAGATGGGTGCTTAATTGCCAATTTGAGGCAAGAATGACTAAGGGAAAGTACATCCCTATTTTGTTTCCAGAGGATTTGAGGTGCATGCTTCAACCTACCCTCCACCACTAGTACTTGTGGGGTCTAGCCTGGAGGCAAGGAACCAGGAGATCCAAACTGTAGTTTCAGGATCCTTAAGGCTTCTGGGTTGAACTGAACATTGCTTCAAATTGATTGTTAAATCGGGGAGTGTGGGCGTAGCTCATTCCATTATAATCCCCACAAATTGCTTTGTAATCGAAAGCTTTTGTTCCAGTGTCAAGTGGTTAAGCACCAAGTAAGAAGATCTATTTTACAAGACTAGACAAGATCTGACAGACAGCGGAAACTTAACTTTCAACAAATATAACAATCAACATGAGGGAACCAAAAGGTCCTCATTAAGCACTGCTGTTTTTAATTAATTGGTCCTTCAGATTTACTTCTTTAAAGCTGCTAACAGCCTTAAGCCTTTCCTAGATTAATTACAAAAGACGAGCAAATCACAATAATTAGTTTAGCCTCAGGCTCTTGCAAGGCCTCTGACCTATGTGTGTAGGTTTGCTCCATGCCGGGTAGACTGGGGGAAGCAATTTGCCTTCTTGTCTTGTTTCTGAATCAGAATTTCTGGCAGGAAGTGGTTTTTTATTTTCTTCAGTTGTTGAAAAGTGTAATTTTCCTTCTCCTAATAGATTCTTGTCACTTAGTTTAAAATGATCCCTCTGCTGTAACGACTCCCACTTGGGCTGGAAACCCTCCTTCACCAACAACAGCTCAGTCAGTGATGATGACTTTCAAGGCTTGTAATTCTTGGCTTATGGGGCCTACAGACTCGGGGAAGTATCATTAAAAATGAATCATGCTGCTCCCCTGGGGATGTGCCTGCTTCCCGGGATGCACATTAATGGGAATCCATCACCCCTCCCCTGCTGCAGAGGGCTGCTAAGTCAACAGTGCAGTGCAGGAATGAATTTCACAGAGGAACATGTGTGTTGTACCTATTCCTGTAGGGAGAGACTTTCTGTGCCTGGGAGGGCAGAGCCATGGCTGCACCGAGCAGCTGCTGCTCCTTAGCTTTTCCTGGTCTGATCCACCCTTTTATCTGTGACTCAGCACAGGCTTTTGGGGCTGTCCCTATCCCCTTCGTCCTCCCTTTTCCACAGTCAACCCCCTGGGTTCTGATGAGTGCTGGCAGTGCAATAGGAAAGCTTATGTCCTGTGCCTCAGTTTCCCTACCTGTAGAATGGCACAGTACCACCCCTTGGAGATTAGCTACATGTCTTGACTTAGTCATTCTGTAAATTGCTTTGAGATCTTAGGCTGATGAGGAGATAAGGGGAAATTATTGCAGTTTGTGCCCTTGATTAGATAATCATCTGCTTAATTTCCTGTGAGTTCAATGAGGCACCTAAGAATTATGCTAAACTGTGGTTTAAGAAGTGACATCATCCCAGTGCTGTACTGTTTGACAAAACTGAGTGTAACCATGGATAACCACTAAAAAATGCTGTTCTAGGATGTCTGCTGTGCCCCTCCACGGTGCCCTTGGCAGCATGAAATGAAGTAGGAGGTCCTGGGGTGAGAGCACATGCTCCCTCCCTAAGCCTCAGCCCAGAATCAGAGTGCAGCTCTGCTGCCAAGAGGAGAATCCCCTGCAAAGGTCCTTTCTGAGCACAGCAGTGCTGTTTTAGCACATTGTACTGCTGAATATTTCCTTCCTGAAGACGAAAGGAACGTAAATTTTTCATTGAAGCTTTTGGGTTCTCTCTTCCCACTTACCTGCCCTCTGGCTCACTGCTGCTGGATGCAGTTTTAAAAGATGTTTTTATTTACTTTTTATTTTGAATGCTCTTAAGGTGCCTTCTTTCAGGCCAGAACAGACACAGCTGAGCTCCTGTGTGCTGAACTGCTGGGCATTGCTTTATTGCTACCTGGAAGCTGTAGGGTAGCATCAGCTCACTGCTGTGCCCCAGCTAATAAATCTGTGCTGGTTTTTTATATTTTTTTCCATCCAAAAAAATCTCATCTGCTCTGGCAAAAGTGTACAAACCAGTGATTTTTTTTTTTCACCTTAAATAGTGAGCAGCTCCATTGAGGTGAATCCCTGTTTTGAAGAGGCTCTGCTCCTCTCTAGCACAGTTGGTATCAGTAATGCCACAGTCACAACCCAAGCTGGCAGCTTCCCCCTCCCTCTGGCTCCACAGTGAAAATCCTGGCCAACACAGTTAATCCATTTCCCTTTTATTGCTCTGACAGAAAGAAAAGGATCCTTATCTCTCCAAACTAGAAGTGGAATGGGAAGCAAGCAGGGGCCTTCCTCTTCCTCCTACTTATCATCTCTTTGTCCCTCTAAATTTGTCTCTGTCCCCAGACCTTAACCTCCCACTCCAAGGGCAGGACAGGGCAGGCTGATAAGCCCTCTCTGAAACCACTGGTATTGAAGCAATTATTCAGCAGCTGCAGCCCTTTGCAGCTGAGCAGAGATTACCATCTCTGTTCATGGGAACACTGTCCTCATGCCTCCTGAAAGCATCCTGGCCCTCAGACCTTATTTATGGCACCTTCTGGCTGAGTTCCAATGTGACACAGCTTGGGCATCCTTACTGTGCTTTTTTTGGACTCTGTTCTTAAAACCAAGGTAACTTTGGTTATTTTTAACTCCCATATCTACAGCTGCTTGTGCTGAATTGTATTCGCAGGACAGCAGCACTCCTCCTCACTCCAGAGGGCTGGTCCTGTGTGTTTGCTGTCCTTTGGGAATAAATGCAGTGTGACAGAGGCAGATGAATGCTGCTGAGAGCTGCTCTGCTACACATGTGCTAATATTGCCTTAACAGCCTCCATTCATGGCTATTTTGCATGCAGCTGGGGAAATGTGTCTGCAATATTTCTATGGATTTTTTAAAAAATTATCTGCTTGTTTCTGGGCACAAATCATTGCAAAAAGCAGGTTTTTACACTTCAAGTTTGTTAGCTTAGCCCCAAAATGCGATCGGTCCCCAAGACTGGGAGTGCAACCTCAAATACTTGTATTCACCATAAATTCAGAGTTGGGGGAAAAACTTTCTGGGTGTTAGTTTCCTCTGCTTGAGGAAAGAAAAGCCCCATGGGACTATGAAACTTCTCAGCAAAGAGATTTAAAATATCAAAATATATCCAACAGAGAGTCAAAAAGCCACCCCAAACTTTTAAACCCAAAGCCCCCAATAGTAACAGTGGTGCTGGTGCTGGCAATATACAACTAACGGAAAATAAAAGTGGTTTTGGAACATTAAAAAAAAAAAAAGCGGACTTCTGCTTTGATTTGCAGCTGGCATGACCCAGACCTGTGCCTCTCTCAGTGCTGCAGCTCCCCCAGACACATGGGAGCGTGGGATCAAGAGGAGCAGAGGAGTGGGAGAATCAGGTCTTATTTCTGAGTTATGGATTTAGCAATAAACAATAACGATTTTCCCTTTATATAAGCACCAGTAGGGGAAACAAAACAAACCCTTTGCCTCATTTCCTGTTGTGTTTTGAGGTTTTTTACCAACACTGAAAACCACAGTTCATTACGGGAAGTTTTAGTGGTCTGGGTCTGTCAGTGTTTTAAATCAGCATTTGGCATCAGCAAATGAGACACTTTTCCCTTGAAGCTGGAGGGGAATTTCACTCTTTTATGTGTGTTTTGTTTGAGAAATGGTGTATTCGCATTTCTTGTCGAGTTCCTCATTTATAAGCACTGTGTAAAGCTACACTAACAAAACCAGCGATGTTTTGTACAGTTTTCCTTCAAGCTGGATGAATAACACTTCACCATTAACCTGCTGCTTGCCAGGGGCTGGGGAGTGAGGCAGCCACTGCTCTGCTGTCAGCTTGGTTTAATATCACAGCCTCTTTGTAGATGAGTTTTCATCAGTGGACTTGCTCTGGAGGGAGTTACAAGCTTGAGTTGCTGGTAAATTTTTGTGGAGTTAGTGGGATTGTGCTAGTTAGGGTTATGTTATCCCTTCTGGGATTTTGGCATGGTGTTGTGTGAGGTGCTGTACACACACTCATGGGTAATGGTGTGATGTCCCCCCAAACCCAGTGGAGGAGCAGCAGGGAAATGAAACAACTTTTTAGCTTTTTCTGCCTGGTTCCTAGTCTTTAAAAGGAGTGATGCTATTAAACTGATTCTGTGGAGTATCCTGAGATGCTGGGATGAGAATAAGCCCAAGAAAGGCAGCAATGCCACCAGGCTCCCTGAATGGCCACATCCCTCATCAGTTGCGTGCTCTTCTCTGGGCAGCCAGGCTTCCAGCAAAGCCAAGGCTCTGTCCCAGGCTGCTGAGGGAATTTTGCACTGGGAGGATCCCTGTTTTTGTAGCATTATCCACATGAACTGGCCTGCTCAGCCTAATGCACTTAGGCCAGCAAAAGTCCACCAGAAAAACTGACCCTGCTGTAACTGGGAGAGCTCTCATCTCTGGTGGGTTGTTGGCCACACCAGCCCGAGAGACTGTCCCAGTTCAACTTCTGTGTGGGCCACACAGACTTGGAGTTCTTCAGCTGCACCATCTCACTTCTCACATCAAGCACAGCCTCGGAAGAAGCTGTCTGTGGGTCAGAGCCGACAGCAACACAGAGCTGAGAGTTGTTTAAAGAAGATCAAAGTGAGTGTTGCCTCCCTATCCCTCTGGAGGAGCAGGCTCTGGAGCAAGGTGGCTTTGCTGCTGTCCTGTCTCTCTCCATGGAGACTGTGTAAACCCCTAGGGAATGTGCTCTGCTGCCATGGGTTAAGTGTTTTAAAGTACGGGAGGCACAAAACAAACGGGCTGAGTGTTCCCATGTGCCACCAAGATCCATTTAATTCCACAGCACAGAGAGAACTGCACTTTGGCACCCTCCCCACCTCCACCAGCTGCTTGCAGAAGGGATTAACAGGGGATTTAATTAATAAGCAGAGTGACTTTTTTGGGGTTTTTTTCCTCTTTAGCATGACATGTCCTACCTGGGCATTGCCCTGTGTTCTTCAGGCTAATACCGCTTTACCTGGGCACAGGGAAAGCCACACTTGGCCCTCTTTATCCATGGCATGTAAAGGTGTGAACACAGGTCCAACAATCCTATCTCACCTCCTGAAAGGGGTGTGGGCACTCCACAGATGAGGAAGGCAGCCAGCAGGCTTCAGGAAGGAGGAGGGAAAGGTCACACTCTAAACCTTGTGCTTTCTGTGATACTTTTTTTTGATCCCTCTGCTTTAAAAGGGAATAATGCAAAATCATTACACCCCCCACCCCTTGAAGTCGCAATAGGCTAAAAAACCCCACAAGTTTTCCAGCTGAAACTTGTATGGCCCCAGGCTTTGGTGCCAGATAACACGTTGCTATGCCACAGGCTGCCAAGGAATCCGAGGGCTCCGAGTGCAGGGACACTAAAGATGCCACACAGAAGGCTCTGCATGCTTGCTGTGTTTTTCCATAGCAACAAACACGCCTGATTACAGCACATTCATATGCTCTATATAATGAGTATCCCATAGGAAATTTATCACCGTGCATCCTGCATCATAATTAGAAATCAGACTGGGGCAAGTGAAGCTAATTCCCCAGGCGAGGGATGTGGGATGTGTTTGGTGTGGAGAGGGCAGTGGGGAGCAGAGAGGGGAGGGTGAGAGGCAGCTCCATGGAGCGCCTGGCCCCAGTGCTTGTTGCCAAATTTCACAGCTAATTCTGAAATATTTGTGCTGTCCCTCCTGGCAGTGTGCATGTGTGCTAGCAAGGAGAGGTGTTTTTGAGGTTGTTCTTGTTTAAAAATTAAAGAAAAAAACCCACCCAAATCTTCTAGCCTAATTTCTCTTCTGCTACCCTCTGGCAGGGAGAAATTGAAACCAGCAGTGTTTAGAGTTTAGTTCCATAGGCAAAGCATATTATCCTGAGGGGTTTTTGCTGTGGCTTGGTCCAATTGTTACTGCTGTATCACTTACAATAGTCTTAACTACTTCAGACAAATTCAGCGGTGCTCTAATGAAAAAATAAAATACGCAGGCAAAGTTTCAACCAGGAAAATTTAATAAGGAATTTTATTCACCTGATAAATCTAATCAATTTTCACCAAATAAGGCAACATTGGGCCTCAAGGCTAGCAGTTGTGTGTTGTGAGTTGTGTGTACATCTTTACAGGTTCAGTGGACTTGGGTTCTGTGGCTGGTGCTGAGTTCAAAATGAAATGTTACCAGCAGGTCAAAAGCTGTTTTGTAGCACAGCAATTGTGTTAGGTATTCATACGGTTCAGGCAGTGATGATAGCTATTAAGGTATCTACTTCTATTTGCTATCAGCACTGCATTAAGGTTTTTTCTTATATGATGGGATCTGTTCAGTATCAGGTAATGAAATTATCTTTCTTCTCCATTAACCTGTGTCACTTCAATTTATGAACAAATGCTGCCCTTGACTGTAGCCTGATCTGAGCCCACAGGCTTTCACTGCACCTCCAAGGACAGAATTTGGTCACTATTGGTGAGTTGAAATACCAAGGGGAGATGCAAATATATACAATATCAAAGCCATGCATATATACATTGTTAATATTTATTATGACTTTGTAGTTAAATCAACTCTCTTTGTACCCAGAGGTAATTTTCTGAGGCCTCAGTGAGTTTAGGGTCAGAAGTAGGTTGGAAATCGTGCAGAGGAGGGATTTTCCACACTGAAATTTATCATGTTACATTACCTGCTGTTTCAGGGGCATTTGGGAGTGGATCAGGTGCCCCAATGTAGGTGTCTTGTGACATTTTTGATGCTCTGCAGCATTTGAGACATGGCCATACTGCTGCAATCTGGGACACAGGAGATGTGTGCCCATTATAACAGGCACAGTTGAATGTCAAAGTGGCAAGAGATGCTTGTCAGCTACTTGAACTGCTCCCTTCTACATAGAAATAATGATATTTATTCAGTAAATAGGCTAATTTAATGGCCCAGAGCCTGAGCTGACTTTAGGCATAGTACTTTACACTTCAGTGAAATTATTTAGGATGGGCTCACAAAAGTTTGTGAGGCTTCTAGTTCTTCCTTTCTGAGATAAAAAAACCAAGACAAACCCCACACTGCCAAATTGAACTGCATTTTGCCTGTGTAATGTCTCTAAGTGATGCAGTTCCAGCTTTGTGAGAGTGTAATGTTTCAGACCACTGCTGTGGAACAACACTCTGTGTGTGTGTGAAGCAATCACTGAGATTTCCTTCATCTCAATTCCCCCCCCTGGGACCTACTCAGACATAGCCCAGGTTTGGATTGGGGCATGCAAACCCTTTGCAATGACATGAAGATTGCTGTGGCCACTTTGCTGTTTCAGGGGTGTTTGAGAGCATGCAGAGCTCACTTTGCAGGTTGCTGTTATTATTGTGACTCTCACTGCAGTTTTCATCTTGGAAATGACTGATTCACGTGGTTGTTTGAGGTACAAGAAAGCAAAGCCAGATTTCTGGGACTGGCTTTGCAAATGCTCTGGTAAATTAACTGTGTTTCTCTTGCCATCAGCTGGGAATTTTAACTCGGACTCGCTCTGCTGATAGCCCAGTTCTATCACAACAAGCACAGCACTTTGTTCCCATGTTCTCCAGTTTGGGGCAAGGAAAATGCAGTAAGCCTCTTTTCTCCTTTCCAGGAGAATGCCAACATTTGCACCTGTCCCACAGCTCCCCAGCATTAATGAAATCACTGGATGGTGTACTGTGAATTGAAGTGTCCAAAACACTGTTGTAACCTTTGAATTAAGCGCTGTTCATCACAGCCTGGAGGTGAGGCAGCTGGACAAATGGCCTGGCAGCCAGCCCAGATGCCCAGTGGGCACTTGCTGGGTACCAAATGGCCATGTGTGCTCTGTGTCCAAATGTTCTGGCTGCAAAAGGCCCTGTTTCACTGAGGAAGTTTCACTGAGGCCTGCCCCTGAGGAAGCATTATTCTCCCTCAAGAGAGGATGCTGCGGCAGTTTCTGTGCCATTTGTTACCTGCTTTCTCCCTGAAGTGGCCAGATCAGGTAGAAGTGTGTTTTCCTCAGGAGAAGCTGCAGAAAGTGCTGATGTCTTGTTTGGCAAGGGTGGAAAAGCATGAATTTAGATGGGTTCTCAGGCGAGGGACTGTGCTTAGGAAGTGGCTGTCATGTGGAGGGGAAGAGTAATTTTCACCCTCAGGTTGTTTCCTGTTGTGGGGGGCAACAAGCTCCCTGCTGCTTGATGTCAAATCTTGCTGTGATTTATTGCCACTGTACACAGGTCTAAAAGCTCTTCTTTCCACAATGCTATGAAGCTGCAAGTAAATAATATTCTTTTTTGGGTGGTTTTCTCAATTACAGATTACAGAAAGTCCATTCCTGTTGGCTGGCACACTTCTGCCAAAGATCCAGGCAGTGAGACAAATCCTTGGGGGCTTTTCCAGGTTTGTGCTGCAACTTGATCTGCTGAACTTGCAGTGACCGAGGGATTATCATCCCCAGTGCTCCCTGGGTTAGGTTTTCCTTTGGAAGTCAGGTGGTGGTGTTCTTAATAAAGCATGGCCAGGGCAGGGTGTTAAAGTGGCATCCTCTGTTTGTTTAGGGTGACTGGACTGACAGACCACATCCTTCAGCACTTATTGTAGTTCCCATCCGGGCAGCAGAGCAGGCTTTAAAACCATCCACACATGAAACAAGTTTGGTGCAGCAAGAATAGATCAGAGCAGGGAAAGAGAGATGAGTAAGGAGGAGGGAATGGGAAATAGGCTGATGTGTCTTTGGAGGGAGGAAAAGGAATGTGTAAAACAGACATGGGAGCAGTAGATCAAAGTAGCCCAGTGGGAAGAGGAGAAAGAGCAAACTAGTTATTGTGTGAACAAAAATATCATCATGGATGAGACATGAAGGGAATGACAGGAGGAAAAGAACAGAGATTGATAGTAAAAAGAAACATTTTCCTCTCAGAAAAGAATAGAACAGTAATAAAGGATAGGAGTGGGAAGTGAAAGGGAATTAGATGAAGAGGAGGAAGGCTGGAAATAAAGACATACTAAAATGGTGACTGTATGACCCCAGGGGAAGAGCAGCAGCTTGGAGATGTATCTTGAAATTCACTTTGGGCAGCACATCATGAAACTCAAGCTCAGGCAGGAGCTCTTTTGGGAAAGAACAGCCTGTGCCCACATGAATGTCAGATTGGTGTTGATGCAGGTGGGGGCTGCAGAAGTGAGTTCGTGGCTGGAGCCCTGGAACAGGGTCTTGTTGAAGAAAAGAGTCCAGGGAAGCACAACCAAGCTGCTGTGGTTCAGTGAAGCAGGCAGCATGTGATGACATTTCCTTTAAATCCCTGCCTTGTGATGAGCTTGCTGCAGGGTAAGCCCAGGGCTGGCAGCCTGCAGCAGGGCAGTGCTGGCTGCACAGCACCCTCTGGGATGTGCCTGGGCTCCCTGCCTTCACTGGAGCTTTCAGACACACTCGCTTCCAGCAGCTCCTGCCTGGCTCCTCCTGCCTCTGGCTGCCTGCTCAGGGTGGCCAGAGCCTGCCCTTCTGGCAGCTGGAGATGCTCCTCCTTGTCCTCCTGTGTCCCTCCTTCCTTCTCCTCGGTGCCTGCTGCTCAGTGGAGCAGTTTGCTTCCTCCCCAGTTGTAAGTGGCATTGTTAGTTCTTTGGCTCTAATAATCTTCATTTGAAGCTCTAATGGATATCCACACAGATAACATGCTAATTTATTAGTTCAGCTCAACTGGGCTGCAGGATGAAAAATGATTGTGGAAGACTTTTAATAAAATTCAAAGGGATTTTATAGGTCTCAAGCCACTTTTAAAATGCAGGAGAAAGCCAAGAGTATTACTTTGTTAACCCACATAATTCTATCCTGCCTAATGAGGTCTGGAGCTAATCTTCAGCGCTCTGCCCTGGGATCAGAATTATTGGAGCAGGTAAACACTGCTAAGTACCATGCTGCATCTCTGAGTTGGGCTGCATTGTCACCGTGACTTTCTGTTCCTTCCCTTTTATGAACTTTCCATAAAGCTCAGAATAGAGATGATTATGCAGAAACAAAGAGCTGGCTTCCTGGAGTGACTGGCATGCAGCAGCCTCCTTTCCTCTGTTCTGCTGGGGTTCAGGCAGTGAAGGGAAGCACAGCGTGCTGGCTTGGGGGAGAGCACAAGTCTTGACTTTCAGGCTGCTTTTCCAAAGGGACATAGAGAGATCAGCCCATGACAGCCACCACTCAGCTGTGAAACTCATGCTCTGAGCTCAGTTTAGGCAATGTAGTTCTTTTCCATGACAACTTCACATTTCTTACTCATTTTTGCAGAGCTGTTTTGTGTTTGGGGGAGACAAACGGTGGTCTCCTAGAAATATAGGAGAGAAATTATCTACTTAAACCTGTTCAGGAGAGCAAAATCTTTTAACCTGAATGTGGAAAGACTGTTTATTCTCTCCTGTATATATATATGTTGGGTTTTTCTTTTTTGCTGACAGAGACAATCAATGCAGTTTGACAGAGTCAGTGTTAGAGGACAGAAAATACAGAGCAAAGCTGCCAGTTACTGGAACCTGGTGACCCCACTTGATTCAGGGGAGTTACTCATCCACACTATCTCAGAACTTGCTTCCCATTTGAGAATCCATAATAAACTTTGTCTCTGTCAGTAATATTTCAGCTCAAACCTTGCTAGAACCAGACAAAGCATTCAGAGTCGGGCTTGTTAAAGGTTCTGCAAGTTGCTTATGCAGTTCCTTCCACCTGTATAGGTTGTGAGGAAATTTACTTTAAATTAAAAACCAGGCAATTGAACCTTAGTTCTCAGAGTGGCTTGGAGAAGCTCATCTAGTTTCCAGCAAATTGCTTTGCTGTTTCCACAACATGTACAATGCCATAACCCAGAAAGCAAACCCGTGTGAGTGTTGAGTTTGTCACTATGCTTACTAGCTTAATACAGCAGCATGTGTCCTGTGTTCAGGGCAGGTTTTGTTCAGATTTATAAGAATTATGACATTAGTAATCTTTTTCCTGTGTGTGTAAGCAGTGCTTGTCACAGTCCTCAGCAAAGCCCAGTCACAGATGTGGTTTGGATGCTGGAGGGAGTTTTGTCCCACCAAGTGACCTCGTGATTCACTCTGGTCCCATTACTCAGTGATTATAGTGTGACCTGGGGAATATTAGCCACAGTCCAAGCAGAGGAGGTTAAGGTGACCACTTACCAGGAAAATGTAGCTTTCAGGGTATAATCTGTTTACAAGCATTTAATTGCAGTAAATGAGCCAGGCAGAAGGTGAGGAGGATCTGAAACACAGAGGAATAATAAATTGACTCATGTTTATTTAAGCATTTATATCTTCTGAAGCTGGGCTTAGCCTGAGGATGCAAAGGGATTAAGGCATGCTTGCAAAGCCCCTTGTCTTCTGCATCCTACTTTTCCCCTATAATGCCAAATCCTCTATCCCTTTCCAGTGGAGTCTATGCACTTGAACATCATATTTTTTTTGCTTAGAATATTCTCTCCTGTCATCTGCCCTGTTCAGTCCTGTACATCTCACTCCCTCTCCCAACCTATTCCTTGTGTTTCACTAAATGCTGCTCTTTCAAGCTGGTTTCTCTTCCCCCACTTCGCTTTAATTTGAATGTAGAATTATCTATCTCAATGCCTGAATGTGTAAACTGAGCTGTATCACTTCAGGCCAGCTGAAAGCTGTACTTTCCAGAAGGGTTCAATTAATTAAACAAATCCCAACCCCAATTTCATTTTGACCTAAGTTCTAAAATGCTTGACATAAAATGGATCATTTTCTGCAGTTTTCCTCTTGATGAATCCATATTTAATATTAACCTAAAATCTAAGTTAGGGTTTTTTTTCCTTGCAAAATGTCAACATTTTCATTTTGAAAAATGTTGAAACAAAATGTTCTGACACCTTGGAAAATCCATCTCCTCCCATACCAATTTACCATCCAAAAACCTATCATTAATGTTTTAATCCATAAAAATAACCTAATCAGCAGTTGTAGTAGAGCTTCTTTTAGGTACACTGCTCATGGGATTGCAGACCCACTTGCACTTCTGGATTGCCCCTTGGATGGAAGCCTGAGCTGGGTGCAGTGGGATGTGATAAATGGGAGAAGTGGCCTGGCAGGGTCACAGCTGGCCTGGGGGGCTCTTGCATCCCAGAGTAGTTGTTTTTGGGTCACTGCATAAGAGCTTCACCTGCATGTGACTGATGGGCACTACTGAGCCTTGATGGCCCCAATGGGCTACAAATGGGGCTCCAAGGGCTCAGTTTGGGGCTGTGCTGATGCTGTAGGGTGTCTCCAGCTCTGCTATGGCCCTGCTCACACAGGCAGCACCCCTGACTGATGGTCTGTCTCAGCCTTGACCCATTCCCACAGAGGAACCTGGGCTGGGGCTGCTCCTGGAGCTGCCCTGCCTTTTACCCCCTGGGGCAAGAGCTTTTGTTTCCCTGAGGATGGTCTTGTTGCTCAAGTCCCAGAAGATGCTTTTGACCCCATAACTGCAGACCCACAGAAATATTTTACCTGTCCAAGCAAGAAAATATTGTTATCCTTGCTTTCTGGATGCAGAAAGGCAGTGTATTTTCCTAGCTCTTGCTGATTTTCAGCAGTTCCTTCCATTTTTATGACTCATTACAATTCTCTTTTTTTGGTTATAGTCAAAAAATATGCTTTCACCATGATTCTGACCTACCCACAGCTGAAGAGCCCAGCATGGGGATGAAGTCTGCCCCCTCCCTCCATGCCAGGCTTCCCCTGTGGGCTCCTGCTGGGCTCCCACTGCACTGCTGGGAGGTTCTGTGCCAGAACAAGGCAGAGCTTCTTTTGCAGTGCACTACAAGAGGCATGTTTGCTGCCCAGCACATCCCAGTAACACCTCTGAGGCTGCCAGGATGTGTCCTGGCTTTCTGGTTGCAGCTCCAAGCCCCCTTTTCTCCCCGTGGTGCCAGACACCAGCAGAGCGAGCAGCGAGAGCTGTCAGGCGTGTTAGTTATGATCCCATCAGGCCTGTTTATGATCTCATGATTCAAGTCTCTGGCGTGGGGAGCAGCAGGGCTGCTGGGCTTGCTTTAACAAGCTCTTGCAGGATGGCTGCTGGAAGCTGCTCCACCAGTGAGGGGAAAGCCTTGCAATAACAGTGGCTGCCGGGGGAGCAGAGCAAGGTGACCTGCGAGGTGTCTCGTTCCTGTGATTTATCCCGGATTTCTCCTGTGATTTCCTCCCTTGACATTGTCCCCTGTGGTTTGTGCTGTCTCTGCAGTTGGGGGTGAGGCTGGCAGGATGCAGCACTGAGGAGATTTCCTTAGGGGCTGCAATGTGTGAGTGGTTCACACGTGGGGAGTGTGGCACAAGCTGCCAGGGCCAGCACCCAGTGCATCCTGGCACCCATAGAATGTGCCCTGTGCTTCTGCTGGGTGTGTGCATGTCCTGTTTGTCCTCATTTATCAATCCATAATAATTTACCACCACAGCCCCTCAGACAGTCTGTGGCTATGGCTCTGCTATAGGTACTCCATGCTGGCCAGCCAGAGCCATTCCTGGGAGTAGCACTGTCCAGGGACACAAAAGATCAATCGCTGCAGTCCATTCCCCATGTCTGGTGTCTCAAGCCTGGGGACTGTTCCAACATCTTGAGTTATCCCAGTGTTTAGCTCAGTTCCTATGAAAGCTCATAAAAAGATTCCCAAAGGTTTCAGCTGCAACTGGACTTCCTAATTTGACTTTCTGAAGAACAGATTAATTGCATGGGATCTGCAGTGGAAAATTCAGTTGTGCCAAGAAATGTAGACAGCTTTGCAAGAGCAGACATTTCGAATTGCTGGGCTGCAAACAACTTGGAGCAACTTGTAAAGCCATCTGAAATGAAAATAGTTTTCCAGTTAATCTGCAAATGAAAAAAAAAAAAAATCCCAGTGTTAAGGGGGACAGTTTTTTGGCTTGGGCTGTTGATTTCTGTGGATGTAAGATGATTTCAGTGGGGGTTCCTGGAAACTGTGCCTTGTTTTTTGTGGAGTTTGGTTCTTGTGCTGCTCCCTTGGTGTCCACTGTGTTTGGACAGGACAGTGAGCATCAGTCCCCATGGCATAGTTTCCTACTGGGGGTGGAGATGGGGAAAAGATCTTTCTGGAGCAAAGTAACTTAAATGCATTCACGTAGGTCTGCATGCTTACCATCAGGCAAGGACACTGCTTATAAAGGGAATTATCAGAGAAATTGCAAAGCAATGAATTTCAGAGCACTTTGACTGTGCCCTGCTTTACATCCTGTGGTGAAGTAGATGCTCCTCAAAAGCCCTTGGGCCACCCAGGTGTGCCTGCACTGCTGGCCTGGGTGCAGAACTGACCCAGGCGTGTCTGGCTGGTGGCTCCTGGGTGCTGAAGTCCAAACTTGAGGTCTGCAGTGTCAAAGGGTTGGACAGGGAAGGGAAGTGAAACAAAAAACCAGAAGCTGAGGGAGTATTTTAAAGAAATGGGTGACTCTCTCATGCTGCAAGGGGCCATGACCGGGCTCAAGGCAGTGCCCTGCTCTGATTTCCCTGATTCCAGGACATGACTTCTTTCAGTTCCTTCTAGACATTTGAGAATAGGGAAGAGTGTATAAAGGCTGTGGTGAGCCTCAATTCACCTTCAGGAACAACAGCTTGGACTGACCTGGTAAGAAATGCCCCTGCTGGATGCACCTGCCCTGCTCCATGGGAGGCAGAAACTTTTCAAATTCAGGGGAAGGTGATCTGAAGAGCAAAAGGCGCTGGGAAGACCAAATGTCAAAGCTGGGCAATGATTTCCCATTGCCGTACAAACTGTGTGGGTGTAAGTGTCAGAGTTAATTTCTTAGACTCACTGAAGGTCATCTGAGCTTCAATGTGAATCATCTGGTGGGGTTTTAATTCTTCTCGTGAGCAAAGTCTCATGGCAATACTTGGGGAAACTCAGCTGTGCTGCCTGGCAGAGCATGGCTGTGACTTTATCTTTCCACTTATGGAATAAAGGATATCTGAAGGCTGTGAAGGAAAACTGTGTAAGAATTGGGCATTTTCTCATTTCTGAGTGTTTGAGAAGGGGAAGCAGCATTTTGCCTCTGTGCAGTAGAGCCTTTGAGGGCAGATGACTACCTAAAATAGGTAGGAGATTATTTTATATCTTCAGATATCCCTGCAGAGAGGTAGCAGGAGTAGCCCTGTGAACAAGGACAAAATTCAGGGATGTCATCTCTCCTGGCAGACATCCACCTTGCCTTAAAGTATTCCCCTGGCATTTACATGAGCACTTTTCCCTTTTATTTATTTTTTTATTTTGTTTATTGTCTGCCTAATGGTTTCAGCCTTATCACAAAGAATGATAGCAGCACATCACTGAAGGAGAGCTTGCAGTTGCTATTGCAGTCCTGAGTAAGTAGTAAATTACTCAGAAAAAAATAAATGCTACTTTTATCAGTCTGTCCATGGCACCCATATGTCCAATTTGGGATTGATCACTCATGCAGAAAAGCTCATAACACTGAGTATTCTGCTTTTAGACTCCGTAGGCAGAGACAGGTTATGTGACCTCTGTTTGCCCCACAAGGCTGGTATTGTGCTCCTTCATCCATTGCCAAATTCTGTTTTAAGAAGGAAGCAGATGTGGAGCACAATGAAGGGAACTGGATATAGAATTACAGGCCTGGTTAAGAGAACTCTAAATGTGAGGAGATCTAGCTTTCACCTTATAAACCACAGACTAGGCACAATTCCTCTTCAGCATCTCTGCCTCAGACCTGAGGAGGAAAACAAACACTTTTGGCCTGGAGGAAATAAAGAAAAACAAAAATCCCTTTGCCCAGAGCTCCTGAATGTTTGGATGTGTAAAGCACTTTGTAAAAATGAAAACATCTAAGATATTTGGACCTGGCTCTTCTCACTGGAAGCTGAATGGTTAAATGGTTAAATAACCCCTACCTACAGCCTTTGTTTCTTGGTTTTACTAGACAGGGAGAGGTTCAAACCTCCAGATGTTTGCTGTTTGTAGCAAGGGGTTGTGGTTGGTTGGTGGTTTCTGTTTGCTGTTATGGACAGGGAATTTTCATGGTTCTGGGCTGTCTCACATGTTTCTTGGTCATTCCATCTATTCACATGGATTTAAGGTGTTTTTGAGCTCTGAATTGACATGTGAGTCAGATGGAAATTTACACTGTGATGCTTAAAGAAAGAATACAATAACAAAAGAAACTCTGCTCTCAGCTCTGCTATCTGTAAATAATACACCTGTATCAGCAGTTTATTTGACAACATAACTGCAGGTTGGTGACAACTGTTAAAAAAAACCGAAAGAAAAAAAAGACATTTTGGTGATTTGTTAGCATCTCCAGGAATTAGAATGGGAAAAAAAAAAAAAAAAATGAGAGAGAGACTAAGAAAGCAGATATAGCTTGGATCTTTGCAAATGTTCTGTAACAGCACAGGGATACAATTTTCTGTTGAGGTGTACTGGACCCAGGATCTCATTGTCTTTATTAAAACAATATCCCAATGCTGGAAGTAGGAAAATTCAGAGTGACAAGTGTTTCACAGCTCTCCAAGGAGCAGGGTGCTGTGGGAGGAGGCACAAGGTGTGTGTTGAATATATAAATGTCTTTCCAGCTGAATTAATCCCCTGGAATTTCACAGTGTGTAGAGCAGTGTTTGGGATTAATGGAGCTCCTCAGCAAAAGGCCAGACTCTGACCTGGCCCTGTGCTATCAAACCCTGGTGGAAAATGAACCCAAGCAGCCCAACTGCACGTTAATTATAACAAGAGAGGGTGTTGGCCTGCTCTTCCTTCAGCCACAGGGAATCACTGCCAAAGGGGAAAGCAGTGTGTGCCTTCTGGAGCTGGAATGGACACTGCTAAACTGAGCAGTTTTGTGGTGGGAAAAGCTGTGTATTTTGGCTCTTTCAGGGGTGTGCTGGAGTTGTGGAGACCTCCCTGTGCAGAGAGGAAGCCTTGCCAGCACCTGGCTGCTATAATCATCCATTTATAGACCTGAAATCCCAGTTTAATTCCATAAGGGTGAGAGTAAGATATTTTCAATTTACCCATTCTGGACAACTTTTTGCTGCTGAAGTATAGAGAAGTGCTTTGTAGAGGTTTATAATAGCTCTCAACCTAAGTGTTTCTACTGGATTCAAAGAGCTAATTATCTCTTTAAATGCCTTTCCAAAATTGTTTGCAGACTTTTCCTCCATTATAGCTGATCCCAAATTTGAGTGTCTCCTGTATTTGAAACAGGTGCCACAGGACACCTATAAACCTTCTCAAAAAGGAACACCAGCCAACAGCTGGTGCCACAAAGATGTCACAGTCAAGGGCAGCATCTCAGGACATTTAAAGCACTTTTTGGCTGAGTAGTTTCTGTTCTAGTCACAATGTTTTCCTTAGACTTTGTTGGTTTGTTTTTCAGTGTCTTGGATGTATCAGGGACCTGGCCTTTTCCATATGGAAAAGAAAGATTTAGCACAAAGATTTATCTTCATGAGCTAGGGGAAAATTTCCTTCTTTTTGATGGACCCAGCCCTTTAAAGCCTCTGAAAGGAAACCAAATATCTTTAATTCCCAGGAGACATCTCAGAGGATCAGAGCTAAAACATTACTCTCTGAACTATTAGATACAGAGACCTCTGCATGACCCTTTGTGTTTCAGAGTCTCAAGGCTGTGGATTCTCCAGAAGAACCTATTTCTTCTATAACCAGAGGCTGAACAAGAGTGCACCATTTTAGAAGTTTAAATAAACCACATAAGGTCATCTGCTGCTTAAATCCTTGCTACCAGGTCTGTGGAGATTTTTGCTTTGTTTCTAGGCAAGCTCAGAGTCCCAGAGCCAAAGGGCAACATGTAAATTGTGCTGTTATCCCGAAGCATGCAAGGTAATAAATGGTGCTGTCAATTGTTTTCACTCAAGTGACAGATTTATTCTCTTCAAAATGAATGACCAGGAATGGCTATTATTGCAAAAAATTCACTATGTATCATCTTGTGCCTGTTGTTTAACAAATAATGCTAAGTCTAATTGCCTTCCTCTGTGGCCGAGTACCTATGAGTTAATGTTTTTTTTATTGAAGACGTGTAATTTACCATTGCTTTTGATGTGCCATCTGATTGAATGTCTCTGTGAATCACATCTGCAATCTAGCACTGCATGTCCCAAAGGAATTCCCCTTATCCCATTGTTTTCTCATGAGCTAGGTAAAAACACTCTTAATTTTGTTTTTTTTTTAACACAAACTATTAAGCTTCTGTTACCCAGTTTCTAGGTTGACATTCCTGCTCCTGGCAGATGCACTAAAGTTTAATAAATCAGTTGGCATGTGGGAATGGATGATGTTTTGTACTACCAGAAATAGTGGGTTTAAATCTCAATAGCACTTTTTCCAGAGTAAACATGGAATTAGCCTGGAATCTGATCCTGCAGCTCTGCCCAAACTCCCCTGGAATCCAGCTGCAGCCCTTTCTGATAGCACCCTGTTTTTCAACCAGAAAATGCTGCAGCTGATACACTTCAGGATACAAACATTACTGCTTTTTAAAGACTTTTTTGTGATTCAGCAATGCCTGTTTTTCTATAAGTCTGTGTTCCATTTTTTTTCCCAGTCAACATTGCAATCTCTGTAATGTTTTAGGAGGTTAGAAAATAGCATCTGAAACCATAAAGCTTACATAAAGCTTGCACTTCAACAACATATTTTAGAAAGAGCTGATGGCAGACAAATGTTGAAGTTTAAGCTTTGCTTCCTTGGAAAACAATAGAGCTTCACATGCCAAAAAAAAGGTGATGGGGAGCAAAGGTAAAATGTCTATCTGCAAAAATATTCTTTCTTGAAGCTACTGAGGTCTGTTGGGGTTGAGAATGCAGTGAACTGGTCCCCAGAAGGTCATCAGAGATGTGAACAGAGGTGACAGAGGTAGTTGTGGGCCATCCTCACCCCCAGGCAGTGCATTTCAAGGCTCACCAATTACTAAGAACTATAGAAATGCAAGGTTTTTGCTGGTGTGATGGGCTGAACTAGACACACAGTGATTTATTCTAAAATTATTTTGAATGCTCTGATAACTGAACTCTCTTGCAGATAAAGATGGCTGATATCATTGGTACAGGTATTTGTTGCTTCCAGTTATGTTTTTATCACAGTAAAAGTTTTTATCACAGCACAGTATCAAACTGTATCCCTCAGCCTGGTGTAAGTTACTTCAGTGTGACTTTTCCAGGGAGATAAATTTTTAGCCAGTGCTTAATGCCAGGGCTTGTATTTGCATTTCTTTATTACAGGAATGCTCCATTAATGAGCTTTCTCAGGCAGCAAGAGCCAAGGTCTGCTTTGCCAGTATAGGTGGGTGGTAAGAATGGGAAATAAGATGGGGAAATAAAAATAGGGGATGCTGGTAGGACAGGAGCTGTGACTTGCACTGCAGTCACTGGGGACAGTCCCAGTGGACTGGACCCCTCCAGGTGAGGGCTGGCTGAGGCCCCAGCAGTGGGGAGGAGAGCCCAGCCTGCCAGCAGCACATCCCTGAGGGGGCTCTGCTGGGGATGCTCCCTCAGCACACTGTTAGTCTCCACTTTAAGCAATTTGCCAGCAAACCCTGAGTGCAGATTGCTTTGTTCTGTTAAAACAAATACCCAGGAAATTCAGCTACAAACTTCTGCTATCGCTCAGCTCTTATCTTGCTCTATTGCAATAACTATTTGATGACCTCAACAGAGGCCTTGAATCCAGTAATCACTTCTTCAACTTTGCAACAAAATCCATTCTTTTTTTTCTAAGCAAGTACATGTAACTCGAGGTTGTCTTGGCCTTTTATCTGTTTTGATAAACGAGGGCTTAGACCTCCTCCTCTGCATGCTGATCTGCTCCTCCAGGGTCTGGAAGGAGGATGTGCTTGGCTCTCCAGGCTCCTGCCTCAGCTGGGACTCGCCTGGCAAACCACAGCAGGGAATTGCATTCCTAGCCTGGAAGGCAACAGAGGCTGCCTGGTTTTATCTGGGCTACCACCAAGAAGTTCAGCTGGTTGATTTGCATAGATAATTTTTAGCTCCTGTTTAGCCTGAACGAGGAGTGATTTGGAGGGTAAATGATCTGAGTGATTCACTCGAGGCGATGTTCACCCTGGGGGTTTAGCCCCGAGGAGCCAATGATGTTTCATTGATGAACACCTTTTTGTTCCAGCTGTAAGCCTCTGTTTGGTGTGGAATGGGTTAAACTGCAGCCGGTGACTGCAGGGCATTTGTCTGAGGACTGGGACCGTTCTTATCTTTACAGTGAAATATTATCCCTTCATGGTTAACAACCAGCAGCAAACCTGCTCATTGTGGAAGCAGTTTGGCATAATTAGCCGGTTAAAGAAGTCTGCCTATTGATTAACTGAACTAAATGACCCATAATTAAGAGCCCAGCTGTGGAGCTAATCTATTTGGTGGTGTTTTCCTTCCCCTCACAGGTTTGGAACCTGCAGGTCTGCTGGCTGTTAGGGGATGGGTTGGTGAGGAGGTGGTAATTGGGTTGGTGTGTCCCGCGAGGCTCTAGTGCACACCCCATGGTTCTAAGGGCTGCTGGCACATTGCTTTTCTCTCCCAGGCCACAGAGGAGGCTTTGCTGCCTTTCTCAGAGCTCATAGGAGCTGTCTGTCCCAGATTTATGGGGGCTTGGGGAGCCAGCTTCATCCCTGCACACAGCCCCATGTGCTGCAGTGGGACCCAGGCCACCAAAAAGTCTGAAGTTGTGGGAAACCATTTGTTTGGTTGGCTTGCAGTGTTATTTCCTTGCAAAAAGTTGCCTACTTTTGGTTGTAATTTCTGTCTAGCGTGACGCATATTCTCTATAAAATGCATTCAGAGTGGAGTTTAACTTGGGTAGTTTAGAGGAGCCCCTGCCTATGCCTGAATATTATTGAATCTCTCGTTACCCCCTCTGTAAAATGCTTTTTCTCACACCTTTTTCGTATGTCTTGTTAAAAATGGTGCCAAAATGAGTTCATTGCTTTGCCCTCCCTTTGATGCAGTGCTGTAAAAGCAGGATCACGCTTGGGTGGTGAGACCAGCCAGCCTGCACAGCCCTCACTGGTTGGTACCAAGCTGCACCAGGCCAAGGGATTGATAACATTAAGCTACAGTTTCAAATAGCCACAAAGAAAGCAATGTTTTTTTTTGTTTTTTGAAACTCAGCTCTTATCTGCCTCTTCTTCTCAATCAATCCTCCCAAAAAACCACAGAAGTAGCAATCTGAACAGATTCGGTCTCAAAGAGTTTGAGGTTAAAGGACTTCTTAAGCACTACTCTTTCTTCTGCTGGCCCCACTGAAATAATCAGAAAATATTTTTGCTGACTTTACTGGGTGTTAGGATAGACCCCCCAAATCCTCGTCCTCTCCTGCATGGTGAAAAGCCTTTGGCTGTGTGTTTCTGGCACAGAAAGGAGATTCTTTCTCCATGTTATTTCCTTTAATCTCTAAAAGCTTTCAGCCATCCACAGTGGAAGTTTGCTGTGCTGGTGTCCTGAACCAATTCAAGGAATTACTGAGATCTTTGTTCCTGCTCTGGTCACCAGTAGTGAGGGAGGTATCTGCTGATGCAGAAGCAGAAGCTGGACTCACGTCCCAGCTGTAAAGCACCTCTGTGTGAATCTGGCCAAGCAATGGCCTTGCCCCAAAGGTGGTCTCTGAGAATTGTGCAAGGAGTACAGTTGGAGCTCCAGAAAAATGTTTTAAGTTATACAAGAAAGCTTGTACATGAACCTGACTGAGGATAAAACCCTGCAGCTGCCTTTTAAACTTGATTTTATCCCATTCTGGCCTTTCATCCTGCCTTTTGTACACATTGCTATGAGGGAATAGTTAGTTGCCTCCTGTTAATATCTCAACACCTTCATGCAATGTCTGAACAGCAGAGCTGGCTCCTGCTGAGACTCTGACCATGATCCAGGAGGTTGCTTTGATCCTGATGCTGGGAAGCAAGGAGACAGCAGGCTATTTTCTTCCCCTAGCTGCAAGAAAGTCACGGTGCCATTCACATCACCTCTCCCCTCCACAGCTGGAAATCCCTGGAGCAGCTCACACATTTGTCTACCTGCTAAGCCCTTTAAAAGGAAGTGAATTAACTCCCTGCAAAAATGCCAGAGACAGCATAGAGTTATGAAATCTCACCAGGATTCCCCTATACACATAAGTCCAGCGAGGGATCAGACCCTGGGGAAGGCAGGGATCACCAAAATGCCAGGGTTGGCTTTCTGCCAGCCATTAAGGCAGCCCTCAGTCTAATGTTGGCAAGAGATGAGATGTCTCCTTTCTCCTTCTTACTAGAGCAGTACTTCTTCCTATGTTTGCTGCTTTTCAAATGTTTGGATTTGGTCAGTACCATATAAGCATTTCTGCTTTGGCAGTGAGAGAGCAGCTGTTTCAGGAGCTTGCAGAATCCCCAGCAACCCTTGAAAAGTATATATATATATGTGTGTGTGTGTAACTATTATTATATTTACATATAATATATGCATATATAATGTACATATTATTAAAGAGGCTGTGAGTATTTCAGCAATTGCTCCTTAGCAGATCGTGTTATGCTTCACGTGTCACCACAGAGGATGCAGATAATCTGAAGAGTGCCTTGCTTGCACACCAGAGCTTTAATAGCTATAACAAGACAATTAGTACATCGTTCCACTTGAACTTTAATGTAATAATTGGCAGTAAGTAATTCCCCTCTGATGTGATACACAGCCCGCCCTGTGAACAAATACCAGAGCAGTGTGAAAGGGAAAACAAAAGCCACAGATGCTGATTATGACCAAGGGGGTGGATTTGGAGTGGATGTTCCTCAATGATGGATGTGGTGTGGAAGGTGGACATGGCCCAGGAGCACTGTGAGGACTCCTCTGGATGTGACACCCTGACCTGCTGAGTCTCTGTGCATCTCTGGGTGAGTGGGATGTATTGCACATTGCCCCAGGGGAGGAGACACATGCATTGCCAGGTGTGGTACTGAGAGGTGCAGAAGAGGCTCTTCTTTGATTCTCCCTGCTCACAGAGAGACTGACTTTGAAAAAGGGACATTTGGATAGCAGAGATATTTTTTGATACTCAATGAATCAGAGCCTTGGCAGAGGCCAGCACATCCTGGAGCAGAATGAGGTTTGCCTCTGTCTCAGCATGACCCCAAACACCTCTCAATTTCCAAACCTGTTTCTGATCCTCTCTTGTGGTGAGGTCAGTGGGGAAATACAGGCTGTAATGCAGCTTTGTGATTTGAAGTTCAATGTCTAAATTGTGCTCTAATGTATCAGGGAAAAGCATTTGTTTCCCAGGATGGATCAAGCGGATGCCAGCAGATCTCTCCTCCTGTGCCCCAGAACTGAGCTCCACTGCCCATGCATGGTCTTTGCTTTCTGGAAAAAGCACTGCTTGTGTCAGGAAAGCTCTTCCAGGCTGCCCTAATGATGTTCACATTAAAAAAAAAGGAAAGGGGAGGGAGGAAACATCTTAACCCATGTCTTGTATGATCTCTCCTGTGATCACGTCCTGTCTGATCCTCCCTTCTGGGTCTCTCTGAAGCGTAGGTGGTTGGTGTGTGTTTTCTAGCAGCTCTGTGTTCAGTTCTGTGCAGTGCAGGGGTAAAAAGGCTGCTTGCCATGGGAGTTTGTGATCTGGAGAAAACAGGAAATGACATTCGGGCAGTGCTACAGAAAAGGGATTTTTACTGACCCCATGTTTTTGGACAGAGTAGTTAGCAGTATTGTCTGGGGTCAGATGTGTAATTAATGATTTATCCTAGTTTTTACAGATTTTTATGATGTGGGCACCATAAAATTGTTTCCAACCAAGGAGGCAAGGTATATGTTTCCTAAACTTCTGAGCCAATAGTCAAATGTGGATCTTGACAGAGAATTTTGGAGAGAAATTAGAGAAATTTTCCCGTGGGATGGTTAATTTGACATGCACATCACGGTAACACTGATATAAAGCAGAGTTCCCAGTGCTGGCATGGAGGCTGCAGCATGAGGGGTGACTCTTCTGGAGCCCCTGCTCAGTGGGGAGTGGGGACAGTTTGCTCAGGCTGTGGTGAGGGGGAAAGTGCTGCCATTTGTGTGACAGGAGCTGGGGAATCTCAGGACGTCACATCCAAGTCCCTTGCCAGGAGGTTCTCTGCTGTGCCACCACTGAGAACAGCAAAATTCCTCCTCCAGCACAGGCAGGCATGGATGGAGGAAGTGTCTGCAGCTCTCAGAGCCCCTGGCAGGCACAGCATCGCTGTGTCCTGGGCAGAGCTACAGCCCAGTGCATCCTTCCCTCCTCTCCAGCACCGTGCCTGGCTGTGCCACCTCCCCCCGGCAGATGGAGGCTCTGGCTGCACTCCTGCCGTGTGCCTCGGAAAAAGCCCGGGGATTAATTTAAATATTCCCCATCCGAGCACGGCAGGACCCGCTGGGCTTGGCAGAGGCTCGGGGTGGACATCAGGTGGAGCAGTGAGTGGGGGAATGGGAAGAGGAATGTGTTTGGGGCTACAGGCACTGCTCTCCTTCCACCCAAATTCCTCTGGCAGCTGGATCTCCCGCCGCTCCTGTTCATAAAAAGCAAATGACTTCTCAGATTTATTAGTTACCTCCAGGTGCAATTTATCAATCCCAGGCAGGGCCCTGCCCAGGCAGCTGGGGAGAAGCTTGTGTCTTTGATTAATGTGCTCTCCCCCACAATGGTGGCAGATTTCTTACTGGGGTTTAATTCTAACAGATTCTTAAAAATAACAAGAAGCATATTCAGTGAGCTGTTTAAGAGGATGCAGAGCTGAAGCACAGTTCATTCTCTAAAGCTTTGAAGTATTTACAGAAGGGGTTGAGGGAATCTTCATGGAAGCAGGGAGGGTAAAGGAGGAACTTTAAAGGAGGGTGAATTGGAGTGGATGGAAAAAGGAACAATTGCAACAGCTCATAGTGGAAACAGGAGACTGAGGGCTTTCAAGGTGGAAATGAAACAATGGGAGCGAGATCTCAGTAAGAATAAGCAAAAAACGTTAAGGAATTTGCTCTTGCAAACACAAGAGTTTCCTTTAAGTGACACAGTTTTTGTGTCTAAAATAGTTGTAAATGGGTAGAGGCACATTAAGAGGAAAAAATCATAAAAACTGGAAAGATGAGAGGAAAATGGGAAGCCCCCAAATCTTGGGCTGCAGTGTGGAAAACCTCTGAGGCTTCACTGCAGCCATTCCCCTAATGCATCAAGAAGATGCCTTTTCCCATCTTTATTTTCTTCACCTTTGAGCCACAGCTCAAAATTAAAACATTACATACAGACCTGCCTTTTGGAGATTAAGCCAACAAGAGCTCTTGATCTTCTAACCCTTTTTTTCACAGATGGAAATATATTAACTCTCCCCTCCTTTTCAACAATGCCAAAGCCATTTTCTTGCAATTCAATGTCTGTGCTGGAAAGCAGTTTGCTGTTTCCAGTGGGATGAGGATGCTGGATCAGAATGATTTGGAAAAACTCCACCAGCATCATCTTGTCCCCTCTGTACCTGAGCTGGCTGCTGACAGCCCTCCTAGGTGCAGCAGCTAAGATTTCAGTGTGACAAAGTGTTTTCACACCCTTTGGTAAGGAGGAACATCATAACCCAGTTAAAGGGCAGGATGCTCCAAGCTTTCAATGCATATTTATACCATCTATTTTAAGTATCTACTTTCAGATCTTTCTATATGGTCAGTGCAAAAAAAAAAAAAAAAAAGATCCACATCTCTGGAAGGTGACTCACAACACCTAAAATAGACTCCTCTTCTCAGACATCCTCTCCCTGCACTAATTATAGAAGGAGGCTGGAGATGTTTAGCACAGTTTCAGCACGTGAAGGCTGATGCTGCAGGAGAGAGCAGCAATATAGGCTTTGTTTTCCCTGCTGCTGTTTCCCTTTGCTCCAGAGAAAGGTGTTGAAGCCCATGCAGCTACTCCCAGGCCTGTCCAGGCTGATGATCTGCTCTGTTTCTGGTAATGCTGTGCATGGCACAGGGAGTGTGGTCACAATTCCCATCCAGGTCACACTGGGACTGCTGCAGGATGCTGTGGGAGGTGTGATGAGATGCCTGCAAGTCCCTCAGAGAGACCTCTGGAGAGAAAACACACTGTGGTCCCCCCTTGTGTGACAGAGCAAAGCTGGCTTTGAGCAGGGCACATAACCACGGGAATATGTCAGAATTATCCTGAGGCTTGGGGCTGCCATCCACTGGCTTTCCTGCTGATGGAAACAGAGCTAAACAGTGTGACTGGGGGTGGATTTGCCCCACCCTGCTCATCCTTCCGAGCAGGGTTGCCACGGCTCACAGTGGCACAGCCTGGAGTTTCTCCCTCCCCTCTCCCCCACTTTGCATAGCCATCTTTGGAGCCACAGTTGAAAATTAAGCCCAGAGTTGGCCATTTGTAAACCAAGCTGACAGGAAATTGCTGGCTTTGTGCTGAAGAAGTCATTACCTTAAGCTTTATTGCCGTGTGCAGAGTTTACTTGTGACAAAGTAAATGTGCAGAGATGCCTGTAAATAGGGCTGGGATATTGCTGCGTTAACAGCTCCTGGTAAGACATCAATCAGCAGAGCAGCATGCAAGGAACCATTAAAAGCCACTGCTGAGTCTCTCCCACACACACATGGGTTGGAGCTCTGCACCTCACTGGCAGGTTCTGCCCTGGCTGGGCAGAGCTCCCTTCTCCTGTGGGTTCCAGAGGATGCTCTGCAGCCTTGATGTGTCAGCAGAGATGGTGATGCCGCCTGGGAGCTGAGGGGAGTGCTGAGCTGAAGAACACATCTGAAACAGCTCGACTGAACGAGGTGTGAGCTTTGGTCCCACTGGCACTTTGGCTGGAGCAGCGTTGCTGCAGAGCTGGTGAGAGAGCCTGGGTTGGGGTTGTGTGTCTGGGTCGCTGAGGAGGTCAGGAAAACTGTTCCCAGGGTTGAGATCTGAGGGATCTGCAAAGGCTCTTTCCCTTGAGGAAACTCTAGTGCTGACTAGCTCAAGGCTGAGCTCGCATTGCAGCCTTTTGTTCAGCTGAGGTTACTCATCACATCTGTCTCCTTTACGTGGATGTTTATTTTTGTGAACCTTTGAGGAACTGAATTGTCTCTGAGGCTGTTATCTCTCTGTCAAATTTGGCTGAAATTGCTCAATGAGTTCAAAGTTGTTGAGGGAGACACAGCCAGTGTGAATGTACAAGCCATAGGAAATCAGACTGACAGGCTGAAATGAGAAACACTTTAAAATTGTCAAAACAAAAAGTCTTCCCAGTGGTCTGGCCTGACTTGTCCAGATTATTGGTTCCTAAAGCATCACAAGATCCTGCCAGCTTCCCCCAACCCTGAGGAATTTCTGAGAGCCCCACGATTGGAAAGCACAGCATCATCTCTGCTGACAGCAGAAAGGACCCTTGGGATTAACAAGAGATTTGCCACCAGCTTTTCTTGTGGCCTCTCCAGTCTGGGAGAGGGGAAGCCCATGGCAAAATGCACATCTGTACCACTACCAACCCACCCCCAGAGGAGATGGCATGCCAACCTCCTTTGATTTGTGTTTCCTTTTGCCAAGTGACTTTGACTGAAAAGGGATCTGACACCAGTTAATTAGATGGAGGGGCAGGTTAGAAAAAGAGTTGCAATAATGAATCTGCTCTTCCTGGTCCCTGCTGCTGCTCCAGGAGTGCTATCACAGCCATTCACAACATGGTTAATCTTTCAGCAAGTGCTTTGAGCGCTTTGTGCAGGGAGCCACGCACCATCAAAATGAATGAATGACCCTGCTTCTCTTCCCTATCGTGGCTATCAACCACAGCTGTCTTTGGCAGAGCTTGTAGGCTGATTTCTGGTTGAACATCAGAGGCAGAATTCATCTGTCCAAACGTAGACATCTAATTGTGAATGTCTACATCCAAGTTACTTGTCTAGACTCTTGTTTATAGGAAAGAAATGGGCACCCCAAGGACATGAGTCATTGTATGCTAGAGTAAATGTCTGAAATAGGTCAGATGAATCATTCTGTAAATGGGCCTTTTTCTCTCCTGTGACTATAAAGGGAGCCCAGAGTCACCATGAGGGGGAACAGAGAGATTCCTCTAAAGTACAGTGAGATGCATCTCATCTCAGATACATTTCTGGGTATGCATAGTCAGCTGTTCTTCTGTTTGCAGAACAACAGATGCCAGGACCTTCCTGGCATCCTCTGTCCTCCTCTTCTTGCGCTTCCTTTTATAAATTTATGGGAGACTGAGATGCCATTTATTTCTTGCAGCTTCTGCTGCAGGACAAGTCTCAAGTACCTGCTGTTCCTTTCTCATGGTCATCAGACTGAAATCACCTTTGTTCCAAACCTCTGTCTGGGCCTGGAGCTCTGCTTGATCCTCTCATGAATCTCTCCCACTCCACTGAAACACAGCTGGGGATCTGCTTTCCCTGTTTAGTCCTTCCACATGAGCCACCTGCAAACACCTCTGCTGTCCTTTTGCTCTCTGGACCAGCAAAACCTGCTCTGATTTACTCAAAACTTCCTTAAAATCTGGTAAGCTGACAGAGTCCCCTTCTGAGCTTTGATTGTTTCCTTTTTCCATCCCTGTTGCATCTGCCCTGGGTGATGAGCACTGCCACCTGAGAGGGACTCACAGCAGCTCAGTGCCATCCCTGCCCAGATGAATTGCCAGAACTGATGGTGTTGGTGCCCAATCTCAGCTGGGGGATCAGGGAGTCAGCTCCTTCAAAGATTTATTCCCATTTTATTTCTGTTTGCTGAACAAAAGAAATATATAATACTTACAAATCCTTCCAAATAGGCTTGGAGCGCAGTTCTAGATGTAGCATTATTTTAACAAAACCAGTGCTGTGCTGATAAATGGGATAGTGGGAGGAGGGAAAGAAACTATTTATAACACACAGAGCAGGAGATGAGGGAGGGAAGAAAACTGAAGAGTGCAGATAAGATTTTTGCTGCAGGTGTTTTCTCAAGTTTTGGCTTGGAGACAAAGGGAAACCCACAGACCATCCAGATAAGCCCATTAGGTTAGCTGAGCACTGTTTCATTACTCAGTAGTGTTATCTAGGCCCTCTGGCCTCAACAAAATCCCAGCTTTATTCTCTACTCAAATACTATTTTATTAAAAAATCCTCTCCGTGTGAGAGGACTTTTAAAAAAGCCTATTTTAAAAAATATATTAGAACATGGGAACACTTTAAAACGCTGGCAAGCTGCACCCTTGTGTGAGTGTGAATAGGACACGATGTGCCTGCTGTCTCTTGCCTCAGTGCTGCTGAGACTTTCCTTTCCTTTTCTTAGCTGAGATCAAGCCCTGGATCCACAGGTTTGGCTTTGACCCAGGGGAGATTAGGCATCCAGAGCTGATGGGGGCTGAGGGATGTGGGACTAGATCAGAGGTGCTGGGAATGTTTGTGAGGAGAGTTGTTCTCTCCCCTGGGCCCTGAGCAACGGGGAAGGTTGTGAGGCAGCAGCCACGGCTCTGGGGAGCAGCTGGGACTGGGAGCTGAGCAGTGAGGGGCATCAGCCCTTCTGAGCGCTTGAGAGGGGAACCCAGCTGATCTGCCTGCCAGAGGAGTTAAATTATCTACCAAAATACACATATTCCTGAGAACCAGGCACGCAGGAGCACCTGCTGGAGATGAAAGCTGATGGAACACGCAAACCGAAACCACAGTGAGCCTCGCTCTGCTCTGAAGCGTTTCCCACTAGGAAATTCCTGGCCGCAGCAGCCTTTCTGTTTGCTCTGCAGAGCGTGGGATATTTGAGCGTGGCAGGAGGCACCCGGGAGGTGCTCCCTCCTCAGCCTCACTGCTAACAGCAAACAGAGCTGGGCTGACTCAGAGGTGCTTTCCCTTGCACCACAGAGGTTCAAGATCAGACCAAGTGAGAAATGAGCAAATGTCCTTGGCGTTCCTTGATGGTGTTCAGTGCTCTGGGGAGTGGCCAGGTCCTGTCTGGTTCTCAGTAGGCTGAGAAGGGCTTGTCCTGACACTCTGAGCACACAGGCTGACCTTTGACTGCAGGGGCTGCCCAGTGTAAGGTCATTCCTCCACTGGATAATGATGCCTGTCAGGAAAAACTCTCTGCTCTTAACACCATTCCACACCTCTTGGTGGAACTCAGCTCTTCTGATAGCTGACAGTCCCTCTGTGTTTTCTTCCCATATTCAGAGTTAACCTCACAGCTAAAGCTCAGCAAATCTCTTTAAA
Organism: Lichenostomus cassidix; assembly: GCF_008360975.1. Classification (NCBI taxonomy): domain Eukaryota; kingdom Metazoa; phylum Chordata; class Aves; order Passeriformes; family Meliphagidae; genus Lichenostomus; species Lichenostomus cassidix. Next base: position 5,947,585 of record NC_139496.1, on the reverse strand, counting down.
TCCACTTGTTCCTGGAAGCTTTCTCCCTGCAATGATACCTGTGTGTGCTATTGTCCTGCAAGTACTGAGTTAGAGATTTTCCCTGACGCTAAGAGATGTCATTACTAAAACCACAGCAGATGGTGGAATGGGATTGAGGTAATATTATGGAGATTTTCCCTAGGTGTCATGTGTTTTGTGCAATTATGAAGCACTCAAATGGCTCACCTGAGGAGGCTACAAACCCTCCATCTTGGGACTTTTTCTTAAAAAGTGAATATTTTCAGGGCTGACTTTGTTACCCAGACTTCCCCTGGGGAAGGAGATGAACTGTTTGGTTTTCTGAGGTCTAGTCCCAGGAAGCCCAACCAAGAAACTTGCCAGATGCTGAATGTGGTTGTAAGGTTTAGCAACGGAGAGGAAATGTTCAAAGAAAAGATCACATCTCAGATTCAGAGCTGATTTCTCAGCAGTACTTCTGCGTTTGATTAGAACAAATCCTGCCACATTGGGAATTTGAAATGGTTGAGTAACAAATGATGCCTACTTCTCAGTGCAGGAGGAAATCAGAGTGCAGCCTCCTTGGGGGCAGAGCATGTGGGAGTGTTTGCTTTGTATTGTCTGGCCCACACTGGGGCCAAGCACAAACAACACTTGAAATTTGCTCCCAGCATTTAGATATTTCTTGAAAACAAGAACAATATTAGATGGGGAGCAGTGGCTAGGCTCGATCTGATCCCAGGGTAATTTGCATTAAATGGTTCCCAGTTCTTTAATATTGTTCTCTTCCCTAGCCTGTGTGTGCTGCTCATTTCCTCTGCTGGAGGAGTGAGCAGCACATGGCAGCGGAAACTGAGCCAGCCAATAAAAGTGATGTGGCAGAGGGAAAGAGAGGAATGTTATAAACAATCCCTGTTTTGGCTGATAAAGGCATCCTCAGGAAGCTTGCATGTTGTAGGAGTCTGTCATTTTGCTGGGTTGGGGAGAGGAATGGAAAAAAAAAATGCATGCACAAAATAAGCATTTCCCCATTTGATTCAATTTCCATAATATTTTAGTACTCATTCTACTTTTGCACAATGTGAGACAGAGATCCAAGGCTCCTGTTGCTTTGAGAGGGACGCAGGACCTGCAGTCTCCTCTTACTGTGGTCTCCAGCTGCATAAAGCTGACCTGCAGTGAAGTGGGAAAAGAGGAGGCTGCTGCAGTTGGTGTTCTCTTATTTTCCAGATGGCTCTATTTCCCCAGAGCAAGTGCCCTGCTATCAGAGGGATGTTCTTTCTGAACTTCTTTCTTCTGTATTTACCAGGCACAGCCCGGCGTGGTCAGCGCGGTCACATCCTGGAGTGTCACATTGTGCACCACAGCCACACCAAGGAGCCACCAGCGGAGCTCTCCATCCATCCCAGCAGTGCCAGGCTGGTGCCAGTCCCTTGCTGGGTGCCCAGCCCTCGCAGGGCAGGCTGCTGTGCCAGGCTGAGTGGTTTTCCCCCACTTCAAACACCATGAGTGGCACTGCCACGCGTAGTTCCACGGCGTCGGAAATCCCCAGCGCGAGCAGGTCAGAGCTCAGCGCCAGCAGCACATTAAACATTGAACACTCCATTTGCAGGCGCTGGTGGCGCCGTGCCAAGATGAATCCGAAATGATTCAATCTCCAGCCGTGTCGGTTCCTTTCACAGCAACATAAAACGTTTCTCTGCGCTCGTCAGGGCGATGATGTCGCGCCGAGGACAGCGGGCTCTGAGCTGTGCTCATCTCACTGATCTGTCACTGGAGAACCTCTCTGGCTGAGACATCCCTGGGGTTCCTGGAATTCCCACTGCCACCCCCTGAAGATGCACAGCAATCTCCAGTGGCCACATGACTCACCTCAGCCTCCTTCATCACCCGAGCGAGACAAAGGCGACTGGAAGGCAGAGAAGAAAATAACAAACTGTTGACCACATCGTAAATCCAAAGATGTGGCAACAACAGGGCTAAGCTCATTCATGCAGGAAATATTGTAAATGAAACCACAGTGTCCGCTGAGAAGAAAATATCTTTTGGTAGCTTGCACCTGCTAGGTATAAAGGAAAGAAAGGGTCTGGATTTCTTAATTTTGCAGGAATCTATTTTTTTCTTCAAAAGGCAGCATATTTATAACTCTAGTAAAACTGCAAAATTGGTATATAAAAAAAGATCCTACAAGAAGAAGAAATTGATTTCTGGATCTGATCAGAGCAAAGCTCTTAATCTTTTCTCCTCTTTTATAGAATTGCTGCCTGGACACCTCCTCTATGGGCCCAGGACCTAATGCTTTTTCAGTCCATACTGAATGGAAAACTGTCAGGAAAGGGAAAGAATCCTAATTAATTTTCTTTTTCCTTGATTCAAAATTAAAAAAGAAAGAAAGAAAGAAAAAGATAAAGAGGTATTCAGATCAACTGCAACAGAGAGCTCCTGGTGGGAAATGGGTACCATGATGGCACACTTAGGAGTGGGGTGTCTGGAAACTTGGCAGGAAACCTCCTCTTCAGACTGGCATGTGATCAGGAGACAGCCAGGCAGCACCAAAAGAAGGGAAATGAGCATCCAGGTGTGATTTCTGTGGCTGTAGGTGAGTCAGCCTGGTGCAATGTTCATGTCTCTGCCTCAGTGCTCTCTCCCCTTGCCTCTCCCCCACCACCAGGATCTCACAGATGCCTCCAGCAGTGCCTCTGTGTTTCAGATACCTATTTGTTAATAAGGCTAGAAGCTTTGAAAGGTCCTGTCTGACTTAATCCCTATTGATCACAGAGCCTTGATGTGAAGGAATTTTAAATTTCCAGCTGCTGACTGTTTAACAACTTCTGACTTCAAAAGCTGGAGGAGCCTTCTCCTTTTAAATACACTTTCCACTTAAGGAAAATATAGTCAGTCCCTCATTAATGTGTACTTCTCCCATAATTATACAAGTGTTTGTAGTGCAAACGCTCTGCTCTGTGCCATGTGCACATTCCTCATCCAGGAAATCAATAGGCAATAAGCAACATCCATTTCTGATCTTTATAGAAGCTGTTTGCTGCAAGGGCGAGTTTTACTCAGTTTGACAATGTAGATGTAAAATAGATGATCTTTAAAAACACCCAAGTCTCCTCAGCTGACAGCCCAAGCTGAGAGCTGCCAGTGGGGCCTCTCAAGCACAGAGGGTGACAGGCTGAGTTACAGCCCTGAGTCAGGGAGCATGAGGGAACCTGGAAATGATTATGGAGCATACGGGGGAGCTTGAGCAGTGGAGAGACTGCAGAAACCATGCTGATCCCTGGGGAGCTCAAACCATATAATTTACACAGGTCTATGCCTGAACTTACCTTTACAGTCATGCTCTTGAAAAAGAGTTTACTTAAAAGAGAGGGAATACATAAATCTCTGGGGCTGAAAGAGCAGCTGAGCAGAGCCAGGTTTATAGGCAGAGATTTGCATGCCTTCAAATTCACACAGCCTCCCTGTGTCTTGAATGACTTGGATGGAGGCAATGAGGGACTGGAAAATCTGTCAGCTCTGTCCTGCACTGGTCTGAGCTCTGTGTGACTGCAGGGACCACAGGGCAAGGTGGTATTTGGTGATGCCCAATGGAAATTGATGTGAGTGGGTGTTAATGCCTCCAGGAGACAGAGTTATTCTGGATGAAAATGCTTGGGGGAGCTTTGTGAAGGTTCTGCATAAAACTGAGACCTGGTACTTCTGAGGGTTTTGGGGGTTTTCTGGTTTCATCAAAAAAAAGAAAAGGAAAAATTCTCCCTTCCCAGACCACCAGGGCAGCTGGAGAAAGTGAACTAAACATACATGCAAAGCATAATGTGCACTTTCCAGCTTCTGAAACTGGTGGAGCAGTGTCCCAGACACAACAGCTTTCTTCACTGACCAGTTCTGACTCACCCTCCTTCTGCAGAAGCCATGAGACATAGTGAAACCCCGCGGTCTCCAACTGTTTACAAAATGTACAGGAAGGCACTAGTCCAACTCACTTAATACTGGTTTTTGGTGCTGAGACACACTCAGCTGTGCAGCCTGAGACAGAAAACCAAACTCTGTGGGTGGAGCAAACCGGGAAGCTGCACCAAGCTCCCCAGAGCTGCATGCAAGCCTGGGACTAGTACTGGCCATGAAAGGGATTTCCAGCAACTTCAAATCACACTTTTCCTTGAAGCTGGCTGAAAGAACCGTCACTGAGATGATAATCAGTTTTTTTTTGCTCTGATTACATTATTTTCAGATCTGTGTGACCAAAAGGCAAGGGGACACAATCAAGAGGGTCTTCATCCCTGAAGGTGAATGCTGTGGTTCAGCATGGCACGATTGCAGCACTTAATTTCAGATCTGCAGGGGAGGAGGCTTCCCTGTGCTATATTGGATAGGGAGAAATCTTCTGGAGTGGCACTCCTGCTGGATTGTACCCTCAGTGTGCATGGGACAGGGAGTGTAACACACATCCAGTGCTGGCAGCTCAGTGGCAGTCCCTGCAGGGATCAGGCTGTTTGTGTGTGAGCACCAGGCATGCACAGCTCCTGCACTGCTGCAGGGCTGCTCTGCCCACAAGGTCAAGTGTTCTTCTGTCATGCAGCATTTTAATCGCCTTTGGATATCTTTCAAAACCTGGGCTTGTGTCTTGATGAAACTTTTGACAGGCAGTGAGTAACAGGAGCATTATTAATTCATGTCAGTTGGGACTGAAGCGTTTCTTGTTTATCCTGCCAAAATGGTAAATGAAAAAATGGACTTTTTCTTTGACCTTGGTTTTGGTTTGTGCTGTAGATTCCCAAAGAAGAAATATCTCTGTGGTGTCTTATTAACAGAAAGCATCTGCAGTAGGAAGAACAATGTGTTCTGGCCCAAACTTGCAGCTGTGGCCACCAGCTGTGACAGCCCTGTTGCTCCAGCTTTGTCTTTACTCCATTATTTCAGAGGTAGCTTTAAAAAAGACAGAGGAGAGCCCAGGGGAGTCTGGCTTAGAAACAACCTGCTGCAATCTGTAGAAAAGCTTTTGGGTCTGTGAAGGGCTCCAGCAGCCCAGGGGATAACCTGGTGCTGGGCTCCAGGGCCCTCACAGGCAAGCCAGGGAATGCGGGGAAAATCTACGTATCTGGTGAGTGGAGATGTATTTAGTAGCAGGAATGAATGTGTGCCTTCCAATCACATAAATTATATAAAGCCTTTGGCCAGACTCTAGACATCCCACTGGGGATCATTACTGCTCTCTCCCCGTATCTTTGGGTCTTTCATACTTCAGTTTGATTTCAGACATTGGGAAGTGTTCAAAGATCTTTGGCATGGACCTTGTATGGCCATTTCCCAAATAGCTGTCTGCTCCTCAGGATTTCTGTGACTGCTGGGGGCTCGTGCCAGTACTTCCAGTGCTGTCCTCTGGAGCAAGGACTGCAAAGACCATTTGGCACTGACTGCATATGGGAATATCCTACTGTCTCCTGATGATTTGCCTGACCTACTCCTCTGTTTCGTCCACATGCTGCTGACTCTCCTCTTGGGAGCTAATTCAGAGCAGGTATCAGGAAGTTCTGCTCTCGTGGGGTCTCTATGCTGGTGGCCTGGCAGCTTGGGCTGAGAGGAAACAGTTGTCTGCACCCTTTGGAGTACAGCTGCTCTTTACAGAGTTTGGGTGTTGTTTTGTTTGTGAGCTGCTCCTTGAATGTTCTTAGAATAAAACATCATATAATATAAATAAGTGAAAACACATTCGCCTCCCCTCCACTCATATAAAACCTGTTGTGTATAGCTTTCCCTTACATAACCCACCTGACTCCAAGAACAAATGTCCCTAATTTCTTCTAGATGATAGGCTTTGTAGAGATTTAAAGGGCAATTTCTCTCTCCTCCTCTTAGCTCTCACAAAGTATTACAATAAGGAACTGCAGTGACAGACAATACTTAAAGGCATGGTTTAGAAGTGATTCATCTGTGAAACACGGTGTAGCATATTTTATTGTATTTTAGCTAGTAAAAGCTGTGCCTTCTAGCCCAGCTCTGTCATACTGCATGGTAAATTACACTTATAGGAATCCCAGCCACAGAGCTGAAAATAAGTACCCTCTATCCAAGAGTTAATGCGGTAGATTTGTACTTAGACATGTATTTGTAAAATATTTAAGCTGCACGAGAAGGGTGTCTGTAGGAAGATACGATTACAGGATCACAGGAGTGCAGCACGGGGCTGTCATATTTTAAGGTTAAAGAGCAAGAGTTAGGCTTTGGTGGCTGACACTGCATGGATGGAAGAAGAGAGACCTTGGAAAAGCTAAGGGGGACAGGGGAGAGTGGGGAACAGCCTGAGTCTTTTATCCTTCAACTGCCCCAGCTTGAAGGATGGTGTTTGTACTGGTTGTGGGACCCTCTTACATCGCTGTCTTATGGTAGGAGAAGGGAGCTCCAGGAATTGCCTTCTTGTGGCTGCACATGCTTTATGCCTGCCATGATCCAGGCAGAAAAGCACAGCTGATCAGGAGCTGATCTTCCCAACTTTAGAGCAGTAACTCCTCATCCCAGGACTGGAAGTGCTTTTCAAACACACACAGTAGTTTTGCAAGCTCTTCAGCATACCTGGGTAGTGCCTTGCAGCCTCTTGGCACAAAGCAGTTTGGTGTGCAGTGCAACAGCCTTCAGGAAAGCAGAAAACCAGGGTGCTGGTCCTTATTGAACTGAGGTGATTCAGTCCTGGAGAGAGAAACACACACCTCTGTTCTGTGACTGCAAAGCCAAACTTGGACCTTCTAAACTCTTGAGCCTTATCTATTCTCACAGTGCTAGCACTTTTCCAGTTACATGATCAGGTACTACAGTACGAGGTAAAGTATTGGATATTTTTAATTGCTGGTGCCTAAATCACACCCAGTCTAAATAAGCTCCAATTCACTGAAGTGTTTTAGCAGCCTTCCCTTGACTTCACTGAGCACTAAGCAGATGTTTAAACTTAAGTACGTGCTTGAGTTTTGCTGAATCATACAGCAATAAAATATGCAGAGCTGGTCTTTAATATAACCTACTGATTCATGTGAAAACTACACATTTCCCGCAAAGCCTACTTGGAGTTAATTAATGAGCATTAAGGACTCACATTTTTCTAGCGAAGAAGGGCCCCAAGGGATCACAGCAATTTGTGTTCATACCCTGAACGATACCAGTACAATCTTCCCATGGAGACAAAGCCTCGAGCACTCCCTCTGTGATAACCAAGCACTTAGAGTTGATGGATGGCTTTTGGCTGCCTGTGACACCCCCTGGGTCAGGCGGGAGGACCTGGCCTCTGACCCATCCCTTTCATCCCTTCTGGCTGGAAGCGTGCCCACTGCATGGCTGATTTTGGGGGGGCAAGGGCAGTCTGCACCCTGGGAAAGCAAGGAGGGGAGTGGAGGGGCTGCCTTCTTGAAGTTCTCAACATTCTCCTCAGTTCCACCACCTCCCCTTGCTGTTGTTCCAGCCTTCTCCACAAGCATGACCAAAGCGGCCTGTGATCCGTGTCCTCTGGGCATGCTGAGCACAGGAAACCCTGGCTGTAAATTTATTTTCGCAGTAGAGCCACATGAATTGGAGCAGTTGGGTGTGACAGAGGGAGCCAGGGTGAATGCCACTGGAGTCAGGGACCCACCAGCCCTATGGCAAAGCATCCCAGCACCTCGTTAAGGTGGGACTCAAGCAGCCCCTGCCACAGGAGGGATGGGGACATTCCTTCAGGACACAAAGACACAAATTCCCACAGTGCCAGGAACAGAGCTGGAGCTGAGGGCTGCAGTGCAATTTTCTTGATGTTCACTTTGCTTATTTGTTTGGCAGCCAAGGTTTTACAGAAATGACCCTTGCTGGCTGTGAGCTGTACAGCTCAGTGCTCTCAAGGAAGAAAGAGGGAGTTCCAGGCTGGTGAGACCTCTTCCATCAGCAGGTCACCCTGTGAGGCCCATCCCTATAGATTGAACAAGATCCATCTCAAAACTACGTAGGTTGGCTGAGGGCTTTTTGTCCTTGATATTTACTTCCCACTACTGCTCTCCCAGGCCTGCTCCAGAAGCTAACTCTGCTGGTGAGAAACTGTTTAATTTCCACTCAGACTTATGTCAACATTGCCTGGTAGCTATTTCCCTTCTCTCTATTTATCCTCCTAGAAATCATTGCTCAGCCCCATTCCCAGCCCTGTGTGGTCCTCCTTCAGCTGGAAAAGCAGGGGGAAAAGGGGAGATTGTTATGGGAAGCACTGGAGCAATAAAATCGGTGGTTGTGGTAAGATGTTTAGGAGGAGTGAGCCCAGCAAGGAGACACACCTGGAATGCTGGGGGAGAGGGATTTCCGAGGGAGAGCAGTTATCTGTCCTCGATGGGTGAGGGCACTTTATGCTTGGCCACCAACCAACTGTTCCTGCAATGGAGCTAACGAAGCTCCAAATATCTTCAACAAGACAAGGCTAGTCAGAAGGAGATTTACAATGATATTTCATGAAGCACTTGAGCTGGACTTGAAACACAGAAATATCTTTGTCAGTTGTCAGCTATTTGGCTTGAGGAATAGCACATTTCGCCCTCTTTGTCCCCATAGGTGAAAAACAGGATAATAATAGCCTGTCACCTCTCCCCAGGGTATTGGGAGGGTCAACGTCTCTAAAGGGTGTGGACCATTTAAAGTAATAAAGAAATGCAAAGTATCATTATTATTAACCTTCCTGTGCCTCGGTTCCCCATTTGTAAACTCTCACCCAGTACATTTTGATTGCTGTTTCCTCATGGAGCTCTGTCCGAGGAGCTCTCAGTTGGAGATGAGCTCTCCAGCTGCTGCCACTTGTAAACACAGCCCACTGGCCAAAGATGCTGGCTAGTGCTGAGAGGGACCAGATCAAAATGGGAAGCTGATTTTCAGAGTCTTCAACAGGGATTTATTTTTTGTTCTGTTGTTGCTGGATGCTGTTTACTTCTTCACTGCCCTTCTATTACCTGCCTTCTCTTTATTTTCCAGCTGTTTTCTGATATGAGGTTCACGAAAAATTTCTCAGAATGTTAAGGGAGTGCTTTATAGAGGGTGTAATTTCACCCATCTCTGCAGTGACATTTCCCATCCTTCAGGACAGCAGAGGTGAGCCTCCTCTTTCAGCAGCACAATTTCAGGTATGTAACCACCTCTGAGCCACTAAGTTGGAAGTAAAAGAAATGCAAGGCAGAGGGAGCAGAATGGGCAGAAAGCTGAGTAATGCCCCAGGCTTGGCTTGTAGCTGCATGTTGATTTGCATGTCTTCATTGTGCTGCTGTAAGGAGGTGCAATTTTTCTTCTGCACATTTCCTAAAAAAACAGTGTTATTGACCTTTGCAGTTGGTTCAAAGTGGGAGGAAAGGTTTTGTGGGTTTCAGGTGTGTGTGTTTATCTGCCTCCTCTGAAGTCTGACTGCTCTCTTGCAGTGAAATGAGCCCTGTGTCTGCTGAGCCGTGTGTCACTTCAGTACTTCCCAATACCTCCTTGCTGTCTTAATCTAGCAAAGTTGTTTTTCTTGAGCTTGGTTTGTTTGTCAAGTGAAGCATCATGCATTGCCTGGAGCCAGGATGCAACTCTTGAAACCCAATAGTTTACAAGCTGCTTCTTCGGAAAGCTCAATTTACTTGGGATGAGTTATTCTGTAACAATATTTTCTTTCCTGTTTATTTTTTCTGACAGATCTCCTGCTTTCCCCATGCCCTGTCACATTAAACCATTTATGCACAAAGTAAGCAGTTTGGGTTTGCCCTTGTGACTTCACTGGAACCAGTTGCTTATTCCTATCACGATTCTGCCAGCAAGTGCTTCAGCAAAAAAAAATAAATTGCAAACTACCCACTGCAGCCACTGCATTTCGGTGCAGTTAGAAGTGCAATCACATCCATATTTTAGGTTAATGGTTGGATGTGTGAATGCTGAAAGCTCTCTGAGTTTCATCTTGTGAAATGCTGCAGTGCCCAGAGCAAGGCTCAAGTCTGAAAGAGGCCACCCCTGTTCAGAGGGAGCCACCAGCTCTGCAGTGGTGCCTTTCCACAGAGGCTGATAAGGGTGTTGTCACAAGATGCACTCAGCCACGGAAGAAAAGCGAATCTTGAAATCCAACCAACTCATGGCTGAGGCTGCCCCCTCTTTCTTTCTTCCATGGGCTCACAGAAACATTTATTTCTTCCTTTGCAAGGGTGTTGGAAGCATTCTCTGAACAATAGTTTCTGTTCACTTTCACAGCACTCAAAATAACTGGAACGCAAGGCGTCCTTCACAATGTTTGGTTTGTTTATTTTTCCTCTAGACTGCCATCTCCAAATGTCTCTTCAATCTATTATATCTTAATATTTAAGCAAAGAATTACTCATGGAACCATCTTTTTTTTTTTTTTTTTGTCTTGAAGGCAGTCCCTGTTACTTCACAGCATGGAAACCAAGTGGGAAAGTAATCTATGCAAATTACATGTGCTTTTCTGGTTGAATCACGTTCCCTTCACTCACAGTAATGAGTCACTTGGCATAAAGTGGACTGTTACTATGAATGGAGAAAGCACATCAGGGCTTTGCTTCTTAAGAATTATTTCCACTTGCTGCATCTCATTTTGGCCTGGAACCACAAGGGGTGAGACTTTGCTGTCAGCTTCTCTGTATTTGAGGGACTGGAGTTGCTGGGATTTTCACTGGTCCCAGATATGGTTAAGTGCTGGTGCTGAGGGTGGTGCCTCATGGGCAGTCATCAGAGCTGTCTCACACAGTTCCCAAATACTGGCCACGTAGTCTTTTCCTGTAGTAATACTGAGACTAAACCAACAACTGGCCTTGGTGAAGAGGAAGGCAGAAGTGAGTCCCACATATGTCTGAGAAGTGGCTGCTCAAAGTGCAGCCTGTCTGGCAGAGGGACTGATTCCTGCCAAGTCAGCTGCCATCTCAAAACTGGTCCTGTTCATGTCAGACCTCAAGTAGGGCAACCCAAATCAAATCATCATTCTGGAAGACGTTTTTTTCTTGTGTTTTTTCCTATATAGTAATTAACCCAATGACCAGATGGTGAGCTGTGGTGCTTAGACTGAAAACACGGGTGCCAGAGAGCTTGGATTTCCTGCTCTCAGCTTCATCAGCACTGCAGCAAAAGCAACTCCCATGGGCATGACATGTTACACCTCCCCTGACCTTACACAGGCTTACATTGCTTTTTCTTGACTAGAATACGTAATTCTTATTTATTTATTGTAATGGAAACAGACAACTGACACTGAAGTATTATGACACTGCTGATTGATAGTTGAATGACAAGCTGCAATGTCACTTTCTTACGAGAATAACTATCCTGAATTACAAGGGTAGTGAATTGAAACACATCCTTTAGAAAGATGCCTAATCCCATTTTTAAATCTCTGAGTGATGGTGAGCCTGCTATCTTGTCAAGAAAGGTCTTTAATTGCCCTTACTGCGAGGATGGTGCATCTTATATCAAGTTTGGTTTTAATCTAATGGCATTGACTTGCCTTGTGACCTTGGAAGAGAAGGGATGGATCAGTTGTTTAAGGCTAAATTGATCTTGGAATTTATGTAGTAATACACCTGCTCTGGAGAGCCTGCAGAGCAGTTTTGAACAGGTGAACTCTGAGCAGTTTCAAGTTCAGCTCTTGATTTTTGTGTGTACTTTGTAAGTATCACCTTCCACTACCATTAGCCTGGGGTTTAAAATTTGTTAAGCAGCTGGTCTGGCCTTGGTCTGTGCAATGGCAGGTAAGACACTTGATCTGGCCTGCGTCTCCTTTCTGTGGCATGATTGCTTCCTGAGACTTAGGAGGAGCGTTGGGGATGAACCCCTGTGTGCTTGTGAAGCTGTGCTGTCATGGTGAACATCTGCAAGCCCCAAGGAGTATAAATGCCACAGCTATGGTTTCCCTGGAGTGCTGCTCTGGTTGGAATACCCAGTGAGATAAAACAAGCCCAGTCTGAGTGACAGCCCAGGTGAACTGTCGCACATCTGTCATCAGAGTCGCATTTCATTAATTAGGAGATAAATGACAATGCCATTAGGAGTGTATTGAGACCAGTGAAAAATGTTCCAGCGTTGATAGAAATCACATAAAATAGCAGTCACTGAAATAGCTTGTCAGGTCTGCACTGTTTTTGACGTGTTACTTAACATTGGGGAGCCCCTAAGCTTTAAAGCAGCATCTCTCTACCCTGATCTAGACAAATTGCTTTTGTACCTTGATCTAAACAAACTCTGATCTCTTTGCTGCCATTGAACTCACCTTGTCTGAAACCTAATCTGACTACTTTATTCTACCTCTGTACTGGGAATTCACTCTATCATTAGCATTTCAATCTATTTAATTCACTGAGGGTCGCTGAGCAATGTAACCGAATCCACACTAAGCTACCACTGGCAATTTAGCTGTCAGATAGTCTCACCTTCTATTTTTAGTTGCACTCAAATTCCTTGCTTAAGGGGGTGCACACTGAATTTCTGGATTAGCTTCCCCCTGACCCCTCTATTGTATCACTGCCAGTCATGTTTAAGTTAGAGCCCTGTTTACATTGTTCTGTTACACTAATTACAGCTTGTCGAAGGTGTGGACAGTATTCTGGGAGACTTTGCTGACAAGCCAGTAACTCTGGGATTAAGCCCTTGCATTTAGAGCTGAGAGAAGTCTGTACTACTGCAGTGAAGAAAGTCTTTGCTAAGGACACTTGTTAAACTGCAAAGCCAAGACCTCCACAATCTTATAAACTAATTCTTTAGGCTGGATGGTCAGTCTCATCTTTGACTCTCCACAAGGTATTCTAGAGTTCCAGATGCTTACACTTGGGTAAGGCAGGAATAGCATTGCCAAGGTTCATACCTTCAGAGATAGGAGGTTAGGATAAGGCATGCAGCTGCACCAGTTCTTTCCTAAAGAATTATTTCAAGCAGCTGTGCTCCCTGGCCTTCTGTGTCTTTTCAGTTATTTTCTCTTGCACAAATTCCACTACATCTTATTTTTATATTTATTTTCTCCTGGCACAGCTGTCTCCCCGAGCTCTATGTTCTAATGACCTTCTTAGCAAGTACAAATGCTGTGGTGTATATTTAGTTTTGAACCAGCTTATGGCTCTTCTTAGGTGCAATTCAGGGCAGGAAGCAATTTGTTCCTGTTAACAGAGCTGTGTACACACGTGTGCTCTGCCTGTGTTAGTTACACTTTGGTTGCTTGTTGAACTTGGTTTAGCTCTGTATGCCAGTCACCTTGAAGTCTAATTTAAAAATTAAGCAATTAATGTGGATATTAAGCTTTAAAGAAGCATCTCTCTACCCCGATCTAGACAAATTACTTTTGTACTTCAGTCTAAACAAACTCTGATCTCTTTGCTGCCATTCCAATGTACAATATATGTGTATATGGGTAGAATGCAGCCTTTATTGGGATGAAAGCAGCCAGGCTGGGCAGCTAAGCTGCAAAATTCTTGATCTGTCTTGTGACTTTGTGGTTACTTTACTTCTCTTACCTTCTTCAGGCTTCAGCTACCATCCAGTCTCCAAGTCCTGAAGCTGTTTCCTGTGATAGACACCCAGTGCATGCACCAGTGAGTCCTGCTCTGAGCTGGGCTGGCTCCTCTGGGGGCGGATGCTCCTCACAGGTGAGTGATACCAGACTGCCCTTCTTCCTCTGATTCCAGCTCTACTTGACTCTGAATCAATATTTTCCTGTGCAAAGGCAAGTGAAGAGCTGTGGCTGCTCCCCAGGAGGGTCATGGCTGGATATGGAATTGGAACGTTCATTGGGAGCCTCAGTAATATCCAATTCAGATTGCTGATGAATACATCCTGACTTTGGGCACATACCTCCTGTTAATACTAATGGGAATGTCACACATGAATGCTGGAGAATATTGCCCATTATTTTTGGTCTCAGGGCTCTGAGCTGAGAGATTCCCAGAGAAAAATGGCCATTTGCTGTACGTTGCAGGCTGCAATTCATTACACACAGTGCACGGTGACTGTTATTTACCTTACAGAACTGTAATGTGATAAGAAGTCTATGTAAGCCACTTAATGGTCTGTCTACCTTAAAGAAAATGTGTACCTGATCAGCCTCTGATTTATGCCACTTTCACCCCAGTGCAACTCTATTGGCTCCACTGGTGTTATCCCTGATTTATGCCAGTCTTAGTCGGACTTCATGAGTTTATGTACTTTATATGACTCATGTACACGAGGAGAAATGTAGTCTAATAAAATATCTGGCTGTGCATCGTAGCTGCAGGTTCTTTGCAGAACTGTTAACAGGAGTACAACAAAACCATGCTCTGCTCCTCTGCAGTGCCTATATATTTCAAGGGGTTATATCCCATATCTATAGAGATATAACTTAATGGTCTCATGTTTGACTAATGTGCTGCCTCGCTGGCACAGTGCAGAGTTAGAGCAAGGCAGCAGGCAGGGTAAACCTGTAGAATGAGGATAAGAACTTGAAACTTGACTGTGGTAGTTTGGGCTTTTTTTTCACTTCAAAGATCAAGTTCTTTGCCTAGAAACAAAGAACTCTCCGCAGATTTCATGCCTTCACTCTGAAAACAACTGTTCTTATCTCAATCATCTTGCTGCATCAGCACTTATGCTCTGGCTTTGAGGTAGGAAAACAGTAATTTTATTGTGTTTATATTGCAGTAACAGCCAGGACACGTAGTCTTAGATGCAGGACTCCTTGTTCCAAAAAATGTGTAAACAGACCAGGAAACTGCTCTCTGGCTCAAAGATCTTGTGCTCCTCTTAATGAGGGCTTCTCTGATCACCACTGCAGCTTTTATCACCTGGCCTTGTCTGCAAGGAAAGTGATCATCCCTCTAATCTCTGGAGCTGGAGCATCAGTCTGAGCTCTGGTGAAGTTGGAGTGATATTCATTACCACTGGTGAATTCCAGGTCAGCTCACCTTCTCTGGTACACCTGGCTCCTGATGGCCAGAGCTGACACCTGAGACTGCCCTGTAATTGATCCTTGTTTCCTTCACTGTCTTTCCTTTTAAACTTTGCCTGCTTTCCTGCTAAACTCTCATTTTCACCTAATGAATATGAGTGACAGGTACACTGAGGTATCAGATGTAAAATACAGAGGCTGGGTGAATTTCTCAGGGAAAATGTCAAAAACTCTTTGAGATTTATTCTGTACTGCAGAGACAGCATGATACCTAAGTCTCAGAAAGGTGCATTTTGGAGACACTAGTAATCCTAGACTAGTAATCCTAGTCTGCATACGTTTGTGGACAGCCTTTGCTAAATTGTGTAAAGTGAGAAATCGACAGGTTTTGCTGCAGTATTTCACCAACTGCATTGACTTGTTCCATAAAAAAAAAAAAAAGCTGCTAAGTTCTTAAAATGGAAAGTGCATCTTTCTTGGCATGGTAAAGCAGCAAGTTGAAGGCTTGCTCTGTCTGTACATAGCTGTAATTTATGTTTATGCTCTCGTAAGGGGTCTGCTTGCCCTTGATGCATGTGCCTAACTCTCATTAACATTAACAGGAGCTGAATGCAAACAGGGAGGTTTAGCTAGAATATTAGGAAACGTTTCTTCATGGAAAGGGTTGTCAAGAATTGGAACAGGCTGCCCAGGGCTGTCATGGAGTCACCATTCCTGGAGGGATTTAAAAGATGTGTAGCTGTGGTGCTGAAGGACATGGCTTAGTGGTGGCCTTGGCAGTGGGTTGGACCTAACAATATTACAAGTCTTTTCTAACCTAAATGATTCTATGATTAGCCAATGCTCAATTCCCTAAATGCTGCCTTGAGTTCTAAAGCCCAGACTGGGTTGCTGCCTCTGCAGATATTCAGTGCCTCACCACACAGAGCTGCTGCCCTCCCCTCTGGCCACAGAGCAGCCAAAGGAGGCTTTTTCCAGGGCTGGAGCACCGCAGCTATACTCCTGTTACACAGGCTGAGGGTTGTGCACAGGGGTGGCTGCTGGGAGGTGTCCGGCTTCCTTGGAAAAGCACCGCAGGAAAGAGATTCATCAGCAAGGGGTGTTTTCTGCTTAGCTCACACTGTAATGAGCCCAAGTCCCTGGGTGGAGAAAAGAGAGGTGACAGGAGGAGATGGGGGGACGGGAGGGGAACAACTTGTTTCAGGCAACAAATCAGCTGCTAACTCTGATCCAAAGCTATTTGCATAGATGAGGTTGGCCCAGGGTGTGTTGGAAATATAAGGCACTCTGTAGACAGCTGCCCAAGGGAATGCTAATTAGCTGCCAGGCAATTAATAATTAATCAGACTTTTGTTCATTGTGAAGACAGTGTTTTCTTTGGCAGCTTCATAACGCTCTGAGTTTGCCTTGCTTTTCTTTCACAGGCTGATATCATCGCGCTGGAACTAGGCTTTGCGGCAACTTGCTTCTCCCTCCCTCTGGCATCCAGCTCACCCTGGCCACATGTGCAGCCCAGGCCACGACCTCAGCCTTGGCTGGGCTCTGACGGCCCATTTCACAGTCAGAGGCTGGAAAGGGAGTTGCTGCTGTGCTATTTTTAACCAGCTGGACAGTTAAATAATTCAGAGGCAGACACACAGAGAGTGGTCTGGGCTGTGCCTGTGATCTGAGAGGGGAGAAGAGCATTGTATCGACCCTGCTGGGCTTGCTTGACCTTATCAAGCATGGGTTCTCAGGCTCTTTAACACAAACACGAAACAAAAACCAAATTTCCAGAAGTGAAATCCCTGCCTCACTGACGTCAGTGGGACTCCTGGCTCTGAGTGCAATGGAGCCTGGATCACACTTAGCTGCAAGGCGAGAACTGTTCAGTATTTCCTTCCTTTCTAATGCTGCAGAACTCTTTTTCCATGACAATAAAACCCAATTGTGGTGAGTAGAGAGCCCAGGATGGGGAGTGTCTAAATTTCTGGGGGAAAAAAAAGGATTAATTTCAAGAAATCTCTTTGGAAACAGGATGTCCCATGTACGGCCACTCCCCCTGATTTTGGACTGAGAGATGCCCATAAAAATATTTCCTCCCGTCACTCCGGACAGTCCTCTCCCCAGCTGTCCTGTGGAGTGGTTCACAGCTCAGTGGAAAGTTGACCCTCCCAGGGATGCCATGGAGAGCACAAGTCCTGCCAGCAAACCTGCCCACAGCCAGGGGAGGGAGAGGCACAGAATGGCACAGAGGGAACAGAGGCAACCTCCTCATGCCAGTGGGCCACAGGTCCTGCCAGGAGCCTGCTCTAGTGCAGACTTCCCATGAGATCACAGCCTCCTTTGGGGATCCTCCTGCTCCAGTGTGGGGTCTCCCACAGGCTGCAGGTGAGTATCTGCTCCACCGTGGTCCTTTATGGGCTGCATGTGAACAGCCTGCCTCACCATGGTCTTTGTTCATCACAGGCTGTAGGGGAATCTCTGCTTTGCTGCCTGGAGCATCTCCTCCCCCTTCTTCACTGACCTGGTGTCTACAGGGCTGTTTTTCTCACATGTTCTTGCTTCTTCCTCCAGCTGCAGTTGCACAGGCATTCCCACCCTCCACACTCTCCCCACAACCTCTTCTTAAATCCATTATCCCAGAGGCTTTACCACCGTCGCTGATGGGCTGGGCCTTGGCCAGTGGTGGGTCCATCTTGGAGCCAGCTGGCACTGACTCTGTCAGACATGGAGGAAGCTTCTGGCAATTCCTTGCAGAAGCCACCTCTGCAGCCCCCCTGCCACCAAACGCTCATCATGCAAACCCAATACACTTGTCCTTCTAATAAAAGGCACAAAATCAGTCTTCAGGCACGAGGGAATCCACAGAGGAGCTCAACTTTGAAAGACAAATGCGCAGCAAACCAGGCTTCACTGATCCTGCTGTTAATAGGACTGCTTGTTTCCTTTGATTCCTGTGTGTTAGCTCAGCTGTGTTTTGGGACTGAACAAGATCTTTCCACTAGTTCAATTTCAAACACGTGGTAAATGACTCTGTGCCTGGAGCACCCAAGGTTCCCGGGTGGTCTCTGTGCAGAGACCAGAGCTGTTCCTGCTGCTGAGATCAGGCAAAACACAGCTCCCAGTTCCAGCACAACCAGCACCCGCCGAAGCCCAGCTGATGTGAAGAGGAGGAGGAGGTCAACAGTCCCTTGTGCATTCCACATTTAAGGTTCTCCCCGTGTCTCCACGGTGCAAATCACCGCGACATTTGCTAGCAGAGGCGTGTGAAGTCTTGTTAAAAGAATGTGGCTTGTGATGATCCTCGGTGGCTCGAATGAATAATTTGTGGCCAGGGTGACTCAGGCAGCACGGGCTGGCAGCCAGCAGCCGGGCAGAGGAGCCAGGGCTGGGCAGCACGTTCAGACAGTGTGTGCTGAGAGCACAGCATGTTTGAAAGGCCAGCTGTGACCCCTGTGAGGCCTGCGTGCTTCTGAGAGCCCATCAGTAGAATGCCGGCGAGGAAAAGGAATTTGGCGGCAGAGGTGTGTTTCTGTAGCCAGAAGTATAGGCAAGTGGGTGGGAAGGCTGGACAGCCAGAGTTCACATTTGCAAATGGAAGTGATGGTGCACTTGAAAAATGTGACTCTGGGTTCACCAAATCCCACTTCTTTTTCTACAACTGAGTGATGCCTGTCTGTCCTTCCTTCTGAGCTGCAAGAAGACATTCCCTTGGGAGGCAAAAGCTCTGTCTGTTTGACAACGCATGCAAAATAGGATGCTATGCCCTGTACAGTATGGAAGTTCAATTTTCAGATAATACAGAATTGGGATGTCTTATCTAATGCTGCTGGCGGGCTCTCCTGAGAGTCTGCACAGCAAAATTTACCTGCTTAGTATGGTGAATTTAAATCACCAGAGCCAACTGGCAAAACTCTCCTGTGCAGAACCTCATTCTGGTCTAAAGTCCTTGAGTAATTATTCTGTAATAAAGTCACTTAAATTTTAGAATTGAGTGTCCATGTGGAGAAATTATACAGGCACGGCTATAACAGGATAATTATTTTGTTATAGCTATGTCAGTCAATTTCTCAAGGCGTCAGTCACATGGGAAAGTTGAAATTATGTATTTTTTACAGTCTACAGCAATTCTTTATTTTTTAATGTCCATTAGTGCTTGACTAATGCTGAATGATAGTGGAAATTCTCCAGAACAAAGACAGTGCTCAGAGTTTCCTCGTGGTTATCAAAGGAATTTGGATCTATTCTGTGAAAACTAATATGTAATGAATTGGCAGTGATTGGGGGTTTATAGCTGAATTGACTGGGAATTATGAAACCGCAGTTTACTAAATTCAACTGAAACAGCTGAAACTCAGAAATTTGTAAAGTCCCTATTTATGTGTTGAGTCCTCAAGATTGTTTAAGAGTACACACAAAACCAGATTAAGATAAAAAATTCTCTTATTCCAACACAGTGTTGGATGTTTGATATTTCAACACAGGACTTTATGACTAATCATGCCGATTTTGGGGGTGTCTGAAACAGTTCAGTTCCTGAGTAAGCTGTTGCAAGGTATATGCATTATGATTCATTATAAACTGTGGAAGAAATAGTCTTTTAGGATAGAACTGTACCTGTCAAAGGATAATAGCATATATGATATTTCTATGGAGATATGCCATAGCTAGCTTGAGTCTGGCGATTAAAGCACAGCAGGAATTAGAAGCCTGGCTCCCCTCAGAGCTGTCTGTTGAAATGCTACGTGGAGCAAACAGGTGCCAACTGAATTTGTTGCAGTCACATTTGAATCTGAGTTGAAGAGTTACCAGAATGAGGAAGGCCAAAAAATCTCAGTGCACATGAATGCACCGTGTGGTTCCTGCACGCCAAGCTGGGCACACAGCAAACTGCCTGGGGAGCTGGGGCTTCTGCACAAGGAAGCAGACCTATACATGCTTAATAGAAAGCGTGACTCAAAATGAAACCTGCTGATGGCTGTCAGCTGTCTTACAGCAAAATGTTACCTAATTACATGTAAAACATCTCCTTTCCTGGAAAAGGGGTTGGGTTTGAGGTGGAGGATGCCAACAGGCGTATCCAGGTGGAGATGCCAGCTGGGATGTACACAAGGGCAAGAACAGAGTGTGGTCTGTAGGGCCAAGGCTGCAGGCATGGATGGCCTCTTGGTCCCATCAGTGACTCCCTGGGCACAGCCCATTTGTACCAAGGATGCTTCTCTGTCAACCTCTCCCAGTTTCACTGAGTCAGAAGGGAAGAACTCTCCTAACTCAGCACTTCTTGTTGTCACACAACCCCACTAGATCAGGTAGGGCAAACCACCCCATTTTGATTTCAGTTTATCTCCATACACTCACCTCTTTGGTTCTTTATCTGAATTTGGTTTTGTAGGCTGCTAGGGGAGGCCCATTTTGCAATGGGCATGAGGATAAAAAAAGGACATCTGCTTCCAGGGCTGCAACACAAAGGCTTAATCATGTTTTAGAATAACTGGAGTTATAAACCGATGGGGCATTTAAAATGTTATCTAGTTCCAAACATCAAATGTTCAAATTCTGCCTTAAGGGGACATTAGCTGATTATCAAATCACAATGAGATTCTTATAACTTTATTTTAATAAACAGTTTTCATAAATGTTAACATTTTAATGGATGATTACATTCATATTTAGCTAGCAGATGCATTCATGTTGATTGATGTTATTTCCATGAGTACCAAAGGAATTGAATAATGACTTGTCACTTACGGCAAAGAGCCGCTCTAATATTTTTTAAATAAACAACGTTGTTTGCGGCGTTCGGTCGGATGGATGGGGTGAGCTGTGGGTTCGGGGGCGACCCTGAACTGGCGGGGAGAGCCTACAGCAACACCCCGAGCACGGGGGCACCGCGGGGAGCGGGGGAACGGGGAACCTCCCGCTGCCCTTCAGCGGCTGCCGTGTGCCCCTGGCCCGGCCCGGGCAGCGCGGAGAGCCCAGTCGCTCTGAGGGCTCAGCCGGTGTGAGGGCTCGGCTCGGGCCGGGCACATCGGAGAGCCCAGCCGCTGTGAGGGTTCGGCCCGGGCCGGAGCAGCCGCGGTGGTCCCGGCAGCGCGGGGCGGCCCGGCCCGGCCCAGTGCGGTGCTCTGTCCCCCTCTGCTGGCGGCCGCGGGGCCGCGGGCGGTGAGGGCGGTGAGGCCCGGAGCCGCAGCCCTGCCCCACAGCCGCGGGGCTCCTGCGCCCTCCTGGCCCGCGGCTCCCCAGGGGCAAAGCCAAGGCACCTGCGGCCGGTACCGCCCCGGCCCGGGCTCGGGCAGCTGGTTCGGACCCGAGCTGCCCGGCAGGCACATGTGTTCCCAATAAAGAGCAGATTTGGGGCATATTTGGCTTTGCAGGGCAGCAGTGGCCAGAGTGTGGCGGCCCCAGAGTTCCCATGCTGTGCCCAGCTGGTGTGGGGAGGATAGGCCGAGGGTGAAGAGGTACAGAGCCCTGCCAGATGGGAATTCCATGGTGGGGAAGGACTCAGGAACCCTGGAGAGGGGGTTCCATTGTGATGAAGGCATGTGGAACCTGTGCTGAGGGGTTCTGTTGTGGAGATGCCTGCACAGTCCTGCTGTGAGTTCCTTTGGGACGAAGGTCAGCAGAACCCGCTGCGTGATCCCCATTGGGATGAAGGTCAGCAGAACCCACTCTGAGGGAGTTCCATGGGGATGAAGCCTGCAGAGCCCCACCATGAGGTATGTGGCATCCAGGCTGTTTGCTCCCAGAGCACTGGGGGTTTTGCAGTGCTGTGTTAGCTAGGATGGTGGATGAAGAAGAGATGACCTCTATTTTAGGGTCAGTTCTTCATGGCTAACTTCTGGATGCCTCACCAGGAGAGCCTCTTGGGGTTTTATCCTTGTATAATTCCTGATGGTTGAGTTTTTTTCAAGAGACCTTTGATGGTCTGTAGTCCTTCTGGGCCTTGGTGGCTGCTGTGTGCTCTCAGTGAGACAAGAGGCTGTGCCTTTAAGAGGCAGAATTAAGCAAGTGTGGTTTTTGCCTGCTTTCCAGAAGTAGTTATTAGGTTTGAGGGATCGGTTATCTGATCCAGCATGACAGATGGATGCAGTGTTTTTGTCTATGATGACTAAACCTATAGAGATTGCATAAATAACTTCAAGGTAAGTGCTCTGATTTCATGCTGTGTTTACATGTAGGTGTGCATATATACGTTAAAAAAAAAGCCCAAACCAGCAAAACCAACTCAGAAAATCTCAGTGGTGATCACCTGCCATAAATGGCTTAAAAACCTTTCCCTTTTTGCATTTGTGTCCTGATTTCTCTCTATGACTCTTGCTAACATAGCTGTGAGTTTAGCCTGCTGTCCCTGAACTGTCTGAGACTTTCTGGAAGGCAGCTCCAAATTCATTCCAGCCTGATGCCTCAGAGATCCAGGAGAGCTCTGAATGCCAGCAATGATGCTTTCTGCCCCAGCCAGCGTTGGCTCAGGGTGGGAGGGTGATTCACGGGATGGCATGTTCCTGATATCTGGTACCCATTTGTCTGGTGCAAATAGCTCGTGTTGCTTAAGGTGTTCAAGTCCTGCTTCAGTGCCTGAGGTCGAAGATAGAGCTTTGCATATGCTGAAAGTATCTGGACCTGTCTGGTAAGTACTAGTTACATGGCCCTGGTTAGCAGCCTGGTTGTTTCCAATGTGATTTTATTTTACCTAACTGTGGACCTATGTATCTCGTGCTTTTAAGCATTTGACTCCTGTCATGTATTTCTCTGCAGTTATACTTGCATTATGTCTTTTCCTGGTGATACACTGTGGCATTTCTGCTGCTCGATGAACTCGGGCACTATAGGCTGTGTCTGGATGTGAAGCTGTGTGCCTCTGAGGATTGGTGTGTGTTTAGCAGGGAAATTTCCTAGGTCAGCAGGAAATCTTGGGCTGTTGTTGTCTGCTTTAATGAGCAAAGGTACCTGCTGAGACCCCTGCTGAAAGCAGTGTACCCTAAAGCGTGGTTCAACAACAAAGTGCTCCTGGGAGAAACTGCAGACATCCAGAATCACTGGAGCAGTTCTTAATCTACTGAAGATCCCATCTAATGCCGGCAGGCTGCAATTGCTGTGTGGCAACTGCATTTCTGCAGAGGGAGGAGTGTCTTGGGGGACTGAAATGTCCTTATAAAGAGGTTCCCAGGCTGACTTCTGGGACCAGCTTCTGCCATTGCCATTTTTCTGTAAACAACCACCTAAGCTGCTTGGAGGTTGAGTTGCACTGCGCTTTGAGATAATTCATAAACAAATACCAGTTGAAACAGAAAAAGGAATTTCTAACTGTTTATAGAATAGTTTGCCTGTGGGACCAGTTTCTATACAAACAGTTTTTACTGAATTTTGTGATGTTCACATCACAGGGCATCACTGATGATCTTTCCAAGAGTCATTAACAAGTCTTAACTGCTCACTTTAAATGGCTGCTTTTTGTCATGAGGAAAGGTAGGCTTTTTAACAACTAATCAGGCTGTCAGTATGGTGTATGTGTTGTGGTTTGTGTGTTTGGGGTTTGTTTGTTTCACCCCTGAAGGAGTGTCCAAAAAACAACCAGTGGTGCTGGATGGGGGAAAAAACTCAAGAGGGGTATGTTGGCCAACCATGATTTCCAGCAGACATGGATATGGGCTTTCTTAGGTGGTGGACAGGGTAAACTTAATACCCAAGTCAATCAAAATAAGTTGCAAACTAAACTATAACCTCTTAAAGGAAATACTGCACTGAAAAAAGAAACAAAATCCCAACCAAAAGTCACGGGTCCCATAGCTAAGAAGGAGTATGGTGAAGATAAAAACTTGATGCTGCAATCTGTTGTGGACAATTTGGCTGTGCTTGCTCTGATGTACGTTTGAAGGTAGCAGGTGCCATTTTGATCTCAGACTTTCTCTGTAAAAGCAAACATTATTAAACAAATGCTGGCCTGTATTTCTCCCATGCAAAGCTAGTCACGTTTTGGGCTCTCCAGAATGTCCACATGGCAGATCTGCCTGTGCCTTGGAGCCTTTTCTGATGGATGCTTTTATAAAAGCCAACTGCAGAACTCCAAACTATTTCCCACACACTTGAGAGGGATTAGCTAATGCTTCAGTGCCGTGCTTCAGTGATGAAGAACAATGTTGTCATATTGCTGGCAGAGTTAGCTTTGGACTGGAAAATCCATTGAGCAAGGAGTGTTATTGGTTCCTGGCTCTGCTGTACCATTTCATGGGTGCTCTTAGGCAATGATTGGCCTTAAGAGGGGATCCCAAAAGGATTTGTACAGCATGGAGATACAGCTCCAGCCCTCGAGATCTCTTCTCAGCTTCTGGCTGGTTCTTGTGATTCTGACACAAAGTGGTCTGTGGCTGGAAAACTTCCTGAATGTATGTGCAGACTTCTTACTAAGAAATGCCTGCTTTCACCACAGTGAGCTGCTTTGTGCTCAGCCCCAACCTAAGGAACCTAAAAAAGTGAACCTATTCTAGTCCTTGTGCAAAGCCTTACCCATACTGAGCAGTAAGTAAAAGGAGGGTGGCATGAAAAGTGACTGCTAAGCACCCAGTCTTCTGGGAACCAAATTTTATACAGATAGAAAATAGGAGAGGACTTGCTGTCTTACACTGTAGCACTTGTCATCCAGAGCAGGGGTCCCAGAAGCTGGTCCCTAAGCCACAGGAGTCTCCTCTCTGTGAAGCAGAGTGGTCCAGCTAGCTAATGCCAGGTACATTCTGTTTCTTATCTGTGAGTTGCTTTAACTCTGTAGTTTGTGTTGGCTGTTTTTGACATATTTTGCCCTGGGAGCTCCTCAGCTCATGGTGGCCAGAGGTTAACTCAGCTGAGAGCTGGATTCCACTGAAATGTGCCTACTTTCTCAAGACTAGGTTTGTGCTTTTAACAGATGTCTAATTCTCTTCTCCCTCTAGGCCAGGGAGGTTAATTGGAGGAAAGTGACTGTACATCGGGCCCAAGAGCCTCCTACAGAGATACTTGGCACAAATAAATCAGCCTATTTTTGATGAATAACAAGGCCCCAAAGGCTCTAGTTCTTGCTGCCTGCACAAATTGCAGGTATAAATTTCACAGCTGATCACAGGGACTCCAGAATTCAATTAACTCTCAGCTCATTTAAAAAAAAATGCTGCCTGCCTATTTAATTACGAGTGTCACTGATACTACACATGCTGTTCAGGAAAACTCCAATTAATAAAGCATTGCATCATTAATATGAGTGACGGCATGAAGCCTGTGACTCTCTGAGGAGTCTACCTTGACCCTCTGCAGTGACAGACTTGGGATTTAATGGAAAGGGGAATCCTTTTCTTCAGGTTTGGGTGATGCTGAGGGAGATCCATGCTTTGCAGGCTGTTCTGGATGCCCTGTTTGGTGGTTGGCATGTAAAGTAGTGCTGGCAACTGCTGATTTAGACCTTCTGCTGCTTGGTTAGCTTTCTGGGGTCTCTGATTGTGGGGATGGGGCTGCACAGAGACACAGGGGGCAAAAATTTGCAAAGATTAACGTGTAAGGCACGGCGAGAAGAAGACAGCAGCATTCTTCTTGCACTGCCTTTACCACATTAAAGTGCATTTCACTGCCAGGAAGGGTGTTAACCAAAGCTGTACAAATAACCACATCTCTGCAGAATGTTTCATTTTCAAGTGTTCTTGATTTAAATTTAGCTCAGTCTCAAAGATCTATCAATAAACAGACACGTTTCATTTTGACTTTCTAACGTGTCTTTCATTTTAAGCCCAAATGGATCTGATCTGGTTGTTCCATGCCTGTGCTTGTGCCTGTCCTGCTTCTCTCTTGATTTCACACCTTGCAGCTTGTGTTATTGGAAGTGGTCTCCATTTTTGCAGCTGCGTCCTCCACTTCAGGAGGGTGTCTGTGCCAAATGCCTCTTACCACAGCTGAAAGTATCAGAATGATACACAGAGGATACTTGGCCTTTTCTCCCAGACTGTATCCCTCCTTCCTTAGTCACTATGTGTGACCCACAGGGATCACAGACTGGCATTTTCTTTATTTGTTCCACAGACCATGTCCAGTTTGTCCCTCAGCTTTCTGAATAATACTGAATTCTGCTTTCTCTTCACACTACTGCTTTTTTTCTTCCCTGAGCAGCTCTGTTCCTGACTGTAGCAATCTTCTTTCCAATAGTGGCAAAAACAAAATCTCGCTGCTCTAGCCCAGAGGCAGATGTCACCCCAGATTAGATGTCATGGCTCCATCTCTGCTCTAGTTCCTTGCAGTTTCCTGGGATTTCCACACTAGTCACCAGTGCATTCAGGAAATGTGTGTCCAGATGTTGCTGCAAAAAGCTGGTAGTCACTTTGATTGCCTCAGCTTTCTCCAGTCCTTTCATAAACTGCTTGCCTGGTTGCCCCAGTCTGTTGTGCCATTGTCGGTCAGAGCTGCAGCTTTCCCTGCCTTTTTGCTGCATTTAAGCAGAATGTCTTCATTTGTTTTCAGGCACAGGGTTGTCATCCACCAAGTACCTGCAGGGCCACCTCTCTTGTCCACAGTATTGTCTTAAGACTAAACCAGAAGAGAAGCTTTCCTGTTCTGTCTCGTGCTTCTGCGTTTCTGGTCCATCTCTAGCAGCTACTTCAGTGCTGGCAGAGGGAGTGGGTGTTTTGTTCAAGTTTATTTTTGCACAGTGGCTGCACAAGCCTTAGAGCTGTTCAAGGGCTGTAGTTAGACCAGCATTTCTGACACTAGTCAGAGTTCAGATATAAACCTGTTCGCTGCTATCCTAGGACTGCTCCTTTCATGTTGCCCACTTTCATTTTGTACTGACTTTGTTCCCCTGCTGCTTCATCTTAAACTGAAACAATCTCTGTCCTGGGCCTGGAGCTATCTGTCTGTCTTGTACAGCCTGAGGCTTAACAGGACTCTTACTGCTGCCATGGGGCTTGAGCACTGCTAAAGCACAGCTCTTGGATTCAAACTGTTGCTTGCCCTCCCTGTGCAATGCAAGTCTGTGCTGTCAGTAGGGTGATGCTTGGCTGTGACCAAACTCTCCTGGGACTTGGCTGAGAGAACTGTGTGAAGTGACTGTAACCCACGTGAATCAGCAAGGTATGGTGGCTGCTGCTACAGCCCTTGGGTGGCAGCCTCCAGCCCTCCTGCTCCAGCTGTGCAAGCCCTGGAGACCACGGATTCCCACCTTGCTTTTTCAGCTAGGACTTGGTGGCTGTAGTGCAGTGCACATCTTGGAGAAAGTGGCTGAGAGTCAATGGAGACAAGGGGGTTGGATGCTTCTCATGGGAAAGCTGAGGTTGTTCTTGTTTTCATCCCCTGTGGGGCTCTTCTCAACTCAACTCCCTTCTTTCTAACTATTGTCTTTCACCTGCAAAATAAGGATAGCCCTGTAAGCCTCATAAATGTGTGACTTTTATTGGGAATAGCAAGCATAATGGTACAGCAGTTGCCAGTGATTGAGGAGAATTGGGCTCAAGTCCTTGTTTTGACAGAAGTGTGATATTTAGGCTGCCTGTGGGAGGTTTTGCCAACTCTAGAACCTGCTCAAACTGTTCTGCAAAGTTTTGATTGTTATAAAATGAAACTGCAATGAAAAAAAAACACGTGGCTATGCTTCCTGACCGGCTGCAGCTGGGCATAGAGCCTGTTGCCATTGGTTGTCTTGTGTGACTACAAGGCATTGACTTTCCTGCTGTTTGTCATCTTCTGGCTACCAGTGGGGGTGAGGGATGAGTAAAGGTGGTGAACCACTTTAATCTGTGCCCCTGGAACAGCACTGAATTAACCAGTGGAACTGCAGTGTTTATCCAGCCTCTCTGAAAGCATTGCTCATCTGCAGTGAAATTCCTTGTGATGCTGGAGGACATGGAATGAGAGACTGCAGCACAGAGATGTGCAGGTAACAGGACCTCCCCCTGTGAAAGGCTGAAACCCTCTAGAATTGCTGTCCCTAGCTTTCCTGGCTCTGAAGTTGGATCCATGTGCGAGCCTTGCGAAGTCAATTTCATCCTGAAAGCAGATTTCCTGCACTTAAAGGGCTCCTCCTGGCTGCTTCTCCATCCTTTCTTTGGAAAAGCAAACCCCAGAGCAAGTGAAGATGGTCCCCACCCTGACTGTAGCTGTGTCTTGCCCCGGCTGGTCCAGTCTTTGCTGGTAAAGGCAGCTGGGGACAAGGTGCTCCCTGTCAGCTGAGGTTGCTCCCTCACACGGGTACCAAGTCCTCCAGGCCTCTCGGGATGACCCTGAGCTGCCTTGTTGTCTGCATCTGTCAGCCTCAGGGCAGCTTGTTTGCTTTGCAAGGCTCAGCCCTTTGCTCAGCACAGCCCACAGGCAAAAGGCAGGACTGTTTTATTTGTCTGAGAGTTTAAAAAAAAAAAAAAAAGGCAGCTCTTTGTTCTCTGTGTAATAAACCTTGGCTGGAGGGAATTCAGGAACCAACTTTTGGCAGTCATTGTGTATTTTAGGGCTCAGTGAGCTGCTGGTGAAGGGACAGCCAGCTCACTTCCTCAGTTTTATTGAATATTAGGTAGGTATCCAGGGGGCTTCTCATCCATGAGACTGCTGTGTACTCCTCTTACAGGAGGCATACTCCCCATCCCAAAAAGGGATGTGCAACCATTTGAGATTTGTGGCCTCCTGTTTGGAAGGCTGATCTGAACTTGGAGGATGGGAACCCAAGGCATGTGAGTGCTGGCTTTCCTGAGGCTCCTAAAACTTCTGCTCCTGTGCTGAGACTGATCTCCAGGTATTTGCTTCTATTTTTGGCATTGTGTTCCAATCCCAACCTGAAATCAGATTTGAGTGGTTGAAGTATGGTTGAAGCCTGACCTCTGTGTTCCCTGAGTAGCTGCACACTTGAGCTGTGCATATATTTTTCTTTACATACCTGCTTATTCTAATTAGGATCAACCTCTAGATGAAATAAACCTGACTTGTGTACTTGTCCAAACAGTGAGGATTTGGGGTTTGAGTTTTGATGAAGTGTGGTGCATTTCTCTTAAATGTTTCCACAGCTCTGTGGTATCTGGTTCCAGCTGGGATCAATAGCAAAGGTGCCAAAATAAAGCAGGAGTGGCTGGTTTTGGGATTTTCCAAGCCTCACAAAGAAAATAAGAAAGTAAGAGGGCCTGTTGTTAGCTGGAGTGTTTTCTTACGTCACTGTGTAACAATCTGTCTTGAGGGAATCCAGCGGTCCAGACCAGCACAGAGCATCTTTTTCCTTCCAGGCCCTTTGGGAAACTCTGTGAGAATAATCAGGGGACTTTCTTTGAAATATGAATCTCTGTCTTGGAGGCATTTGGCCTCTTAGATAAATTGCTGAGGAAGGCACACAGTAAGACTTCTCTCTTTTTTCCCCCTAGTTCTTGTCTCTGGAGAGACAGTGAAATAGCCACCAAGTCATTCTGTTTGGAAAGAGATGTCACCCATTGTGGCTCCTGATGAAGGTCCCAGCTCATAGAAATATTGCTCACAAGAAACCTAAATAGTAGTTATTGGCATTTCAGAAACATGCATCACTGCACCACTAGAATGTTTGCCAACAAAAATGTTATAATTTTTCTGAATTAAATTATAACAACATTCCTTGATGGGGAGGAAGCTTTGTTTTGTTGGTTGTAGTGCAGTGCTTAGAGTTAAAAAGAGCTCTCAGCTTTTTCACTCCCTTTAGACTTCCCTTCTGCTGCCCTGGCTGTGGTTTAATTTGTGTTACCTGAAGAGTGCTGTTTTGGGAAGGTGGGTTTGTGTTCAAAGTCTCCTTGGTGGACTAAATAAATTAATCATATTACTCTATTTTACCTGTTTCTAGAGATTGCAAAACAGTCCCTAAAGATTGCAAATAAATAAACTGTGTCAGGGCCTTATCTTGAACAAATTTGACTTTTCTCTTTTGCAGAGATTGCATTCTGTAGTGTCAGCTTTGCAAGGGATGACAGAAACCAGGATCCCAAATTACCACGGCTTGTGGCTAATTCAAGTATTTCACTGTCAGCTGAAGCTGAATTTCCTCATGTTCTAATTAGGCATCTTAGCTGGCTGGAAGATGGGATGGTTTCACTGGAAGCATTGGCAGTGCACCTAAATAACCAGATTTGACATCCTGCTGTTTTCCCCTGTTGAATGTTATTAGATTTTGTGCTAATGTATAGGGGATGGAGGAATGGGGTGTCCTGCCCCAGCTGCAGAGGTGGGAAGCTGGGCTATGCTGCAGGCTGGGCTTTGGGGCTCAGCCTTGTTCAGCATTCTCACAGAAGCTGGAGCAATCCTGTGTTTGAACTGACTACTGGTATTAAATGCACTGATTCAGGAATATCTTGTGGTATGGAGCACAGAGGAAGGGGACATCCCCTGTGTTTCTCTCCAGCTGTTCTCCTCTGCAGACTTTTGCT
The DNA here is from genome assembly GCF_008360975.1 of Lichenostomus cassidix. Classification (NCBI taxonomy): domain Eukaryota; kingdom Metazoa; phylum Chordata; class Aves; order Passeriformes; family Meliphagidae; genus Lichenostomus; species Lichenostomus cassidix. Next base: position 5,917,375 of record NC_139496.1, on the reverse strand, counting down.
TTTCTGTTGAAAAAGGAATGTGAACTTTGCCATGTACAACCAGAAATACTGGCTCAGCATAGGCTGCTGGGCTTTACCAGACTCTGGTGTTTTTGTTCTTCCGTATGACATCTCCTCACAGGTGGAGGCCAGCGATGCAGCCTTTAAAGACCTCTGCAAGACCTTTGAAAAGAGTGCACTAAATCAAACTGCGTGTGCTGCTTTGCTTAAGGAAGGCTGTTCACCCACACAGAGATAATTGTGGAGGAATGGATGCTTGCAGGAGATGCAGAAAGTCTCTGTGGGTCTCCCAGCACTAAAGCTGAGGTGAAAACACCACTCTTCTGGGAATGATGGGTGGTTCTGCCAGCCATGGTAAAGTGAATATCTGGTTGAATGACACAATACCTGGCTCAGTCATGCTGGTGGTGTTGCAAGCATACTCTTGAAAGCTGGACTTGGCACTGCTTGTTACCACCTCACCAACATGACTTGGTGTGCTCTGGCTCTTGGCACTGCTGCTGGAAATAGGGTGGAATAATGCTGCACAGCAAATCTTTTATAGCACAGTAAATATAGGAGGTGGAAAGGTCTTTAAATGGCTGATTGAACTTGCCTGGAACAGTCATGAAATTCTGCTTGGAGCCAGAGCAGGGTAAATAGCCTAGGTGTCCCTTTTTCTCCCTCATTCACATGTATTTCTGGAGGGGAAAATAATTCAGAAACCTTTCAGACTAAACAAAACTCTTTGACCTGTTGTTATAGCCTTTCTTCTCCCCTTAAAAAAAAAAAAAAGCTAACAGTTTGGATATGCAATAATTCACAAAGGCTTTTTGCCTTGCCAAAATTGTACACTCCACCCCCTGCTCCCCCAAATTCACTCTGCTCCATTTAGTAGAGTTTGCTGGCAAAGATAACCTGACTTCATGCTGTGGAGAATATTTGTTTCTTAATAGAAGATGGAGCAGAAGTGGAATTGTGCTGGTTGTGTATATTTTGCCTTCTCAAGATTAGCCCCAAGCAATTATCTGACTATGGACTGTGCCAGAAAAACACAACAGAACAATTTTAGCAGTGCCAATGAAAACTCCAGAATGTGCTGCACTCAAGAGTGTAATTTTAGATTCTGTTTTCAAGTAGTATTTCTGTGACATCATTGACTTCAGGAAAAATAATACCCCAGGGCTTGTTTTACAAACAGGATGGAGCTTTATGATTTGGCAGCTTTCCGTAGGCAGAAAGACAAACGTTCATCACTTACAAACCCCTGTATGACAACGGACTTTGCTTCCTATCAGCAGTTAAAAGTAATGAGGAAAAGTAAAAACTGATGTGGAAAGGGAGTTGGTAGGCACTCGCCTGCTGCCCTGAGGGCAGGGATGCTCAGATCACCTCCAGGAGAACCTGAGCTGCGTGAAGATTTGTTCTGGGAGTGAGAGCACTTCTGGCTAAATCCCCTGTGCAGAGTTGCCCCGGGCAAGATTTGGGAAATACAGTTGTTTCTGCTTGTGCTGCCTCTGGTCTCAGTTCACGACACAGACGTGCTCAAACCTGGTGTCGGGATGGGAAGGCTCTGCTGGTCCCCTGGGCAGGCTCCAGCTGCCTCCTGGAGCTCTGTCATTCACATGCAGCCTGTCTGGTGTGTGCTTGAGAGATTGGGATGTGGTGGTCACACTCCCTGTGTGCCTCACCCGGAGCTCTGCCATCAGGAAATGCTTTGAATTTCTCCACTGCTTCTTCTCAGGAGCTCTCTGTTGATTGTAGGACTGGAAGGGAGTCCCTTTTCTCAGCTTGTGTGGGACCATGTGTACTTGGGCAATGCTTTGCAGACCTCTAAAGCTGAGGTGCCATGGCATCTCTTAGTCACAAATTTTGTTCTCCCTGGTGGTATGGGTTTTCTTCATTCTAGTCCACATTTTTCTTTCTGCATTTGTAAGTCCATCACTTCGCTGTTCTGCACATACATTGCAGATTGGAAAAGGATTTTCCAGCCTGCAGTAAGTTGCTCTGTGTTTGACCCTTACTGGGCCTTTCCATTTTTCCCCCTACCCATTCTAGTAGTTTCCTGAACAGTCTTTGTGCTATTTTTTCTCCCTCCCTTCTTTTCTTTTGTAGGTAGATATTTTAGAAAGCTCTCACAGTACCTGCATCAGACACTTCCAGGCAAATCTAAAGCAAAATAAAGAAAATATAATGTCCATATCAGCTTTTTTTTCATTCTGGAAGGCTCCGTAAGCTCAATGGTGCCTTTGAGTCAGTGAAATAACTTGTGTCCCTTCAGTAAAGATTTTCTTATGAAAAAGAAAGTGTTCTCTAGCCTTGAGGCAATCCATACTGCGGTTTTCCTGCACCCTGTGCCTTCCAGCACATGCAAGTGGAAAACAGGTTATGTGAACACGGATGAATCGGTTGTGGCTTGAAGGCGAAGTGATGACACGAGCTCTGTCGGCAGCTGGTTGATTCAGCGTTCCCTCAGGAATTCAACAAGTTCGTAAAATCAGTCAGATTACACACAAATTTCTTTCACAATCAGCACCAGTGACCACCTCCAGTGGAGTTGCTCCCAGGGGGTGTTGGTGCATCTGGCACAGGATGGCTCTTCTGTCGCTGGACCACAATCCAGTTTGGCAAGACTGGGCACAGCAACCGTGATCCGAATGAGTAGACTCATTGTTTGCTGGAGTGGGGAGATGTAGGCATCAGGTTGCCTCTGATTGTGTGAACTAATAGCTCTATTCCAGAAAAACACGTATAACTCATGCTGATTTCCATGAAAGTGAGTAATTTGCTATGAGCGTGAACCCTGTCAGGGAGGGGCTGCATCTTCCCCTGAATGTGCGCAATGTCCAAAAATCTTGGGCACTGTTATAATATAAATAACAGATCCTCATAGTCTCATCAGCTCCTAGACTCCCTGGGGGAGCTTTGCATTCTTCTGTAAATATGAGCTTTGTGGGAGAAGTCTGATGCTACACAAGCATGTGAGAATTTCCTTCCCAGTTGGCATGAAAAGACTATAAATCTGTGGAGACACAAGCCCTTCCCCCTAGCCCTTCCTATAAAATTAATGGGTGTTCAGTTAAGCCAAAACAAAGAGTGGTTTCCCTCAGGCAAAGTTGTCTTTGGGAAAAAAAAAAAAAGACAAAAAAAAAGAGGCATTTTAGCATACAGATAGAAAACCTTGTTTAAATCCATGTTTAATAATGCAGTAAGTGTCCAGGGGAAAGGAATTGTATTTCTTGCCCTGCTTTGGGCTTTCAGCTTCCTGGGAGTAAAGGTTGGAAAATAAACAAGGGCTGATGCTAATGGAGATTAAGGGTGACCTTGGCCTGTGGGGTGACTGGCATGACCCTGTAGGGATTGAGTTGTTGGATAATGGAGACTTTCAGGCTACCTCTGTCAGGCAGGGAGGTCAGCTGTGTCACTTTGACTGCAGTTTTTTCTCTCTCCTCACTTTCTACCTTGAGGTTGAGGAGATGTTTTAGGGGATAGTGGTAGAGAGCTAATAACAGAAAGTCTTGAAAACTTCAGTTCTCCTCTAAAGTCCCTTTGGGCAAAGTGGTGGCAGCTGCTAGCATGGCAATGTGGGTTTTTTTCTGGTCAAATCCTGAAGAAGGTGATGGGAGGGTGGGGAGGTAACCACCTGCTCTGCCCCTGCCTGACAATAGATAGCTGGCATCATCTCAAACTCATCTGGCCTTGAATCCTTCCTGTCACTAAATTCTGGAGAAGGAACTATGCATGATTCTTCCTTTCCACTGTACCTGGTTTTATATTCCTCAGAGTCTTGGAAGAAATCAAAAGATACAGATCTCACTGGTTAGAAACTAGATGAGGCTGATAGCCCTGAGTACAAAAAAAGCAATTGAAGGATATTTTAAGTTTGTATCACTGCTTGGCAAACGAGTCAATGACGGCTGTCTCCAGCTTTGGTGGCAATGTGAAGCCTGCAAAATACAACCCACGCTGGGAGCTGAGATGCAAAATGCCTGCAAGCATATCTGGATATTGAAATGATAGGAGTTGTGAGCCGTTTCTTATGGTGTGGGCTTGTGTTTAATATCACAAGGAATTTTTTAAGACTTTGTGTAAATTTTGTTTGGTTTTGGAATATTCAGGTCTAAGTGGATGTTCTTATGGAAAGGGGTTGTATTTGTTTACTCATTTTGGATAGGCGAAATAATGCCTTGCGGGGCTTCAAATACTGTTCAATAATTTATAGCAATGTAGAGGTACAAACAATTCCCTAATAGAACTAAAGGCAGCTTGAGGGCAGGTGGGAGCATGGTGAATGAGGAGGTAACTGCACCCAGAGGATGAGAGGCACAGCTGCATTTTATGCTCGGTAATGCCCTGGGGATGTGATTATCTTTTGATAACAGAGCTCCTGTGTGCCTCTCTGCGCGGCAAGGGTTGGGAAGGTGCTGGAATAGCTCTTCAGTGAGCAGGTTTCCCTGCAGAGGATCCTTTTGAAAGCGTTTGGGAACCTGAAGCAGCTCTTTATGTCTGGAGAGGTGGACAGGAGAGGTCAGGGTTCTGGAAGGCCCAGTCTGTGACCCTGCTGCCTCTGCTCAGAGGCTGCTGTGTGGGTGGGAGAACAACACTATGGGGGGCTGCCCCATCCTCTTTGCTTCTCCCTTTTCTCCCAGTTATGACAGGAGAAGCTTGTCTGTTGTGCCTGGAGCCAGACAACTCCGTTTCTCTTACATGGTTGCCCTTGGGCCATTTCAATTCAAAACCCCTCTCTAAGCAGAGTGTGTGTGATGATTTTCTGCTCTTTCCCTCTCTCTCCATTTGCTCTGCAGCTGCTCTAAATGGAGCTCGCTGCTGGAAGTAGTTGCTGAGAGCAACGTGATACAGCTAGGGTTTCATTTTTGCTGCTGTAACCTTCTGTACCCTGCTATTGATGGAGTTTTGATGTGTTTGACTCCAAGTATGGGATTCTTCACCTTCAGGCACCAGTCCTGCTGGATCCCAAATGTGCTAATGCTCATTTACAGCAACATCAATTGGCACATTGCAACGGAGCTTTGATCCTACAGCGAGGGCTTATCTGCTAAATGACTGCAAGGGTGTTAGTGTCCCTAAGGGTTAGGCTCAGCATATGTTTGCACAGGAAAAGGGCAGCTATCTGAAAACGTTTTTCAGCGTTTTCTTGGATAGGTTAGGAAAGGAGACCATATTACACACTGCTTTTGGAAGAAAAGAAAACCCTTAAGCTCTCAATCTGTAACCCAAGGTTACAGATCCCTTTTTAGACAGTTCTGCTCGTGATCCTGGGAGAGGAAGCAAGAGGTAAGGTCGTCTGCCTAATTTTTCTTTTTTGTCATCCTCTCGCAGTGAGTTTTTGCGCTAGCCTGCAGACAGAGGGAAGAGCTGGGTGGGTGGTGATGAAACAATCATCACTTAAAACTATTTGCTGATAATGAGTCACTCTTCATGGAGTCCCAATCTGTTCTCCCTTCTGTCAAATACAAGTGCAGCAAGTCTGCTTGCTTTGCTGAAGACTTTTACTGTTGGTTTTGTTGGGTTTTTGTTTTTTTCTTTTTCCCCTGAAGGATGGATGCTAGCAGGAGTATTTGGTGAGAAGGACAAAAGGATGAAACATGTTGGTGGGTGAATATTAATCAAGGGGTTTCTTTTTGTGCCAAACCCGAGGATGAACCTCCTAGCAGCTCAGATGAGGAGCTGTGAGGGTTTTCTGCAGTCTATAGGCTCCGTCTTCTATCTGGCACAAGTCTTGCCAAATCCCCATGGCTGTTACTCCTCAGCTGAAAGTAGAGTTTAGTGCAGAACCTTCAGGTCAGGTGGTAAGACACAGGGTTTCTCTTGCTGATGGGATGGTATTTAAAAAGAACTAAGAGAATGAAGACAAATCTAGGGATAACCTGGGATAAAATAAAATAAGGCCTGCATGATCCCAACAGGCCCCTAGGCCTTGCCTTTTCTTGCAGTTCCATTTTCAATGATTTATAGTCGATATTTTGATAAATGCCACCTGGTGTGCTAAGACCTGTCTGGCTTGTGTTGTGTCAGGGTGGCTCTGATGTCTTCCCTGATATGGCTCCTGCAGTAATAGGCCAGTCCTGTAGATTTCAATGAAAACTCAATTTTCTTGTAACAAGGCTTAACAGAAAGTTTATTGGAGTATTGATAATGGAGAATGCAATAGATACATGTCCTAGAGTTAATATACTGTAAGACGTTAAAGAATGCATTGCATGTTTATCACTGTCAAATCCAATTAAGGTTTTAATTACAAACAATTGGTCATTCAAGCATGGGAAACTCTGATCAGGGAATTCTGATCAGGCTAAGCGTAGGTTCTGGGTAAGATTGGACTGAAAAGAGGCTGAAATAAAGAGAATTAAGAGAGTTTGGCATTTCTTCCCAGAACTACATGGATCTCTGCTGTAGACTCCAGCCTAAGTTTTGTTCAGTGACCTGTAAAGTGAGTTGGGGGCTGGTAGTGAAATGGGCCTGTGCCACATGCTGAAATAATCTCTAGGAGGTCTGGGGCCTTCTTCCAGCATGTGAATGCATTGTTGTTAGTGCCAGTGATACAAAGCTCTGCATCTGTCCTGTCACAAATGCAGTGAAACCTTCCACCAGCATATTACTGCTTTTCCGTTCATCCTGATTGGAGTGAGCCTGCTTCAAACACAATAATCCTTCTTGCAGATCAGATATACAGTAATCCTCCTTTACAAGCCAGAGCACAATGGGCCTCTGCCGTCAGACATGATGTAATCCTGCTGCATCAGATAGAGAATTTCTTCCCTGTACCATGTGAAACACTGTCCTCTGTCTTCTTATACCAGACTGCAGCCTTTTTCCATCAGATGACTTTCACATCCATGCACTATGGTTCTTCTCTGGGCTCTAAGCTATAAATTCCCATATTTCCTGCTCTGCTACAACACAGACATTCCATGTCCCTGGGAGTATTAGCAATGGGTAAAAATGGGAATCTCTACGTTCCATGTGATGTGCTCTTTTGAGCAGGGACTTCTGTCTTCTGCTTGTGCAGGCCCTAGTGCAGCTCGAGGCAATAAACCTTGGGTGGTAGGGGAATATACAAACCAGCTGACTGCAGGCTCTCTGGCTTGCAATTCCCTACAGTGTACAGGCCTCTTAAAAACTGTGAAGTCTGTCTTTGAGCTCTGCTGAAACCAGGTGCTGTGGTTTTACCCCAGACACAGTGCAAATGGAGCAGCTGGCAGCTCCTCCAGCTGCACCTCCTCTTCTCCTGGCAGCTCAGGTTTGTTTGCCCTGCCTTGCACAGCCTGTTGTTTAATAATTCTTCTGCTGGGGATGATACAGGAGAGTTGTCTTTGTATGCATGTTCTCTTTAACCTTTCTCTAATCCTTCTTGTGGGTCCTGAGCGTTGCAAATCCTCTCCTCTTTAAGTACAGCCTCTGCTAGTTTCTTGATTGGGGAGGGGAGAAGAGGGAGATGCTGTCATGTGGAAGGAAAGGATGTATTCTATCGCTCTCTTAATCCTCCAGTCTGTTAGAAAGCAGCTACACATCCTGCCTGATTGAATACCTGCCTCGTAATTCAATCTCGGAGTTCCGCTGCCATTCATAAATAGATTACACTGCTGTGCTGCAGGGCTGAGCCAGGGTTGGTGTATTCCACTAGGCAATGCACGGCAGGGGGATTTACCCTCTGCTATGGGGAAGTGAAACATCTGAACGAGAAGCTGAGTTGGAGTGTTAGAGGGCAGGGCTTGTCAATGTTCTTGGCTTTAGGGCACGTGCACCCAAATATTCCCTTTGTGTGGCTCGGAGCCACAGAGATATTTAGATATGGGTGGTGGGATGGATGCTGTCTTTATGTGCTTTTAAATTGTCCTGTTAAGTAGGTGTTTGGTGACTTGCGCAGTCCTGACCCTCTACTTACCCAGAAATGAGTGCACAGTGAAAAGTGGCTCCATTCTTGTCCTCTTCTGCCTTGACCATCCAGTGCAGCATCTGTCAACACCGACTGGCACTTTTTCGGTAGCATCAACACACACTTTCTGGCCTAGTGGGGCAGAGGATAACATGTGTGGGTTTCTCACACATGGACAAGCTCCACTTCAGATTGCATGTTGCCACTTTGAGAGACAGAGTGATCTGTGTTTGCAAAGTGCATGTCTGTCTGTAACCTGAGAGGATGCAATTCAGGGCTGATAAGTAGTAATCAGATAGGCTTAGCAACCAAAGAAACTTCTCAGTGTTTTGCTCAGATCAAAGCCATGAAATGGTGTTTGTGGACTTCTCCTGTATTCTCAGGACCTTGTGCTGTTCTAAGGCCATGGCACAATGGATGTGGGGAACTGAACAGGGGAAGGTGATTATGTGGTGCTATCTTTGTGCCTCTTGGGTTGGAAAGTGGGTGATACTCATTCCTGGAGCAGAAACTGCATGGTTTCTTCCCAAGAAAATTCTTCCAAGCTATCTTTGTGAGCAGAGTGAATGGATCTTGCTGCAGTGTTATTTTTTTCTGCCCTTTTTCTGTTCATTAAATGATATATATTCTCTTGGAGGCTTTAAAATAAATTGTTGTTGCAGAAGCACCTTTTAAAACTTGTCAGCTGTGGGTTTTCTCCCCAGTACCTTTGCCTCTTAGGACCATAAATGGCTTCCTAAAGCAGGAAAAAACCATTATTAATTACACTGCCTAATGAACTCATTTGGCTTTCTGCCCAGCTTCCAAAAACAGCAGTAGCACCAGGCTGGATACTGTTGTCTCACTGTAATTATGTTTATATGGAAAGTTAATTTTTGTTTTCATAAATTGATTTGAGGCTTCTGGAAGCTATTTGGAGATAATTAACTTTGCCCACACAGACCTATATAAGGGCGTTTGTTTACAAGGTAGCGCTCGGTGCTGAAGCATGGAGGTAAGTTCCTGGGATCATCTGGAAATATTCAGTTAGCAGCTCAGGGCAGCTGTTTTCAGACTCTGTTCCCTCATTTTGGGCAGCAATAGTGAGCAAACACCATAATCTTGGGATTTTTCAGGCTGGTAACAACCCTCAGGGTGGACCTGCAGTCCCTTGCTGCAGTCCAAATGAGCTGCAATCCAAATAATTCAAACACTGCAAAAGCTGCTGCTGGAGTCACAAACTCCCTTAACGTGAACGACAAACGTGACAGTCCCAAATGGAAAAGGCCTGTAAGGAATGAGACCAGACCTCCACAAATAAGCAGTTGTGAAGGCAAAAGCAGTTCCCATATATCTTTTATAATGGTGAGGATGGAGAACAGGCAGCAGCAGAGCCAGGTGATTTAATGGGGCCTTCACCAGCAGGATGCACGATGAGATACTAAAAAAGTGACTTATTTGTTCAGTCATAGGCATGTGTCTTTGGGTTTCTGGCCCCTGCAGTGAACTCTTCCTTCAAATCAATTCATTAATGAGCTAATTTATTATGCATGGAGATCCATTAGAGAAACGTGTAATAACCTCAGGATGCAGAGCCCTGCTCCCAGCACATGGCTACTGAAGAACAAAAGAGGGAGGAAAAAGCAAGTGCTCCTTGGCAGCTCTAAGCCTGTTTGGGAGCTCTTGTCTGACCCTTTTAAAATGCAGGGGAATATGTAAAGCACTCTGGGTCATGTCTAATAAAGCAGTGGATGGCTTGGCTGAGTGGAACAGCTTGTGTAGGTCACTGCTCAGGGTGCTCCTTTTAAAGCTGCATTTTTAAAGTTCCTATGTCAGTGCACCGTGGGCTTTCTTCTTTAAGAAAAAAAAAAATTCCTCAAAGGCCTGCAAATGTACTAATTTCTTACTGCACACTTCAAAACCATGGACAAAGCTGCATCAGAAGGCCTTAAGGGGAGGTTGGTGTAAGATGTGTCTCTCCTTTTGCTGGTGGAGGAGCTGAATGGTATTTAGAATTCATAATTTTGGGTCTGCAGATGATGCTGTCTATTCTGGTCTGTCTTGCTCATAACAAAGAGTGACTTTACTCAGCCCTTGCAGAAGACTGATGTCCACATTGTAGCTAGACTGCCAGCAAGCTCATAAATTCCAGCTTTTCCTGTTTGAGTCTTTGTGTTCCTGTCTCTTGAGCAAATCCCCAGGGTCAGTGTTTTGAAAGTTTTATCTTGTGCGTTGATCAGGATCAGGAAATTTCTACAGATTGAAGGTCAGCATGCTGGAACAACAGCCCTGGATGAGATCAGAGAAAAAAGGAACTTCCAGAAGATGCTTGTGGTGTTTCATCTGGTAGTCCTGTTGTTGTAAAAGAAGCAGCAAAGCAAAGTGTTAAGAGAGATGTTACAGGTTTCCTAAGGTTGATCACCATCTTCCTGTTCCTCCTTTCCCCCACTTCCCCTCTTATGCAGCAGCAAGGTTATAAGTTTTATTCCTGATCTTCTACTACACTTTCTGTCAAACTTAAGGTTCAACCTCTTTTAACCTATATCTATGACTCTGAGAAAAAAGAGTATTTTTCTGCAGAGCAAACTTGCCCTTTTCATTTTATTGATGGATGTTCAGGCCCCTGCAGACCCACCCTCTTCTCAGATTCTGTCCTGGGATTAACCAGCACCTTGAGAGATGCAGCAATTCAAGGCTGACAGCAGCTAAAGTGGAATTTCCTTTTGGATCTCGTGGTTTGGACACCAGATGGTGAAATGGGTCGAGCACACATGTGCACTCAAAGGAGTAATGTTAAAACAAAAAAATCCTGGAAGCAGGTGTGGGTGAAGAACTGTGAATTGGAAGGGCTGCTCCTTCCTCCTCCATCTGCTGAGCTCTCCCAATGATAGGTGAAGGGTTTACCCTTCATCTCTCCAGTTATTTGCTTCTGTATTTTATGGAGACTGTTTATTGTGCACTACAGGCTGCTCCATAGCTGTGTTCCCATGCCAACCATCCTGCAATATGGTGTACACGCTCAGTGAAACAAAGCAACTTTAATCCTCAACCTTTGGATGTCTCCTGCCCATCGGGGCCAAGCCTCCAAAGAGGAACCCTGCTGCTTTCAAAGTGGAGCTCCAGGTTCCAGTTAATTGGGCCCAGTCATTAAAGGAAATTCAGTTTATGTCTACTGGGACTGTGAAGGGAGTAGGTTTTTTAATAGCAAATATCTACAGTGTGTATTGGTTGTCCTCAGGTTAAAAAAAAAGCAAACTCTCAGCAGAGAAGAAATAATTCTAATTGCTTGCCGTTGGCAGAATGGCTGCCCTGCTCTTTAGAAGCTGTATTTATATCCTGTAAGAACCAGCTCATTAGCTCTATTGCTCACACAGATAATCAACAACATAATTAATAATTATTTATATGACACCTATGGCAGAGAGCTTGGGATCACATAACAAAACATCATTTCCTTATGATCACTCAGGCATTTCTAACTGTGGGTTTTTTCCTTTTTTCTGTCAATTCTCGACTTTGTCTGGCTTTTTGTGCCAGTATTTAGTGTTTGGCATGGGTATTTTGGCTAACTTTCCACCAAATGTGTTCTCTATTATAAACCTCTCTGAAGTCCCACTTGATCCACAGTTTTTCAAGTGCCAGCTTTGACACCCTGTAGAGCAACCTGGATTGGCATGAACAGCCATAGCTCTGTTGACTTCAGTTGCATCTATTTGTACTGATTTGTGGATTGATGCCTGTCTGCACTCGGATGTGAAAAAGCAGTGGAAACGAGCACTCTACCTGTTCTGGATTTTCCTAGGCTAAAGCAGGGCTGTGGGATGCTGCATTTGGGCTACACCCAGGATGTCTGTTCTGGGGAGGACTTTTGGGCAAAGTGTTCAGATGCTTTTCCTTGGGTGGGACTTTATCTAGTTTAACAGAAGGTTTTATTTTATTTTCAAACCAAGGTTTCTGCTAGGTTTTCTGCTAGGTTTCCCTGGCAGTACTTTGACTGACATTATGCAAGGCAGCTCCGATACCCTGACCCGCAGGGTGACCCACAGGGCAGCTTTCACTGTGTTCTGCTAATGTGGTGAATTCTTGCAGCTGCTGGCATCAAGGGTGACATGCATCAGAAATCCTGCAGTCACATCCCATAAAGCCACTCTCTCTGCAGTGCTGTCAGCCTGAGCGTGTCAGGGCAGCAGGGGTTGGCTGTGGGACAGCACAAGTGAACCTTATTCCTTGCCCAGTACAGCAGAGAAGCTCCAGAAAAGAGATGTAAAGCTGCTCTGGGCTGAGCACCTGGGGACTTCAGTGAAGTGGCTCACTGGGAAATGGGAAGGAGGAGAGCAGGAAATCAGGGAGCACTCCTGTAACAGGACATCTGCAAGGTGTAGCTCATACTGCAGAGACTCATTTCTTAGGAGCTTTGGAGAGCAGGTCAGGTGTCAAAATGCATTTGGGAAAATTTGAAGACATGTTTTGGATGGGGTAGAGGGGGAAGAAGCTACTGTCTGACTAGAGATGTTGCTCCTGTGCTTGAAGAAAAGTTTACTTGCACTGAGGATCCTGTACTGAAGGAGCAGAGGAACAGGGAGCATGTGAATAGAATTTCAGAAGATAGGAGATGCTAAGGCAGGTTGTGCTGCTGTGTGCAGCTGCCAAAAGGGAAAGAGCTTTTCCCTGCTGCTGCTGCTGCTACCTGCCTGCTGTGGGAAGGCCACTGTGGCCCTAACCCCTACCTGAATGCCTGTCTTTGGAGCTGGGAGCCCAACGTGCCTTTGCCATATCTGCAAGCCTCAGCCTGAGACTTGGAAACTGTTTGCTGGCACCATGTGTTGCTAAGCAGATGGGCCTCTGCGTTTGTACCCGCTTGAGTTTCTCAGAGAGGGTGGCTTTGGTGTGGCTTTTCAGTTATTGTTGCCAGCACAGAAAAACAGAAGGAAAAGCATCTCCAGTTCTTTACCACCTGCTTTCTCTTCCTCCTTGTGGCCCCCATCCAACACCGAAGTAGGTACTTGCCCACAAAATGCTCTGGGAGGAAAACGAGAGAGAAAAAAGCCTCACCCAGGTTGATTGCAAGATGCAACAGGTGAAATTCTGATGTGAGGAAATACCAGAAAAGTCTTACCTAAGCATGCTAAAAATACATGAGGGTGGGGCAGCTGAGTTACTAGAGGGGAAACTTGAACTACTGAAGGAGACAGTGAATGGTTTGAGTGTGGCTTGCCAAGGCGTTTGCTGATCTCTTTCTCTGCGGGCAGGTACCAGCTGGGGTGTGTAGATGATGGCAGCACTGTGGGACATGCCATCCAGTCCCAGCTCACAGAGCTGGGTGCTGCAGGCAGCTGGCTGGATTTGCCATGCCATTTCCCTTCCTCTTAGCAGGGCAAAGGTTCAGTCTGTTTCCGTGTTCTGGTTCTGAGTTTTGTGTTTTGTCACAAATGACATGTAGGGTGTTTTTTTGGTTAACCACAAGGGTTCCATTTGAAGTGTGATACAGCAGTGAAGATGCAACATGTCTGTGCTGTCCTGTCCTTCCTGAATAGGGTGAAAGAGTTAAGAGCAATGCTTCAGGGTTAAAATACAAAAAATTACCCAAAATGTTTTGAGAATTCTTACCTTCCATTAAGTTTTCACCTCCTTGGTATTTGTAGCTTCTCCCCCTTGGTTAAGGGGATTATTGCCCCTGAAAAATGGATTTTGACAGATTGCCCAGGCCTCCTCGGCTGATCGGATACAAGCTGACTCGTTTCTCTCTGTCCCAGTGAGTGATCCATCTCTCTTACCCATTGATTTTTCTGTCCTTGTGTCTTGAGATTTATGAAACTAGATGTATCAAAGCACAAATTCTGTTCCCAAACCCTTGAAAGATCTAAGTGGTTAGTTTTTCACTTCTTCAGCACCCTGTTCTTCTCCCTCTGTTCAGTAAGGAAAAATAACCCATTATGTGTTAAAAACATGTAGTGACAGATTTCTTCATCACCCAAAGGCTCTACATACCAAAACTGGTCTTTGTTGCCTTTTTGTGTGTCCATCCACCCCTTGCCACGGCAGTTAACACAATTCCATGGTTTGTGAGCTAACAGGCACTGAGCATATGGGAGAATTGTGAGTTACATAATTTTACTTTTTCTTTTTTTTTTTAATGTAAAATTTTACCAGATCTCTAACTGATGAAGAAAGAGACATATTGGGAAAGAAGGTGTGGGTGAAACAAGGACAACATTATCCTTGTGCTTGGCCACATGGATTGGTTTGTTTTTTGGAACGCCCTCTCTTGCAGATGATCTGCCCATAAGTATCTGTTGCGCTTTTTGGTGATATTTTCTCTTCAGCATTGTTTTTCCTGCCTCTAACACAAAAATGCTGTGATATTTTTTTTTTAATGTGTGACCACATTAAGCACTGGGATCTGTACTTCCTAAGGGGGAAGAACAAGATGTCTTCTCCCTCATCCTTTGTTGTGACTACTTCTGATTATAGCATGAGGTTGGAGATTTTTTTACTGTGTTGATGAACAGCACTCCTGTGTCATTACAGATGTTGCCAAGAAAGAGGCTGATTTGAGATATATTTTAGAATGTGAGTCCTGCCTGAGAATTACCACTATATTTCTGCTGCCTCTGGGAAATTTAGCTGCTGTGCTGCTGCTGGAGGAGTGAAGGCACACCCTTTATCTGATCACTACTTCACCCTTCCTCAGTCCTTCATGGCAGCATCAAGGGTACACACTGTGCATGGCTGATGTCTGATATGTTTTGTTGGAAAGCTGAATGATGCATTACATTGTTCAGGAAAACCAGTTGGTGTGTTTATTGTGAGGGTTTAGAAAAACGAAATCAATAACGTTTATGTAACACTCCTGTCATCCACTTCAGCCTCTCCCTTGTAACTGTGAATGCCTTTCCTGAAATGAGTAATGAAATGTATTTAATTGTATGCTATGATGGTCACAGGACAGCAGCTCCAAAGCTGTTCTGATCACCCCAATGTACAGTAAATACTCCAACAATTTTCACGTGCAAATGAGCACAAGTTAGTGCAGTGTCTTGTTTGTAAATGAGCATAAATAGCTGTGCTGGTTTCATATTTTTACTGTCAGGATTATTATCCCTCTGAAGGCATCGAGCTGCTTGTTGCAGCTGTTTTACTGTGCATTCTGCAGAAAAGGTCCCTGGCAATCCTGTGCAAGGCAAGACAGTTGTGCTGCTGCTGAATCATGGCATGGCTTTTTGATTTTTGGTGTGTTTTATATTGCGTGCCTCAAAAAGATCATCTGCTTGTGTCACTTTGGACTTGCAGGGGAGGAGGTGACAAGTGGCTGCAGTTCTCACTGTCCTGCACAGAGACAGCAACACTAGGCTCTCACAGATCATCTCTGCTGTGGCAGAGAGCAAAGGGTAAATAATTTTTTCTCTCTCCATTAAGGGAGTACACCTCCAATATTGTTCAAGGGAAGTCTCTTTACATTTAAAAAACCTATTAGATATTTGTTTTAATCTCAGCTGTGTCTTTGGTGCTGTAAATAGTGAGGAATTGATGTTCAGGTCATAGTTTACTAAGTGGATCTTTTCCCTAAAATAAATAGATCACCTGTCTAGACTGAAATCTTTTTCAGTGACCTGTAATGAAGTGAAACTCCTTCATAAATGAGCTAATGGGTTGGTGTAGGTCAATGATGCAGGCTGTTATGAATCTCTGCCTGCCCATCAGTTTGCTTTCCTTGGTTTGCTCAGAAGTCATCTGTGCACCACAACCTGAAACCCACTGGGTAGATCACCCTGAGTTCCAATGACAGGTCAGGGAAGGCAAGGAGGCAGGGATGAAAGGAGGTTACAAATATTCTTGGCAGTCCTCTCAGCTCTTTAAAGAGATTGTTGCTCTTTACTACTCATTTTGTCTTCTGCTGCTGACTGCAGTGTAGGAGCATTTGATTATTATAGAAAAGATGTGGGATTATCATACTGAAGCAACAAAAACAGTGAAACTTGTTCTTGGCATGATCCAAAGCCTGTTAAAGCTGGTAACAATCTCTGCTTTCATTGCTCAGCCTTTCATAACTCTGTCCTCCATAAGAAACACAGTGTTGGAACATCTGAAGAGTCTGGTGGGTGCGTGTAAAGAGCCACAGGCTAAACAAGTCTGTGCAGTATTTACCAGAGGCACTGAAGCTCCTTGTGTAATTTCATTGCAGCCAACCTGGCAGGAAGCAGTGTGCTTCCCTTGTTTTGGTGGGTCAGCTGGGCACTGTCCTGTGCTTCAGCCACTGGGAACTGTTGCTGGGACAAGGAGAGCAGAGCAGGATCACATGCATTTGGGATCTGCTGCCCATCTGAGCCCGAGGAGGTCCAGGCATAATGTGCTGCTTGTAGTCCAGACAGTTTCTGGATCCCCTGACTGGAGTAGCTGTGGTCAGAGGGCTGGGGAGCAGCAGTCCTGTGGCTGGTGAGGCTGGAGGAGTGCTGGAATGTTTTCCCTGATTGCAGGCTGCAGCACAGAATGAAGGGCCTGTGTGGGAGAGAGAGCTCTGCATCCTGTCTCTGCAGTTTCACCCTGAAGCTGTGATGGGAAATCATACAACTCATAATGGATGTTTTCCTTAGCAATGTCCTTAATCACCTCCAAGGAAGCTATTTTTTTCCTTCCCTTTCTCTTCATGCTGAGGAGGTAGCTTGCTTCTAAGTGGGTTATGCTAAGACTTTATCCTGTCTGACTCAGCTCTATCCACTTGGTCTGTTCTGAGTCAGTCCCTTCCTAGGAATGCTGTGATCATTGTTACAGTTAGAGACCTTTAACTCCAGCTGGACAAAGCTGGCAGCTTTAGGCTTGGAGTCATGTTGTCAGGGTTGTGAATACAGCAGGGTGGGAACCTGTGCCAGATGTTGGGATCTGCCCAGCGATGACAGCAAGGAGCTCAGCATGACTGGGAGCACCTGCTTGAGCTGCATGGATAGCCCTTAGAGACACCCCTTCTGGCAGCTCAGGGGGTGTGTGTGCTGTTTGGCCTGCTCTGGAGGTGCAGCTCTGCTGAAGTGCACCATCTCCTCAGAGGTTTTGTGAGAGAGAGGTCACAGGGCCACAAACGATATTTGAGGCTGTGCGTGTGACAAGCTAAACCAGTCTGTGCTCATATTTGCTGAATTAGCTGGAGCACCCGAGGTGACTTCTTGTGCTCCTGCACCATCTGGGGAAGGACAGGCTGGGCTGGGACAAAGCCAAGCAGCACAGTCAGCCTGTCCTCATTGTTGTGGGCCAGCAAGGTGAGTTTGTCCTGGCTCAGCAGAATGAGGAGAAGAGGGCTGAGGTAACAAATCTCTAAAAGAGCTACCATACCCTGTGGGAAACTGAGCAGTCCTTGGCATTATTTTGTACAAAATACTGATCATGACAGATCCTAACTGCAGGGGATTTTCAGAAGCCTCTGGGGATTTTGTGTGAACATCTGTTTTTGGTAAAGCAGCTCCTTCTAAGAGAACAGTCATGCAAACAAGCTATTCCTGAGTGTGTAGGATTACACTGCTTTCACTACATTTGCCAGGTAAAATTCTCTGTTCTATGTGGGTACCAGAGAGCACTTTTGAGATATTTATTTGCTGCAATCTTTGCTCCTCCATGGATCTACAGCCTCCTTCTAGCCTTAGCTGCCTGATATGTTACAGGCTGTCACCTTAGCCTTCCCCTAATAAAGATGTTCTTTTGCCTGTTTGCTCATGGGTCTTCCCTGCCACTCCAGAGGTTTAGAAGAAAGAATGAGTTCAGGTTAAATTACATTAATGTGCAAATATGTACTGATTTCATCTACAGAACACTCTTACAGCTTCCTCCATAAAGCTGTACAAACAGCAGTAATCCTTACCTCCCTAGACCCCATCAGTCACCAACATTCTCACACTGAGATGGTGAACTTTCTGTGACACTGGAAAGTCTTGCCTGTGGGTGTGTAATGCTCTCTTACTGGTGCTGCAGAGGTAGGTGTAAAGTGTAGGGTGCTGGAAGAAAATCTCATTCCCCAGGCTTGCCCTCATCTACTCACTGAACAACATGAGCTGTGGGGTTTGGCATTGACTCCTTCACTCCAGGTTTCAGATGTGGAGGGAGAGGGGCAGAGGCTAAGGTGATGAATAAGGCGGATCCCAGTGTAGCTGATGAGATGTTCTTCGATAGACAGCTTTCATTTTGTAAAAGGCTTTTGGCATATAGGAAAAGAGTAGCACCCCAAGGACACCACTGCAGCAGGACTTTGCCACAGTGGCCTTCCAAAGCTGGGGGCAGCAGGTTAATTTACTGTGGCTCTCTTTCTCCATGGTGCTCACCATTTGGCAAGGAACCCCTCTGCTCCTCCTGGCAACACACAACAGGCAGGCACATTAAAACCAGACTTCTGCAGAAGCAGGAACAGGTCCTTACTGAATGTACCTTAAAAACAAGGCTCTGTCCAGGGTTTATAGCAGAGATGGCTTTTCTGAAATACAAGGCTGTGAGTAAAATAGGGACACCAATGGAGATGATCACAAAGCACCTCTCTTTTGGTGTGGAAGCTGCTAAGGCTGCACTTGCCAAGGCACAGGACTTGCTGGTGATCTCTGCAAAACTTGTTATGCCCCGGAGGCCTTTCATGGGTCTGTTTAATATTGCAATTACACTTGTGTCTTTGCAGGTGAAGGCCAGGGGCTTGCTGCACTGAACTTAATTATATTAGTACATGATTTCTCTTCTCCAAGCCTTTTTTGGAAAAGATTACTATGTATTTAATCCTTGGGGCCTGAGGAAAAGGACTGTCTGCTAAAGATGTTTCTAATGATGGAGGTGAACAGCTCTTTAACAAGATAGGGCCTTCCTTGCTGAGACACCAAAACTGGTGGCAGATGTTGGTGGGTACCAACTTGGGTCTAGGTCAGTCAGCCAAGGCAGTGAAATGAGCTTTCTAGGCTTTCAGTTGTGGTGTCTTCTTGGGAGGTCATGTTCTGTGTCTTGCTTTGCTCTTGTGCATGTGTTTGCAAGCCAGTGTAGTGGTAAATCTCTTTGTAGGAAAGCTGTAGGAGAGGATCCCCTGAAGCTTAAGCTGTGTGGAATCCAGGATGAGGTATTTATTTAAGCAACTCTGCTGTGTTTATGACCCTTGACTTGCTTAGTGCTGTGTGTGACCCTGACGGGTAGGAAAGGTCACTTAGTGAAGAAGTGCATTTCTGGAGAGCAGCAGAAAGATTTCTTCACAGTTTGGCTCTTGTATCTCTGCACTATCTGTAAGCTGGATAAAAGCCTCGGAGGAATGATTGTGTGAGCAAGATTGAATCTGGAAGAGAGGCTCATGGATCCCAGGAAGAAACTGGCTGTCAGAATGTAGTATTGACTTGAAGAAAGCGAGTCCTTGGAGGCACTATTGACTGTCATTACTGATGTAGTGGAGACTGCCTAAAGTGCCATTTCTTGAGAGTGGCATCATTTTTTTGCTGTACTTTTTTTGTCTCCTCCTTTCTGCTTTTGAAGAGGGTTGGCAGGAAAGCAACACTGGCACGTGTCATGAGTGAACTGACAGTACATGCTGAGCTGGAGCCTGCTGAGGGACTTATTTCAAAATGAAGGGCAGAGAGAGGATCCTGAGGGACTGGTCCTGAGGGAAAAAGCTGTGAGGCTTTTTCTTTCACCTGCCCACAGTAGACTTTGCCCTAAAAAGTGGGGCTTCCATTTGGGAGATGCAGTGCCAGGTCATGGACAACTTTGGGACAAACCTGGCATCTGTGGTAGAAAATGTGGAGTGAGGAGGATGAAGGATCGCAGTATTATATTAAAATGACTTGGCAGAAATAGCCCCAGGGAAAGTGAATACAGCTGCTTCCCTCCTGTTTGTCTCTGGTATTCCTCCACTTGCTCACTCAATGCTGAGCCTAAAACAATAGGTGGAAGAGCTCTTGGCCCTTTGGGAATGTTGGCTGTTCCCAGCTCTTACAATTAGGATGGGCAGAGCAGCACTAATTGAAACAACACTGTCCCAGCCCAAGGGGCCATCTTGGTGTTTGGGATGGAAATTTCAAAGCCACTTGGACTTTTCCTTTTATTGGTGTTAGATTTTTTTTTGGTTTTTTGGGGTTTTTTTTGTGTCTCGAAGGAGGCCCATCCACATTGCATCAGTGGCATGCAAAATGTGAGATGTAAATTTTCTGGCTTTAGTAATGCATTTCCTGAATTTCAAAAATCCCTCTTTGCAAAAGCTAGTATTTTTGGTTAGGGTTCTGTTTTCATTTGTCTGCTTTCAGACAACTCAACAACTCCTTCAGCACATAATGACTTTGGGCTGTGCATTCCACAAAGCTGCATCCAAAAAGTCCTTGAGAAGCACGTGGACATCTATTGAAGCCATCCAGCAGAATTCCAGTTTCTCATGTACTTTCCTAAATGGCACAGCCTGAGGATAAGGAAAGGAATAATGTAATAGGCTTGTGCACGTTAATGCTTTCCTTATCCAGCATTTAACTTTGTACTAAATAAGTTCTAAAGTCCTTTACCACTTAACGTGGTGCCTTTGGGAACTGGGTACCCTATTAGCAACCTACTGACCTGTTCTCTTGTCCTCATCTAAAACTGGGGTAGGATGGCAATACCTAGTCAGCTACAAGTAATCTGTGCACACAGATAATTATTCTCAGGATGTCAGATATAAACAGACATAGCCTATTCCCAAAGTAATGTGGGAGGGATGGAAAGGGTTGCTGCCTAGGCTGTTGGAGACAGTGGGCAGTGGGAGGATGAAAAGGCAAGAGAGATTGAGAAAGGGTGATGCAAATTCCTGCCTCTTATCACAGATCCTCACTCTGACTGGCATTGCTCTGAAGGGGCTCTGCCCCAGGAGGGCGTCTGGCATTGTGGGGTGTCCCAGCTGAGTGTCTGGCTTTTCTCCCTCCAGGACACATTGGCTGGGATACTGGAGTGATTCAGTGTTTGGATGTCTGGACATTGTTTCAGGCAGAGGATTTGCTGTGTTGTCTGTGATGGAGATGGTTTTGGGTAACCTTGCTGTCCAACTGTCTGGTTAAGACTGAGATGTAGGTAGTCCTTGTTTTGTTCATCTAAGGAGGTGAAGGCAGCATTTTGAGGAGGCTGTTAAAATCACTTTCTTGATTTGAGATGCATTTTCCCTTTTCTTCTTCCAAAAGGAAGATGCTTTTTTGGAAGTGATTTTAGTGCTTATCCTTGAAATCTCTCTTCCCTTTATTTGCCCATCTGGATGCAGTTAGGCTTTACATCCTCTTCCCTGTGACTCAGCATTCCTCTGTGGCCCCAACCCCCAGGGCTCTCTTGGAAGCACCATCCCCTGTAGAGTGTGTCTTCCTGGCTGCTGTCACTTGGCTTGGGAAATTGGGTCTCACCAACTTCAGTAACTCTATCTTATCTTCAAGGTACCTCTCAAGGTTTTAACTCAAAGCCTTGGGAATGGTCTGGCCATCCACATTATCTGCCGAACTGACTCTGCTGCCATGGCAGCTGAGATCAGCTGGAAAGTTTAGCTGGACAGGATTAAAAAAAAAAAAAAAAAAAAAGACCACAACTATTTTGGTCTTAATTAGAAACACCAGGGAAAAATAAATGAGGAATATGTGTTAAAAACTTAACCAGCTCTGCTCATGGCCTGTGTGGGAAGTCAGGGAGATATTCAGTCAGAAGGCTGTTGGGTCTCAGATTCTCTTGCTCTCTGGCAGGGGCTGTAGTGACTGCCCCAAGCAGTGTAGATAGACACAGATCGGGTGGGTGGCTCCCTGAGAGAGAAAACCAGGGCACCCAAGTCAGAAGGAGTTTGCCAAGGTCAGAGGGTGGGTTAAGGGCAGAAGTTGAGTCATCTGGAGCCGTTTTTTTGGGGGAGGTGGGCTCAGTTCCAGAGGCATCAGAAAGCAGACACAGCGTCTCATGGTGTCTCAGTCGTGGCTCTGGAGGAGCAAAGAGGAGGCTGAGGCTTTGTGCCCGGCTGAGGAGGAGCTGCTGAGCATGTTTGAACAGCACCCTGACACAAGGCACTTGATTCTCAGGGAAGTTTGCCAGAATCCTGGCAGGGCCTGAAGGTAGGAGTGAAAGTAGGGATGGGGCTGTTTAGAACAGCTCTGCTGCTGCCTTCTGGAGAAGGTCGCCAAAGGGGGACAAAGTGGACATTTGTAGGAATTGGATACTTGATCCCCCTTTGTGCCTTAAAAGAAAAATGTCCATCCTGGATTCATTTTTCCCCTGAAGGGAAAAGCTGTGTGCTAGACTGTCCCATTATACTGCAGCAGACACAGAGATCTAGTTAATTTAAGTGCCTCTTACTTCAGCTGAAACATATTTGCAATTGGAATACCATTCCTGCTCACTGAGCAGAGTCCTGGAAGCCATAGGCTTTTGTGTGAGAGATCCAATTAAAATACAAAAAGAGAGATGAGGTGAGTAAAGCTCTCCCCACAAACTCTGGGAGGGATTTCCTGCATGAGGCCAGCCTTGACCTTGAGCATTCCCAAGTCCTTTCCCTGGGATGCTGACCCAGTATTCATAAATCATTTGAAGCATGAAGTGATCTTTTTATTTAATAAATAATAAAAAAAAAAGTAATTGGATTGACATAAATTAAAGCTGAGTTAACCTGTCTGGAATAATTGGATTGGTAATAATGGGCAGCAGTGTGGATTGAAGTAGGTCACAGTTTAACCCGGAGGCCTGGAGAGGCTATTTTTTTTTCCACCCCTCCCTTCCCTTGCCTTTTTTCCTTTTTTTTTTTTTTTTTCCCCCTCTGAGAGCACAAAGAGATGTGGTGGGAGGGAGATAACCAGTGTGTGCCATGTGCATGGGGCTGCTCATAGCTGAGGAAATCACTTCAGGGGAACTCCAGTTCCAAACTTGGATGTTCCTGGGAATAATGTTCCTTGGTTCATGCTGGAAAGTGATGGACAGTTGTGACAGAAGCTGTATTGTACATGGTTGCAGTGATAAATCATTTCACAGGGATTAACCCTGCATCCTTTCCATCCTGTCCTTACATACCACTGATAAAGAAAAGGCTGGAGGAGCTGCTTTTGGATTGGGGCTTTCCAGTGACAATGAAATGTGTAAACCACTGGGCTTGCTCTCTTCTATTATTAGCATATCTGTAAATGCCCCCCTAGGTATTCAGTGTGTTTAAGTTTGACTGGACTCTTCTTGTGTCCTTGGGTTACAGCAACAACAGTGATAAATAACCATAGTGTTGAATAAAATCAGGAGTTTTAAACTCAAAGTAGCTTAAAGCTATTTTGCATTGCTCTGCTTCTGACTTGAGACCTTCAACACTCTTTAACTACTGGTTAGAAATGATGAGTACTGCTGAAGTGCATCCAAAAGGAGTGATTCCTCCAACCCCTTGAAAAATATCCCAGGCTTGGGAAGTAACTCTGGGATATTGCTTCAAAGCAGTTGCATGGTCCTCTCCCAAGACCTTGACTGGAAGCATTGCTGTGTTTGACACCATATCCTTCACTCCCGTGAAATCCAAATCCGCCAAGGCACAGATGTTATGCTAAGCACATGAGAAATCTCGTCCCCATTGGGATAAAAACATTTCCAAAGGAACCACTTCCCTCAGAGTGGCAAGAGGCCAAGAGTACCACTCAGGCAGTTGAAAAATGAGCTGTGTAGAAATCCTCTCGAGATGAAGCTCTCCTCTGATCCTGAAGCAAGCAGGATATTGAGAATATGTGCTAAGGAAAGTTTCACGTCCCTGTGGCATGCCCTGGGAAGGGCTGGAGAAGCGGACATGCTTCAAACCATGCTGGAGGTGTGGAGTCAAGCAGGGATGAGCAGGCAGTGCAGAGAGATCAGCCCTCATCATTGCTTCTTACCGGGGCCATTCAGGTCTTGTTTGCTTTATCCTGTAAGAAATTGATGGTGGTTCTGTGGTTGCAATAGTTGCTTTGTTAGGGGAAGTTAACTGGACTGTGTTCAGTTCCTGTAGCCAAATCCTGCTGCCTTTTCAAAATTGCCTAAGTAGCTCTGATTGTCACATCAAAACCACTTGCTGCAAATGACTTATTTGGAACCGTGGCCTGTGTAACATGTGTCCTCAGTCACTCTGTATCACCTGCTGGGCAGGGAAAGCAGGTGATACTTCATGTTTTGAAGAATTAAACATGCCACTCTAGAGCTTTTCTGTCTGATGTCTGTGGCCACACCCTGACGGTGCTGGGTTCAGTGGTAAAATTCCTTGGGTTTTTGGTGGGACACTTGGTACAGGCACCATATTTCTGAGAGCAGGGAAGTGCGCGGAGCAGGGAGTAGCTGGAGCAAGGGCTGCCTGTCCGTGCTGTGCTGGGGCTCTCTCACTGCCCTGTTGCTCTCTGTGCTGGGCAGCTCCTGTGGGAAGGATCATCAATCCCTGTGCCCTTCCAGGACAAGGGAGGGCGGAGGGAAGGGAATGCTTCTGACTCACCATCTGCTCGGGAGCAGTCCAGCTAGATGCTTTTCTTTGCCTAGAGCTTATGAGAAAGTCACAGCGTGGACTTAAATAATTAGGAGATGACTGGCTTTGGAGCAGAGAGTCACTTCTTTCCCCGCTGACCTTGGCTGATTAGCAAATATTTGGTATTATTTGTAGAATCCTATCAAAGCAGCCCAGAGGTATTCATCTGCTTAAAAGCCTCTGGGAGATCTCTTTCCCTCATGGGGGTACTGCCCATCCTGGCTCTTCAAAGCAAGTTTTTTGATTAGCTGACGGGAGATGCATGTTTAAGATCTTGTGGGTTTTTGATGCTTTTTTTTTTTCTCCCCACACCCTTTCAAAGAAGGGAGAAACTTAACATCACACTAGTCCCTTTGTGGCAGTTTGGAAGTTAAATTTACCAGGACCATTATCTTTAACAGCTGCTGCTGTCTGACAGATTGAGTTTATAGTCAGTCTTATAGGCACTAAAATCACTTTTATCCTTGTGGGTCCAATTTCAGAGCTATTCAATTTATTATCTCTAACAGCTTAACAGCTGTTCTCCCCACTCCCTCACACCCCTCTGCCCCTCACTCCCTCTGGCTCCCCAAAGCTCAAACCTAAGGGTCACCCCTTAATCCTGGAGGCAGGAGCAGTGATGTGCACATGCTCTTCCAGCAGCACCTGGAGCTTAACTGGAGCCAGGCAGCCTCCGCTGATTGAGGAGGGCCCTGCTCTGACAATTTTTTCCAAGTGTAGCACCAAGCCCAGGTTGGATTGCTTTGGCCATGGCAGTTTCAGAAGAGCTATCCTTTCCCGTACCTCAGCAGAGGTACCACAGGAATCTCCCAGGTGCCTCACAAGCTTTGTAATTTCAACTGATGAGGCGACCGTGCACCTTGGCAGCAATTAGTCAGCTGTGTTAATGGACCAAGGGGAGGTTTGTTCCTGCTGCAATTACTCCCTGCTCAGCAATGGCACACATTTCCCCTACCACCTTTCCCACCTGCCCCATCCACTCATTTTTCTCGCCGCTCTGCAGAAGCATTGATTTATTGTGTGAGTAGACACTGTGATGATGAGGTACATTGTGAAAAATTGCTGAAAATTAGTAGAGAGAATTCTAAGATGGATTTCACTTATTTCCCTGTAATGGTGGTGCATGATCTATTACACCTTGGCTGGGGCTAAGTTTCCCTGAAGTTAATGGGAGGCTTCCTGTTGACACATGTAGTCTTCGGATCAGACCTGTGGAGTTTTGGCACTTGTCAAGCGATAGCAAAATTTCAGCAAGTCTTGTGGCACAAAGGAGACTATTCAGACCTGTCACTGAGTGTCTGTTTCACTCTTTTCATCTTCTCCTGGGTTCTATTCAAGTTCTTACGCTGCTCTTGTTCCGGTGGTGCCCGAGTGCCCTCCAATGGTGCTAATGCTCCCACAAAGAGATAATAATGATACCCGGCTGCTTCAGAGAGTCCTTTTCTGCTCTGCTTCATTTCCCTTCCACCTTGCAGACAGTCTGATTATACCCCGTGGCTATTCCTACTCTCTTGTCAGCTTCAGAAAGGAAGAAAGAAGTCATTAGAAACCAACGAAAATGTTAATTGTATCATAAATCTCTGAACAGAGCAGCATTTCAGCAGTTTATTCTGATTTGGGTGTGTGGCACTGCAGCTAAATCTGCTTTTCTTTTTCCGGTAAGTCACTGAAAGGCTCAGAAAAGATGGAGGAGACAGTCTGGTTTGCCAAAGCTGTTTGCAACATCAAATAGTGCTGCACAGTCTCAACATTTAAGTCTGAGACCTAATTTAGAAGCAACACTAACAGAAGTACTGAAGAAATTCTGTACGTTTTTTCTTTTTATTAGGCTGAAAGAAGTTTACATGCTTTTTTTCCCCCGTGTTTCAAGAATGGCTTTATATGGGACTGAGAGCACATCCAGTACAGTAGCCTCTCTTCAGAAGAGTTGGGCTCATGCATCTCCCTAACAGAGGAAAGGCATCAGTAACAGTGTGACCATGTGGCCACGGGAATCACTATTGTGCCAAAGGAACTCCAGAATTGTATTTAAAAAAAAATGTCTGGAACTATAGCAAGGAGCACTGGACTTGGAAGAAAGGCTCAGAGCAGAGGGTGCTGCCAGCTCTCCTTGCAAAGGCTGCTGGAGCAGGCCATGGAAACGAGCTGGAGAGACTTTAATCAATGGTGTAAGGTGTGTAATGGGGGTGCATTCAAGGGAAATCACTCAAGTGATTTCAGATGGATAAAATGGGTAATGATCTGCACAAGCTCAGGGAGCACTGTTTGCTGTCAGCAATATGATTGTGGAAGTAGAGGATTCCTTTCCTTCAGGCCAGTGTCCATCCAGAACTCCCAGCCATGCTGGGACTGTCCTTCTCAGCTCTGGCTGTACTGGATAGCCTCACCTCCAGCCTGTGCTGCACTAACTGAAGCAAATTACTGCTGACTGATACCTTCAGCATGGACCTGGCAGAGCCAGGAGGGATCTCAGGGCTCAGGAGTGGCTCATCTTGCAGGCAGCTAAAGATGGGGACTGCAGGGTCTGTGGAGAGGCACATCCACTGCTTTGCCTTCCCCATCACAATCTGATGAGTTCGTGTCCAGCTGTTCTCCACCACGTGCACGGATCTGTTGATGTGCTTCGTGCTTCCATCCCTTTTACTTTTCTCCTTTTTTCTATCCAGTTTGACTGTGGCCAGTCCCTGGTAGAGGGGAGGGAAGAGGAGGGTTAATCCAATCCTTTTATCTTGCCCTTTGTCTAATTAAAACCACAACAAATGGCACAGTTTAGGTTTAAATGTAATTGTGTTTAATGAAACATTAAGGGCAATTAAAGGAGTTACCGTGGCAGCCTCTCTATACCCTCCAGGGTTATAATGGTCTGATGAAGTGCTCTTACTGGCTCTCTTGGCAGGGGGCTGTTAATTGCGTTAGAAACTGATAGTGGTTTTCTTTTAATAGTGAACTTTCTCTGGGTATCCATCTAGCAGACGTTTGCTTGTGATGAGTCGCTGGGAGCTGGGAGCAGCACATGGGCACCGTGGCTGCCAGGAGGATGGATGGGGCTCTGGGAGGCTGCTGAGGCATCCCCTCTCCTTGGCTGAGCCCCTGAGCTTTGGGCTGGACACTCACTGGAGGCACCCACTGAAGCCCTGAGGTCTGAGTTCCCTTTCTGGTCTAATTACTGTGCTGGCTTTATTGTTCATGGGAGACAATGCCTTATGGTTTTTGCCTGGGAAAGGTTGTTCTGATATAGTTAAGTTTGTCTGAGAGTTGTCAGCAAAAGGGAAAACATATTGTGCAAACTGAGATGATTCATGCTTGTAAATATGATATAGTTACTATCAATCTCAGACTTTTAAAAGAAGCACCTAGAGGTCATTGCTGGAGATTTCACAAACACAAAAATTTGGCACCTTCCTCCTTAAAATGCAGCCTGAATTTAAAGCCAGTTCCTCACATTTTAAGACTTTGAGTCATGCCTGACTCATGCTGTTTTTAAAACTACACATGGAAGTTGGCAAGAGTGTGATAAACTGAGGCATGGGGAGAGAGCAAAGGCAGTCCCAGCACTGCCACTGAGGTCAGGCTTCCCCCACACCATCCCTAAAGGTAACAGAGGGAACCAGGAGCAGAGCCGGGAACAGGATGCCCTGCTCTAATCGCTTTCCTGCATCTTGAAGAAATAAGTGCTGCCAAAGCAGCAGAATAAATACCAGCTTAAAAAACTGGTGCTGTAAGTAGGCAGCAAATAGTACTTTTGTAGCAGAAGTGGGGCAGACTGAGCTCTTTCTTTGTCTCTGCTGCCTCTGTATATAAAAACTGTGGCTTGAAAACAAGGTTAACTGCTGCCTCCTGAACATGGGGCAGGTTTGACAGCAGCTTTGTGGCAGCAAGGCTGCCTTCACATCCCTGACAGGATGACTGCTCTGTAAATCTTCGTAAAAGATGTCACAGCAACACGTGTCCCCCAGAGACTGGGAGGGAAAGGGAATGATATATGAGTGAAACCTGTCTCTAGAGTCCTGCAATCTATTTCTCAAGTCTTAAGAAAATGCTGCCACTGTGCTGCCTCCATTTATCTCAAGTAAATATGGAGGGAAACTTCTAAAATAAGAGGCCTTAAAATATTTTTTGTGGAAGAGGTTATTTTTTAACACAAAAGACTTCTTTTTTTTTTTTTTTTCCTCTCCTCAGCACATTTTCCAGTTGCTTTTATAAATAAATAACTTAATGCACCTCCTTGTCTCCACCTGCTTCCTGCCCCATTCAGCGGGTGCTTCCTGAGGCCATGGGGAGAGCCAGGCAGTTATCTCAGGATCCTCCAGCCTTTCTACAGTGGGAGGGGGAACAGATGGACCCTTATCTCCATCGTGCAGCCCAGGAGCCAAAGCCTGTGGAGATCTGGGACTTATTCATGCTCACTCAGGAAACCTGCGGTTGATCAGCAGCTAAATCCTGTTCACTTTTTTAGGAGGTAGGGAATTGTGACTTTGGCATGACAACAGCTGTATTTTTGGGTCGTGGCTTCCCTTACCAGGCATTGTGGACTGACTCACTGTGGAGGGTTGTTTTTCTGGGGTGTGTTGGTGTGGTTTTTGTGCCTCAGGTGACAGGTGCCTGTGCCTGGTGACAGTGCAGAGATGTCACACAACTCTGAGCTGAGTGTGCTGTGCTGATGAACTCTCAGTGACTTGCCCTGGTCCTCAGTGGTGGGATCCAAGAGAAAGATCCTTCCTCTTTTCTGCTGTTGAGACAGATATATTCAGGGCTGGCAGTGTTTTCCATTAAAAGGACTTTTCCCCCAAACCCCAGAGTATTCTAAAAGTGTTTCTACCCGAGACTTCTGTTAATTCTTTTCCAGACTTTGTGGCTGCTGGGTGCCCAGAAGTGGTATCACCCTTACCTGCTTGTCCCTAGCAGTAAGAAATTAAGGAAAACAAAAGTGTTAACCTGAGGTTTTCCAGCCATGGCTTTTGGAGTGCTGTTGGGTAGGTCTGCCCATGCCCTGAGGAGGTGTTTTGCATAGCAATATGAAGAGTTTTTCTCCTGCTCCCCCATCCTTTCATGCTTGAAGAGCTCTGTGGCAGCAGGAAACTCTCTCTAAGGAGGATTGATCTTGCCCTTCACTTCACAGGGATTAAGGGCCTCTCTTTGGTCTGGGATGAACTCCCTTGCTCCCAGGGAAGCTGCAGGCACGACTGTGTTTTGCTGTGATTATTGTTTTTTTTTTTCTTCCCCCATTTGTGGATCCAGAAGACTGTCCCACAAACCCCTCCCAGTTTGTGCTCCAAGATCCCTCAGTCCACCTCTCCTCGCTTTTCCTTGGATCACTGCTCTCCTTATGATACCATCCTGTAGAACTGTGGGCAGGTGAAGAAGGGATGAGGAAGACAAATTGGATCATCCCCACTCTGGGTACACTGAGCCTCATCATCTCCACTGCCCCATCTCTGGCCTTACACCATTTCTTCTGTGTGCTGCTGAAGTGGTGCTGCGGGAACAGGGACAGGGCATTCACACTTCTTAAGTAAAACAGAATGATTTAAGTTTTATTTAATTTAAACAATAAAATGGCCATTAAACAAGTTATGCATTGACCACCTTACCATGCCCTCTAGTGCTAATCCTGATTAAGTGTCCTTATTACTTGGCTCAGTTGGCCTTTTTTAAATGACAACGAAACACTTGATAGCACGAGTGCAAACTCTTTCCCTCTTGGCAATTATCTCCCTTCCTACTGAGTTTTGCAGGAGGAAGGAGAGGGGGAGAGGGAAGGAG
The DNA here is from genome assembly GCF_008360975.1 of Lichenostomus cassidix. Classification (NCBI taxonomy): domain Eukaryota; kingdom Metazoa; phylum Chordata; class Aves; order Passeriformes; family Meliphagidae; genus Lichenostomus; species Lichenostomus cassidix. Next base: position 5,887,319 of record NC_139496.1, on the reverse strand, counting down.
AAGGGAGAGCGGGTTGGCCAGGGGAGAAATCCAGCGGCACCTGATCCGTTTATCACACAGATATGCCATAGTGGAGGCTTAATGGAGATTTAAATAATTCAGAGCACTCAGCCCCGCTAAAGCTGTATAATGAGCCTTCTGCACTGTGAGCCGCTGCTCGGCTGAGCATACGAGCAGGGAGGTCGTGTGGTTTTTCCATGCATAATTAAAGGGATAAAAGGGGATTTAGAGCAACAGTGTTACAATGAAGCATGCGGACAGAGGCTTCACTTTTATTTAACTTGGAAATGCCAAACTGTTTTTGACTTGCAGAATAAGCTTCCCTCCTTGATCTTTTTTTTTAATATATAGAAAAAACATATTTTTATATATTTCTTCTGTTCCTTGCTGACCTGTTCACACTCCTCTCTGTCCCTTGAGCATGGGGTTGTCTCTGAAGAGGATTCACAGTGATTCTTGTTTCACACTGGGACAGCAGCTCTCAGCTCTGTGGCTATTCAAGGTGGAACAAGCAGGCATGAGCTGAGAAGCCTTTTCCAGCTTATTTCATGTTCCCTTTGTTTCTGCCAAAAGGAATAGCTCCAGATGAAGAGAATGAAAAGGAAGATGGAAAGAATACTACACACTTTAACTGTGTGATTTACCATTTTCTACTGTGCTGTTTACAACATCTAGGGCAAAATGTGCAGCCTGGATGGATGGGTGTGAGACAACTTGGTCATTCCTGGCTTTTATTGCTCCTTTCTGCTCCTCTACCATTTTCTTTCAGGAGCAACCATCCTTCACAGCCTCTGAGATGCTGTGTGGGGCACTTGGGTACCTGCCTGCTGCACAGCTGGGTCAGGAATGGTGTTTCTCACGCTGCCCTTCATCAGCTTGCTGTATCTGATCTGCCCCTCAGCCCGTGCTGTTGACAGAAGGAGAAAATGGCTTTGCATTATCCTCCTCCTAGGAAATGGAAAAGGATGTTTTTGTGCTGAAAGTTGTTATCAACCAGGTCTGGAAAACTGTGGAGGTCTAGGGTGGTGGTGGTAATAATTAACACGTCTTTCATTAACCCCTTATCACAGTCCCAATCTGCTGTGGGAGAACTTCTCAAAGCAAACAGGTCTGGTTTCATCACAGCTCTTCCCAGCTTGAATGAGTCTCCTGGTACTTCTCTTTACGAAGTGGGGGCAAACTGGAGAGAGCTCCAGTGGTCTGTGGGATCCTGAGAAGGCTGGGGAAGGGCAAACATAAACCTGGAACAGGATGTTGCCCCAGGTGACCAAGGAACGTGAGCTCAGTTTGGCATAGCTGCAAAATGAAGTTGATGTTGTGGATAGAGGTTAAAGAGACTAAAGGGACACTCAGGCTAGCAAAGCAAAGGCTGAGAGGGTTTCCAGCTGCACCTTGTACATATGGTGAAAAACCATTCTTGCAGGACAAGTTCAAGACAAAACACGGAGTGGTGAGTGCCCGGTGGGAGTGGTGAGGTCTAAAAACCAAATTGCTTTTAAGGAGATCTGTGAGAACTTGGAGAAAGGGATTCTGTGATGTTTTTGCCTGCAGGGCACATGGATCATTAAATCAGGAGGTCCTTTTTGCTCTTTGATCCTTAACAAGCCCTTAGCCCAGGGCTTGGGATGTACTGCAGCAGCATGGCTGACTCCCTGCAGAATTCTCTCAGTGTTCCTTGGGTCTCTCCTGCCTTCACCACTGTCTCCAGGTAGAGCTCCAGAGCTGCTTGTCACTGTGATATACAGCCAGGAGCACAAACTGCTGCCACACTTAATCTCGAGAATTAATTCATTATTTTCCTTTAGATAAAGAAAACAAGAAGGAATCTGTGGCCACCGCGTTCACCTTAATGGCATGTGTCTGTCGGTTATTTGTTGCTGGGTGGGAAGCCAGGGCCGGTGTGACATCCTGCACGGTCACTGTAATGGAAACATCCATCTTGTCTCCCTCAATGCACACTCTCCATTTAGGAATTTCGAAAGCACTTCTGTCAAATATCACTCTCTGCACAATCCTGTTAGCAGGGCTGATGAATGGAGTCTCAAATTAAGACCGATCCCTCTGATAACCGCAGTGCTGTAGGAGAGTCATCTGCTCAGTCAGAGCTATTTATTATATTTGATTAGCTGGGATGGCAATCTTCACAACCCACTGTAAATTCTATTAGGGGCACTCTGAGGCCCAGAAATGCAAATTAGACTTCCCAACACACATATGCATACATATCGCCTCTCTTTGCAAATGGGTAATTTCCTCACATTTATTTCAATGTTGTTACAAGAGAGATGTTGATGCCTTTCCTTTGCCAGGAGGGAAGGGAGAGGGATGAGGGGAGCACTGCTGTGTGGTGAGACAGCCCCACATTCTCTTTGCTCTTCATTGTGAGACCCTGCATGGCAGCAGGGATGGTTTGTGAGCCCACGGCTTTCTACCTTCCAGCTCCCACTAGCCCATATCCTACAGACATTCCCATCCCAATCAGATAGTTCTTCTGAATGATGTTGGTGTGGGTCACCTTTGACTCCAGTGGAGGTGGCATTAGGTGCATCCTTTCAGGAAGGGAAGGCTTTGTCCCGTGGGACACTCACAGAGCAGTGCATCCACAAGTTACATTTGTTTGTGGTGATTTATTCTGCCTATAACTGAAGCAGTTTATTAAGGGCAAAGGTAATTTGGGAGCTAACAAGCAGCACTGCTGGTGGTTTGCTTTCTTCTCCTGGTCATATTTTAAGAATCATTTTCATAATGGCTCATTAATGTCTGCATTACATAATCATTTACTAATACACATTATTGAGTAGTGTACTATCCATTGATCTAAGGGTTAGGTTCATCTCAGCTGGTTATTCTGTGATTAATAGGCTTTTAATAAATCGTTTTTTAAAGGGTGACTAAACCTCTTAAAGAACAACACTGACTTAAAATCTGATCTTTATCTTTTCCCCACCTTTAGTTCTTGTACCTGTTCAGTAGGATGCTTACAACATCTGTGTCCCTTTGATGTGCTTCCCACTGTGTGTTTCCCTAGGATTTTTATTAAGGCGAGCTGCTGCAATGCTGCATGGCTAAAAGAAAATCTTTATAGAGCTGGAGGTACCTGGCAGTGTATTTGAATCTTCTTAAGCAGTTAAAAAAAAAATTCCCAACACGGTGAATGAAAATCTTATCTGGGCATGATAAGGATCCCTTGGTCCCTGTAATATAATGTAGTTTGTTTCTTCCAGCCTCACAAATGCTTTTGTTATCTTTGCTTTGATTTTTTTCTTCTCCCCTCTGTATTGCTTTGATTTTTTTTTTTCCTTCCCTTTTCTCTTTCATCATTGTTGCTTGTAAATCCTTCCCTTGGTAGAGATTAGAGTAGGAATGAGTGATAGATGCTGTCAGTAACAGGAGCTAATTTTACCCCTGATAATGGCTCTGTGGTTTGTACAGACTTCACTGTGCCGATGCAGACACACACCTGGGGGCTCCTCCTGTCTGTGCCCTGCTTGGCACTGGGGGCTGAGCTGCTGGGCAGGATGTGCTCTGTGCTGGGAAACCTTGGTCTGGGAGGAGTCTCCACCAGTGCTTCTCACCAGTGAAGAATTCCCTTCAGGCATACAAGTAAAGCAATAGCCATTTTTGGGTTTTGGGTCAGGATTTTCCTGGCACCCACACAGGGATGCAGCTCCCAGCCCAGCAGGGAGGATTTTGGGGTGTCATGGGCAGGTAGGATGGCAATGGCACTGAAAACTCACGTGGTAACACCACCAAGCATTGCTCAGGGTGGCACCACTCAGTGCTGAGACCTCCTTTTGGAGTTAAGACCTGCACATCACTACTGTGGCACAATGCTCCCTGTGAGTCACTGTTCGTAACACTGAGGACTGGGAGTTCAGAGGCACTGCTGTCCCAGCCTTGTCTGCCACCAGACTGGCCCAGTGCTCTGTGGATAAGCTCCTTCTTGCAGGTGCTTTGTGCTCATTTTGTGCCATCAAAATGGAGGGAAGTGCCAGGCCATGGAGGATAGGAAATGCCATAGCCCACATGTCAGGAGGGAGCAGAGCTAGGAAGGAAGAGGGCTGCAGCAGTCCTCAGCTTTGCTCTCAGTTAGACAGTGGGGGGAAAACACTGCTGGATTGGCTCATCAGTGTCCCTGACCTGCTCCTCTCTGTCCTGCCCTCTGTGGAGAATGGTGTTGAATTTGGCCCTGTTCTTTCCCTGCATTGAGTCAACACTCGACAGTTCATTTTTCCTGGTGTTCTTACAAAGGACTGAGTTGTGGGAGGGGATTTGCACAGCAGATGAGAGATGGCTGAAGGGATGTTGGAAGACTGAAGAAGTCTTGAAGAACAGCTGTCACAACCAGACTCCAATGCAGATGGTTGTGCTCTGCTGATTTGAAATTGCAGCTGCAGTTTCCATGAGGGATATTCACTCCTCTGGCCTGTACTGGTGAGTTTGATTACTGTGGGTCATATTCTAGCTGCAAAAGGGTTGCAATGATCTTGGTTAACTCCTTGTCCTTGGATAAAGGCTGAGTGAAGTCTTTGCTTTGTTTGGTGTGACACAGCCACATCAAGCCTCTGCACTTTTTCATATCAGTAGTAGAGATGGAACAGATCCAGTAAGGCAGCTTGCTGTGATGCTGTCCCCTTTTTGCTGCTTATGAAACAGAGCCAGGGCATCCCTTTATTTTGAAGTGTTTCAGGTGTAGCAGGGTTTATTCTTCATGAAGCTGTTAGTGGTTAGAGGGGTGGAGGAAGGATAATGGCACAAAGCTGTGACACAGCTGTTCCAATATGGGCTGGGAGCAGCTGACGGCCTCTGATTGCTGGTGATTTTCTTAATTATGGTTGGAGATAAACAGGGGGTGGATAGAGAGCAGATGCCATCTGTGAGGCCAAGTCTTCTGCTACTTGCAGAGTCTGTGGTAAGGAGAGCTCTGCTATGAAATAGTTTGTGCCTGTGGGGAGTGTTTGGGTGTTAATTCAGTGTGGCTTTGCTGCCTTTTGATGGGGTAATGGTAATCTGTGTAATTACAGGGTAGTTTCTCTTTAATAACTGCTTCAGTCATTTCTGCCTCCTGCCTTCCCCACCAATTTCTTTTCTTCTGCAACTTAGAAAGATATTACTCATAAGATCATACGTATTTATTTTGTCTAGTGCGAATACATGCAGTGGCATGCAAATAAGTTCCAGGACCTGAATGGTCTCATGGGTTGGTCACTGTGACAGTCATCATTCATCCCTGCAGTGTGGAGTCAAATGAGAGCTGGGTGAGAGGAGCTGCAGGTGTTCTCCAAGCCACTGGTCTTATCAATTGCTCTTTTCACCCCCCTGGAGCACCACCAAAGGAGTGTAAGTTTGTGCCTATTTGGTCTTATTGTGGTTGCTTTGGACCCAAACTTAGAATCACAGACTCATGTATGTAGGAAAGGACCTGTAAGATCACCAAATCCAACTGTTCACCCAGCACTGCCGAGTTTTTTATTAAGGGAAACCCAGCTTTCGACCTCTTTGGCTATGCAGACTCTCTTTTCCTGTGTAATGTTCATCTCCTTTCTTTTTTTATGGCATCTTTGCATTTTCAATCATATTTTCACAGTGAACTGAAAAGGAAATCAAGAATCTGCCAAAACATTCATCATGTCTTTTCTTTTCAAAATAGTATTAGAAGTTAGGCCCGTTTCAGGGCCTGTGCACTGAAAATTACGCAACCCAGACCTGAGAAATTGAAAAGTCCTGTGAACATTGGTTTGAATTTTTAACCAAATCCCTGTCAGCTGCATTTCTTCCTTTTATATATTTTCCTTCTATTAATATTCTAGTGAATGGCTTTACAAGAAACAATCAATTTTAAACAAAGCATGGAGGACTTTTTCAGAGAATGAATTTCAAGTCATAAATGTGCGTATTCTTGCTGGGCTCTGAGAGAAACCGCCCTCTGCAGAAGGGAGACACTGTTTCTGACACTGAGTGACACTGATTCTTAAATCCAAAATCAACTGGAATATGCTGTGTTTTGCATACACCCAGCAAACAGCTTAGGAGAAGATGGATATCTTCTTCTCTTGTTTTGCACCAGTAAAACCAAAAGAGAAGTGGAGACAGAATTCACTGAATTGTTTATGGGGAAGAGATTTTCCCATAACTCAGTTTTTGTCGTGAAAATGCTCAATATCCTGAAAGATTCTGAAAGGGCTTTCTGTTTCAGGAGGAAATGGTCAGGTGGCTTTCTTAAGGAGCATCTGGCCTGTATTTGTGAGCTCCTAAGTCACTTATAAAGCTAAAAAAAGGCACGTTGTCTTCAGAGGTGCTCTGCACCTGCAGCTTCTCCTGGAGTTGGTGTGAATCAGGCTGGTGGCACAGACTCTGCTGTCATCTTGAGGGATCTCCTTTTCATGCTTCTTTCTGGTTGTTTCCTGATGAGCTTGGGAGTGTGTGGTTAGATTTTTCTGCTTGGTTTTCATTTCCTTTCTGCAGAGGAACAGTTTGTGGGTTCTACATCCTGCCTCTTCACCGCAGGTTTGTAACAGATTGGTGTGGGGAGCCAGCATCCCCGAAGGCAGGACTGATCTGACTGAGGCTTTATTCATTTCCAAACATCTCTGAAGATAATGATGTCTTCCCCTAAGGCAGGAGGTGTCTGAAAGGAGTGAGGGTACAGCTCAGAGGTGAGACTTGTTAGGGAAGAAAAGCTGCTAAAAGTCACCTCCTGCAGCAGGAGGGCTGAGGTCACTGAAGGCAGGGCAGTGGGGCATCCTTCCCCAGAGCTTTGTGCCCTCTGCCAGAGCTGAAGACAAAAACAAGATGCCTTTAGCAGAACCATGACCGTCATGACTACAAACTTATAAAGACCCAGCCCATGGGATCCAGGGTGAAAGGGTGACGAGGAGAATTCCATCCTGACACAGTAACAGATGTGAGAGTATCCAGTTCCCACTGTGACATGCAGGCCACTCGAGTTTCCTCTCAGGACCACTCCCTCTATGGTGCTCTGGGGTGTCTCTCCCGAGGCTGGATGGTGGTTGATGCCCACAGTTCAGCTCTCCCATGGAAGACGCTGTGGGTGAACAGTCTGGATACTTCCCCAGGGTCCTCTGAAGGTCTCTGGGCTGCAGAAAGTGCAGGTTTAACATCCTCTACCCACTGCCCTCCCAGGCTGCTCTTGTCCTTTTGAAAGCAGGCACCACTGCTAAGGAGAAAGTCATGTGGGAGGAGACCTTTCTTCTGCTTGAGGGATGAGGTGTTGTGAATCTGTGTCAAACCAACACTTTCTGGCTCATGCAGGTGGATTTGGGCAACCCCCCTTCCTTTCCAACCCCAGCCTGCCTCCTGCTGAGCCAGCCAGGACCAAATGCTCCATCCCCCCTGCCAGCAGAGGCAACCTGTGCTAATGTGATGCAGGTCCCACGCTGCTGCTCCACTGCCGTTCCATCTGATTTGCTGGGAGCCTCCCTGCTTTGAAGGCAGCCGTTGTGTTATCGTGTCAGAAGGTAATTAAATAGACCCCAATTCTTTTAATTACTGCTCTCTCCTCGGTACATGCCTGCATACAGGGGTGAAGTGAAGGGTATGGAAATAATCGCTGACAGATCACAGCTGGAAATCCGTGGCACCTTGGATAAACATTGAAGCGAAGGCACTGCGTGCAGCCCAGGCAGCTCGGCTCTGCAATTACTGTGAAATCTGTCTAAAGAGATTGGGGCATGGAATTGGAAAACACGGCAGGCTCTCCTCTCCAGAGAGCACGGTGTAACAAGGGGCTGGGTGATTGTGATGAGAGCGTACCTGATACACAGAATGGGTTTTGTTGCTGTTGGCAGGAGGCTTTAGACAGAGGCAAGGTGAAATAAGCAGATTAGTGTGATGCACCTCACTGGACAGGGGCAGCAGGGTGAAGGAACACTGAGACTTGACAGCTTATTAGAGATTCAGGTCACCATTACATCCCTTGTCATTGTTGCTGAGAAGGTGGATGAGCTCCCAGTTGGGTGTCTTGGTGTTTTCTCTGCCTGGAGACCAGAGCTGGAGTGAGACAGAAGGGACACCAGATCCTCCTGTGTGCTGAGCCAAGTGGTATGAGGTGATTTGAGCATCTTTGGCTTGCAGCTGTGGAGCTGTTCCTCACATCAGGTGAAAAATGTTGTTGTTGCCTTTGAAGATGTTGGAAGTTTTCCTCCTAAAAATCAGGGAGAGGGGGGTTCTTCAACAGTCCAGCTCCTGGTGAGGTGTTCATAGGTGTTGGATCATAGAGAACTGAGTTTTGTGGGCAAGGCACAAATGCTCCTGAAATGTCTTGCTGCAGACGTCATGGCATGTTGCTTCTTGTTGTCTCATTTTTGTGCTGCAAAAATCATCAGCGGCTGGTATCTAAGTGTATTGCTGTTGCAGGTCTGAGGCAGGCAGCAGAGCCATAGCTGAAACAAATGTTTCAAAGGTATGACGAAAAGCATCTTTCTGGGGACTAAAGCTTAGTTGTTTGAGAGCCAATTCTGCATTATTACCTTTCCCTTTATCTGCCATTCTGGTTCTAAAAAGGTCTCCTAATTCCTCATGGGGTTAATAAAGCAGGAGTGGAGGCAGGAGACTTAATTTTGAGTCCTGTGCGATTTATGGGCTGGGGAAGTTGCTGCTTGCCAGGCGTCCGGAAGGCAGCAGAGCAAACCGTGCCAGCCAAGGGCTGCGTGCAGCTCGTCTGCTCTGCTGTGCTCAGTGGCACCAGCCACGGGGGAGTCTGAGCATGTGTCTGTTGTGCTTAGAGAAGGAAAGATGGGACTGCTTTTCCCCCACTTACGTGTTGTTTTGTACAAATTATCAGGCCCTGATAAATCCCTCTGTAATTCAGTGCCTCTCTGCCCTCTTTGTTTGGAAGATGAAAAAGCCTGTTCTGAGCTCTGGGGCTCGTGGGGTTAAAAAAGGACAATATCAGAGAGCCAATGGTGCTGGAATGGGTAGTGAGGATGTGTTTGTCTCCTGAGCTTGCTGACCAGGGGCAGGAATCAGCTCCAACTCTCACCTCTGCACTGATACCAGAGCCTTGGCTGGGTGGCACCAGCCTGGCTGCTGGTGGGCAGAGCTGCTGTTCATGGGTCGAGCTGGCAAAAGCAGGGCCCTTCTCTGTGGGATGCTGGTCTGCCTCTAGTGTTTCACAGGACATGTTTCCTTCTCTGTGCTGCACTCACATTGCCTTTTATTCTTCTGGGACTGGTATTACTCATGTCCTCAGAATCCACTTCCAGACAAAGCACATGGAGCACTTATGCAGGAAATTGTTCCATTTTTTGACTTGTTTTCTGTTGTGTTGATTGTATTCTCTCCAGTGTTGTTTGCTTGCAGCAAGTGAAACACAGAACCTGAGCCTAAGGGGAAGATAGCAAAGACAGAGTTGTCTAATTCCCGTGGGAAGTCAGCTGGATATTATGCCTTGGAATCCTGCTAATCTTAATGATCTCTCTGGGTTTAACCTGAGCTGATGAGATTAGGGCTTGTGCAGCTCGTGCTGCTGTGTGCACAGCAGGGGCTTCCTGCACAAACCACCCCTGCTTTTTGAACCTGCACCCCAGTACACAGTCCCTGAGGGGCCTGCTGTCTTGGTGGAGGCTCTTCCTCCTTCAGAGGATCTTCTGGCATCTGGGTGAAGAATTGTGAAGTCTGAAGAGTCATTCAAGAGAACCCTCTTTTTCTCTCCTAATGGAGGCCACTTTTTTTTAAATAAAGCCCTTTCTTTGGAGCCGTACTTCTAGTTCAAATCATTGGGCTTATTATACCAGTAGCTACGGCAAGAGAAGGAATCCTGCATTTTCTTTTTGCTACTCCACCCCTTCCTGGTTTTCAGTTTGAAGGAAACAGCCTGATTCATGACAGTGTCACAGATCACTGGAACCAGCTAGGACCCTACAGGTGACCCTGAGTATCATGGCACTATTGAAAGAATTCCATAGCATGGAAATAGCATGGAGACTACAGACAGAAAATAGCTTTAGCCAGCCTGTCTGACCCCTCACCCCCTGTCTAATTTTCATGGGTATTATTTACTGCTGCAAAATACTACATGCTTAAGTTATAAGCTGATTTTAAATCAAGGCAATTCCATGGCTATCTGTGGAACTACATCAATTTACACCTGCTGGTGATCTCAGCCAGTGTTGATATCTCTTCTTGGGTTCCATAAAAAATGATTTTTTCAGAAGCTGACTTGTTAGCTAAAGAAGCAGCAATGATCTTTTAACCACACTATTATGCTGTTCAGCGTAGCATTTTCACTGATCAATGTCCTTAATGTGGCAGAAGGATGGCTTCATTTTTCCATTACTTCTGTGGATCCAGCCTGGCCAGCTGAGCACTTTGGTGTGTGGCAATCACTCCTGCTTACCTCAGCCTGTTGTTGTGCTCCTGACTGGTGTGTCCATGGCAATTGTGGATCAAGGACAGAGATTTCCAGTTGTGACTGCATTTGTGCAGGAGCACAGAAGGAAAAGCAGCCATGGTGTGATGACCCATTCAAAAGGGGAAGGAGGTGCTTCCTTCCCCACAGGGGTGAGTTGTCACACATGGTAACTCTCTTGCTTCTGCTGTCTCGAAACAGACAGCGATGGAGAGTGAATTAGGATGGGGAAGGAAACATTTGCAATAATGTCCCCTTGCCTCACCAGTGAAATGGAAAAATGTTTGGGAAAAGTAAAGAAAACGAGAGTTTTAATTGTTTTGGGCTGACAGTTCAGAGGTGATCAGTTTTCAGTGGAAAGATTGTGTGTCCTGTCTGGGCCTCCATCTACACACCAGCTAAATGAGTTTAATAATGGTTCCAGCAAGGCCCTTATGACACTGTGATGTTTTCAGAGAGCTTTGAGGTCTTCCTATGAACACACAGCATGGGAACAAAGTGCTGCTGCCTTACAGCTGCTAAGCCACTTCTGCTTTTGGCTGCAAGGACTCTCAATTATTTCAAGATGCTGAGATGGGAGTGTGTTCTGGTTCAGTGCATTGCATGTGGACATTAAATATACTTTTGTGTCAGGGCAAGAGGTTGTAGACAGCCAGTGTCCCTGAAAGGAGGTACTGCCTATCCTCTCCAGATACAAATCTCAGGGAAGCAGCTCTGTGCTTTGGGTTGGGGGCTGTGATTAGAGAGTAACGAGGCCTTCCACAATGGCAATGCATGGTGGTGATGCTGAGTTTAATGTGTTCCTTAGGATCTTTGCACTCTTTCTGTGAACATTTCCTCCTTGGCCAGACAGTCAGAAAGCACTGCATGTTTCCTCCACCCCTTTTCTGTGCCGGAAGCATGACTTTTGTATGGTTTTGATGGGTTTTAATGGTTTCTTCATGCTGTTTAAAGGATTTATGTGCCATGGGTTAATATATGTTAGTGGTGTCATGGATTTGTACCAATAGGGCTTTTGTTCTGAGCCCTGGACTTTAGGAAGCCTCTTTGTGTAATTCTCAAATGGTCTCTTGTTTCTTTGGCAAACAAGCTCTTCTGACTCCTTCAGCTCCAAGGTTAGACCCAAAAGTACCAGAACCTTGCATTAATGCTGGGGTCCAGTTATGCACAGCATGTCCTTAGGTGGAGGCTTAACTGTCCAGTTAGTGAAATCCTGTCAACCAGCAGTGATTGCAGAGGAGCCAGGTAACTAAGGAAAGTGCACGTGTGCTTAGCAGGTACAGCAAACAAGTTCTTGAGGCCTGAACCTGCAGTATCCTGTCTGCTCTTGAGCCAAGAGAAGTTGACTGCCCACTTGCCAGCTCAGACGTTATCTATTTTTCTTCTCCTCATTCTTATCTTGTTTTTCTTTCTCCTCTCCTTTGAAATTTTCATCTCTCTGCAGGGAAAGCATTAGCTGGTGTGAGAAGTGCCAGTGATACTCCAAAGGGTGTCTTTCCTTTAATAGCCCTTCCTTAATGCAGAGGAACATTTGCCTGCAGGTTGGGTGGTGATGTGCAGACCCATTAAGACTTGTCTGTTAGCTCATGACAGCACTTTGAGCTGTTTCTTCATGTAGAAAAGGTATATTGAGTGCTGGAGGGACTGAGGCAAAAACAGTAAATCCAAAAGTTACAGATAGCTTTCAGAAAATCTTGTATCTGTAGGAGTCATCCATGGTCTCCTTGCCTCCGGCAGCAGAGCTGAGATTCTCTTTCTCATGCCACCTGCTGACAGATGCAAATGGCAACTGTGTAGAAATAGCCTGGGGAATAGTAATTTTATATTTCTGCTCCAGATCTTGCAGAAAAGCTCTTGGATGGTGATCAGGGATTAGCTGCCCTTATCATCCATCTGTCCTTAGTGCAGTAACAAATCAGAGCCTTGCTCAGACCAACCTTGTTGATAAACGGCAGGAGTGGCACTGTTCTGTAGCAGGGCAGTCCCAGGGATCCCACATGATCTGCTGGGAAGATGATTGTTGTTCTTGGTGCCAGAGGTACAATCCGAGCCACTTCAGATCCTGTTAGATTCTGTCTTCTTCCACCCAACCCTCTTGGATACATGCAGAGGTGGGATTTACTTTGCAGTTGTGATCTGAAAGTTGTTAGAGAACCTCTGCTACAGCTTGTCGTCTTGGCTAAATCAGAAGGCCAATGTCCCTCTTTCCTTGGTGGCGCAGGCACTGATCTAATTTTGCAGCATGGCTTAGTTGGAAGGTCTGAGATCCGGAGATGTGCATGAAATCAGGAGCCCTTCTGAAGCCAGAGGCTGACCAGGGCTGTGCAAATGGATGGAAAAAGGCCTGCAAAGTGGAGACAGTTTCTAGACAAAGGCAGCATGCAGTAATCCCTGCGGAGTAAATGGAAAACAGATTACGTTTGTTCTCAGATCTGTTCAATAATGGAGCAGCAGGCAGCTGCTGGCCTGCCTCCCCCGGGTCCCTGGCAGGAGCAGACAGCCACTACATTATTAATTGTCTGCCGCTGGCAGTCCAGCGGGACACAGCGGGGCTTCTGGAGAGCAGCCTGGTGCTTTGGGAAGCAGCCCCTTCCTCCTGCCTCCAGGGCTCTTTTAATAAATGTGCCTCTTCTCCCAAAAACTCTTCCTCACAGCATGGTGTCCACGTGGCTGTGGTCACAAGCACTGTATCTACAAGGCAGGGAGTTCACTGAGTATTCTTCATTTACTGTGGCACTGGAACACCTCCCCTGCTCTGGGCGTTGGGTGCCACAGCCCACAGTGAAAGGTACTCTTTGCCTCAGAGAGCAACTGGACAAAGCCAAGGCTGTAGCCTCACCCTGTGCAGGGAAACTGAGGCACAGAGGCTGTCACATGGAGGCAAAGACCATGGAAGTGCAACACACACCTTCTCACAGTATTTTTTCTTGTTGGAGCTTATCCTGGTCATTGGGAGAAGTCTGGAGGTGGCCACTGTCACAGCTTGTTTGTTAGCAGGGATGCACCAAGACTTATTTTTCCATTGTTCCAGTTTTAAACTTGCAAGTGTTTCCCTGCCTCTGTCAGCCAGCAGTTGGCCTAAAGAGCTCTTTCTTGGGCCACTGTTTTCCCTGTTGTCACCAAGCTTTTCTGCTTTGTCACTACTCCCATGCCCAGTATTCAGTCAATCACTTTGGCTGCACGGGTGGTTCTTGGTCTGACCTGCAATGTGGTTGTGTCTTGGGTGAAGTACAATTTATTTCAAATCTCCAGTCTGTAATGAACATTAATTGTTTTATCCATTTATCGTGAAACAATCTCTGCTGATCTTCCAGCCAAGGAGTGTGCCTTGGCCTCTGCCCTGACCCTTGTGGGAGCACCGTGTGCTCACCTGATTTAAAAGCTTGCTTGTTTTAACTGAGTACATAAGTCACACAGTGGAGTCTGTGACCCCAACATGAGCTTAATTATTGAATTAAAGGTCAAAACACTCATTTGGTGACTTTCACACTGTGCCCCCGAAAAAAAGAAGCAGCTTTACTAGGAGATGGCCAAACAGAACAATGAAAAATTGTTGCAGAAATTGGGAGCGTTCTTTGTCTTTTTCTTTTCTTGTGTCCCTTTTTGCTTTTGCACAGTCCCTGAGCTGCTAACAGTGGTATATTTGTGTGAGGAATTCTTAATTTCCCTTCCACAAAACTTCACCTGCTAGTTCTTTCTTTTCTTTCTTTTTTTTTTTTTTATTTGCACTTTTTCAATATAATATCGCCTCACAGTGGCTTGCTTGATAATTTTTGCATGAAATGCTGGAAGGTGCCTCCTGTGAAAGTTGGCCTCCTTTCAAGAAACTGCCTTGTACTGGTTTTTTTTTGTTTGTTTTGTTTAGGTTTTTTTTTTAAAGTGAAACCAACAAAAGAAAATGTTCTTTTCCTCTAGCACTTGGTGTAATTGGGATGTTGCTGTGCTCATAGTGGGATGTGGACTGCCTTGGATTACAACTATACCCACATGTGTTTTTGACTGCTTCTCACCTAAGCAGTAGCTGACATTTAGAAAGCCCCCCATGGATTTTTTCCAGCTGAAAAAAAAAATAGTTTTCTTCTTCTGTCGTTTTAAATTGAGAATGTTTTCCCTCTGAACAGGGATTTTCTTTCATTGTTGTGCTCCTCTCTCATCATGAAGTGACAGAACATATCCTGCTGCCTGTAGCAGAGCTGCAGCCAGAGGGGAATCTGCTGGGAGCAGGATCCATGCAGAAAGGATTACTCCAAAGAAAGGTGGTGGAGACCAAGTTATCAATGCCACCCTGGCAGACTCAGTGGGGCAGAGTTTTGTCATTTGCAGTGTCCCAGGGTTAAACCCCAAGATGCATCCCCAAGGACACATCCCACCAGAACAGGACAGGCTAATTGTACCCCTGTGGGAGGTGTTGTGGCAACCTCAGGAGAAAATTACATAGAGGCTACTCAGCACTCCAGATTTGGGAATCTGGGAGTTACCAGATTTTATCTGCTCTTTATTTTTGTAATCAGCTGTTTTTTTCCTTATTTCCTTGTTTTTTCCTTTTCCCTCCAGTCTGCTGTCAGTCTCTTATGTCTGCAGCTTCCTTGCAATGGAAGGAAAGGCAAAGTCAGGCTCTTTTGTTGGAAGGGGGAAAGGGGATCACTGACACTGCAAGGATGTTTGTGTGCTTGAAGGGGGTGTGCAAACCCATGAATGTCCCTGGACCTGAAGGCTGGATGATCCATACTCCTTTTTATTCTTTACTGGAATGGTGCAGAGTACAGAAACAGAAGTCAGAGCAGTTATACCCACTGAATAGAAATAATCTGCTATTCTGATAAGCACTACATTAATGATATGATAAGAAAGCAAGGGCCACTCATTGTTTTCAGCTCTGCTCCCACCCTGGACAGATTACTGAGCCCAAACAGGGACTTTCTATGAGCAAAAGTGATTTTTAAACAGCTCCCAGTTAGCCTGGTGATGGGGAAGGGAAGAAGGAGGCAGCTCAAACGCTCAGCTCTGCTGTGCACCTCCAGGGAGAAACAGTTAAATGGAGATGTGAGGGCTTGCCTTGCCTCACAAGGAAATAGTCTCTTTTATGTGTATCTTGCCTGTGTTGATATTTGAAAGCTATTTTGGGCCACAACAGCAAATTTAATCCACAGTTTGTTCTCTCTCTAAAGTATTGTACCGTAAAAACTCAGATCAATTTTGACAGCTCCAACTATTTAGATTGGAGAGGAAAGCCAAACAATGAATCACTCTGAATATTTACAGTTGAATTCATCCCAGGGTACCTGTACCCACCTCACTGAAATGAAAGCATTATCTGAGATAAGAGCAAAGGCTTGGAGGCTCCCAGCTATTTTCCCAGCTTGTGTGGAGTGGCAGAGCCAGGGCTGGCATGTGAGGAGCAATCCAGGACTGATGTTGCAGAGGGGTCAATAGGTTCAGAGTTGTCCACACAGTCCCTTCGGGAGGCTTGGGGATTTATTCTACATTTGCTCTGCTGAGAGTCAAAGCACTTGAACCAGAGTAAATATAGTTTTCTCACTTCCCTGGAGCTGGCTGAAAATGTGGGAAAGATGTGTTCACAAATAATTATACAGTAGTCAATTTTCAACAGTCCACAGGTAAAAAAAGTCACAACAAAACAAAAGCCCTCACAGTAAGTTATTGAATGAATTCCCTTGGATATCTTATCCTGTTATAGCCTATGGCTGTGACTTGATATGCAGGAATCAGTGTTTAATTCTCAGCTCTGATCCCTTCCTCCTGTGGTCTGCACTGAGATGCTCCATTTCCCTCCTGTCTCAGCTGGAAAATCTCTTTTCAGGTTTTTGCCTGTTGCCCATCACTGCAGCATCTTCCCCATTAAATTGATGGCAATTGCAAAGTCCTTTGCAGCTTTTATGGGCTTCATAATACTTCCTTACAGGGAACTCAACAGTCTGTATTGGCTATCACTGTCATCCTCTGAAGTATTGCTGTCATTCACACATGTAACGTCCCCAATCCCAGAGGATCTGCAGCCACTGTGCTAACTACAAACAAGTGCAGGGATTGCTTTGCTGTTAAAATGCAGCTGTGTCCTGAGTGTAGAGAAGGAGCTGCATGGCCAAGCAGCAAACAGCTTTTTTCCTCATTTCTGGAGGAGATGACCAGCTATTGGTCAGAGACAGGAGAAACAACTCCTTTTCCATGTTTTCTATCCCTAGCGAGAGCAGGATATGGTAATGTGCTGAGTTTTGGCCAGACTATCAGGGCTGGGTTAGGTGTCATACCCCTGATTTGCTGTGAGAAATTTTTCCCTTCCTCATTTTTTCTGCTTCTGTTTCCTTTCCCAGCCTGTCCCTGTGGCAGTGCAGTGCATCTTTGAGGTTACCTCTGTCCATGTCGATCAATGTCTCAGACCGTGGCACTCTGAGGTCCCTGACACCTGACTAGTTAGGCTCTGGCTTAAAGCAGTCCTGTAAGATCTTTCCAACTTGTCTCCTGTGTGGCTGAAGGCACATCTGACTCAAAAGCAGGGTTATAATGGTTAAACTGCGTAGAGAGAGACTGTGAGATGGACAATAGCAGCAAAGCTCCTGGTGTGCTTTTCTCTTAATCCAGTGCCTGCCTGCAAATGCCATGGATAGTACAGGCAAGACAAGGGGGAGCAGGGCACTGGAAGGGAGAGTGAGAGAGGCATCTCAGATGAAAGGAAAAGGTAGGGGGGAATCCCTGAAAGCATGGGTGAATTACTGCTCTGCTTATTCTGTGCTGTTTATGTGGGGAGAGGGACTTGTTTGACTTCCTGGTGTTGGTGGTTTATAGGAGCTCAAGTCTCACCTCTGCTCTAAAGTGCCAAAAGGGAGACATATACACGTTACCAGGAAATCATAAAAAGCACCAGTAAAGGTCTCGTCACTCACACATTGTAGGGGTGGGAGCGAGGGGAAGCATCAATGCACTATGGGCTGAGTAGGGCTGTATGGGGAAAGGGCAGGGTGTGACCCCACTCTGCAGGCAGAGGGTCTGTGGCAATGCCAGCTGCAGGATCAGGCCCGTTGGTAGTGGTTTTGGGGTGCTGGTGGTGGATGCTGCACAGGTGAACTCCTCCCTGGAGAGGGAATGCCTCATGCCAGTGTTGTGCCACTGAGCGCTGAGTGTGGAGGCAGTGGGAGATGCAGGCTCTGTTTCTCCTGTTTCTGCTCTTTTCCATGCTTGGAGCATCCCTTCTTCTTCTAACAGGGTTGGGGTGGTGATGAGAGAGTTTCTTGTCTGTCTCAAGCTCAGCAGAGACAGCAAGTGAGCCTGGGACTCGATGGCTGAAGCTTTCCCTTTTCCAGTTGCCCCAATGCTGCGTGCATGGGGATCCCATGGGCATTCCTATCACCTCCTGAAGGCAGCTGGAGAGAGGCAGAGAAGGGACAGAGCTATCCCTGTCTGTGGGAACCTTCCAGCCAGCACTGAAACAGGTACATGGCATCAGTAAAAGGCTGATTGCCTGGAGCAGGAGCACAGCAGGACGGGAGCAGTCCTGTGGATGGATGTCCCCATGTCACAGTGCCTCGCAGGGTGGCACAGCTCCCTCACCAGCTCAGTGTGCCAGGCAGCTACTCTGGGCAGTGCTCACTGACGCTGGCATTGCATCCAGGGAAGAGCCATGCTGTGTGGAGAGTAAACAAAATGCTTAATTTACAGCCATTGATTTATTGTGCTGTTTGCTGAAATGATATTACAGTTGGCTGCAAACTGTTTTTCATCCGCTGATAGTGAGCTCCCATCACAACAGTGCTGCAGAAGCTTTCTCTGCCCACTGAGAACGATGCCAGCAGGAGGCTGGGAAATGCCAGCTGCAGCTGGAGAGGAGGGGTCACAGCCTCAGCTGGCACAAGCCAAGGTAGCCCTGCACCAGCTGGCATTTGCCCACACCTGGTGTGCTGCAGTGGAGGGCTCTGGTCCTTGCACTAGCACAACACACTTGCAGGCGCTGGACTGAGAAAATTCAGTGTAGGTCCTTTGTGTTAATGGATATTGGAGGAAAATAATTGTCCTAAATGCAGAGAAATCTGGAGGAAGAGGCATTTGCATTTCTTTTGTTCAGTAGAGGTTCTCTTTCTAAGGTTCATGGAGGGACCTGCTTGGTCCATGCCTGTTCCTTGTTCTGTATTTCCAGTTTAGCCTGTCTATCATTGAGGGAAGGATTCCATGGGCAGCACTTTTTGTTTCTAGTGCCCTCATCACTGTGGAATCCTAAACCTCTTGCCCACCATGTGCATACAAATCAAATTAAAAAAACAACCCACTGTGTGTGGTTGTTGATCAAAGGTAGGGAGCTTGAAGCCCAACAGGCATTTAAAACAACAATTGAAATTCTCATTGATCTTTTATCATTGCTGGCTGTGCCTGCCAGCTCTCTGGAAGGCTGTGGTCTGTGTATTACATTTATTGTGGCTCCATTTGTGACAGCTTCTTGGAGACAGACAGGGAACTCGTGGGGCAAACACTGGATGGTGGCCAGAGAAAGGCAATACACACCAGGAAGATGCTACAACTCATTCAGTGTAATCATAGTAGCAGCAAAACAGTGGTGGTGGGAGAAAAGCTTGCTGAGGTTAGCAATGACTTGGCAAACATGGTCCAGTTTGGAGGCTGATTTTTCTCCCCCTCCCTGAATGGGCATTGCCCAGGTGTGTGGATCTGTGACATGTGCTCTTCTCTCACACGATGGATTTGCCTTGAATGGCTCTGTAATGGGATACCTTGGAGAAAAATGGCACTATCCTCTGAAGCACACAGGGCTGGATTGCTCAGGGGAAGTCCTTGAGTTGCAGCTGCACTCACTGAGCATCCTCCAGGCAGGTGGGCAGAGGCTGTTCTCATGTGAGTGAAACTGGGGGCTGGCCAGTCAGAACCCCTGCCAGCAGTGCAAACTGGTGACAGCTCAGTGCCAACAACCTCAGCCCAGGGGTAACTGTGTTCTGCTGCCTTTTTACCAATCTGGTAAAAGTGGGATTCACCCAGGAACTGAGGGAGAATAACTCCCGAGCATTAGGGTGTCCTTGGTGAAGGGAGGGGGGCTGGGGGCAGGCAGACCCCTTCCCTTGCTGCCTGCCTGTTGCCTGTAATCTGCACTCTGTGCTGAATCCAAGTGTGGGTGGATTTATCATCAGGGCAGGATGCTACCTGGGCAATTATTCCCGCAAACCTCTGCTAGATAAATTACCTCATTGCCTGTCCCTGTCGGTTGCTGCGTGGGGAGCAGAGAGGCAGCAAATGTCTCCTTGCCTGTCAAAAAGTGCTGCTGTGAGCCAGCAGCAGCACCAGCAGGCCTCCAGAAAGCTGCTCTCCCCTTGCTGCCTTTCCCCTCCTGGGAGGCAGGTTCATTAAGTGGAGAAGCTTTGTGGCAGCAGGGAGCCTGGCTGCTGCAGCGAGAGGATTGCCTGGCGCTCGGCTGCGCTGTGCAGGCTGCTGCTCTTAAATCTCTGCCCTGTTAAACGGGATTGGCTTGGCTGAGAGCAGGCAAAATGCCCTCCTAGCACATGGGCATTAGTGAGGGAGGGTGAGGCTGCCAAGACATCATTGCTGATCATTAAGTGTGTTTATAAAGGCAAGGCCAGGAGCCAGGCAGGCCCTGCTGATCCAGCCCCGCTGCCTTAGCAGAGCCAGTGGCAGGGGATGCAGCCTGGGTAGTTCTTCCCCCAGCTAGATTAATTTATAAACTAAAAAACCCAGATGTGAGTTAGGTCCAAGCACTGGCTGTGCTGGCAGCAGTCCTCACTGAGCTCCTGGAGAGTGCTGGCCATCAGCAGAGCAGGGACAATGTCTTGTTGTCCTCCCAGGGACATGACTGGACTTCCAGCATCCGTGCCATGGCACAGGACAGCAGAGAGATGCCTCTGCCTGCCCACTGTGATGAGCATACCAAGTGCAAATTTCTTACCTCCTTGCAAAAAGGGAGGGGAAAGCACTTGTTTCCCTCTGTGACTGGCACTGGAAATCAAAAGCTCCTCGGTGAGGAGGTAGCATGGCTCCGTGCTGAACATCTGTGAGTGATGGATGACACTCTGAGGAAAGGTGTCACAACCCATCACGTGCCTGGATCGTGACAACAAAGGGGTTGTTCTTCCATGCCTGTCTTCTCTGCTCTGGCAGTGCTTGCACACATCGTTCCTGAGGCTGAGATCATTCATGCTGGAATAACTTATAAAGCATCAGTGTACCACTGGGATTTAAACTTCTCTTTCTCTGCAGCCTTAAAAGGAAGGAGCTAAAGGCAGGATACACAAACTGATGAAAATTACTGATTTTATTCACTATTTTTACCACACTTTTTTCAAGAATAAAATTATATCTGGGTGATTTAATAACGTTGAAGTATTCTGGGAGGGGATGCAGAGCTGAAATGCAGTCAGCACTCAGCACTTTGGAGAACTGAGCTGTATTTCTGGTGTCTAGGGACTGGTTTAAGATTGTAACTTCAGCTGATTAGACAACTGGCTCCAACACATTGCTCCTACCTCATTTTCTTCACATTTTTCATAGCAATTTTTTTTTTTCCTGCAAGCAATGTAATGTAAGCAGGTTGTATTCTGCTAGTTTCAAAGAAGTGAACTTGCAGAAATGAGACTGGAGCACGGTGGTCTTTCCCCTCCCTGCCTGAGCATTCAAGGGGGACAGTATTTGCTGTATTTAGAGCATTTGGGGACTGAATGGGGCCAAACATCTTTCCTGGCAAAGTGCATTTCTTCTGGTAGAACCTTGTGGGGATGCCAGGGTCTAACTAAAGCTGCAGATCTCCTAATTTGTGTTAAAAGAAATAGGAAAATAAAGTCAGAGTCAGAGACTAGTGTTGCCTTAGGCTGGGCTGGATGGTAGATTTTGGGCAAGTCAGGTGACTGGCCCAACTTCGTGGGCTCCCAGCCCAAACCCAAGCTGCCATTTCCTCCTTCCTCTTGCATGTGCTGTGTTTGTCACTGCCTGAGTGCTGTTAAATGCTGCTGCTGCTGCAGAGTGAATGGTTTGGCCTCTGCAGGTGGCAGGTAAAATGTATGTTCTTCAAGACACACTTGCTGCCAGCCACCTTCCCCGAAGGTGGACATTTGTTATTATCCCAGGAAGGTGAAGGATGTGCTCCTGTGGGATGTAATTCACCCCTTTCAGCAGAAGCCTCCTGCCAGAGCCCTTATTCCTATGCTGTGGCAGAGGAAGGAGCTGGGTCCTTGGCTGTAAATAAGGAGACTGAACCCTCAGCCTCTTCTGGGTGCCATCAAACCAGGGCAGTGCCTGCTTTGTGCTGGCAAACAGTGAGGGCTGGCTGTGGCTGAGCTGAGAGGAACCAGGGCTGTGCCTCCATCTGCCTGGCATGGCTGGGGCTCAGAGCCACCCCTGCTGTCACTGGAGCAGGGACTTGCCATGGATAATGGTAGCTGAAAACCTTAACATCAGCTTTCATTGGGATGACCATTCCTCTATGTCTAAATAGCATTTTAAAGTGTGGCTTAAGTGAATAACTAACCTCAGCACTCTTGCTGCACGATAATCCTTGTGTCTGGTTGATTAGTGGATAGGAAAATGATTAACTAGGAGATAATTTTCCATCATGTGGGATTTTTTTGGTTTTTTTTTTTTTTCCCAAAGTCTGGGCCTGTTGGATTATCCTGTCTCTCTCAAGGACAAGCAGTTTCTCATGTCCTTGAGAGTAAATGCCAAACTGCTCAGGCTTGGCTGCAGCATTGGCTTTATTTGCCAAGGACTTCAGAGCATGCCTGAAGAACAGAGCAAGAGGGAAGAGGGAAAACAGACAAGTAATTCTGACACACTTTAGTATTCCTGGCGGTGCTGCTGCCATCAGCTGTTCTATCAGCTTTCACAGCCCATGCTATAATTAAGATCTGTCAACACTGATAAAAGGGAGAACATTCAGTCAACTAATTAAGTATCGCTTTAATACTCTAATATTTAAATTCAGGTTCCTAAATCAGCAGAATAATAAAATGTTTTATGTCTGCTGAAATGGCAAGGGAACAGAATGTGAATATCTCAATAGTGGATTTAATTATCAATCTGCCTTTCCCCACGGAGCAGAGCGGATCTCGGTGCCGGTACAGCAGAACCAAGATCCCTGACAGCTGTGGGAGCTGGCTGGAGAGCAGACCCTGAGCTGGAGGGAGCTGGGGAACCCCAGCAGCATGGCTGGAGTGGCCAGGGCTTAAAACAAACCTGGATGGGATGCAGATCTTTAACTGTAGTGTTGAGATATGTCCTTTCCAAGTGTGCCATGGCTGGCGATGGCTCTGCACGCTGAGGAGGAGGCAGTGAGGCACAGACAAAGATGAGAGCATCTGGGAGTGGGGATGCTTTGGTTTATTGTCCATGGTCCCAGATAGGTGAAAAGAGCAGGTATTAGGTTGAGCAAATGCTTCAGCAGACCTGCCTTCAGTATTACCTTTCCTTTGTCCTTTTTGTGTTAGCTTGCTGTGAATATTTTAGTGAGCACGTTTACTGGCAGGAGTGTGTTCGTGGGGAAGGGAAATATTTGTTCAATTAATCTCCAAGAGGACTGCAAACCGAGATATTTGAAGTATTTGCAATAGAAACTTGATGGTGGCTGCAAGGAACACAGGCAGCCAAGCAGCTTGTGAGCACCATTAAAATGAGCAGGGGAGTTGGGGTTGTGGTGAGGGGGCTGCTGCTAACCATGGCTCAGGTCTGGTGGGGAATTCTGGCCAGGCAAGCATGCAGGGCCTGGAGTTCTTTTAAGACTTAAAGTTGTTCTCAGAAATTACATGGGATGGAAAAAGGCTGGGGGAAAAAAAAATCAATTTGGAAAATCCAGCTCTGTTCACACATAATTTGCAAACTGGAAAAGAGGTGAAATTCATCAAGGAAATGAATCGTTACAAATGATTTGTTCAGCTGTTGGAGGGAGACGAATTATGAATATTGATCTATTTGTAATTGTGAATAACACCCTGTGGAAGCTGTGTGCTGTAGAAGTGTTGGCTATCTGAAATCGACTGAGAAAGTGCATTTTTGTTTTTTTTTAACATTGCAGCTACTCAAAAAGGCTTTAGTCAAGATTGCAGCCTCCTTGTGCTGCACTTTGTAGCGGTTACTGTGGGAATGAAAGCTTGGCCAAAGAGTTTTCAGAAAATACCCTGACTTCCATTTTCCATCAGGGCCCCTGGAATACAAAATGACTTGCCCAAAGTCTCTTAAAACCTGTAGCAGACTTTGGGAAATAATCATAGTTTATTTTGGTTTGTGGGAAATAGTCCCAGAGCAGGAATTGTTGGCATGTCTGCTGCAGAAACCCAGCTTTGCAAAATTGAGGATTTTTATCAGAACGCTTGAGTTTTGAGGAGGTGGTGTGAAATCCTGTGTAATTCCCTTGCTCTGTAGGAAATGAAGTGTGGGTCACCCCCAACAGGCAGCTCAGCTGCCAGGGAAGTGTGGGAAGGTGGGATGGATGCATCTCACCCTGAGGGTAGGCATGGGCACCTGCAGGAGTTATTTTGAACTGAGCAGCAAAGGAGAGAGCATCTCTGGAGCAGAAATGCCACAGAGGATTCACAGTACAGCACTAGTGTGCAGCTTGAGGGTTGTTACCTTTCTCCTCCTGGCAGCTTCATTTCACAATTCCTTTGGGTGGGCTGTGGGTGCTATTGCTGTGTGACTCTGACATGGTGCTTCATAGCAGACGATTTTCTGTCATGCTGCCCAGTCCTGAGCATGCCACTTGCTAAGTGGAAAGGGATGACCAGCAAAAACATGGGTTATTTGTTTTAAAATAGAGAAATGTGGCAATTTCATACCCTGCAGTTCCTTCCTGACAACTCATCCTCCCTCATCACATTGCAATGAGTGACAGCAACCAGAGGCTATTCATAAGGGTGGCATCTCAGCATGTAATAATCATAATTACATGAAATAATAACTATCTAAAGGGCAGCCCAGTGAGTGACAAGCCAGAGAATATACCTTGACACCTGCCAAAGATGTACTAAACACACAGAGAAATTTTCCCCAGGATCCTGTCACTTTGTCAACTAACAGAACCAGCCAGAGTTAATAAAATTACTCCAACAAAGTCAGGCAGGGCTTTTTCCCTTGCTGTCAGAGCCTCAGGTTCACAGGTTCACAGAATCATTGAGGAGCCTGATCTAGGTCTGGCAGTGATCTTGTTGCTACTATTTCTGGTGGTAATTAATTGGAGAAGTTTCTCTGCATGGAGTTTAATCTGATAATTATTAAAGATAATAATTGATAAAGTGCAGGTGGCAGCAGGCTTGAGGGACCTGGCTAAAAAAAAAAAACTGGAAAGGTTTGACATTTCCTTTGCTACCATTCCTTCTGATATTTAATTCTTCCTGTGTGTAAGGGTTAGACCCTGGGATGTGGAGTCCTGCCTGGCAGCTGATAACACTTACAGACTTTGCTGACGTGCAGCAGCAGGTGATCTTAGACTGTGCAGTGTCTAATCCTTTGTGTGAAGCAAACATGGAAATTGTTTGGACAGACCCCCTTCCCTGACAGAATGGTTATGGAAAGACAGGAAGGGGAGGTAGGGGTGGGAGAAGATAATGTGTGTAGATAAAACATGGACCACATGGACTCAAGTTCAGGGTTTTGTGTCTCCCCCACAGGACCTGATTTTTTGAAAATCATCTGTAAGTTACCCCAATTAAAATGAAACAAAAACTGTTGGCTGAGTGCTGGCCTTCCTGCCCAAGCTGCCTGGCTTGTGTTGTGGGTGGGTTTGGAAAAGATATTCCCAATCATGAATATCTAACAGGAGTCATAATGCTGGAGGTGGGACTGTGCTTCCCTTCCAGAGCGTGGGGAGCGCTGCAGGAATGGAAAATGCAGGGCCAGGTTTTTGCATGGCTTGTTTTAATTAGATTATGTGCATTTTGAGTGTCTCTTTAGTGCTATTCTTTGACACTTAAATAACAATTCAAATTGGAGGTCGGGCTGTTCTTGTTCACTGTGGTTGCAAGATGTGGTGCTTGACCATGTGTTCTATTCCCTGATATGGTTCTTCATTTCCTGGGGTTCCTGTGTGTCCTCCTTGGCTTGTGTTTGGGTACAAGGGGCAGCAGCAGTGTCCATGCACTGTGAACACAGAGCACCTGTGTCCCTCACGTGGGTGTCAGACAGCACAGCTGGGAAGCAGCACACAGGATGAAGTTCATGCGAGAGGTTTATTTATACTCCTGGCGGGATGCACCAGTGGTTTCCATGGGAATGGGAAGGGCTGCACAGTAGGACGGCTGCTCTTATTGCACATGATAGAGAGCTAATGGGGAGGGCTGCAGCCTCCCTGTGCCCTCATTAATCCAGCCCCCTGCCAGCTCCCCAGCTCTCTGTGCCCTGCACCAGCCCTTGTGGGGTGTGAGGTGAGTGGTACAATTTTTAGGAAACAAATGTGTGTTCCCATGGCAGTGAAGGGGTGAAAATAAATTTTCTGTGCAGCCTTTTTGGGGGTTATTATTTTGGAGAGTAGAGGTGAGGAGGGTTGATTTATTTATTTTTATTCCCATAATGAAAGTTCTGTGGGGAAAAGCAGAAGTGCAGGTGGAATTTGCTTTCATTATGACTGGGTCTTGCTGCAGTGTGGCTGCACAGAAAACCTGGGGGAGAGCACAGGTGAATTTGGCATCAGCTGCTGTGTGCTGGTGGATGTTGCTCCTCTTTGGAGCAGCTGCTGTCTAAATCCTGCTCCTGGACACGTTCCCTGCAGGCATTTTCCAAGTCTGTAGCACAATCTGCTCCACACCTGGTTTTGCAGAGAAAGCATCCTAGAGGGAAGAGGTGGTCCTAGGTGGCCACAAGCTGGACTGTTCCTGCATCCCTGCTCCTAATGCAGTGGCTGTAACACCTCCCCTCTGGGTGCCTTGGAATTTTTGAAGGAAAGTACAAAATTCACCCTTCTGTGCAGTCAGACACCATCCCATAGCTCAGGCTGGGCTCCACGGAGGGGTTGGGTTGACTGCACCTCACCCAACCAAGACCAGCAGCCCTCAGCTTTCCTTGGGTAGCCCTGGGGAGCTCTCAGGCTTAGCATCCCTGAGGTAGTGTCAGCCAGAAACAAAATCTCAATTACCCCACCATTTGCTCAGAGGGCAGGGATTTCTGGGCATGTGTGGGTTTCCTGGAGCCTCTGAGTGCCATCTGCTGGGCGAGGGGCTTTGCTCTGGGGGCTGTGGCTGCAGAGAAAACATCCACAGGGAAACAGAGATTGGCAGGGAGAGGCCAAGGGCTGTTAATAATACAGTAGCTAGGGGAAAGCAGAGGATAGAACACACCAAAAATTGCATTCAGACAACACAGATGACAGTTATTTTGATTTGTAAATGTCTACCTAGTTGGAAAAGCTGCCATAAATAATACCCAGCTGTCAGGCTGTCCTGATCCGCAGGCTGTGCGCTCAGGCGTGGTTCTGATGGGGGGCTATATTTTTCTCAGTGTACGTACAGGATAAACACACACTCTGCCTGCACATGTTTGTCATTGAGAAATCCCTGCTGCACCTGCCATGTTCAGTCACTTGAGTCTTCAGAGGCAGAGCCTTGTTGAATTTAATTTTTTTCCCTTATATAATTTTCCTCCTTGTCCCTCATCTAAGGCAAGAAAATCCCTCATCCCACAGCTCTGTTTTTGTTGTAACACAAATTGGCTGCTCACTTTGGATTTGCTGGAGCAGGCAGCAGCAGGGCCAGGTGGCAATCTCTGGGTACCCAGAGCTGCACTGCACCACACGTTTCTTCTCCCCAGGCTGGCAAAGCACAGAAACCTGAGCCATTTCCAGGAAGGTACTTGGCTCTTGCCAAGATTTCACCTGTTTTTTGGATAAACAGAGCACTTCAGGGCTATCAATATTTATGGATTAATCTGTTTGAAGGCCGAGAGGGAGCATTTATCATTATCCACTCTGCCCTGCCTAGGCTGTGAAACAGCATCAGCCCACCTGCAGCCCGGCCTCTCCACCAGTGCCTGTAGGCAATGCAAACAAAAATCATACTTGCTGTCGGTGTTGATTGCAGTTTGGGTATTGGGATCGATTTCTTGATTGGAGCAGGAACCAGCAACAAGGACATGTGTTTCCTTGGTGGGATTTGCCTGAATTTAAGGTGTCTGCTCTGAAAATGGCACAGGAACAAGC
Organism: Lichenostomus cassidix; assembly: GCF_008360975.1. Taxonomy (NCBI): domain Eukaryota; kingdom Metazoa; phylum Chordata; class Aves; order Passeriformes; family Meliphagidae; genus Lichenostomus; species Lichenostomus cassidix. The sequence continues at coordinate 5,859,810 of NC_139496.1, read as the reverse complement.
GCAGCACCCTGCAGGAGTCACCTTAGCTCAGCTGTGTCCTGTGTTTAGAATCTCATAAATAAATAGCTGAAAAGTCGCCTGAAGGTTTGGGAAACCTTTGGGGGCAGCCCTGGATGGATTTATAGCTTCCCATCAAGAACCACATGAGATTCATGGCTGTGTGTGGCTTTGCCTGGGTATTTGACTGAATTCTGCTTTGCATTCTGGGCTCAGACAGATTTGCAAGAGAAATCAGGGGGAGACAAAGTCTGCAGCTTGAACTGAGCACACTGTTCATGTACCCTGGGGAAGCAAAGCTTCTGGGTGTTTTGCACAGCTGTGACCTCCAGACTTGGAAGGAAATTTCCCTTTCAAAGATGCACAACTCCTCTAACAGTCCCTTGGCTCAAGGTGCAAACTGCTACCAGTAAATGCCACATCCTGAAAATGCATTTTGTGCCCTGTTACAGCTGGCCAGCCTTCCTGAGATCACAAAGCAGAATTTGCTGTTAAATCATAGTGTCTCTGTATTTTCTTTGCCCCGTGATTGATCCATCTCATCATCTCACAGAACTATATATAGCTTCTCCCTACTGGCCGATGTAGTGGCTGCTGCTGGCCGTGTCACCTCAGGTCGGATTAATTAACCCTGACATCATCCATTTTCATGGACAGAGATCCCATTCCCTGCTGCTTGTCAACAGAAGCAGCTTAGGGCTGAGTGCAGGCAGGAGGCAATGGGGAGGCTGTGTAAACACCATCGCTCTGCTCTGAGCCAAGGCATTTCCAGTGCCTACTTAAAAGAGCAGAAGCCAACTTTTCATCTCCTTGTTTTTCTTAGGGCTTAGCAAGGAACCAATAAGTTTGCAGCAGCTCTGATTACAAATATTTGCTCTTTTCTTTAGCCCCCGATGACTCTACTGTTGGCTTGGTGACAGCGTTTATCCAGTGCCGGTGCTCCAGACGTCCCAGAGCACTTGGCTACACTCCCTGGGAGCCAAGCTGTCCCCAGTGCCTTGTAGGAACAGCAAAGCTGGGATTTCCTTTGTAGGGGCTGTTTTGGGTGCAATTTCAGCCTGGGAACAGTGGGTGAGGAGCCGGAAGCAGGCAGTCGATGCAGGTCCAACCAGCAGCTCTGACAGGCTGTAATTGCTCTCCCAAAACTTCTTCAAGGGTTAAGGCCACAGGGCAGGAGAAGGGGCAGCTCCAGCTCTGTCACACCCCGTTGTCAGTAGGATCACTCCCATGCAGCTGGAGCCTGCACATCATTGCTGCTGTGCCTCATGGGTCACAGTATTTCAAACTTGTGCTGCTCATCTCTGCTGGCATTGAGTGGCCTCTTTTGAGAGCAAGAGATATGTGCAGTTGTAGGGGGAGCTCAGGCAGCTGGGGCTGAGGTTTAGATCTGGGTCACTTTGCTGAGTTGGCCCTGGCTTGCCTGATTGACCTTGGGATAACTCCTGTATCTGACTCTCTGGCATTACTAAGCTGTGGCTTCAGACTTTCAAAAATAAGCATTGTTTTTTTAAAATTTGGAACACTTATTAATGGAAGCACAAGTGCTTCCATTTTATTAGAAAATGCTCCTGAAGGATGGCAAGGAGGAGAGCATGAGAGATTAAGTCTACTCATGGACTGGATCAGAGTATGATATTTTGTCTCCCACTGTGTTACCAGCTGTATTAGAGGAAAATGTCAGAAATCCTGCAGCAGGCAATTACAGTCCAATGCGGGCTGCTGCTGCCTGACCTCAGCTAGCCTGTGCTTGGTTTATATCCTGAAACAAGGAGTCTTTCTCCCAAAGCTCTTTGCCTTAAGCTGTCTCATTAAATGTCTGAACTGCCTTCGTGTCCCTCAGCGTGACCCGGGAAAAGCTGTGGATGGTGGGAAGGAGAGAGCTAAGCAGTGATACTGTGCTGGCCCTTGGAGAACACAGGCTTTTGTCAGCTCAGAGCTCCCCTAACTGTGCCTCACCAGCATCTTCCTTCTCCTCACATTGCTGCACGTGAGATTTATTCCTCCAGCCTCCATGGTTTGCATTAGCTCTGCATTTTTTTGGCTGGAATATCATTTTGCTACTTCATGCTAATATTTTGTGAACTTCACCAGGCCTGCTATTTTTCTTTGGTTTCTCTTTGCAACACTTTCCATTCTGGAATGATCTGAACTTAATTCATGTGCCATTTGCTCTGTGCTCTACTTTCAGCACATTAATAAAAATAATTTAAATGGTATTAGGCTCCAGACAAATCCCTGTAGTATCCCATGAGTATCTCCCTTCAAGCTGATGCATTTCTGGTCCTTATTTTTCCTTTGTTCCCTGTGCTTAAGGCAGCTTTAAACAGGGATGGAGGTTTGTGTAGCTGAGCCAGACTGGAAGCTGATGAGTAATAAAAAATTGCTCTGCAGTTCTGAAGTGAGGAGTAAACTAGCCTAAGGTGAAAACAGCCATGAGGAGAGGGGATGGCTCATGCTGGAGCTGCTGAGTACCAGAGGGATTAGTCTGGCACAGTTCTGTCCCTTTTTTCTGGCTCCATGACCATGTGGCCATGCAAGACCAGCAGCAGTGGGACAGCAGGTGTATTTTTCAATCAGCACGTTTTCTTTATTTGTACAATGTACTTCACAGAAAACCGTTGCACCTAATTTGTTCTGGATTACTACACAAATAGCATCCAGATAACACTTGTCACCTTGGGAATAGCAGATGATACATAACGAACCAGCAGCAGCATGCCTGGGCTGTGAAGGGCCTTATGTGCTGGTATGTTTTGTCTTTTTTTTTTGTTTCTAAATTGTGACTTGCAGAATAAAAACACACAGATTTTAAGCAGGCACTTCCCTGCACAGATCTGTTTTGGTTTAAAACATTAAGTGTGTTCCTTTAGCGGATCAATGTTGTTTTGCTGCTCTTCTGATGCAGTGCCAGTAATATTTATTTTCTTAGCTGAAATTATTTCCTCAGCAGATTTGCTTTTGAAAGGATGCTGCTCTGTGCATGTCTTCTTCAAACCTAAGCTCATCTAGCTACTGTTCTCTTTCGATAGATGTCTTGCAGATAGGGAACAATATTATTGGTAGGCAAATGCTCATTTCCAAAGCCATCTTAGAAGTACATTAAAATCTGTATGAATCAGACTTGAAGCAAATGAACTTTAAAATCCTGGGTTTGATTATCTCAGAGAATCCCTGCTGAAATGAATAAGGCAGAATCATGTAACAGACATTCTAGGCTCAATGTTACCAAGTATTAATTATTATCTCTTTGCTAGCTGATAGCAGTGGCTGCAGCCCTGCAATTTAGCTTCCCATCAGTAAGAACGGTCATGGAACAAAACTGAAAAATAAAGCTCAATATAAACATATTAGAGCTGAAACAAAAGCTGTTGTGGTGCACAGTGGTTCCTTCCCCAAACCACAGCCTAGCATGTCTCTCCTTTAAATTGGCTTTAAACCCACCCAGGGAGCAAACTGCTGCTGCTGCCCTTGCAGAACCTTTTCTTGGGCTTCTGAGGGCAAGGGGAGGCCACAGGGTGGGCAACTGGAAAGTTGGAGGTGTCTTTTCAAGTCCACCATGTGCTCTCCAAGAAATGCATCTTGGATGACTTTGTACAACAGTGACATCTGGTGATACCCATCAATATTTACTGTTTCACTCTGCTTTTTGAGAGGGTGGAGTTAAAGTCTGCAAATTCCTTATTGCTTGAGAAGTTAGAGCAAAGTACTTGGCTGGGCTGCTCCTGGCAGCCAGCTGGCCCTGGTTTTGGCTTGGGAATGTGGGTGCTTCGTTGGCAAGGGCTGGATGCAGAGCCATAGGAGGTGATATCATATATTTCCTCTTTCCTAACTCAGTGTGGTCTGTCCCTGCCTTGCTGCTTGGTTTGCGCTGGGGATATGACCTGGAGAAAAGGATGTATTTCCACCAAACGGTGGCGGAGAATGTTTGCTGACCTGTCTGTCCTCTTCTGGAGGTCTATGTTGCCTCTTTTCCTCCTTCCTCACCAGTATTTGTGCAATTTAAAACAATTTTAAAAAAAGGTTTCTGTGGGTTGATTCAAATATATGAATTGTTGGAAAGAAATCAGGTTATTCTCCCCTTCAAGGGATTCTAAGTGGCATCTGGACCACCTCCCAGGATTAGTGCTTACCTGAATGCTTGATGCCTGCTGTTCCATCTCTTGAAAAAAGAGAGAGCTGTGCTCCTCAGGGCAGGGACTGGGTATTCTCCTGTGCTGCATCGAGCACTTAAATGATGCTTAACAAGAACTAATAAGAAAAACGATGGTTTGGATGTGCACACAGGGGGGACAGCGGGAGAGGTCTGTGGTGAGGCTGAACTCAATTTCTGTATTATTAGATATTATACATGCACAATAAGCAGCCTTGGTGTGATTATTCCATACCTATTTCTTTCCAAAGAACTAAATCACCCCTTGGAGAGCAATAGAAAGATAATGTTTTCACACCATTAGTCAGATGCTAAAATACCAACGCAGTTTTTCTTTTCCCTGGTAACGTAAAACTAGAAACAACAATTAAACAGAAAGGTAACACCTCATATGCTTCTGAAGGAGGTTTTTTTCTCTTCTAGTTCTGGAAACTTTGCTATAGTTGAAAGCTGCAGCCACTTTATGTTTGTTTCCAGAAAGTCCTGATTCTTCAAAGGAATCTAGTTATGGTTGGACTCCTCATAGAGATTCCCTGTAGAGGCTTTTCAGTGAGTTTTCAGCAAGGACCAGAAACCTTCAGGCTTGCTTGGGGGAAGATGGGCAGAAAACTGCTGCAGCCTCTTCCAAGAAACTGCTCATTTATGAGAAGCCTATCCTGCTGTGAGCTCTTGAGCATCCCCTTGGCTCCAGTTTACCTCGCTGGCTCCAGTTCAGCTTTCCTGAGCTGGAGTCGAGGCGCTTTGGCAGAGTTGCCCTTAAGAGGTCACATCCCCTGGGCCCCTCTGCCATCTGCAGCACCAAGGGACAGCGACTTTTTGTACAAGTAAACCCTTGTACCTGGATTTCCTCGGGAGCTTCCAGGAGCTGCTGCTGCTCCTGGGAAGCTGGGCCTGTCCCACAGCCTGTGCCTCCCTGTATTTCATCTCTGTAAACCCACTGCTATGCTGGAAACCAAAAGTTCCCTCATAGTCCCTCAGGGATCCTTATTGACTTTTATGGTCTTTTTTAAAGACCTCTGCATGGATTTGTAATCATTCTACGTGTACACCGAGAAACACTAACATAACTGGTAATTAATTTGTTTTAATTGTTTTTATATAATCCCCGCGAGCGACCTCATGTTTTGTTTTGCATCTGTTATGTTTCTGACTCAAATTTTAATGCCTTAATGGGAACAGTGCCAACTGCTGTTACACTGAGCTATGAGCAATCTCCTGGCACACTTCCAGTCCTTTATTGTGGAACTAACTATACAGCACTGTAATTTAACTAGCAAAATGTGGCAAATCACTATTATTAATAACAATAAATCTATTTCTGCAGGTTGACAGCATTAAAATAACAAATTATTCTGCAAGGAAAGCTGGTAATTTTGGGTGCTTTCCACTGTGATCATTGCAGAAGTATAATATCCATTATTAAAAGCCTTTTGGTGTCTCATGAAGGAGCTGTTTGCACATGACAGTGCATCACAGTACTTACTGTGGGGGAGGATACAGAGGCCTTGACCATGGCTATTTCAGTAATTCATCATTTTAATTTAAATGTTAACAGCAGGATGGGGCAGGTTAGGGAAAATTGCTTGCCTCCCCTGCTTACCATTTCCACTTTTTAAATAATCCTGTCTCATTGAGTTAGTCAAGTCTTAATGCCCAAGGTCTTAATTTCTTCTCCTCTCTTCCCCTCTCTCCACTCTGCTGCTGTCTCCTTTCTTGAATCCACAGTGCCCTGCAGTCCCCTGAGGTTTAGCCAAGTGCTTGGTCTGGTCAAGGTTTCCACCATGAGAACAGTGCCCAGCAGACACTGGTGGGATAGGCATTCTGGTGAGCTTAAACAGGAGATAAAATACTATGGAAATGTGTATCTGTCTCATAAGTTGCAGGCACCAAAGTGTTCTTATAGAGTCTATTTGCAAAGTTATTGTTTGTCCAGGAATTTATAACATACCCAGGGGTTTTAATCACTTTCTGGTTGTTATTTTAGGGCAGTTCTTATCCAAACCCAGGGTAAGGCTGTTACTGGCCATTGCCTCTTCCCCTTTGCTCATTTGTAGAAAGCTTCCAGGTGTCTTATTGAAGAGGGAATGGGAGAGAGGAGTGCCTGTTGCTGTTTTCTGCCAGCTGATGAGTGTGTTCCCTTGTTCTGTAAGTTCTCCAAGCCTAAGTGGGCAGGTGTCCACAGGGGCTGGAGTGGAACTGTGCTGGAGACCTGCCCAGTGTGTTCTGCAGTCTGTCATCTGCTGTCAGCTACTCTCTAGGAGATATCAATAAACTCCTCTGCAGCTTCAGCAGGGGTTACTGTGAGTGGGTAACAGTGAGCTGTAACTCACAGCTCTTTAAAACACAGCCTCAGGCAGGGCAGCATATGCTCAGAACAACGTGGAGAAGAAAGGGGCAAGAGGCAAGGTCAGTAAGAATAAATATGTGATGCAGAGAGAACTGGATGCAGAAAAATAGGAAGGGAAGAGAAGCAAAAAATATTTGTGGGGATTAGAATTAAGAAGATGCATGCAAAGTTGGCTGATAGAACTACTAGAAATGTCAGGAACCAGGAATGAGGGAAGGGACCAACATCCAGAATTTGGTCACCAGGTGTTTGCCTCTGCACCAGAGTCCCCGAGTGTGGAGCCAGGCTGCTGAGAAGTCTTGGGTGACCAGGAAATGGGCCCAGCTTGTGAAGTGGTGTTGGAACAGAGCAGTAGTGAGTGTGAAGGAGCTGAGACACCTGAAAATCTACCTGTTGGTGCTGCTGCAGAAGTCTCCATGGGTTTTGCAATGAGCTGCTGTGTTCCTGTGTAACTCCTGGCATGTGAAAGTGGCTCAGAGCTGCTGCAGCAGAGGATTGCCGTAGCGTTTTGGTCAGTGGTTTTCCTTATTTTGCTAGTTTCAGTTCTTCAGGGAAAATGAGGAAGTGGGGAGAGTGGCAATCAGTCTGACCCTCCATGCTTGTTCAAGGTGGAGGGGATTCACTTCCTCACCCAGCTGGCTTGCAGGAGGATGGAGCCCACCTGGGAAAGCCATGGCCGTGTTTGGATGTCTGTGTTCAGATGGAGGCTGAGGGCTCCCTTGGCAGAACCCAGGCTCCTTGCACGATCTCTCCAAGTGCTCAGCCCATTTTCTCAGAGATTCAAGTCCCTCCTGGGCAGCTGAGGGGGCTGTGCAGGGTTGAATCCCCATCGTGCCATCCAGAGCTGTTTGCAGAGCACAGCCCCTGGGAGCACTGACAGTCCAGCAGGGCTCTCAGCTGTTATCCAGCCTAAGCTGCTGGGCAGACTGGGATAATTCAAGCTTAGAGAGTTCAGCACCAGCTGCCGCTCTCCCAGACAGCTCCAAGGGTGGCAGTAGGAATGGTTTCTGAAGGGGATCATGGTCCCCCATTCTGCTTAAAAATATCATAAAATTAAGTCCTAGTTTATTCTCTGCTGGTTCTTTGCATCCCACCCTTTGCTTTCGGCCAAAGATCCCATGGCACTTGACCAACAAGAGGAAGGCACTTGACCCTTCTGAGTGTTTTCATCCTGTTAATTTGCAAAGCAGCCAAATTCTTGGTCCAGCATGGCAGGCAGGGCTGACATCCCCAGCCTTGCTTCACCACTGGAGCCTTCTGTTTGGAGCTCTGCATTTTCTGTGAGGGTTTTTTGACTTGTTCACTTTAGTTTCCTTTGCAAGTGATCAGGAAAAAAAATCCCACTGAAAATTGTCCTTGTTAACTTTGTTAGAAACTGCTCCGAGAGTGCAGGACATGGTCATAAACAGACAGAGAGCACAAATGTGCAGGGGTGAGAAATGAACCACTGATCTGCACTTGTCTGGGGGTAGTTGCCGTGGGTTGAAGCAGCCTAGTTGAAAGTGGAGGGGTGAGATAGCAATCAAAGTGATTAAAGGCTGGACTCTTTCATCTGTAGCTGCTTGAATAACTTTCCATTACTTTAAATTGGGTTGCAAATGAACATCCCCTTTGATCTATAATGGGACTTTCCAATCAGTGAGGCCTGAGCTCAAAACATGAAAAGCAGTTTACATTGATGAGAGCAGTAGGAGAGATCTGAACCCTGAAGAACAACCTGCTCCAGCACTGCTGGAGATAAAAGAAAAGTGGAGGTGGCTCTTTGGGAGGCAGGAGGGTCAGAGGACTGACCTGGATTGCCCAAGGGCAGAGACACCACTGTGGTTATTCAACCTCTGAACTCTGTCACGACCCTCACTCCAGGTTTAATCACTCTGACGGTCTTAGCCAGTCTCCTAATTTGAATGGTGAGAGTATTTTTGGGTGGATAGAACGACTGTTTTGTGGGTGAGGTCAGAACACTGGGTGGGTGTTTACTGCTCCTACTCATGCAGAACCAAAACAGGAAAAAAAACCCCCAACTTATTTCTGCAGATACCAACATTATATTTGCTTTATTAAAAAACATCCGAGTGCCTGAATAGCATGGTTTATTTTATTGGTTGGTTACTATCTAGATGATATTCCTTATCAGGTTTGACAGGTCAGCTCCTTGGCCCAAGTTACTTAACAGCATCTCTTTAATGCTGAGTTCCCAGCTTTTGTTGGTCTGTCTCATAGTCAGGGTGTTATCTATCCCATGGAATTTGATTTATTTCTGTGCTGGCATGTCCAGAAGAATCCGTGTAAAGAAAACAAACTGCATGTCCCCTTCACAGGAGATCTTGGCTGCTATTTCTCTACCCACTAAAAGCTTTATCACTCAGCCTTGTTATTACCATACTAAACGGAACACTTCAGAGCTTAGCGGCTTAACAAGATAAAAACATGCTTTGTGGTTAATGTGGTTACTGCAGGCATGCACCGGGCCGGGAGGGGAGCTGCTCCCTTCCTGCTGGGGCAGCTGCACAGCACCGGGAAATGCCTGGCCTGATAAATCTTGTGAAAGCAGGCAATTCGAGACAGATATTTCAGCTTTATCAGGGCAACGTGCTGCACACTGACCTACGGGAGAGGGAAGCATCCCTTCCTCCCTGCTGCATCATTTGTATCCAAACCAGGTCTGGGGATGTTTCTGTAATTCTTGCTCTAGTCAAGTGCTGTTGAGTGCAAGGGGGTTTTCCAGTCGGCAGGGACAGACTGGGATTCCCCTCCTCATACCAAGTCTTGAAAATAATCCAAAAGGCTTTTTCCTCCTCTGAGTAATGATTGTCTTGTGTTGTCTGAAATGTGCAAATTTAGGAAACTTCTCTTTATCACTTGCTTTTTGGAAAGCTGTAAGTTTGGGTAAAAGTTGAAGGCAGATGTCTGGGTCCCCTATTTCTAGAACTTCACAAATACTTAATTTCTGGTTATTTCCTCTTCCCAGAGATCCAGTTTTACTTTTCAGGATAACATCAAAACACACACCTTCTCCTGAAACACTTCTGAACAAAATTTGCAAGTGTAACCTTGAGAGCTTTTTCGTGTACCTTCCAGAATTTCTCAGTGTATCCTGGTTTTATTTAAAGCATAAAAAGACAATAATTAGACAAATCTGCAGATGATGGCCAAAGTCAACTTTCTGTCTTAAGCCCAGAAATCAGGACCCCTTATGTTTTGTCTCTTCTGGTGCTGTTTGATTTAGTGTTCAGGAGGGATCTGATTGTTTAGAGAGCATGGCCAGTCCTTCCCTCTTTCCCAAAACTTCCTGGGCCTCTCTCCCTCATGAGATCTTTTTCAACCTTCCTTGTCTTCTTTTTGTTGTTGCTGTTAATTTCCCACTTTTATTGCCTCCTTTCTCATCCCTACACTTTGTTCTCTCTTTTTTTATACTGAAGGATGAGCTGTCCTCCCACAGTGCAAACAAATTTACTATGCTGAGGCTCTTTGCTTAGACAAGGACCCATTTTTAACCAAATGTTTTGTAAGCAAAAAGAACATTAGTTTCCCAGGACACTGCTAGCAAGGACATTTTTGTGGTTGCCATTGCTTAGTGACTTCATACCTACTGGAATTGCTGTGAGCCCAGAGATTCTCCAGATGGTTCATGGATTGCACAGCATTGCTGCTCTGCTCTTTCCATCCCTTCTCAACCTGGATATATCAAATATCCTGAGCATGAGGATGGGAGGGGTGGTGACAAATTATGTCACATTGTGCAGTCACCTCATTTCATGCAGATACAACACCACCTTCCCTTACCAGCTCTTGTATCAAACTCAGCTCCTGCTGACAGAAGCAGTGAGTTCAACATTCCACAGATGTGATGTTTAAGTGTATGAATTAGTACTTGGAGCTATAGTTGAGTTTGCTGTGGAACATGTTTTCCATGTACAGAGCATGCAGTAGAAAAAGCAGTTTCAGAGCACAGTTCCATCCCAGTGGTCAGGACAATCTTTCACTCACTGAATGTTCAGGCTCGTTCCTAAAGGTTCCATTGTGGAAGGAGTAATAACCAATTAACAAATATTATTGATGTTTACAGAGGAGGCAATGTGCGTGCTCTAAGCATCAGGAGCAGGTGTTGCAGGTAGAAGGAAAGGAATATTGATGAGCAACCTCTTGAATCTTCTGCCTTGTGACCTGTCTGGGAACATTAACTAAATTTGATTAGTGCAGCCATTAATCATCTGTTAGTGCTTTTGATTACACTCCCTTATATAAACAGTTTACAAAGTGCATTCAGGTGTTTCATTATAGCTCCCATGCAGTGCCATGATCCTCCTGAGCCTCTTCTCCTGGACTGTGCCCTTGGTGGGTTGGCTCAAGCTCTGTGTGTGATGGCCAGAGGTGCAGCCTGATGCCTTGGGTGGTGGCAGGACAGCATCTTACCATGTGGGAGATCCTTGGAATGTTACATGTCAGACTGCCTCTCAGTTCACTTACATTTCTACAGCTGCTGTGTTTAGAGCTTTGCGGTCCTAAAAACACTGTTTGGTAAGTTATGAGGAGAGATAATTATAAGCCAGTTGGAGAGGGAGTGCCCATTCTCATTCTGGCAGATCCATAGCCTCCCTCCCTTCCTAGGGGTGTAGGTGTGGAAGTGGTGAAGTGCTGGTGTTCCTCAAACCTGCCCATAGCCTTTCTCCAGCACTGTCATGCTCACCCATAGCTCTGCACACCTCTCCTAGACCTGATGGCATCACACCAGAGGAGCAAGGGTGGTCTGGGGAGGGACATGCTCTGCTCATTGCTTGTGGCTCCAAAATTCACTTTCACAGGTAAGTCCTGCCAGGGACGTGCTCACCACATCAATAAATCTAGTTCATGCATTATGCAAATTGTTTGCAAGAGAGAAGTGCTTAAAGAGCTGAAAAGATTTGAATTTTGTGCACAACGTACACTTTGCTTTACTTACATTGATAGCAGTGTATCATATTTTAATTAAATAAGTATGGAGAGCAAATTGTAATAGTAGTTGGTTTGCAATATTTATGTATGCCTCACATTTTGTAAGTATTTGAATTTCATATTAATTTTGCTTTGGACACATTTTTCTGTATACTCAATGAAATTTGTCTCACTAGTTAAAAACAGAGCTGGTCTCTGTCTGCATTTAGCTGCAGAAAAATTATTTTGGCATCTGTGGAACACCTTGCAGAGAATGTGATGCAGGAGTCAGATGTTATCCTCACAGGGTAGCATCCCACTTAAGCACGAAGAAGGGTGGGCTTTGGCTGGGCACTGGCCTGATATTCCAGGGGCTGAGGTTCAATTATCAAACCTACATTTGAGACCTTAACTATGTCCTTTGTGCTGTGCTAAAATTTCTATTCCAAGGTGCAGCCAGCTCGTTAGGCTGAGCCAAGTGTGACTGCAAATTCTGTGATTGATCTGAGCCCAAGCCACTGGAGGAGCACTCCAGGAGCCCCTCAAGGCACCATCTTTCCCTGTGCTTCACTCCCACCTCACTCAGGGCTCCAGGAGCTCCTGCAGTGAGCAGTGTGTTGCATTCAGGTGGTGTTGAAGGTCTGGAAGTGCTTGGTGGTGTGTCAAAAGGAGTTCTGAGTCAGAATTTGCATGTTTAATAAAATAGATTTCTCAGGGCAGGGAGGAAAAAAAAAGGCAGCCAAAAATAATATAGTGAAATAATTGCTATCTCTGGAAGTTTCAATTATCAGTCAAAATATCCTGAAATCAAAACCTTACTGACATTCAGCCTCAATTATATAAAAACCATTGGGGATATGGAATATGTTCATATAAATGAGGTCTCTGATAACTGAGGGAATTTTCAATGTACTTAATGGATGTCAAGAGACTTGACCCTGTTTTGAATACCAAGGAGTTTTGGATAATTGAAGTTTGGATAATCTAGGTTGAACTGTAGAATTTAGCAAATTAAGATAACGTTGAGAATCTGTGTGAGTTAATTTTAGTTCTGACAAATGAAACCAGTTTAACTAGCTTGGAGACTGAAGCCAGCAGACAACACACGGTGTGCCAGGAGCTGCAATTATCCCAGGCATCACGTACAGCCTCGTTAACACTCTCCTGCCCAGCCCCTGGAAGGATGGATTATTTTCTCTGACAAAATAGAGCTGTGTTTAGCACACACTGTCAGGAGGGCTTTTGCTTGGTGTGAGCACCTCTGTGATGAGGATTTGTGTGACTGGAAGGGAGCAGAGCTCAGTGAACACCGCAGAGTAGGGTGGGTGCAGGGGGATGGATGATGGTTTGGCTGATGAGGCACCAGTGTGCAATCCTCCCAGCAGTGCTGTCTGCTGTCCCCAGTGCTTGCCTTCCTCTCCTCTCTTCCCCCATTCCTCAACATGCATATTTTAAATTAATATTTTAATGTATTTCTAGGTTTCCAGGAAGGGGGAGGAATAAATTATTAAAAATGAATTACAGTGGTTTAAGGATATAAGAGCTGTAAGGTTTGTAGGGAAACAGACCATCCGGCATTAAATCAGCTGACAGCACTTACCCAACTCTGATAAGCTGGCAGAAATGTCTTTATCTGACAGGTCTGAACAGACTCAGTGCCTGGAAGTTTATTTTCTCCTGTCTTGTCATAACAAGAAGCAGTACCTCCCTCTCCTTAACACCTCTGGCTTGAGTACCAAACCCTGGAATATTTCAAGAGAGTCCTGCCTGGGGCAGGAGGGATGTCCATGAAGTGATAGTGCAGGAACTCCTGGGAGCTCTTACCAGTTTCCTGGTTAGGAGTTTCCCCCTAAACTTTTTAGCAATCTGGGTCTGAACTGTGCCTTTGACTGTAATATTGAGGTGTTTATTCTTCCTTTGCTGGCTGTGGAGGGAAGAATGTTAGAGAGTGTAGTGTATAGAGAATACTTAAATGAGGGTTGTATAAGAGGCAATGGAGGAATTTTTGACAGAGGCATCTATTAAATATTTGGCGACTACATTGTGTATCACAAAATCTCATCTTTCAAAAATATGCTCTTGCTCTTAAAATAAGCCCCTTTGGCAGTAGGAGGGTGGTGGCAGCATGGAAACCAGTCATTTGTGAAGGTTTTCACATGCCCAGGCTCCATGTGTCTGCAGGAGTGTTTATCAGAGAGCAAAACTGCTACACAGCATCACTGAAGGATGCTCTGCAAGTGCTCTGTGTTGGTTTTATCACACTGGCAGCTGGAAACCCCAGATCACCTGGGGCTCCACTGTGCTGGGCTTTGTGTCACCCCTATCACCTTAAGAAAAGAATAATTGAAAGGATTGTCCTCTTTTATAGATGGCAATGGAAGCCACGGTGCTGTCAAGTGACACACATAAGGATAAACTAGAAACTATAGAGAAAATTAATCTCCCCAGCTCTCATCCAGGGTTTTAAACTTGTTACTGTCCTCTCTTGGATCTCAATTTGAAACCCATTGCATTAGAATGGATGGAAAATTAGCCAAGAAGGTTAATCCTACACTGAAGGAGCAAAAAATGCTCAGTTGTGGAGAGACTGAAAGATAAGACACAGCAAAACTTCAAACAAGTGCTCTAGAGGATACTAGCCAGATCCCAGAGACTTGGTGGAGGAGTGATAGGAGAGCAGCCTGTATCAAAGCACAGAGGGGAAACACCAGGGCCAGTTCAGATCAAGTGTCAGGGGGGATGTTTTAAAGAAGAACAGTAGAAATAAAAGAAGCTGCATTAATCTGCAGGGGTGTGATAGCTGGGAAGATATTCTCACCCTTACAGCTTTATTAGAGATAGCTTTCCTCACAGACAACACTGAAAAAGGAGACCAGACAATGTCAGCTCTTTTCTCCTGCCAAATTACCATGCAGAGAACCACAGGGAAAATGCCTGAGACCGCGAACTGTAAACAAGCTGAGCCACTGTCAGGCTCAAAAATCAATGTTTTTTTAAAGTGTATGTTAAAACCAACTTTGTTTACTTAATTGCAATAGAACATTGTATTTTCCTTAAGAGAAAATTGAGAAAACCTGGAGGGTGATTCAGTGGTTTGCAATAAATAAACACAAATGTGAAATCGAACACTTCCCAAATTACAAAAGCTAAGTACATTAAACACCCCCAGTGCAGACTTGTCACTCAAGTGCCAACTGTTAAGGGTTGGATACTTTTCATAAAGCATAGTTTTAGCCTTTATCTTAATGTCAGTACTTTGTTATGATTGACCTTCTTCTGGCTGGAAGCCCACTTAAACTAAACAATGCTATTCTGTTCTGAAGAGGGTGAACAGAGAAAGCATTGTTACTTGGTAAAATGCCTTTGGACTGGATCCCAGATGGGAAGGAAGTGCTGTAATTACTGTACTCAATACAAAGCACTGTAGGGGCACGTAAGGCAACTGGTCTGCAGCAGACGAGGAGCAATCCTACACCTCTGCTGACTGGGAGGCTCTACTAACTGAGCAATTTTCATATTACTCTTTTATTTGTTCTGCTTAAGCAAAAAAATCTGCACTTGATCACTGGAAATTAAAAATTCAAACCAGGCTCTCTAAGCAAACAGGAGAAAAAACCTCGGAGCCTGCTCAGCCCCCCATGCCTGTTTGGCAATGGTGAGCAGAGTCAAACTAAGCTGGTTTAGGTTCTTCTGTACCTGTGGAAGGTAATCCATAATCTGTTCCAAATCCCACCAAATTGTCTTGTGATTACAGCTCCATTAAATATAGTTTGTGCTGTGAAATGTGTCTGGTCTCAAAGCTAGAATCTCTGCTTTTGAACTTGTCACAAAGTAACACATAAATGGCATTTTAACATGTGTATTTATCATGATATGCATTTCCCTGAACACTGTTTTTATAAAATAGCACAGGAAGCACATTCATTACAAAGCTTTACTGTATTGTGATGAGAGACTTCTCTTTTAAGTGGAAAATGAACTCAGTTACACTATTGTCATTCAGTTTTATCTTAAAAGCATCTCAGCAGACAAGTGGGGAAGGTGAATTATTCCAGCTGCTATATCTGCTACCCATTGTGAGAGATGCTCTTTGCCATGCACAGCTCAGTCCTAATGGAAATGGGTGAAGGAGATGGGAGGAATTATTATTGCTATTTTACAGAGGGTGAGCACAGACAGACAATTGCTCACAGTTGCTTGGGAGGCTTGACATAGCCAGGAGCTGAATGCAGCCTCCTGAGATGCAATCCAGGTGCTCTTCTGCCCAGGAAAACTCCATCTTGGACAAAGGGTCTGCTAGGCTAAGTGCCATCCAAAAATGAGACACAGGCAAGGTCCCCATCCCAACAGAACCCCCTGGGACAGCAGACTGCAAAGCTCTCGGTGGGGATTCAGTTTTAGCTGAGGAGCTCTGCCTGGCGATGTGAACCTTATGAAATTAAGTGTAGCCTCACTTGTAAGATATGAAGTGCAGCATGGAATAGTCTGAGTATCTGCAGAAATTAGTAAATACTAAAACATGCCTTTGCCATGTCTTATGGGGCTAGATTCCATTGAAAAGCTAAAAAAGGCTTCTCTTCAGCCAAATACTTAGGATTTTTGGTACTCTAGTTAGTATTTTTGCTGCTGGTTTGTACCAACCCTGTGATGCCTTCCACTGGTGTGCTTGGGGTGGTTGGTGGATTGGGCAGTTCTGTTGATCATATGCATTAACATTTATCTTATGTTAACACCAGGCTCTAGCTAGCCTTTGAAAATATATAAAAGGTGGTTTGTAATCCTTACTTGTCCCTGGAATGAAGTGCATCCCCTGGCTCCGTGTGTTATTTGCACCCTTCTGGTTGGAAATGAGCAGCAAAACCTGGAGGGGCTTCGCCCCGTTTTTCTTCAAAGTACAGCTTGAATGGGTTAACTGCCAAGAGCAGCTGAAAAGAGAGTCACAACCAAAATACTTTTAATTTGACTGCAAAAAGCATTGGGATCTAGTGAACACCTACAGCCCTTCCTAGAGGAAAATATGAAGTGGACACAGCTTAACTCAGGAGAAGGATACTCTGCCATTTGTGACAACTTCTGTCCTTTCTTATGCTGAACCCTTTGGCCTTTGCTGAGGAAAATCATGGGTTCCTCATTAAAAAAATAATCTCGCTAATTCCCATTTGTTTTTCATGCAACTTTATCCTCTAGAAGTAACATGGAAAAACGGAAATACTGTGTTTTGAATGGACACTTTGTTTCAATGGGAAAGAGGCAGCTCCAGCAGTTTTCTGGATCCCTGATGGGTTTTTGAATGCCATCCAAAGTTTGGGTCAGGACAGACAGGAAGCCAGATGGGGACATTTCTGTATTTTCTGAGTCAAATTGCTTCCCATGCTATAAGGGGTTTTAGTCTCTGGAGAACCCAGCTGTGATGGAGTCAGAGCTTTTAATTCCTGTGATGCTGACAGATCTATCAGGCACTGTGCTGAAGACATGCTCTTGCCTGGAGGAGCAGGCAGAGCTATCCTGATGTTTGGATGGGAGTTCATGCCTGGAAAACTTGTGTGAAGACAAATGTGTGGTCCAGCAGGAGTGAAGGGTTTGATGCCATGTGCAGAAAGATGAATGTTTTCATGCATATGGTGATTATTTGAGGCAATCACTGGCTTAGTGCTTAGCTTTCCTTAGGGACCATTTTCTCATGATCTCTGGTATTTTCCAAAGGCCTGTGCATTTAGACAGAGGGTCTGGAAGTCAGCCATGGTGATCAAAATGAAATTGAAAAGGATGCAGGTTTTTCAGATTTATTTTTTTAGGATATTTATTTAAGCATAGCAGTTTCACAGAGGTCATCCCTGATGTGCACAGAGGCGCTTTAGCAAGGAAGCATTCCACCAGCATGGCTGTGTTTTATTGCTGGTGGGATTATTATTAGATTAGGGAGAAGATTGCAGCTGAGGGTGGGGGGGAGTTCTGTGGGATCTGGAATTTGGATAGATCTGAAGGGGACAACTCATTGCCTGAATTGCTGCTGGTAATGAAATTGCTCTTGACAAGTCAGAGGGAGCTGCTGGCCTCCTGTGTGCTGAGCGATCTGCAGTGCTTGGGTTGCTCCTGGGGGAAGAGGAGGAATTCAAAAGGCTCTGTCTTCATTGTTCTTGCTAAGGCTGCAGGTGGGTTAAAATCGAGCAGCAACATACAGAGAGGATGCTCCTAACAGCAATGCTGGGGGCATTCAACACTTCACTGGCAAATCCTGTCAGCCAAAACGAAGCTGAAATTCACTGAAAACACTACAGAAAGTGAGGATTTGGTGCATTTCATGCCTGTCCTGTGCATTTCCATGGTGGGTGGCCTGCTGCCAGCTCTGCTCCTGCAGCCCTGCTCCCACCAGGTCCTGCTCCCCTGGGCTGGGCCAGTTCTGTGTGTCTGCTGGCTTTGTGGGCTTGGTGAGCAGTGCTGGGCTAGGGCAGGAGTGCTCTGGTGGGGATGCTGTGGGTCAGAGGAGCAGCCAAGGACTCTCCCTCCTTCGGGTGCTGAGGGTTCTGGCAAAAACCTTCAGAGTTCTGGAGGCTGAAAGCCCCAAATCAGTGAAGACTTTCCAGAGGTTTGGAAAACCACCTCCTGCTGCCTGTGAACTTGTGAGTGGTTTGAGCTGTCAAAGCAGGGTGGATCCTCAGGAAAGCAGGCTAGCACTGCCCTGTCCCTGAGCCAGTGCTGGAGCTGTGGGCAGCAGATCTCCAGGTGCCTTCTTGAAGGGAGAGCCAGACAGAGCTCTGGGTGCACTGCCCCAACACAAGGTACAGGATTTGCCATACATATTTCAGCCAGGGCAACACTCAGCATTTTGGGCAAGAAGCTGAAGGGTTGGGTCCAGCAACTTAAAAAATATTCTCTCTTGCTAACAGAGTCTCATGCAAAAAAAAAGTGAGGTTTTAATTACTGCCCCTTTTTCCATACTGGCCCCTTAGAAGCAGCTAGCTCCTTTTGAATGGAGAGCATTGCAGTGTGAATGTTTTTTTCCCTTCTCTTTTACCCCCCCCAACCTACTTTAACTAATTTTCAGGATGCTGGCAATTGACATGCATTATTTATACTGCTGCAAACCTTGTATTTGGGATGAGAAATCCTACTGTCAGGCTTCCTGCTTCTAATAAGCATTCCTTTCACTGCATTATCTCCTCGCACAGCCCAGGGCTGCTCTTGCCAGGGACCCAGCTGGTGTAACTCGATGACTTTGTGGCGTGGGGAGCCTGACTGGTGCAGCGGATCTGCTGGCTTGTGTGCTGCTCATCAGCACAGAGACACAGAGCTCCTGCTCCAGCACAGGGAGGGGGATGAGGCAGAGGCAGAAACCACCGTGGGATTGAGTGACAGAAGTCCTGATTTTCCGTGACCTGCTGTCTTGTGTTGCGACTCGAACCTGTGCAATCTGAATTTTAAATGTTTCCATCTTCCTCCCCTGCCACCCAGCCTGGATGAAAACAGAAGGTGAAACAGGAGGACAGCCAGTGCAGCCCCTGGAACAAAATGCTTTGAGGTTCTCAAATCTGTCTCTGTCACACTGGATCAGTTGCCAGGGCCTGTGCCGCCACCTCTTTTTGTTCATTTGAAAGATAACTCATTCCTTAACAGCTGAAATGGCTTCTGACAAACCTCCCCTTTGAAAATTGTGCTCAAGGACACTGCTCTTCCACTGTTTGCACAGTCAAAATATTCTGGGAGGATTTTTCCCCCCCTCTCTTTTATCTGAGGCAGCATAATAAAATACCTTAGATAAACAAATTTATTCTTGGAGGGATGTTTATTAGGCGCTGGCAATCCCTATGATAAATAATTTCTCTGGGAGGGAAAAAAAACCCTAAATAGAAAGTAGGCCAAGGAAATGATGTGAGTGCAGGGGATAAGGCAGGGAGTGGAGGATGCAGAGGCTCCTGTCAGCTCTGGGGGTCTCAGATGCTCCCGCAGTGCCATCTGCAGGGAAGCCCATGGACAGGGGGCTCAGGAGCCTGGGGCAGAAGCAGATTTCCTATATCTGCCTGCTCATTTTCTGAGGATTTGGGAAAAGCAGAGACAGTGCATGGCACTGAATGCCACTTTACAGACACCTGACAGAGGATTACACACAGCTTGGGCTGTACATCACCAGCTGGGGGAATGGTGCAAGAAACCAAGCAATAATTTTTGAGAATTGCTGGCCTTTTAGGGCAGAAACCAGAGACAGGTTCCAAGGTGGGATGGGTGGGAGGAAATGGTTCATGTCAGTTTGAGACAAATTTTTTGTTTTCAGGTTTTTTTTAGTGAAATTTAAACCACAAAACTTTCATTTCAGGTCAACCTGCAATGTCAGTTAGGTCAAAATGAGGCAATCTATTTTGATTTGGGGTTATTTATCTCCTGCTTTTCCTCTAATTTAGGTGACTTTTAATGTGGAGAAAAAAAACACTTCAAGCTGAGAAGCCAAAAAGTTTCTTTTTGAAAATATTATCAGAGAATATTCTGAGTTGGAAGGGACCCACAATGATCATTGAGTCCAGCTCTTTAGTGAACATCCCATAAAAACCCATGACCTTGGCATTATTAGCACTGTGCTTTAACCAGCTGAGCTGCCTTCAAGGATACACTTCACCCTTCCCAAAATGAGGCCTTTGATTTTAACAGTGTTGTCCTGAAATGCCGTGTCTTGAACTCTTTTTCAGATTTCCCTCATAGGAGCAATCTCACAGCCCCTCACCCTCTTTGCTAACAGCAACAATTGTCCTCTAAATTCATCTGCCATTCAGCTGCATATCTTTGAAAATCAGTTTCTTAGCGAATTTATTATGTGTCAAACCTCTGTTTGCTTGAATGAATACGTTTTACTAGTAAAGAAGTGAGTTACAAAGTGAAATATCCCAGATAATGTGAAGAAGTGCATGGCAGTCCCCCTGAGACTTGGTCCTTCACTGTGCCTTCCCACAGCCCTTCTTTCCCCAAGAGCTGCTGACACCAGTTCCCCGGCGAGCTGATGTGCAATAAAAACCTGCACAAGGTTGGGATGCTCTGATTGTGGGAGGAAATTGGGTGAATTATTTCTTATTGAGAGGTGATTCTGTGAAATTATATGTGCTCCACAGCAGAGGTCAGCTCTGGCCAACAAACACAGCCAAGCTCCAGGGAATGTGGGAGGTGAAGAAGGTCCTTTCAGTTTTACTGTTAATGACTGATTTGGAGGTTTCTATAGTCTGTGGTTAGAGAGAGCTCCAAGCAGGTATTTTGGCATAGAGGAGATTGGGTAGATTTGATACAGAAGGTGCAAACTCCAAGAAGGCTCAGATGAGCAGACACATGGCAGCACTAGGACATGATTTTGCTGTGCATTTTGGGATTTTCCAAGAGGCTGATGAGAACCCAAAATCCCACTGACCTAGTTAAAGCTGTGCCTAAGCTTAAAGTACAAAAGGGAAGTGGCTTTGGCTGGAGGGAAAATCCAACTTTTCAAGGAGAGAAGAATGCTTGTAACTGAGCAAAACAGGAACATGGAGCGACTTCTTGTGAGTGGATTTCCAATGCAGAACAATTTGCTTTCTGCAAACAGTATCTGGGGTTTCCTGTGGGTCAGGCTGGGACAGGTTCTCAGGGAAGGTGCCTAGCAGCTCCTGCTGGTGAGGAGGCACCAGCTCAGGAGGCAGCTCGGGATGCTGAAATGCTGCTGGTGATGCCAGCACTTTTGGAAGAGGCTTTCTGCCTCCATGTATATGAGAAGCAGTGGGAGGCTGTTATTGCTGCTGAGAGACTGCAGGCAGTCTTAGTTCTGGGAGTGTTTTGAACCTTCAGGTATTGAGGTGGAGAGGGAAAGGAGAGAATCAGAAATGGAAGGAGATTAATTCTTGAAGCCTGTCTGCATTTTTTTACATAAATTCTGCTCTGCATCCAGACGTGTAAGGCACAGGCTACAAAAATCCCTGCTTCTGCTGTAGGCAGAGCAGAGGATAAATATATATGGATGAATAAACAAGGCAAGTAATCCAATCTCATTGCTAGTATTCAGTTCCTGCACTGTTGCTCTAGGCAACCAGCTTGAGTGGGGATATTGTCTATAACCTTAAAAACTGATTATAGGCTACTTCACTGCCTCATACGGTCTTAAAGAGGATTAGAAGAGAGTGTAAAGCTGGCTTAGGCACTATGTTAACAAAGCCTCAAAGGCATCTGCAGATTTCCTTGTTCACGAAGTGATTAACTTATTTAGTAACTGTGA
This sequence comes from Lichenostomus cassidix, assembly GCF_008360975.1. Classification (NCBI taxonomy): domain Eukaryota; kingdom Metazoa; phylum Chordata; class Aves; order Passeriformes; family Meliphagidae; genus Lichenostomus; species Lichenostomus cassidix. The sequence continues at coordinate 5,838,186 of NC_139496.1, read as the reverse complement.
AAAAATGTGCACATTCGGGGAGCCAGGCTGGTAATAATTAAGAGATGTAACTGTGCCGCCGTGAGCCGCGCTCGGGCTGACAGCTGTCTGTGTTTCACAGCAGCACATCCGGCTGCCTTTGGGAGCTCTGGGGCTGGTTTGTGGGCAGGTTTATCCAGGTGTCCCCCGTGGATGTTCAGCTGGAGGGGAAGGAGTGTGCAGGGTGCAGAGAAGGGCCCTGCTTGTCAGCAGTGCCTGCCACAGCTCTGCAAGGCTGTTCTGAGTCCTGACAGGCTGTGTTTGGGTTCTGCCTGGCACTGCCTGAGGCATTGGGTGACCTGTGCCCATGGGAGAAGCACACAGCAGCACTTTGCTTCCTTCTTCAGCTGCTTTTAAACTAAAGAATCAAAATGACACTGAGAAATGACACACTTATCCTAGGCTGAAGCGTGCTGGTTGGGGCAAACACCAAACTGCCCCAGCCAGGTTTGTGCAAGGTGAAGCCAATCCTGGTTTTGCTTCTTCACAGTTTGACAGCATATGCTTTTTTTTTGATGATAACAAAGCCAGCAAACCCAGCAGAGAGAGCTGTGATGGGACTCTCAGAGGATGCCCAACTGGATCTCTCCTCAGGGTTGGGTGTCACAAGTGTTGAGCACACTGTCTCTGACAAAGAAGGCTTTTTAAAACTGAAAACATGCAAAAATGCTTGGTACAGGTGAATAGCTTGGTTTGTATCCATCCTGAAAGTAAAACAAGTGAAAGTGGTTTGAAATAATGTTCTCCCATTGTGAAAATCCTCAGACATCACAAAGATTAATGGGAGATCTTGAAAGCACAGATAACCACCATCATGAGCGTGTGGTGGATCTGGTATGGATCCTTCCATTTTTGTCAGACCCGATCTGGATGTGCTGGAAGAACTCTTCTATTGATGCACAGTCCATATTTCACTTAACACTTCTAACTTCCATTTGTCCCACAGGTCAATGTGTTGTTGTTTAGTGAGATGATTTCATAAATTCATAGAGAAGCTCCATGAAAATCTGGATTAATAATGGGGAAAAAAGAGGAGATAAGAGAATATCCTGTGTCTTTATAACACACTGTGGTTAAAACTCAAGCTCTTTACCATCCCAAGCTTACATGTGTGTGAAGTGATAGGGAGATGAGAGTTATGCCTTCAGAAGAGAAAGCAGACACTCCAAAGGAGTATCATGAGAACAGTTTCAAATCAGGAATAATTTAAATATGGGAAGATCCAAGAAGTCTGTTAATAGTCCACAAGCTTTCTTCTAGTGGGTGGAGGTAAATTTTGATGTCAGAAGAGTGGAATGGCACTTTGTGTCTTCCATATCTCCTCTTGTTTTGCTGTCATTGCTTCAGCCCCAGATAATGGATAGGTTTTTCAAAGTCACACAGCCTTGACCTGTTTGCTTTGTCACCAAACTCAGCTGAAAAGTTGAAAATTCTGCCTGCCTTTCTATTTCTGGCTTTCCCAGGAGAGGTGAATTCATGAGAGTGAGTTGAAAGGGAGAACTATTGGTTTAAGGAAAACAATTACAGACCTGTGTGTGCTTTCCCACTTAGATTCTCAAAGGAAAATAGGTGCTTTTGAATGCTGCTCTCATGTTAACAGCTCTTCCGAATCTGTTGTAGCTACCTGTGTTTCTTTCAGCATCTTAGGAAGAGACCAAAATAGCATCTCATGGATGAAGAATCTCCATTTTAACCTCTACAAGTGTCAATTGTTCTAAATGTATATGTAGCACTTGGCATCAGGGGTTACAGTTATTGACAGCATCCCTTCCTACACTTGAAAATACATTCTTAATACATGTTGGCTGGAAAACAGCTTAAGTACTTAGCAGTTGTTCCAGTCCTATTTGCTTTTTTCCCCTCCTCTCCTCTTCCTTGAACCACTGTGCATTAACAGTGTTCCCATAATGATGTAATTTTATCCACTTTCCAGCCGACCAGAAATACTGAATATGTTTAGTGGCTCCCAGGGTATGGCACGGATTTATCTGCATTAGCTGATCTTCATCTTTAAAAACCTTGTGTCAGGCAAAGTGTCAGATTTTTCTATCTTGTTTCACAAGAGCTGTATTTATGTGCAATAAAGACCAGTCTGCTCCTTTCACACGTGTCTGGACAATGTCAAAAGGCAGTTTCTATTTTGATTTGGTCTAAGAGGTGATGAGGCCAAGAGAGATTTCATATCTCATGGTCTGCTTGTGAAAGTCATGTCCCTGAAGTTAATTTGCTTAGGATGCTGCTGGCAGTGTGTACTGACATGGGACTTGGTGGGAGGAATGCTCACATCAGGTAAGGTCCTCCACATGTTGCCTGAGGAAGTGGCTTCACACAGAACCTCTGGATTTGTGTTGGTGTGTGTTGCACACAGGCATCTCCCAAAGAGCAGCCCAGAGCTCCAGGGTTGCTCAGCAGAGTGAGAAGGCTGCGAGTTGCCCTTACGTGTTTCATTATGAGACTCCTGGAATAACACTTTAGGCCTGGTTCAAAGCCACATTTTTAATGAATGAGTAATCTCCTCTCTTCCTCTCTAAACTGTTAGCTCCTCAACACATGATGAAAAGAGGCAGGGAAGTTATTTCTCTTCCAGCTGGAGGGCTGGCCAGTGGCTCCAGAGGAGCAGGTTGAGTATGTCACCAGCCACTTGGGCAGGGAGAGAGACTCTGCTCCTTCCCTTTGAGAAAAACAGATGTGCTCCCTCCACCTGCGAGGAGAACACCAATGTGAATCACCTCATCCCCTGCTCCTCCTGAGGGTCATTTATGCTGGGTTTTGAAGCCATTCCATGGCTGAAACTCAACCAACCATCCATGCTCTCCTTTGGCTGTGGATAGAGCTGTAGGGGGAACTGGACACCCTCCAAAACAAACCCATTCCCGTGGTCCAGCAGCTGTGGTAGGAGAGGGAGAATGTTAAACACATCGAGCTGGGGTTTGATTGAGCACTGACAGCTCCTCTTTGGGGCTGAGCTGGTGCTCCACCAGGTACAGCCATTGATCTGTGCATGGCACAGCATGTGGGAAATGCTTCCTTTGCTGCTGTGCAAAATCTCTCTTATGAACTCACCACAGAGTGAATTCCTGCATTTTCCTTCAATGTTCCCTGTGAAAGAGCTGCAATAGGAGTATTTAGGTGCTGTATTCTCTGTTAGCCATACTTTCACCTTGTGTTCATGCTCTGTCTATTCAGTATTACTGGAAATCTTTACATTAACTCACTTGTAAGCTGTGGCAGCTCCCCAAAGAGACAAGTTATTTCAGTAGCTGGGATGTGCTTTGTGGCTGTATTCAGTAACACTGAGAGCCAGGCTCTTCAGGCTGGGAGAGCTGCCCATCCTCTGTGAGCAGGTAGAAAAATCTACTTTTATGCCCCAGGTACGTTGGGAAGGAGGTCTGGATTTTTTCCATCTATAACAGGCTTTTCATGTGTCATTGGGCAAGTCATTCAATCTCTCTTTACAACATCACTCCACTCCGCAGTGTCTATTACAATCTTTATCTCTTTCTGTCAGCTAAGAACATGTTCTTTAGGACAGGGGATTTCTTCCTATGTTTATGTGTAGTTGTGTCATAATTAGGGTCTCTGGGTATTGCCTTAATTCCCACTATAACATCACCAAATTATACTTGAATAAATTACACATCATGGATATTAAATGCTCAGCTCAGTTTCAGTGCAAAATAAAAAGCTCAAATGATGGTAACTTAAACTGGCAATAAAATAGCCAGCATTACGCTTGTAAATACTTAATTTGCAAATGTTTAGAGAATTAGGCACCTGCTATAAATCTTTATTGTGGGCTTTGCACCCTGTTGGCAATCGGTGAGCTATATCTCACTTCATTATGCATGAATGCGTAATTTTCCAAAAGCATAAACGTGGCCTCCAAGGGCACACACATTAATAGCATTCGAATGAACCAATTTGTTTCCTCCCCAACGTGTTTATCTCCCAGCTCTTGGTTGCAAGTGCCAGTGGAAAGGTTAATGGCTCACAGCTCCCTGGCAAATGATGCACTGGTTTAACCTCCTCCAGGGCTGGATTTTTCATTGTCTTTAGCCCTCAGCGTGCTGAAAGTTAACAGCTGCACCTCGTGTGCTGGCTGGGATGGAAGAGAGGCTTCTTTAAATTATTGCACGTGCCCAGGATTAAATGGGTTCCTCTTTCCCTCTTGCTCGTTGTGGCCCTGATTCATTGGGTACACGATGCTTTGGGAGCACTTGTGCCTGCTTCAGCAGAGCCTTTGTGCCATTTTAAACACACAAAGAGCCACCAGAGCAGCTGGGTCTGGTCACCTGCCAAAAGTCAAGCAGCTTTGAGCTGAATTCATGCACAGCACTCCCAAGTGGAAATACCTGGGCAGGCGTGAAAGGAATATACAGCCTGAAAGGTAATACAGGCTGAGGAAATGTTGGATGTGCTTTAAGTACCATCAGAACCACTGGGCAGCACAATTTTATGCTTAAGTTTGTGTGTTTCAGTATTAATGAGGCTCAGTTTTGACAAACTGGGGGCCAAACTATGTGCTTGGTGGAAAAAAAATTGTATGAGTTTCTCTCAATCAAATGAAAAGTGCTTTTTTCTTCCCATAACGATACTGTTGTTTGGTAAACCCAGAACTTACAAATCACAAAAGGGAAGTCCAGTTAAAAACCTTACAAACAAGGAGATTTCTCCTAGGGTTGAATAAGCCCTAGCAGGCTGCTTTTCCCTCACCCCACAGAGGAGGATTTCTGGATGTAGCAGCAGCTGTGTCTGGGATCACACACTGCCACTCACAGCAGAGTTGTTGGCTGAAGTAAATCATTAAGCAAGGGCTGAGAATAATAAATGACTCGGAGAAATGAGGCTTAGGGCTGAATGGTGCGGAAATGGGTAAAGGGAAATGAAACACATGATCATCATATTTGGATAGAAACGGTCAGTATTTTCCCATGCAGATGTGAAGAAAGCCATCTAATCGAGGATATACACTTAGAGATGGGTAGGAGTTGTCCTGATTCTCAGAGGTGGCAGACCTGAGCTCTGCTGAAATTTGTTTTCAGCCTTTCCAAAAATGAAGATGTTCCTTTATGTGCTTAAATACACCTGGAAGTGTGGCATTTTCAGGGCAACCTGGATGAACTAGGGGCAGAGCCATGCTCAAGGACAATGCACCTCCTCAGGAACTCAAATTAAAAAACTACAGCCCAATTAGAAATGCTCCAATTTTTACTATTATTTGCTGCTTAACAGCTGTCATTGGAGGCTCAGGACAGCTTTATGTTGGATGCTATGAATGCATAGAAGAAGAAAAAAAAACCACAAAACTTGAAGATGCTTAAAATCTCTGCCTGAGAGACAATGAATAGATGTAACTGGCTGGGAAGCCAGAGGTGGTGGGAAATGGCTGTGGAACATTTCATCGAGTCTGAAAAGAATCCACTGTCGTCTGAATCTGGACTCTGAGCTATTACATGGAGTAAGCAGCATTAAGTAGGCAGGAATGGCTGTCTTTGAGCAGAAAGGATATTTATTTCTAAGCTTGAGTGATAATTACCATGGTGAAGTCAATGAGTTTTAAAGGAAATAATTAGGCCACAATTACAGGGGTGGGATGAAAAGCCCAACCACGCAAGCTCCTTCTTCCTCCACTAACCTCTCCCTTTCTTTCCCTGTTGTCCACTTGCTGCGTTACCCTGGAATTCCAATGAAAATTTAAGTGTATCTAAATGTAGCCTTGCCCCTGGGAGAGGGAGTGGATCTGTCATCAGGGATCTGTCAGAGTCAATAACATTTCCCCTGCAGCCCCGAGCCGTGCCTCAAGATCTAACATTTCTGTCTGAATTATCAGCTAATGCTCTGACAAATTGCCTGTGATTTTCTTTTTTTCTCCCTGAGTGGATGTGCCTGGTCTGCAGATTAGGTAAACACGGCCGGGCTCTGGTGTGGAGCAGCGGCTGATGATTTCCAGCCAGACATTTCTGTCTGGCCAGGCTGGACATGCTGAGCTCGGCTCTGGGGCTCTTATACCACAAACCTGTCTTAGGAGATACCCACTCACCCTGCCAGCCAGAAATGATGGACTTGGGAAGGTCAGGACCTGACAGAGACATTGAATAACAGGGCTGTGAGTGAGGCTTTGCTCCAACTATACAAAACGGGGTGAGTTGCAGCATAAATTCTGTTGCTAAAATGGGATGCATTGCTGGATTTGTTTTTTTTCTGGCAGTAGGAAACTGCCACTGGTGGCTTAGCCCTTACACACTGAGGACATCAAAATTACTGTGTGATTTTGTACTTGTAGAATGAAATCATCTTTGAGAGGAAAAGCTGTGGAAAATGCCCCAGAGAAGCACCCACGGGGTTTGTTTCTCTGGCCACAAGATTCCAACGCCTCTTGGCAAAAGGAAACCATCACCATCGCCTGCCTCTGCTCTGACTGCGTGAGATCCAAGTCTCTGTGTGTGCCTGCTGTAGAGGTGATTTTCCTTGGAGCATGAGCTGCTTCTTAAACACGGTTGGTGCAGTGGCAGCCTGTAATACTGATCATGAAATAAGATCATGACTGAGGGAGAGGCAGGAGAAATTCTCATCCGAGCTGCCATCGTCAGGATTTACATTCGCTGTTGCAAGTCTCTTCTCTGTAAGTCAGGTGGATATACACTCCCTCCCTGGCCTTTTCCCCATTCCTCTGTTCATAAGCAAACTCCAGACACTGCAAACACCCTTTTCTCCTGCCTGGAGCAGCCACCCAGCCCCTCTGTAAAGGGCTTTCCAGTGCATTTCGAATTCCAGCTGCAAACACGCTTTGCCCAACCCTTCCCCTTGGTAGTTATTAAGTAACATGATGTTATTATTGGCTCTGCTATGAAATATTTGGGAATGCATCAACACTGCAATCTTCCTTCAGGCTGAGAGTACTGCTCTCCCAAACCTTCAGTAGGATTTGGGTGCTGGATTCCCTTAGGCTCCCTTTGCAAATTTTAGTCTTTTACAGGACTGTAGAGTAGTAGAAGCACTATGGGATATGTGACATTTTCTACTGCCATCTTTAGGAGTGCATCTAAAGGAAAATAAAACCTCTAGGTGGACAAGAGTTGTGAGACTAGAGACACACACACTATAAAGTCACAGAGGTGCTTGACAGATGAGCAGTGGCACCAACCAGAAATATTCCTGTATAGTTCTAGGAAGCCAAATGACTAAAACATAGAGATATTTATAATCTTTCTCAGATGTCCACATAAACATGCACAGCAGCCAGGAACAGAAGTGCAGTTCTGGATTCTTTCTGAGCAATCTCAGGCTGGGCACGCTGCTCTTTTATTACAGGCACTGCAAAGATTTATAGAGGGAGGGGTTGAAGAGGAAGGAGAGACAAAGGCTGTTGCCATCTAGAGTATCCCACTTAAAATAAGTATCAGTCATAAGTCATTAAAACAAAGATACCTGTCGACAATGTTTGATAATCGATGGATAATATACACCAGTGAAATTATTAAAGCGGAAAATAATTGCAGAAACTACCATTTCTATGTAAAAACCACCTTTTGCCTGAAATGCCAAATGTTCTATATGTAACGTTTGAAGTGCCCAGAATGAAATCCTTTTCACATTGCAGTGTGTGCTGAGGCACAGAGATAAAATCTTTAATGTCATGAAGATAGATTGCATTTTCGATAGGCTGGAGATTTGGTAGTTAATAGATACAGCAAAGGCCACCTGAACGGATGGAGGGGAATGAATGGGTCATTCATTTTGAGAGGCCCTGTGTCTCTGTCCAAGGCTTTTCTAAATATAGAAATAGGGGATTGCTTTTGCTTGAGCCTTCTATCCCACAGGGCAGCTGCATCCTTCATGAAACCCACCTGCTGGGAACCTCATACAGAGGCAGACCCTTGGTGGGTCACTGTGGTGGGAGAAAGCTCTCTGCTGGCTTGCTTGTTTGGTTTTTTTTGGTTGGTTGTTTGTTTTCTGAAAAAATACTGCCTTTTGCTTGGCTTGAGTATCCAGTCATCCCTGATCTATGGGCAGGCAGAGGTGCTTGGATGAGGATGGGAACTGAGTCAGCAGGGAACTGCCAGTGTTGGGAGGCAGGGCTGCTACTGTCCCCAGATCCCAGCATGGACCAAGAAGGGGACACAGGACCAATACTCAGCCTTTCAGCTAGAAAAGCTTTAAGAACATGGAGTTGTGAACACATAAAAGAAATAATTTCTTGATTCTGCTACCTACTTTCACACTAAGTTAGTGCAGGCAGGAAGGCAATAAAGAATTTGCCAAGTGCGATACATTAAGGCTATTCCTCTTGCCATTAAAGTTTCATGAAAAAGTTCCGCAGACATGTCTTGGTCCTATTTATAGGCATCTTTCTTGCCTTCAACATTATTATTAAACTCTTTTGTTATAGAAAGCTAGTCTGAAAATGAGCTGGCCTGGTAAATAAAACACTTGCTTTTGCCAGCGTACTTATCTCCACAGTGCAATATACCCAGGAATATTTTCCTCATATGTTTTTGTCAACACATTATTGCATATGCCTATTTAAGCAGTTTTAGTACATTCCCAGAGCACTTGCTTTTCCTATCGGTTTGAGGTGAAGTTGTGAGGCAGGCAGCACTTTGTAATTCCTGACCCCAAAATCCATGAGGAACATGCAAGGGAGAAGGGGAGTTTATTCCCCAAATATTCATGGACAGCCCAATAGTCTGCTTGAGGTCTTGTGCCTTGGAAGTGCTTCAGAGCAGGTGCTTCAACCATACACCAGTTTTTCCTCCACTTCTGGGAGTCAACCTACAGTATTCACTAGAATGACAATGCTACAAAAAAAATCGCTTTAAATGCTTGTTAATTATTTTGTTAAACAGGGTTTTCTGCTCTGTATTATTAACAAGGCAAATTAAAGCAGGAGTCTGTGATGCCCAGAAAACATCTGCTCGACGAAAATGAAATGCTAAACCCAAAAGCTCCCCTCTGTGCCTTGTTTACATCCAGCTGTGCCTCTTCCAGGATGTTTCTGCTCCCCCAAGGTGCACCCAGGACAGCTGGGGAGAATACCTTACATCTCCCTATAGCAAGAGCAAAACGATCCCTATGCAGAAAATGCCAGAAATTCTGAGTATTAGGGACCCTAATTTCTGTCCTTTTCTGAAAGTTTTTCCACCAATATGCATGAAAACTTATCCTTAGTCAAGTCTATAGCCCTTAAAAGACAGACATTTCTCAGCTCATCCTTTTTTTACCAGGAAAGCATTTTGGATACTTTTGGCATGAAGAACCATGGCTCTTCTCTGCAGGTTTAGTGTTTAAATTTTTGTTACTTCTATTCCATTCCTTACACTCGTGTTTTTCAAGGGTGAGATGAATTTACACAGACCCCTCCTACCCTGTCCATTTTGTCAAGGTCTTGCACTGGGTGCTGCCTGATGGTTTGTTGGGCTGGACCTAGGAAATCAGTGAATTTATGTTCTGTGTAGAAATAGCATTTTCTTAATAGAAGAAAGTGTGTGAGGATGTGAGGAGCTGAAACTTGGCACCAAAGAGACCCAAAGGAAGTAACTATGTGGCTCACCTGGAAGCATTTCTGGATTTCCAACTTCTCACAGCCCTCTCTGCTTGATGGGATGAAGCAAGAACCAAAGAGCAACTCACTCTCTTCTGCAATAACTCAGTGACTGCAGCAAGTGCACTTCCAGATGTGAGTAGAGCAAACTTACTACCATTAGAGTAATAAAAAGAGCCTGTGACAGCATCTAATCTAAGTCAGATCGTGAAAGATCAATCAGTGATTGTCCTTGTCATCAGTGATAACATTGTCTCACTCACAGTTGCTTTGATGCCAGGGATAATCTTGATGTAAGAACCACAGATCTGAATTCAAATGGGGGAATCAAGAGGCTATTTCTAGCTTGATTTTTCCCCTCAATCTGAGCCATGGATATGTTTATTAGAAACTTGTTCCTAACTTTCTTGATGGTACCTCAAAATTCCCCATAACCCATACTGCTGTGCTCTGTGCCTCTTGCTAGAAGTTAGCCTTTAGAAGGTTCACCAATGAGGTCTTTTCAGCTGAGAAGGTTAAAAAATAACAAAAAGCCTCCTTTCCAGGCTTTTTGCTGCTCTCTTGCCCTGAGTCCAGGGGTGCAAAGTCCCCTGGCTCAGCTGGTCACAAGCTCTACCAGCAGCATCCTCATGTCCTCAGGGGGTCCTCAAAGAGAAATCCTGAATATGTAAACCACAAGCACAAAAAAGTTACCGAGTGCCTGTGCTGTTGTTTATACATTTAGATACTGTGATTAAATTACATACATAATGCATAGTGTTTGTAATACATTATTAATAATAATAATACTGTCTTGTGTTATTCGACTAGAAGAGACATGCTCTGAGTGATGGTTCATTGGTCTATTCACACACAATTTTCATACATCTCTAAAGATTACCATTTTAACAGCTTTCTGTATGGATACTGCCAGGCAGTTACATTTAACAGTGCATAAATCTAATTCCCTCCGCACTCAATTTTCTCAGGCAGCAGAATCAATTTGAATCTGTCAGGATTTTATTCTAAAGTCTATTAATGCCTCCTGCCTTTTTCTGTATTTCCTCCTCTCTCTCTCTCTCTTTCTCTCACTTAACAATCTCAGTCTTTCATGAATTCATTCAGCTGCAGAAAAAGATGCCCCACTGATACAAACACTCTTTTATCTCTCTACAACAGAAACCTAATTAGGTGTGAAGGAGACACAAGAAAGGTCACAATTAGCCCTCCAGCAATAAAGGTTAGCAGTTGTAAAATCCTATAATAATGCTGTTGAACTTTGTTATTATCAATAATGACGGCCTTTGACAAGGTCAAGTTCATTATTCTTAGCAGCTATCACCGAGCTGCTGAACATCACTTACCATCCCTCCTCAGCAGCCTCATCCCTTCCCTGCTCCCTCCTGCCCTGCCTGCTGCCACAGGACCTCTCCCACCTCATGGGGCAGCTCGACCCTTTGGGCACATTTCAAGACATGCTTTAATATTTTTTGTATTGAGCTGTGCTGAAGGATGGCTCGCTGAGCTTTTTAATTATTAGTTAAAAAAAAAAATCGCCTGTAGGTTTTTTTTTTTTCTCTGTGCATGGGTGGAATGATTCTGCCTAATTAAGAACTTAAATGGAGATGGTAACAAGAAAGTCATAGGAAATGTGTCCTGGTAACAGCATTTTGGAATGGAGGAGAGACAATTATATGCTTTGCCATTAAAAGCCAGTGGATCTCTGACACCTTCAGATGCTTGATTTTTGGGTTGCTTTCATGCCTGTTAAAGAGGACATCCCAGGAATCTGACTCCACCAGAAATGTTCCTTTTTAGTAGGGCTCTTGAAGAAGCAAGATGAGCTTGCCTTTACTCTTTCACCTACTTGTTCTGGAGCTTCTAAGGGTCAGAAATCACATTTAACCTTATTTTCCAGTTCACCTGGAATTTGAACAAATAATCAGTGATGTGTAAGGTGGGAAACTCCTGCCCTAGGCTACTGCTAGACTCAGTGGAGGGACAAAGGGAGGCAGAGAGAGCAGCGATTCAGATCTCAGATGGGCTGAGCAGTCCAACTGCAGAAGCGGAACAGCATTTGTGCTGCCTGCAAACTCCAGGATTTGTGCAGTGCTTGACAGGAAAAAACATGTGCTGAGAATAGTCCTTAATTCATGGCTCAAGGCTGGAGTTCACCCAGCATTCTCAGGGAGTGCAGACACAGATCACTGCGCTCCTTAAGGATGTTCCTGCAGTTCTCCTGCTTCATTGCCTCCCTGCTCCCCAGTGCCCGAGCGCTCAGGAGCTCATTGCAAGCTGCCCTAAGTCGGCTCTGCTCCTCTGATTTCTGCTGACTGACACCAGGGGAGGCTCTGGGTGGATAAACATCACGCAACTGAAAAAAGAAAAATGTAGGAAATGGGGATAAGAGAGGCCAAAGCTGCTGAATAACTAAAACCGAATAACTGAATAATTAAAATGCCAGCAACTGCCCTAATAGTAAATTTTAAAAAGGAATTAACAACTGCCAGGAAAACCTAGGTTAGAGTTTGAAATGCTGATCTGAAATCAGAGCAGTCATGTTGCTTGGATATAAAACTTGGTGACATGGTTCTTGATACTTTTAACTTCCAGTTCTGAGAAAAGCAGAATGTTGCACCCAAATACACTGAGTGATGAGAATCCTCCTGTCTCCTCAGCTGTCCCTGGCAGATGTACCTTACACACCACTGCACCCTGCTGCCCTCCTCTCCCTGACAGAGCATTCAATAGGGAAAAGCTTCCAAAAGGACATGTTACAGCAGTAAAATTGTGGCTTTTCTTTGTTAAGTGATTCAACTCTAGGAGGAAGATAAGCTCTTTAGCTTCCCTGTTGTCCTCATAGCACTCACTGGGCATTTATCTTGCTAATGTTTCTCTGTTGCAATTACTACCCCGTTGGTAGGAGCTTTTATTTGCATAAGGCAGCAGATTTTTTTATTTATAAAGCCAAGGATGCGTCCTTGTACTTCTGCAAGAGATTTATTGGCTGATTGACATTAAATGCCAATTTTATCAAAATATTGATTGGAAGAATTCTTGTGCTTCCATTGTATCCTATAGCTATATCTGATCACAGCTCCATCTAGCCAGTGCAATATGTTGCTTGCCAGACTAGAAAATGATGTATGAGCCATCTGGGCAATGGGCCCAACCCTGGGCAAGATTAGTGCTTCAATTAGCTGCTGATAGCATTCCATTAGAATATTGGTTTCAAAGAGCACTAAACAAGAATGTTGTGCTTTGATTTTCAGATTTAATTACTTCCATCAGGGCTATAAATGAACTCATTAGTCTTAGTGGCTCTAAAAACCTAGAGACAATAGAGTGTTATTGCTATTGTTCTTGTGGGCTGTGCAAACACTGCTTTCCAGAGGCTGCTGGGAATGGCTATCAACCTTCCCCATTTCCTAGTGGGGCTGACCCTGTGGAGCCTCTCTGGAATCAGCTCTGGTGATCTCTGGGGGGATCCAGGGGGGATCCAGGGCCTGCTCCCAAGTGGCAGCGTTGTCTGGGGAAAATTACTGTGGAGTAAACTCACACCTTAGCAGTACTTGGCTGCTTCTCTTTTTAAAAGTTATTCTTGTGTTCTCGGTTTCTTCCTCTATCTTACTGTAAGGTTGGCCAGAGCTTCTAAGAATTCTTGAAGCTTTTTTATTTTTTTAAATTTTTTATCCACTGCATCAGGATTTCATGACACCTTTTTCCCTAATTTTGCAGAAAATTTGCCCTATGTGTTTAATTTTATTGTCTTTGCCTTTTCCTGTTGACTGAAGCAAGGGAAATGCAGGTGCTGACAGTCATTCCCAGTGGCTGGAAGCTCCTGAGCTGAGCAGTTTGGCCTGGGGAAGAAACCCTCTCCCAAGCAAGTCAGGCTGTCACTGAAGTCACCATTGCTTTGGGCCAGACCAGAAGGTCCCAAAGTCCCTCCAAACTAAATTGTACAATAATTGTGTGAGGAGAAGGGCAAAGTGAGCAGTCAGCTGTGTTGGGGAAGGGGCAGTGCAGGATTACCAAATCAGAACCTCTGGTATTTATTGAAATGAAACCCCCCAATTCCGTGTTGCCATTAGTTCAGCAGTGCATGATGTTGTTTATTAAAACCTTAAATTTTGCAGAGCTTTCTTTAATCTGAGGTGAATTTCACTCGGTCAAAGTCCCTTTGTTTTTTCTGGTTTCCTTCTGCAAGAGGAAGGATGCCATGTGTAAATAAAGGATATGATGCTCTGCACCACTGACTTTTATTAAATTAAAGCTGTAATCAGTACAGTATGTCTTAACCATAATATTAATGTGGCTAAACCAGTAAATGCTCTCATGTTTAAAGCCCAACACCTGCTTTCTATTAGCGTCTGGATAGTTATTTGATTTTTCATTTTTCATTTCAATAGAAAATTCTTTGATGAAATCCATAACTCACTTGTAATTTTTAGCTCCCAACCCTGCATAAATCCCAGAATATGATTGGAAAAGCCTGCTCTCACATCTTAAATAAGTTTATCCGAAATTTTGCCAGACTGTTGGGATAATGTTGGGAGTTGAGGGAAGTGAGTAAAAATGCTGAATCCTTTGTCATCACTCAGAATTTTGCCTTTGGCTTCCAGCAAGCACCTCCTCTGCAGCTCAGAACAGTGGAAGTCCATCCTTTCGAGGCTTCTGCTGGTCACACACCTCTTCCCCCTCTTTTGCTCTTCCCTGTGGTTTGCTGGGAATCTGCAGCAGGAATGCCAATGTCCACAGGGCTGGGAGGCAAAATGAAGGGGAAGGGGACAGCAGCTGGGGCAAACAGAGCTGTGCTGCTGATGGGGAGAGGCTGAAGCCAGGCTAGGCAGTGCAGAGCCTCCTCTCAGCTCCTTCCTCAGCTGTGCCTGGCTGGGGACAAGAGCCAACCCATGGAGAGGGAAAGAAAACATCCCTGCTTAGTCTGCTCGAGGGCAAAGCCCGTGGTGGAGTCAGTCGGAGTTTGGATGTGTACTTGGGTGATTTTTTTCCTATCTGAGTGCTTTCAATGCCATTCTCAGTAGTCCTGGAGCCATTCTCAAGTGTTTAAAAATAGAACAAAGTCTCTCTCTCTCTCTCCCTTCTTTCATTTCCCATCTTCAGGGGAATGGTCTGCTGGATGTGTTTGTTTTTCTGGTTCTGCTGTGCTGGAGAGATGGGAAAAATGAGGGTGAGGAGTCTTCCTCCATGGTCACTGTTTTGTCTAGTCAACTTTCTGTTCTCTAGTGCCAACTCCTGTAAAGGCTGAACTACTTCTATTTTAAAGACTATTTGGACTAGAGAAAATCAGATAGATTATACACAGTTGTCAGAGTTTCTGTCAGCAGATGAAAGCAAGATCACTGTTGGCTTCTGGCAAGTATTTCTGACTTAATCCTGTTCTGCTGCTGCTTTCCTGATGTATCCTGCCCTAGCAGTGCTCCTGCAGTCAAACCTCACAAGGTTCTCATCTCCCACCATGGTCATGCCCTGGGATGAGTTGTGCAAAAGTAGAGCACAGAGAATGGCCGTGCTGGGATTGCAGGAGTACCTTGCTTTCCTCCTGACCCCAAGCCTGATGGGTTCTTGCAGCTGGCTGGTGCTCACAGCAGATTTTAGATCTGGCACACACCAAGCAGAAGGGAGATGTGGTGCCAGCAGTGTTTAAAGTCTGATCCTGCCAAGGATAGCAGAGGACACCATGACCACAATGCAAATACCCAAATCCTGAGCTTAGGCTTTCCTAACAATACTGGTGGCAACAGGACATGCCTCCTTCCCATCACCCTGCTAATGCTGGCCTTGAAGGAGGACACAAGTTTAACTGAGTGAATGAATTAGCAGAGCTCCTGTGTAACTCGTCAAAGACCTCAGATTCAGCATTACCAACCCAAGTCTGGGGCAGCAGTATCCTAAAAACCCTGTAATAAATTAGAACCCAAATCCTGACGGGCTGTCACATTTGATATACAGATTGTCCAAACACCACTTGCTCTCAGTTTGTCACCAATCATGCGAGACTGAGGAATAAACAGCAGATGTTGGGACTGGGAGATTTCTCCCTGGCAGGCTGGTGCCTCCAGCCGGCGGCTGCTGCTCCCGGTCACGTTCAGCCCCAGAGCCAAGCCGGGGATTGTGGCTCCGAGACCTCTCCAGTGAAATCACTCAGGAGCTCCTGTTTCCTAACGACAATCCAGCAGTGGTTTATTTGAAGGCTGAGCCAGCTTTGTATCAAAGCCAAATATGTCTGGCTTGGCACCGCGAGCTCGCGCCGGAGCCAAGCAGCTGGAGCAGACTGTACATGTATTTAAAGAGAACAAAAACAGAGAGACTCTCAAGTTATCTCCTCCAAGAGGTCAATCAGAGTGCCAGATTGCAGTGCCAGGTTTTGCATCAGGCTTTCTCTGCTCTGTCCCTGCACACCTACAGGCCCAACTCTCAGGCTAAGGTTTGATTCTCTTCTAATTTCGCACCTCCTCCTGCCTTTCTTCTTGCAGTCTGCTAATTGCAGGAATTGCAGCCCTGTTGGTTTCTCAGCTTTTTTCTTCTTGGGGACAGGTTCAGTTCACATTCTTTGCAATACACTCCACCATAATGAAAAGCACTCTAGGATTTTCTGCATGGACTTGTCTCAAAGCTGAGTCCATCTGAGCTTGAAGGGGGTAACCTTTGCCATCACACAAAGGAGCAGCAAAAAGTCTTTGGCTTCAGGATTCCAGTCCTGTTCTCCAAGTCAGGGATCTGCTGCTGCTCCACTGGCTCCACTAAATGATGGCTTATGGGATAATTAACCATTATTAAGGCTGTAGTTGCCCCAGCTGACTGCAGTGGAAGAGGCTGTGCTTGAATGCATAAAAAAAGGCTTGCTTTCATTAACTCATCACTAATTTAATCCCTCTTCCTTGAAGTAAGATGTGTTCAGATGCTGGACAAGATGGATCCTCTTTCCCTCTGGGCTTCAGAGGTGCTTCAGGTATCTGTCTGAACAATGGACTGAGAATGAGAAGGAAGCACATTGGATCACAAGATATTATGAACTCAAGGCAGACTCTTTCTTGTCTAATTAACAGTTTTACCCATATTATTAAATCCACGTTTGCTCATAGGTCACCACAAATAAGAAATCTGGAACTCCATTTTCAAAGCATTTCCCATTATGTAGTAGTAGGAGATGTATCATAGTTTTTCAGTAAATTGGTTGGTAAATTTTTTGCTCTCTCATCTTTACTGCTATAACAAACAAACAAAAAAAATTTAGGTCTCTAGGTTTTTTTGGGGGGGGATTTGTTTGCTTATTTGTGCTCCTACCCATTACCTTGAATCAAGGAAGTAACACAGATAAACATGTTTGACCTGCAAACAACTGCATGAATAAAGGGCAAAGCCTGTTTACTGAAGTAAATCTTGGAGAGATGCTGGTGGAGAGGCAAATTGTCACGTCCAGTGGTCATTCATAATCTTGCTGCAACATGTGACTGCTGAAACTGCCCTTGATTTTGTCCAGCGCTCAGCTGAATTCCCCAGAGAACTGAGGTGCAACCCAGTTAAAGGTAATTAGCTCTGACTGGTTTCTGTGCTCTCTGAATTGCCTGGGAGATTCACAACCCTTGAAATGAGAAATCGGCGACCTTTACATAAAATGTTTGTTCAAGACTCTTCATAAATGAGGGAATGTGATTGAATTGGAGCCCTGGTGAGGATGGGCTGATTTCAGTGGCACTGCATTAATTTTGCATCAGATGAAGCCTTCACTCTGTCCTGCTGCTGGAAAGACAGGAATGAAAGATGGGATTGGGGAGCACCTTATGGGTGTTATCCCTGGTG
Source organism: Lichenostomus cassidix (assembly GCF_008360975.1). Lineage (NCBI taxonomy): Eukaryota > Metazoa > Chordata > Aves > Passeriformes > Meliphagidae > Lichenostomus > Lichenostomus cassidix. The sequence continues at coordinate 5,820,827 of NC_139496.1, read as the reverse complement.
TTTGCAAAGCCTGAGCTGCTGGAATGATCCTGTGCAATCCTTGGTTTGCTCTGGCACTTGTGTTCAGACTGGGTCCAGTGTTGGTTTGTGTCAGCTCAGGGCTTTTTAACAAATTCACAGCAAATATCTGCTTGAAGAGATGGAGCTCTGGGGCAGGGTGAGAGTTCCTTTGGAAGATAAATGGAAATGTCACCAGCCCCACGGCGCTTAGGAGGTGAAATACCTTTCCAAGGTTCTTTATTCTGGCAACAGGGAGCTTTTAATGATCACGTAGATCTGCATGGGAAACTAGAGGAACAATGTGTGTATAGTGGGTGTTGGGCCTGTTATCTAAATATAGGTAGCATTGTGTGTATTATCTCTGTTTGTTTAGCCAAAGTAAGATGGGCATTAACATTCTGTTTCAGTCTTAATTAGAGGCTGATAAAAGCACAAGGTGATACTTAACAGTCTTGACAGTGTAATTCATCTAAAATTTCCTAATAATATGGTTGCTGCAGTCTTGGAAGGGCTGATTTAATGACTTTCACACACTTAAGGCTTGGTACCCACAATATCAAATATGTTGGTTGCTTAGGAGACAAAATTAAACAAAGCTGAACACATTTATTTTCTCCCTTTTTACTGCACAGAGGATTAACTTATTGCAATATTTTTCTCTATTAAATGCCTAAGCTTTAGGTGTTTAAACAAATGAAAAAAACCAAAACAAACCCAACCTAACAATCCAGATCCCCTATTAAATCAGCAGATGGCTCCTAGAGCCAAATTAGGGACCTGTGATAGAACCATAAAAGCTCTGCTTTATACAGTGCACATGTTCAGAGTTGGCAGTGTTAAATGAGACCTCCACACAATCTGCTGTGAGAAATAGCCTGGCTGGCATTGACCCCTTCCTTTGTATAATTCAGCACTGTGTCATCAATTGCAATTGCACAGACGTCTCTGCAATTTAGCAGACCTTGTAAGGACTGACTTTCCCAATATTTGTTTAAGATGAACTGTATAAACTTGTTATTAGTAGTCTGCCAGAGGAAGGGAGATAGCAGTGTTTGCATTAGGCTACATAAAACACAGCACCTGGGCAAGGTGCACCAAGCCTGTTCCCAGCAAATGGTCTTGTTTCAGGGTCTGCTGCTGATCCTGAAGGCAAAAGTGAAGTTCCCAGCAGCAGAAGTCAGGGCAAGACCATGCCTTTTCTATTTTGAGCCGCAGTTCAGAGCTTGTACGGCTGAGTAATTAAATTTACTAATTTTAAAAAGGTCTCTGAGTTCCCCTGAGCAACACAGGCAGCAGAGCAAGGCTGCGGTGGGGTTTGATTGATCTCATCTCAGTTTTATGTCTGTACAGGCTCACTGATTTCACCCACAGCCCCAGGAACTGCTCATCCTCCCAGTCACCCCACCCTGGAATGGGCTGTGGGATCCCAGTGTCCACCCTGGGGCTCCAGAGAGGCCCTGAGCAGTGACAGCTCAGAGCTCCAGCCTGGAATTATCTGCAGAACTCTCAAACTGTCTTTTAGTTTCCAAACGTAACCTTAGTTTAAGATGGGAACACCCCCTCCATTATCAAAACCACATTGTTACAGCTGATCAGAACAAAATGCCTGCTTTTTCCCTCCTGCACAGAAAGCCTGGGATAGGGAGGAGTGAGGGAAAAGCCCTGGAACAGCAAGGCTGATGGTAGCAAATATATGGGCACTATTTCATTTTTCATTGAGTTTCTCTTTCCTTTCCTTGCTATTTCTCCCTCCCCACAGTATCTCTGCATTGATTTTTCACTCTGCCTGTTTATAAATGTTTATAAAGCATTTAGAGAGCCTAGGGAAGGAAAGGTCTCCAAGTATTTAGTGGAGGAAGAACTTAAGCACTGAGCTGGTGTATTCCTGCTGACACTGGGCAGTATTTCAAGCCAGGCAGAGTCCTGCTCCTGAGCTGTGCTGCTGCTTGGGTGGGGATGGCTAAAGCAGGCAAAATCTTAGCTTAGCCTGTCTCCAGCCACTGGTGCAGGGAGCAGGAGGGGTTGGAACAGCACTGCCATCTGAAGCTTGGGTGAAACCAATGCAAGTGATAAAGGAAACAAGCACATATTATTCCACATGTACTGTTTGCTTTGGGCAATGAACTTTATTTTCACATGAAACACTAAATGACCTTCTTGTCTTTCCACGCTCTGAGTGAAGTCTTGATGAAATTGGAATGGAGATGTTATTAGGCCAATAAATACATTTATTGATACTATCATGCTGTTCATTAGAGAAATGAAACAGATCAGGATCTTCATTTAACTCACAGGAAAGACACAGAAATTCGTCTCACAGGTGTCCCAATGTTTCTGATACCTGGGATGTTAGTGTAGCTGCAGTCCTACTGTACATTTCCCTCTACTACTTGTGTATTTCTAATTCTACATCCACTTTGCCAGCCTAACAGCACCCATGTCCTTAACGCTGATAGAAAACTGCATTTGTCAAGGTGGAAATAGGGTCTGCCTGGCACAGGTGCAGGAGGTTCCACAAAATGCTGGAGGAGCTGGCTCAGCTGTTGTGCATCAAACACTTATTGCAGCGTGAGCTTTTAGCATTGTTGAAAGGTAAAGCATTCACTGTTTCAAAAGGGTTGGGGAATGAGGAAAATCATTACACGTTATTTTTAAAATTTTATATCCCTGTTTCCCCCTCGTAATCCTCCTTAAACATATCAAACTGGATATATTTGAAACCCCTGAGGCTTAGCTGATGCTCCATTCCCCACCCCTTTTCACACAGCTTCATCCAATTCCTCCTTGATTGGCCCAACAGCTCATTAGGGGCTTCTGCCTCTTTCTCCTGTTTGTTGGTGCTGCCCTGGAATGTGCTTACGTGAGTCCTCTGCTTACGGATTTTACTGGGGTAGGAACCAGGAAAACAGCTCAACATCCATCTTGGAGTTGAGGGGAGTGAAGGGCTGCCACTTCAAGTTCCTCCTGCTCTCCAGATTTGCTTGGAGTGTGGTCCCTTCCTGGAGATGCTCAGCACGACCAGAGCTGGGTAAGTTATAAGAGGCAACATGCCATCAGTGTGTTTTGAACCATGGCCAGCGTGGTGTTTCAGAGGAGTTGGGGTTGTTTTAACAAGGCAGTGAAATCTACAGCAATTTCCTTCTGTTGCTTTGTGTTGAATGCTGTTTTTTTTTTCTTGAGGGTTTACTTTTAGCAAAGTGTTGTTTGTCTAACTTCTGCTGATCCCTGTGCTTTCATATTCTGAAGTTCCAGTATTTAAAGCACTGTGTTTTACTGGAGGCCTGGGTGCTGAAGGTGCCCTGGTAATTCTACTGTTCCAGCTGAGGGGTGACAGGAAAGGCACAACTTCTGAACTACAGTGGGTGACTTTATGCCACAGATCTGCTTATAACTGTTCTGAGGGGGATGTTGGCAAAGTTAGTGTCTTTTATGAAGCAGTTTTCTAAAGGAAGCTCTTTTTCTTCTGCAGTTGAAATGTTTTGCATGAAGGTGTCTATTTTAAAGATGTTTTGACAGAAAAGTTTGGAAAGGAGTGTTTGTTTTGACTCCTTTGTTTTGTTTGAGCTGTTTTTTCAGTGTTTCAGTGAAGTGGTTTCTTGTTTCTAAACAGAAGCATTTTGAAATTTCTGTTCTGCAGAATGACTTGAGATTTTGAGCTTTTGTTCTAATTCAGAGTAGCAGCAACCTTGGAAGTGTCAGGATATTCAGTAGGCTTAGGATTCATCCACCACCAGGTAGGATATGATATCTTTTTGGGTAAACTTCATTTATAATTGCTTCTGCTCTCCCCTCTGTAGGTCTTTAGCTTGGGACTTAGTTGTGAGAAAATGGTTGCCAGAATGCTTTCAGATAGGGTCTCCTGGCTTGAGAATTGCATGGGTTTAGTTATTTATGCAGTTAAGAGCTTTGCATTTTTCGAATGCATTACTCAAAGGATTTTGATGAGTTGTGCTGGGAGAGGAGGCAGCTGCAAGGCCATGGACTGAGCCTGGGTTGCATTCAGCTCAGGGTATTCTCCTGTTTTCTGCTCTTTTCTCATAGCAGCCAGCATTGGCACTGTGCATAAGTCCCTCTTTTCATGACAGAAATGACAAATTTGGTGGGGATTCTGGTGGCTAAGATTGGGAAAGCCCTTCTGGCATGAGGCAGAGAAGGGGCTGCTGTCCCAGGCCACCAACACAGAGCAGCCAGAGCTGCACTTGGGCTGCAGGTCCTGGATGACAGGATGTGGCTCCTCTGAGATCTCAGGTGGTTCTTTAGACTTTCATATCTTTACTGTATTTTGATAAACCAATGAAGCTCAGAATTATTTTGATTTAGACAGTCCCAAACTTGAAAACAGCTAGACTTACACAGTCAATAAACCAAAACTGTCTCTTCAGCACTGCACTGACAAGGCTCAGAAGAAAGACACACAGAGAACCTCTCCACTAATATTAAACTGATTTGGCCATTTTTATTCTATAAAGGAGGCTGGTTATGAGATTTAAAAAGACTCATATATCATGCTGCCTCATTAATTTTCCATTTGGGCTCAGCTGTCAGAGGATACCATATTAAACTGCTGCCTGGAGTAGTCTTCGGTGGCAGAGAAATGATGTTTGATACCCTTTGCATTTCACACAGTCTGTATAAAAGGTCTCCTTGATTTGCCATCCCTATTATTTTCTGTCAGAGAGCCCTGCATGGCCTCTCCAAAATAATATCACCTCTCCAAAACCCTGAAGGTCTATTTGTGGTTTCCATGGTGACAAAATGACCCATAATATTCTTTGACTACTTCAGTAAATGAAGGACACAACTGGGCCTTTGAAGAATAATAGATTTTTTCTGTTTCTTAAGAAAAGATGTACTTGTGAGCCCAAAGAGGGGAGGGGGGAAAGGATGAAAAAGATATTAAGGGAAGAGATTTGGCTTGTAACTCAAAGGACTTGCTGCTAGTGTAGCAGACAGCACTTGTTGAAAAATAGACCTTGAGCCATCTGGTACCAAAACAGAAGTGGGATATAGCCCTTGTGATGACTGAGATGAAGGAGCTTTTGCTGTAACTCATTTTTACAATAGCTGTGCTGCTTAATTCTGAATTCTGTGACACGCAGGGCCAGGCGCTGCAGGTGCAAGTGTGTGGTTAAAACATTTTCCTCCAGGAACTGTCAAACCCCTGCTCTGTGCTGTGTGGGAGGGAGGATGGGATTTTCCAGCAGAGCTGGCCTGGGGGACAAGTGGGTGGGAAGGAAGCAGCGAGGCTTTTCTCAGGGTATCTGCAGAGTTTGTGGGAAAGGCAGGTTTGCATTTTGAGTCCCTGTGCAGGGCAGGGGTTGAGCTGCTGGAGCTGCTGCTGCTGTTGATCTGATGCTCACTCCCAGCACTGTGGGGCTGTCCAGGCTGCTCTGCCTGCATCCTCTCTTGGGTGGAAAGCATCCTTCTCTGTGTGATGAATTGTGAGGTCTGTACTTCATGGATGCTTTGCATAAAGCTGGTGAAAAATCTGTAAACTTGTTGGTCCAGTGAGAGCATTCACAGCGTGCTCTGGAAACACACTTTTAACCAAAACCACATCTTGCAGGTGAAGAAACAGACAAAGCAGGTACCTGAGCTCAGCAGAGCACTGCACAGCCTCTGTGGGGATGCTGGGGAGGAGAATAACTTCCTTCCCCAGTTACTTTGGGATAATGCCCTTTGCTTAGATGAGCTATAATTCAGTTTTCTTTAGTGCACACTCCCAGCCTGCCCAGTGATGCTGTCCATGATCATTAGCTGCTGGGTCAGAACTGGTATGTCAGGTCTGGCTGGCTTCCTTTAGGTCAGACTTGTGGAGAAAGAGTAGATAAAGTGCCCCAGAGTAATAGCTGTGAGATTGCTGGGCTGCACCACTTCCAGGTGGTTCAGGTTAGCCTGGGTAGGTAAAATCCAAGCAGCTGAATTATCTGAGCACAGAGGAGGCTGCACTGCAAAGCAGAAAAGTTCAGGATGTTCCCAGGTGCCTCTCAGTAATTCCTGCTGCTGGAGTTATCAAGCTTTTCTTGTGTTTTCTTTTGGGTGTATTTTACCTCCCAGTTCTGGAAGAAACAGGGAAATACAAAGATGACTGGAACTTGAAATTTAATTCCAGAATGTCCTGGTGGTTTGCAGATGTCCCTGAAATGACTTTAACAGCTCTTCCCATCTCTGAGCAAGCTAGTGCTGCAAGAGGGGACCAAAGTCTGCTGTAATTAGTTACTTTTGTCCCACATTTTGGTGTATTTTCTTGTAGCTTGAGTGTGCTTTTGGGCTTAAAAATAAATTAACAATATTAAAAAAACCCAACCAAACAAAAACATTTGCATGACTGACTGCTTATTTAATACAGAACTGTAACTGAGGCAACTTAAATAATATAAACAGAGGAAGAAACGAGGGCAAGATTAAGCCAATAACCAGTCTAAAACCACATTTGCCACCAACCTTGAAAATCTGAGGGAAAATTTTGCCTGGTTCCTCTGTTCCTCACATGTGCATGCCTTTGGCAAGGATGATTAAAGTCTGTGCTGCTTCCCCTGTAATGTGAACAAAGCCCTTCAGAGCCCTATTCTAGCTTCCTCTTAGCATCGTGTTTGGCTTCCTTTGGGACTGACCTTTTACTGCCCACAGCCCACCTCCATCCTGTTAGAGGGCCTGCAGAGAGTTACTAAGTTAAACATCATAAATCCCACTATAAATGATTACACAGAGCTTTTCACTAACAATCTTCTGTGGGGATATCAAGCTTGATAGAAGCATAAATCATTTAAAGAACATCTGCCTAATGAGGGGTAACCTGGAACTGCTTCCCTGAGCCTGAGTGTACCAAGGGAAAAAAAAAATTGTAGGCATTTGGCCTATTTTAGCTGGTGCCTGCTGGATGTAGGTTGGTTTCTGTTGTCACAACTGGCTCTGCTGGACACCTGGGATTTGCCCACATTCCCTGACAGTGACATTTGCTTTGCCTGCAGCCCATGGCACCAAGAATGAGGGATGTAGGCTCAGTTTAGTGCTTGCTGCTGTAAAGAGAGACTGATAATGTGTCTAGACACCAAGTTCTCCAGAGGCAGAGGAGTCAGAAGAGGAAAGCCAAGCAGGTGGCTTGGAGGCAACCTGAGCAAAGACAGCCATGGTCTGGGAGCTGTGGTTTGTGAAATGGCAGCAGAATTGGGGAAGTTGAGAACAGGAGTGTGATTTAGGAGGTGGGTGGAGAATGCAGATGGACTCACCTTGCCAAGCCCTTGCTGGAAGCACTGTGGCAGGACACACAACATCTGTGAAGGGAATATGGGAGGGTGCTGAGCACAAGACTCACCATCAGTGCAAGGGTTGATTTGCCAGGGAAAGAACAAGGTGAATTTGAAGGAGGGAGTTTAATAAAGTTAAGCATCAAATCATGGCTGATAGATAAGGAAAGTGTTGATAACTACAAGGCAAGAGTTTCCAAGACAGCCTGATGCATTTTTTTAGGATCCATCATGTGTGAATCAAGGCTAACAAGTCTGTTTGCAGATAATCCTACAGGCAGAGAATAAACTTGGCACTGGAAAGGCTCTGTCTGTTCATTAAGTGTGATGGGAAGAGTTTGAGTTTCCCATTCCCAGTCACAGCTAAGCCAACCTGTGACTTTGCCCATCTGAAAGACAACTGACTGCCAAACTGATGATGGAAGGACTATGGTGTGAGGAGAAGGAATGGAAGCTTTTCTATTTAAAATCACTGGATCATCAGGAAAGGTGTAAATAAACAGCAACAGTAACCTTGGAATGCAATTGAATCACTCCTGCTGTGCAAATTTGACTGCCAGATGCTCATGGCAAGTCTTCACATCATGGTTTAAAGCTGCTGCTGCCTGTGATAGATTTAACAGACATGACTAGCCAGGAGCAGGATCATTTTTTTTCAAACTAAAGTTCTTGTCACACAGAACTGGTCATGAGGTTTCAGGAAATCCATTGCCTCTCTGCATAAATAAACTTGCTGGATGTGTGAGTTGTCCGTCACCTCACGGCAGGGTCATTGCTGGGTGTTAGTTCTCTCTCTGACCTGCAGAGAGAGTGCCTTGGATCTCACCACCGTGATTAGAGCTGAGACAGGGGGGTCATGAATAGTTCAGTCTTCTCCTTGTGCTGCTGAGGATGAAGTCAGTAGGAAGTAAATATTATTGACTGCTGTTTTCATTCAAAAATCAAGATTCATTGAGGTGAATCTGAGGTCAATAGAAGCTCTCAGGGGGAGGAGACCAATAAATCATGACACTGGATAAAACAATATTTGTAATGCAGCTAATTTTGGATATTGAATGTTATTTCATCTAGTGGGATTTTTTTGTTGTTTTTTTTCTTTTTTTTCCCTCCTGTTAACCAGATTGGTAGGTTGCACCATATAAAAAGACTAGGTAGTCAGATAATAGGGCTAATTAGTCTTGGATGCAATATTTCCCTGGTTGGAGCTCTTTCTCTACTTGAACCTTACCTGGGTGTAATTGAGTTCTCTTTGTGGCATTGCTTTGTGCCATGTGAGCATTTGCAAGTTGGGCATGTGTACAGGAGGTGAGATTTATTTTGGGGAAGGGGGCACAGGCAGAGATTGAGGGGGAAGTGCTTAAAGTACAATCCTTGGCAAGTATGAGTCTTTTACAGCATCCCTTTAATTGAACTGAATCAGACAATGAGTTGGACAGTATTCTCACTGACAAAGATCTGACAATTTTTGGGGGGAAATTTGCTTTTTTCCCAGATGTGTGTTCATGGCCTTGACTGATGTGGCTGCACCCTGTGGCAGGGAGCAGTGTATCTTCTCTCAGGCCAGAGCAGGACACTTTGATTAGATTGTCAGCTGCTCTGAAGAGCTGGTTCTCCACAGAAGTCAGTGGAGTAACACCAGGTTCTACCAGCTGAGAACGTGGCCGTCATTTTCACTGAGTCACATTTCTAAGCCTTGCTGTGCTCTCAGATTCCTGAGCTGGAGCCAGCCTCTGTGGGAGCTGCAGGGTGGGATTGTCAGAAGCATCCAGCCTTGGCCTGACTCCACTGCCTGGGCAGTGAAGGGCTGTTTGTTGTGTTTCTGCATCCAGCTCCACTGTCTGACGGGTTGGATTCCATGAGGTTGCTGCTGGAATGCTGAGGAGCTGCTCCTCCACTGAACCATGTTGGCTTCAGTGCACAGAAATCAGTGAGGCTGGGCTGGTTTGCAGCTGCTGAGGATCAGGCCTTGGGTCAGCTTGTTCTGCTCACAAAAGGAAGGTGGGAAGTGGCAGGGAAAGCCTTCTCCTTTGTGTCAGTGCATTTCCTTCCCTACCTGAAGATGTTGGTTTGGGCCTTGCTCCCCTGGGATGGCTGTGGAGAAGCACCAAGTGTCAAAGGAGTGGCATTGCCTCCTGGCTGCTGTTCTGATAGCCTGGCAGGGTTTCCATGGCCCTGCCATGTGCTGCCAGAGCTCCTGGGCATGCATGGATCCAGCCTGGTCTGCTCTTAAAGAGCATTTCAGCCCTTCTGCACGTGGTCAAGTGTCCACTGCTGCCTTGTGGCCATGTGGGAGAGCAGTGGAGCCACTGAAAATAGATATTGTGCTTCTAGGAGTGCAGGTTCTGTTTCTTTTTGCTTTTCCTTCAGCCAGAGGTGGTTTAGGGTTTAGATGTCTAGTTGCCAGTCACTCAAAGCAGGAAGACCCAAGCAGGGATGGCCTCTGGTTGGCTCTTGCTGTGGCATTTGCTGCAGGATTGCCAAATCCAGCTGGGATTTTGGAGGAGGAAATAATTATCTGTGCACTCCTTCCTCAAATCTGCCTCCTACTCTAACATTAGAGAGCGTCTAAAAGAAGCTGCCAGGACAGCTGCCTGCCAAGTACAGCATTCCCCAGTGGGGCCATCCTCCAAGAGCAAGCTCCAGCCCGTGATGGGAAGGAATTAGGGCCATAGATAAGGTGGCTGTGTTGACTGACATGCCCCTGTTCTTCCAGCTGGCTTAATGGAAACTCCTCCCCTGCCACCTTGTGCAGAATCCTTCCCTCTCACCCAAAGCGTGACATGGCTTTTACCTTTTCCCCCACTGTGCTCTTATCTGCTGGAGCTCGGAGAGCTGGAGGAGCCAGCCCAGCTTTGCCCCCGGCTCGGTGCCACCAGCTCTGTGTGACACAGGGTGGCAGCTTGCCAGCCCCGTCACGCCTCTGGCAGCGTGACATCCGAGTGGGTAAATTCCAGCTACTTCAGTGGGAAATGGGAGCGGCTCCTCTGCGCCTGGGAAGGGCTGCTGGTGCCTCAAAGTGGAAAACTTAGCCTGCAGCTGTGTGTGACACACTGGTTTTTGTGATGCCTGGGAGGCTCTGTGTGTAACTGGAAATCACAGCATTTTTGTCTGGGAATGATAACCTGAAATGCTCAGCTGCATGAGCTGATCCTATAGTGTTTTGCAGGTCAAAGTTTGTGCTAATTTAAATGTTGTCAATTCCAGAGTTCATGTTTGTTTCATTACTGTTTTCCAGTTTTTCAGATTAAGGGTTAATGCTTAATGAAGGCTTTAGAATGGTCAAGGATTTGCCACTGTTTTTATGTTGCTTAATTCTGCATGAACTGTGGCAATATATAAAAAAAAATACAGGGAAAGCCCTGAGATAAACAATATATTAAGATGGTTTTTCTCTGCTGTAATTGCCAAGCCCCCTGACCTGGGATTGGGTCTTAGAGTGAGTCAGATCTAAAGCACTGTTTCAGCAAATTTTTGCTTGAAGTGTTGTGTTCCTCACTCCGGGAGTTTGGTTCATTTCAGGCTATGACACATCCAGCCTTGTTCAGCCACTGTTTGGATCTGTGGGACATCTGCTGCAGGACAAGTGTGTTGGGTTTGGGCCCTGCTCTGACTAAGTAGAGCTCAGTAGACCTAAAAAAGGGCCAAGATTCTCCTCCTATGAAAGAAATAACTGAAGAAAATATCATCAAAGGCTGCAAAATCCTGAGTGAAAAAAGAAAACTGAATAGGGAGTGACCATGCATTTACTCTTTAAGGATGTGACTTAAGGGGCATCAAATGACAGGGTTAGATGGCAGACCCAAATTAAAAAGGACATCCTTCCTCACAGGGTCCTGACACTGCCACAGGGGTTGGAGGTGTTGAGTTTTTGTGTCTCAAAAAGCAAGAATTGGATGAATTGAAGGAAGAAATGTCCATTGAGAGCTATTAAATATAAAAGCTTTCATCAGCTGTGGCCACAGCATGGGCTCACAGCACAGGCACACAGTTAACAGATTCCAGCAAAAGGGGCTTTGGGGACTGCTCTGATCACCTCAACTACCTTCATGTATCTCTCAGACCTTTGAGGAATATTTCCAGTGCTAACCTAGATATTGTACCAGCGACTCACCACTCCTGCTCCCTTTGCTGCCTGCCTAAAGGTCAAAGATAATGATTAAAAATAAATAAATAACCCAGGGAAACCCCCACTGCTTCCCTCTCAGGTCGTTCAGGCTTGAAATAAATCATCTTTCTATTTCTGAAGGCACAGATGACTTAAGCCAAATTGCATTCGGAGCCATTATCCTCACACTTATTTATGCTGTCGTGTCTTGTACTAACACTTTGTGAAATATTTATTTGCTCCTGGTCTCCCGCAGCTTAGCTCTGGATTCATGAGGCTCCCGTGTTATGTCTCTATTCTGTGCAGCTGCATTCTGTCAGGGAAGGAGGAAATGAAGACTCCAATCTGTGTTTTACATAATAAAAATATATTGCACATCACCGCAGGTAATGCCATTCGACAGGTGAATGTTTTGTTTGCACGTGTCAGGCTTGTGGGTTGTGTTAGAGTAACTAAATGTGCACCAAACCTTATTGTCTAATGATGAACATTTCGTCTATATTGGCTTCCCAAGCCTTCCTTTGTGCTTGCTCTGCAGGTCCCAGGTAACTTGCATGAAAGAGTTTGAGAGGAAAAGGGCACAGCCTAAAAAAAAATCACACAACTTTAGTGGCGCAAGAGATGAGGTAATTACAAGTGTGAGATTCTGTCTGTATGAAATGCCATAAATACCTTTATCTACCACTCTGTGGTCAGAGTCAGCCCTATAAGCATCTGAAATGGCTTCCCCAGGCACAGTGCCAGCTTCCCTTGCCTCAGCCTGGAGGGGAAATGGGCTGTGGCAGTGCTCTCAGCAGACTGTGGGCCTGGGAAGATAGAATCTGTCTGCTGGCCTTCCTCCCCTCTTATCAGAAGCATGGGTATAAGTGTCTGTGTGAATCTCTGCAAGAAGATTGACTGTGTTTGCTGTGGTGGCATCAGGGTATCAGCTGATTTAAGATACTGAGGTGCAGCTCTGACACTTGGCTGAGACAGCAGAAATCTGCTGGAGAGAAACTGTCCTGTTTCTAAAATCCAGGCTCACAGTGCCTGGCTGTCACTTGTACTGAATTGTCAATGATTAGTACAGAATGTGCTAACAATTCTCAGTCCAGCTATGGACAAGTTTATCCAGTCTGAGAGCTACTGACAGAGCTTGCCCTTATCTGAGCAGAGCTGCCAGGGACTGAGCCAATCCTGAGTGCAAACTGCCTGCATCTTTGGGAATGGTGTCTAAAACACGTCAGGGTTGTGGCACACGATTGTACCATGTTGATTCTGGTGCTGCAAAACCAAACCTGCCTCTGATGTTGTCACTAGAAAACCTTTCGCAGTCTAAATCCAATTTTAGATAAATATTCTTTTATATATGTATGTTGGGAAAGAGCTGCTAAGCTGCTGTTGCTGCCGCTTGGTGAATTACCCCGACAAGCTCCTTCTGGTGTTAGCTTTAAGTGACATTTGCTGTGTAAATGACACTGACATTCAGGCTGAGATGTTGGCTCTGGCTGTGGCTCGCTGGTTCCTCCCAGGGTGCCCCGGAGAAGAGCCTCCAGCAAAGAGCTGCTGCTGCCAGCAGGTGCTGCTGGGGCTGTTTGGGATGGAGAGTGAGCAGAGCCTTGTTCTCACTTTGGTGTTTTTTCCTTTGGTTTGTGTCTCCAGAGGACCTGGGGCCACTGATTTAATTCTGTTTCCCCAGCCAGTGGGCAGTGAGTGCTGCTTGTGCAGCACAGCAGCAGGGATGTGCTAGCCTTATTTACCAAACACCTTTGGCTGAACACAGAGCCAGGGTCGATGGGTTGTGTTTAAACAATTGATCATTTGAGGAATGGGATAATAGAACAGAACTACCAAAAATTGCTGCACAGTGTGTGCACTGATCCACTAAGGGATCAGAAATTTGTCTTAGGTGATGCATAGCTTTGCTGGAAGAAACTGGGATTTATTTATTTTTAAAGTGAGGACAAGGCTTGAAAGCTGCAAGTAGAGCTTTTCAAAGGACAAGTGGGAGTTTGTTGCCTAATTCACATTGACTTTTGGGGAGATCTGGCCGCTGAGCTGCTCTTTATGCCTTTCAGAAATCTCCCCTTGCTCCACATAATCTCTCTGTAACACCTTTTTAATTAGCTTGTCTTTCTGGAAGAAGAAACCAAGAAGTCACGTTCAAAGATTATTGCTCTATCTAGCAGCTGCTACAATAGCTCTGTTAATGCTACAAAATCTTATTGCAGGTCCCAGCAGCCTGTCTGCTCTGCCTCCCTGTTCTGATTTGGCCAAGGCATGTAAACTGCCCCCAAACTGGTCTCCAAACCCATTTTTAGTCCATGACACTCTGTGCTATAGCACCAGCTGGCCATTTATCCAGAGAGCCTGGCTTTGAATCTCTTGGCAGAGCAAAATATTTGAAAGGGAGAGAGATGAAAGACTGGGGGTGCTTCAAAAAATGAATGCCAAGAGTCTGTGTATGCCAAGCAGGAGATAATGGTGCTACCTTTACTGTCCCAGGCTCTCCATCTGCAGTTCATGCCACAGCTATGCTCCTGCTGTTTGGGATCAAGAGGAAAATGTCAGTCCTGCAGGCACTATTTGCAGATGCAGCCTTAAAGCTGCGTAGAGAAAATCAAAGTCTCCTTAATGGCAAGTTAGGCTTCTCCAATGAATTTGGGATGGGGACAAGGAGAGGTTTTTGAAGCTTCTTGATTTGTTTTTGCATCTGCAGTAACAAATTTGACACAGAATTTGTATGATGAGATGTAAGCATTGAAGGTGGGAGCCTGGTGAATTTGGATGCTTAAGGGGAAATATACAGTATTGTCATGAGGAGACAATTCCCTAAAGCAGATGGGGGAAAGTGGTCCCAGGGGCTGGGGGAGGCTGAGAAAGGAGGGGCTGATGAACCAGTGGCTGGGGAAAATCCTGGATAATTCCTCATGGCAGAGAAAAAGCTGATTTTTGTGTGCTGAAGTTTTAAGATTCAGGTGCTTACTTGCTGGTGTAATTCCCAGTAAAGACAGCTTGGTCCACTCGATATAAGATCAAGCCCTACAGTGGTTAACACTTCTACCAGGGAGCTCTGGGAGTTGTGGTAGAGTTTGGTGTTGCCACTAAAAGTAACAGCTCTGCTTTTGGGGACCTGGCTCAGCCTTGTCCCCCACATGTTTGGGAAGCATTTTAGCATCCTTAAATGGAAGGCACAGTACAGCTATGACATAGGTCACCAAAAAATGTTCTGTTTTAGTTCTCCTAATACAAAAATATTGAGGAGGAGGCTTGGCTCTGTCAGTGACCACCCTAGAGACCCTTCAGGCTGAACTGGCTACTGTCAAGCTACTCTGAGGGGAAAATAAACTCTCCTGTATCCTTTCTCTCAGCAAGTCCTTTAAAACATCACTGCATCCTAAGCACATGAGCTAGAAAAACAGCTGCCTGCTCCACTCCTTCTCTGCCTGATGAGGTTAATAATAACTTTGAATGCATATGTACAGCATTAGCTTTCATGGTAACATGCATAATTCAAATCCCCTAAAGAACAGTAGAGCTTTGAGGAAGCAAACTTCCTTAATGTACTGGGCAAGGATCCAGCTTTTACCAGCTGTTGAGGGTTGATGTACAATTTTTGGTTAAGTGAATAATTTATCATGGATATTATCTGTAGTGTATCACATCCCGACAGTTTGTAGGCCTGTGCATATGGCTCTTGAGATGCCACAACACTGCCATATGCTTCATGGCCCATTACCACTTAGTCCCTTAAGATGTTTTCCCCTATGTTATGCATGTTAGAAGTGCAGTGGGACTACTGGCTCGGTGCAAATGCTGGCTGGGTCCCTCCCCAGCCTTCCTGTATTAAAAAAAAAATTAAAAAGGAAAGGAGGACTGTTCAGACTCTTCCCAGCCTTGTCATTTTAAATAAGCTGCCTTCTGCTTCACGATGCAGATGTGGATTATAAATTCTGCAAAACACCTGTCCTGAACTCATCCCCAGCTACCCCTTGTAACACGGTTGTGTTGTGTTGTTACAAATCTATTTATTGTAGCTCCAGTCTCCTGTCTGCATAAATCAAGGCTGCTTTAATCAGGCAGTGAGGCTGCTCTGCCCCTCATACTCACAGCACCAAAACAGAACTGGGATATGCTGGCAGCCTCCGAGAGAGGAATGGAATGCTGTGTCCCAAATTCCAACTGCAGATGTCCTATTTCTTGGGCAGGAGAAGGAATGCTGAAGCTGAAGAACTCCATAGTTTATGTAGCAGCTACAGTGCAGGAGAGGGAGAAGACATCTGGGTTGTTTGTCAAGTTGATTGCTTATATAGGAAGCAGCTTCATATGATAAAAAAGACTGAGTCAAGATTGAGAGCAAGCAGCTGCTGAGCTGTAATTATAGCTGGGTGTCCATCATAAGGGTGGCTGCAGCTCCTTCAGATACAGAGTGGGCTGGTTTTAAGTTTGGTGACTTAATGTCCAGAGAAATATCTTTGTTTAGTTGTATCTTGAACTTTTGTGTGGTGCTGCTGGTCAGCGGTCACCCTGTTCCCCATGGCTGCTGGCTGTACCTTGCAATAAATGGAATAATCCCTACATGAGTTGTTCACTTCTGAATGTGCCTCAGGAGAATAGGTGCTAGAATGGGATCTTTCACAGAAGCTGGATGGATTATTTCAGATTCAATCTTACACATGGTTTTCCTTCAGTAAAAACCTGCTGTCTTTCCAAGCAAATTGCATTTTTAGAACTGTTTATTACCCTGCGGTTGTTTCCCTGGTAAAAATTGTGCTCAGCTTTCTCTTGTGAGTCTGTTGCAATCAGGTTGCTTTGCTCGTGTGAGTTGTTATTTTTTTTCCTCTTTCCTGACTAGATTAGAATTTTTATGTTTTCAATATCTTTCCTTCTTTAGTGGGAGTATTGGTCTTTATATAACTTCCACATGCTTAAACATGAGCGATAGTGTGAGAAGTAGCACAGGAAAGGGGCACTGTGGTGGCCAGCACAAATGTGATGGGCTTCAGGTGACAGGAGCACATCTGCTCTTTTGCTGCCAGCAGGCTCCCTCTGGCAATGGGAATCCTCCTCCCTCTGCATGTCAGGGCTGTGATCAGTGAGCTCTTGCCTGGCTGCAGGAAGGCTCAAGTGACCCAGAGGAGCAGACCCAGCTGGAGGAGTTGGCATGCAGGGGAGCTCTGTGCTCCCCTCCCTAAAAGACCAGAATGCAGGTAAATTGCAAGGTGAGGACTGGGTTAATCCTGCCAGGATTGAAACCTGGGCTTTACTGAGATCTGGTCATGCCAAAGCTGCTGCCTGGAGCAAGGGGAGGCTGTGCCTTGTGCAGCAGTGACCTTTCCTGGCTGGGATCAGCTCCGAGGGCACAAGGCTCCCTGGCTAAGTGCTCTTGCTGCTAGCAAGGGAATGTTTATCCAGTGTTTTGATTAATCAACCTTGAAAAAGGGTCAGATGGATTTACTCAAGCATCTAAGTAACCTTCACAGAAAATAATATAAACCCCTGTGTGTTACAGGGCTGTCTGTAGCCCTGGACTTGGAATAATGCTGTCTGGAGTCTTTAGCTTTTAGAGCATCCTGGTCTGGATCTGACACCAGAACACTTCTTGTTTCTGAATGCACACCAGTTCTGTCATGGTGTTCATGATGGTGTCTTTCCTGAGGAGTCCTGGTTCTGGCAATCTGAAAAGTTTTTTCTCAAATTCCCTTTGGTCCTGCCATCCTGTCTCAGTGTGCTTGCTGTGCTCTGTTCCCACTCCTGCTCCTCTTTTACGCTGCTGATTAATTCCTCCCCTCTTGTGCCCTTTTCACACGTGGAAATGTTAAGGATCTTCAAATGTGGTTAGTGGTGCACATTGTCTCCATTAGAGTTTCCTTAAATAACAAGACCTTCAGAAACATAATTTCATTTACACCTCTAGCTTTGGCAAATAGAGGATGACCAAAAAAACCCTGCAAATAAATAGAGCCTCCCCACAATAAAGCACTGCTTTGCTCTAATGTTACTAGAGGGATTAAACAATGCTGAGGATAAGATCAATATTTAAACAAGAAGTTCTTGAAGCCTGTGTTCCTTTTAAGAAGATCATATACTGAACTGAATTATGAGCAGACCAGTTTCTGTCTCATACTGGAGGAATTTGGCATGTGTCTTCTCCCATAAACATTAAGCCAAATATGTTCTTGTGGAACTATCATATTAAATTAAGATGTAAAATCATGGCAAGGTCTTCATTCTTTGTGGCAACTGGCATAACAACTAGGGGAAAAAATTAAAACCCAAACAATTGTTTCGACTGAAAGTCCAAGAATGACATCTAGTGGCGCCAAGTGAGACTTCTGGGATAATCTTGTATAAGAATAGTTTAAAGCACAGTCAGGGTTTTCCTTCACTATTCTTACACTAGAGATCCAACTCCTGATTTTCAATCACTGCCACCTACCCATTTAAAAAAATACTGCAGCCTGAACGCTTGCTCTTCAGGTTTGTTTTGCATTTTCTGGTTTTGGGGATCATAACTTCAGATTAGTTGAGACCATGATAAGCTTAGAAACACTTTGTTCTGTGGCTAAATGAATGCCTGTACACCACAAAGCCATACTAATACTTGTAGTTGCTTTAGCTTCTTTGAGTCAGAGTGAGAATAAAGGCAATGTCTATGGGATTTCCAGCACATTTCCAGCACCAGATTTATCTGATGAGAGCAGAAGTGGCAGGAGACAGAAGAGCTCTTTCACAGAGGAGAGAGTAAAAAAATGCCTGCTCTGAGTGCATTTGGTGATTTAAACTATGGTGAAACTTCAGGTAAAGCACTTTTTAAAAGGCATCAGTTCATCATTTTAGGTAATGAGAGTCAGTTATTTGGCAAAAGGTAAAACTCAGAGGACAGAGTGTTCTGGTCTTCTCTGTGTATAATGGAGAATAGAATGCTCTGTGAACAGCGACAGCATGTCTGACCTTCTTGCATCTTTAAATCTCCCAGGATCTGTTGAGGATTGTATAATAGATTCATCATAGCAAACTTCGTGATCCCAGTGTGACACAGCTAATCTTGGCTGTTCAATTTGTGTTGTGCATGTCTGCTTTGGCATTAAGACTCCACTTTTTCTTGTGCTGTTCCACCTGTAAATGTAGCTCTTGTCCTCTGCTGGGAATGGAGACTTCGGAGTCTCATCAGCAATTGATTGCTCTCCCTCTCTGAGAAACAGAGGATGGATTTGAGCTGCTTGCTTTAAACTCGGAGCACATACCTGGCTATAACGCCACATAATGAGGTAAATAGTTGCTGCATAAATGCTCTGGTTACCTTTATTAAGAGAGGGTTTAAATTGACACAAGTGGAGCCTTTTTATCTTTTTGCCCAGCAGGGAGCAAATGAAGTGGGTTAATATATCTGGAGGAGGGGCAAATTGTGTTGTAAAGGGAAAGGATATAAAACTAAAAATAAATAACTGAAATAAATACAACTGAAAGGTGACAATATTGTCTTAGGAAAAGGGAGAGAAGGTGGAAGAAGACAATTGAGTTAGAGGAATGAGTGTTGGAGAAGAGCTGATGGACTTGGCAGTGAACAAACAGAATGACACCTGGATGGAGACATAAACACTGTGACTGAAGAGTAATTGCAGCCTTTGGTGGTTTTACTGTTTTCTCCCAAAAGAGAATTTAGTGATGGATTAGTGTCACTAGAAGTTCGTTGCTCTGGCTTTATTAGGAAGCTTCCTTTCCAAGAGGGCAGTAATACCAATAGATGAACTCTAAGATTGGTGTGCTGTGGCAGCTTTAGTTAGACAAAAACCTCCAGGTATGTGTCAGTGATTTTCCTACCTGAACTCTTTACCCTAATTCAAAATGAGTCTTTCTATTGATTGCCAAAAAGAAATATCTGAGACTTAGTAGGTGAGGGTATGATAGAGGTAACTCTGTCCCTGAAAATCTGTCCTCTGGTTGCCTGGAGGTGCAGAGAGAGACACTCTCTGTCCTGGGTGGTGATGCAGGGGATGAGGAGCCGAGTGACTCTCTGTGGGTCTGCCCAGGGGACTCTGAGCTTGGTTTTCTGCAGTGTGGTACCAGATCAGAGCGCTGTGTGTGTCCCAGAGCAGAAGGAGTTGTGGCAGAGCTCTCTCAGATGCCCACTAGATGACGGTGCTGTCCCACAGACTCTCACTGTGTCTGCAGCCTCATCTTGCTGCACCCACAGTGGAGATGGGCAGGCTCTGCTGAAGGAAAAGCAAAAATCATCTCCTTTAGCCTCCTTAAGTTTCTTGCTTTGTTTTTATTTTCACCTCTGAACCGAGAGGCAATTTTCACATCAAATGTTAAACAGTTCATTTCATTCATTCTGTTTGATTTGGGATGTTCTGTCTGTAGCACTTAAGAGAAATGAAGCTAACAAAGTTGTGGCACCAGCACTGAGGATGTACGTTGGGTGCCTTCACTGAATTTCATTATTGGTAATTATTCCAGGTGTTTCAACCATGAAAACTTGTTAGGAATAACATGCAATGATCCCTGCATATAAAGATGTTTAGTACATAGCTCCATCTTCATGGTGGCCCTCCATCATCTCATTTGATGGATGAATATGAGCCAAGGTACCCCCTGATCATTATTGCTTCATTATCTCCCAAAGGCTCTCAGCACTTTGTAGCAAAAAATGTCCAGTGTTGTATCTTTCCTCATCAGCATCAGTGTGGTTACAGTCAGGATGCCTCAACTTCTGCAGGGAAAAAACCAACAGTCGAGAAAAACATTCATGTTGGGATCTCTAAATCCCCTGGCAGTGCTGCAGAGCTCTGGATGTGTTAATTCAATTTACAGCCATGATAAGGCATCAGCAAGTTGTAAGAGGGCTGTAAAGTAATCTCTGTGTAAGTGAGTCTTTGCAGAGACTGCAGAAATTTGGCAGGGTTTGCTCAAGAGATTTTAATTTTTTTAGTCATTAGTATTAATCAGGAAGAGAGTGCTGAATTTCCTAGCTTGGTGTTTCCTCTCCACGCTCCCCTCCCCACCAGGCTGGATAACACACTGATTAACGTGGAATGATGAAATGGAAGCTGGAGCAGAATGGTTCTGCCAGGGTATCCACTGGCAGGACTTCCCTTCAGCACCAGCCAGATGGACTGAGTGGATATGGCAGCTCAGGCTCGTAAACAAACTCTGCTCCATCTGCCTCAGAGATGGATTTCATTCCCAGTGATGTAATTCTCACACCAACCTCCCTCTCTGTGCTCCATCTTTCTCTCATGTGTGCTCACACTGTTCCTTTCTCTGACTGGTGATTGGGTTTGCTGTGCCCCTGGAGAGCTCCGTGCTGCCCCTGCTCCTCCTGCATTGCCCTGCCTTCTCTGGGGATTACATCAGTGCAAGAGCCTTGGAACTCACCTGCACCTAAGCTCCTCAAATGAGCAAAACCACAGTATTTAATATTTTAGGATGCTGAAGTTCAAGTAAGCCAAGTTAAAGGGGATTTACCCTGATATAGGTGAGTGGGCAGTGGGAGTGAGCCTGGAGTTGTTTGCACAATTAACTTTTCAGCAGTATGGTCATTACCCTAAAGGGATGTTGATACGTTCAGAGACAGAAAAGCCTTTTTTTTTTTTCTTTTTTTTTTTTCTTCTTCTCCAGTACAGTTGGTCCTGGCTATGTTGACTGCCTCCCTTATGGCTTTTACTCACATCTCTTATTTCATATAACCTTTTGTTTCTCTCTCTTTTTTTCCTTAAATTTTATTTATTCCCTCCAGCATTAAATATTTACCTCTTGTTCAGCTGAGAGCACAGTTTGGGCATGCTGGAACTCATGTCAAATCTCTAAATTGCCACTGGTGAAACAGCTCTGGCATTAAAACAAAATGCCTTGCATCTGTTTGTGGCTATCTGTAGTCTTTTAATTATCTGGCTAACATATTGCATGGGAGAGAGCTGGTCTGCCCGGGGCAAGGTTAAAGATTATTTGGTGTTCTATCTTTAAACAACAGATTCCAAAAAGGAGAAACCAAAATGTACTGTTGTGACCTCAGCTTCTCAGCTCGTATACTGGATACATCAATTTGTACTGATAGTGCCCTGGTCTAACTCAGCATGCATCTAATGAAATGCTATATAAATTATTTAAGATTGATTTTAATTAAAGCCAGGCCTCTGACAAGGCAAAAGTCATATGTATTGTGTTAGCTGGATGGAATTGTGGATTCATTCCTGTGTTGTGCTCAATACCTCTTAGCTCAGATCAGCCCCGAGCTGCATCATCTCATGAAAAAAAAAATGTGATAAAATTCTTGTTAAATTGGCTTCTGAGCACATTCCTATTGCTTCTGAAGTCAACAGGAGCTCTGTCCCTGCTCTCAGCATCCTGGTGCTCACAGCTTTGTGGCATCCCTGTAGCTCCTGCTGTGTTCTGGCCGGAGCAGGGCGTGTTGCTTCCCAGGGGATCCAGTCATGGAAAGTAGGCAGAGGTGAAAGACCACAGGACATCGATGCAGGCGTCTCTTGCTGTGCTCCCTGGCGTTGGCAGCATTTGTACAACTCCTCAGAGCCCCAAAGCAGCTACAGGAATGGGAAAAGGTCAGGGACTGCTGCTCTGCTCTGAGGGAGCAGCACCTCACCTGCTGCTGGTGTTCCCTGCATGTCCTTCCCTTCCTGCTGGGGCAGGGAATGTGTTCTCACAGTGACCTGACAGAATCAATCACTGTGTTTGAGGGAGTAATATATATATTTATATAAGACAGAGAAAAGCATTTCAGTTCAAAGCTTGGCATAAATAATACATTAGGTTTCCTGCCTAAGCTGTGGTTTACCATCATGCTGAGACACAAATGTAAGGGGGGGGGGAACCTATTATACAGAGCTCAGCAGGCTTCCATCTTGTTACTTATACATAAACTGAGGGTAGGTTGCCCCTCTATTCACATTCTGAGGTGATTAGCATGTTGTTTAATATCAATTATGCATGTTCCATGTTTTCAGGCATGTTAAATTATGCAAGCTGTAGTTTTTCCCCCCAAACAAATTAAATAAAAAGTCTAAAGACAACAACAACCAAACAAACCTTTTAGTTTGATGGCCTTCCCTCCCTTTGCTATTTACTCCTTGGCTTTTTCATCTGAGCAATGTCAGTAAGTGAGATGCTTCCCAATCTCTTGGGGACATGTGGCTTGGCTGCTGGCCTGGCACAGGGGCTGTGCCAATGGCAGAAGGTCTCTGGAAAATGTATCTTGTGGCAAAGTAAAGTCACTTGGGCTGCAAGTTCTTTCTCAACTTTACAGTAAACTTAAAAGAAAAAAGTAAATGAGAGCCTAGGTGGATCCAGAAATGCTCGCTTAAGAGCGCTTGCCTTGAATGCTGGGCACAGGCTGGATCTTGCCCTTTCCAGGGCAGGTAAGTTCCTTTTTTGAATCATGGAATACTTGAACTTAAATAGGATCTCAAGCACTTGAACCCTGTGCTGTGTTTAATGATGTGGTTTCAGTATTTCCAGGAGAACCTTTCTGCAGGTACTCATTGGGAAGTGTCTTTGCTGATACTTTAACCTCACTCTGCTTAGATCTGCTGAAGTGCACCTGACCCCTCCTCCAAGTACATGGAGCTGTTCTGTGTGTTTCCCTGATGATTAAATTACATTTGCTGGTCATCCTGGTGTTTCATCTGCAGGGAGAGGAATGCTCATCTCCTAGAAAAACATTTCCTCTGCAAACTCACAGAGGAAATGGTTTCTCTTTTCAGCTCTTTACTCCAACTGTGAGAGTCTTTCAACTTGTGGAAGGATAAGTTTGGAAAGGGATGGGGGTGGGGGTAAATGCAGTCTGTGAAAGAGTCCATCCTCCATGGCTCCCCACAGTGATAAAGCACAAAATACTTCCCTGCACAACTTTAAGGCTTGAAATAAAAATCACAAGCTGCAGCTATGGTGTGCTGTAAGAAAAGAGCAGGAGGGCCTGAAGGCAATGCTGGAGGTCACAGGTCCTTGCAACAGCAGCAGCTTAGTGAGGTGAAATTCCCAGCTGAGGGCCTAAGAGGAGAAACATCCTCTGTGAAGAAAAATCACCAAAGGGCAGGAAAAGACACAAAATGTGGTGATGTGTTTTAACCCTTGGCATGCATGCAAAATGAATCTGCTGGGAATGAATCCTGCATCCTGCTTTGTGGTGTTGGGGTGCTCAGATGTGATGGCTCTGTGAAACAAGAGCTTTATGGACTCTCTTTTTAAGCCCCAGCCAGAAATATGACAAGTACAGTGCTGTGAGGACATGTTACAGGCACAGAGCCCTGCCTGTAGTAGTTCAAGCAGAAAATACCTGGCTGCTGCTGTCTTTAGCTAACCTGAGACCCCCAAAGCCATCCCAAGAACATTAAAAGATGCTGTGGGTTTGCATCCTGTGCTTTTTGCAGTAACAAAGCAGCCCTTGCAACAGGGCAGATCTTGCTCCTGAGGCTTTATGCAGTTCCTGAGCTGCTGCCCACACTGCACAGCAGGATGTGGTAGGGCTGGTTTCAAACCCTGACAACAGGGACATGTCTGTATGAGGCTCTTTGTTAGTGTTATGGACACTTATTAATTTCTTTTCTTTTCAAAGAGGTAGAGAATCCATTTTATTCAGGGCCAAACCGAGTTAGGACTGACCTTTATTTAATTGTGTCACATGCAGCTCCCCAAGGTACTAGTATCAGGCAGGAGGGTTGGTCACTGCAGTGATTCCTCACTCAGTATTTCAATATTGCAGGTTTTTGGCAAACAGATGAAAAGGAATGTGATGCTAACAACCTGCTTTACCATCAGCATAAACCCCACAACAGTAATTGGTCAGAAATGGAGTCCTAATGCACCCAAAAAGCTTGTAATCTCCAAACAATCTGTGCAGCACCAGGGAGAGTGCTGCAGGCTGTGATTCAGTAAGGAGAAGCCTGGGTGTGCAACATGATTCATCGTGGTCACAGGTATTAAACAGGGAGCAGGATCAGCGCTGAAGCAGATTCAGAATCTCATTTTCCTGAGAGGCTGCATGTCTATGCTGTGCAGTCAGCAAACATACACCTGTCTGGGTAATAGCTGGAGAGAGAGATACACACACCACATGCACACACATCTCAGAAACAGATGGGGAGGCTCATAAAGTAAGTTTATGGAAAGGCAAGATTAAGCTGGAGAGGCAACAAAATGCTCCAGGAACTTAAATGAGAAATATATGTTGGCAACGGGACAGTGCTTAGAAAGAACAGAAAAATCAATTGTTGTTTAGCTGCAGCAGAGGATATGGATCATTTAGCAAGGGCTTGTAGAAAATATTCCAAGAATAGTAACAGCACTTCCAAGGACCTCAAAAAAACCCAGTTATTCATGAGTTCCAGTTCCCAGTGACATGCAGCACCAGCCCTGTTGGGAAGAGGGCAAGCCTGTTGAACCAGACTCAACAGGGCCTAGAATATATCAGTTTGTTTTACCATGTGAGAGGCCAACAGTGAGGCATCTCTCAAGACCTGGAGATGTTAGATCCTGGAATTTTTATTTTATCTCCCATATTTTGCAAGTTATTTGAAAGACGAAATGGCTTTTTGAGGGGAAGAAGTCTTATTTTATGAGAGCTGTATCTTCAAGACCCACTTCAGTGATATCTGTTAGGCAATTATTGATAATTTTAGTGTATTGGGCAGAGTTTGGGGGTCTGCTGACACATATTTATTTTTTAAACAAAGTGTGGGTTGAAGTGACTTTGTTGTGATCTGTACCAATAATTACCACCTTACCTGCGTGATGTCCCTTAACATACATTTCATAGTGGCTCTTTACCCTTTATTGTGTTTATGATAATTTGAACCTCTATTTTTAACAGGATTGTGAGGGATTTGGTGCGTTTTAGACACTGTAGGGCTGTGCAGGGTTTCTGTTCCTCAACAACACCTGAGGGCTGCTGCTGTAGGGGCAATAGGAGCAGTAATGATGCAAAACTACTCTTGTGAATTACCCACACAGATATGTGCCAGGCTGTGTGTGCAGCCCAAATATCAAAGGACAAGAAACATTAGACACTTTCCTTCTGCTCTGAGAAAAGCACATCTTGAATTTGAGTTGAGCATTTGTGAAGTAAAGAAAAAAAACATGAGTGTTTGTGTTTGATAAGCAGCAAGATTTATTTATTTTGTCTGTATTCCTTGACTGCATTTGTTTGTTTGGATATTTGTATCTAAGGAACTGAAAAACATCAGAAGTGGCTCATCCTCTGCTCAGTGTGAAACGGTTCAAATACCAAAACTCTCTTTTCAGTTTGCTCTCTGAGAGTGTTGTGCTGCTCTTGTGTCCTTTCAGTTCCTCACTCGCACCTCAGCTGACAGAAGTCAGTTCTTCAGTCTCTTTTCATGCATTTGCTTTTGACCAGAGCACTGCAGGACATCAGCCAAGTCACTTTCCTCAGTGACTTCTGAGCCTCAGTGTTCTCATTCTGTTCCATTTTTATCAAATACAGTAGATGCTGATTATCTGTGTTCCTGCAGCTCTGGGCTATTTACAGTCATGTTTTGCTAGCAACACATTCCTTGATGCACCTGGAAAAGGAGCACATCCAATCAAAGTTTTGCCTGATCTAGGTTATAAATTAAAAATAGGCTTAATAAAGTGGTTAATCTCTTTTCTGCCCTTGGCACATGGTATACACATGAATAATTAAGAATTAGTTCAGGTTCATGGTATACAAAATTCTCTAGAAGTTGTGGTGTTTTGTGACTGTCTTTTATCACAATGTGAAAGAAAAGACTTTTTTCCCCAAGTCCCAAGCTGAAAAGAAAACCAGAATCCTACAGATACAAGTGATCTCTGAGGTGCAGATGCTGTGGATTGTGGGGCAAGAGGTTTTTGATCTGATATTTAAATTCATAGCTATAAAAATGGTTTAGCCTGGTTTTTAACATAGTTGCTAGTTTGGTTTCAAACCTTAAAATTCAGAATTCATCCATGTATGAACATGGTTATGGAAGAATGAACATGTGCCTGTGTGTCTGTGGAGGTCACAAGAAAATGTCCATCATATTTCTGGAGCTGTTCACTGGAGTACCCTGACAAACTAACATAGTGAGAGTTTGCTTTGTTTTTACTTCCAGTGTCTGCAAAAGGTACTCTGTGTATTTATATTTTAGTGGTGCATCTCCTACTTTTCTGCCCTCTTTTCCAAGCATTTAACCTCTCCCAGATTCTTTTCCACTAAGACTTTGTTCCTGGCTGATCTTCCTTTGCTCAAAGGCACCTCTGCTCTGAGAAAAACCTCCCAATAAAGTGAGAAGCAGATGAGTTAGATTTAGGTATTACAGAGAGCAAAAGGTGCTTCAGAGCAATAAAAGTCTGGGATTTTTTTGGTGGCTCTTGTGTTTTCTAATTGACATTTACCAAATGTCCTTGCACTCAATCCAGACTTTTAAATCACCTTGGCCTAATGTGTAGTTTTTGATTACAGGCTTGTGGGCTATTCAAGGACTTTTCAGTAGTTACTGGTGGAACTGGGGGGGATCTCAGACAAAGAAATGGGGTAGAATCAGAGGGTTGAGTGAAAAGTGTTGGTAATGGTATTGGGGATGTATGGCTGAGAATCATGGCTCAAGGTCTTCAAGAATGAATGAAATCTGTCTTGTCTCTTCAAGACTTAAAGAGGTCTGTATTTGAAGATGCAGCCACAGTGGCACTTAGTGAGTTTTTTCTGGTGTATGAGTGTGTGGTGATGCTTCATTCAGGACAGGATTTGTGAGAAGAGTATGGAGTCACTGTAGCATAGATCTGTGATATAACACAGCTGCTGGCTCCTCTTTAGCCTTACCTAATTCAGTACAAAATGCACTTTCTACTGCTGATTGGTCCTGTTTAACCTTTCCTGTGTAGCACATGTTGCTTTAAATTACACTAGTGAGAAGTTCCCTAGGCTAAGGATGGGCAAAGATCCCTCTGGGGACTCATCTCTACAATTGCTTTTTGTCTTTTGCTGTGGAGTACAAGTACTGCTGCTTTCTAAGATCTCAAGGAAATAGGACCCAGGAAATTTTAGAGGCTGTTTCTGCTTGTGGTTTACAAGAAGTTCTGCCTCTCTGTGCATTGCCACATTCCTGTGTCCAGCCCTTGAGCATCTCCCTTGTATGGGTCTGTTGTGGCAGTAAGGAGCAGAACCTGCTTCTTAATTATTTTAATGTACCCCAAAACACAAATGACTCCTTTTTAAAAAGCATATAAAAATTCAAGTTATAGAACAACAGAACTAAGCAGTAGGCTAAGTCCAAAGTATTCTTGATAAAAAGACAGGAGAGCTGATCTACAAATACAGTATTTCTGGGTTTCTCCATAAGGAGCAATATACCACTGAGTTCCTGATTTAGAGCTTTCTTCCATTTCCCCTGTTCTTTCTCTAGGTAAGTGTCAGCTGTAGCATACAGCGGTGCACAGTGCCTCTCACTGGATTGTCCTTAGGCATGACAAAATTAACCTGTCTTATTTTTGAGCCACATACACTGCAGACTTGCTCCCTGCTGTACAATGGCTCCTAACATAGCTCTGCATGTCAATATTTCCTCACTGTTCTGATGTCCTTGGCATCTGCTGCTGCTGATTCCTCAAGACGGCATAAAAAGGAAAACCGTGCCTTGCTTGTGGAGCTTCTTTTGTTCCTTTTGTTTGTGCTGCTGACACTCTGATTCCCAAGAACTGCCTTGAACCTTGTGTGGGCACTTGATAAGCGCATGTGAAATGTGCCCGGTGTGATCCGATCAGACCTGCTCAGGTTTGTTCCACTCCAGCGGCTGAATCCTCACCTGGGGAGCTGCATGTGTCACTGTGACACAGCAGTGTGATACTGATAGAAAACCATGTGAATTATGCCAGAATAAACCCAGTTAGAGCCTTAGTGAAGCTGACCTTTGTGGTTTGGTGGCCTGAGGAGAGACAGCAGCTTCACTTGTACAGGTATCTCAGTAGTCATCACAATTTTCCATTCCCTTTTTCTTTGGGAGAGAGAGAAGGGGAATCTGAGGCTATTTGAAAAATGAAGCCTATAGAAGAAACAAACAAACTGCCTGCTTTGGTATTAGAGTCATCAATCTTGGTCAGGCATTATTGCCAAAGGAGAACTAGGCTGGAGAAATATGCCTGTCAGTGTTCAATCATTACGTCCATTAGACACTGGCTGGCATTGATACATATTAAATAAAGGAGTGTGAGTTGTAGCTGCTCCAGTTTTCTCCATGTGGAACACCCAATACAGTGATAACAGGCTGAAAATGCTCTCAGCAGCTCATTTATTTATGTGTACATGGAAAGGGGGGTTGGCAGCTGGACAGACTTTAACACTGTAAAGAAGAAATTTGGTTATGTGCCAGGAGATCTGTAGTCACAATCAACAACTTCTAATGCATTCAGCCCAGGAAGAGTGAAGGTGTGGAGCTGGAGCCAGTTGAATCACTTGCAAAGTGACAGGAGCAACATATATATATATATATTTATTTAATATTAGGGAAAAAATAGTGACAAATCCTGTTGCCTTAGAAGTCAATGGAAGGCTTAGAAATCCATAGGAGGAAGTTGGTAGCTATTGATAAAGCTCCATAGGAATTATACCTGCAGATTTGAGCTTGAGGGGAGTGATGCCACCAGTGTAGAGGGAGGAAGGATCAGATTGGTCTGAGTAAGAGAAGAATGAAGTTAATGAGCTCAGTTCTCTTCTGCTCTGAAGCTCTTGCAGCAATAGGAACAAACTGTTCCAGCAGTTGCTGCTGTGTGGGGATACAGAACAGCATGGAGAGGCCAGCACAGACAGGAGAAAAGTCTTCAAGCTCAATTGCAGGCTCCTAGGATGGATTTGGTTTCCTACCAACAAAGCAAATTTCATCACATGGTGACTGCTCCAAAGAAATGTCTTTCTGGCATCTACATTGTGGCTGTTTTAAGAACAGACACAGACACAGGAGCCTGTGCCCACAGAATTGCCTCCCTTGCAGGGAACACAGCTCTCGCTGGTGATAGATGTAGCAAAGGTGACCTGCTTCCTTCTCAGCATGTTTCAAGGCTTTAAAAGTGCAGTATTACCTTTCAAAAGCTTTCTGTGGCTTCCTTGATGCTGCAGCTCTGGGTGATAGGAATCCTTGGCTAGAGAGAGGCAAAGGTCTGAGCACAGCTTTTCCTCTCCATGGAGCAGACTGAAAGTTAAAAAGCAGAATTTTTCCTTTTGAAAAATGGAAGAAAACACTTCAGAAGTCCTGATAGCCCTGAACAGAAATACCTCATTCCTGCAGAGCCAGGTGGGGGCTGTGCTTTGAAGTCTTGGGCTTCCATCTGTCTTGCAGACTGTAGGTCTCTCATCACGTTGTGTCTGAGCCCAGCCAAGGGCTGAGGAAATCAAAGTAGGGATGGGATCCTGCCCAGCAAACACAGCACATCCCCAGGCAGTGCATGCCTTAAAGTGAGGCTTTTCTATTGCCAGAGCCCTGCCCCTGGCTCTCAGTGTGACAGAGTGGGGACCATGAGGCTCCTGTCCTGTCTTTCACTGTGTGCAGCTCTGCAGTGCTCAGGATCCCAAATGGATTCCATCAGATTCTCCATCTAGATAACTAAAACTGACAGTTCAGTGGATGTTGGTTGTGCTAGTCTATTTACTGAGCACCAGCTGTGCTAACCACACTTTTTTAGTTTGAACTTCAGTTTTTTTACCTATCCCAGCAATGTTTGTGCTTTTTTCATGCTCACTTTGTTCCTAGACCTCAGTGTAGTTCTTCCTTCGGTTGTTTTCACATCCAATGGAACATTAAACTTTGTTTGTCAGGACCTAAAATAAACACATTTCAGGTAATAATATTGTTTATCAATGACACTGTGGGCTCTCTGCTGTTCCCACTGACCAGCAGGAGCACTGGTTCCTCCATTACTTGTACATCCTGTGTAAGTTTAACGTACCTCTTCACCTCAATCCTTTTCCTAACATAAAGCCCCCCTTCTATTTCACAAAGCAGTTTCCCCTCTTTAACAGAGTTAATATTTTGGTTTTCTTTTTTTTCTTTCTACTTTCCATAGTGCTGAAGCTTTGCAAAGCACACAACTAATTTGCCTCAACAAAGGGGAAGTTTGAAAATGACTCTGAAGGCTGAGCTCTGGACAATTTCATTCCACACAAATGTGCTTAGACTGTGCTTCCTGACAGCTGGATTCCAGGGAAGCCTAACCTAAAACTAGATATTAGGACTGTATTTCCCTACTGTAAGTCTGTCAAGGAGATACCAGATGTGTTAAATTTTGTTGTTCATGGTCCTCATGGGTATTTAGCAGCAGCAGTTACAAACATGACTGGGTGGGGCCAAGGATGCTGTTATTTTGTTATTTTTGCCCCTGTGGGCAATCATAAATGCAGGTATAATGTGCTTTTTGATCTCTGTGAAACTCAAGATGGAAATTTCTCCACTCTGCTGCTGTCTCCCTTATTTCTCCCAGTTTTAGAAAGCCTTCATCTAAATCCACTTATCTGCAATACATGAGAAGAAGCAGTGGATTTTGATATATTCCAGTGGTGGGTTGACCCTCGGCTGGTTGCCAGCTGCCTGCTTGGCTGTTCTCTCACTCCCCCTCAGCAGGATGGTGGTAGGGAGAAAATAAGATAGAAAATCTTGTGATTGAGACAAATGGTAGTTACCATCATGGGCAAAACAGGCTCAACTTGGAGAAAGCTAATTTAAATTTATTGCTAATTGCAATAGGTTTGGATAGTGGTAAACAAATAAATTAAAACAATACATGCGGTGAGTGAGGCACTGCTCTGTTTTCACAGCTCTGCCTCTCCATCCTCCTCACAGCCTGGATCAGCTCCCTAACAGCAATCAAGGAGTCTTTGGATAGTGAAGAAACAACTTTTATCTGCACTCAGCACCAGGCACTGCTGAAGTGACAGCTGGAAAGAAGTGCTAAGTCCGAGTGCATAAACTCCTCAGGCCCCTGGGAACCCATTTCATATTTACTTCCAGTTCCATTTCAGAATGTACAGCTCAGATTCTCAATGCTGTCCTCAGGATGGGAGGGAGGGAGTCAGTCTGGTTTAATTTGAGGCAGGCCAGGCTGATTTGTCAGGCTCCCTCCCTGGCTGTTATTCTGCAGCTGTCAGATGCTGCTGGCGCCCGAGCTGAGAGTCAGGAATGACAGCAGTGGAGACTCCGCTGTCAGCAGCACTCAGTGTCCTGTGGCACTTCCCTGATGGCCTTCAGTTGTGCTTGTACCTGAGGTGAATCCCCTTCTGCCCACCGTGGGGATTATAATCCATCACATCTGAGTGGCTCATGTTGTCAAGGGAGGTGAATGGTCTTTACCGAGTGAAAAAAATTCAGGTAAATGCTAGGTGTGCATGTGGGCTTTGGTCTGTCTTGTGAGCAATGAAATTCTTACCACAAAGTGAGCAAGAGGATATTTACAAGATATACAGGGCATGGTGGGTATTATACCCTGACAGACTTAGCCAGTAGAATGCCAATTTCTTCCCATCCAAACTGAGGTTTGACCAGGTATTGACCAGCAAAGAGATTCTGGTGATCTCTCCAACACTGGGAAAGATTTTTGTGCCAAAAGGCTGCTGCATGAGCACAATTCCACAGCACTGGCTTGGTTAGATGGAGAAATATTCCTCTTACAGTAGTTGTGAAAACCAGCACATGGAGCTGAGGTGACCAACCCCCCCAGTACAGTTTACAAGTTTCTCCAAATTTTAATTTTTTTCAGTAAATGATTCTTCAGGCTGACTTGGTTAAAAGGGTTCAGGCCAAGTAGCAATTTCGAAGTTGCGATCTGTAGGATAATCTGCCAAGGGCAGGGGCTGTAGGAGGTTTTCCCAGAAATAAATGAATGCATCCATCTTGGGTGAGTGGCAGTTGAAGGCAGCCTTGTACATGGTCTCCTCCTGCCTTTTTTTTTTTAAATACAAGCAGAGTTTGACTCCTGGGAAATCTGAGTCAAAGTTTTGATTCATGGGTTTATTCTGGTAAATTTTACGTCCTCCTGGTTTCTAGACTGGAGCAGCTGTGCAGGGGAGAACTGCAGCTCTGCCTCCAGGTTTTTCCTGGAGATACCCTCCCAGGGGATGCAGAGTTGTGGTCCTGCAGGTGCACACTGGTTGTCCAGGCATGGCTGTCAGTCTGCTGTTTGGCCACCTCTTTCTGGCTTTGTGTACTGTAGAAGCAGAGAATTGTGATAGATATTTCTAGTGAAGAGCTTCATAATCTAATCTTACCTTTTATTCTGACTCAGGCTAATGAGCTCTCCTCAGTCATTCACGTACTGAGGCCAGGCCTTTGACAGAAGGTTCCAGCTCTGAAAGATGCAACTGAATTCACCATATCCCTCTCAATTATGCTCATGAATAATTTGCTTATGATATTTGAAGATGCTTGCAGGGTATAAGAAATTCATCTCTGTGTCTGGTTTCCCTGAAGAATATTCCCCATTTCCTGAAATGCAGCAGCTTGTGCAGCGTGTGCATTGCCTCTCTCCTTGTCATTCATTATGGCCCTGCTGGAACATTTCCGGTGGCGAAGCAGAAATGTGCTACAAAAGTGCCTCTCTTGAATTGCATGTGCTGAAATGGACATTTTAGTGAACTGTCCAAAGTCTGGAAATTATTCATGCTGACTATTTGGGAAATGCTTTCAAATAATGAATATACTTGCAGGAATCAGAGATTGCTCATGAAAGATTAATGATGTTAGAGAAGACCTTTTCTTTTACCCCCCACTCCCCATTTAAGTTTCAGCATTAGGTCTCTGGTTTGTAGATCTGCTTTTGAAGTTTCTGCAACAATGCTGATTCATTCCCGAGGAGAATTAGGTTTGGAATCATTTTAGGGAGTATATTATATTTAAGAGCATGGGAAGGAAGAGGGGGCAAACGCACCTATAATCTCCAGGAAAGTATTACTTAATTTCTGATTTCCAGTTTTCACTTTTGTTTTATTTTACCACAGCATTTTCTTTATAGGGGTTAATTAAGGCTATGCTATTACTGAAAGTTATTTCCTTCTCATAATTAGAATGTGATGTTAATTTTCTTAGGCTGCTTAATTCTGGTCAGTATTCATTTCAGTGCTTAATCATTTCTCCTCCTGTCTGCTTATAGTTTTGCCACTTGCAAGAAACATTGCACTGGCATTGGTGTTGGTTTGTTTCCCTTAGGGTAGAATGCAATCACCTTTGCTCTCAGTTACACTGGGCCTGTGGATGGAGAAATCTGATTTTTAGGATAATGAGTACTCAACTCTCCTAACTAAAAGTAACCAGAGATTATATCTCCCTAGCCTGGCATCTGTGGAAAATGTGGATATATGGAGCTGTGTATCATATGAAACTCTTGATGTCCTCACGGTTTAAGATAGGCTGGGGTCAAACAGTATCTATTGAGAGCTGCCTAGTAAAGTATTTCTAAAGGAATCCAAGCCAGAAGGGCCTAGTAGCCCCTGGAGAGAAGGTAAGTCCTAAATAAACTGTGGGAAGGCTGAAACCGTGGCTGAGAGCTGAGCTGTGGTGACAGGATTTGAGAATCCAGTAGAAAAACCTAAAGCATGAAGCCTCGGCTGAAGGTACCCTGGTGGAGCCATGGCAGGGGCTGAGCGTTTAGGGGAAAGTGTTGGGTGAATCTGAAGGTTAATGAAGCTGATGCTGAATCCTGTGTGTGTGGCTGTGGCTGTAAAGGGTCTTGTTGATCAAATTGTGGCATTTCTGAACCAGAGAGTTAAGTGCTGCTTGGCACAGTTTGTTTTGCTGTCCATAATGATAGGCTGGCCTGCCCTGCATTTCCAGCTATTCTTTCTGTACCCTGAGCCACGTTTGAAAGGATTGGTGTAACTTGGCTAACTGTGGAGCAGAAAGAAAATGCTTTCTTAAAAATAGCTGAGCCTACACTGGGGAGCTCATTATTTCTGCTGTACTGAAAGATACTCCATTCACTAAGACAGGCTTCCATCAAAGAAACCATCAATGCAGTGTGCCATCATCTCTCAGAATACCTTGTTCTCTTCTCCATAATTAAAACACAGGATGGCTATTCATTACCTCCTTGGCAACGTGTTCCCTCCTGCTTGGTTTATGCAGTTCTGCCCAACACAGGGCCAAATGCTGAGAGGGAATTCTCAATGAGAGGCCCTGAGATGGGTGCACTAGGGAATTATAATTCCTCCGGAAAGGTAGAAGTGTCTTTGGGTCATTTCAGGGGAGCAACAAATAGATGATTTCAATTCTTGCATCATAAACCACTCACTCCAATTTTATATTGCATTGCAGAGGGGAGACTTAAATGGATGTAACTTAGCACTACATGTGTTTCTGCACTGTTTGAAGCCACACAGTCTAGTCACTGCTTGATTTCCTTGGCTATACCAGTCACCAAGGGATGCAGCATTCTGTGAAACCAGATGGAGTGTGTGTGAACTGCTGGACTAACCTCCTAAACAGATTTAATGGATGACAAATATTGAGCAGAAGTGAAAAATGCTGCTCCATTGTGGTAGACAAAACCTAAATAGATCTGGAACTCCACTGTGATCTCCCAGCTGCTGCTGTCTGCTATGCAATTCAGCTTTTCACATCCTAGAGATGAAAATGTCTGCAGTACAAACTAGAGGATGCCCATTAAAGCACTCATCATGGTATGGATTAACTCTGCAACACTTACTTTTCTAGCAATCAGAAAGTCAGTGCCAAAAGAAGAATCTCTCCCCGCCTTCCCCATGAAGATAGAAACCAAGTTTTCCTTGAAACAGCTGACTGGGTTGACTCTGATTTATTTGCAGTATAGCAACAGTCCATTTTCTTTGCATACATGTACTTTGCATACTGTTATTGCTGCAAAGTTCTCACAATTAAACTTTAAAAATGAGGAATGTATATTTAAATAACAAGTATCTGCAGAAAGGACTGACTCATTGTGCACTGAGAATAAGCTCAAAGCATCAGTAGGCTCTTGTCCTACTGGGTTTGCTAAGGTACAAAGGGAGAAGGAAAAAACTGGACTGAAAAGGATGAAACACAGTTGGTATTCTGGAAACAAGAAGTTCACAAAACTAATCTCTAAGTACAGTAGAACTGGAAGGTGACAGTGCCAAAAGTAATTTCTGTTGTCCAAAGTAAGAAAATAGCCACTGCAAAGGAATGCAGTAATGCCAGTGGTGAAATCTACCTTGTGTTGGTTGTCTGGCATGTTGATTAACTATTCTCTCCAAATGCCATCTCAATCCAATTAACCATCCTTTTTTTCCCCTCAGTGTCACTTTTGATCCCTACATGCACCACAGCAATTTGTATATTTCTAAAGTACCCCATCATTGGTGCAAGAGTTGTACATTGTGCTAACCTGCACAGCTCTCTCCTCTGACACTGGAGAGTGGCAAGAACTTGCAATGAAAGAAGAGCATATGGTTTTTCCACTAAAACGTTCCCCAGAGAGTCTTTTCCGAAATGGGAATCCTCCATCCGGCTCTCATTTTTCAACTACCCGTGTAGCTGCACTTATCTTTTGTAAGCTGCAGTTTTCCACCAGGAGAGCACTCCCTGTTTTCATGCTGGGTAAATGGCCCAGATGTCTGTCCCAGAGATTTGTGCTGGCACAGTGAGATCAGGATTTGTCTGTTAATGAAACTGGTCCCAAGGGCAGATGATTCCGTATTTCTGCCAGGGAATCTACAGGACCCTGTTGGCAGATCAGGCTGTGTCTGGCCAGGTCTGCTTTGCAGAGAGGCTGTTCCTAGGGGCATCTGTTTGGTGAGGAAGGAAATGCCAAGGGCATCATTGCTTTGTGAGCTTTGGGGAAAAATTGTTCACATCTGTTTCAGAAATGGGCTTCCAAATGCCTCCCTTCTTCAAATGGCAATCTGTGCTGTGTGCTCCGTGGGCTCTCTGCAGAGCACTGATTACCCCAGGCTAATGAGATGTGATCCCAGAAACATGGGGCAGGTGTGTCTGGCTGTGATAGCAAATGACAGAATTGGACAGAAAGAGCTAACTGTAATTTTCAATTTCTTTTTTCCTCCCCTTCATGCCTCTGAGATTGTTCTCCGTACCCTCAGAGGGTATGGAGCTTAAAATGAGACTTTTGTCTCCCAAAGCTCCCTTTTTAGTTGTGAGTGGAAAAAAAACTACCTTTTTTTGTAGCATAGAAGAAGAAAATACATTATTTTTCTTTGCAGATAGGCCAGGCTGCCTTGCTTACACCTTCCCCTCACTGAGTTATTACAGAAAGTGGTATCTGTGGTGTGAATAATGCTGTGCTCCTGCCAAAAGGCACACAACACATTGGCTGTAGATCTCATAAATGTCAGAGGTGTATAAGGAAGGTAATCGGCGATAGTTCAAATCCGAAAAACAAAAGGGCTGAAGTGCAAAATTTGGCTTCATTGATGTTCAGCTCGAACTTTTATAGACTTCTGAGAAATGGGTGTTCTTGAAAAGCAAATTGCAATTACAGTTTAGCACTGATTTATGGCAAAGCAGCTTAACGAGGAAGTTCCCCGGAGTGCTCCATGGGCTGGGACTGAAATGCAGCATTAAATCTCCCAGGGGCTGTTAGCACCCCACGCTAAGCCAGACCTCTTACCTGCAGGTACTGTCTTAGCCCAGAGAAACTGCAGGCACAAAGCTCTAGGAGATTCTGAAGCAAGTTTAGATCAGACACTAGGTGCTCCTGGTGCTTTTCCCAACAGCAGTTTGCCCGGTTAAACTGGATCATAGATTTCTATTTTTTCCCCATGTTTATACATTAGTGATTATAACCTGACACTGGTCTGTGAGGGGCCACTGGAAAATTCTTGGCCAATTCATTGCCCAAGACATTTGTATTATCATTGTATAACATTTGTAATATCATAGTATAATAATAAAAATAGTTTAGCAACAAGGATTACTGTTACTGCAAATGTTTTTCATGGAGTTTCTAACTGCTCTAAACCTTTCTAGCAGCAGTAGCAAAGCTCTGATCCAGATTTGAATTCTAAGGTTGGTTAAAATTTAGCGTTGCATGTCTACTTCCAGGTTTTACAAGTTATGAATTAGATGGGGAATTAGGAGTTGAACTTAAGTGCTTTGGTAATTCAGAAGAGTCAAAGTAATTCAGAGATTTGCATCAGACTCATTCCTCGAGGTTAGAGGCATTTCTAATCTAGAGGCACTGCTGCTTCTCCTACTGTGAGGACTAACAGGCAGAATGTGATGGCAGCTGGCCACATGTCACTGCAGCACGGTTCCTCTGGGTTAATGAAGATGAGGAGGAAAAAGCTCTGCCCCCTTCATATTCTCTCAACTTGCTGGGTTGAAGATGTCTGAGAAAGCCTTTCAGAAGTTTCTGTGAACTGCTTTGTCACCCATTAATGGTGACACTGCAGTAACTACTCTGGGAGACGCTCAGGGCAGTTATTTTAGGGATGAATAAACCTTTAGACCACTCCACAGGTAACATCCAGGATGTAAAGATGCTGATATTTTCTGTCTTGAGATTGATCTCTCTTGTGAATTTGCAGTGGTATTGTACTGCCATGAAATAGATGAGGAGGTTGATAGACATGCTCACAGAATGAAATGCTTGACCTCATCTCTCTAGGTCAAGGTAGAAGTGAATTGGTAAAACTGTTAAAAGGAACTTGTTCTGTCCCAGTCCATAAGGTACCTGCACTGTGCAAGAAGTCCTTTAAATGAAATATTTATTGAAGTGGGCAACAGATTTTTACAGTTCTGTTAGCTGGGCAAGAAGCAGCTGCAGTCTGTGCAGTGTGAGTAAATGAAGAAGCAGAATGAATTCCGTACAGATCAGCTATTCCCATTTTGCCCCTGCTGCAGGATTGATACTTTGGGGTCTGCTCAGGCTGCAAGCAGGTGTCTGTCCTCACAGAGAGGAAATGGGGCTGCCATGAGCATTCTTCTGTTCTTTATAATCTCTTCCTACTTGCCAGAAAAGAGGCTTATTACAGAAAACATATTGAAGAATTAGAAAAGGTGTAGGAGAGAGTAACTAGTAGGATAAAAGGTCTCGATGGTTTAGAGCCATGTGGAGAGGTTAAGAAAATTAGGCTTGAATTCATTAGAAGATGGGAGATTAAGAGAGGACATGATTCAAATGTAAAATTCTAGGGAAGGTGGATAGAGCTGAAGCTGTGGGGGAGCAAGTTAGAAATAGCATGTGAGCTGAAACTAAGAAACAGAGATGGAAGAAGATAGAAAAACTACTTTGAAAAAGTGG
The DNA here is from genome assembly GCF_008360975.1 of Lichenostomus cassidix. Taxonomy (NCBI): domain Eukaryota; kingdom Metazoa; phylum Chordata; class Aves; order Passeriformes; family Meliphagidae; genus Lichenostomus; species Lichenostomus cassidix. The sequence goes on along the minus strand of NC_139496.1, from coordinate 5,782,292 downwards.
ATTTTTCAAAGGAAGCAGAAGCAATATTTTTTACACAAAAGAAGAATGAACTGGAAAACCTGAGGAAGTGGATAGCCCAAAGGGAAGCATTGGTAGGATGCCATTTAGAGCCTCTGGCACCAGGGGAAGTGCTGGGTTAATAACAGCTGGCCTAAATTGGCACAAGAATAGCACCACCCTGATTAAAACAGGCCAAAGTCCTCTGTGTCTATGGTGACTTCTTTCTTCTAGATATTGAGCCTGTCCTTGTGGTCCTAAAGTTCTCTGGCAGTTGGGATCAGGACTGAGAGTCCTTATGGACTCTGTGAATACACAGACATGCCCATGTCTGGTTGTGAGGCCATTTCCTGCCCTCCTGTGCTGGCTGTGATTGTTGGGTAGCACTAAACCCAGCAGTGGTGCTCGCAGTGGGTTTGGGTTTGTTCCATATGTGCTCAGCAAACCTCTCTCGTTAATCAAAATGAAATCGCTGCCTTTCGCAGATGCTACCCAACTCTCCAGGAGAAAGTGCCAGAAAATAAATGAACCTTTTTCTCACCTGTACACAAGTAATTTTAGAACCCCCAGGTGATCTTGCAGCTCATGAGATTTCAGTTGCAGCCAGGCCTAAAATACAAGCCCTCAGATTTTTGTGTATCATGTCGAATTTTGCACTGGTTGGAGTGGAGTTCAAAGAAGTGTATTTCCAAGAGCTGGCATTTCCTGGTGCCAGGAGCTGGCACTGGAAAGAAGGTGGGGACACAGCTGCTGAGCATGTGCTGCCTGCAGATGCAGGAAGGAAGGAAAATGTAAAGCCTGGAAGGATGCTGCGGTCTATCATTTGCAGAAACACTTCAGAGGAAGCCTACAAAGAATTGAGTTTGTCAGATTTCCCATCCTCTCTGCTATTTGGAACAAGGGTTGGAAACTCAACTCTCATGGGACCAGCAGTATTTACACAGCTGACAACTTTCATTTGCAAGCTGCAAATGGACAGTTAACTCCACAAGCAACACGTCCTAGTGAGGTGAAAGGGCTGCTGTAAAGACACATTAATTGGCAGGCCTTCTCCTTGCCAAAGTCCTGATGTGTGCTAATGATTTGGGGAATGGCTGTGCAACAGGGGAGAGCTCCCTGTAGGCAGTTCTGCAATTGATCTTGGGGAAGTGGCCAGAGCCTGGCCTGATGTTTAAAAGGCAACTTCTCATGCCTGTCCCCTTCATAACCTCCCTAGTGCCCTGCTGCCACTCCACCAGTTGCTCCATTAAGACAGAAGAGGAAATGTGTTCCTTAGGCACAGTCTGTCCTGCAGAGCTGCCATGAAACCAACCTGTATGATTACAGAAGTTCACTAAAAAGGAATCCTAAGGTGAATCCAGCTACCTGCAGCTCCTAATGCTTTCCCATGCTGATTCCCTTGCACATTAGTCACTCCTGGATTCAAGAGTGGCCTCTGCATCCCATCCCATGGCTGAATGCTGTAAGTCAGGTTCATGTGCAGCTGTACCTAACAGACCCCTTTGTGCTCCCTGTTGTCCCTGCTGGTTTCCATCTGGACCAGAAGCTCTGAGGAGATTCCCCATAAAGCAAATACAAACCCCCATCCATTATACACTTTAGGTCACTTTTGCTCTCACACTGTGCTTGCTCCAAGATGGAGAGATTAAAAATCTTGTTGGCTCAGGGTTTCTCTCTGATAGCTTTATCAAGCTGTTAAAGGTAATTCTGGATTGCTACTGGTTCTCAGTTGAATGTGAAAGAGAGTGTGGAAAAGGCAGAGAGTCATGGTGCTTTCCTGTATTCCCACAGCATCCTTCCTTGGCTTGCCTTGGCTTCCTGCAATGCTGAATTGTCCTTCTTGGGCTCCATTCCCTCCCAGGGAGGGAGCTGTTCACACATGGAACTGCCCATGTGTATGAGCCTGGGGGCAAGGTTGCATCCTCTTCTTAGCCCCTGCCTGGTGCACAAGCTGGATAAGTAAATAAGCCTGCAGCCTCTCATAATAAAATATGCTTGTTGCTCCAGCTCTTCTGCTGAGTTACAACTTTGGGAGTCAGAGTAGCCTCTGTGTCTTCTGTGTGAAACCCATGCAGCTGAGGCTGGTGACAAAGAGCTGTATTTTACATAGGTGAAGCTCCTGCTGTAAATTGTACCACATTAACTGCTGAGCTCTTTGCTTCTAGGGTCTGTTTAACATTTGGCAGCATTGAAAGAAATACCAGCTGAAGAGGAGAGTGAGAGCACTGTACTGTCAGGTCAGCTGAAAGAACTGTGCTGCTCTTTTCTACTGCCTCAATTCTTAACACCAGAGCAGTTGCAACTATTACCTTGAGTTCATCTGAATAAGATGATGTGATCAAACACCTTTAGTTAATTAGTGGCAGTGCCTTTACCCTTCTCTGGATGTCATCTTTTATTGGACACAAATCAGGCTATAATTTTATATGATCCTGTACTGCTTTTATTCTGTTAATTTCATGCCCATTATTGTCCATCTTCTTTATGTCTAATGAAATGCTCACTTAGTAAAATTGATGAGCTTTTCTAGATTCTGTCATTAGTTCTGCAAATCTGAGTGACTCCAGTTAAACCTAGGCTTCCTGGAAGTACTGACTCTGTTTTTATTGCCTTTTTCCATCTGGGAATGCATTTTGAGCTTACCAGTGTTGGAGATAAAGGAGACTGTAACAGATGCTCAGCATCCTTTGGCTGTCAGGGTAACCTTGGTCACATCACTTAACCTGTCCACACCTCACCAACAAATGCTTCATCCGTCACCATTTGTGTGCTGTGCTTTTGGAGGCAGAGTCTGTGTATGGTGCAATTGGATTCCATCCCTGCTGCACTGTAGAGGTGCCTCTTGTCACAAATATTGGCAATAAATGGTGCTGGGATGGCAGGAGAGTTACACCTGCCTGTGTGCACAGAGCCCCCTCACAGAGAGAGGGGAAGTGCTGTCCCCTGTCCCTCGTTGGAACTGTTCCATTGTTTCCTCATGCTGTCCTTCCCTAGCTCTGTCCCTGCTCATTTCCAGAGTTAAATGGGGCTGTTAATTACTGTGCACCTATGCTGGGGTTTCACTGCACTGGGGGCACTGCTTGGCTCAGCACAGCTCCGCACCCATGACCAGCAGAGCTCGTGTCCTCTGGCAGGGGGTCAGAAATGCATTTTTCCAGCTGCCCTGTGTGCTCACAGTGTCCTGGTTGGCATCTCTGGGTCTTACAGGGCCACAGCCTGCTAGGGGCTGTCTCATCAGGGCAGAGAAGAATTGCTCAAGTCCTCTCCAGAATTGCAAATGCAGCACACAACTGTGCTTCTGCTACATCAGAAAAGATCATCCCATGCTAGCAAAAGCTTTCACAGGCCAGCAGGCAGGAAAAACGTGCACATCATCTCAGGCAGAAAGCCATCAGTCGTGTGCTGGTGCTAATTAGCAAAATTCTGATTAAGTCATTGGAGCAGTGCCAGCTTGTACCAACTGAGGAGCTGGTCCGTGAGGAGTTGGTGGATATGGCACAATACAGCGTGGGCTGAGAGCAGCTGAGAGCACCCTGGGGATGTGGTGTGCTGAAAGCAGAGCCCAGAGCAGCAGCCAGGCAGTCCCAGTACCAATTTAGTCTGGGTTTCTTTCCTGGTACTTTATTTATTTGCTCATTGTGTTTCTCGATCTACCTACTTCAGTTTAAAATGAGAAATCTCTCTATGTACACAATATATGTGTGTCCCTAGCTTTGCAGTATACACTGGGGGTTGTTAAATCCTGCAGGAGCCAGCAGTGTGGTTGCTGCACACAGACATGCTGGCTGCCTTGGGGATCCCCTCGGGGAGCAGGAGTATGGGCACTGTGCTCCAGCCCTAAGGGACCTGCTTAGGAAATAGGATTGTTCCCCCTTCAGCTCACCAAACTTTGCATTTATAGGAAAATCAATCCAATACAGCCCAAACATCGTCATTAAACTTCTGGGAAAACTTGGAACTCTTTTCAGCTCTGGTCATAAGTGTGTGTTCTTATTATAGCATCTTAACATTTCCAACTATCCATCATAGGAGTCTTCTGGTTACCCCATACCCACACAGATAGATTATTCTGCTTCAGTGTCTGGAAATGTTTCTAGATTTAATGAGTGAATCATCATCTGTAGAAAGGCATGAGTTTACAGTGTGTTAAGTTTCTTGCGTGAAACTTATATCTGTCTCCATTTTCCCTTCCTGATCATTACTGATACTGATTCAAGTATGGGAAGCTTAGAGGGAAAAGTTCATGAGGTTTATTTTTTGTCCTTGCAAGTTCATTACAGAGATGTGTAGTCCAGCAATATTAATTTTAAAAAAGTAATCATTATGATCCTCTTAAAGCACAAGTTTGACCTAGTTCTCTTCTTCCTCATCTAGCTAAAGCCTACAGAATTATACCCTTGATAATCATTCAGTGAAAACACTCAGCACATTATAAGTTTGAGCTTATTAAATAAATGGAGGCTAATGTATTGCCCTCTGTTGTTCTCTGTACTGGAGAAACCTGTCTTCAAAGAAGCTGGGGACAAGCATGGGGAATCTAATAACTTGAGATAGAAAGTCTTCTTCCTCATGTACTGTTCAGTGTCAAAATACTGTTCTTATTAGGTACTCATGTACCAGGACCTCTGATTTAAATGTCAGACTAAACTGAGCTGGGAAGTAATATTCGTCAAGCTGTGCACTGAAAAGCCTCTTGTGCAGCTGGAGTGTCAATGACCACATTTGCCTTTTCCAAATAAACTGGGCATGTTCCCTTTTTCTGGGGTCAGATGCACTAGCAGTGAGATCTCCCCTTCTTGAGCAGCAGTGCTTGTGAAGCTTCATCAACTGTGGCCATTGTGACATCCTCAGTCTCATGCTGGCTGACTCTGTGGGTCACAGCTGCCTAATCTGTGTGACAGGATTCCCTTTCCTCATCATTTAGATGGTGAAACCTCTGGGTGAAATGCAGCAGCTCTGTAGCAGTGCTGAGTAGTTACTTGGTTGTAAAAAAAAAAAAGGAACAAAACCAGAAATTGAGTGAATTGAAAAGATGGACTGCAGGAAGAGAGCAAATGCCTGATCATGTGGAGTGATGGAAGAACTGTGATAGTTTGTCACCACATGTCTGGAGATTGCTCTGGTTTTCCTTTCCAAGAAAATGAGCATTTCAAATGCTTCATTTGCAATTTTGTGCAATTTCTATCAAAGACGAGAGGTGTCATTCAGTGTTGTATTGTCATGCTGGAAGAATGTTGGTGGCTTTGAGTCTGCTGTAGACTGAAATTATGTTTGGGGTTTTCTTCCCTTGCTTTTTATGATGGATCCCAACCAATTATTTGGCACAGCAAAGGCTCAGCAGGTGTGTAATGCTCCTGAGTGTTCAGGAGCAGTTTCAGAGAATCTGAAGTGAGAGGGGAATGGGAATAATAAGATGTGCACAAGAGTTGTAGACATTTTAGAGTACTTGCTGCCATCACAGCTCTGGAAAAAGAAATCAGAGCCTGGAAGAACAATTTTTCCAGGGCTATGGGAATATCAGCTTAGGGTTGCAAGGCTAAAGGCATGACTGGCTGGAGAGATGTAATGGAAAGTGCTCTGGGAATGGATTCAGCAGCTGAAGAGCCCTTGGATGCAATGAAGCTAAAGGTGTAGAGAGAAATATCAGTGACCTTTGAAGGAATTGCCCTTCCAAACCATCTGTGAAATCATCAGAATGACAGTTCCCATTTTATAGTCAGCTGGTGCTTGAGCATTATGGAAAGCTTTAAATGAAGATTCCTTGTTTGGCTAGTTCAGGTGGGAGGATGGCTCACTGAAGCCTGTGGTGTCTGTAACAGTCAAGGACAGGTCTGTGTGTGTCACTAAAATGAAATGAAGGGCTGGGGTTTTAGGCAGGCACTTCAGTAGAGCAGAATTCCCTTGTAGGCTGTGACATCATCCCATTGCTTGTGTTAACAAACAGTTCTCTTTGTCAGCCAGCACGTTTGCTCAAAAATGGGTGTTCAGCTTGTGAGCCTCAGAGCTGCATCTGTTCTCCTTGGGGTGTGGTGTAGGGAGAGGACAATCTGAGCAGTACAGGGAGCAGGAGGAACTCCAGCCTGCAGGTGTGAGTGTGCAGAGTCTCAAGGAACACACATGGCTGGCACATCTGCAGCCAGGGGACATCCCTCACTTCTATGTCTTGGGAATCAACCACGTTAGTTGAGGTTTTGCTGCACTGCTTTGATAATGCCACTGAATTTCTAGGTTGGTGGCATTTTTTTTTCTTTCTCTTTTTCTCCTCTGGCGATTATACAAAACAATTTCCCTCAACTTACTATTTCTTTAGAATAACGAGTTGGAGTTCTGCTCTATGGAGCTCTATTTCTTTTCTTTGTGCTGTTCTCTGTGATGAGTGTGGTGGGAGCATTTGTCTCCCCCAGCTGCCTTGGTTGTGGCCAGCTGCAGAACAATTGGTGAGACACCATCTGGCTGTCCCTAATTTTCACCAGCTGTAGGTGTAATCAGCAGGATGATTGCAAAGCTCCTCTTCCTTCCACACAAAAACCCTGGAAAACAAATGCACTGATGCATGGATGTGTAATGGGAGCTTGAAAACATTTTTCAGAAGGGTACAAGACCTGCATGATGTTATTTTTGTACAAGTGTTAAAGCATCTGGGTCAGGGTGTACCTGGTGAAGGAGCTGCTGGTGTTCACCTGCTGCAGCTTCCCTGGGGTTGGCATTTCTCAGTGCATTCTCTGTGCCCCAGTGCATTTCTCATTTCTGGGGCACAGGGAGCTTTTGCTGTTTGTGCCTCCCACTGCTCACACAGAGGCACAGAGAACTCCCTTCCTACAAGTCGTTGCCTGTTCAGATGTATTTAGATTTTAATCTCTTCAATTAGTGAAAGTTTTATGAAGTTCACAGCCAGTCAGGACTTGCTGTGTTACCCCATCTGGAAGCCAGCAAGATAATGGTTAATTTCTGTTTCTTTTGGCTCATTAAAAGTGTCAGGATTAAGCCCTGTGTTACTCTCTCCACCCCACATTAGGTGGGATATTTCAGCACCTGTAGCTCCCTTTGCTCAGCTGCTCAATCATTCAGTGACCCAGACCTTCCAGAATGGCCAGAGCAGAAGGGTTTCTTTCCCTGGGTTTTAGCTGGTCTGTCTGTGTTTTTCAAAATTAGCCACTGATGTAATGACCTCCTGCTCCTGCTGTTCCAGAAAATCAGGTATGGCATTCCCAGAGGCTTGAGGTCCTGCTGGATGGGGACTGAGGGGTTGTCTTGGACTGCTGAAATACTGGGTGACCAAGCTGTGCTGAAATTCCTTAAAGCCTCTGTAGTGGAGGCTCGTGGAATGTTGCTTTTGAATTATTTATGTGGTACAAAGTAGAAATAGCTAATGAAGTACCTTAATAATAGATTGTAGGCCTAAGGATTCTGATAAACCTGCATAGAGGTGTAAAGCAGTAACAGTATGGAAGGAGGATTATTTAAAGCAGGTAGCATTTATCATATGATATGGGTGTCAGTGTAGCTTTTTTTTTAGGTAAAGCAATCAGTACTCATATTCTTTCACATCTTCCAAAAATCATTGCATTGGTTAAAAAAAAAAAAAAGTTTCTCTCCTATGGGACTGAAATTAATATTGACCAGAAGGGAATTGCAGATATTTCAGTGTTTAAAATCTGTGGCAGGATGACTCCTTGGTTAAGCCTAGCCTGCTCATAAACTAGAGATGGAAGGATGTATGGCAATCAACAGTTAACATATTGATTAATGAAAAAACACTGTGTTTTGAGAATGAAATAAAAGGCAAGGGAAGGGTATGTGTTGAGCTCGTAAGAACAATGTTAATTAAAAAAAAAACACATAAAGACAAAAAAGTGTTTAATAGAAAGTGATCAATTCTACTCATATCAAGACTATTAATCTTGCTACTAGTTCAAAGCAAAATAAACTGTCAAAAAAGCCAAACCTAACAAGAAAAAAATCCTCCATTGTGCCAGCAGAAATAGCTGCACAAAAGCTCTTCAGTGGAATTTAAATTTCTGATTAATTAGACTGCAGTGTTAATTAGTGACAGTAGTCCTGAGACAGATCTGGTAATTAGTGCATTGCATATCCAGTGGGGAAGCCCAGCAGAACACCTGCTTCAGAGTGGCAAAATGGATGCAAATGGAAGATTTGCAGGATTGTTGCACCCCTGTTAATTTTCCTCATTCCGTGGCTTGTAATGCAACCATTTGTATGCAAGTCTGAGTTTGTGAGCAATATCTCTAAAATGATAAAAAACATGGTCTTCTGTTAGCCTGGTAGTGCTGGGCCAGGTATTGCCTAGTCAGTGTGGAGAAGGTGACTGTGGATCTGGAACATGTTATTCCCAATTGTTTGGACTCCAGTAATTAACAGTTGATCAGGCTTGTGTAAATGGATTAACAGCACCTCAGGCTCTCAAGATAAATGTGTGTAAACCTCAGACCCCAAACTGAGTCTGATCCACAGAAGGTTTAAATCAAAAAATAAGCACGAGAATTCTCTTAAAAAACATGTTGGATCTTGTAAAGTTCCTCCTGGTTTTCACCACTGGGACTGACTGGGTGTTGGCAGCTCCTGGTTATCTCTGATGAGAACAGAATAACCACAAATCTGTCCAAGGCAGGTCTTCTTGTTCCTGAGACTCTTGTCTGCTAAGAACTCCCGGTGTGGTTTTACATTTTCAGAGCAATAGTGATAAATGAGGAGTTGTTTGTTAATTAAACCCCTTTGTGTTTTGGTAATATTTTTTTTCCTTCTGAGAAGGGATTTATCCTTGACTCTGTTAAGTTATAGAAACAGACATTACAGATTTTAGGCTTAGGAGAAGTTCAGTGTGAAACAATAGCTGATGTCTGCTGCATTAGGGGAAGCTGTTTGAACACAGCTCTGAGCACTAATTAGTTGCTCTAGGAGTAGAGAAATACCATCTTCATTCCTACCAAAGGTTTTATGTTAAGCACAGAAGCTTTTGTACCCTGAGCAGATACCCTGTCTGCTTGGAGATAATGGTCTTTTTTTTGCAAAACAGGAACATCCAGGATTAAGATTTCACTTGGCCTTAATTAAGAATGTCATTGGTTGAAAAAAAAAATCCAGGGCTGGAAATGTCCAGGTGCCCTTTGGGACATGGATCATCCCCATTAAATGCCATGGGTTCCCCTGGGTAATGATCTCCTGCAATATGAAGCACTGTCAGCTTAAGGGCAGGCTGTAAGAAAGGTGAGGTTCAGAGCAATTTACTCTATCTGAATTTGACACTTAGTGTTGACACAGCTCAGATCTGATTAAGGTCAAGAGGCAGAAAGTTTGTGTCAGCACGGAGTGGTACTGAAAACCAGAGTTTCAGAAGTACCAGAGAAGAAGGAATTGTTGCTAAGGAAATGAGCTTATTTAATAGTCTGTTTCTCTACCAGGTTGTTCCCCATCAGCTTGGATATGGTCATTCTTAACTTGATACAAATAGAGAGGCAAAATGCATCTCTTGGCCATGAGCCAAGCAGACTCAGCAGAATCCTGAAAGAAAAATAAAGCACCAATCAAGTTAGCAAATAAAAGTGGAGATTTGTGTCTTTCCTCTGAGGATAGTTGATGGTTTTTAAAAAGTCTTGTGATCAGAAACCTTAAAATTTCCTCTTAGCACAGAAAAAATGCTCCACAGCAATACTTTGGTCTCTGTGATTTTTTTTTTTCCCCAGGAAAACTCAATCTAGTTTTATAATATCTTTTACAAGCAAATAAAAATACCATGTAAGACACAAGTTAAAATACTGTGACAGGCAACCATGGTATAGGCTAGTATCTCATCCTGTTAGTGCCTTAACCTTTTTGGGGATGGACATTTATCTAAGTAACAATGAGAGAAAACGTGGGCAATGTGTCAGGTGGGGCTGATAGCTCTTGCTAGACCCATGGATCTCATTATAAGAGAGAAAAATATAGCTTGAGGCATTCAAGCCCATCCTTCTTCCTGAAATACAAGCCAGTTCTGTATTCATGAGCCATCACAGGGAGAGGAAGGTGGACACTGAATGCCTGGCATGGCTTTATTTTAGCCTGGCTGACAGAGGTAGAAATGTTCAAGGCAGTCCTGGATGGCAGCCTAGCTCGAGTCTCTGGTCAGAATAGTTGTGTCAGAGCCTTTTTACTGCCTTGTCACCTCTCCTGAGGCTGGATGAGCTGTGCAGCTGAAACTGGACATCTCCAGCATGAAGTTTCCTCAAATGCTCTGTGTTTCCAGAGGCAAAGCCCTCAGCATGAGCTCACAGCAGACACCACAGCAAGATTCCTCCCTGGGCTGAGCTGGGTACCTGGCTGCAATTGTTAGCTAAATGCACCTACCCAGAGCTGCGGTAATCACAAAATCTATAATCTTATGGAAATCAGAGCTGGAGAGCAGAGACCTTGTGGACTTGCAGTCTATCACAGTGACCTCTTTGGGTCGATAAATGCTGTGAACAGGAAGCCAATTCCATCCTCCCTAACCCATCTCAGCCTTGAGAAAGGGCAAATGCTAAGGTTAGATGTAAACAATCCCCTGGTGATGGGCATGATCAAAGTGCCCACATGCAAGGGCTTGAGGTTAAAATGTCTCATTTAGCCTTGTTAACAGGGTTGCCTTGGAGCTATCCAGGTAGATGAGAAAACTGAGATTTTTCTGAAGGTTTCTAGATTTGCTGGAGGCCTTCAGCCTTTTGGGTGTTACCTGAGCTCAGAAGGAAGATCAAATAAATCATTAACTCCATGGAAATAGTGTCAAGGCTTTTGTTGGTGCTCCCTGCTCAACCTCAAAATGTAAAAAATATGTCTCAATATCTGGGGGGACTGCAGAAAAAAAAATTCTAGTACTTGAAATCCTCTTTTGCTCTAAAGAAACTTTTAACAGATTCTTTAACAGAGGCACGGGAATGGGCATTCTCCTTTAATGTTATTTCCAGGGAGGGTTTCCACAGAAATGAAATATGCCACAGTCAGTGATAACTTAGCTGAAAAAAACTGGCCAGTTTAGAAGAGGCTCAGCATCTGTGCCCCTTTGCACCATCTTAAATCACTCTTATATTCTGAATTGTCTGTTCCTGATAAATCTGCTCAACGTTGCTAGGCTTGAAGTGTGTGGAATTAATGCATCCTTATGGGATGTGTTTCAGCTGAATTCAGTCTTGTGTAATTCACTGCATTGGAAGTGGCCCAAAGTGACACTTCTTCCTTTGTTAGTTTTGATTTTTTTTTTTTTTAAGGGCAATTGATATGTAAAGTACCTCTGAGAGCTATCAACATTGGAAATATCTGTCTCTGTAAATAAATTTGGAGTGTTTGTGGCTTATCTCAAACCATAGTGTAAACTGATCAGAGCAGAGACTCTGAATAAAAATGAAACCAAACTCTTTGTTTTCATTTACACAGGTCATGAGCTGCTGGTGTGTGAATAGTTCCCAGATAATTAATGAAAAGACACCCTTACTTGGTGTTAAAATGAATTCCCCAAACTATGTTGTCCTTGGTGTCTCTTCCCAGAATCACATGTAGCTTTCTGAGCCAATTCAGATGCATACCTGAGTGAAAGGGAAATAAGACAAACTGGAGGAAATGAAACTTCCAGAGGCAGTTTCTGAGTCCAGAACTGCCTCTGTGTGAAAGCAGTCAGTGAATGTTCTTAGAAACAGGGCTCAGATAAGTGTCTTAGGGGGGAAAAAAAGCATGTTGCAACCACGTAAATTAATATTTTCTAATTAGCTACCTCTTCTACATGATATAATGTCTATTCTATATTTGTATGGGGCAGGGTGGTGATGGCATTAAGTTCCTGCAGGCTGAGGTCAGCCCTGCTTTGAAGACCTCTCCCCAAGCCCTGACAGGTTGCTATAGATTTCAGTTTCCCATGGTGCAGGTTTCTGAGAGCTGGTGCCTGAAATACCTGCCTGGCGATAAATACTCCTCATAACAGATGACTTGAATGCCTGTGGTTTCTGGCTAGGTCATTTGGAAGCAAAACTCAGGGCTGGTGGGGCACCCTGGTGATGAAACAAACCTATTAGTGCTTTGCTTGCAGTTTAATTAGGTGTAGAGGGCTGGATTTGCTTGACTGGATGACTCTAGAATGGATCCAGTTCTGCCAGCCCTGGACTCATCCAGTAATTGCCCTAATGCAGGGAGTCATTTGGAGAGGTTCTGTGGAAGTTTCTCCACCAGGAAAAAATCTCTCAATTGGGAAAAGAGAACTTGATTCAAGACCAGAGAGCACTTACAGCTGTAGTTTTGCACTGTCCTGGAAGAAGGAGTGTTCCTTCCTGGGACTCTCCAGCAGAGCTGAGCTGCCCAGCCTGGGCTGCAGATTGACCTTTGCTGAGCCCACTTCTGCTATGTGGGCATGGAAGCATTTTTTTACTAGAAAAAGCTTGTTAGTTTTTTTTTTTTGTTTTATGTTTGTTGTCGGTTTTGGTTTTTTTCTTTTGCTAGAAGAGGTGATTATTCCAGTTCAGCATTTGTGCTCAAAGCTTCTTTCACATTCCAGTCTAAAGGTCCTTATTCAGACAGAGGCATGCCTTGCTTTTGCTTTGGGAAATCTGCTTGTCACTTCATTAGACCACTTACAGCTGAGTGACAGGGAATTTAATTTTCTTCCTTTCTTTGCTGCTGTTGAAGAATTCCCCCCATCTCTCATGTCACCCTGGGATGATGTTTGTGCTACAGAGATGTTGTGGCAAAGCCTCTCAGCTCACAGCTAATCAGCCATTTCTTATTCTGGCTTGGTGTCACCCAGCCTTGCTTTCTGTGGTACAAAATCCTTGACTCATCTGTTGCTTAAACAGCTTCATGACTTGACACCTTGATCTCAAATTCTCCTGGCAGCGCCAAGAGCATGCACACAGTGTAAGAAATTTGCTCAGTGTCCATTGGTTTGAGGGGAACAAGCTCCAAGATGTGGAGTTTCAGGTTAAGTGCTAGTTAGACTGAGAAAATAGCCCTTGGTGCCCCTTGGCCAGGGTTCTCTCTCCCCATCTTCACTTACCCTTGAATTGGAGCAGAAAAGTTTTATTTCCATTTTTTTTCTTCCTCCATTCCCCTTTCTCCCCCATCCCTGTGGTCCAGTCCATTCTTTATCTATGAAATCAATGAATTCCAGTCAGAGACTTGTCTTATCTCTCGGCAATTCCAGAAACTGCCCTTGAAATGCTAGAATCTGAGCAGAGACTATAGCAGAGCATCTGCAAAAACTTATCTTCCCCAACTTTGTATCACTGCTGTGCTGCAATTTTCTGCCTCTGTACTCTAGCTGACCTATACGTATAATAGAAAACTTTCTCCTATATTTCTCATAGTCAAAAGTTGTCTTATCTTCAAGGAAGAAGAAAATAGGTTCATTACTCAGGGAAAGACAAGGCGATGTCATGCTATGGTAGGGTTTTCTGAGTGCTTTGTTTGGGTTTTATAAGTGGCCACTTACTGAACTAAAAATTGCAGAGGAAAAAAAAAGCACAGCAGCTTTTCCCATTACTATTTTGTTTTCTAATTAATCCTGCCCATTCAAGCTTTATCTGCTTTGCTCATGCAGAGTTTGCTTTTATAGCTTAAAAAAGGGTTGGGGGGAGGTGTGAATACCCTCCTCTGCTAATGCATTTTGATTGCTTTTCCCCCACTGTTGGAAAGCTCTTAGAGACACCACAGCTCTTAATTTTTCATGTGACACTGGTTTCCCACCACTCTGGGTTATCCAGCCTGGCAAGCATTTTGCCTTAAGGATTGCATTTCCTTTGATGCACAAGGTGGTGAGCTGAAAGCTCCAGCCACTGAGATTGCATTTGATGAAGACATAATTAAGACAGGCTAATTTTTGTGTGTGTGTGTGTGTGTGTGTGTGTTTAATAACTTTTGAATCTGCCTCGTGGAAGTGAATGGTTCCCAGTGCTAATCACTGCAAACCAATCATATGTTGGGCAAGGGCTTGGAGAAAAGGAATTCCTTGGGATAGGAATTACATGGAAATGCTCTTCAGCTTGGCTGGGTGGCTGAAAGTTGACCTCTGTGGCAGCTGTGCTTGTGGACAATTGTCCTGCTGCTCTGCTGCAAGTGATCCCTACACAGCCAAGGGGTTTTTCATCCTTGTTAATTTGTGAAGTTGGTCTAAATTGTCAAATTTTGGTGGTGTAATAATATCTGAGTAAAATCTGATGGTATTTTATTTAGAAAATGAGGTGCTACATACAACTGTGCATGATCCTTCCTGCTGCAGCAGTTTCTTTCTGACCAGCATGTTTCTCTTCTATAAAAGCAGCTTTATCAGAATTCAACTTTGCAGTATGTGTCAGTTGGATGAAACTAGGCTTTGAAAGAAAAATGGAGTTGGAGTATCTGAAGATCAGCTTTTAGAGCTGCAAAGTTGTGGAGCAGACCTGATATTGACATCAATTATTTTCATTATTTTTCCGTTAAAATGAAGCAAAGTGTGTTTTAAAAATGCCCATGAAATTATGTTTTTAGAAGAATTATTACAGCTTGGAACAGAAACTACACTCCAAGAGCATTTCTTCTGGAATAGAAATTCCAATTTTAGCTAATATTGGTGATACTGAAGAGAACAGTACCTCTTTGATGTCCTATGCACTCATAAATGAGTGCCTATAATACGTCAGAGTTGAATAGGTCCATGTAAGTGCTATTATTGTTTATTGCTATTTAGCATTAGTGGATTTAGGTCTCTCAGGAATCCGATTTAAGCAGAAATAGTGATATTCAGGCCTTCATGTTCCTATTTGTCTTTCAGTGGGTTTTATTTCATTACCTTTGAGACTACTTAGGGAATGATTTCTGACCCTCCCTGGGTAATTTTCTAATCTGTTAATGCTAAAATATCTTGGAGAGTCCAGATCTCAGGCTATTTTTCTTCCCTTAAATGTTTCTTGAAGCCATTTAGAAAGCCCTTGCAAAGTACAGCAACAAATGCCAGGCAGTGTAAGCATGCATGGCTTTAAATTACATAGACCCTAATTCTGTGACAGACAAATCCCTCTTTGTATGCAGCATCATTCCCCCCTCTGCAGCCTTCCCTGGCTAAAGCTGTCAGGGCAAAGTGCATTTCAGAGCTGAAATGTCTCAGTGTCAGAGCTCTGCTGCTCTGTCATTGCTCTTCAATGTTTAATGTGGTATTTTGAGGTGAGATCGAAGAGATGCAGCATCCCTGCAGCTGGCTCTGTTCTAAACAGCTCACATCTTGAGGGCCCTTGTGATGACCCCATCTCCAAGGGGCTGAATAAAAAAATATCTGTGCTCCAGGTGGAATCCAGTGGTTTGTCTCAGAGGTGCCCTGTTGAAGCTCCCCAGCTCACAGCCTGTGGGACATGTCTGCATCCTGGAGCTGCAGCGTGCAACTGCACTGCAGTCATTCCCGCAGGAGCTCTGAAGTTTCATCACCGTGCTGCTGGGGGAAAGCTAGGCTGAGGAAATTGCCTTGCACCTGAATCTGAAAGCAGTGTTCTCTCTGATCTGATGGGGAAGAAATTTGTTCAGTTCCCTGCCCAGTTTGGGAGTTTTTCAGGCTGTTCAAGCCTTCCTTCAAGTGTTGATTGTGTCGTTGCTCCATTGCCATCTAAGTGGTATAGCTGCAGAGACAACCCTTGAGCTGATTTGGGAAGGATGCACAGAGATGAAATTTGGGAGTGAGATTTGTTAAACAATGCCCAGCTCTAATTGTGCTTTCTGCAAGGTGGCTGGAGCTGGCAGATGTGTCTGTGTGATGCTGAGAAGGTTTATATCTGTCAGAGCTAGAGGCATCCTGTGGCATGGACACAGATTCCCTTTGCTCTGGAGGTGAGAGCTGCACAGAGACCTCTGTTGCTCCAGCCTGGCTGAATGCCTTTCAGCAGAAATATCTCATTCTGGGAGTTAAAGGGACTTGGCTAATCACTGCTCCTTACAGAACAGCTCTGGTAGTATTTTGTGGGTATTTCCATTTAGTGATCTCATTTCTCCCATCTCTGTTATGGCTGGAGCTCCTGAGCTGGGAGACTCCTTTAAGAATAACTTTGTCCTCTTGCTTGTGCACAAGGAGAAATTGAGGTGTCATTAATGTTTGTGTCCACCTGGGTCCTGGTCCTCTGAAGGAAGTGAAAACACAGAGCAGCCAAACTGTAATTTCCCTGGGCAAGGCAGCAACACTTCCAAACCATAACTTTTCTGCTTTCAGCAACAAAGGTTCAGCTTCTGAGCTGGAATAGGAAGCAGAAATTTCCACTTCAAAATAAAGATATATATGGTTGTGCTTGTTTTTCTCCAAAAACCTTATATCACTGCCTTTTTTCTAGAAGGTATGGTGTTTACCTTAAGCTCTTTTTACTTTTCTATTCAAAATCCTGGAAAATCTCTACTTTCCTATTTACTGCTTCTGTATCCTATCTCCTGTTCTCTATTAAGTGTTCTTAGACAAAAATTTTTGTCATCTTTGGTGGTAAGAAAGGATATCAAAACTGTCTAAATTACAATCATATCCCTTTCTTCCCCTTTTCATAAGAAGCTGTATTTCCTCCCACATTGAAGTCTACAGGCATGGTAGATTTGAATAAGAGAGAACCTATGGATAGGAGGAAGAGGGAGGGAAATGTTTGGTTAATTCAAATTGGAATCTCCCTCTATATCTTTCATGTTCTAAGACTCTCTGAAATATGTGTCTGTATTTAATAGTTTGATCAGTAGGACACAGAAAATCCACTGTTAAACCTCCCTGAGGGGTATCATCCTCCTGTACAGAAGGAAAGTAGTGCTGATGCTTTACACAGGTTGAACTTTTCTTGCTGCAAGGCACAGTCACAGGTGATAAATGATCCTGCAAAGCCTGAACTTTTGTGTGAGCATATTATCTGCCACCAGCTTCTGGGTTCAAAGTTTCTCCAACACATACACTTCTTCCTTTACCTGCAAAATAGGTTTATATTTTTGTGGAGCTACTTACTCTTTCAAACAGTGTCTTCTCCCACCCTTTCCCTCTGGCTGAAGCAGCCACATGTCAAACACAGGACTGTGACCTTGCCCAGTGCAGAAAGCAACAGGTTCTGTCCAGCAGATGTCATGTGTGTGATGGCTTTGCACTCTGCTCCTCACCCTTCTCCACTGTAGGGATGCTGGTGCAACAGCCTCACAGCATGTTTGATTCCAAGAGGTTGAATATTAAAAAATTAAGTAGATAGCATCAGAGTATGTGTAATTCTAAACTGCACAACAGTTCAGACTGTAAAGTATTAGAGGGTGATTGTAATACGATAAACTGGTTTAGTCATAAATCACATGGCAATGTGCTGATTGTGAACAGGGAGCATTTTATCAAAGATAAGCATTGCTAAGGATACCTCAGAGGCCCTTTTAATAAATGTGTGTGTGTGATATGAAGTAATGTGTTAAGTGGTGGTGACAGGAAGCTTGGATCCTGGCAGGTGTGACTGTTAATTCTGCAAGGAGCACCCAGAATGAGCAGCTGGGTCTGGTTTTGAGCAGGGCAATCTGGTGACAGATTTGTTATCCCCAAACAGCTCAGAGGTGTGTGATGGTGGGATCCCCTTATGAGGTTGATGTCTTAGTGCCATACTCTGAATAAACTTTGCTGGAATGGGTTCTTGCCAGATGCCTGTGCCTCCCTCCCTCTGCCTGACCTGGTGACAAAATGCAAATCAGACACTCCAGTCCACAGGGATGATGAACTCTGCTTTAACTTGACCAGCTGGACATGTGCTAAGTCAATCTTGCTGGTATTAACAAGGTCTTTAAGGGTGTGAGTCCCAGCTAGCTCTTACAATCTGTCATTGTACCTTTAAATCTTCATCAGAAGTAGAGCACTGAGTCTTCCCAGGACTGTATTAATTGGGTTTCATGCTACTGGGAAGGTGTGTGGTTTGTGTCTTGCATAGCAATTGCAGGCACAGCCACTGAAGAGTTTAGTACTCCTTGTTTAATTCCTCTAAAACTGCCATTGCTCTTGAAACTTTTAATAACCACCAGCTTACCCTTTGTGAATTGGTGATTTGAAGGAGTAAACAGAAGTGGAATAGCTTTTCAGCTAATGCAAGTCATCTGTGTTTTTGGCTGACTCTGTCAAACTATGTTTCTTTCTTTAACCTTTGGATGATTTTCTTTGCCAAGGGACTGCCTGGCACTGTGGTGGCCTTAGGTCCATAAAACAAAGTAAGCATAACTTATGCATCTGAAAACTGTCATCTTTAATCTCGATTTCCAAGTGCATTGCTGACCAAACTGCAATTTTAAAAGCTTTATTCCCCCTCTTTCTGTCGAAGAGGTCTAGTCAGAGAATAGTGGAGAACAAAACCATTTTTCAGCCCAGATGAAGTGCATAAAAATTATAAATTGATTTTTATAGTGCTTGTTGAACTTGCTTGCTCAATAATAAATTATTCCAGTTGTAATGTAACCAATGCATTCCTTGTAACTACCTACTCTCTGAACAGTGACAGTCTACAACTTGTATTAATATAAACCATATTGAGCAACCAGCAGAGCATATGCAGTGTTTCAATGCAACATCAGCACTGAAATCATGATAAAATACTTCAGTGTCAGGCTAGTCTGTGACAGGGAGCTGGTAATTTAGTCTGGTCTTCAGGAATGCTCTTCAGGAGCTACAGTGGAGTTAATAGGGAAAAAAAAAAGGGTTGACTGGCGATAAAGGGCTGAGTGGCACTTTATTTGTCTGTTCAAATCAAGTATCAGGTGCCAATTAAACGGGTCTCCTGCACTCGCTAATTAAGCAGCACTGAGGGATTGATTAGCCATTTACCAATGGCTGTCAGTACAAATGCATTTGTTCTGTTATCCCAGCATGTACTTCAGGGAATCGACCAGTTTCTATTAATGAATTCGAGCATGTTCACGTGATAAGCATGGGACTCTGGCATTTAATTTGTTTTAATACATAAACCATTCATTTTATTGACTGGCCTATGCTCTTCAGTCATGGATCTGCTTTCTGTTGCTTCAGAGGAGTTTGTCTTCCAAAATGACTCTCCAAAAGGAGAGGAATCATCCCAGAAAATGGGCAAGGATCAAATTTTTGTGTGTTCCACTGGAAGGCTCCAACACTGGGGGAAGGCAAGGATGCAAATGAAGAAATTGGTAGTGAAAAAGATTGTTTAAAAAGGCACAAGCCGAAGATCAGTGTTGCACATCTGTGTCATTGCTCCAGCCTGAGTTTATGTAGCAGGATTTTGGGCAGTTGGCCACACCCTGACCTTGGCAGGACCCCTTTGTGAGGTGCTGGAAATCCTGAGAATCCCAGAGACTGTGTTTGGATTTTCATTGCCTCTGTTTCTTTCACAAATGTTTAGAGTATCACTATAGTTTGAAACAGAAAAATACTTTCCCCACTATTTATCCTTAAAGTGGCACTTTTACTTTTTACTCAGTTTGAAGAAAACACTTCTGTGTGTCAGAACTTCCCACATAGTGGTGGGATGAGTGTTTGGCCAGCATTCCTGCCTCATCTTCATTCTGATGGAGCTCCAAATGCAGCTTCTGCAGGAGATACTGAGGTTCTGAGAGAGTCACCTGTGAATCCTTCCATGTCTGTGCCTAGAGCTGGTGAACAAGGAAACCTCTTGGGAAAAAGGTGTGAGAGACCAGTGCAGCCCAAGGATTTTAAAAGCAGACTTAGTCTTGCTGTTACAGGGTCAGTGCTTTTGATTCTACACCTTCAGTGGCAGGTTTGTTTTTCCTCACTTCAGTGGGAGATTTGATGCAACTTGGAAAGGGAAGGAGTTCAACATAGGTGGAATATGCTGCCTTTATTTTCAGAATTCAAAGTCTGTTTGATATTAAAATGCAAATAAGCAAGGAAACAAAAATCTCAGAAACCATGATGCCTTCTTCAAGATGCTGCTGTTTGATGCCTGTTCCAGACTTCATCCTAGTTTTAGTCTTATATGAAAGTCTTCCCTAGTTCTGATTTAATGTTTGGGGAAATTAGATTTGGAATGAAATATAGTAGGAGGAAATATATCTTAAATTTGATAGTTGAAAGAAATACCTTTAATCTCTCCTGTTATTAGTACTAAAGGAGCTTTCAGAGAATAATAAAACTATTGCACTGAGCCCCTTAATTCTTTCCTTTAGTAATTTCTTCTCCTGTTTTTAATTTGCTTTTTTTATTCTTCTGACATTTTTTGTTCAATTTTCCTCTGCAGTTTTCACCTTCTTTCCTTCAGTTCAACACCCTGCATTTAGTAGTCTTTCACTTCTCCCTATCTCTTTTTAAAATCTCATTACTATTTATTTTTCTCCCTTCTCCTCCCTTTTTAAGCCTTTATTTTGCTTCATGTTTTCCACTGGAACTCAGTCCTCTGCTGTCCTGTCTGTGTTTGTGTCAGTGTGGTCACAGTGGGTGATCCATGGTGGGCTGCAGAATGGCTGTGCCTGCTTTTCTGAGTGCTCCCTGCCTGCACTGCTGCTGTTCTTGCACAACAGCAGCAACTTGCTTGATATTCCCAGAGATGTTTTGCCTGCTGATGTGGCTGTGTGGCAGAAAAATGCCAGGTGCTGAGTGGTTTGAGAGTGTGTAGGAATGTACCTGGTGAGTATTTTTGCTCCTTTAACTTGTTTTTTGCATTGTTATTCTCCTTTTCTTGTGGCAGGAGCTCCGAGCAGTCACTTTATTGTTGGCTTTGTACATTAAGAAGCTTCTGTGAGAGCAGTTGTGGAGAAGGAGGTCACCCAGATGGCTCATTAGAACCAGAAAGTCAGGGGAGGCAGGCAAACTGGGACTTGTCTGATATGATAATCCTGCTATTGTGACTAAAAGAATCATAATAAGTATAATCCTTGTGTAATAAGAGTAATAATCCTTGTGATATTTGCAATGGAAATGGTTACATGTATGAATAAGCCTTTCAAAACCAAAGTTGTTGCTAATCAATCATCAGGTGGTTATTTTCATGGCACAACCTCTGTGCCTTGTGGCCCCTTCCTCATTTATCAGTTTTAGTCGTAGCTGTTGGACATCATTAAGTGGACTTGGTATGCAAATTGAACTGAATATAATGGTCTACAAAGAAAAGATTTGGATTAAATAGAAAACACAGTCATAATACTAGGATTTGGTGGCCCTAAAAGTAGTGCCTGAAATTAATCTTACGATTACAGCACTTTGGTTCACATTGTATAATGGAGTAAAATGTTTTAACAAATGCTTTTTGGTGGCTGTGATCCTCTATAGTCATAGAACTTCACCTGCAGTTCTGAAAATACAAGGAATAACAATAATTCCCCAAAATTGATGGACAGCTTCAGTGTGCGATGTTGAAATCCAGACATTTGGTTCCTGGAACCATCTTTTATCTCTTGTTCCCCCTCAGCCTTTGGATAGTCACTGTCCTGACTAAACATCCTGACTGTCCTGAGGGCCTCTGCAGTGGGCTGTTGTTAAAATTCCAAGTGGCAGCTGCTGCTCACGCTGGGGCCAAGCTCACCTGAGCTGTAGAGACTGTTGGAAAATGCCATTTGAGGTAGCCAAACATTCTGAACTGACCATCTGCTTTACAGCAGGACTTCCTGTGCCTCATCAAGCCTAATTGCTCCTGTGATTGTTAGTAAAGAGTGGGGGGAGCTATTTCTCGTTGTAAACCTGGTGGTGATATTTTCTGAACTATAAATATCAGTCCCTCTTCAGATATCCACTGGCTCCCATTTGTCAAAGTGACAGCCAGCCAGCCAGCAAGAAAACTTTTCAAAATGGGTGATAAAATTAGCTACAATCGATACTCCATTCAAAGCAATATAATTAAGCCTACAAGTTTACGTTTAATTTCATCCTGCAGAGGACTTTGCTTCAGAAGGATCTGATTTTTGCAATAGCCAGAGAAGATAAGCACAGATCACTTTGCAGTTGTTGTTTTTGTTGGACAACTGCACTTACCAGGAAAAAAATATTAGAGGAAGTTTGGCTGATATGTCTATTGCAGGGAGACAGTTATCAGCTGCCACAAATTTCAGGACAAAATAGCAAAAGTTTTACTACACAATTTTTTTTTTTGAGGACTCCAAATTATGATCGATGCTGAGACAAACCACTTTCAAATTCATGTGATCACTGGTGCACATCAAATTTAGTGAAGCAGAATGCAGGTTGGTATTTATAACTGGAATTACCACTTGTAGGTGCATATAGCATACCAATTAATCTTACTACTATGTTGAGGGAAGAGCTTGGGTAAGTATCTAGATTGTTTGGGAGTTACACAAGCTATAAGTAAATTAATTTTCCAGAGTTTGAGTCTACCTCCATAGATCTGATAGTTATGTAATTTCATCTGCTTTAATGTTGATTTCCCCTGATAGCTGCCCTTGGGTCACTGAGATGTTCATGCAGTATCACTGGTTCATTGCCAAAAAGTACTGCTAACTTTGAAAAATTAAGTGTAGGGCATTACACCATTGATGTTGGGGTTTGCATCATCGAGATGTGCTCAAATGAGGTATTGAATAAGAGATCTAGCAGTGCTGATGCTTATTTTAAGGGTGTCAGATCCCATCCTGCTCCTTGTGTCCTCTCCCACCTTTGGGTGTGTGAGCCACTTCATCCCTTAGCATTCCTGTGACTCCTTCTGCCCGGAGTGATCAGGCTCTGGTGCTGCCTTGTCATTGTCCCCCACTGCTGGAATGCAATGTCAGTGGAGCCATAAATCAAGTCTGCTCTGAACACAGATACCTGCAGAAAGCTAAGCATCCTAAAACTTCTGCACAGTGCACAACCCAGACACCAGGCTGATCATCTCTTTCCAAGCTGATCCAAGCAAGATGTTTCCTTTTATAAATTGGGAGTGGCTGCTGGCAGAAAATTCTGCGCAGAGATAACGTCTTTGTGGGATTTGTTCTGTTTCTGTTTGATCTGTTGCTTTGCCTGGAAAACCCTTTTCTTTTGGCTCTTGGATTGAGGTCCTGCAGTGGGTGTGGGTGAGGTGTCCATGCTGTGTGGAAGAAGGATTGGCAGCAATTGCAGAAGGGAGTAGTGTGGACAGCTTGAACCAGAAGGGTTTTGGCAGCTCCTGCTCACAGCAAATCCAGAGTGCATGATAACACTTACAAAGGAACTGTCAGGAGTCGGTGCCATATTAAAGAAAGCCTGAACTAATCTTCCAATTTGGGCTGTGAGAGACTTTTACAGTGGTGAGTGGATGTGTGCATGCACACTGTGTGCTTCTGTGTGTATAAATACAAACTGGCCTCTGATTCTTGTAATCCCTTCCTACTGGAAAAAAATGTCATGGTATTACATGGATTTTTGGTCAGTTCAGAAGAAGTTGTTTCTTAGCACATTTCAAATCAATTGGTCCTGGGAACATGTCTCTGACTGTGCACTTGTGTATACTGCCTTTAGGCAGGATGTGTAAAAAGGCAACCACCCCAGGAGCTTTAGCTCTGCCCAGCAGGAGAGCAGTATTTTATGAGCTCTCTTGCATGCTTTTGTCTGAGAAGTGATCATGTTTGCATTATAGGTCACTTGGAAATATTTTCTTCTGAGCAAGTTTTTTCTGTTCAAGCTATCATCTAACCCAGAGCCCAGCCATGCAGCTGCCTCTTGGGTAAATCCTCTGACAGCACAATTCTTGTCAAGCTGTTTCACGTGTTCATCTAGGTTAGAATAATCAGAACTGCTGATGTGTGCTGCCATCAGGCACTGCATTGGCCTGGGCACATCAGTGCGTGGAGTGGTTAATTAAGAAAAATGATCTGATCTCTGTTTGCCCTGAGCCAGGTTAAATTGTAAGGAAACTTGCAAACAGCAAGACCTCTTGCTGGATGACTTCTGACAGTCAAGAAGCAGATGCTGGGGGTGACTGTCGAATTCCCTGTGCGGTTGGAAATGCAGTCATCTCAGGATGACAGAGATGATAGGGCTGGAATTACAGCCCTGTTCGTGTCAAGCTTTGTAGAGATGTGCTGTGGCTAAGGCTGCCAGTAGCCTTGAAATTGTATCTTCCTTTAGTGGATCCCTCACAGCAGCAGCTATTTCTGTTGAAATGCACATCAGATTTGGGAGGTTTATATTCCACCCTTTGGAGGCGTTTTTTGGCGAGAGCTGTCGTTGTTAATTGAAACAGTGCTTGCTTCCTGGGCCTTTGCTTTGTCAGGTATGGGTTTGCTGTGCAGAAAGACTTTAAATGTGTTTAACTCCATGCTCTGCATCTTGGCTTCAAAGGATTTGCCCATTGCTCAGAAGTACAAACCCCCGTGTCAGCACTGCTGCTTTGCTCTGCAAAGCGAGTGAAGGGTGCTTGCAGATGGCTGTGACACCAGCCATGGCCTGTGCTTCAGCTGCCTCGCTTGCAAGGCAGGAGAACACGAGGCTCTGCTGCTCTGTGATGTGTGCAGGCATCTGGAGTGTGCTGCACGCTGCTGTGAGTCCCTCAGAGGTGACAACTGTGAGGATCTGTCTGGCTGTGCAGCTCGGTACAAACATTACAAAGATGGATGAATGACTGAGTGTTCCCTGGCTGTGCTGAGCAATGGAAGGTGGCCCAGCAGCCACGTGTTCCTGAGAGCTCCTTTCTCCAGAAGGTGGCTTTCCAAATGCTGCCAGAAAGGTGGTGATGACAGCTTCGTGTAAAACGCTGTAAGTGGCAAAGTATTCCACAAATTAGCTCATCATCTTAGAAATCAATATCATTGAAGATGTGTGTTCCAAACAGTGGCAGCACTAATCTGAAAGTGTTCCCTGATTCAGCAGCTGAATGGAAATACCCATTAGAGAACAGGATGCTTCCTACTGTTCAGCCCACGCCTTTCTCTTTTTTGGAAGTAATTCATGTTCCTTCACAGCTGGTGAAGGCAGTGAGCTCCTCTGTGTCTATGAATTCCTGAGGCATGAGGAGAAATACTGAGAGAGAATCAGCAGAAGTGTGACTGTGACAGAACTCTGGCAATTAAGATAAGCTACCAGCTTAGCTTTGATGTTGGACAGGTAGGACTGGCTAGTTCTTGGGGACAATAGGGTTAAACATGGTGTTTGGGCCTTAGAGGCATTGACTGGAGTTGGACAGTGCTTGGATTTAGGATAAGGAAGAGCTGTTGGGTAGGAGTTATTGTCGGGGTAAAGGACAGAAGGTGCCAAAGCCAAACTCACTCTTCCTGGTGACTGACAGTGTGAGGTGGCAGGGTCTGACAGGTCTGTCTGGGCACATTTTGCCCTTGGGTTTTGAGGTTTTGCTGCAATCAGCCCAGGGTTTGGGCTGCCAGGACAATGGGGACTGCAAGGCACATAGAAATCAATGCTGCCTTGAGTTAGGGCTGGGTAAGGCAGGATTCAGGACACACCACGCTGGATGGAAACTCAGTCTTGTATGGGTTAGAGGCATCTAGCCTGGTCATCTGTACTTCTTTTGAAGCTGAAGAACTCCACTGAGTTTTGGAGGAGCATTTATGATAAGCAGGGCTAGTTGATGCCTGCTGGTGTTTTCATGTTGTACTAGACATGGGTCTGAAAATACTGGGTCTTTGTTAAAACTAATTACTCCAGTAGAAGTCAATGAAACAGTTTTTCCCAAGGGCTGCTGTAATGCAGCTCTCCTGACAAAAAGGAGTGGTCAGTGACAGAGCAGCATCTCTGTGTCACAGGGAGCTTTATTCAAAGAGACTGAGTTGATTTTTTTACCCTAAGCTGTGTTTGTGGGCATGGCTGGTGCTTCTTCCCTTCCAGGCTGATGGGCATTGTTCCTGGCCATGGGGTTCAATCCTGCTTCACCACATCAAGCTTTATGGCCCACTCCTAAAGGCAGATTTAACAGGAGCAGAAGCCTAAACGCTGCAGCATTATTGCAAAGCAATCCAGGCTCCAGAGCCCCTGCTTCAACAGCCTTGTGAGAGGTTTGGCTAGACAGCAGCCTGCAAGCCACCAGGGTAAATAGAGAGTGCCTCCTAATCGGACTCAGTTTCAGATGTAGTTTAGCACTCATTTCAGCTGGATGAGATTCTCCACAGGGATCTGCAGCACGCAGAACCTCAGTTCAGGGTTTCTTCTGGTGCATCATCTCAGCTGATGTGGAGAGGAGGTGTGTGCTCAGTCCTTTCTGCATTGGTTGATTCTCTGCTGACCTTGGTGCTCCCCCATTACTCCCAGCAGTTGGCTTCAAGAACAAAGGGAGGTTTCATTATTGCAGTTCAGCTGCAGCCAGAGAGAAAGATGGGCTACAGATTCAGGCAAGAGCAGACAGAAAAAGGATTGGGCATGTGAGTTGAGTGCACAAGGCAAATGCTTAAAACACAATAAAATAAAAAAGCAAGGAGAAAAGAAAAATCTCCAGGCACAAGGAAAATCTTTAAACACCTGAAATCATTCCTGCACTGATCACCATCATAAATTCAATACCAAATTCTGGTACCCTCTTTCTTCTTCATTTTTAAAGCAAGGTTTTCCATGGAAAACTGTTTTATCTTGCTTGTTCTGCCAAAAGGCCCCATGTGACAAATAACCCAGGGGCAAGCACAGCGTTAGAACAAAACAAACCAGCACATTCTGTGGGGTACAAGGACTATTCTTACCTCTTGTTTACAGCCTTCTTTTTTACTACTGCCACACTGGTCCACAGATTTTGTATCTCCTGTCACTGTAAGGGAGACACAATATTCTTTAATTTCCAGGAAAAAAAATTCCTCTACCCCCAAATTCTCATTATGGGATAGAAATGTCTTTATCTCTGTTCTTTAAGAGAATCATTTGGGAAGTCACTACTTCAGTCTTACTGCAAGCAGCAATAAAGTGCTGTTGAGACTTTGATAAGCTGTGTCTACACAATTTCACTGCAGAGTTTTGTTTCTTGATTTCCCTGCGCCGTTCTGCTGTGTCCTGGTTGTGCTCAGAGGATCTGTTTGTTCTTAGCAAGACTGCCCCAGGCGTTATTTCCCGAATGATTCCAGCACAGCCTCTGAAAATCTGTCGGAGGAAAAGCTGAAATTCTGTCTCTGAGAGAGGTTTGGTAGCAAAGGGCAGGTATGTGCCCAGCCAGTGTTTCTCTGGAACACTTCCTTTTTTCCCTGGCAGGGTTCACCTCTGAGACTGACAGCAGCACAGTCCCAAAAAGCTGTCCCACAGTTTGGAGCTGCTGCACTTTGAATGCAGAAATCTGGCAGCTGGACCCAGAATGAGGGCCTAGCAGTTGGGAAACGAGCTCCTTGCCAGCTCTACAGCGCAGTCTCTTGAATTGTTTTTGGGTACAAAAAAAGCTTAAACAAGTTTCATCAGCTGTTGTGTTTTTTCTCCTTTTAGGCTCTCCAAAAGCCAAGGGCTTGTAGGACATTTGGGGACAGCTTTTCAAACCACCACCACTCAGTTTTCCCTGCAGCTTTTTGACACATACAATTTCTTTAAACAGTCCAGTATCATTTAGAAGGATTATTGTGTGAATAAATTTAGTTTTGGATGCTCCTTTGGCAGAGACTGAAAGCCGTGCAAGCCCAGGTGGGGTGTTAGCAATGGGTTTGTAGAAGAGGCCTTAAACACAGTGCTGGACTATCCTAATATGCCATTCTATTCCTCATGCATTGTGCTGACACTTTGCTAGCTGGGTGATCCTGAATGCTGGTAACTTGTTTTGTAGTACCTTAATATTAAAAATGTATTAAGCAGTTTGCCTTTTCCCAGTGCCTGGTGTGTCTTTGGATGCCTTTTGAAGCAAACAGACAGCAAACAGCATGGCAGGCTGTGAAAACAAACCTGTTCTGAGTTCAAAGTGAAGTTATCTCCATTTCACCCAGGGCGTGTGAGTCAGCATGAAACCTGGCTGAGTTCTCCTTGCGTCCCTCTAAGTATTGCTATAAAACATTGATACATTCTTATTGATCTCCACAGTACTCTACCAGTGCATCTAAATCACCTGCTAGAGAAGGAATTTTTTTTTTTTTTAATGAATGGGCAGCACATGAAACCCAGTGTAAGACTAAACTGCATCCTTGTCTGAGTTGCATCCCTCTGGCTGCAGCCTGGCTCTGTGAGACAAAAGCCATTTATAGGGCAAGGGCTCTCACAAGCCAGCAGGGAGTCTCCCCACTAGATAACCTCCTTCCACGAACATCCTGCATTTGGGAATGCCAGGGATTCAAAAAGGCAAGTGAGAGCTTGCAGAGGGTTAAGGAACATCCTGCCCTGGGTTCCTGGCTGAAGGGCTACCCCAAGGTATCCTCCAGCTCAGGGCAATGAGGTAACCTGACTGTGCAGCTCTGTGCACACCTCCCTTGGGGAAACAGCTGGAATTCCTCAGGCAGCTTTGCTTGAGGCTAATAAGCCTTCTTTTCCTCCTAATGCAGGAAATCTACAGTAAAAACGAAGTCTTGTGAAGCTCTTTTGCAGGCAGCCCTGCTTCCTGGGAGTGCAGAGGCACAGAATCCAAACTGCCTGAATCAAATGAGGCAGCAGGAGCCCCAGGAGCAGGAAAAGCCATTTAAAGCTCTTCTGCTTATATCTTTCGCTGCTGAACTTGCTGTGGGGGTAGATGTTAATTTAATGAGTACTCATTAAATTATCTTACAGTAGCTCAGATAGGTCCCAGCAGGTTCCTTGAACATGACACAGGATTTTGTTTTGTATTGTTTGGGCTTAATTAGTTTTTCTGAGGGACAGTTATAGTCCTAACACAGAAGGGTATAAAAATACCATTGTACAAAACTTTGTGGAAAGAACTTATGTTTAAACCCACCTATGCTCGTGGTAATTTCAGGGTAATATTTAAAATATAGTTCTGCTTTCAATATTTTTCCCTTCAAATACTCTGATTTTTTTTGAGATGTTATAAACACTAGCTTCAAACAAAGAAAAATATTTTAAAGGAAAACCAGTATTTATGACTTAAATGAATTTGAAGCAAATCAGGAAGGTTTTGCAGGGGTTTGCCTGGGAAAAAAGCAGGGGACTCTGAGTGGGAGGGCAATCCCTGGGACACACTCCAGCTTCAGTCTCTGGAGAATCCCTTTGCTCAAGCCAGGAGAAATCCAGGTGTAACTCAGGGATTTTGCTGAGATGAACAAACCCTTGAAGCAGCCATAAAGTCCCTTTCCTGGGTGGTGTGGCTGCCTTCACCTCTTCCCTTACTGCATGTGTGATATCCTGGGAGCTCCAGACCCTCCTCTGTTCCAGGAGTGGAGCAAAATACCCTGTGGGCCTCCAGGGCTGCTCTTTGGTCCTGCTGTTTCCATAGCATTGAATGAGGGAGCTCAGATCAGGCACAGAGTGAACGAGCAGGATGTTCAACAGCTAATTTTATGTCAAAAAATGATATTTTTTCCCCCTTATTTGGGCTAACAGCTTATCAGAGTGAGTCAGGCCTGAAGAAATGAACACTGTGTTACATGGGTTTACATATAAATTAGCTCCCATTTTCTCAGAGACAGCCTGGGCATTTTCTGCTAGTTTAGCAGAATTTCCCAGTGATTGGGGTTTTGGAGGTCCATGCAGCCTCTGCAATAAGAATACTTGCTGATGTTAGAATTCAGTTTTTATTGCAGTTGAGGTGTGGTCTGGAAGTTTATTAATAGCTGAACTGCTGTGCAGCTGGCAGGCAGGTCAAACTGAAGGCAACGTTAGTTAAACTAACTCAATACTCCGTTTATTTTAGGGAAATATGGAAACAATTTCAGCTCCCTCTGATAAATAAATAACATGCCAGGCTTGCAAATTTTATTTTAAAGGAAACTTTGTGTTAGTATTTCCATGCTTCTGAAACAGGCACATGAAGTGCGCTTCAGTTAGTGAAGTGTGGGGAGGAACATCTTAAATCATTTGCCTATGCTGATGAATTTTGAATGAGCTGAGGTTTCCAGTGGACACAGCAACTGAAGATATTTACTTGAAAGCATTTCAGAAAGGAAGGACTGTGAACTTATTCTGTAGATGCTGGACATCCCATATTTGTGAATCATTTCCGAAGTGCAGCAATGGCAGAGGTAAAGCTGCCTCCAAGGGCCATTGCTCAGCACTGTGAACTCACTGTGGACATCAGCAGCTTATTTTACTGAGATTAATGCCAGAGGAGTCGGAGAGTCACACAACAGATGTCACTGGGCAAATGGGGAGCTGTGGAGAGAGAGGGCAGATGAGACCTTGGGGGAGATGTCTGGTGGATCCCAGGCTGAGAGGGGAAATCATTGTGTTCCCTGGGTGGAAGAACAAGGTCATCTCTGGAAAGGGGCAAGGAGACATCCAGAAATGAGCCAGGAATGTGTTTTACCACAGGTGTTATATTTTCCAAAGACAAACCCTGTGTCTCTGTGTGTGCTTACTTTTTAAGAGTATGTATAGTACTTACCATGGTAAACCTGTGGTTTCTGGTCAATTTAATGATGCTGTAAAATGTGGTTTATAGCTGAGTTTCTCTGTGTTAATGCCTGCAGGAAACTGGAGCTTTATTTTTTTTTTTTTGTCCTCTGTAAGAAAACCAGACAATGACTGCTTGTGATTTTGTGGTTGAGAAGTTCCAAATGCCTCGTTTTGTTTATTTGAGGTTTTTGGGGTTTTTTTAGTGGAACGCTCCTTGCCTTTCCCAGGTGCAGGAAAAAAGGTGTTTCCTGACCTTGGTTTATCAAGCAGTTGTATCCACATATAAACACTTGTTTTGCTATCTGCTTCCAACAATTCCAGAATGGAACTGGGATCTGCTGAAATTCAAGGAGATCTGATGCAAGCTGGTGAATTATTATAGGAATTTAGTGCAGCGTTGTTAAAAGAAATGAATAAAACATTAGTAATGAACTCATAACTTGTGGACACAGAACAGTTCTCCAAAATGCAGATTGTTTTCATACTTCAATACTTTCTCCATTACAAAGCAATTAACTCTCATCTGTTGTCTTTAAAGAACAAAAGGTTTTGTTTCAAATGTGGCATCTTCCTCTCTTCCCAAATATCTTTTTGCAGTTTCTTAGTCTTTACTGTTTTGGATGAAAGATTCTCATTCTTCTTTGTGTCACAGGAACAAGAGCTGAATTTTGATGTTTTCAATTTCCTGGAGCGCAATATTGCTTAACATTGAGTTCTTAATATTTCTTTCCCAGCAAAAGCAGTATTTATTTCATAGCTAAGAAGCAACTGCAAAAAAATGGGAATGTCTGCATCTTCATGAGGTGACATAGATTTTAGCAAATTATTTTATTAACTTCAAATGGTGATTTCCTCTAATCATCCTAGCAAGCCTAGATGAGCAGTGTGATATGCATTGCAGAGTTTGACATCTGTTGTATATCACAACTGAAAATGCTTGACTTTGCCATCTTATTTCAACATCTTTCTCTTCCACTGCCTGCTCTTTGAACTGACCAACAAAAATCAAAATCAAAGTGCAAAAAAGTGCAAAGTGCTGTGATTCAGCCCCTGCTTGGAGAAACAGAACGCTGATGGGTACTTTGATGGAAATGAAATACAATTTACATTTCTTAATACGACAGCAGCAACATGAATGCAACAACAAAAGAGTCATGAGTTTGGTTTTAAGATAGCTTTGTGTTGAACTGGAAAAATGCCTTGAGTGTTGGAGGACATGAAAGCCTGATGTATCACTTCATAATTTAATACTTATTTTGGGCTCAACTGGTTTGCTATTATGAATATTATTAGCCAGGGCAAAAAAATAATGATTTTATGAATAATTTTAATGATGACAACAATCTTTAATTTGTGTAGTAACCTAAGCAGCATGTAAGCAAACCTTTGAGTAGCTTCTGGTGATCCTTTACCAGAACAGTATTCCAGAATTCCTTGGGCTTTTTGGTTTTCAGACCCACTTTTCACAAGGGCACAAGGTAAATTGTGGAATTTAGGCACATTAATTAAAATTTATTGTTGCTGATTCATTGCACTGCATATTTTTTTCAGATGTAGCCTGTTGTGTTTTCCTGCTAAGGCCAAAAACCTCATTCTTTCTTATTCCATTCTTTGCATTTCTCAACCACATGTAACTTAGGTTTCAAAAAGAGACACCTCTTTAAGGAAAATTTCACAGCTATCTTGACAAGGCAGAACAGTAATCTTTGAAAGGCCTTTGCAAAGGATTTGTCAAACACTTGTGGGTGTGTGGTTTAACCAGCAGGCCTTGTTGCTGTGAACTTTCTGTTTTGTTGTGGATTTCTTTTTTGGTCATGGCTTTTTTTTTTTCTTTTTTTTCTTTTTTTTTTTTTTTAGGATTTGTTTGGGGTTTTTTTCCTCAAAAAGAAATGAAAGCAAGTGTAAATCTTGAAATTTACAGAATGAAAAATTTTATTTCCGCCTGCGTCTTCTACAGAATGTTCATTCTTGGAGATGAATTAGGGCATAATATCCATTTTGACAAACTGAACAAGCCTTTGTTTTAGGTTCTGTATGTGTTAGAGGAGGTAACCTTATCTTAATTCTCACCTTTATTCTTTCAATCAACCTCCACCCCCAATTAATGTATGAAAAGTACAGAAGTCCTTCTTCCTTCCTTTTTTTTCCTGCTTCCTTCTTTTTTTTTTTTTCTCTCTGCTTTTTTAATGTCAAAAATCTTCAAAAAGACACTTGAAATCCACAGGGGAAAGAGAAATTAGACTCCAGCTGACATGACTGAATTTTAAACTATTAAATATTTTATAGTTAGATTAGATAATGTGAGGTTCCATTAGCACAGCATCAGGCTGGTTTGGGATTTGGCTTTTAACTCAATCTGTGCTTCACCATCTTGATCAAAACTAGTGTAGGACTTTCCTGCAAAGTTGAGAGACTTTTGACTTTTCCCAGCATTTCTTTGTAAGTAATCTGTTTCATGCCTGATTAGGGTTCACCTTATTCTCCAGGAGCAGCAGGAAAAAAAGCCAAGTGCTTCCTTGGGTGGCTCTTTCTGGCTCCAGCTGATAAGGTGGAGGTGCTGTCTCTGTCACTTCTGAAATTGGCTGCAGATGGCAAATCCTGCAGTTCTCCTCTCCCAAATGATGTGGCAAAGCTTGATCATGGTGCTTCCTCTGACCCCTCTCACAGCCCTGCTTGCAATTTGGTCCTAGACTGGGAATTCTGCTGGGTATTTGTAATTTGTTTACTTTTAGACAAAGATGAGGTAATCCAGGACTAGCATGCTGAGTTGTCTGATCCAATGGAAATAATTACATTTTTCATATTTCTGAAGACATCTATTTAATTGACTGAAGACAATGCAGCTGGAGATACACTCCACTCGTTTACTTTGATCTTTTAAAAGTGGTCACAAATGTCTAAGAGACTCACAAGTGCAGTCAGACAGTGCAGAAACATCCTAGAGCACTGTGCTGGGAATTCTTTCAGACAGAAGATGAGGGTGAGCACCAGACATCTGGTGTGGGACAGCAAACCGAGGGTAATTCTATTCTGCTTTTTATTTTCATTCATTCTGTTTAGAATGGAAA
This sequence comes from Lichenostomus cassidix, assembly GCF_008360975.1. Taxonomy (NCBI): domain Eukaryota; kingdom Metazoa; phylum Chordata; class Aves; order Passeriformes; family Meliphagidae; genus Lichenostomus; species Lichenostomus cassidix. Next base: position 5,748,932 of record NC_139496.1, on the reverse strand, counting down.
AATAAAAGTTCAGTCTGGAAATCTGTCTTGACAACAGTGAAACCATCCAGTGCCTGGATCTTGCTAAGCTTTGTGGGCATGTTGTGCCTTTAGGGCAGCTTTGAGGTTCTGCTGGGAGATGAGACTAATGGGATCTTTCTGGTGAATCTTTGCTGTTCCTCTGATGTAGCAAACAGGATCACAGACCCCTCAGTCCCATGGTGATACTTACAGCTCTAAAACCACTGTGCTGCCACTTTCTCCCTCTCTCTCCCTTGGAACAGTTGTGTGTACAGAGCTCCTTTGCCCTGATTTTTTTCCCTCTCCCTATAGAGCCATCAAGTCTTATATTGTGCTGATGTGCAGAAATGCAGGGGACATTTGCATACATGGGGACATTTGCATATATGCAAAGCTTTACAGAGTGTGCTGAGAGAAAGAACCTCTTCTTGGGTGAGCTGTTTTCTTTTGCTGACCCAAGAGCCTTCCTCCATCCTGTCCTCACCATTTATTACATTCAAGGCACTTTGCACTTCTCCAATAAAACACCTATGATTTTTTTCCACAGCAGTGGCAGCTCATTACCCAGTGCATGTTATATTTTCTGATTAATAAGCCTTTTTCTCACGTGTGTTAAGGCTGTCAGAGGTTGGAGAGTAAAAGAGGGTGAGTGGTTTCCCCACAGCTGCTGGGGAACAGTTCCCTCCAAGGTACTGGGACGTTTGCAAGCCGATTTTAGAGGAAGGTAAAGTGGTGAGAGCTTAAACAAGGACAACGCTGTGCTGCTGAATTTTCATGGGAAGAGAATACGATTAAGGATGTTTGAACTGAAGTTGTTTCCCAGGCACTTCTTCAAGTTAAAAGGGGAACTTTATAAATGTTCAGAAATCGTATGCTGAGTATAATTTCAATTGTCACGCATACAACTTTTTGAAGTCTGTAAGAATATGTAAAAACAGTAGAGAAATGAGATAATTAATTTCAATACTTGGTATGAGACAAGCAAGATGTGCAGTTCCTGGAGCAGTTTCATTAAAATGCTGAAGTACTGGATGGAGAAGAGAGAGGCAGGTTTACAGTTATGCTTTATTTGATATCAGATGTTACTGAAATGTCCAACCAAAGCCACTGACCAACTCCATCAGCAGTTTATATCCATGGAAATGTCCTCATGCCACTGCCAGCTTTGGTCACAAATTGATGATTACAGGGCTCAGCCTATTTGAGTATCCAGCCTGAGAAGCCCTAAAAAGCCCTTTACTGAGAGTGCTGCCAAGCTGCTTGCCTTAGGATGTTTCAGCACTGGAGGCACCTCAAGCTCCTGGAGCTTTTTGAAAACCTTGGCTGTGAAGTCTGAAGCTGTGAATATCTAATCTGTGATGGCACCAGGCCCAGCTGGATTACAAACACACACATACAGAACCACAGGAGAATATGAGCAGTGCTAACAAGATAGAGATACTGTGCTCTGCTGCTGCTCTCATCCCACTTCCATAAAACAGCATATTGAAAAGGAGAATTTACTCTCTGTCCATTTTTTTTCTAGCCTGAAGGCTTAATTCTGAACTTTATGGGACTTTCTGGTTTCCTCTGTTTTTCATCTCCCCTTTCAACTTAACGTTGCCTTTTAGTTTTATTATCTTGAAAGCTCAGATAGACTCTGAATTTTATCTGCAGGGAAGCTCATTTGTTTTTAAATGATTTTCAGTCTGGAAGTTGGGAGATTACAGGCAGCTGTAAAAAAAATTGCCAACGAATAAAGATGAGTTCCTTGGTTACCTGAAAACTGAAATGGGTTCAAAAGAAGAGTTTAAAATATGAGATTCTTTTGGGTAGTTGACCAATGATTTTGCACCTCAAGGCCTGTTAAACAATGAGACACTTGGATTTCTCCATCTCTTGTTGTCTGTCAGACACTGAGCTGTGGTAGGACATGAGCTCTGGGCTCTCCTCAAGGGCTCTGCTGAGCCTGCATGAAGGGGGAGAAAGGAAAAATCAGTACACTCTGGTGGAAATGTTAATTCTTACCATTGCATTCCTATCCTTAATGACTCCAGGTCATCCAAGTTTGGGAGTGTGATGACACAGACCCTCATTTATCCCTGGGTTTCCTTTGGTACAAACTTAATTTCATGAAAAAGGGGTGAGTGAGTCAGGAAAATGATATGGCTGTCAGGAGATTTTTATGTTTTGGGAGACAGGTAATATTAAAATACTTTTTAATGAATGGTTAAGCTTAATGTGATTAATAGATCATTTTCATGTTCTGCAGTTAGGATGATAAATAGGAAAAAGCTGAATAGAAACCCTAGGGAAATAATATTTTCATCCCAGTTTTTTTCTTTTTTTTTTCTTCTGCTTTTTTAAGTTTCTTTCACTCACCTCTTTTTTTTCTTTTTTTTGTTACTTTACTGTCATCGTTTTGCTTTTAAGGAGAGATAATTGTGAAAAGAAAGAAATCTAAAATTAAGACATTTCAGAGTTAGTCTAATATTTTCTAAGGAAACTCAGATTGCCTGTGTTTCCCATTTCAAGTTCTGTGCTGTGCTGTCCCTGATAAGAGACTTCAGTGGTTTGAATGAACACCAAAGTATTAGCCTAAAGCAAGAAAACTGGCAAAAAACAACTCAAGGCTGTCTTTTAATGGACAATGTGTGTTCCTTTCTGCAATGACTCTCCTGTGACTGTGATCAGGAATTTTAAGGACTGTGGTACCTGCCAGTAAACTGCTGCAGATGCACACACAGAGGCACAGTGGGACAGGAAACATTGCATTTGATCTGAGGGATCAAACATTTTGGGGAATCATCTGATCTCAAGGATATCAGCTCCTTTCTTTCCCCACATTATTTTTTTTTAATGATGCATCCCTAATCAGGCTTTGCCACTGCTCTGTAAACATCAGGACTGTTAGTGATGCTGAAAGATGAAGAGATTGGCAAAGAAAGACAAGGGAGCTTTTCTTCCCACTTGTGTTTTAAATATTTTTTCTGGATGTGTGCTGGACCACTTGCTTCTGATTTGGAGAAAGGGACCTCAAACACGAAGTTATACAAAGCCAGAGAAGTAGTCTGCAGACTGCAGTCTTGATTCTGTATTCCTAGAGCACATCCTACGTGTTGGGGACACAGAAGCTGCTCTTTTGGGTCACAACTCTCGTCCAGTGTTTCCTGTCTGGCACTGGCTGGTGCTGGACTCCTCCAGGTGCCCAGGGCTGGGAAAGCTCCTGGGACAGCACTTTGCCAGTCCTGCAGGCTGAGCAGGATCTTCAGTGCTTGCCCAGAGCTGCCAGGCTTTGGGTGGAGGTGCTCATTGCTCTGCAGTGCCTCCCTACCCTTGGCAAAAGTGCTGTAAGCATGGAGTTAACCTTCCTCACCATGGAGGCAAACAGCATTCCTAGCTCTCTGTCCTTTTAGGACATCTTGAGTTTTTGTGCCTGCTGCAGCAGTTTCCAAAGCTGTGAAAGCATTTCTGCTGTACCTCCATTAAAAACCCTGCACAATCAAGACAGATTTTTTTTAAAAAGTCTTTCAAAGGTAATTTCTGTCTTATCAATGTGTCAAGGTGCTTGGAACAGGTTTCACTCTGTGTAGCACTGTAATTCCTTCTAGCCTTGACGTGTATTTAAAAAGGAAAAAGTGTAAGTTCCCCATTCAGTTTCACAAATAACAGCCTCACAAATTCCACATGGGATAATTTATCACTGGCTAAAAAAGCAGTGGGCTTTCGACCCTTAACTCTGTGGGTTTCCTGCATAAATCCACCAGTCTGACACTGATCTAAGTTGCTGTAAAGAAGTCACACACAGAATTTCTTGTGTTTTGTTGTGAGCATCCAAAGTTGACTTTCTGACTGCACAGCAGAAATACTCTATTTGCTACTTACATGAGCATAATTTTGTGACTAAATTACTTAAGTCAGCAACTAATTTCACTGCTGCCTCAGACCTGCTTTAAATGAACAGGTATATTCATCAATCACCTCCCTTCTTCTTTGAGCACCAGCCTAATCAATATGTGAAAGAGCTGTTTAAACACTTTCCTATTTAAAAAAAAAAGTGCAAGTAGACAAAACAACAGAGTAAATATTAGAGAGAATTTTAGGGACAGACATTGAAGTTTGATGCCATTCTGCATTAGGAATTTATAAATCACTATGCAAGGAGGATTATGCAATGGTACCATTCCACCCTGATTTACCAGGGATTGCAGTGTTGTGGTTGCATAGAGATCCATCTGCCAGCTTTGGAGCTTGGCTAGTTTTTAAACACCTCAGTGTAAAGGGATCACGTTTTGCTGAGCAGTGTGAGCACTGAAAGCACATCCCTGTCATAAAAGGCAAAGAAAACAGTGGATGTGCTCTGTGCTGGCCATCAGCTGCTCAGATACAAAGTGTGGTGCTCAAGAACCCTTTTTGCTGGGAAAAGGGCCAGAAAGGGGTGGGATAAGGTCTGTGGAATATCTGTGGTGTGCTGGGTCTGTCAGACCAACCACCTCTCAGTGAACATGACTGGTGTTGGTGCAAAGGCAGTGCTGGGAGCTTCTGGCAAGGAGCTGCTTTTGTATCTCTGAGCTGCTCACAGCTGAGCTCTGCCAAAGGTTACCTACAGAACCTACAGGCTGCAAAAAGTGAGGCATTTTAAAATCCAGCTATTACTGTGCAGTGATGCCTAAGCCATACTGCATGTGCCCAAAGATGTGTTTATGATTTGGCTTTTTATTTCTGATCTAAGCAGTGATGGTGGCCACAGCAGTCTGTGCTTTAGGACTGGGGCAGTGTGAGGAGGTCCCATTGTGCCCTCACAGGCGAAAATGTAATAAAAACTTGTTGCCAAGAGCTCAGGGATAGCCTCAGTCTGCAGGAATTCCACAGAAATGGCTGCAGGCAAAAGAAGGATGAGATGCATCATGTAATTGATAGCTGGTGTTGCAGGAATCTTTGCTACCCAATTAAAACTCGTAAGCCCCACAGGGCTCTGCATGTCACTGGAAGTTACCATTGTCCTTTTCATCCTGTATTTTGCAGTGTTGAGAACTTCTTGGCTTATTGACTTATTTTCTGCTCTCAGCTTTTGTTCTTGTGCTGCATAAGAATGAAGTGGCTGAAACGTGTTTGCAAACCAGAAATGCTATTTGTTAGAAATATAATTTTTTTTGGAAAATTAATTTGAAGCCTGAATTAATGCCTTTATATCATGATTCATTTAAAAGAAATATTTAGTTAGATATAAGCTGTTTGCATGCTCAGTGTAGTATGACTCAGTCTGAAGTACTTGCATGAACAATATCCTTCTCTCTCCCTCTTGGTGTTTAAAACTCCTTACCTACACATTTAACAAAAGGAATGTTTAATAACTTCCTTTTCTCTTTCCAAATGTACCAGTTAAGTCATATTACTCTGTTTTCCACGTGTAAATCTGCATTTACATGCTTAATCACATAATCTCTTAGACCCATTATTACCTGCAGCATGTGCTTTTATAGTCAGGTATTTTTTACTCTTTCAAAGTAAAAAGATGCTTCATTATTCAGAAAGTGGAGGTGCCTCTTTGAGACACTGTGTAGAAGAGGACATGCTGCTGCATGTTAAAGAAACATGAGATGTGCAGATCAGCTTCCCCGTGGAGGAGACAGCAGAGAATCAGTATATTAAATGCAGCTCTTTATTTACATAGCTCTGTGAGTGCTGGAACAGAGGCCACCACAGAGCAAAGCACTCTGATAATTCTGCCTTCCAGAAATGCCATCCTGAAAGCTAATGACACCTTCCTGGGAGGCTTCTCTACCCGTACAGATTTCAAGGGCAGGAAAAAGATCCCTAGAAAACCAGCCCTGCTAACCAGCACTGATTTTTCTCCAGGGTGAGTGCTGAACAAAACTTAAAACTAACACCTGTCTTTAAAGAGTGAAGCTTTCCTCACGTGTTAGGGAAGGAGTGTTTGGTCCTGATTGATGTGAGGTCTAAGAAAAAGACTTTTCTTTGCAGTAGTTCTCTGTTGTACCATATCTCAATCCCTTTTTTTCCTTCATTTGAAAATGTCTGGGGCTGCTTTTCTTCTTCTATTTGTGTACACTTTTAATACCTGCTCAAGTCAGTGCCTCTAAGGAAGAATTCATTTTCCTCAGTGCAGTAGGGTACAGCTCTGCCATCTAAAACCCTGGGTTGGCAAAACAAAACCAAAGCTGAAAGATTCCCACCTACTGCTCCTCTAAATCCCTGTTGATCTGTAGGGGATGGGAGATGAGAATTGCTCTCTTCAAAGACAGGAACATTCAGATGAGGAAATTTTCAAGCTGCACGTTTGTTTCAAATGGATCCTATTTAGCTTGACAGTAAAAGAGCCACGGGGCTGAATTTTATTAGACATTTGTGCAACAGGCATTAAATGTTTCATGTTAAGAATATATTAAATTCCATAAGAAAAAAAAAGAAAGCCACATTCAGAACAGATACAGAAAAGGAGTAGCATTCCTCTGAGATTTTTGTGTGCTGAAAACCCGAAGATTGAAAAAATAAGTTATGAAGGCAATACAGATTTCATCACATTTCCTGCCCTAGCTCTGCTGTGTGGTATTTTTGGGTTGGTTTTTGTTTTGTTTGGGTTTTCTGGGGGCTTGTTTGGGTTTTTTTTGTGCATCTGAGTTTCTGCCAGTTCAGAAAAGCACCTTCAGAAGTGTCAACAATCCCATCATTACTTCAGCTCTTGCCATGAGCTCTTCATGAAAAGTCAGACCCAAGCTAATGCTCTCTGAGTGGCGTGAAAATCAATTTGGTGCATCAGTCCCAAAGAACCAAATCCTCCCATCTTTCCTTTTGTAGCCTCTTTGATTTGGGTGTTGTCACAGATTCATGCTCAGTAAAGGTGAGGATTCTGCCTGTTTGCAGAGAAAGCAGCTCTTGGGCACAAGTGAAACGATGGAAATGGACCTGAGACAGGATGGGAAAAAAATGTGCAGTGTTTGAATTAAAGGAATCTTTTCACTGCAGGTGAATGTAATGTTTGTGCACCCTGAACTCTGAGAGGAAAAATATTCAACAGAACGTAGGTGTGGAGCAGTTTCTTACTGTAGTCTTCACTGTAGTGACATCAGCATGTGGTGGGGTTCTCTTCTGTTTGCCACTAATTGATAAATGTTTTCAGGGTAGGATTATTTGGAGGGTTTTGCTCCATATCCTCTTGCAATAGCAACTAAATGTTCCTCAGCACTGAAACAATACGAGTGTGTTCTGACCTGGGGAGTCATAGCCAGGCAGATCCACAGATTGCTAATTGCACAGCCTATAATCATCTCCATTTCATAGACAACTTTCCCCCTGCATTCCTCTGCTCCCATCTGGCACTGTGCATTTCTGCTTCTGCCTGTTAGCCACACAGCATGAACTATGTTAGAGCTGCCAGGGTGCAAAAGCACCATCCTTGGAAGCATGTAGGGGTGGAATGGTGAATGACTGGCATTAATCATGCTGCAATTAGATTTCCTCATTCAGACTTTGATAAGTCTTTGGGTGACCAAGCTAACAGAGTGCCAAGGACTTGTCATCAACAAACTCTGTGCTGGTTTGTATCCACTCTTCTCAATAGGAGTTTCATTGTAGCACATTAGAGAGTAATCAGGGGGTAAGGATACAGTCTTGGGTGCTTTGTGTGGATGGGATAACCTTTGTGGACTTAGCTCTGATACCATGGCATCTTTAGTGGCAAAGCCAGTGGAACTGGAGCAGCACAGAGAGGGCATTGCAGTCCCCTGGGGTGATGTACACATCTGTCACACAATCTGAGAGCAAGGAAAAGGCCTCATGTGCTCAGTGGGCAAAATCAAGTGTAGGTTCACCTGACTGATTCCATGATATGGCCAGAAGCAGAGTTACTGCTGAGGCTGACTGCACTGAGCAAAGGCCCAGGGTTTCACAAGCTCCAAAGGAAGAGAAATTCCTCCCCATTCCCAGCAGTCTTTAGCCTCAGCCAGGTTACATCTTGAAATATAAACTTTGGACAAATCCAAGTTCTGAGGGCACCATGGGAGCAGTTCAGTAAAACAGTTTGCCTATGTGGAGTAGCTATTTTAATCTGGTCTAAACTCTCTGTGTTAGTAACAGCAAAAGAGAAGAAAATGCCTTCCAGGTCTGTAGACCAGAGTTTGCTTTGAATACCTTTCCTGAAGCCCCAGCAGTGACATGTCTGAAGGGTGATGTGACATCTTAGCAGATTCTGAATCACCCAGGACACCTTCTGCAAGTGGAAAGCCAATGTGACTCATGTTTTAGCACCAGAAGTTTCTCAAAGGAAAGCTGTTTTGACAGCAGCAGTGTGGCTTTTGTGCTATCCTTTGGCTTATCAGAGGAATTATGTCTTAGGTTTGTTATTAAGATTTCATTTCCCTATCTGGGAAGCCTTGACAGGTTATGACTGTTTGCTCATCTCGATGACTCAGAATGCTGTATCTGGACTGGATTATTTTCAGAGACCTTGTGTGTGCTCTGTCAAAGATGTGGAACTACACCCAGACCATAGCCAGGTACAGAGAGGTCTAAATATATTATTCCAATCTTTGTATCTTTATTCAGAGTACAGATTTGCCTTAAAGATGGCCTTAATGTCTGAATAGTGTTCTTTTGCCTGATGTCCCCTCATGATCATTTTATTTTTCCTCCTGTTTTATGTATGGTATGGAGTGCTGACTGCCATTTGTGTTGTGGGAGCAACAAGGCCATTTATTGCCATGGTCACTGTCCTGAAAACCTGATAAAAGAGAGAAACTAAGGATGAAGTGAGAGTTACCTATGCATGACTGACAAGACATGGAGCAGGGGAAGACAAGCTCACATATGTGCTGAAGAGGCTAATTGGCTGGTGATATCCAGGATTTCAATTTAGATCTTCCCATCTTTTTCTTTGCTGTGATAGAACTCTTCCAAGTTGCTCTTGCTGGCATTTTAGGGATGATGGGCAAACAGTCTAGAAATAGTGTGAGCCATGGAAATGATTCTACCATCCTTCCTAATCGAATGGGTAGCTAAGCATCAAGTTTTCAAGCACCCCACAGCACTCTTTTTTTCTGCTTGGGATCCTGATTGGCAGGATTTTCCTCTATCAGTTATATCAATGGCTTCATGTCTCAATCATGTTTCTCCAATTCACTGTTCAAGAAAAACGTGCTCATTGTGCCTGAACTTTTAAATGTGCAGGTTCTGGCTGTGTGTTTAAGGTCAGTCTAAAGCTTGAATGCTTTATTTATCTGAATAGGTAGAAAGTTTCAGCAGGTTATTTTCATTTACCTGTCCAATTCTGATGCAGAGCAAAACTGAAGAAGACCAGGGTGGCAAGTAAATATGCTTCTCTTTGGAGAACTGTCAGCTGTGCACAGGTGGCCTCAGGAGAGAATAGGCACTTCAGGATTCTTCATGGAAAATAGAGGAAAATAGATTCTTCATGGAAAATAGAGGAACACACTGGTTACTGTGTGAGTCATCTGTTCAGCTACCCTTGTCCTTCATATGCAGTTCTTACACTTCTTAATGTTATGGGGTACTTAAAAACAAACATTTATTGTCTATTCATCCTCTTAGTCTAGGCAGAATGGAAAGCAAATCTGAATTTCCTCTCTATTCCATCACCACCTTCACTTTGTCTTGGCATTCAGTAGATCTTGAAGGAAAGAGCTGAGAGTGACTGGGTCATGCTGGAGCATTAACAAACCAGATGGCATCTCCATATGTGACAGACCAGGAGGTTTTGAAGCTGTGCATCTGCTTTTAAGGATCAAGTTTAAAATGAATTGACAGTCCTGTCAGATGGGCAGCACAGAGCTACTCCAGCAGGTGATAAAGCTGCTACAATGCAGAAGGCTGCTCTGAGTTTCCCAGTCTGGGGTTTGTGTGCACTCAGATGAGTCTGAACGTGAACAGGAAGGTGCAATGGGGTAGTGTCTGGCTAACTCATTGTCTGAGATACACCCTGGGATTAAAGTCAGAAATTACTCTAGCTCTTGCAGAGGTGCTTGGAATGTGCCTCCTCCAGAACTGAATGAGTATTTTTACTTCTTCAGGCATAATGATAATGTTTTGTCAGCAGAATGCAGCTTGGTACTGGATCCTTGTCCATCTCTGCCTAAGGGATTTTGCATACCTTACAAATCAAATCATTGGGATGGGCACAATTTTACAGACTGTGGTATTAATAGGATTCTGTAGCTTTAGGAACAGGAATGCAGGTCTGCAGTTCTCTGTGCCCTATATACCCAGCAAAGGCTGTCCTGCTGCACAGCTGTGCCAGGGCTGCTTCTTGCTAAGCAGAAAACCTGAGGAGTGTAAAAATAACCAATTTCTGCAGTCTGTAAGAACAGATTTGCTTTGTTTGATGCAATGTCTCACACTGTCATTGCTTGCTCAGACAGTTGTATGAGATCCATCTTTTGTTCCTCCTGCCCCAGGATGGAAAACACCTGATCAGGACTCACTGAAGGCCTACATGGCTTTATCCAAAGTCACAACTGTGCTTTGGAAGATAAGACACAGGAGTCTGTATGCTGATTTGAACTATTTTCAGTATTCCCACTCTAGGATAAGGGTCATTATCCTGAGGGTTTTTTTTTTTTTTATTTTTGTCTGCATAATTCCATGCAAAACAGTATATTAAGAGCCAGATGCCATCCTGGAACACAACTTGAAATAATTAGTGGGGAATGATTTCAAAATTCAGTAACATGTAATTTAATTTACTGGAGGAATTTGTAAGGAAAGCATAATTGTTTACTCTGTAGTATCACCATATTTATCTGTTTTATTGCATAAATATTTAACAGTGGTCCTTTTGTGAAGAAAATGCAAGCAAAAAATATTATCATGCAATTTAAAGAGCTAATAATTTATTTGCCACAGAATTGTTAATACTCTATGTTTACACACCACTTTAATGCATTTTGTAAATCTTTCCAAAAAAAGAAAAAAAAAAAAAACAAGCTGGGAGTTCAGCATTGCTTCCACTGTTGTCTAGCATCAGAGTCTTGGCTCAGCAGGAACAAAACCAAATCTGAACAGAAAACCATACTATGTATATTCTTCCTTTGCTACAAGTGCCTGTTCCATGTGAAATGCTGTGAGGAGCAAGCAAAGCACATGCAAATTGCAGAAGAAACCATGCAAAATAGATTTTCCAAATGAAATCTGACATGCCGTGATAACTTCTTAAGCACTGGAGCAAAAGACTCCAGCAAGGCACAGGGAAGAAGGATTTGCTTGCCAAACCTTGGCATTGCAGTGACACCCAGTGTAGCCCAGGAGAGCTGAACTGTGCCAAGCTCAGCTCAGGTGTGGAATGAGGAGTTTCTTCCCTAAAAAGCCCCAACTGCAGTGCAGCTCTCTGTGGCAGGGAGCTGGCAGTGGACTGGTCCTTGATTCTGTGTATGAAGTGCATAAAATTCAGATTCTCACATTCTGTAAACAAAACTTAGATATTTAGATGTTTTCCAGATGTTGGATTCCATCTCCCATCATGGCACCAAAGGGATAAAGGTTTGCTTTATTTGTTACAAACAGGTTCAACATGTTCCTATCTTAACTATAGGCTTAATTAGAAGGAAAGATCAATATGTGGGATAATAAAAGCAGACAGATAATTAGAATAATAAAAGTCCAAAGAGAATGAAAACTATTAAACTGGGTAGCATAAGGATTTGGAATAATCTTTGGTAGATCTGGCATTTTGATTGTAGTGAAATAGTCTCTGACCTCAGAGTTGAATAAGAGAAAAAAGCATTTAAAACTAAAAATGGCAGAGGTGAGCATTTTCCTTCTTACTCTTCTGGATTGTAAGAGTCTGTTCATCTGAAAAAAATAGTTAATTTATTTACCTCAGGATTAGTAGTGATCATCTGCTTTTCATTTTTGCAATGCAGGCAATAGTGTCACCTACAGCCCCAGTTTGAAGAGCTGTCATCTCTCATGAGAGATCCACCTGCTAACACATGTTACATTTCAAAAGGCAACAGAGACCTTTTGAGCTGCAAGAACATTCAAATGTCTTTTTGTTAACCAAAATTTTCTTTTGTTTCATAACACAGAGGGATTGGGCTCATCTCCCACCTTCCTTTCCTCCTGTTAGTTCTATATTGTGATGATAAACTCTAGGCATTGTCCTGTCTGTGCTTCTTGTGCCCCTTCCTGTTGAACCAGAGCACCATTCTGGTGCAAATCAGTGAGACCTTCTAGTAGTGTGGAGCAGCTCAGTGTGGTTTCCATCATAAGGGCTTGGTGGCCCAACTGAGCTTGATTTCTTCTGGTACTTCTTTCAGACTTTCTGGTACCTCCAGTTCTGTGAATGTTTTCTCTGGGATGTGATAATCATCTCACAATGTTATGTAATTCCACCCCTAGCCTAGCACTTGCTGTACTTTTTTAGCTGATTGAGTTGGGGGTTTTCTGTCTTTTTTTTTTTTTTTTTTTTTACTTCAACCACGTTTGTGAAAATAATCTGTGTGGACATGCTGAGATGTGCTGGTAGAAAAGAAACTATTACCATTCACATGGTAAAGAGGAAAAGTAAAATACTTATTCCCTGCAAAAGCTTTCTCAGCCAGTGCTCCTGCTGTGCTTATGTTGTTTTTGTTGTTATTTCTTCCCCACTTTCATTAAAGCTGGTACTGTCTCTTATTTCCGAAAATCTAAACTTGGTTATTTTAGATTAGACAATGGCAAACCATCCCTGGAACTCTGCCCAGCCATTGCTGTATGTGAGTTTTGTATTGGGACCTGCAAAATAAGAGAATGACATCTCAGATGGAGCCATGGCACTGTCTGTCATCTCATTCTGAAGTCGAGGAAGAGGAAAACTCTACAGGCAGGAAAGCAAGCCAGGGAAGGTTTCTAATGCAGCCCCAGTGAAAAGGTGGAGCTGTGTGAGCAAGGAAAGCAGAGTACACTCAATAGCACAGCTATAAGAAAAGTAAAATTATGTCCAAATCCTCCTTGGGGGTGAAATATTAACCAGGGGAAGTAGAAGCAAAACATAGGTCTGTGTGGCTTAGATAGAGTTCTTGGTCTGTGGGCAGGAGCAAAATATCTGTGTGACTGCTGGTTTTACGGAAAGATTTATTTTTTTCTCTCTCTCTTTTGCTTAAAAGAAAGCTTCCCCAACAAAAAGCAGCTCTGTTTTTCACAGGGAATTACTTGAGGATTTGTGACTGTGGAACAATGGATCAATATTTGTTTGGGAAAAGCTTCAGTTAAAGTGGGACAAGTGGAGATTAGCCCAGTGATCTGCTGGTTGTCCATGGCTATAGATTTCTCGTTGTTAGCTGGAGAGGTTTATCTTGCCCTCCCTGTTCACAACTGAGAAGTGATCTGGGATGGACTGTGTGGCTCACAGGAATTAAAAATAAAAGCTGTAGGTGTCACAGGGGCAATTGGAAAGAAGGACTTCTGTGAGGGAGCAGTGTGGGCACCTCTGAACCTCTCTGTGCCCTGGACAAACTGCCCATTTACACTCTCCCTTTGCATCAAAAGAAGCCTGAGCAGGCAGAGGTTTTGGGCTTGGGGTGAGGTTAATCAGCCTCTGGTTTTATAATTGCTGTGTGGAGAAGCCCCAGAAACAATGAAGAAGGCTCTATCTTCAAAGGGTGCACTTTATTTATTTTTTTGGTGGCTGTACTCTTGTGCCCAAAACAGCACTGGGTTTTCTCTCAGCCAGTTTTGCCCAGATGCCAAATACCAGCTCTAGGGGTTTGACAAACTGACACTTGCCACAAATTGCTCAAAGATCCCCTAAAATCAGGATGGCTCCAGCTGAACACAGAGGTTTAACCTCATGGCTCAGGCTGTGGGAGATAAGACAGAATGTGATTTCCTCTGGGATTCAGAAATGTTCAGGTTGGAGTGAACCACTCAGTGTTTTTAATCTGAGTTTTTCAATGCTATACACTTAGGTCATTTTTATACCAGTTGGATTTGTTCCAGTGTTTGTTTGTATTTCAGTAGGGAATGACAGGACTCAATGTGGGGTTTTTTCAGTGATTTGGATGTATTAACCAGAAGTGTCTAATTATCTTTATTGATTAACCTTATCTTATAAAGAAGTAGTCACTCAGTAGAGCAGTCCATATCCTGTACACTGCAGAAAGAGAAAATGATTAATTTACTCCCTGGATTGTACTGCTCTGTATGCTGGGAGAGTAAGTGATGGATAAAGGACAGCCTGCACTGTCTTGGGTCAGAACAGTAGGTCAGAGTCATTATTTACCTTTTGAATGTAGAGTGAGAACTTCCTCTTTTTGCAAATCATGATCCCAATTCACTTGTGTACAGGGAGAGGCAGAACTGGGACACACACCTGTGTTCTGCATATATCTGTGTATATATAGAGCTGCAGTTACAGCAATGCTGAAAGACACATGGAGAAAAGTAGGACCTGGGATTTCTGAGATGAATTAGAAAAGCTTTCTGTTAAAAGTCCAGAGAGCTTTACTGTTAATTTCTTTCAAATCATACTTTTCAAACTCTCTTCTGCTGTGATGCCAAGAAAGAAATGACCACAGCCGTTTTTCATATTTGCTTACTTTTTATGTCAGCCAGTAACTCCTCACTTTCTTCCTTTTCCTGTGGGTTGAGAGAGCTGAAGTTTTTACAGCATTCCTTGCTGTGTTTCTCAGCCTCCCCTTTGCTTTGTCTTCCTATCCACTGCGTCTCGGGTTTGGTTTCATTCTCTGCACAACCAAGATTCTCCTCTAGCCATTCCCTTTTCTCAGGTTTCATCCTGCCTTTTGTGATCCTGTTGTTGTCCTAGAGGCAGACTTACTCATGTTTACATCTTGAATGGGGTTATCTTTTTATTTTGTTATTTTGCCTCCTTTGCCCATTAAGGAGAGCTTCCTCTCCTGCAGTCCATCAAACGAGGTCCCTCCACTGTGATAATCATATCTTCTCCTGCTGTCATCTCTCTCCTATTTCTGAATCACTGTTCCACTTCAGCAGGATGTGCTGCAACCACTGTTACTGAAAGTACTGCACTCACCTGAATTCTGAACCAGCTTTTCCCTCTCCTCTATCTGTAATCACTCCCATGCTTCCAGAGGAAATCTAGTGTCCCTTGCTGCCCAGCAAAATGGGCTCCCCTTGATCTTTGGGGTCTGAGTGTTCCCATAGCATCCCAAATCATCCTAAGGGATACTGATGTATTCATGTCTATCTTTCTGAAAAGGCTGGATGAAATCATCTTCTGATGAGTCAGATGCTTTTGTAATTGGTAACACAAATGTAACTGAGTCAAATTTGCCTTTGAGTAGTTTCACTTTTATTATATCCCACCCCAATATGTTGACACTTTGGCCCATACCATACTTCTTATTTTAAAAATAAACAACCCAGTGATTTTATGTGGGTTTTTAGGGGTTTTGAGGATACTATTCAATGCTGATTTTCCATATTCTGGGAGCTAATGACTTTAGAAATTATCAGGGAATTGCATGTCCTTATAGCAAACCTGATGTCTGCTTAGCAACTTCTGTCTGTTGTCCAGAGAACCTATTTTTGTCTCTAAAGGACATGAACTCAGTGCTCAAAAATAAATCTCCTCCTCGATGTAGCCCTGATTTTTATGATTTCTGACAGAATTTTCTATTCATGCATTTCTAATTTCATTTTTACATTATGTTTATTTCTATTACACCAGTGTAAGGTCATGAGATTGAATGATAAAGTAATAAACAGGCATTTGCATTTATCACAGACTCTGTTTCCTGCACAGAACTATTTTTCTGTCAGTCAGATCTTGTTTGCCCTGCTGACATGAGTAGTAGCACTCTTGTGACCAAAGAATAGTAGGAATTTTTCTTTTGTGGGGAGAAAAGCTAACCTGAGCAGCATTGCTGATAGAATATTCTGTGGATTTGAAGTGTTTTGGTTATGAAAGACATCAGGGGTTTGTTCTTCAGGCATTAAAAGGGAGAGGTTTTCACGTTTCATCTTCTGTTTTCCAAATTTAACCCACAACATTTATTTTAGATGATTGTATCACACAGTATAAAGTAAACTTGTGCTAGATTAAAAGCCATTTCATGGAGTTTACACTTTGCTGGTTTTACAGAGTAGCATAAAACATAAAGGTATCTTGGGATTTTTTGTTCCTCCACAAGAAATTGAGGATGTTTTGCTAGCTGCTTGAAAATGGAATACCAGAATGTGCATTAGTAGAAAATAACCATTTTGATCATGTTAATGCTACTCTGTGGGACAAATTCTGCCTCACGAGGGCAACCTTAAATTTTTCTACTATTGAAATAATTATGTTCAATTACGATTTGTAATTCCAGGGTTTAATTTAATCCACGGATAAAACGTGTGCTTTGTCTTCATCTTCACTATCCAGCTGTTAAATGGAACAGAAGGGAAGCATTTATCACTAGGAAAATTTGTGTTTTAAAAGTTCATGTTACAGCTTTGCTTCCATCAAGTTCTGTAAATTGAGGGTATTCATTTACTTGTCAGGAGTGTGACTGGATCATCAACACCCAGAAGTTTACAGCTTTTCTTTCCACATTTTTTCCAAAGGCACTTTGTGGAGGTTTCCCCCTTCATGCTCAGGCTTGGGCTGATCTATGTCCTCACAGCAGCTGGAGCAGCTGATCCTGTTTCCTCAGGCAGTTGGCTTTAGGAAATGTCATGCTGAAAACCATAATGTGAAGGGATAGGATTAGAAAACCCCTTAACTGATCTATGGGGGAAATGTGAGACCTGGAATGGTGCAAGTTGTGCTGCAGGGTAGCCCAAGAGTTGCATTTACAAAGAGGAAATCTCTAAGTTGTCTCTAAAATAAATAAGTGTGGTTCCAGGGCGATAAGGGCATGTTTGGGAAAAGGTAATAACTTGTAGTGTCTTTATTGTGTCCCTAAGAAAGACTAAGAGTTGAGTGTGGGGTTAGACTGGGACACACAGGCAGAGGGTTGAGTTCCTCCATGGCCAGATATGACCTGCTCTCCCTTGTGAATTGGGCTGTTCAGCTTGATAAACTTCTGCAGTTTTTCTATTACACAGGACAAAGCATCACTATTGATTTTTACAGCCTGATGAATTTTATTTCTGTTCTCTTGCAAAATCAGCACAAAGGGGAAAAATCACAAATCATTGCACATAACAATGGAAAATTTTCCAGCTTAATGAGAGCTTTGTGCTTCACCTCTGAAATTTTAAAAAGCATGTGTGTTGGACCATCCTATTGCTACTATTTTTTCTCTGGCAACATCATTGTTGAAAACAAACTGATTACTAGTTTGACCATTTGCTATGTGGAAAATCCAACTGTCATGAGCTTGTGCTTTTCATCTGATGTGGGAAACATGAACACACAGCTCTGGCTGAGAGGACTGGAGGAGAAGTTATTGAACACAACCACTCTTTGTGTCTTCATCCAGTGAACTGCAGACATCAGCCTGAAGTCAGAGCACTGAATTCTGCTCATGAAGTCAAGTCAGCAGGAGCTTTGTTTTTCAGAAATCTCAAAACCATGTCAATTAGGAGAGGCTCTTGCTAACAATCACTTGGACCAGCCTGACATTTTGTTGCCTGGGTGAGGCTGATTTTAGCATCTCACTGGGTAAGGGGAAACCTTTCCTCTGCTTCACATTGTGATGACATAGAAACATACCAGGTATTCAAGAGCAAAACAGCCACAGGAAAAAGAATTTCCTCCATTCTCCTGGACTATAGAGCCATTGTTGAGGTGGATTTAAAGACAAGAGGAAAAACCTTTCCAAAATATAAATTAATGGCTCAAATATTTCTAAATGAAATTGGAACAGCGTCTGTGGTGTTTTATTATCTTTTGCCATACAGGGCTGTCTTTGAAAGGGGGGAAAAAAAGCTTAGTAAAAAGTAATTTCAGAGCCTTGAGTTCTTTTTGATTACAATTCGGGATTACTGTTTTAATCACTGCTTATCAAGTAATACCACAAACCTCAGAGCATGACCATCTTTCTCAGGGGAAGCCAGCTTTAGAAGCCAATTTCCAGCAATCCCTCCTCTTTCTTCCAACCTCCTCTAACAAATATGGAGGGATAATCATCTGTGATATTACAAGAGGCCCTAAGCAACATGTGGAGCTCTCTGTGTTCTCAGATTCCTTCTGAGTTGTCTTTATTGTTGTAGAAGTGGAAATACCAGCCTAAGTCTGGGCCAGCTCTTCTTCCAAGGCAGTCTATACTGGAATGCAGGATCTCACACACTCACCTTTCCCCAGGGAGATGACAAATTTCACACATGCAGACATGTCCAGGCAGAGCATGAGTGTATTTCCAGGGGAGGTCTGAAATGTGCACTTTGTGAGCAAAGCACTGCTGCAAAATGGCTTCATGCACCAATGGAAGCTCTTGCAAAGGTGAGGATGAGCAGCCATGAGAAATACTGGAGGTAAAAGCTGGATTTTAACTCGAAGTTGCTGATATGGCAGGGTTTTCCCATGGCTGGAGATGGATGGCAGCCTCTGCAGCTGAAGCAGAGTGGAAGAAGAGGGAGCCCTTTGTTTCTGCAGTGCTTTGGGGTGTTTGCAAGGGGAAAGACCTCTGTGTAAAATTCAAGAAGGTGCTCAGTGAGGACCTAAAGTGGCCAAAATCAGCTCTGGAGCTGTTTTCTTGTGTTTTCCCTGGTGGCTCTGTGTCACAGTGGATCACCATCAGCCTCTCTGCAGGATCTCTGGTATGTCTTGGTTCCTCCAGATGAATATTACTGCTGCTCTTTTGAAAAGAGAAGACAAAGCCTTCCTCCTCACTCCAAAAAGCTTGCATCTAATTGAAGTAATCGGATTCATCCTGTCCACAGTTAACTTTTCTCTGAGTTAGTCAAATACTGCTCAGTAATGCTATGGATGGAAGAGGACCAGTGGATCTCTGCATGTCTTTGTAGAATGCAGGATGTGACCTGATGGGAGATGATGTATTTTTTATCAGTGTTGCTGTGAGTCATCTTTGCCACAAGGCTTGGAATGTGCTGCTACCTGCTCAGGGGCCTCCAGAGCTGGTTCTACTCAAGAGATAATTTACATGTGGTACAGGAGCTTGTAGACAGTGCTTGGAGTGTGTGTACTGTGGCTGAGGAAGGCAGTGTTCACTCCCAGGTTGCTGTTGCTGTGAGAACACTTATAAACAAATCACTGCTTTTGTTTGTTTGTGTTTGGTTTTTTGTGTGTTATATATGCAAAGAGAGTTTTGAATGAGGCACTGGGTAGTGCTAATGAACTGATAAATGGCTGGAAGGGATAAATTGGTGTCCATCCAGCTTCCTGGAGTAACAGAGAGCTCCCACCAGCACTGTGAGCATCCATATTTTACCTACAAGTGACCAGCATTGCTCTGTTAGTCAGAGTAGAAACAATTACAAAATCACCATGAAATATTCTTCCAAAAGCAAGTGAACTCCTTTGCCTGTGGGTCATCAGGCACAGCAAAACTGGCACTGAATTGCTGGAAGTCCTGAGCTTGTCTGTGTGGTAACCCACTGAGATGTCTCTGCTACAGGAGCTCAGCATTCTATCCCTGCTTGTTTCTGCTTGTAAAATTAACATTGTCTTCATCTGCTCGTCCTGCCAGCCTAAATCAATGTGCCAGCCAGCTCTGAAAATGTAAAAAACAAAACCCTCCACCCTGCTAAGAAAATACATCAATGCCAGCAGCTCCTACACATGAATGAGCCTCAATAAGCAAACCACTGTGCATGGGTGGCAGAGGAGGAGAAAAACAAGGAATTGATAAAGAAATATATTTCACTTTCAGGCTTCTTAGATGTTGGCTTAAAAACAACAGAGAGAGCAAATAAACCCAGTCATTTTTTTAAATCATGAAAAATACACTGACAGGGACCTGTGAGATTAAGTAGTTTAAGGGGGAGTGGGTTGCCTGCAGAGGTAGACAGAAGGCTTAGGCCTGGGAATTATTTTCAGTTATTGTTCTGGGGATCTAGCCATGTTCCTCCTATATGGATTGACCTTAATCTGTCTAAAAGCACAATTCCTGAACCTCTTACTGTTTGAAGTGTTCAGCTAAGGTTTTGGATATATGTGTTAAACTCCTTTGTTTTTAAGATAGCCACAGGAAATGGTCTCTCTTGTGTGGTCATCTAAAATGCCAAAGCAAAACTGCCTTGAAATTCAAATGGTCTGCTGGTAATTACGAGTCAGGGCAGAGGATTTCCCTCTGGAGAGACAGCAGAGTCAATGGGCTTAAACAGGAACACAGTTGAGAGTCTTGATACTGACCTGGAGCTTCCCAAAAATGAAGCAGGGCCTCAGGACAGAGAGGATTCAGGTGGGAGATTAACTCAAAATGCTGGGGCAAAAGACATATTTTAGCATGTGCTTTGGTGGGGGCAGAACACATTCACTGGGTCAGAAGAAAAAGTTGAGTTAAAAGGTTGAGACTGTTAACACCAATTCTGCCAGAAACAACCTTAAAAAGAGAGCTTTATCTTTCTGCAGAGTATTTTGTGTTCAACATGAACACAGTATTTTATGAAACGGGAGCACTGGCAGGCTATTTGACTTGAAAGGGGGTTGTTAACAAGTCTAGGCTTTCATCAGAAGGGTGTAAAAGAAATCCTGATACCTTTTGTAGCCTCAGTTCTGTAAGTCTAAATGTGCTGTAAGACAGGTCCTGCTGTGTGGGCCCAGGAGGATTTGGATCTCCATGGATGTCTCTCTGCAAATCCTGCCGCCCAAACACATTTCCCTAGAGAAGTTGAGTGCTCTCCTAGTCTCCCACACTGTCAGATTTTGCTGTTTTCCTGTAGTGCAGGTGATGTACTGAGGCAGAAAGGTCAAGGGCCAAGTATGTAAAATTGTTAAGTTGTCCAAGTCCAGTTGCTGCTGGATTTTGTAAGTGCTGAACTCCTGGTTGCAGGTGCCCATCTGCATCTTCAGAGGTGTGAATGCTGCTTTGGACCAACTCCTGGGTGATCTGCCCAGGTCACAGCATTAGTTCATTGCCTGTGGGAATCTCAAAAGTGAGCCTGGAAATGCCAGCCTCGTTAGAGATGTCAAGGGATAAGGTAGTGGCTTGTGGATGTGGCAAGGGAGGGAGGAAAGGTGCATCAGGGGACTCATTTACATCTTTCTCCAGTTTCTTGGTGCAGAGTGATGTCCATGAGAAGCTAAGTTTTGAGGGCTTCCTCACCCTGCATCACAGAGGTTTTCTGGGCTTCTCTCCACTGTGCTCTTGCAGTGTTAGAGCATTAGGACAAGGGAGGGTTGCCATGTCTGTCTGGTGTATTGCTCACCAGGACCATGTTTGATTTATTTTGCTGTGTAGGTTTTTTCCCCATGAATCCATAGAAAGCATGGAATAAATGACATAGACTGACTGAAATCGTGTCTCCCAGGCCTCCTCTGAAAACTTAATTAAACCCACAGGGTCTTGTTTGAGGGTAAAAAAACAGCAGGATGTGGTACTGAAGACCAGTAAATAAATTGTTGATGTTCCTTGCTATTTCTCTGTGCTGCTAGGGATGTGAAAAAAAATCAAAATCTATTCTTTCTGCCTGACTATTTTATCATTAGGAGCTTCTTTTTGTTTTATCCATGACTTCCTGTTGAAGAAAACTGCACTGGGGAAAAGGAGAGTTTTTAAAGGTTGGACTCATAAATATACAGGGAGCTTCTCCGCTGAGCCTGAAATTCGTTGCTGCTATTTTTCATCCAACAGATCTCATCTCACAGGCTGAACTGGAGCCTTGTGGATGTGGTTTGGAAGGTTAACATGACTGTATGTGAGCTGCTGGGATACACTGGTGGCTGCAGGGGCTGTAAGAGGGGACAGAAGCTGGTGGCCTCTGTAGTGAAGCTTAGCATGTACAACCCATTAACCATCCTTATCCCCATGTTTGGTAACTTATCTGTTCCAGGGAATTGTATTTTGTGTTTTCAGTGCTCTGTTGAAGAAAAACCCCAGGTAAACAACTGAGGTATGGTGACCTGACCAAGGTCACATGGAAATCTGTGTTGGAGCAGGGATCTGAATGCTTTTTCCATTGGATTGGCAATAATGGAGGGGCTGAAAGAGAAGGATGTGCCCCTGTCAGATGCAGGCAGCGAGCAGAATACAGCAACAGTGTTTGTGTAATGAGCAAGAGAGGTGCTTGAGATCCTGGCAGCCACAGGAAAGACTAAAAATTATATCCTGTGCTTGCCCTTCCTGCTTCTTCAGTGGTGGCAAAGTCTGGAAATGACTGGTACCTGAAGCTGACAGTGGTATTTGTGGTCTTCACTCTTCTGTGAATGATGTATTAGCTTTATAAACAGTGCAAAAGAGGAAATGCCAGTTGCAGGAGTGCTCCACAGCAGTGTCTGTGCCTGGAGGCCATGGCCAGCAGGGCTGGCTAAAGTCCCTCATGGAGAAACAGGAGTTTCAGCAGGACATGGGTTGGCACAGATGCAGACAGGATTTCTGGGCACAAAGCCCTCAGGCTGATCACCTTTAATCTGCCCCTGGGAGGGGACAGGGGCCCAATTTCTGCTGCTGTGTAGGATTTAGCAGACAGCAAACTGTTTCCTGCAGGGCCTTGTTGATGCACTTGCTCAATTCTGCCTTCATACAGGTAGACAATAATGGAAAGTTGTCATGGATTGGCCTTTTTGGAGACTGGTTGTCAAACAGGGTGGTTAGATTCAGTTTAAATAATTGCTGTGTTTTCTTCTGTTGGTTAATGAAATTGCAGAAGAGGAAACTTCACAGCTTCTGTTCGCATATAAAAATTTCTCTCCACATTTCTGTCTCTTCAGGGCCTTTCCTTTTAATAGTGTAAGTACAAGTGGAGGACAAGCAGTTCTTGCTCTTGTTATGTGGAAATGAATAATGTTTTTGGGCAAAGACCAAACTCAGTTTCCAGAAGGCTGCTCGTCCCTGCCCATTCATCTATGTGATATAAAATGGACCCAAAATATACTGGCAGGAAAAACAGACTGTTTAGTATTCAGAGCTTCAAATACATTTAACAACAGTGCCCTCACCTAGGAACCAAATTATTTCCTCAAGAACTGTACAGAGAACTCTTGGTTTACACGGGCTGATCTGTAATAGACACAACTGCACTATATACAAATATGAGGAAAAAACTTTATTTTATCAGGACTGAAAAAGTCTTTTGAAGTTTTCTGCTTTCCATTGGACATTTTATTATCTCATTTCTAGTTTCATCTATTTAATCTTTGCCCTTTTGGTGATATTGCTAATGTTCATAGTTCACAAACAGGCTAGAGTTTAGGAAATAAGAAGGATTTTCCAAATCTTCATGGGAATGTGTGCTGCTGCATTTTATGCTTGATAACTGACCTGGATAATGCTGGGTTCTGTGTCTTCAGTGCCACTGGCTTCACTCATTCCTGGAGATATGAGGTATTTATTCATTCCAGTTTATTAAAGAAAAAAAAGTACCTAAAGGCTAATTTCAATAAGACCTTTAGAAGCAGAAAATAGCTCTAGTGAGTTAGTCTCTTTAAAGGGAAAAAAAAAAGGAAACATGCCAAATCTAATTAAATGTGAGGGGGTTTTGTTGTGGAGTTTTTTTGTTTGGTTGGTTTGCATTCTCCATTTGGCCTCTCCTTAGATTCTGAGGCCATTTTGTTAATGGTACAATAGCTGGCATGTGCCCATGCTGCCTCTCCTGTGATGGAGGAAGATGTGCAGCACGAGCATGTGTAAAGAGACCATGCACAATCCACTGGGGACACAGAGGTTTCCACAGTAATTTTGCAGAAATCCATAACAAATGCATTGTTAGGTTGGTTTATTCCTTCTCTTTCCTGCTGTGTAAAGTATTTGATATTCAAATTAAAATGGTGCTTGTTTAGGACAATTCAGTTATAGAATAAGCCTGGTAATTGGTGCCCGTGGGACTGTTTACACTCTGCTTGGTGTAATCCACTTATGGAAAATTAATGAAAGGCAATTTCCTCCTCCGTTGTAGCTGTTTTAATATGTACACTGTCGTTTCCTCTTCCAGCTGAAGCTTCAGATGGTTATTTGGGGACAAAAGCCCAAACAAACCAGCGTGCTCCCCGGAGAGCCCCTGGGGGTTCTGGGCGGTTTTGGCGCTGCAGAGGTTGCACAAGAGCCCTGCAGAGCAGCACTCAGCATGCTCTGAACTCCAAACTGCTCCTATCCCCAGGACACTCCAGCAGGAAGAGTTTCCTACCAACATATAACTTTTATTCATAACAATTTCTGACCCTTCCCAGTGGCAGCTGAGCTGAGCTGTGCTGAGCTGAGCTGGGGGTTTGTCCAGCCGAGCTGTCTGACCATCCCCTCTGGAGCACAGCGCAAATCTGCCCCAGAATGTTCAGCTCTGGTGTTTCCTGCTGCCCCAGCTCTGGGGTGCTGCTTTAGGGAGGGGGCACAGGCTTTTCTCAGCACACACATGGTCTGAGTCTGAATCTCGATTGAGATAACTGTAGTTTGCTTTTCAGCTTCCTAAAGCAGCTGCACAAACCCTTTTTGTAATATTGAGGGGAAAAGGAAGGGGTTATTACATACCTATCTAGTCTGGGATATACTCAGCAGTGGGATGGGATGTCAATACCACTTATACACCTGTAGAGACATTACTTTCCCTGCAGGTTGGTGAAGGGAGGAAACCTCTCCAAGGCCTGAAGGAAGCCTGAGCTAAGGCACTGCTGTCATTGTGCTCTGATTTCCTATTTCCCATTTTGTCAGATGAGGGGAGAAAAGCCAGCATTGCTTCTTTACTCAGGAGTATTTTCTAGTTGTTTCATAGGGAGATGAATCTAAGTGCAGGGAGGGTGTGAGAAATGAAGGATTTGAGTAAGTAACTGTTCAATTTTGCAAACAGCACTAAAGTGCAATTTTGGGCTGTGGGATAGCTGAGTCAATATGGCCAAAGCAAAGAGCTCCAGTTCCAGAGTAAATAGCAGCAGCAGAATTGGGAATACTGAGAGTAGAAGTAGCATAGTTTTCTTACTCATGGTGGCTACAGAAAAGTTCGCTGAGGAAATACCAAATGCAGAAATCTGGAATTCAAAGAAGAGATGAAATCAAGATGATCCTTGAGAAATTACTGATCTGCTTTTCCTGAAAGGGATGTGAAATCATTGCCTCTTATCTCAGCAATAAAGCATCAGGGGTAACACAGGAAATATGCTCGATGTGACCTAGACCAATTACCCTTTTTGTCCCCCTCCATCAGCTCACAGCTGTATTTGCATTTGAATAAATACCAGGGCACAAACCCTCCCTAGATATTGATGTGAAAAACATGGGAAAAAGCAATATTGTACATGCATCTTCCTCTGTCTAGTCTGCTAATGTGGGTACACTTGTTTGGGAAATGTGATGTTTGCCAGCAAGGGTCATGGTCAGAGCTGCTGTGCTTTATGCATGGGTAGAGCACAGGTGGGAAATGCTTTGCCCAGCTGTTGTTTTCCCCACTTCAGCACCATCTCACACCTGTCCTACAAACCATGCAGCAAACCTCACCTGCACAGTGCTGTGCCTTGCCTGTTAAAAGCTTGATGTATTGCTCACAAGGTCCAACCCATAACGGGCTGCGTTGCACAGCTCATTTGGTGTCGTTTTGAGAAGCATCACTCAGCTGCTGGCAGAGTGATCCCTGAAAACAATGCTTCATTTTGCATCTCGGCCCTTTGGAAGATGGGGAAGATTTACTGCCTGCAAATAATGAGGATAGGTGAACTTGTATCCTAGGGAATGGGATGGAGGCAATGAGCTTGAGAGATGAACAGCTCTGGGGTCATCTGGGTGCTCTCAGTGGCATTATCAAATTGAGATGAATCAGATTCACTCTGCCTCCCCACTCAGTTGTGTTCCTTTGCAAGGGCTGAACTTCTCTGTGATGCAGCATCTTCCAAACACTGGGCAATCTGCAAGGTGCCCTCAGAGATGGGCTGAAGGGGAGACAAAGAAACTTGTAAAGGTTTTTATTCAGTTCATCAATACTTGAAGGGAGTTGTGAGGAAAAGACATTTCCAGAAAAATTACTTTGCCTCACCAGTCAGTTGAATGTCATTGAGAGATTCTGTCTGCTGTCTCCAGGTGATTGGCACCTCCTGCTCTGGATTGAAGGAAACTCTCTGTTCATATTAACATAACTTTTATCCTTTTGTCACTTTTGAAGTCCCTGTGGACATTAATTTTTGCTTTAGGCACGGTGAACTTTATTATAATTTCATTTGAAGAAAATAATGAAAGGGACTTGCTTGAGAAGTGTCATGTTTCCTCAGGACTCCTGGGTTCAATGACCAAGACCTCCAGTTGTCTTTTAACAGTTTTTGCTATGCATTAAATTCTCTTTATGGATACCAGATGTAAATGGTAAATATTCATCAGCTGCAGGAGCTGGGTGGTGAGGCCCTGGCACAGGTGAAGTTATGGGTTTCCCATCCCTGGTAAGCTTTCCAGGCCAGGTTGGACAAGGTTTTGAGCAATCTGGTCTTGTGTAAGGTGTCCCTGCTCATGGCAGAGGTTTGGAACTAGGTGGTCTTTAAGGTCCCCAAACCCTTTTGTGATTTTATGACTTTATTCTCTCTCATTCTGGGATCTACTCAGATGAGCAGTTGTGAAATAGTATTTTGCACAGGGAGTTTGCCTGAAATGAAGTGGCTTAAGAAAGTGGGAATATTTGGCTCTATGCCACAGTTCAACAAGTAAAATTAAAGGAAGCAAGACAGGTCTCATAATGAGTAGTACATCCCTGTTCCCTGATTATTTTCTGCAGGTTGTTGGGAATAAAATAGAACAAAAAACTGAGAGTACCTGAAAATCACTCCTCTGTCTGTAAAACTTATGACAGATACTTTTCATTTAATTCATTCAGGAAATCGATGTGTCTTACAGAATCATTTGACTGTGGTTGGCAGGGAAATGATAAATATACATGAAAACAGAATTGGATTAATAATTTTTGACAGGTAATATAATGCAGCTGTTGCTGAATGATATTAACAAGAGAAGGCATGTTAAGTCCCAATGTCAGAGTAAGGCTAGGTGGTTATAATGTCTGAATAAATTTCATGCTTTGACTGAAGACTCTGGATGGCAGATTGAGATCGACAATATAAAGTTCCATTAAAAAGTCCTTTGCTTTGCTAATTCTTGATTCTTTTACCGGTCAGTAGTCTGCTCATCGATCTTGGCTGACTGAAATAGAATTTCCCCATTCTGTCTGCCTGAGCCAATACATTTCATTTGCAATATACTGAGTTGTGAAAAAGTCTGAAACTTCACCCTCCTGAGAGCAGCATCCTAAAAAAGGCTGCTGTCATCTAGGCAGGGCAGCATCTCTCTTTTAGCTTCCTTCTTTCCCAAGTAAGACCAAGATTTCTGGGTTTCTTTCTTAAAGGTTTACAAAATGATTGTAAATGAATATGAAAGACAAAATTTTCTTTGTAAAAGACATCAGATTGGGTTTTTTGCAGTTTATCTCTTCCAGTTTTTTTGTTCCCCTTCTTTTAATTTTCTTTTTTTTTTTTTTTGCTAACCCCCTAGACCAGTTGTCTTTCAGCTTTACCTCGTGTGGGATTTTTTTTGTCCCCAAATAATGCAAAGCAACTAGAACTCAATTTAAACTACCTATCAATTCCACCTGGAAAAGGATGTTATGTGTGCTATTTCTTACAAAAGACAGAGAGGCTGAGATAATCACATTTTGACACTGTTCATAGGAGGAGGAGATGCAAAAAATGCAGTGGGAATTTTTCTGTAGAAGGTCCTGTCTACCCCCCAGCAGAAATACAGCATCTCCATTAAGAACCTGTGTGGGTTTGTTAGTTTTGGTTGTCTACTAAAGGCTGGGAATTGCTGCAAGCAATGAAGTGACTGGGATGTAGAAAAGGATCTGGTTCAATACTTTTTATAACAGTAAGAAACAGTTAACACGGGGAGAGACTGGAATTAATGGAATTGTTCAGCCGTAGCTCATCCACTGTTCTGTCATGAAACCATCAGAGCTGCCATTTTATTACTCAGTCAGGACCTGGGTGAATATTTTAGTGAGACTGAGTAGATAAAGAGGCAAGGAATGTAATAGGTAGCACTGGAATTATACAACTTTTATTATAGCTTGTTTCAAAGATTATTTTAATTTAATTGATCAATTAGATAAAATTATATACCAGCGTGCTGCTGGCACAGGCCTGGGTGGGTGCTACCAGAATTTATAATGTCCATCCTATCAGTCACAGATATCTTTAAAGTGATTTACATGATGGAAAATAATGTTTTTAATTAGAGCATTACTTGTTATCTTTACAGGATTATTTAAACGAGCCCTGGGAACGGTGGCTTGATAATGTCCCTGTAAGAAATAATCTGCCAAGTGTACAACCCATACATCTTGGGATAGACACATTTTGACTGTCTTTACAGCTTC
This sequence comes from Lichenostomus cassidix, assembly GCF_008360975.1. NCBI lineage: Eukaryota > Metazoa > Chordata > Aves > Passeriformes > Meliphagidae > Lichenostomus > Lichenostomus cassidix. The sequence goes on along the minus strand of NC_139496.1, from coordinate 5,720,582 downwards.
ACATATCCACTTTTGCAGTGATTGGAAATGAAATCACATCAGGAGACAAACCTTCATACCCAGGTTTAATTGCTATCAGTTAGAAACTGTTTTTTTCCTAACATGTTGGTTGTTTTCCCCTTCTTGTCATATTCATCTTTATTCTTTCAACACCTACCAACGATTTCAGCATAATTTGGTCATGCTAGGCTTTTAATAACATAGCATTTAAAAATAAAGAGACTTCCTGTTCACAGTTCTCCCTAATCTGGACAGATCCTGAGCTTGTTTTGATAACTTTATAGCCTCTTCCTTTCACCACCTTCCACTGCTGAGTGATGTTGATACTCTGGACTACTAGAATATGGAACATTTTCTGATACTGCTCTTGTACAGAAATGGCATCTTTCAGTGTGATTGCAAAGCCTTTCTGAATTGAGCTTCAGCAGGCCTGTGTAGGAAAACATCACCAGGCAAACTACTTATATCAAATTAAATGAAATGTTTTCAGAAAGTATCATTTTGTCTAGCAATGCTTTGTCTTTTATTCACAGGAAGCAGCCCAAACTCTTTTTACCCAGCTTTTAATGTCACCTTCTTTAGCTTTTGTGTCTAATAAATGCCAATGTTTTGCAAATGTACATTTGACAAGAACAAAAAAGGCTTTGTTCAACTTCTCCCCAAGAAAGGAGAAAAAATAAATTGTCTAACTAATCCTAATTCTGACAGTTCTGCTGAACCAGAGAAGACACTTGCCTTAAGTAGCACAAAACGTGTGATACACACAGATAAAGATGGATCTCTGTGCTCTGTGTGACTGATGTCAGTCAAATCCTGGCCAGGCTTTGCTTCCTGAGAGAGCAGGTGGAAGAGGAGGTTCTGTGTTGAGCACTGAAATACTTCTGGAAGGCTGAAGTCTTCCCTGGCCTCCAACTCTCTGTGCTGCATCGGCACGTTCCCAGGCACACAGAAGATTGATATTTTCTGATAACTCTTCGGAAGCATTCAGCTGGGTAATAGGGTAGACATTTCTACTCAGGAACTCATTTAGTCTGCTTCTGTGTTTGCAGTTTATGCTGGAATGAGATGAGTTACTCGCCAGACACGCAGGACAAATGATGTGCTGCGGTTTGATTGCCCCCTGCCAAGCCCTTCAGGTGCCTGTGTGCCTGTGTGGAGAGGATGCAGAGCAGGGGAGGTGGATTCTGCCATGTGCCTGGTTTAGAGATGTTGATGTGATCAGAGTGAAGGGAGAATTGCCAGAGCAGAGCAAGGCAAGTGCCTGCTGCTCCCAGTCCTCTGTGCATTGTGTTACGTGATCTGTAATATGCAACCATGGACCTCTTCTGGGTTTGTGACACTCAGGGAACCTGTACAGTTGTTGGGACTCACCCTGCATCACAGGGCAGCCCAGACTCCATCCTAGCACATCAGCAATCCAAACTGCTGAGACTGCCTTTTCTGATTTCTAGCATTTTTTCATTTACCTTGCACATGTAAAGCAAAGGACTGCACGAGGCAGACATAGGCTAATCAAGCTGTGATCTGTCTTGTTCTTTCACCAGATTGCAAGATGAGATGTATGCATACTGCTGGGGGGTTTTAGGGCAAAAAGGTACATTTGTTCCCAGAATGTACAGTTGTCATTATTTTTTCAGAGAGAAGGAGATGAGTTGATGAGAAGAACTTGAGGATGAAGTTGTTTCTAACAAAGGCATGTTCTACATTTGCTTTGTGGTGTTGTAAAATAGGGCAGGCATTTGCAAATAGAAAAGTGAGGTGGGGGAAAACCTAGAAGAGATGTCTGTGTTTGTTCTGCAGATCCACAGCAGATACAGGGATCTGTGTTAGTTTTCATAAATCATGTGCTTTAAGCAGATCTTGCTGGTTTAATGATAAAGAAGAGCCAGGCTGTGGTGGGGTCCTGCAAAGGCTCAGCCCAGGTCATGGTTACTTATGAGGTGAGTGTCCCTTTTTATTAAATTTGAAGCTTGCTAAAGACTCCAGGCAAAGCATGAGATGTGCTGGGACCCTGAAAAAAAGAAACCACACAAAGCCCCCTCCTGTCCATCTTTAAAATGATATGAGTAGTGTATCTGATTTATGAAAAATGTATAAATGTGACTTGGGAACAGCTTGTGCTTTCACACTAAATAAAAGGAGAAGACAGAAGAGGGAACTTGAATGTCTGTGAGCATACTCATGTATACAAATGACTGTCATAAATCTTTTTGCATGATTGCTTTGCTTTGTGGCATCTCTTTGGGGAGTTCTGCAGGGAAAAAACAGCCCTGCAGTTTGGGAAACTGGAAAAAAATTGCAGAAGAAAATGGATTTGCTGATATAATTATGCAATTCATCTAGAACATATTTGGTCTGCTAATCAGAATGGAAGGGAAAAGCCTAGGCTGTGCTGTTGGTTTAAGGGAATTGAATTAAAAGACCAAACAGCCTGGGTGAGACTGCAACAGCCTCAGGAGGCAGGGCTGGCTCTAGAGGGAGTTGGAGACAGAGCTCTGCAAACTCTGCTACTGTCTCATGACTGAGGAAAGGAAATGCTTTATTCTTGCAAGGTGGGCTGGGGAGAAAACATTTCTCAGCTGGTGTAAATCTGCCTTGACATTGATGCTCATTCACATTCCCTGCAGATGTGGTGCACAGCATCCTCAGTTTGGGTCTAAAGTCTCTCGTGATTGTGGTGTGGCTCCATCAGCCTGGAGCTCAGGGGAGGATGCAGAGCTCCCCAGAAAGGCAGGAGGAACCCAGGAGAGCTCATTTTTCCTGGGGATTAGTGCTGCCATGGCCACAAGGGATCCTGGAGCCAAGCTGAGGCTCCTCTCACTGCAGCAGCTCTCCCTTGCTAAGTTCCTCAAAGCACTGCTCCCCTTTTGCTCTTCAGGCTGAAGGGTGAGTGTTTCTTAGTGATCCTTCTGATGTGTAGGAGAAGGATCTGATGTGTAGGAGAAGGATCCTAGAAGTAGGAGAAAATAAATGAGATCATTTGGAAGGATGGAAGAGAGGGGAAATGAGCTGAAAGACAATGGGAAATAAACAGCCAAACTGCTTGTATGCTCTTGTAATGCAGTGGGTAGTGTTGTGGTTTTCCAGGAAAGCTCCATCTTCTGCAGAGGGGAATCTTCCTTGGCAGACTTCCTCTGTGGCTTGTTCATGCCTCTGATTGTGTGGTCCTGGTGTTGATCTGAGCTGTACATCCCACTGTTGCTTACATATAATCTTGCTGGGGAACAGGGCATACCTGCATAGTATTTCTGCAATTAATAGTTTGCAGAGGAATGCCTGTTAATTGGCTAGACTTTTTCCTGCTTGTGAAATAGTTAAATAATGTAGAAAGAGTATTAATAGTTATAAATAATATTAATAATAGAAAAAACCTATTAAAGCTACAGTAAAGTATCCCCCAAAAGTATATTTGGACAGTAAGGAAGGATTCACTCTGATGGTATTTTGCAAACCGTGGTGGATGTGGTTTTCTTTTCTGTGAGAGGGTGTGTGCATGTGTGATAGAACAGCTCAGAGCAGCACTCATGGTGGGCCCTCGTGCCTGTCCTGAAATGACCGTGAGCAGTGCCAGCAAGTTCAGTGAAGCTGATCTGTCCTGCCCCTCCTCACATCAGCCATCTGGCTCCAGAGCCTCTGTGCTGTGCAGGACCAGCCAGCTGGCCATCTGCACATCCCAGCTTCCACACCCCTCAGCTCCCTTGGACCACAGCCACCTTTGGGATTGAAGAGCAGCTCAGGCTTCCACGAAGGTGGAACTCCAGAGAAACTCCTTCCATGATATTCGGTGAAAAGAGCAGTAACCACATGGAAATGCCATTGCCTTTTTGTTCTGTCATTGAACTGTGATGCAAAAGGGAAGAAAAGCAAAGTCTACAGCAGAGTTGCTGTTTGTATGGGGGGAGCAAATTGCTCAGCTGCTACATGCTGCTGTGGTTTTATTTTTTTAAGGAGCTACTTATACTAAAAGCAAAAAAAATTGTCTTTGATAGATATTTGTTCCTTGCCATTGAAAGCCTCTCAAATTTTGAAAGCCAGTAAGAGACTCCCTTTTGCCTTCCTTCGCAGAGTTTTTGAAGCAACTAGCGAGATTCATGTTAAAAAGGGCAGCAGAGAAGCTGTTGTGTGGTTTCCTCATGCCGAGCTCAGCTCCTCCATCCGCAGCATTTGTTTGCTCAGGCAGCTCCCAGCAGAGGCAGGCCTGGGCTGACTCCTGTTAGCACGGGCAAGTGGAGCCAGCCTCGCTTCGTCTACCAAGGCATTTGTCTGAGACTTTAAATGCTCCTCCAGGTCTCAACTGCAGCTGTTGGAAATCTGTCTCCTCTCTGCCTCTTTGACAAAAGGAGCACAGCCTCTGAAGGACTTGAGTAAGGACAGGCTACCTGTGAGCAGCTGCCTCGTGTGGGAGGCAATGTTTTGGGCAAGAGGCTTTTGCTAAAGGGAGGGACCATGTCCCAGTGTTTTGAAGAGCAGAGTAACAGAGGAGAGGGTGGGATGTATCTTGCTGTAAATGCCATTCTGTACTCTTTTGAAATATCTTTGATAACTCAGAGAAAGGTGCAGCTGTGCCTTTCACTGAACAGCAGTGAGAGTGGTAGAAACTGCTTACCCCTACTTATGCAGGCTTTTCTTTTACATTAATAGCCATCTCTCTCCCTGGCTGGGCTGCCTGGGGCTCACTCAATTCCTGTGCTCAGCAGCCAGGATGGAAACTGTGCCACCAGCAGTTCTTGCTGCTGTCATCCAATTTTCCATGGGGTGTATCACATTAGCAACTGGATGCAGCAGCATTTGGGGGGTTATTTCCCTGTGCTGGAATCTGTCTAATCTGCCCTTTCCTCAGGCCTCCCTGCATTGTTATTGGAAGCCAAGTCTGCTGCAATTTTCCAGGCAGAGGTTAATGGGATAGATTAGCATTTTATTACTATGATTATCTTATTGTTCTTTGTGTGACACTGACCTAGAGCTTGAAGTGCTGCATAAAACATAAAGGAGACATGAGTCCCACTCATAAAAATCTTTAGATTAATCCAAGCCTGGTCCTGCAGGCACTTAGGAGGCATTGTGCTTGTTCCCATTGGCCTTCCCAGGCTGTTGCTGGGAGCATGGTGCCTGTACCAGCTTTCTCCAACAAAGTGCCCTGCATGTGGCTCCTCAGAGGTAGGTGCAGCATAATTAAGAAGGGAATTTAAAAGGTTTCAGCAGGAATTTTCTAAAGCTCCCAAGTCATTAAGGAATGCAAGCAACAAAAAAATGGAGTGACCTTTGTGTTCTTGAGGTCTGAGATGCTTCTGAAATCCCACTTATTTCTGCTTGGGGCCTGACATAGCCACTGTCAGTTGCTGCACTGCTTGGGGAGCACATTGGTCTCTGCCCTACACAGTGTTTACCCTTGCTAGCTTGCACAGCCTCTGCAGGACAGCTCACCCCCCCATCCCCCTCGGGATGTACCCCAGAGTGCTTTTAAGTCTTACGTGTTTCAAGACATGGTTGGAATTCCTTGTCCCAGTGCGGTGAAAGGTGACACTTTTGAGCACAAAAGCTACTATTTCAAAGAACAACAAAAATTCTGTCCTCATTGACCTGGTCATTGTCAAAGAAAGTAAGTGCCCTTGGTGTGTTCAAGCAGCTCAAAGTTGAGATTTTCATCAAGTGGCACCACCAAAGCCCTGGAATGAAAGCCCAGTCAAAGGTGTCAGTTCAGCTTCCAAGCCCACTAAAATGTCTAAGATTTTTGTCAAGGTAGTAGAAAACACTAATTGCCTACTACTACGGAGAAGGCTGCATTTAAAAATTTTTGCCATCTAAAAGCAGTCTCTGTATGTTCCATCATGTGCCCTGAAAACAGACGTCTCATGCACCAGAGCTCTCTATCTCACCATCCATCCCTTGACAAGGGAAGAAGACAGCCACAAGCAGGTCTTGCTGCTGCCATCCAGTTTTCCATGTGGTGCATGGCATTCACGGCTGGATGCAGCAGGATTTAGTGCTCTAATGGGCAGGGAGGGGGAGGCATTGCAGGCTCCTGCATCTCCACCCTCAGGCAGTGCCTGTGAGCCTCTGGTCACACATGAGACATTTTAGGGAAGAGCTGTCATCAGTTACAGCTCCTGGGCCAGTTGGGAGCCTAAACAACGCTGCTCTTCCAGCCTTGTGTTTGGCTTTTCAATACTACCTAAAGCTGATTTTTTTTTCAATTTTTTTTTTTTTTTTTTTTTTAATACATGCCCTAACATGGACTATATTTTCCCCTCTGGGTTTTTTTTCACCTCTTCCTAAAATCACACACCAGGGGCACAACTCAGTAGCAGATATAAGTTTCTCAGCAGTTTGAAGCAATAACGTAAGAGTCTTAATTATGGAGTTAAGAGCCTGACTGTATCAGGGCTGACTACACTTTGGTTTCATAGCATAATATCATAAACTAAATTTTATCTAGTGAGTTATAAGGCATTCATATCTCATTAAGGATGAGCATTTTATGCTGCCAAAGCCTCTAATGGCATTCATGATGTTTCCCTGTCTGTGAATCATCCTGTGATCATGCTGCTGGCTCTGATGTAGAACGGAGAGAGACTGCTAGAAAAAGCAGCTGGATGTGTGAAACTCATCTCCCGATATTGCTGCTCTATGTTCGTCTCAGACTCTGTCTGGTGGGGATTTCTGCTTTGCGCTGAGAGAGAGCAATAGAGCCTTAAGTTTAACCTCTGGATCTGAGTGTCCAGGGCTTAATAGGCGCCTCCATTGCAAACTGCACGTATTTTCAGCTGTGCCACCGATGGTGATGTGCCCCTCTGGCCCAGGGCAGAGCTGCCATCAGGGCTTGGGTCAGGCTGGAAAGATCTAAAGAGCCTGGAGCTCCAGGCACAGTGGGGGTGGAAAGGGCCTGCTGGGGCCATCGTGGCAGGGCCCTAACATTGCTGCTCCTGCATCTTTCTGACAGGGACAACCCAGGTAGTGGGTTGGGGTAATTAACTAGGGTTAGGGTTAGGGTTATGCCTAGGGTTAGGGTTGAGAAATCCAAAGGGCCTGGAGCTCCAGGAACAGTGGCGCTGGAAAGGGCCTGCCAAGGTAAACATGGCAAGGATTCAACCTTGCTGCTCCCACCTCTCTCTGATCTGGAGCTGCCGCAGGGGTGAGTACCTCTGCCCAGCCACATGCTGCTCTGTGGGCTGGGAGTGGGCTTGGGCTTTAGAGAGCTTTGGGGCCCACAGCTGCAGGGACACTGGCCCTGGACTGCCGTTGGAAGGCCATCCATCAGGGCAGGCTGCTGTCAGGGACTGGGACTTTCCTGCCTCAAATCATCTTGTAATGGCACTGCCTGGGCCTGCTGGGAGGGTCAGGCTGGCCAGGCTTTGCTGAAGGTGAAGCCTTCATCACCTGCTGTACTCCAGAGCCTCCCCATTGCCTGGCTGAGCTGTCAGTGCTGGACTCTGGGCTGGCCCAGGTGCTCAGCTGTGCTGTGCCTGCCCATGGTCTGCCTGCTGAGAGGAGTCTGTTGGCTCTGTCCAACCTTCCTCTGCAGTGCATTTGTGGAGACCTTTCCCTATCCACTTGGAGAATGCCTCTGGAGGGTACAGTGTCTGTGGTATTCCCTTGATGGCTGCCTGTCCCATGTGAGACATGAACTGGCCATCAGGCAAATCTCCCCTGAGCCAGGGCTTTCTCCTATCTTTAGTCCTGTAAGTGGCACATGTGTGTGGCTTCCTTCCCCACCATGCATCTGACAATCAGTGTTGAGGCAAAAGCAAAACTGAAAAGGCTCCTCACAGGAGTCAGGGGAGCCAACCAGGAAAAAAAGAATTAAAAAAAAATCATTATTTGAAAAATCCACAGTACTTAAGTAGTGCGCAGACTTAGTGTCACCGACCATTCCATCTCAATCAATGGTTTTCATGCCCTTTTAAGAGACACAGTCTGGAAACCTACCAAATGTGGAGCCGCTGGACCTATTTCCCACTGGATTTACTTCCTGTCGGTTCACAAAAAATGCAGAATCCAAGGAAAAGTAGCAGAGTTTTGCATAGGTTCAGATGACTGTGTAGTTTCAGAGTAAAGAGACTATGACACCATATTTCTCTCTGTAAGACAAGAGATTACAAAATAGGAATGTGGTGTGGTTTTCTTTAGAACTCTGCCTCCAGGAATACTGTGGGTTGGAAGGAAAAACTTGCCAGAGAAAGGACTAAACTCTGCAGCAGATAATGCTGCAGCTGTTGATCATGGATGCAAGAGTGATTATTGTTTAATTTTTTTAAAATTAGATAAAGTAATGGTTGTTTTCGTCTAATGAAAGAGATTTGTCTTTTCACTGAAGCTCCAGCCTCCCAATCAAGGTTTTTTCTTCTTTTTTCTTCCTCCTCTTTTCTCCTTGTGCAGACAACAACCACAGACCAGGTCTACAGCAGTTTGATGTTTATAAAGTGGTCCAATCATAGCTTCACTTCTGGGCAGGAGTAAATAAATTCATCAAGCAGTTGATGCTTTTGCGCTGCTGGTATGATAAATGTTGCCATCAATTATACCAGTATGCTCAGACTGCAAGGAGCAGAACTAGCTGCACATGCTGCCTGAGAGGAATGACAACAAGACAATGTGTGTTCCCTCTCTTTGTGCTTTGTATTCGCAAGCACAGCTCTCCAATTATACTAATTTGTTTGTTTGGATTAGCCGATGGATTAAGAAATGTTTTCAGTTAACACTGGAGCATAACACACATTAATATTTTGGCAAACATGACATAATTCGCTGTGTTGGGCTGGAATCAGCTGGAGTTTCACCAGCTCCACACCTTTGGAATGTGCTGAAGGAGCAAATACCTCTCTGGCTGGGACCTGCTCACTGCAGCACCAAGAATCACCTGGCTTTGGATTCCTCTAGGAGAAATGGTAGCAGTCCTATTACTGGAGGTGTTTGTTCTTTGATGGTTTCGAGGAGGTCGTCGGGTAGTTTTTAGGAGATGTTATGTTGCTTCAGCTCAGGACTGGCAATAATAAGGTAGCAAGTGGTTTCTGTTGGGTTTAGACATTGTTTCTGGTGCCCTTGCCCTGTAGTTCCAGCGTGGTGTTTAACAGAGTCTTTGCATGATGTGATTACAAAAGATTTGTTAGAGAAGGCGAAACCAAACTAACAGATAGCACATTGTAAAACCTAAACCACGCTTAACATTATTTAAGGCGTCCTGTCTTTGATCACAAACTGTGAAGTTGAAGCCTTGCGTGAATTGAAGGAAGTTAATTAATTCAACAGAGAGTTCCCTTTTTTCCTTTGAAATTAATAAACAGCCAGGGCCTTTCAGAATTGGACATTGTCACTAAAATACCAAGAAAAAAGTGCACCTTACAGCTCAAAGTAGAAGTAAACATGCAGCATCTGCTTTTTGTGGTCCAGAGTTCACGTGTTTGATAATTGGAGTTCTAAAATTAGGCAAGCAGATATGGCCCTCAGATAAATGACTGGTGAAGCATTTGTAACTTGCTCTCTAGATTCCTAAATTACCTGCATGCAGCATTTAAAGCCAGAACAGAATTCTATCAGTGTTGTGCCATCCCAAGAGTTTTATTTGCCATGTCTGCTCTTGTCCTTACCTCATTCTTTTTCTGATCAGATGCTGTGGTGGGATAGCTGTGTCCTCATTTGTTTAGCTGGGAATGGAGATAAGGCATGTTAAATACCTCTTACATGGGCACTGAAAGAATTTCAAATCTTTCTGCAGGTAGAATTTGGATTAAGAAATGGTCAATTCTTAGAATAGGATCCAAATCAAACTTCCCTTTCTGTCTGTCTCAGTACCTCTGAGGAGACAACATAAATGACAATCTGGTCAGTGTAAACAGCAGTTATTATTTGTGAAATTCTTAGCAAAAAAAAAAGGGGGGAGGGATCAAAATATTGCAAATTGATGTTACACTAGGAGGTGTGAGGCCAGAGATCAACCCAGCAGTGCAGCTGTCAAGACAGCTTTGAATAGGGCCAGAAATCCCTGTGTGCATGGGAACTGTGGGCATGGGCAATTCATGCAGTTAGTTATCGTAGCAGTTAGTTATCTGAGTGGGTTTAGCCTGCTTCTCTGATCCAGCCAGCATCAGTGGTGAAGGAAAGCTCTGTAAAAACAGGAGTGCAAATTTTCAAAGTGGGAGTGTGATCCCTGTATGTCACACATCACACGTTCAGCTGGAGCTGGGCTGTTGCAGTGCAGCACGTGGGTCGTGGGCACTGGAGCATGAACTGAAAAACACAATATGAACCATCCTTATTAAACACAGAGCATGGGCTGCAGGCTGAGAGGAGGAAGGCTGGACCTTGTAATCTATTCTGCAGAGAACAGTTGTGCGAGTTTGTAAATGACATTTACAAATGATCAGAGGAATGCTGTGCTAATGGCATCCAGACAAAACAATTCTCTGGAAGATAAGAAATGGGTTTCCGTCCTCAGAGCTGTTCTTTGTCTGCAGCAAAAGGATTTTGTCTTTTTAGCATTTCTTCCAAGTATACATCTGCCTCCTTATCGAGAACTCAGGCTTTCAACTAGCAGAGTTCTGAGTTTCTAAAGAAGGTGCTTTTGTGTGTTTCCAAGTTGAAGGCTGGCTGTGGGCATCATTTCCTCTGTTGTCCTGCTGGCTGCTTCCTTATCTGCCCTAACACAAGTAACAAATGCAATTATGTCAGGACAAAGCAAGTGTCTGATTCACAGCCTCTGGTAATGAAGCACTGTGAGTGTCTCGTGCTGCCCCAGGCTCAAGGGCTGTCCTCTGGGTGGGGTGGGCAGGTGGGACAGGTGGGCAGCAAGTGAGCGAAGGTCCTGACTGATTTTTCCAATTAGAAAAGCCCATCCTACACTTTCATAGGCTTCTGCATGACTGGAAAGTGCTGGGGTTTTATGAACAGAGCCAATGTGGAAAAGGATTTTCTGATTCATCGCAACATCCCTGATGTTGCAATGATGGATTTTAGGGCTCACAAATGAAACAACTACATTCCAGAGCCCAGCTCTGGGCTCTTACATGTTTAGCTGATTTGGTGGACAAAGATTGTGTTTACATGAGTTCATTTGCGCCCTCTAATGCCCCACTTCTTATTTTGTGCAGTATTTGTAGAATGTTCTGAGCTAACCAGTCTGCTCCTGATGTAATTGTAATTGGCCAGAATGGTGACATATGAAAAAGAAATCAATCAATCAGTCAATCAGATTTTGAAGAGAATTCCTTTTTCTTGAGTGGATTGTCTGTGGAGGCAGAAAGTGACAACTCCTGTAGGTGGTCCAGCAAGTTGCCTTGCCATGAGTTTATGGAGGGATGTTGCTTCCCAGACAGACCACCCACTACCACCATCCTCCCCCTGTCCCTTCCTCCTCCCCCCAGCTCCTTCAGAAATTCTCAAAATAGTGCTGAATACCAGTGCTGTGTAACTGGAGAGGAAAACCTTGCTATAAATACAGGCAAAAATAACAGAGGCACAGCGTACCTCGCGGAAGGACTTTGTAAAGTTTTCTTGGCTGAGACACCAAGGAATATCACAGGGACTTTATGTTTCCAGGGAAGCTATTTTAAGTTATTGTGGAAGAGGCGAGTGTGATTTTGTACTTCCTTTTCCATCTTGCATGACTTCTTATAAACAGGCACAGCTTAAATACAGATAATTGGGTGAAAAGGGAAGAAAGTAGTGTCTCTTTATATACAAGTAATTGCTGTCACATCCAGGTACTTCTGAGACAGGGAACAAGCTTTGTTCTGTAATTGCTGAGCAGCTGTGGGTTGCACTTGCCCAGAGAGGGGTGTTTTGTATTTACCTTGCAGGACTTTCAGGAGCAATGCAAAGTAGGCTGCTCAGATGAATTTCCAGGCTCAGCCTCTGTGGATGTCTCAGTTTTCAGCTGCTTATGGCAAGGAGCAGATGTGGCACCACAACCACACCTTGTGTTTGTAGCTTTGGTAAATGGGGACCCATTTGCCACACCCTCACCTGTGGTTAAGGTATTTTTGAGGTGTGTTTTTCATTTAATGCGGAACACAGCTGTGAGTTCTCTATGCAGTGAGTTATGGCAGCGCCTGGTACATCAGATAAACAGATTTATTCTTCCCCCAACTTTCTGCTCTGGCCATTATGGGCAGAGTACTGAGACAGCTTGTCCAGGGAGGGACCAGATAAAGGGAAGAGCCTTGCAGGGAGCCACAGCTCCACACTGCAGCTGGGTGTGAGCTGCTCTGCAAAGGGAGCCAGGCAGGTGAAGAAAACGCTGTTTTGAATCTCAGACTGATTGTAAATGATGAGTTATCAGGGGGCAGAAAGAAGGAACCGCTGTACTTTTCATAACACCAATACTCTTTGTTAGACTACAGACAAAAGTAGGCTTTGACTTGAGACTACAGGAGAATACAAGATGAGAGTCTCTAAAGATGGAACATATTGATCTTCCCTTTATCTTTTCAAAGCATTCCTCTTTTGTCAAGGGGTCTTATTTTTTGTATAGCAAGTCCCTATCTTCCAATACTTTGTGCATTTCAATGTGCACGTTTTAGGGAAATACAACATTAATGTTTTCTGTAGTTAAAATTTTTAAATCAGAATATATTTGAGCTGTAAAACATATCTATTTTCAAACAAAAAAGTTACTCCAAATTGAGACAGTAAAACCAGGTAGGTTGCTGGCCTGGCATGAAAGCACAGTTTCATGTTCCTCACTGAGGGTATATTGATTTATATGAACTAAACATCTTTTTCTCTAAGCCCCAGATCAGAGTGGGTTGTTTTGAAGCATGCTGTGTCCTATAAACTTGAAAAGGGAAGGCTTTACTAAGGAAACTGGAGATACACAAATAATTGGTTTGTTTGTTTCTTTGTTGAATAAATCGAAACATTGGTAAAGAGAAATATCCAGACCAAAATGAATTATATATAAAAAACCATAAAGTTCTCCAGGGTCAGAATTCGTCCACTTCATGTCAAGGTGTCATTTAGAAATGTAGAACTTGAAAGCATGGAAAGATGTGAAAATTTTGAAACAAAGTCACCCTTTTAAAGTTTATTTGAAAGAGAAAATCCTACTAGCAGTTGCAGTAAATTCATATGGCCCATTTTGGGGTGCCTGAAGTCTGTTTTTCTGAGGATGAAATCCCAGGTTAGCCAAGCTCCTCATCCCCATGTGTCTTGGGCACACAGTGCTGTTTGGTCACTCCCGAGTTCTGAGAACACGTGAATGGGCTGTGGTGAAATTCCTGGAAATAAGGGTTGACTAATGCTTTCTAATAAAATATAGTGGTGTAATACAATAAAACACACACAACCATTATTCAGGGTGCAAACCTTTAAAAAAAAACTCTTTTTTTTCAGTGAGGAAACAATTGAATCTGTCCCAAATCAGCTTCTTAATCCACAGCTGCTATAAATCAAAGAAGAAGAGAATTAAGTTTCAATTGACTTTCCTGGCTTTGAGCATCAAACAAGAATAACTTGAAAGATGGAGGGAATGCTGCAATTTAAAATTCAAATGCCTTGCCCTGGTAAGCTCACCAGAGTGCAGCTGAGGGTGCTGCAGGGCTCCAGCAGAGCTCCTTTGCAGCCAGGTGGCCCAGCTAGGGAACAACAGCAGAAATGGCACAAAAAATGAGACTTGCACAGAAATGGCACAAAAAATATGTAAATGTTGAATGATTCCTTGTTCTGTACAAGCTTTGCTTCGCAAAATGACAAGTTACCAGGATTGAAACCATTCAGAGTGTCAGATGTGACAATGGAATGCATTTATTCATCTGAAGACTAATGGAATTTTCTGGAAGTGCAGACCCATCATTTTGGAGGGTTTTCTTTTTCCCATTTCTTCTTTTCTTATTTTAAGTTTTTCTTTCAACTCAGTACAGAATGTTTGTGTTTCTTTTCTAATCATGTGAGTTGTTTCATGAAAGTAACAGTAAATAGAGTGCTACAAGCTTTCAATCTGAAAATTTTCACAGGTTTTAAAGGAACCTAATCAATTACTGGATTTCTTTCTTCTCTTCAACAAGGAAAAGCTTTGCATCTTTAAAAACCTTTTTCCTTCTAAAAGCAACAGAGAATTCATAGGTGTAAGAAGTTGTGTAATTTGAGTTTGCTGTACTTTGATGGAGAATGGGAATTTACCCTCAAATCTGGTGAATCTGAGATGAGTATTTTTTAAAGTCTGTGCAGGTATTTACAGTCAGTTCCACAGTTTGTTGGGATTTCAGTACTACTTTAAAATATCACCTGTTATCGTCCTTGTTATTTTAATGGACCATTCTAGCGGGTAGTAGAGTTAACTACATTTGTTATATGCCAGCTTCATTTCCAACTTTTGCCAACAGAAAAACACATCGAGAAAAATTCCTCTTCTGTTTTGCCTTCAGCATGATCCTTCCTTCAACTTTTCTATAAATCTGTGTAAAGTGATATTGATTCGGTTTTGGTGTCCTTGCTTGAAAGGCTGGGGCAGCTTTTCATTTGGATGTTATGGAAAGTGTTCTGAGATTTTCTCTCCCTGAAGTCAGCAGGGGAATGCTCAGGGCTGTTTCCTGAGCTGATGGAAACTGGAGTAGCTCCATTTACAGCTGCAGGGTTGGGCCACGGTGTGAAAAATGCTAGAGGCATTTTAAACAAGATATGCATCTTGGGGTTTATTTGTATCAATATTAATATGGAATTAAGTAAAAATGGAAAAGAGAAGGAATTAGTATGAAAGAGCAAAAGAACTGCAAGAAGCAAACAAACATTGCTTTTTAATTGGTTTGTGTATTTTCTAATTCCCTTTCTAATCCAGTCTAAGCAGCTGGCTCGTGACAATAAATTCCCAAAAGACTAAGCAATTTTCCTCTGGCATACCAAATTGTGTCCATCATGGCACTGTTTAATGTCTTGTTGGCTATCAGATCTAGATTTTTCATTCCATGAAACAAAGGGCTCTTGTCTTCCCTCTTCTCTGCACCCCAAAATCCCATTGGAGAAAGAATTTTTAAGAATCATAGAATCGTTTAGGTTGGAAAAGTCCAACCATAAAACCAAATTATCTATTACAGGATTTACTGTGGTTTAGATGGAAAGGTTCCTTCTCTGGCTACTTTAAGACACTGTCAGGTTTGCTGGAAGTTCACAGTCATGCAGTTGAGGAACAAGGTGATGGAAGATGTGGCTTAGAACTGTTGTGTGTGCCACAGACCTTGCACTTTATTTGAGATGAATTTGGGGTATGTTTGTCCTAGTATTGGGCTTTTCTGCACACCTGCAGTGTGCTTTTGGAAGTTAGGTGAGCATAAAAAAGAATACAATCACTGCTTCTAAGACAGATTTTCCTTAAAATGAAGGTTTCACCTGGCAAAGGTCAGGCTCAGAACTGCTTGTTCAGTTCTCATGTTTGAATTTGCACTGATGCTATGTACAATTAGTGGCAATTAAATGAATTAACATTTTCAAGGCAGAGAATTTTCTCAACACCGTCTGCTCTTGATATCCAGCTCTTCCAGTTCCATTAGTATTAGTGTTACGTGGCAGCACTCACTTACCTAATTTTAGAGTAGGCTATTTAAAGAATAATCTGATGCATTCATTTATGTCATACAGAGAGTGGATGTTATAAAGAGTCTTATCACTGCTGCCTGTCACTTGTCCTGTGTTTTACATGTCAGGTGGAAGCAGCTCACTATCCCAGCCAAAATCAGGGTCCTGTTGTAGATAAATGCTCCATTTAGACTCTGAGAACAAAAAAATTTAGCAAAGTGCCATGGGGGAAAACAAAACTGTAAGATACATACTGAAGGACTGTTCAAGAGAATTAATTTAATAATAATCAGTAGTTGCATCTGTGACCAGTTAAAGCTAGTACTAAAATATGTTCTATGAATATCACTTCTGTGTCCATTACAAGATGAAATTATAAGTTTTCACTTTAATCCTTTCTTACCCTCTGTTCCAAACGTGGCTTGTGCACTGATGTGCTTGAAAAAGGTGTGCCCCTTCTGAAGGCTTCCTACGTATTATTTCCTTGAACCAAACCTGCAGAACATTTCCCTGGGCAGGTAATTCACTTTGCTTGGCTCCAGTGAGCCAGGTAACAGTGGCACCTTGTCTGGACTGGGCTCTGGAGCTTTAAGATGATGTATTTATTATGTGAGTCTCTTTTCATAGTGTACTGAATGTTTTCACCATAAGAAATACATTATTCTTCTATGCCATTCTGTCTTTTTTTGTCTCACGTGCCAATTCCTCTGAGGTCTCTCTGTGCAACACCACAGAAGTTCCCTGTGCACACACTGACCTCAAAAATCTTTAAGACTTGGAAGGAAACCAGCCTCAGTTATGTTAGCTACAGACACATCAGGTAAGTTTGAGATCTTTATTAACTTTCATTCTTTATTTTTGTCCCTTCTACCCTAGACTATTTTGGCAAGTCCATTTGGATTCCTCTGTATTAACCTGCCTACCTCTAGTTCTCCTGCCCTAATCCACTTCATGTAATGGTTTCCTCCTTCCTATGCTCAAGAAGTTGCAGCATTTCGTGTGACAGACAATTACTGTTTCAAGAGAATTCCCCTAACCTTTTGTCAAAAGTTGAATAACCCCAGTCTATCACAGAGCTATCCTTTAGTGTTTTCTCTGGCAGGGAATTGTACTAATTGTGTTGAACAAAGTGTGCTAACAGGCAGCAGTGAAGCTTCCTGCAACTCTCTCTGGTAAATTGCAATTGAAACCCCAAGATTTTAGGTCCATGCTAAGCTCAGTCCAGCCATGTGCTCCTGGGGTCTGTGTGCCTGAGGGGTGAAGGGCAATAAGCAGCAACAACAGAAGCTTTGCTCAGGGCTGGACAGCCCAGGCACTGCCTGTTGCTCACCTTTGTTTATGTAAATCAACAATGGACATTAAAGAATTTAATGTCAGGATTTTTTGGTGAGCTGATACCACTGGATGTGTGTTGGATTTAATATATAATAATGAACAACATAAAGAAAACTACAGACCTGATCCATTTCCCATTTCCTTTCTATCAGTGGAATGTGATCTGTCCTTCGTGGCTGGTATTAATGTCTGTACCACAGTCAAGCCACCAATGTTAAATATTCCCCTGTATTTAATACCAAAAGCAGGAAGTGACCTGTATCTGTAGTTATATATCATTCTGTAGTGGCTGAAGGCAGGCACAGTATAGAATGCTTGGGAGATTGGCCAGAGGTCTTGATGCTGCTGTTTCACTTGGCAGGACTTTGCTGAGAAATGGTTTTCCCTCAAAATAAGTAAATATATAAATAAATGAAGCTTTTCCATTTCATAGCCCAGAGCAAGATTAATTAATAGGCAAAAATGCTTAATCTATCTGCTCACCATAGAATTAATGAATAATAGAGGATGTCTTCCCAGCATCTGCAGCTAAAAGGGTGATGAATATATTGACATATCATACCTACATGTCTCTGTCTACCTGCTGCTCCCCTCACCATGCTGCTCTTCTGGTGTCTCCTAACAGATCTGTTGGTTTGCCTTGTTTTTCTTGGTTTGGACTTCTTTTTGTTTTAAACTCCATATGGTCTCTAAATCAATTGAGAAGGAGATAAATAAAAGCAAATTCTGTCACTTCCCTTATGGCAAGCTGTCCCCTGTTTTCAGATGGAGAAATTGAAACCTAGAGAGGTTGTGTGGTCTGGAACAGGAAATGACAGAACTGTTCTGTAAGTGTTTGCATAGTCCAATATAGTCTTAAGTGTTCTTTTCCTAACAACTGGCTCATTTTCAAGTGTGTTAAAAAACAAACAAACAAACCCCCCCAAAAACTCTCTCCAAAACTGTTAAATTGGACTTTGCTCTTTACTGGGAATATTGGGGAATCCAACCCAACTAAATGAGTGTGGTTTTGTCATCCTACTTCCATCTGTCAAGGCTTCTCACTGGCATAGTTTTAGGATGGAATTCTGTCATGCATCAGCCTAACTTTTTTTTTTTTTAAAGATATAATATTTTAAAAATACATTGAAGACTTTAATGCTAGAAATGTTTTGGTTTCTATTTAAATATTCTGAACATTTCAGTTAAAGGCGGAATACAAACTGTACTAAATGTTCTTTATTACTCATACATACACTGTCCCTGTGAAAAACATCATACATCAAAGGCAGCAGTGATTCTTTGGATTTGCCCAGTGACAAGGCACCATATAGCTATTCTTTGCTAAAAATGTCAATGTCAACTTTATTTGCCAAAACATGTTTTCTTCTTTCAAGCTGCCAGTTGTTGTTTCAAAATAAATGGAATCTAAAAAATCTCATTATTTTTATTGTTTAAAGCCAGCACTGGGTGCAGCTCCGGGGGTCAGGAGGTAACAATACTAATTTACCCTGGTGCTGCTGCACTTAGAATATTTAATCTCTCATGACTTTGACATGATGACTGGCTGTGTTTCTTAATTTTGTTGTGAAGATTTTGCTGGAGGGCCAGGCAGCTCTTAATAATGTGCACCAAGACAGAGACAAGTAAGTAATGAATATTGTATGATGTTCTTCTCCTGCCAGAGGATCAGCCAGGACAAATACCTGCACAAGTCCAGGAGCCTGTTCCTCATGGCAGAATTGGGACTGCTGTGGTGATGGCCAAAGATTAATGTGCCCTACTGGATTCAGTGCAATTCCAGTAGCAAAATATTTTTAACTATTTTAAGCCAGGATAATGTTCAGCTTTTTCATCGGCTTTCAGCTGGATTGGACAGGGAGCAACATCCATCCTGCTTTTTAGGGCTAGTGAAGAACTCTTACATTCCACATGTATGTGAGAAAATGCTTCTCCCTAAAGCCAGCACTGCTCTATTAAGAACATGCTGCAATAGAAAACTTGGTCTGGGCAGTGTTTCCTAAAATCATATCTGATCAAATACTAATAAAAGACCTGAAAGGAAATTGTGCCACCATAAGTTTGGCTGTTTAAGAGTAGAAGTGGGAATGAGACAAATGGATTCCAAGGGGGAAATGAGGATCACAGTCCACAGATGTCACTGACAGAGCTGAAAATTGATTTGTGCCTGGAATTAGGAGCATCATTCATAAAGCTTTTTTTTTTTTTAACAGCCCTATCAAAAAGCAGTCTCTGCTCTAAAGGCTGTACTGTGTGTGACAGCAGCAAAAGAAGGAACATGCAGAGCCAGAAGACAGTGTTGGTCAGTGTGAAAAGTAGAAGTCTCAGCATGGAAACAGCCTAGCCATTGTTTAGGGTTTTGTAAGTTTTCAGGCATCAGGAATAAGTAAAGATGGATTTCAAGGAGTATAATGAGGTAATTTCTATATCTGTAATAGCTGGATATTAAGTTAAATTTATATAGCTCTTGCACATTTATTTTCTTTATTGCAACTCTCATAAACATAGAAGCTGTCCTTGAAAGCTTCCCTGATTTATTTCCAGTGTGAGTCTCTATCTTATCACAGCAACTCTGAAATTCCTTGCAGTAAGTTATGGTGATGATCAGAAACATCAGTCTGAGACTTGGGATTCCAGTGCCAGGCAGGTCCCAACCACCTTCCCTTTTTGAGGTGCAGGTGGGCTGAACCTTTCTGTCATTTGGGGGGGATAAGGTCCTCAGGGATTCTTTTTCTGTTGTTGCATGGGTAAATCTAAGTCCCTGCAAGTAGTTTTTGATCATGGTGAATGATGATAATCCTCTCTTAGCAAACAAGCACCTATTCAGGAATTACAGTAGGAGATAATAATAGGAAATGGATAGAGGACTATGCAAATGGATTTTAAAAAGGTAGCTCAGCTCCATTCTTATTAAAATTGGTGAGAGCTGTAATGTTTATAAATTAGAGCTTTGTAAAATGTAAGTATGTGGGTTGAATATTTTAGTCTTGGCGTTATGTATATTCTGTTTTCACAATGACAGGTTTATTGGGGGTTTTAATGCGTGTTTGGATAATTGTTGAGTTTTATCTGCATGCTTTTATTACAGGGTGGTCATCAGCCCAATCTCACAGGCATGAAAGCAGCAGATCTGCTGGCAATTGTGCTGTCTATTATAAATTCTCTCTGCAGGGTCAACCTGTAGCTTTAATGCAACAGGAAGAATATAAAAGTAGTGCATATTTGTGTCACAGCCACAGGTGTTAGAACACAGTGGGATCTGCATATTTGAAGACCTGTCCCATGTGCAAGTGGGAGCTGCTGCAGTTTTAGAAGGAAGCATCCCAAATTCCATTTATAAAACTTCTGTGTAATCTTAAGTGACTAATACTGCCAAAATTAAAAGGATATATATACACATATATATTACATATCTATATAATTTGTGAAATGTGTGTTCAGATTTTAAGGCATCTCATTTCATTTAGAACCATCCTCAAGATGCATTTAAAATTCAGCACCTCCAGGCTAATCTTGTGAATACTTAATCCCTGTGTCATGCCCACTGCTTTGAGCAGATCTGCTCGTTACGAGTGAGTCTTTGCACACTAATTGTGGTCCCACTAACGAACGCCCCTGGCATGGTGTGGGTAATAAGTGTAGCACAGAGGTCATTTTGCTAAAGCAAACACATTCATCTTGACACATCACAGCATGTTGCCACTGTGCCCCAAGGAAAGCAGAGTTGGTCACGGTCAGGGCTGTCCAGCCATCACACAGCTTCCCTTTCCCAGCCAGCACTAAATGCTCCCAGCACAGGATCACTCACCGAAATCCCTCATGGCTTTTGGGCTTCCAGCCTTTTCCATGCAGTGAGGTGGATGCCAGGCTGGGGATTCCTCTCTCAGCCTTGATTGGCCACCAGAAGGCAGAGTCTCAGATCTTCTCTGCTTCCCGTGATGGGCACTGGGTCAGCTGTGAAAGTGCCCCAAACCTGTGCATCAACAGGAGCAGAGCTGAAGCCATAGGGACCTGGCAGCACCTTGTTGAAAGAGGAATTATTTCCTGTGGGCCTTCTTGTGCCCCTTAATTCCACCTTGACATCACCTCCGAGGCTGCAGCAGCAATAGTAACAGGCTGGTTGAAAACATCTCCCGTGTGAGACAGCTGAGGCTTCCTCATTGATTTCTCTCCTAACTTGTGCACAAAGCTCTGTGCAAATGCTGTGTTTGTGCAGCTCTGATCTCACAGAGCCTGCTGGCACTGTGGTGAGAAGGAGTTGCACAAACTCGGGATTGCCCAAGTGTCTGAGAGTCTGCAGTGCCTCTTTGCAACAGGTTGAGGGCCTCAGCTCTGTGTGTCTGTTTATTCAGTAGATCTGAAGCTCTGCTGGCTGGTTTTGTTGCTGTTTCCTTCTAAGTAAGTAGAAAACTAGAAAATGAAGTAGTAAAATATTAGGCTATATTAAAACTCTAAGCAATGTGCTGGTGAATGCAGTTGGGATTTCACTAGGAAAATGGTAGGTGATGTCTGTGTTGGAATAACTGCAGCTGCAATCTAAAGTTGCAGATCATCACTGGCATAATATTTTGTCTTTGGTGTCTTCTCTTTCTTTAAAGCTAGTGTTCAAATACTTTATATATCAAAGTCTCCCCTTCTACACATTATTCATTCTTGCAAATGTCTCATATCATGCAGTAGGATGATCAGAAAAGTATGTCTCTTTAGATATGGTAAATCAATCTTGTCCTTTTGGAAAAGTGGTTGGGAATGATTTTATGGTTATTAACTTCAATTCAGTATTTTTTTTCAACCTAGGCTTTTTAAAATTCAAAAAACTTTCAAGCAACTTTTCAATCACCCTCTTCTTGCCTTTTCTCAGAAGTAAAATCTTACTTTTTTTGTTTCATCAGCCAGTTCTTTCATCTCGTTTAAAATGAAACTCAACATAAAACAGCTCATAGAAAATTGAAACTCACTGGTTATCTGAGTATGTACCCATCACACCTGGGACTGAAGGCATGGTGCCTCCAAGGGTTCTGCTGTAAGGATGGCATTTTGACAGGGTCTCTTAATACATTTTTCTGAGCACTTTTGGGGAAAACTTGAACTTGAGAACTGTCCAGATGATGATTGTCATACTTGGTCATAGTTTCTGCACAATCTACAGATTTCAGTAGCTGTCTAAACAAATGTGTAGTTCTGTGTACTGGTTGAGGTTAGTAGCTCCAAATGAACTGAGGTCAGATTGATTTGGAGTCTGTTGCCTTGAGGAGCTGCATGATGGGCTCTGCAGATAATGGCTGTAAGATTGATGCTTTACTAATGTTTTTTCCAAAATATTTTAGTTCCCTGTTGTTTTAGGTGAATTTTACTGTCTCAGACCTCTGTAGGTAAGTAGAACAGGATTTTAAATGCAGAAGCAGCTGAAGTTTTCCTCTATATCAATATCTTCGTGCCAAGAAGGAGCGTTCTGCAGTAACCAAGAGTCATCAGAAGCAAATCTAACTCTTGTAAGATCAATGTTGCACAAGACCAAGCACAGCTTCAAGGAGAGCCACAGACAACAGCAAGGTTTGGTTTTTCATGCTGCTGTTACCATTACAGCCTCAGCTATTTGACAGCCCAGCAGCAGCTCAGAAGTGCCTCAAGGCAATAAACCATTGCTACATTCAGGGTGATGCCTGTGACAGATGGATATTTCAGAATGCTGCCTGCCTTTTCAGAGCCTTTACCTCTGGCTGTTTAACTTCACCTTCATCCACAGCTAGCTGTCCTTCATGCAGGTGTTCAGTGGGAGCACAGGGATGCAGAATGGGATCACCTGTGGGCTGCCATTTGAATGCATAGTGTCTTGGTGGGTCTTTACAGCATCTTCCTAACCCATCTTGGATGATGAATGGAAATATGAACCCTGTGGAGATGAGTAGGCATGAAAATCAGTGAGAGAAACTGGATTTGTGGTTAGGAATGGGATCCCAGCATTGCCTCTGGCTTGTTACTTTGATTGGGAACAAGCTACCAATGGCTTCCCATGATCTCCATTTGTAGGATGGATCAGCAATCAGAGCTGATTTGTATGGTTTCAGCTGAAGCATTTTCACTGAAATCCAGCTGTTGCATATATTGATTTTGATATAATTTTCTTTTGGCAACATAAGCCTTTTCTGTGGGAAGAACAATTGGAACTTGATCCTTTTGGGCAGGAAACAGTGGCTTCAGCTCAGTGCTGTTTGTGTGAAAATACTTCAGTACCTTTTTTGTTTTGTAACAAGGGGAAAAAGAAATTTTGATCTTGAAAATTTTCCAAAAACACTTCTGCTGTCCTTCAGTCAGCTCTCATATCTCTTTGATAACTTGCTTTGAGATGTCTAAAGGAACAATGAGCTATACAAACTAGCTATTATTTGAGTTCTATTGGGTGAGGTTTCAGCCATGTGAACATAGTCTGTGGTGTGTACAGAAGAATATGAGAATATTTTAAGCTGACCATTTAAGAACATTTACTTAGGTCAAAAAGTGGTTTCCTTTAGCTGAGCCAGTCATGGATGAAATCATGTCTGTGAAAGCCCATTTAAAACTGCAGTGGTGCAAAAAATCCTCATCAAAACTTGGTAAATTCTCTGAGAAAGTTGAAGGTGTTTTACAAGCCTTGGGACAAACTATAAACTCATGTCAGAATCCAAACTGAATTCCTGTGGCTAGCTTGTGAACTTGGAGTTTATAATGGAAATAGGGATGTAACAGATTCTTAACCATATCAAGACCAGCAGGTGTTGCTGTAATATATTAAATGCTGCAGAACCATCAAATAAGCTACACTTGAGCATTAGTTCAGTATTTTCTTAAACCAAATTGGTATCAGCTAGGAAAATGTAATGCTGTGAGAGATTTGCAATAAGAATACTACTGAAATCATCAAAGCACTGGAAAATTTCAGATTCTGGGCTGTTTCTACTGAGTGACTAGAGAGTTTTGCTACAGCTTGAGTGAAAGATCTGATCCTGCACCTAGGCATTATTTGTGTTTAAGAATCCAGTAATGTAGGAAATAACTAAATCCTGTACATATTTCCATAGACACACCCCTGTTTGGAAGAGATGACACTGCAGAAACTTGTGGCATCTTTTTCCAGGGATAATATTAGATGATAGTGAAACTCCAGTCTAGGTTTTTTCTGCTTTGCTGATTTCCTCAACACAGGTCTCATTGGTGATCCTCAGAAGACTGGGGAGGAATTCCTCTAGGACAGAAACACATGTTCTCAAAGAAACTGCACCCTCAGGGAGCTTGCAGAAGGTGAGCAGTGGGAGGGTCAGAAGTAGGACCAGCAATGGAGAATTTATACCTCAGGAAACCCTGAGCAGGACTTGCCAGGTTTCAGTGAATTAAGGGAGGTCGTAACTTTTGCTGGATTTTGAGTTGGCAGCTCCTGAAACCAAGAAGGAGGGATGAAAGGAAAAAAGTGCCCAGAACCTGGATATATCCTATGGTATGCAACCCTCTAGCTGAGATGGGTATATCTTTTTGTATAAAAGGAGGATCACTGGGAACATGAATGGAGAAGCTGTGAAAAGGGCATATTTAATGCCTGTAGGTATTGAGATTAAAGAGTTAATGGTTTTGACCTGAGAGGTTATCAATTTAGACTAGATATAAAGAATACATGTTCTACAATGAGGGTTGTGAAATGCTGCCTTAAGTTGCCTAGAGAAGAGGTGATGCCCCATCCCTGAAACATTTGAGGTCAGCTCAGACAGGGCTCTGAGCAACTGGTCTAGTTGATGTCCCTGCTCATTGCAGGGCGCTTGGAGTAGATGGGCTTTGAAACGTCCCTGCCAACCTAAACTATTGTCTGAGTCTATATTTTTGTGTATGCTTGGCAAGAACTTCTCTCACATACGGACGTGGTCCCAACCATGTCATTTCCATGCAGGATCCCAAGCCACTGCTGTGAAACCCATGGAACCAAGTGCGTGAGCAGCTCTCCCTCTCGCTGGGAGCGAGTGAACTTGTTCAGCTCCTTTCCCCGGTGACACGGGTGAGGCATCCCCTCCCCTCCAGGGCTGCACACAGCCAAGGACACCTTCGTCCCGCCCGCCCTCAGGACCTTCCGCAGCGATGCTCGGGCAGGACAAGCGCTGTCCAGGTGGGCAGCGGAGCTAAAATGGCCCCTGGCGCGTTCCGCGGGCGAGCAGCAGCGCGCAGGACGCTCCGCAGGGCGCGGGCGAGGCGGGGCGGGCGGCGCGGCTCCGCCGTGTGCATGTAGATGAGATCCCCCGGAGCACGTCACTCCGCACCGGCGCTCTGCGTTCGGGGCGGCGGGCAGCGAGCGAGGGCGGGCGAGCGGGAGCCGCCGGAGGAGGAGGAGGAGGAGGAGGCGAGGCGGCGGCTGGCGGAGCAGCAGCGCTCGGCCCCGCTCCATGCCGCCCTGCCCGCCGCGGAGCGGGCCCCGCGGGGCGACGGCGGGAGCCGGGCGGGGAGCGGCGCGCCGGTGCTGAAGGACAGCTCCGCTCCCCTCGGCTCCGCTCTCCCCGGCTCCTCTCCGCTCGGCTCCGCTCTCCCCAGCTCCGCTGCCTTCGGCTCCGCTCCCCGCGGCTCCGCGCCTCCGCTCCGCGCCCCGGGCGCGCCCCTCGCCGGGTGGCCGCGGGGCCGCCGCTCGCCGCGCCTGGATGCGCCCCCCGCCACCGCGCCCGCGGCTCCCATGGCGGTGGCACGGAAAATCAAAACTTTGTTGACGGTGAACATCTTGGTCTTCGTGGGCATCATCCTCTTCTCCGTCTACTGCAGGATCCAGGACCGCTCCCAGGAGCTGGTGCAGATCGTCCGGAGCGCGGACCGCCGGGCCAGGAGCCGCGGCGCCAAGGTGGGCAGCCTGGCCGACAGGGAGTCCATCCTGCAGCGCCTGGACCACCTGGAGGAAGTGGTCTACAACCAGCTCAATGGTACGAGGGCCGGGGAGGGGATGCCCTGTGCCCCGGGAGGGTGCTGCAGGCTGGGCAAGAGCCCCCAAAGTGTCCCCCCGCTGGGCAGGGGAGCCCGGGCACTGATCTCACCGAGCCCAGCGCTGAAGTGCTGAAATGAGAGCGGCTGGAGGGCTGCAGGGTTTGGCTGGAGGGTTTTGTTGAGCCCACCACCATCGCCCTGCCTCTCTGCCAACTCTTGGTCCAAAGTCAGGACTTCCTCAATAGATGCAAAGTTAAGGAGGCTGCAGTTCAGGGGTTCCAGGATTAGAGGAAGTCCCTAGGAACTGTCCCAGGTTTTAGAGTTTGCCTGGATATATTAACACTACATAGGAAGTTGTTTGTATAGCAAATACACTGTTAGGTTATAGCTGGAAGTCATATACTTGGTTTCAGAACTACTGTAAAAACATTCTGCTGAGTTCTTACGTTGTGCACTATTCATGGTCTGTTTGAACATAGCACCCATATGTTCCCTTAATGATTTTGCCATTTAAATTTGTAATTGTCATTGATGAGGAGGGGAAGCATCCACCAATTCTTTTTATGACTTACCATTCCAATTCACCAGCCTTGAAAAATACTGCTAGGTAAGCAAAGAACACTTCCATGGTAGTTAAAACAGGCTAAACCATCAAAGTTGTTATAGGACAGATAACATTTCAGAGAGAAACTAATTCTTCAAAATGAGTGCATTTGTATTTGCATAGATTTGTAAAGTCCTAAGTGTGAGACATCAAAGAAATAAGTATGTGATTAAATACAGCAGTGTTTTGGACAAGAAGAGGCTGAAGGAGTGAACTTTTGCATGAAATTATAATATAAATGTAACATTTAGCGTTTCTCACCAAATAAAATTCTCAGTATAAATATGTTTAAGTAGAGCAAATGTGCTTCTAGGCTGGTTGTGGAAATCTTACTCATAACATTGATTTAAGAAAGGCTACTGTAGCCTCAAAATGCAGACAAATAGGAGGGTTAGGATAAAGTATGTTTCCTATTACTACTTTCTGAATGAATGTATAAATCTAAGTAAGTTGGGCTGCTATGGTAATATGCAGTTTGTGCCAGCAAGTGTTAGAGAACAGGCATCCCCTTACATTCTCCTCTGGATAAGCAGAGCAGAGAGGGGGAATGGGGAGTGTGGGTGTTAGTCCCAAACCCACAGGAATTAGAATTAGAATCCAGGAATTAGAGGGAAAGTGTCAACAGCTGTGTTTTCTAACCATATTTTGGAGCAGTTTTGAAGAATGCAGGATTCAAGAGGAAAATTCTTCCTGTGAATTCCACAAAACCACAAAGTTCCTGAACTAAATTAGACCAGTCCACAAGATACACCCATTGCAGCTCAGCTGAATGGGGTTTTTTTGGTCCAAATGGATTTGTTCTTGGTGTTGCTCATAGGGGAGGCTTTGGGTAGGATTTCCCTGTGCTGTGTTCATCTCATTCCCCTGGAGAATCAGCAGGAGTCCTTAACTAGGCAGGCATCATTGCACAGAATGACTGGAAGTTCTCTGTAAAGTCTGCCTCTATTTTGGGAACTATTTTCTTTATCTTCTTTAATTTCATTTATTGGATATGTAACTTCATAGTGAAATTGCTTGAACATAGTGTTGCTTCTTCAGGTCATAACAAACACTGCAGGCAATTTTCTTTTCCTGAAAGTTCTTACACAGGAAAATACAGAAAGTTTTTCAAGCTGAGCTGTTCAAATTTCCTTTAATTTCTCTCTGATGTCATTGTTGGGTTTTTTATTATTACACAGTGGTACATTAACACAGATTAATTATTTCACCATAATTCTGAAAAAAATACTTTTTTTTTCTCATCCTATTTCACCAAAGCTAAAAGTCCTAAAAAATGAGGAGCTGCTCCACTGAAATCATCAGAGTTGCATCGCTGTAAGTGAAATCAGGATCAAGCATCTCTGTTTGGGTTTAGCTCCCTGGTATTCTGTTTTTAATACCATGACTCATTATTTGTGCCATTAATGGGCATAATGCTGCTCTGGCAGTATTGGGATTCAGGGGAGCCTGTCTGCCAGGGCTGTGCTGTGTCACAAGCAAGGCTGGTGTTACACAAACACCCTGGAGCTCTGCAGCTTCATCCAAATCTTGAGGAAGGTTTCTCAGACACTGTCCTGTACTTGCTGCCTGATCACGAGGTTAGAGAGCTGACTGAGGCTGTCTTGGATGTTGCTTTTTAATAAGGAGGGTCAAAGTCACTCTCATGTGGAGAGACAGACATGGGTAGACAGATTTTTTTGGGGATGAATACGAGTTCCTTGCATTCCCAGAACCCCTCAAAGCACCAGGAGGCTGAGTGCAGCTCAATGTTATCATTGCAGCAGGTCAGCCCAGACCAGTATTTCAGTTTTCTGCTCTTGGTCCTTTCTCTTTAAGATCAGCAAATTTAGAGCTACTCATGAAATATATTTTTGGTAATAATATCTCAGTGTTCTTTTATTTCATTTTTCTCTTCTATTTAGATGAGACCTGAGCTCATAAGACTTACCTGGAATTTCTAGGGACTCAGTTGGTGATCCAGTGCAATAGGAAGTCACTCTGTGAGAGACCAGCCCTGCAGCTGCACAGAATTTTGTTTCTGTCACACATATTTGTTTACATACAATCAAGGAAATGTTATTTAGAAGTGTGTACCTTCTGCAAGGAAAATAAACACAGGCAGTAACATTACAAATGTATAAAGAGGCAACCCAAAACTGATCACTTGAGAACTCATTAACTTTTCAGTCGGAATCAAATCAGTGAGTGCAGTGCCTGTGGAGGTGCAGAACACAGAGGACCACGCATGGAAGTCAGGAGAAAGCTGGTCCTTGCAATTATCTTTGGCAGAACAAGAGTTTTTAGAATAGGATGAATGAGAATTGCCACAATTCCCTGCAGAGTCGAGCAGACATACACCCAAACAATAGTTTTCATTTGGCTCGTGCTCTGGTTTTTTATCAACTTGGGGGAAAATAGTATTTTTGAAAGCTTTCTGTTCACTCAGCTGCTGCTGGGTTTGGTGGAGGCAAATGAGCAGAGCATGTAAGGGGAAAGGAAAGCAATGAAACGTGTCCATGGAATTTTCTTGGTGAGACTTTATATTACCTCCTGGTGTTTGACCTTGGCTACAATGTTTATTTTGAAAAACTGAGTTATTATAGATCTAGTTGAGCAATCTATATATTTTTTTTGTACTTTTTGCTATGCTATTGCTACTGATGGATATATTTTATTGTTATTCAACACAGAACTCATGCCAGCTAGACTTGGTAACAACTCATTAAATGGCATACTGATAACACTTCAGTATTTTATTTCTTTGCCTTTACTTTTTTTGTAAAAGGGAAAAACTAAGAAGATTTAATTGACTGAATTTTTCCCCTAATCAGTTTTGCATCTAAGTCTGTTGCTAATGATTCACCATAGAGGATAAAGAATTTTTGATGCCCCAAGTAGAGCATAACCTTTCATGCCAAAAGCAATTGAAGGTCAGACTACAATTTCAGTCTAATTGCCTTTTTCCCTTTTCACTGTCTCTTTCCAGTAATACACAACAATCAATACAGCATGTAATTAGATTTCATTCAATCTGCAAAGATTAAGAGAGCTTTCATCTTCTCATTATATATTCTCACATCATGTCTTCCTACCCATGTCTTCTACACTAGACCCCTTTGACCTGTTCTGTTTTAGATGTAGAGGGATAAGTTGGAAGTATTCCCTTGAATTTGACAGGTTATCATTCGTTACACATCATAATTTGATTTTGTTCTCTTTGGGAAGATTAAATGCAATAGCAATTTCCAGTTTGATAAATGGGGTTTACATTACATATGCATTTCATGGAGGAGGCTGGGGGAAAAAGTGGACAATTCACATAATTGCAGCACAGAGGCTTAAATTGATGGAAATAGCAGGTCCTGGGTGTGCAGAGCACTGATTCATGCTGACTGGGACTCCTGATTTTTAGAGTGCACTGGAAGCAAAGTGATTGCATTTAAAATTCAGCCTGGCAATCTGCATAGGTAAAAGTTACAGCAGTATTTTTAAAAGGGCCGTTTATTCTTCAAAAGCTTGGGGCTGGTTGCAAGTGGGTCCAGATTTCCAGATTTGAAAGTAAGGGTTGGGAACAGGCTGCAAGTGAATCATGTGAATGTCCACATTGGCTTGGACAAAAAGAAGCTTTTACAGCTGGCAGCTCTCAGCTGAAGAGCAGTTCCTTGGCAGAGGAGAGAGGTAAAGCCACACGTGCATGGGTCACATTCACTGTGACTGCAGCCTTGTACCAAGGAAACTGCACCTTCTTGTGGCCATGCATTTTATAACTGTTTCTATTTTATGTGTTTATGGGCTGGTGCTAACATACATCTGGCAAAATAGCACATAAACATCTCCAGAAGAATCAGTTCACCTGTGGGCTCTGCTCTCAGCCTAGTGCTTTGCTTATCCTGCTGAGGGGCATTTCTTCATGTGTTCTCATTTTGAGGATGTTTTTAAAGAAATGCAAGGTTGAGTCTCATGAAGGCAGGAGCAAAAAATACCAACTTTTTTTTTCCTTTTTTTCTTTTTCCTGCCATTTCTTGGTTTACCACAAAGTTCTCAAGCTTAGGTAAGTCACCCTTGCTACAGGCATGACCTTCTGTAGTGCAAAGTGCCGGTCAAGTCCAAAAGAGCAATTTTCCCATCACACTTCCTTTGGTTGTGTTAATCTTGATTTTTGTAGCTGAGAAAACTCACAATCAGTGCTTTTAGGAATGTCAAGATGTTATTCCCCAAAACAACAGAAGGAAAATGTAATGAGCCAATATTTGGATATCCCCTATAGAAATACAAGGTAATATTTAAAATGGCATTTCTCTATTTAGACACTTCAGGAAGAAAAGGTCTAAAAGTTTGGTTTAAAAAGAGGGCAGCTCTCTTTTGTAAAAAAAGACAAAATTGCACTCAGCTCTGCAAAATATTGACAAATACAAAAAAATATGTCCCCATTCCAGCAGCACATCAGTGATTTTAAAGTCTCTCCCTGTGCTCTGTGT
Organism: Lichenostomus cassidix; assembly: GCF_008360975.1. NCBI lineage: Eukaryota > Metazoa > Chordata > Aves > Passeriformes > Meliphagidae > Lichenostomus > Lichenostomus cassidix. Next base: position 5,689,760 of record NC_139496.1, on the reverse strand, counting down.
TTCATATAGTGGTAACTATTTTTTATGTAATGTTTCTGCGTTTTGCCTTTGTAGCTGGGAAGAAAGCTTCTTTTGACAGGAAAAAAATATCATGTGGTAGCTTTATCATTGACTCATTTGTGTGGAACTTGAATCATTTGTACCATATGAGATTAAAAGCAATGTTTACAGAGACAGAGAGAAAAGCTTTGACTGATGTTGTTTTTGTTGCCTTTTCAGCTGTATTCCAGTTCAGTCTCTTTCCATTTCTTTGTATGTGTGGCTGGAACTGGAAAAGCAAATATGGGTCTGTCATCTTCCCAAAGAAGAGCTGAGGTGTGGTTGTTGCACACCTACAGCCACTGTGAAGGTTTAGAGGATTAGAAAACTTGGTTTTTACTTAATACCCTTGATAGAGAGAGGTGGAGTTGTTTGTTGAGTTTAGGGGGTTTTAATGTTTGTTTATTTGATGTTTTAGTAAATAAAGGCAGGTAGCAATTAAACCAAGAGTATCATTTAAGAATGCAGTTCCAGACACTGAATGTGTGGCAGTTCTCCAAGGAAATACTATGATTTATGAAAGGAAGGAAAATAAATGAGTAATGTTTAACAAATTTGCCTTTTTTTTAATGCCCCTCTCTAACGTTACTAATGGACACTCAGTTTCTCTTTTGCAGCATACTTAGCCTGCTTTTATATTATTGTTGTTATTTGTGGGATTTCTCTCAGTAGTCATTACCATCATTTAGTTTAAACCTGAAGGAGAGGAAGAAAAAAGAAGGAAACAAAAAGAACCTGTTATGTTCTGGATAACAGGAAGGAAGAGAGTCAGTGATAGCAGAGCAGCTTCCAACCTTGCTGTAGTCCTATTGATCAAAACTATCCTCTGAAATAAGACACCTCCAGCTCCTGAGAGCAAAAGCCAGAGAGATCCTCCCAGCGACCCAAAGTCATCTTCTCCCGAGAGCAAAGAGCTAAAGCAGCCAAATACTCATTGGATGTGTCTGCTTTTCCTAAAACTCATGGCTATGGTGCCATGGAAATGGCTGTGAATATCTGAAAGCCTCAAAGGTGGAGGCAAAACCCATTTCTAGGACAGCAGGACAGATGAAAACAGATTAAAAACTGTTTTTCTGCCTTGAAGTTTTTATCCTCTCAGGTGTTCTGGAATATCTAGGTTTCCCAGACAGTTTTGAAGACAAGATACACCAAAACTGGCACTTGCTGGTTACTCAGCAAGTCCTGTAGGAGATAAAAAGAGTGTAAGATCACATCCTGAGTCAAGATTTCTTGACTTATGGAACAGAAGGCAGTTAACAGGGAGCAGCATGATGCAACTTGGTCTAAGGCCCTCTCATTTAAGTTGGACTCATTGCTGTACATGGAAAGGCAGGACAGCAGCACCTTTTGTAGGAAATCCAGTGGAGCAGATATTCTAGAGGAGCTCTCACACCAGTTTCCTCTTACTGCACTTGTCAGACCATTTCATCTCTGAACAATTCTGTGTTTGTGTTTAATTTACTTGGCTGACTTGTTCTGAGGGATCTTCTCACAACCCAAGGATGAGCCTGGGACCATGAATTGTTTGGTATCCTTGTCCTCAGTGAAACAATGCAGTAGGAAAGGGCTGGTTTTGAGAATCTGTGACAAATGGCAAAAGACCTAATTTTTTGTTGGTTCTTTTTTTCCTTCAAGTATGTCCTTGATTACTGCTTTGAAGGAGAGTCTGAGGGCAGCAGCAGGGTAGAGAGCTGAGAAGACAATAGAGTGATTCTGCTTTGTCATCATGCGCAGTGTGGACGCACAGTTCTCATGGGGGCTGAAGAGTTGTTGAAGTAAATGAGCAAAATGTTTTTAGAGAAGGTGAGAATATGGATTTCTGAATATCTTAAGCCTCGCATCACCTCCTATGGAGCCATTCTCTAGAAGCACTTTCCCTTGCCACCAGTGTGATTTATACTTTTAATACATGAGCTGTAATTTGCATGTCATCCTGGGAGAATGGGCAACGGGGAAGGAAACTAAACCAAGGAAAAGGTTTTTATAAGGGCTTCTCCTTAAGTAGCTTTCTGCTACTTAAAAATGGTTCTGTCAGGCAGAGATATTTGATGCCAAAGTACTACAGGAGAGCATTATGTTTCACAGCATAATATGTGGAATTCCAGTGTTTGGAATCTCCTTTTAATAACCTCAATTTGGTGGATGATGATACAAAGGAATGTGTTGGGCTTTTGGGATTCTTTAGTGTGCATTTGCTTCAGTCTCAGCCTCCTGGGCTGATGCTAGAGCAACAAGCCCAAGAGGCTGCTGCAACTCCAGGATCTCCCTCGGGCTGAACAGCCCCTGGAGAAGACCCTGAAATCCTCCAGCAGGCTCCTGACACCTCCTTCCCTTCTGCCAAGCCAAGCCATGTCTGTGGAAAGAAGCTGCTGATGTCAAGGTCTGTGTTACCTGTGTGCCACTGGGCTCTGCTGCCATGGGGTGCACAGCACAGAGCTGCTCTCTCTGGGATTCCCAGTGTGGTGTTGGTTTTGTTCCTGGGCAGAACTGCTGAAATCCATGTCTGTGATAAAGCCAGCAGTCGTGTTTAGTGGGGAATCTCAGCCAGGGACAAAAGTGACACTACTTTCTAAGCAGAGTGCAGATGCTGCCAGCCCTGCTGTGCTGTGGTAGTGTGTGGGGTGACAGACACTGCTGGCTGCATGGCATGACAGCCTCAAGTAGGTTTTTATGACTGCAGCAATGATTCAAATTCTCCTCAGCTCACACAGGCACTCAATCCTGTTGGAATCAGGTGCCTAAATTAATCTTTGCTATTGATCCAGAGCCATCAGCATGGTCAGTAGTTGTCAGTACAGTAACTCCAGGAGTACATTTGGCCAAATGAAGGTATTTTTGGCACAGGATGAACAGTAGGTTTGCTGGTCATGATGATGTATGTGTAGCACAAAGGATGGAGTCTTGCTGTGTCCCTGTAGTGCTTCAGTATGGTTTGGAACAGGGTCCTTCCTCCTTGAAGGTTTTGGAGGGATTCCTCTTTCTAGTAGAGATCTGGTGAACTTCATGTTTCTGCCTCTGACTCCTCATCCTGGGGGCTTTGGTTGCCTCTGTGTCTGCGCTGTTTGGCTCCAGTTTGCATTTTGCAAAAAGTTCTCAGACCAGGTCAGATTAGCACTTCATCATGGCTGTCTTGCCAGAGGTACTGCAGGATCATTTACGAAGAAAAAGGGATTTTCTTGCATAGGATCTCATTTTTCTTGCAAGATATCCATGAAGACAGCTGGAAAGCCCTTTCCTGTAATACTGGAGAAGTTTGCTGCTTCTTTGTTTTTTTTCCTCTAGCATTTTTGGTGGGGTGGTAGGGTTAATTGGTTGTTTTTCATTTGGATTTTTTATGCTGGTTTTGTATTTTATTTGGCAATGGGGCCTTACTGCCCTTTTAGAAATCGAGTTTATTTTTTCTACAGCTCTCATATGCCTCTAGGATGAACAGCTTTTGTAAATAAAAATGTATTTTTGTTATATTAACTCATTTTCAAGCAAGCCTTGTGTTGTAGAAAAGATCGGTGGTATTCTTTCCCGTGCATGCTGAACTGAAGGCAGTGATAAGACTAAAAATATCCCCAATTGAAGTAGCATTGTATAACCCAAAGGTTAGTTTTCCTCAGGATGAAAATTTGCAGTTGCTCTATAGATTCCTTGTAAGACAGATTTCTGGTGATGCAGCCATGTGTAAAATGAGGCTACTGATAGCTGCAAAGTTCTCTATCTGCAAGACTGGTGGCTGCCAGCAGCAGAATTCAGCTGGTGGCCAATGCTGACCCCCAGTGCTGTGGTGTGAGCTGGGGGTGAGTGCTGGGTGTGTCACCAGCACTGTGCTGCAGGTGCACAGCAGGGACAGGCACTGCTCACACCTCTGGCAGCAGAAACAGAGCCTCCAGCACAGAGCTGTAATCCTCAGACCTGCTGATGGATTGCAGGTGGCTCTGTGTGACAGATGGGAGTGGGGCAGGAGGGGAGAGTGAGCTGAGCGTGTTGGAGTTATCAAACAGCCTCATGCTAAATGCCCAGCTGCTGGAAGAGCTGATGCTTTCAACTTCCATAAGCAATGAATGGGTTTGGCTAGGGAAAAGGGGTGGTTGGGTGGATTAGGTGTGAGCCTGTGCTAGCCTTGAGTTTGGAAACCACTTTTTTTTTTTTTTTTGGTTGTTCAGTTAGATCATTTCAGTGTCACATGGAGAATCCCCAGGACCCAGGTGTGTGGATTTAGGCTGCTGACTTTCCAAAACCATCATAGGGATGTGGGCAGCCAAATTCTCCCCTGGAGCCTGCTTTGTGTATTTTTTCCAGGTGGCCAGTCGTGTCTACTGCTCTTTAATGAATTTTTGCATCTGCCAGAAATTGCAACTTCTGGGTGGTTGAAAAATGTCTTTTTTTAATTCACTGCTAGTATTGCAAGGAGCAGGTAAAGGTTTGCAGGCATTAATCGGAAATTTCACATATTTCTTCAACTGAGTATTTGACAAACTCACTCAGCACATCCTTCCTGGGATGCTCCTTTAGGCACAGACAGGACCATGTCAGCACCTGCACTGAACACTTCACCCTCAGCTATTTCAGCTCTGAACACACAAACCCAATAATCTTTGATTTTAGACCTGTGCCAGCCTGATCCTCCTCCTGAAATAGATCCATCTGGCTCAATGCATTTCCATTCAACAGAAGATTAATTACGGAAGGGAAGTGGCTTTTATAACGCTTGTATCCAGTGGTGTTACATGTAAAACCTTCTGTTTCCTCAAAGAGTCAGCTTGGTGTGGCTCCCATATTCACAGCTATGTCCCATTCCAGGCCCACATAACTCAAAGCCAGGCTGCAGAGAGCCCTCTCAGATGAGGTCATGGAATGAAGAATTTCTTCTGTGATTCATTCTGAACCTGATCTGCCTAATAACCAGATTCTTTGTCTCCCTCTCCCTGTCACACATTAAAAAGTTCAGAATTTTCAGTCTTCTTTGCACAATGAGTGAACAAAAGATGTGCATAAATGGAGGAGAAATATTTATGAGGGAACAAAGCCATGGCCCTAACTTTGAAGCTGGGATGGAGCAGCCCAGCATGCCAAGGGACAGGGCCTGAGTGATGCAGCCCTCGGAGAAGGCGCTGATCGTTGCTCAGGGATTTTTGCATATCTTACAGGACTACTTGTTTAGGCATCTCTCAGCCTTTAATCATGCTGACAAGGAGCTGGAGCACAGATAGAGTCTTAGAGACACAGTGGAGCCTGTGGGAGAATGAGGCCAGTGTGGAATTTCTTTTATTGCAGCTGCTTGTGGTCGATGGAAGAGAGCATGGGATGAGTGAAGTGGGGTCAGGGTTTGTGCAGGAGTCATGGCAGAGCTGCTGTGGCCCTAAGGAGAGGTGGAACTCCCCATGGCAGCACAATGTGGGACAGGGCACTCTGGGAAAGCCACACCACAGTCTGACAGTGCATCTTAACGTGGAGTTGATACCTATTGCAGAGCAGAGTTTGAAGAGATAAAAGCTCCAAGGGCCCAAGGGACAGGACAGCTCCTGCAGGATCAGCACCAATTAGACATGACTCGGCAGTGCTCTGTGTGAAGGTAGGCTGAGACACACTGTACTGTCATAAATCATATTTCTGGATGGAAATTCATTTTAAAAACAGAGATCCGTGGATGATCATCTGGTTTTGTCCCTGAGCTGGAGAAGATGCCTCTAATCTCTTTGATGGGTGATCTTGCATGCCTGTGGCTTCTCAGTGCCTCAGCATATGGTTATGAAACTAGAGGTTGATTGTTTTCAAAAGTATTTTGACAGATATTGAACTGACCAATTCCCTGTTAAAAAGAGAAAGAGAGGTTTTGTTTGCTCCTCTGCTCATGAGGCTGTGTGGGTTTGGGATCACACCTTGCTTTATATTCCTTTCAAAGATAGGGAGGAGAAAAGTACTTCTACTATAAGCAATCAGAAGGATTAATTTCGTAGTAAATTCCAGGGGAAGCAGACAGACTTGCATGGAGTGGTGTGCTCTGCTGTCATGGTGCCTCACCTCTAAATCTGTGCTCTCCCTTTCTAAGGGAAGAAGTGCTAATCTAGCGAGTCAGGCATTTCCATGTGAATTTGCTTTAATATGGGAAAGTAGTTTTAAATGGGATCACCTCGTTATTTCATTAGGAATCCCCTAATCTGTGACCAAAAAACATGCTGTTCCATCACTTACCCTGGTTCTCATCATTGCCACTAACACCTGACAAGAAGCAGAGTGGGTAAGCTCACAGAAGCTGGAGCTGGGGACAGCAGGAACAGCTCCAGTGCTGGGGTCAGGTAAATATTTCTGCTGAAATACAAGACCCAGACTGAGTCCTGGCCTTCATTTCCAGAGAGGCCTGTCCTGTGCTCTTTATCTGAGGTGACAGCTCAGCTCTGTGCTCCCCTGATCCCCTCCCCTTCTCTGTGTCCTCAGTTTAACTTTGTGATATTGTTAATCAATGGAATATATAACTGCCAGACATCCAACAGACCTAGACACCCAGTAATTAACACATTTAATCCTAAAAATATGTATTTAGCTCCTTGAGCAGCTAAACCAAGAAAACTGACTTTCTTGTGGGTTGGCATCCCACGGGGGGATTCTTGGGTGGTCTCTAACAAGTCCAACAGGTCTCTTGCATTTGATCTTTCACCAACCTCTTCTCTCAGTAGGAACATTTTAATGGCACTTTCTTCCCAGATGTCGACTTCTGTGACACTCGCAGAAATGTAATTTTTGGAGACCTCTGACTGTCTGCCAAGCTTTGGGTGAAGTTAGAAGCAGTCCTTAAAATCTAACGAGCAGTGAAGGGAGAGTATGGAGAGGGAAGTATTGGATAGACAAATGGAGACAGTATGATCCCATAAAATGTTTTTCTTAGCAAACCAGGCTAAAAATCATGTTGGTGACAAATGGTATTTTTACTTATTTAAACACAGTCATGAAAATTAAGTTCTGAGCTTTTAAAGGAATCCGACTCAGATGTCCACACTGAACTCCTTTGCTTGCTCTGTTAATTGGCAATATGTTAGCACAAGCATTCTTCCTCTACTTTCCTGCTTATTTCAGTTAATAACTACAGCAGCATGACACGTCCCTGACACTTCACCAGTACTGCAGGAGAGCTTGCTTTATTTCCAGCCTGCTGCAATGGCAGACTCAGGTCCCACCAGCCTGTCTCGCTGCCTTTCAGTAGTGAGTGAATAATTAAATGATGAGCAGAGCAGTGATCCCGTGTGCTCTGAGCTCTGCAGCGTGACGCACGTCCTGCTGCTCAGCTCAGCTCATCCCATCCCCGTCATGGCCCAGGGGCTCAGCCCTGCCTTCCCTGGCACTACTTGGTGCTGTGGAGCTCTTTCTGCTTGGGAGAAATGGGGGTGTGACCTGAAGTTTAAGCATGACCAGAGAGATGTGTCTGCTTTGTGTCCTTGAGGAGTGATGAGCCCAAGCTGTAAACTCAGAACTCGGGTTTCTGAAATTCGAATTTTGATTCATACCAATCTCTCCACTGAAGGATGATCTTCTCCTGTATAGAGGCACCTTCTATCACTGTCCTCATTTCTCTCTTTACTGTGTAATTTAACACCTCATAATGTAGTCGTAAGTGCAAACCAGAGACACATCAGGGGACAGGGACATTCATTCTTTCATGGAATTTTGGCATAAAGGAAAGGAAAGCTTGAGAAAAAATTGAGTCTGTGAAAACTTGAATTTCTTTTTACATTGCCTTGGTGGAAACCAGATAAGCACTATTGCAGTCAGTGGCATTGGGAAGGTAAATTGAAGAAGGCTGATCCACAATTTCAAAAACTTGGCCATCATCTTTCTGTATGATCTGGATTCTGTATGTGTGGTAATTTAAACATGCTCTGTAGGTGGCTTAAAGCAGCACATTGTTACCAAATGCATCCTGTCTTTTCCAAGGCAAGCCCAGTGGTCCTGCTGTGGGTTTGTCAGGGCCCAAACCAGCCCTGGTCACAGTCAATTCATACAAATACCCACATGCAATGAAGCCAATCTTGTTAATAATGAATCAGTTATTATAGCAGGGCTGGCTTTTAACGTGCCTGTAATAGTGGATTGTAGCTTTCCTGCTCCTGGAAGTCTGAGTCAATTTATCTTTATATCAACAATAAACCAGAAAGGGCAGAAATCAAAGTAAGCAATGTTTTTATTACCGCTTTTAAATAAAACATTGTGCCAATATTTTTTCCCTAACATTACGTCTTTATTTTCTCAAATTTATTGGCAATTGCTATTTATCTTCATTTCTCCTTTCTTTTGCAAAGCTATCTCATCCTTTGATTTGCTTCCCCCAGAGAATGTGGTACCTAATTCTTTTTATTTGTCCTTGATAAATCCCTGATTAACTGTATGTTATAAGCTATCCATGCAACGTCGTGTCTTTCATTTCTAAATAGGCTTTCTTTTATGAATATAAAGAGCTGAAGCTTTCCCTTCTAGAGTGAAAACCAAACCCAGACTCAACATTTCTTGAACAATAGCAAGACACTTCAAGTAGGATTCTCAGCACTGTGGACTCCTCCTGTTCCTCTGTGAGCAGGAGAGACTCAGACCTTGCTTGGGCACATCCTCTCATAGATCTGCTCTAAATGTGGCTGTCACTTCATCTCATCAATTAGGAAGACTCTGCAGAATAACTTTCTTCATCCATTTTAGCTTCAAATCTGCCATAATTTGTTAATTTGCAAGCATTTTGGTTTAGATGCTGGATTCAGAACTGTATTTTTTCTGTTTAAAATGTGTCCCTTGTTTGGTTTTGAGCTGACTTGTCCTGCTGGCAGAAAATTAAATCATGCACACATTAAGAGGTTGAGGAAGGAGGCACTGCAGCCTGGCATTGACAGGCAAGGCATAGCTGTGGTGTATGTTGACATGAGATACGAAAATAAAGTGAAGGCAGGAAAGAGGAGGAAAAGCAGAGCTGTGAGTTCTGTCTCAACCAAACTCCCAAGCCAAGCTCCCTGAGAGGTGTCAAAGATGTGCCTGAAAAAGAAGTATTCAAAGACAGGTCAAGAAAAATACACATATCTACAGATTTAAAATAGACAGTCTGTCAGGAAAATAAGTATGTTTTGAAACCAATGTGCAATGATGCAAAAAGAAAAAAAAAGTATGTCACCTTTACAGAGCTTTCAAGGCAATACCACACTGAAAGGAAAGGGGAGGAATCAAGGCTCTCTCTGGTTCCTGTGAAAACCAATATCCAAATTAACTGTTTTTCAAGAGTTTGGGTGGAAGTATTTGAAATCTCACATCCTCAATAGCAGCTGATCTCTTCTATTCCCAAGGAGAAATGTCTGATGATAAGATTGAGAGGGAGAAATGTCTGATGATAAGATTGAGAGGCTGCAGACAGAGAACCAGCCCTGCTCTGACAAACCCTGGGAGCTTCTCAGACCATTTCATTCTCTGATGGCCAAGAGAAGAGAGCAGGCAGGGACTCCTGGGGCACAGAGAGGAGAGCAGTGGATGTGGCCAGCAGGTCTGGAGTTGTAACCATAAGCTCTTTATTGTGGTTGCTCTGCCAGGGGTGAACTCAGTGACTAATTTCACAACAGCGGAAAATCGAGATTCACTTTCAAGCGCAATGTGACTCTGAGTTCCAGCAGCTCCTGCATCTGGGTTTAATGCTGCCATCCTCTGCTGTGCAGAATGAGCTGAGCAACCAGGAGCTTTCCAGCCATATGAATGGCAGAGTGTTCTATATGACTTTGTTGTTGGGAAAGCTCTCTGGGTGATTATGTTAGTTTAATTTAATAGCAGGCTGTTTAGGTAAATGAGCAGGGAGGCTTATGAGTGCCTGCAAATAATGTGGAGCATGATTGCAAAATGATGCTGCAGGAGATGGGTTTGTCTGGCCCCTGTCAGGGTTCTCAAAATGCCCTTGAGCAGGGAGAGAAGAGTCTTGCTTCACCTTGGACAAAATCCCTCTGAGACAGAGACCCAAGGGTGAACCCTGGGCTGAAAGGCAGTAATTTGGCAGGTTGGGCAGTGTCAGATGGGGTGGAGCCTTTGATGAATTTGGACTTTAATATCAGCACAATAGAGTCTAGAATAGTATGAACCTGCATAGGACCTGAAATTAGATACTTCTTTTAAAATTATTCCTTGTGTTTAAAGATAATTATTTTCCTTTTGGAACCTGCACCTGTGGGATTGACTGTTGTAGTTGAGCTGGTCTGAGAATAGAGCAGTGAGGGACTTCTCATCCAGAATGGCATCAGAGGTCAAAGGGGTGTTTTTAATGGTTAGAGGTGTGCAGTCAGCTCTGTAGGGTGGAGGAAATGTCATTGCATGTAACAGCAGCTCTCCAGCTGTGGGCTCCATCCTGTCAGACCTTGGGTCACAACTCCCTTCCTGCAGTGGTCCACTGCTTCCCTTCCCTACCTTTGATTAACACAAGCAAACTCCTTGCTTTTCAAAAGGCATTTTTCTCATTTATGGAATGGAAACCCTTTGACTTGGCTGGACCAGCTTGTTCCTGAATCTAATTAAACAGCCGCAAAGTTTTAGCTCATGCACCTTGGAGCTTTTCAAGAAGTCCCTTTCCCTTCCTCTAGAATGGCTCTGTTATTGTTTTAATGATCACTTTACCCAGGAGTTTTCACCTCTGTTTCCCTGGAAAAATTAAAGAAAATCTAATATATTGATACAGATGATCCATTTCATGTGAGTCAGTGACACTCTAACCATGACAGTACCAGAGAATTCATTGCTGCAGGAGCCCATTGAATCTAATATTAGTGGCTGGGCTTTTAAAGGACACTGGGTAGTTTTATGCCCTGTTTCTACCTGTCTGAGTTAAGATAATGAGGGTAATCTAATATTATGCTTCAGGGCTTTAGTTACCTGCCTATGGGGTTCAGAAGGGAACTCTGCTTCCAGGGACTGTGCAGAGTTTAATTGGCCAAGTGCTTTATCATTTGTGTTTCATTTCCTCTGAAGCCTCAGGTATTGGCCACTGCCAGAGGACAGGTGCCAAACTGATGACACTCAGATTTTGTCTCCTTTTAATATCAGTGGGCTGCCAGGCAGATACACCAACATTTCAGCTCCTCCCCCTCAACTCCAGATTTATGCCATCACCAGAGGAGCTTTCTGGCTTTCCTCCAAAGCGCTGGAGAGAAAAATCCATTTTATGTTTCACCAGCACAAACCACGAGTCATCTGGGATTTGAAAACTTCTAGAAGAATCGAGGCATCTGTTATTTATTTCAAGATAACAAAGTGATCTTTCTCTGTCAATGATCTTTTTGATTGTTGAAATGAAAATTAAAAAAAAAAATCAGAGTCACACGCATATAGTTAAAAATTATGAATATGGGATGGAAGCTTTTAAATTTGTCACTCAAAATATATCACATAGCTGTGCCTTGCTTAAGGAACCCTGCACGTTAGGAAATCGATTTTTGTTTGTATCAAGTCTCTGGCAAAACTCTGGTACCTCTGTTATTATCTGTAGGTTTGGGATCAGTGTCCTACCTCACAAATGAGCTTTTATCTTCATCTCCAATGGCCTGTACAGCTGCTGTTCCTTGGTCCTTCCAGTCGTCAATCTGTTTATCTCCTCCTGAATTATCTGTTGTAATTAGAATACATTTTCTCATCTCAAGGGGAAACCAGCTCCAAATGAGTGTTCTATAAAAGCAATTACTTTTGATATTAGATATCTGTACATAAAAACACAGTATTTCTTCCAATTAAAAAGCACTAATGAATTTTGTGTCTAGAGAGGCCATAGCCTACGCAGTGCTGCAGTTTCTGTGACGCCAAGGAACAAAAGATGAGGCCTGTAAGAGGGCAGTGATGTGTGTGCTGCACCACTGAATAGCAGATCCAGAGAGAACATGGCTCTGCAAGGACATTGTGTTCTTTTTTTTCCCCCAGCAAGCCTTTTGTCAACACTGATGAACTAGATCCCTCTCCACCTTGTGCCAAGATGACTAACACAGTTTGTCCTGCTATGTCTGTCTCCTACACCTGGCCCTCAGTCTTTTTATTTCCTCAGATATTCCTCTCCTCTTCCTCAAAGTATGAAATCATGCAATAGGAATCTTGCATTTGTCATGGGGCAGCTTTGCCAGATATGTCCATGGATTCCTTCCCTCTACAGACACAGAACTGCCACCTTTCATCATCTCAAAATAACCTGAAAGAGCAGGGAGCTTTTATCACAAGCTTTTCTACAAAAGGTGTTTCAGAAACACCTTGACCATGTTGTCTTCATGTCTTCTTTCTTCTTTATCTTTCTTGCACCTGGTTCTTGTCTTCACTGATAATGAGTTCTTTGGGTGGGAACTGTCTTTTTGGGCTCATGTAGCATCTGCTGCAGTGGGATCCTCATTCTGGCTTTCATGCTGTGAAAACACTAAGGAAAAAAAGCTGTTCTGGCCAAATCCTGTTCTGGTAGGACTTACCATCTAGGATTTAAAGATTAATGCACCAATATGGTGGGAGCAGAGTGTGTAGGATGGAATAAGGGTCAGCTTCCAGCCCAGATGCTGAGAACAGCCCTGGGCATCCTTCTGGGATTTTCCATGTAATGTATTTTGAGCACTTGACAGCTGTTCATTGGTTGTGTCTCACAGTGCCCTCTGCAACCTGGAGAAGTCCCTGTTTTGAAGGGAAAATATATGGCAAAGCACACAAGGGGTTGGATATTAGTCCTCTTTCCAGGTAATTTGTCCTAATCCACTTCATCTCCAAGGCTCCTGGTTCTGCTCTCTCACCTGACTGGCATCTGTGGGTGGGGAAGGAGCAGCCCCTTACAGGCAGAGCTGCCAAATCACTTCATCCCTTCACCATCACTCAGCAGCCTTCTCACAGATGGATGGCTTGTAGGATTGCCTCTCATCTGGGTGTCAAGACTGAGAAATATCATCCCAGGTTTTCCATTTGGGGTCTGCAGATGAGGTTAATCTACAAAATCACTGCGCCTCCTCTTGCTAGAGCCAAAAAGTAGCATATCAAGTGCTTCAGCTTTACAAGTCGCTGTACTTTTTTCCTTTTCAAACCATCAGCTGCAGGATGCTGTTTGTCTTCTCCCTGATATATCTGCAGAGATACTTGGGGCTGATACCAGGCACCAGGGGACATAAACTTTTCAAGCAAGGACGCAGCAAACTTGACTACAACTATAAAAAAATAAGGCTGTGTTTTGGATTTCAGATAAATGGAAGTGCTGGAGTCAGTTAAATTAGATGGGGTTTTGTTTGTTGTTCTTCAGTTTCCAAAAGTTGGAGCTTGTTGTATCCCTGTGGGATGTGATTTGCTGAATGTTTCTGTATGTAAAATAAATCTCCTCCACATTCAGCATTCCTTCTAGCTCAGAAAGTGAGCACCTTTAATATGGGCAAAATTCAGATCAGTTCTCTGGGCAGCAAATCTTACATATTATGTAGGTTTGCTTCGGGGTCATGGTGGGAGAAACTGATTTGGGATATGGAAAGTTGGGATGTGCAGAAATTAAGGGCCAGGCTCTGTTTAACATTTAGATTGAATCATGAGCTAGACGCTACCAACTCCCTGTGCTGCATGCTCCTGTTTGCAGAGTTGGCTGAAATACTGTCAAATTGTGAAATAGTTCCAAATAAGATTTTTTTTCCCCTGCATATTGTTGATCCTCATGCTTGCAACTGCCAAGTGCTTTTACTTTTTCAGGTTTAATATTGGTGCACTGAACTGCCAACGGATTCACCAAATTTATGCCTGTGGGGCTCTGCTGGGTGTGTGTGAGAGGCAAGGGGCTGTTTATACCAGTGAGCCTTCTCTGGTGTGAGCGTGTTCTTTTTGAAATTATCAGCTAATAGTTATTTTTAGGGAACACTAAAATGAAGTTATAAACAGCTGGTGAGCTGAGACCTTTAGCTTAGTGCTGAATGGCTCACTCCTATTGCACTTTTATTCCTCCTCCTCCAACCAGCTGCTTTTCTTGTGCATCTGCTTCACTCTAAACTGTAGCTCCTGAAGAAGGGAAGATCAATTCTTCACTCCATGCCTACAGATATGCCATTTATTAAGGCTGTAACCTTCACCTGAAGTTTCTAGCTGCAACAGAACAAGATTACAGAATTAGCGCAATACAGTAGTTCAAGGTGGAAGCATTAGGGCTGATTCAATAGTTGCAACTGCTCTAATTCCTGCCTCTAAACAGGTGGTTTTATATAAAAATAGCTTAGAAAGACATTGTAAGCTGAGTCTTGTTTAAGGTGTTACTGAACCTATTCTAGAATCTATGAACCTTTTTCTTTTCTTTCCAAAGCTGTAACTGGAAATGCTAAAAGTCAGCTTTGTCAATCTGTGTGGCGTTGCTATTGTACCTGATTCTTTTTTCTTGGTTAAACTAGGATCTAAAGTTTTTTATTGCCTTACATGGTATGCAGTGATATTTTCAGCTGAGAAATAAAAATTGGAAAAGGAAGGAAATAACTGTTTTGCTGGTGAGTTTTGTTTCCTGCTTAAAAGAGAGAAGTGCTTCAGCAGTCACAGGTAAAACTGCTGGGTGATTATGTCAGGGTTTTTGACCTATGCCAGGTTTTTCAGAAGGAAATATTTTATCCCCTTCTTTTTAAGGTGCTAGAAACCAAAATACTTTTCTGTAGCAATTCAAATGTGCAGATGATCAAAGTGCAGATAAAGCTTAGAAGTTTGCCTTTGGAGCCCTTCTCAAGCTAAGGCTGAGACAGGCCAGCAAGGGCATTCCAGAGATTTTGCAGCAGTTCTGTCAGTGTTCTGACATACTATTATTATTTTCAATCACTTATTTTTATTTTGTTTTGTCAAAAGTTTAATTTTGTCTGAGAACCTTTGCTGAACCTGATTTACAGCTGCCTGTAATTGTGTTGCAAATAAGAAAAAATGATAGTAAAATAATCACAGCCGTAATCTGATCTAGTTTTTGCCATAGTTTCTCACATAAATCTCCTTAGTACTTTGCCCATTGTGACAGGGTTTATGATGAAAAATAGAAGATCTCTTTTCTTCCTAGAAAATTATGCATCCTGTGGAGTAATTAATCTGGTTAAGGAACCAAGGCTGGTTCATTCTGCTCTCCATTCTCCCAACCATTTCTGTCTTACACAGAAATCTCTGCAGTGAGAGCAATAAATTTGAAATGAATGACAGACACTAATTATTTGTGACCTCATTGTCATCTGCAGCATTGAATGGGCTATGACCATTCCCAGTGTATGAGCTGCAGGTATTTTTAGTCTATAAAATTTAAAGAAAAGACAGCTTTAAAAATAACAGCTCACTGGGCATCCCCTTTGTGCACATCCTCATTTCAGAGCTGGCCCCATGATCTCAGTGCTGTCAGCAGAGCTGCTGTGCCTTGCCCTCCTTGGTGTCATGTGCCATGGAGAAATAGGTGAAATGGGGTGAGGTAGGACTGTAGGTGAGTAACCAAAGATCACAGGAGGATCTGCAAGTCTGCAATGAGTTTAAAAAAAAGAAGAAAACAGAAAAGTACTCTCAGATGAGGGCATGGAGGATGTGCTGGAAGTCATGTCATGTTCACCTCTGCTTGAGCCAGACTGGGGATGCTCTGTCTCCTGCTCTCATCTCTTAACACCAACCTATGTTTGGGGGGATGCTGCTGAAGTGAAGAAACACACACTCCTTTTGTGTTCTGTTAGAAGCCTGACCAGTGCAGTAAGTGTGGATTTGGGGGTTGGCAATTCGTCATCTTGACTTAGAAAGTGATGGGAAAAAGCTCTCTCTTGAGGAGACGCTGGCTGAAGCAACAGCAAATCAACTTTGAGATGGAAAATGCAATGAAAATATGTAAGACATGGTTATATTGGGTCCAGCTAACCAACCATGCAGTGAAGCAATTGCTGCATCTAACACACATGCACATATATAAAATAGATTACATTCATAATTCCTGAGAACTTCTAGAGACACTTTAGTGCTCTTCTTGAAGGAGGAAGCAATGTGATATTTGTTTAGTTGCTGCTGTATATTGGTCAATGTCACTGCATTGCTAGGATAACTGTCAGACTAAGCTGCAATTTGGGTAAGGAATGGAGAAAAAACCTCACAGCAATGTGCTCTGAGAACAAGTCAGACACATGCAGACTCCTTCCCAGACCAAGATCAGATTAGCAGCTTAAGAGGTAGAATATCAGATTTAGAAAAAGGTATATGAAATAATTATCATTGTGCATGGTTTGGCAGGCTGTCTAACTGATTCTCTCAGAAGTAAAATAGCCAAGTGCTTGATGCATCCTGTGGGTTGCAAGTTTCATTCTCACATTACTTGTGCTATAGAGAGTCAAATGTTTTGTTCCATAAACTGCAAGAGCATATAGTATGAAGAATAAAGTTTTCAATGACTGGAAACAAATTGTTGCTTGGAGTAAGATAGGAAAAGGCTGCAGGCAGCCTAAATCTAAACAAGTTACAGCTTTGCCCCTCAACAAGAGAGGTAAACACCTTTGTTAGAGAATGGAGCAGAGAATGAGGACCTAAGGGACTAATTAGAAAAGGCACCTGTGGATAGTTTACTGACCAACGGTAATGTAATAAGGAGCACCTGTTATGCATATGAAGAAAGAGTATAAAAAGGGGAGAATAAATTGCTGATGCCTAAGAGGACCTTGTGTGTCAGTGTTTGATTCCACCATCAGTTGCTTAAAGTCAAACAAACACACCACATCTTGGAGATCCTTTCATTAAAGCAGGTCAGTTAACTTTAATGAAGTCATCTTCAATTTGCTTTGATGTTATATCAGAACCCAGCCCAGATGACTCCAAATGATCATCAAATGAATTTCCACATTACAGTCTTTCAAGGACATAGGCTTTGTCAAGTTTTCTGGGTTTTTTTCCTTTTAAAGTGCTTAATTTGATTTTTTTTTTGTTTGTTTTTTGGGAATTGCTGACTTTTCTTTGAAACTGAGCCCCCTTTAAGATTCCCTATATTAGGCATATAAAGCAGAGTCTTACAGCGTCACTGCTGTTGGTGTCTGTTAAGTCTAAGACTGTATCATGCAGGAAGATTAGGTTGCTGTGGTTTTTCTTTTGGGTGGGGAGAGATGTAGAGTTTCAGACATGTAATTTCTGTAATTACTCAAGCAAGGAATAATTGTCAGGCCAGGCATGGAGGGCCCTCTGTTCTAATTTCTCCAAAGGAAAGTCAAAGTGCCAAGTAGCCTCTCATCCTAAATTGGAACAAAAAGGACAAATGTTACCATTTTCTTCAGAATGAAGCTCCCTGAAATGTTTTCAGAAATATTGAACATGGATTGAAGTGCTTCTCCTAATTAAGCTGGAAGAATTTCCGTGGTTTGAAATCAAGACAAGTTTTGATGAGTTTTAGTCCTGTTTCAGTGCATGGTAGTGAGGAGCAGGAAGAAGGCATCAAAGACACAAACACAAGCAAGGTCCTGACTCAGGATAACTGATTGCAGTATTTATGGGCAATGTCTGAAATTCAGTAGCAGAATTCCTGAGTACTGCAGGAACTCAGCCCTTTTATGTTAGTTTATGACTATTTGTACAGTTGCACTTTACGTTAAGCACAGGATTTTGTCATAAGCACTGCAGGAGAAAATGCAAATTTTTGCTCTTTCAGAGCAGTAATGAACCACTGTCTGTTCTGTCCTGTCATTAAGCAGAGATTGTGATGGAGCTATAACAAGTCAGGATATTGTTAGCAGTGAGGTGCAAGAGAATTCCTTCACGAGGGACTGAACTGCTCTCCTTAATGTGCCTTGGAGAAGCCAATCCCACCTTTGCACTGCCTTGTGTGCTTGTTGTTACAAATGCTGACAGTTTCTTTCTTTCTTTTTAATAGTTTAGTTCAAATAATGACATTTTCCTCTTGGAAACTTCTTGGTTTGAAGAGTGTTGAGAGGGTCAAGCTCTAATTGCTTCACTTAGTGTCGTAAATGATTTTGGGGATATTCACACATCCCTGTATGGTATTCCCAGGATTATTATAAATAGCTTTGCCACTTATAATGACTTGTTGATAGTGAGCCTTTTGGAAAGGAAAGCTTTGACATTAAACACAGGATATTTGAGGAGCTTATTTATGAGAATTCAGCACAAAATTAAATGCCTGTTGCCATGGAAGAGGTTCTTGGTGATGTGATCATATGGGCATTTTTTATGTTGGTTTAGTTTTGCTTTACATTTATTTTTGAGTTGATCAGCAAATGAAACCTATAAATGCATTGTTGACTGGCCAATTTCTCAGCACTTACTAAGTGTCCAAAATTTCTGTTGCTGTGAGCTGTACAGAGCTGAGTATCTTACATATTTCATTTGTCAGATGTGGAGTACAGAGGAAATCTGAGTGATTCCCAGGTGAGAGACAGTGTCAGCTCCTTTAAAATAGTTTTAGCACATCTTTGTGAGAACAGGCTGAGTCCAAATCACCCATCTCTTGACTCACCCAGTGAAATCAGATTTACCCTGTATTTTCTACCCAGCAGAAGCTGGTGACCATTCCATAGGTGAGTCCCCAAAGTGGGAACCAAACCTTGACCAGAGCTGCAGTGATCCTGGAGTCAAAGAGCAGATATCAGAACTGACATTAATGTGGAATTAAACTGACACATCCACATGTGGTAGAAATATCTCCCTTAAAATGAGTGAAGCTATGATGGGCTACAGTGGGAAACCCTCCAGTTCTTATGGGGAAAATTTTTTCTTAATTATCTTAACAATAATTAGGCATTTTGGAAAAAGAAGAAATTGTGGAAGCTGCTAATTGATTCTTTATAGTTTGCTCATTATGCACAGATACTACAAGATGTGTTGATTTGGACTCTGGTTGGAAAAGCTAAGGATAATTTCCACAGACCCATGAGGATTTCAGAGCTGAGCTTCCTGGGAGTTCAGATCTCATTTATCTGAAAACATTCTGTGGTCACAGAAGAGGTTCTATCCATATCCTTTACATTAATAATTTGATTTTTTTTTTGTATCTATTTCATCTAGGTCTGGCAAAGCCCATGGGATTAGTTGAAGGTCCAGGAGGCTTGGGCCAGGGGGGAATGGCTGCTACCCTGAGAGATGATAGCCATGAATCAGAGACTAAATATGAAGAATATGGTTACAATGCCCAACTCAGTGACAGGATATCACTGGACAGGTCCATCCCTGACTACAGACCAAAAAAGTAAGTTGAATTCTGTGTTATTATGGGGAGTAAGAGACTGATTGTTGTTCTGTTGACCCATGATGACATTCTTCTCTTCACATCCCTTCCTGGTGGGAATGTGACAGTATTCCTTGTACAGATACCCCTGAGCTGACTGAAAATTAAGTAGACCAACTGCCACCTCAAGCATGAAGTGCCACATTAAATGCACAGCTAACTCTGTCAGCAGTGTGTTAATATGCATGTTTAAGGCCTCAGATAAAAAACTGCATCAGGATTTTGGTGCTTATTGGGTTTGGTTCATTTAGAAAAAGCTTTCAGGGGTGGCAGCTTCAGTCAGAGCTCCTTGCAGTCACATGCAGTGGGAAGGGAGCAGTGCAACAAACACTTTAGAGTCCCTGGTCCCTTAAAAATAACCCCAATTTATCAAAGCAACTGTCTTTAATTGCGTTTGATATTCTTAGAATTGTTTAGTCAGGGTTTGCAGTGTGCTGAAACACGGGCTAAGTGCAATCCATCGGGGTCCTGTAATTGCAGGGAGGTTTTTTTTGTCTTTGGAATGTGTGTCTATTTTTATTCCACTGTTTATAGTCTTTGCACGCCTGTGCTGTGCTTGACATTGCAATTACATGTTTATTATTCGCACTGATTTATTATATTTTGTATTAAATAACTTTCAAATCTTTCATATTTATGGAGTTATATATTTTCCAGATGAGACATCCACACTGTCATCCCATGAATGACAATCAGTAATGTCTTAATGCAGAGGAGATCAGCAACAATGCCTAGTTGCTCTCAGGAGACAGAATTGAAAGGAATACTTAATTAATTTCTAATAATAATCTTCTGTTTTAAAAGACCCACTGGGGCTCCTAGGCAGAACTGAAAGTTAAATAAAAAAGTATCTTATTAAGTGGTGAGAAAAGTTTAGCCAAGCAAAACAGCTGTGCTCTGTGAGTAGATTGCAATTGAATTAGGATTTTAGGCAGTTCAAGCTGCCAAAAACAAAACTTCAGTTTAACTACAAATTTCATTAGCTGTGTTACATATTAATCTGATCTCAGAAGTATTGACTCAGCGTTTGTTTTCTCAACTCTTGCAAGGGAAAAGAAAACCCAGGTAACAGAAGTAGCAAAGAGAAAACAATCTACTGCCTTGATACCACATTTGATGCAATCACAATGACTTGCTCAGTGGTCTCATCTCTCCTTCTCTCTTGATGGATCATAAAAATCCACCATGGGATTATGCTGGGAAAAAAGGAGTCTGTAGTTAGTTATGGAAATATTGGAGTTGTGCATCAGATCTGGCCCAGAGACCCTTAAAGTCAAAGAGAGGTTTCCCAAATGCAGCTCAGTGAGGTTTGACTTGGCTGTTATTTGCTGCTGTGGTCAGGAGGATGAGGGTCAATGAGATGTGTTCTGCTAGGAAATGCAGAAGCACAGGCTGCAGAGCTTGAATCCAGCTCAGCAGCTGTCAGAAGCATGAGACCACTTGCAATGCAGTGATGTTTCCCTTCAGATTATGTTCTCCCACAGTTTTCCTTAGAAGCTTTGATGAGTCATTCAGATCAGCTTTTTGACATTCTCCTTGTGGGTATCTCAGAAGGCCATGCCACACAATAAAATGTCTGAGTGACTGGGAGAGCTGCCTGCCTTGGCATGTTCTGACACCTCTGAGGTGGTTCTAGGTAGATCTAGATGCTGCAATTGATGCTCTTCTCTCTAGATGCTGATGAGTCACAGGAAAACCCTTCAGTCTCAATTTGCCATGGAAAACGAGTGAAAGTGTGGAGAAGGTAGAAGCTCTTGGTGTGAGGAGACTTTTACCCCCTTGGATGGTTTGAGAGCAGCCCTGAGGAGAAGGACATGCTTGTCCAACTCCTCTGTGTGCTGACTTGTCCCATGGTCTGAGCTCTCCACTGCTGAGCTCTTCTCAGTTTGCTTGTGATTTATATTCATGTCACTCCCAGAAATGTTCATTTTTTAAAAGGGAGGGATTTTCATTTCTAAATGGAGAAGCCAGGTAGAATCAATGTCCAAGGCCATGTACAAAGCCCATGTACATTCACAGGCCAGCCTGTGAATAAAAGCACTTACCTGAATTTACATTCCCAAAGTATTAAACTCTACTTTCTCCCCATTCTGGTTTCCATTTAAAATATTCTATTTATGCATTTGCACACACCAATTGGTATTAAAGATATGAACTGGGAGAATTTATACTCAAGTCTGCATTGTATAGGCACAATTTATGAAAGTAAACATGATTTCAGTATGCAAACCTGGGACTTGTAATATTCCAAGCTTGGTCAGAAATATTGTATTTCAGTTCATTTGAACTCCCCTCTTACTGTTGCCCACTATCTTATTCTGATAAAATAAGCCTTCTGTTCCATCTACAAGCATAGGTTCATAAACGTTTGGCAGTTCAATTGCTTTTCAGGAGAGATTTTCATCCCTACACAGCAAATTAAAAAATACATTGCACTACAGAGGTGCACAGTCAGCCAGCTGTGATCACGAAGGCTCCCAAATTGGAGTCACCTCCCTGTCCTTCCACTGCAGCACAGTCTCAAGGCTGGTGGATATTCCTGCCCTCAAGATGCTTTGCTCACATTTTGTTCTGCTTTCCTACCTGCTGCTGCCACTGCAGATATTCCTTTTAGCTCAGAAACCTTTTATTTAGGATATGAATTTCTGTCTCTTTCTGTCTCATTTTCTCCTTTGCAGGAGACTAGAGCAAATTTTTGCATGTTGTGGTTTTGTGCCAAACAGAAGCAAGGGCAGTAAACAGCTTTCTTGTGATTCCACATCACACAACAATTACAAAATTCTAGGATGATATAATAAATATATCCCAGCTCTTTCTTCTCAATATCAGAGATTTTAAAGTATCTATCAGAGATGTATAACTAATATAATACTTGACATTTTTCAAGGGCTATACCACTGTAGAAAATACGTTGCAGAGAGCTTAGAATGTTTGATGTCCTGATCTCTCTTCCCAGCAGTAAAGTATTAGCAGGACTTCTAGCCCTCAGTAACACATCTTATTTCCTCTGTGCAATGGAAGAAAGAGAAGCTTTTCTTGTAAGGAACAGGTTATTTTTTCTCTGGAAGCACACGGCTAAGCTAGAGCTTGCTCTGTAGTTCTCCAGGAAAAGTGTTATTTGATGGTGAAGTGTTATCGGATTAATTTCCATATATGTTCTTCCATATTTAAAATTAGTGTTGTGATTGAAAAAATGGAGCACTTAGTGAAACTAATCCACTGATGCCAGTGAACCTTGTGTGTGGGAAAGCAGAAGAACATGCATTTATGTCAGTTATCCCTCCCAATATGTGTAGGTGTAGAACAGTCCTGAATTCAGCCCCTGGGAATGCTGTGAAGCCTGCTGGACTCTGTCCATGCCTTTCTCACTTTAATGTCCAAGGGCAAATGTTTGATTGAATAGTCAAAACCAGACCTGGAGCATCAGAGCTGAGATTTTGGTGGAGATTCTGCACTTCCCAGAGTCAGCCACCCAAACCCCTGCAGAGGGGAGGAGAACAGGTTTCCCTGTGTGGCTGCACCAGGCTGGCAGAATTCATCCTTTTGGGGGAAGAACAGCCTGCACTGCTGCCAGCTCTAGCACAAAACATCAATGTCATTCAAAGAGAGGGGGAGAGGCCCCCAAATTTACAAAAGCTGTTTGTTTTACTGTGTAGCATTCAGGAAAATTGGGAATTGTCAACTAACCAGATGCTTTCAAACAAAAGCTTTGTCTCTCAGGATATCATCAATTCCCCTGTTCTTTTTGATGCCCAGGCTGGATAGCAAGGGGTTGAACTGAACAGGTGCAAAACCTGTAAATCCAGCCTTTTCTATCTTTCCATCAGTTGTTTTTGCAACTTAAATAACTTCAGGGGTTTCTTTACATGCAGGACACATCCACACACACGCAGACACACACACACAGGCACTTGTCAAAACCACTTGCTGTGATGCATTATGCATACTTTTGAGAAAAGTTAATATGATCCTGGAGCTTCCATAATGGCTAAATTGGCTTTTACACAAAATTGTCGCTGCTTGGTGGGGATCTTTAATTTAACTGATCTTTTTTTGTGCAACTAGACGCCGAGTGCATTGTGGCAGTTCAGTGATAACAATAATATTAATATATGGATTCAGTCTGCTGGCTCTATCAGCCAAAGAAGATAGATATTTCTTTGTGTTACGGTCCTGGGTGTTTGTATTGAGAAAATTCAGCCCTAAAGAACAAACTTATTAATGCCGTGGCAACTCAAGTCTTTAGCCATAAAACGCGCAGAAATCTGGGTCTCGAGGAAATTGCTTTCATTTATTCAGTTCTTTTATGGAGGCAAGCATTTTTGTGGTTTTCTACAGACATCTCACAATAGCAAAAGAATTGCATCTCTAGGGCTGTGAAGTGTAATTAATGGTTCAATCCACTCTATACCTAAGGAAAAGCTTTTTTAATTACCTATCAAAAAGAATTCTGGAATTGATCAAATAGCGTTATCAAGGGGGCAGACTTGATAAATAGACCTCTGGTTTGTTCATTCAAAGGTTTAATAACAGCAGCTCGAGTGAGGCCAGCAGCTGGAGAGAAGCCTTTCTGTCAGAGATGGTCCTTAGTGACCAGCGAGCTCCAGCCTTTGGAGAAGGCAGAACCATCACCTTTAATTCTGACCCTTTCTTTTGGTGGTTGCTCTCTGTGGAGTCTCTGTGATATCTGAGCCATCAGTCAGCAGCTCTCTAGAGCCACATCATCCGTGTGTTTGCTGTTTCTCTGTGCTGGGAGGAGGCTCAGTGGGGTGGTTGGATGTCCCTGCCCCAGGCTGTGGGCAGCAGCTCCTCTGCCCACAGTGCAGGATGGCACTGCAGGAGCAGGGCATGGAGGCAGATGGCTTTCAAAGAGCATCAGCTTCTGGGTCAGTGCATTGGAAAATTCTAGGTCTGGGATTATTTGCTTTCCCCCACCTCTGCTGCTTGCTGTGCTTTGTGACCCTTTTTCAGATCCTCTGGGGATGCTGGGTGTTCTTTGCACTGCTTAGAGAAATGACACGAGAAACTCCAAATTCAAACAGACCCTTAGGATTCTTTCCAGGTTAACATGAGTTCAATTTAATGGGTCTCTTTGCAAGGAATATTTGAAGTGGAACAGATCCAGAGCTTTCCAGGAATCAGAATTTCTGATTAGCAGAAAATGACAAGTGAAAAAAAAAATTGCCTAAAAATATTTTGTGTTAGGCTGAACATCTTCTGTGAAATGTCTGTTTAAACAAAGTGTTTAGACCAATGAAACCTTTAGTTTTCCATTTTAAAAATCAGTCTTAAAATGATGAATTTTAAATCATTGTCTTCTACCAATACTTTCAGATTAAATATCAGGTCACAGTAAAGTGAAACATTAGTTGAAATTAAGCATTTCATTTTTTTTCAGCTGACAATGTTTCACAATCAAAGTATAGGCATGATATTTTGATTTCAATTGGGGTTATTTTTTATAGGAAATCGTTTGACTTTTTTTTTTTTTTTTTTTTTGCACCCACTCTCAATCAATCTGAAAAACCATGCTAAAATTCTGAAAAATCCCTTTTTTGGCCACTCTGAACATATGACGTAAATTGAAGCAGAGAGAAGGAAAAAAACAGAGACAGAAAATGGAGCAGACAGAATTACCTCTGGGCAACAGATTAAGATTGTTTATTAGAGGGAAATTCAGTACGAGATGAAACCAACTGAAGTGTTTTAATTAGATCCCCAATCAATGTCCAGATGTGGATTCTGAGCAGGGTGAAGGAGGGGGTGTTGTACATGTGCTCTGGGACTTTATGTAGCTGTTGACCAGCTTTGCCAAGTAACATGGGCTGGACATTTCCCTTGGGCTGTGAATCCCCTGCAAACAGCACCTTTACATGCACATTATCTGTGTGAAAAACTGGTGATAGAGCCCCAGAGAGATGTGCCCAAGCTTCAGGTGACTTTTGCCTTGCCCAAGAGCAGAAGGAACTGGTGTGGACTGAGTAAATCCCTGTGCTGCTCCCTCTGTGCTGAGCTGGACTCTGAGCAGCTCCTCCTCAGTGTTTGGTGGTGTAGTTCTGACTCAGATCATTTGGGATATCAGCTGACAACCTAAATTCATTCACACTGCTGCCTCTGGGCCAGCTGTGCTTATTTGTGTATCCCTGTGTTTGCCACAGGCTTATCACTGCATTTTGGGAGATGTTTCTTGTGTGGCTGGAAAGGGCTCAGACTGCAACTGTGCAAAGCCCTCCAAGGAGAGGGAAAAAAACCACCTCTTGTTTCTTTGGCTGGGAAAGAAAACCCTGAGTAAGTCATAGGTGCTCCTGGCACCTCCACCCCAGTGCTCTGTGTCAGCACAGTCCCTCTGGAGCTGTCACTGAGTCCTGTAGGCATGACCTGACCCTGGTTATGGAGGGACTTCAGGGCTTCTCCCACCCTCTGCTGGAGCCCCACTTGCTTTGCACAAATCATGATTGATTAGTTGGAATTAGTGGGCTCAAACCCTTGTATCCCAAGTTCCAGGTCACCTTTAGGTTTTTGCAAATTTAGTTAGTTGTGCAATGACTCCAGTGAGAAGACTGACCGAGAAACTGGTTAACACAGTGACTGTATTTCCCAATAATAATTTAAAAAAAATAAAAAAATTGAGAAACCTTTCATCCCCTTTTTGACACCAGTACCACAGTTTTTTGCAGGACATGGCTCATGAGCAGAGCCTTCCCATCACCAGACTACTGGCTGTCTCCATAGCAGCAGTGCTGGACACATGGCAGCATCTCACAGTTATTCCTGATATTCGATAGTTGTTTTCTCTGGCTTTTCCCATTAGATTCATTATTGATTCCCTTTTGTTCAGTGCTAGGCTTTCCAATTAAGTAGTGACTTTAATTATACTGCAAAGTGTATAACATAGGTCTTGATTATTAACACTGACCTGGGGGATGAAAGAAGTACCAGAAAGGTTAAATTAAAAAGAGCCATAAAAATGAACAACCTTTTCCAAAAAGCCACCTTATGTTCAAATGCAGTAATTTTCCTCTTCCACATTTTTGCAGTGCCTTTGTGTATACTAATTGTTGAAGACAAGTTCTGCATGACTGTCAGCACTAATAAATGTAGATTTAGTGAAGGCTGAATTTGATTAACTAGGGAGTATGAAAAATAACTGATTGCAATGTTGTGTTTAAATGCAGTGAGACTGGAAGCCATTCCCTGCAATTTGTCTGCACCAGAATGTACTCTTGAATACATGAATAGTTTACCTAGGATGGGTTGCATAACACTGACTAGAAATTAGACATCTAATTTGGGGTGATCGACTTGGCTGCCTTTGTAGTTCTGTGGAGCAGAAGATGTCATGGCAGCATTGCTTATCATGTGCAGAGTGTGATGCCCTCTGGAAGCCTCTCCCTCAGAAACCTAGGGCAGCCAGTTTAAATAGGATTGCAGGTGAATCCAACCCAAAATGGTACATGCTGCAAGGCATGCAGGGGCAAGAGGGGCTCTTAGTGCTAGCAACACTCATTGAAGAATGACCTGCCAGCATGGGCAGCCTGCTCAGCTGGGAGGAAAAGATGTTCTGTTTTACATCCCTCAATTTTTCTTATCAATCCTCAGACCAAATGTGTCTCATGTGACTTGCACATTCACCTCAAGCACCGCTTTTTTTTTTTACTTTTAAAGTATGCTTTAGAGACTGTGGTCATTTTTTGAACTTGAAAATAGAAAGCCACAATATTCCTATGGCAGAAAGAGTATTTCCTCCTAAAGAAGAGCAATGGTGGGGTGCTTCAAATTGTGTAAGCTTTCCTTTCACAGGTAAATACCTATCTGTGGTGCAGAAGCACTAGTGAGATCCAGCCAGGACTTGCAGCTGTGTGCTAGCATTTAGAATTTCTTTCATTTCCCTCCCCTGAGCCCATGGCTGCTTGTTGCCTGCTATCACTTCCAGGGAGAAAAGGGTATTCCTGTAAATTTCTGAACTGTCATGTTATGTTACACTCTATGATATCACATTACAGGATAAAAAGAAGTAACAGAACAAGACAGGCAATGAATTCAGTGTAGTATTTCTTTTCCTTTTATGTTTCCTGCATGTTCTTCTGTTACACTACACCTGAGATTCTTTGTAGGGCTTTGAAGGAGTTGTAATGGTTTGAAATAACGTTTCCCATTTCTTTCTTTAAAAGTATATGCAAATATAGTTCTGCTGACAGCGTGAGATATGTATTATCTCCAGATGTCTTCCTGGTGCAGCTTTAAAAATCAGTGAGTTCTGATTCATATTTTATTTGGATAGGTTTTGTAGTACAGGAAAGTCAGGGTTTCAGGTCACATAACCTCAAGGTCTTTTAGTTGTTGTTGTTTGTGTCTTTGTGATAAAAACATGAACAGGCCAAAATGTCAGACAATTTATTCTTCTGTCTGAAATAAAACTGAATTGTGAACTCCAGGTTGATGCAGTGTTTCATTTTAATAGTGTCAGTCCTTGCTTGTTTTGCCTGTGTCTCCTGTTTAGAGTGAATTTAGTGCTAGTAAAAGTGAGAGACTCTTAAAAGTAGCCAGAGCCAGAAGTACCTGACAGATACAGGCTGGCAAATGTTAGCTCCCTGTCTTGGTTAGCTTGATCTAGATGCTTTCCAAGGTTTGGTTTCTCTGAAACAGCAGCTGCCAGTTAAGCTGTTTGGAAGTTTTATGTTATTGAAGTATGGGGATTCTATTTTCTGTTCCTCCAGCTTTCTGAACTGTTCTTGTCATCTGTTCCATTACTTCTGGACCTTCTGCTGTGCTCTCCTAAACAAACCACAGTCAAACCAGGCCACCTTGTCAAATGCAGCTCCAAAGGAGATTGGTCTAAGTGCACCCACAATTTCAGGTGGAGTTGGTGTGTCAGGATCTATCAGTGAGGCACTAGGCAGATTTGAGTTACTGGAGAGAGATATCATCTCTGTGTATTATTTCTGCACAAGCTCCCTGTTTCTCAGCTTCTGGAAATGAAACCCTTTGGAATTGCGTTTTACCTGTGTGAGATGCCTTCAGGTTGTCAAATAATTCCTTAATTAGTTTGTTTTCTTCTTTGCTCAGGGGGATGAGTATATTATTTATTCTACACTCCTAGACTTTTGTTAGACTCTGCATTTATGTATTTTGTCTTCTGAAGGCCCCAGCAGTGGGCTGGCCTCTGGGGTGGTATGAAACACACCTCTCAGGCAGACACAGTACTTCAGTCTTGACTAATGGTGGAATATTAATAGCAGCAATAATAATTAAAACAGTGCACTAAAATACCCTGGGGTGCTGTTGCTAAGTTAGTCTGTACCCCTAAAATTTCAGAGGAAAGGCATAAATTTTAGTTATTTCCATCCACAAAGTGAACAGTTGTCTCACTCAGCAACTGGAGTAAGCTTTCATCCCTGCTGTGGATGTTTCATTAGGACACAGTTCTCCCAGAGGGTCATGGAGCAGTTTACATTAAACTCAAGATAAAAATGACATTGAAGCTTTGCTCCTGTGTTTTCTACACTGCCTGAAAACAAATGCTTGACCTCCAGCTACTCCATTGGCTTATTGCCTTGGTGTTATTAACCCAGTGTGTCAAGAGACAGGGAATTTGTGTTCTGTTTGCTCAGAGAGGAGCTCTCCACTCCTCTGCCTGACAGAATCTATGGAAGCACTGGGGGGAAAGCTTCTGCAAGTGCAGGTTTGAGCAAACAGCCTGGAAGGAGCAGGTGGAATGTGTGTGTCTGCAGATGAGGGATGAAGAAGGTTGTGAGCAGAACCTCAGCTGCTGGGCACACAGTTGATGGCAATACTCTGCTCCCCCAGTGCAGAGGACTCACTCCTGGCTTTCCTTACGGTGGCAAATAAATTTAAGTCTTCAGACACTGAGGATGTGAATTGAAATGCCTGTGAACAGCTAGGAAAAGATACCAGATGACATAAAGTGAAAAGGGAAGGAGTTTCTCAGCAGGCTGGTTGGGCAGGAGCAGTGCAGCAACACTGAAGGGCTGCAGTGGCCAAATCTTCTCAGAGCCAGGAAAAGGCTCTGAGTGTCCTTGGCCTGCTCAAATTCATAGTCTTACCTAAATACGTTGCCTGGTCTAGGACATGTGCCCAATTTCTGTCAACCTGAGTGAAAAGTAAGCTATGTTGACCTGGTTTTTTTTTGAATTAGCATAAAAGCTCATAAATATAAAAAAATCCCCATACATTGCACTGTTTTGCTGCTGTGAAGTGTGTGTTCTAGGCATGAGCTGTGTACTAGATAGCAAGTGTGGCTGGATTTTTAAAATATTTTTAAATTTTAAATTCTAAATGTAACCAAAGCTAAATAAAAATGCAAGAGTTTTCTGAAGTTATATAAACTGAAGTATATAAATAGTTAGAAGGTAAGGAACTGTTAACATTTAACTTGTAAGTGCATGATTCTGTTGAATACTGTGCTGTTCACCTCTAACTAGCCTTTAATTTAAACAAAAGCTATAAAAGTGCAATTAGGCTTCAGTCCAATGAAGCACTTAAATATGTTCCTAGTTTTAAGTGTATGAATAACCCCAGTGAAGTTGAGACGTGTTCAGCTGCTTCACTTGAATAGGACATTTCATGAAGTAGTTGTAATGTATGGGAAACAATCCTGCAAGTATCACTGGAGAAGGTGGAGAGAGGAGTAAAGTCCCATCTGCACTTCAGGATGTGACTGCTGATTTATCCTATAGGATTCTGATCCAGAGTTCATTGAGAGCTTTGGATGTGCTCCATCATCTGCTTGTCAGGCAGCTTCCTGCCCACATCCAGCACATGCACCTTCCTTTGTCCTCTCTGCCTGACTCAGACTTTTTATAAACACTCTGCTGCTGCCACCAGGCTCTCTCCTCCATCCCATATAAAGCATCTAAACATCATGGGTTTAATACTCCCATTTTCAGTGCTAAATCAATGTTCTTTATGCATTTGTTCTTGGAACGCTGCTCTATTGGAACTATAATTCTTCCCACATACCATAAACTTGGTTCTGTTTTTACTCTGATAGGAATTGATCATTTAAAGTAAGAGGAAGCTCGTGACTGCTGTTCAAACCTGTCAAGGCCGTTGCTGGTTAGTCAAATGAGCTGGTGCACCAGCTCAGCAAAGTGCTGGGATTACCAGGGGAGCATTCCTTTTCTGGGACACAACCAGCCCTGCAGCAGCTGGGTCAAGTCAAGATTAAAGAGCTTCTCAGTCCAGTTTTGGCAGGCAGGGGTGGGGTGGGTTTATTCAGTTTATGGCTGACACCCCCTTTGGTGGTTTACTCCCCCAGCCATTCTGTATTTGTACACAGGCAGAAAGAAACATACTGCTGCATAACTGAATCTGACCAAAGATTAAAGCTGCTCTCCTGTGAAATACACTGGAAGCCATTAAAGAAGGGATTGTTTGCCAAACGTTGTTGTATATCCTCCCAAGACCATAAAAAACATTGTTAGCTGAAGTGATAGTGGAAAATTATTGCATTCCCCCATTCTCCTCCTTACCACTACACTGCAATGTGACAGCAAATCTGTAATGAAATTCGTGAGGAGCTCTGCAGCAGTTACCTTGAAAACTTTTTTATTGCCCTACATTTCTAGGTAACACTCTGATACTGAGCCTCTGTCCAGCAGCAGCAACACCAGCTGAGGCAGAGAGATAGTGAAATTTAAACAAAAGTACCTAAAATTTTTAATATTAAATACTTGCAGTACGTTTTTTAATAGTCAGGGATAACTTTCTGTATTTACATATTATTATCTGAATAACAAATAGCTTCAAGGGTACAGCAAACTGTTCTGTGCAAGTGAAAAAGGGTGAGTTTACTCTTATGCATTATTTATTGAAAATAATTCCTTTGATTTCATCAACTCCACTGTCTTTCCCTGATGTCTGGCACGGGCTCAGTAGGCAATAGGAGAGAAGCTTCAGAGGAAGCTTCTGCTCTGAGCTATCTGGGCTGTCACCATGCAGACATGCTGGGATTAATCATTCCTTTGCCACAAAGAACCTTTTCTGGGATCTTGATGCACCACCTTGAGTGGAAAAGTACTTCTTTAATGGGAAATGTGCTAACAGTCACTGCTGGAGGTGCAGCTGAGTGGCTTCACGTGGCTTGCTGGAGAGCAATGGCCCTGGGTGGCAGCAGCAAATTTTGTGAATGCACCCCAGAAAACATCTTCTGGCTTTCTGGATGGCTCTTGGTGAACCTTCCCTATCTGAAATATGAGGTCTGAGTTTTGGCAAAGCAGAAATGAGAGTTTATATTTGCTGTTCCCCACAGATGACATAGTTCCCAGAATTAAGTTTCAAAAAGTTGCACAAAAGTTAGTGTTTTTCTGAATATGTTTTGCTGATAAGGACTTCAAATTAAATTGACACAATGCCTTTGGTTTAGCCTTTATTTAGTATCACTTCATCAGTTTCACTGATTGTTATATTTCACTCAACTTCAAAGAGCTCTCCAATCTCAAAGCAGAATTTTATTAGAGCACATTTATGGGGTTTTTTTTAAAGACAGTTCTTGTCTAGTTTTCACTTTTAAAGGATGCAAGCTAAAAATCCAGTTGGAACAGGAATGAGGATCTTTCCAAAATCTCGAGAATCGCTAAACAAGCCATTTGTTTTAATCACCTAAAATTAGGCAGAATACATGTCACTTGGAATTTAGCTGAGCTCCTCTTTAAATTTAAGTGCAGCACCATTAAAAATAAAGTTGCACAGGGGATCTGTTTTCTTTGGGGATTTTTGGAAAGCATTTGAAAGCAGATTTCAGCCTCTCCATTAATTTCCAATGAGCCTAATGCTTTGTGATGCAGCATGCATACAGCCAGAGGCAGATCCGGATGGGCTCACTAGGGGATAGAGTGGAAATTTTTTACAGATGGTATTTCAAAACATATTAGTGACTCGAGTTAAGTTACCAAAAAAATAAAAAGGCAAATACTTTTTACTACAGAAGGATGTGAGCACGAGCTTTTAGCCATTTTTCATGTTAATAAAGAGGCTTGTTTTAAAAGTGATTGAAACTAGTTTTAGCATTTTTATATGTATAAATCAATAAGGGTATTAGACATAATGGCATGTTTCTGGTATTGTTTGCCTGAGGAAAACCAGAAATAGCTCACTGAAATACAAGGCCTCTTATTTCATGTGTGCAGCAGCTACTCTTGAAGAGTCTAATAATCCTAAATATAAGGGTTAATATTCTTTACAAGTAGAGTTGTCTTCATGCTGCATCTGTTAACTATGCATATATATTGTGCTATCAGTCACTGATTGACAGTTCTCAGGGCTTTCTACTATAAATATAAAAATAATTTGTCATAGAGAAAGGAGGAATTAAACCAAATAGAACAAATGTGTTACAAAACAAAAGGCAGAAACATGTGTTGGGTTTTTATGTGCAGAGCAATTAGTCACAGTTCTACTGGCCTGGAATTTTAAAAGAGAAGGAAAAAGAACAAAAAATAGATCTGCAGTTCTCAGGAAACTCTTGTCCAATGTGTGTTGTTGAAACTTCATGGGGAGCTTTAACCTTCCTATGTCCAGCTAGAAACGACTCTCCCTTTCCCAGAAATATTGCAGGACAGAAATTCCTGTACATTTGGTCTTTCCTGTAGGAAATAGGACAGAGAAGAGAGAGTCCTAAGGTAGAAGAGACAGTTATTTTAGGAAGGCTGCTGCTGTTCTTCAGTCTGCAGATCCTACAGACATCAAATCCCATTGTCCAGCCTGGGAATGTGGGAAATTCCCATGACCAGAGGTATTCTGGAAAACTCATTGTACATTGCAATCGTTTGTGGTTGACATGAAAAGACATTTTTCCTTGATACAGGAAGTGTTTGAGGTTATCTCTGGCACAAGGACTTGGTCTGGTTTCTTTCTAATGAGTGTGGGGGATTTCTTTCTTAGACTTTTAGATATAAAATAAGAAAAAATATGTCAAGGAGCATGTGAAAAAAAGCTGCTGGGAATCCCCACAGTATGGAGTAGATTTAATATCTCACTTTATAAGAAAATGATCAACATCACTGTGTACAAGAAAATATGGAGGATGGGTTTAGTGGATTTCCTCTTACTTAAAGCACCAACAAGAATTGTGCTGTATCTTGTACCTGCACTTCTCAGAATAAATCCAGGAAGAAGGAGAAGGTGTTGACTTTTCTTCTGTAGGATATTTCCACATCAAGGCTGTTCCATAAGGAACACAGACTGTGAAGAAGGTATCTTCTGGTATCACCATAATTTCCAGGCTTTTTCTGAAAATTACTCACTTCCCTTTTTACTTTAGTTTTAAATGCAGTGGGCTGTTTTTCTCAAGGTGCATAGAGCATCAGTGTTCTGTACCACTGCTCCCTTGTTCACAGTTGTATTTATATTATGTGTTTATAGGGAATGCTGCCCCTGAGCTGCAAAACAGGAGGAGAAAGTAAGAGCAAGTCTTGAACTCAAAATTTTTCCATTTGGGTTTTTGGATAGAGCAGGAATGTCCGCCCTCAACAGAAAGAGAATGTTACACCATAATACAGTTAACATCTTCTATTGAGAAGGAGAATTAATTAGGATGGAGTTGGAGCCTCTGGCTGACAGATTCATGATCCATGAAGCTAATCAGTTTTGTTGCTTGTCACTGCTTTTGCTGCAGCCTGGTCAGCAGCTGATGCCATGCTGGGAAGGAGAGGTTTGCAGCTTGCCACGTTTCCACTGTTGTGCCCAGTGTGGAACAGGAAGGTGATGCTAGTTTATTTCTGCAGCTCAAAAGTTACTGTTACATCCAGCACTAGCTGTAAAGCCTCAGTGGGT
Source organism: Lichenostomus cassidix (assembly GCF_008360975.1). Lineage (NCBI taxonomy): Eukaryota > Metazoa > Chordata > Aves > Passeriformes > Meliphagidae > Lichenostomus > Lichenostomus cassidix. The sequence goes on along the minus strand of NC_139496.1, from coordinate 5,655,739 downwards.
TCCTGGAGAAAGAAATCAGGAGTTGAGCTAGGCACTAAATTTAGTGATTTAGCTGTGGTAAATCATCTGTGCCTATAGAAGTCACAGCAGCACTTAGGCACTAAGAGGTAACCATGTAGGTAAGATTACTGAGTCTTTGGTTTAACAGGGCTCAAAATGCATATTGACCTGGTGATTAAAAGTAGCATTTGTTAGCATTAATGAGCAAGAGTTCAATAATCTTTTTTAATATTTGTCTTTGTCCTTTCATTGATCATGTACCAAATAAGGAGCTTTTCCAACTCTTTCTCATACTGTGGCCATAAAACATGAACACAGATCATTCTGAAGCTTTCAAGGTACAGAACACGTTGGGGTAGAGATTTTTTCCTTCCAGAACTGTAGATGTTTCTTCATGCCCAGTAATTCCATCAAGTTTGTGAAGGAGAGAAACCTTTAGTCGTCTTCATCCCAGTAGTTCATTGAAAAAACATATCTTGTATTAAACACTTTAAAGATTCATGAAGCAGCTTTAATTTTGTTTGCATTTCTTCCTGAAGGGTAAAGCTGTCAGAAATCTCTAAATGCATTGCTTAATCCATTTCCAAACTCAGTATATTAAGGTCTGCAAGCAAAACTAATTTTTGGAGTTTAGCAAGTTTGCAGACAGGAAAAAAGGGCAGAGGAAATAGAGCAGGAAAGATTTTTCCTTTCTTTGGTAAGGCACTGAACTACCTGCCTGGCTGCAGTGTCAGTCCTTCACGAAAAATAGTGCAACCCAAATGGACTGTAAGAGCAGCCTGATGAATAGAGGACTTCACGTGTTTCTCTTGGATCAGATACAAATAGAGTAAATACATCTATCAGGGAATGAATGTTCAGACAGAAGAAAATTTCCTTCCCTTTATTTCCCCCAAGCTTACAAGGCTGCCATAGGCAGGTTCATGTGCAGCTGAGCACCTTTTGTTTTCTATGTCCCAGTTTTTGATCTATGACCTTTTTATGTTAGCACATGATTTATTTTTTTTTCCAAGGTTCTGGTCTGCCAGCTGAAGAGCTTTTCCTGTTTTCTTATGCCTGCAAGACAGTGCTCACAGTTGGGCTCAGGAGGCTGGCTGGGAAATGTTCATTTAAGGAACCAGTTCAATGTAAGGGAAAGAATGAGTGAAAATCATCTCCAGAATAGAGAAAAATGATCTGACATCAAGCTCTCTGTCATGTACAAAGGAAACACCTCTGGGTTTCCAGCCAAGCTGTGCAACAGCAAATACAGAATGAGAACACTCAAAGACCTTTCCCAAGACAACAGCAGGATGCCCCAGGTTTGATGCTTGGCATGTTGCAGGAAAGGTGCCTGAAGGGCTGTTTCACATATCAGGTCTAATCCATCCTCAGCTGGCCCATGGAAGTGATTAGCCATGGCACTGCCAGCCTTTGCTGGATCCCCAGTGCTGCACACATCCAGCAGTGTGTTCCTGTCTGGGGTACCTGTCTGCCCTGGAGACCTGAGCTGCACTCTGGGGCCTGCTGACAGCTCAGAATGCTAATTCAAATCACAGGAATACCAAATGTAAGCCATGCCTGCCCAGCTCAGACTATCATTAGCTACCACAGAGGTCAAATGTGCACTCTGAGTTCTTCCCAAGCTCAGGAGTGTTGGATGTTAAGGAGGCCAAGTGTCAGTTCTCAATTCCTGCACTTGTCCTCCCTCACCCAGGTGCCACAGTTCACAGTGTGGTCAGAGCTGGAGCAGAGAAGTGGACAATGTGGTGGCTCTCAGTTCCCTTCCCTGGCAGAGTTAAACACTCAGGCACTGCACAGCAATCAGGGCTGGAAAAAGGGATGATTTCTAAATTCCTTGCCACGGTTCTGTTGGCAGTAAAGCTGAAGGATTATAAAGGTGTGCCTTGCTACTACATTTTGTACAGTTTGATTTCTTCACATTCTGGTAATTTTCTTCTCAAAGGAAATAATAAAAGTGACTAGTCTTGTGCTAAGCTGCTCCATCATTAGCTCATAGGTCTCTTGCCTGATGATTTCCTCTGTGTCCAGGCTGCTGCTCCAGCCATTTTCTGCAAGGATGCTCTTTGCTTGTTGAAAGTCAGTAAGTTTGGTACAGCCTTACCTTTCTCCTCTGTAATGAACTGTCCCCTGCTGCCTTGCTCCAGGGCCAGCCAAGGGCTGCTGCAAGGAGAGCTCTGTGTGTTCTGACACCCTGATTTTCTGTCCCTTGCATACAGGCACCACTGGCTGACCCACTGCAGTGCACTTGGTCCGTTGTCAGCCTCTGGCTGAGCAAAGGTGACAAGAGGTGACAGCCAAGGCTTTGCTTTGGCAGTGTGAGACTTGCTAATGTCACTCTTTGGCTCAGAGTGTCAAGCTCTGGTTAGGGTTTCTTGGAATGAAGGAAGTATTAACTGTAAATTGCTGTGGCTGGTGTCTAATTAGAGCACACTTTGGGAAGAACTCGGGCCACAGTCCAGCAAAGCACTTAAGCACCCACTGATTTTTAAGGAAAGACACCTTAACTGGGATTGCTCATGCTCTCAAACACCATCAGAAGTGTTTGTTAGTGGACCAGTAATTTCTCCTGACTACCTCAGCACATCGATCTCATTTTCTGAAGAGACCTGAGGAGCTGGGAGTTCAAGGTTGACTTGAAGTCTGCAGGAAATAAACCCTTAAATCACTGCTGTGCTTTGGAAAGTGCTCAGCTGGACAACTGCTTTTGCTGTTCTTCATCCTCACTGCAATAAATAAATTTATGATGGCTTTTAAACTACTGCTAAATTCTGAGGTTTGCCTTTGCCCACTGTTGCAGTGGGATTACCAAAGATATTCCAATATGTAATTGTTGGAGTGCTCTCTCCAAATGCAGCCAAAATGCAATTTTTCAACATCATCCTGTTAATAGAAAAAAAACCAGGGGAGAGCTGACGGACAGAAGGATGCAGTGAGAAGTGATAGGGATGAGTTAATCCAGGTGGAATAAGAAATTCAAACCAGTCTTTTATCTAAAGCAGTCCATGATGCCCTACAGTATAAGTAATCACTGAGAACAATTGCATGAAAAGTCCTGTGAACCAGTAAGGCCATGGAGTCACACTTGGGACAATAATGCATTGATTTAATATGATGAAGTACAAATAAATCAAAAGTTAGGAGGGAGTTAGGAGGTTATGGTTTAGGTGTGTGATGTCATTCTGATACAATTGAGACTCTAGAGAAAATTGCTGTCAGGTAAAAGATGTCCCTCATCACTGAAAATCTTGCAAAGTCCACGTTTTTAGCTGATGGCTCTTTCCTGTTGCTGAAGTATTCCTGATGGACTTCTTTGATACATCAGTGTGCTCAAGAGGAAAATTGCATTCAAAAAAGAAATTCAAAAAAGGGGGCTGTGTCCTGAAAACCTCTCTCCTTGTCCCAGGCTTATTTTCAGGCTGTGTAAGAATGCTGCTTAGCCAGAAGTTTCCCACAGAGATCCTCTGTGTGGCACAGGCCAGCAGCAAGCTGCCAGTAAGGAGCTATGGCAACACTGGAATCAATGACAAGTGCTCAGCAAATAGTGCTGGGATCAGGAATTATGAATAATTACACTTTGCTAGAATTCAGAACTGACTTCCAGAGGTTACTCAGCAGTCAAGCATTTGTCACCTGCCCTATCCCCATGACTGCTGATAGTGGGGAAAAAAGTGATTGTTATGCCAAAGTAATGAGCACAGAGGTCAGAAAGTTTGATAAGAGCAGGAGAAGTCATTTTCTGTGATATCATTAGCAGTATTTCAGAGAGCAGGTTCAGTAATTGCTATGGTAATTCTGAATGGCTTTTGACTGGGAGAACATGTAGGTAGTTTTTAAAGTTAGCCTCTTTGCTAATGGGAGGCAATTCCACTGAAATAAGGCAGTTTGGTGTTCCAGAGGGGAATGGGCTGAGGAGTTGGGAAGCAGTGGTTCTGCTCTGTGCTGTGTGTGACTTCTCCAGGCCTCAGCTTTTCTTCTCAGAATGGTCTGTGGCTGTCTCTGTACGGGCAAACACAAAATTTGCTTGGAAGAATGCCAGTTTTAAAAGGATGAGATGCAGCTGTGAGTTACCAGCAGAGCTGCTGATGGTTCCCCTGGGAGCACAGCCAGGGTGTGGCATTGCAGACCTTCTCCAGGTTGTTTTTGAGCAGTCATTGATATTCCTTTGGTTTCCAAGAGATGCTTTTAACCAGGCAAGGAGTGAGAGCTGCTACAAATCTGTGTGCATGCACAGATTTTATACTGGGCTGATGGAGAGGTTGCTGCTCCTAACTCGGCTGATTCTTTGAGCCTTCAGCACATCTTTCCTCGGGGTTAGAAAGGACAAAGCCTGTGTGAGATGGAGAGCAAGGAGGAGAGGATGTTCTTCAGCCTGTTTTGCCTCCCAGTAGCTGCTTGGGTTTTCATTGTGCCTTTTTCTCCCCAGGTGCAAACAGATGAGCTACCCGGAGGACCTGCCGCAGATCTCGGTGGTGTTTATCTTTGTGAACGAGGCTCTGTCTGTCATCCTGCGCTCCGTGCACAGCGTGGTGAACCACACCCCCTCCCACCTGCTCAAGGAGATCATCCTGGTGGATGACAACAGCGACAATGGTGAGCTGGTGGAGCTTTGCCTCTAGGTGCTGCGGGATTTCTAGGTGTGAAATGTGGATGTGTTTGTTGATGAGAGGGTTGGTTGAGCCATTTGCACAAAGCTGTGAGTAAATATTGACTGTTTGTATAACAAATAAACATTATGGGGATAAACCCTCTTGATTTCATCGAAACCCTCACAGAGTGAATGGCATTTGTGTAGGCAATCTTAACTGGACACTTTGCTCCAAATTTTCAGATCTAGAGGGATATCATCCTCTGGACCATCAAAATTTAAATTCTGCTTCCAAGAAAAAGTGGAGCTACAGATTCTCCCTAAAGATGATTTCCACTCTTTCAAAAGGCAGCACACTGTTTCTTCATTATTTAATTCAAAATCAAAATACTAGTGTTAATATGCTAAAATATGCTAAAAAATTAGCATACAGGGTGACCAGCTTGTTTCACACTGTAGTCATGTTTGAAGAATTCTCAGGATACAAGGGACTAACAGTGTTGTTAATTGTTGTACATTAGACTTCTAGAGCTGATGCATCTTCTAAAATATATTTATTTACAGGAAGCCTGAAATTTACCATTCCTTCCACAGATCAGCAGCTTTGAGTAGTTCAGTTTTAAGTTGCTCTTACTGTTCAAGATCCCCAAAGAGAAGGGAGAGCTGAGAGGAAAAATAACTCAAACAAAAATAAGTTCCAAACCCTACAGATTTAAGAAAATGTTTATGCAATTCAGATTTCAGTTATGGCAGTGTAACCTATGGAGTAATTACGTGAGATTGCAAAGTGTTTGAGTCAAGGCAATCCTGAGGAGAATTGAACTCATCATTTCTCAGTGAACTCTTATATGGTTTTTCTCTGCCACTCTTCTAAATAACTGGAGATTTATCAAGTCTTTGATTCCAATGATAATGATTCTACTGTCTAATATAGATCTGAAGAATGAGGTTTCTAATGTCCTGGAAGCTTCTGCTAGTTTTCCTGATAAATATATTTGGGCAAAAGCCACTTTATGAATAAGTTTCAGTTTAAATGAATTACCAAACTACATTGATTTAAAAAAAAAAAAATAAACCCTTTTGGTAATTTGCCTGTTTATAAGCCTCTTGAAATGAAGCTGAAAAAGGGTGAATGAGTTCTGCTCCATCTGTGATTGAATGCCTGAAAATGAACAAAAGAGAAGTCTATTTGAGATCTTCAATATCCATTTAATTCAAAAGGAAAGAAGCCTGGTATTGAGGAACCTTAATTATTTTTAAGGGAAAACTCTTAAAATAAAGGGAAATTAATTGTGGTCTAAATTAGGTCTTGACCCAAAATCCATTGAAGTTATTTTTCAAACTCTTACTGAACAGCATAAATCAGAAAAAAAAAAAATCACCAGACTGGCATGTTACACTATTTTATGGCCAGAATTGCTCCTCCAGAGGCCAGTTGTAGCCTAATGCAAATCACCAGAGAATTAGAATAGTAATTATTTTAAAACATTTGGACAAACTACCTCTTCAAAACCATACCCAAACCCATCAGGTCATATTAAACCTGGGCAAATCTCTGGTGCTTAAGGAATTTCTCTGAGACAAAACCCTTGGAACAGCTAAGTCTGTGCCTTAGCTGAGGTTCTGGGTTTGTATCTGTGAGACTGACCAAGGCTTTAGGAATATTTAACGATTCCTTTCCCCTTCTGTTGAAGAAAAAATCAGTCTAAAATGCAGCATCGCAGAGCCTTTCTCATTCTAAACGTCTGTGTGTGTTTGTGGGTTTTTTGTCCTGCAGTTGAGCTCAAATTCAACCTAGACCAGTATGTGCACAAGAGGTACCCAGGGCTGGTGAAGATCGTGCGCAACACCAAGCGGGAAGGGCTGATCCGAGCCAGGATCCAGGGCTGGAAGGCAGCAACCTCCCCTGTGGTCGGCTTCTTCGATGCCCACGTGGAGTTCAACATTGGCTGGTGAGTGCTGCCTGCTCCCAGGGGGACAGTGGCACTGGGACAGCATCCCTGTGTCCCCAGGGCTGATGGAGGGTTTTGCTCAGCTCAGCTAACAGGGGTGATGCTGCTGTTATCACCTCAGCAGTTACTTCTGAGTTGTGCTCCTGATTATTGCAAGGTCTCCTGCAATGGCTGCACGACCCATGCAGAAGCTGTTGGGCCTGGTCTAGCACAGCTCAGTGGAGAGAGAAGGAATTGGAACCACAGTGGAGGTGAAATCCCAAAGCAGTCAAATGGAGAGACACCATTAGGAGGCTCTGGGCTGGAGGATTTCAAGAGCTTTTTTTACCTCCTTATCATTTTCTATCATTTCTTCTTAGAAATTTGAATACTAATCTGATTTCCTCATAAATTTTCTTGCATTTACATTTGAAGGAAGCATTAAATTATTGCCTGCATTTTCTAATAGGGCTTGAAATTAGCATGCCTTTCCTCATCCCCTTTTGGTTTAATGGGCCAGAACTGCATTTGGAATAAACCTTTGTAGCACCACTTGGTGGCCGAAATTTGGCATTACTGGAAGTTGAGCCTGTAGGAGCTGATCTGTACCATCAGCTGCAAAAGGGCTGCTGGGACTTAAGGCATGTAAAATGTGCATTTTCCAAAGATAGGCTGGTATTTGATAATGATGATGCAGAGTTACGGTGGAAATTATTATGCTCTGCAATTCTGGGAGATGTCCTCAAATTAAAACTAAAAATAGCTGTACTTAAAACTAGAGAGAAACTTAATTGCAAAGGAGTAGAGTGTTTATTTTTATATGTTCATGAATATCTTTATAAAATGGAAGATGCAATAAAATAAGTCTTGTAGTGCACCTGCTTTATGTTCATCCCATTTTTTTCCTTGGGGCTATGTTAGACTATGATAGCAGCTGTAGTAATTTTCTAGAAGCTTAAGAGCTGCTTTAATTTATTTATTTGCTTTTAAAGTAGGTATATCTTTCAAATCTTTTCAAACATTCATCTAGGGTAATATCAGCTATTGGACAAGGAAAGCTGGAGAAAGTATGCTCTGTGTGCTGTCCCCAGTGCTTGTCCTGCCCAAGCTGCAATTTTCTGAGGCTTGAGGTGAATTTTGTTATCATTTTGTAAAGGAGACTGAGATCTGGCTGATGTTCTGTACCAGGGAAGCTCAGCAATGGTGTCAGTAAGCAGGAAAGGGCTTTGTGGTTGCTTTGGGGTTTGTTAGGGTTTGTTTTTTTTACTGTAGTGCTTTGCATTAATGTCAGAAAGGGTTGAAATCAGCATAGCAAGAACCTGGACTGCTCAGTAAATGAGAGTGTATGTCTGAGATGAAGTGTTTGTGTTTCCTGCCCCTCCCTGGTGCACTCAAGTCTCAGTTGTTCTGCTGAGCCAGGCTCTGCCCTGCTGGGGACACTCAGCTGATCAATGGGGACAGCAAACGTGCCCCAGGAGCATCCTGGATCCCTTCATTTCAGAGCTGCCCCTGTGGGCTCTGAGTGTTCCCTGCTGGTGTTTCTCCTCTTGTTCCACTCACCCTTTGTGGCTGCTCAGAGCCATCTCACCCTGTTCCACCCCCTTCCTCCTGCCTTTAACTCTGCCCACCTGTGCACATGTCATCTCCATTTTCACCTCATCTCCTTTGACTGGGAGCAACTAAAGTCCTTCCATCTGGACTGCTCTGGTTTTTTCCCACCAGGTTAGCATTGTCCCCAGTCCCCAGCCCTATAAACATGGGAGTGAGGTGGGAGTCTTGTTAAAGTTCTGCTCTTCTCTTCTCCTACTAAGTTGCACCTTGCATGAGTATTTCCCCCCCTTTTCAATGCTTGTTTATGTATTCAGAGGCCACATGGATTGCTCCCACTAAAAGCTGTCTATGGATTATTTGTGAGGCAATTAAAATGAAGCCAATTCCTTTACCACAGAAAAGAGCATTAGCTTTCTGTTTGGTTTGTGTTCCATCTAAAAGTCAAGTGCCTGCAGTGCAATTTAGTTTCCCAATCTATGGCTGCTTTACCTGCCTAATCAGTTGGCAGATTAATTCATAAAGAATCAAAGAAGGACTTCATCACTTTCTTATGAAATATGTAGGACTGACAACAAAAAAAACTTCTTTAAACAGTAGTGGTCCATTTACAGGTGGCTTTTTGCCTGATATCACACTGTAGCATTTTATGGGCTCTCACAGCATTGCTCTCCAGGGACACTTCTTCTAAACTAAATTACAATCTGGTAGGATATAAAAAAATACTCTACAACCTGGCAGGTCAAATTAGCTATTGAATTATTTATTTTGCTGTGCTTAATTGCTGCTTTTTGGCTTCTCAGGTGTAGAAATATGTTATCTCAGAGTAGTGATTTTCGACTGACCTGTTCCCCTCAAGGCTTTTGATGGTGTGAGCCAATACTGCTGCTGTGAGAGTGGAAGTGGAGAGGACTGCCTGAAAGGGAGGCCATTGCTATTAATTCTCAAATGAAATTTTAAATTAGAATTAAAGGATAATGTATGAGTACTGTTCATGTGTAAAATTCTACCCATCCTGCTGCAGAACCTGCTCTGTTTTTAATGGTTGCTTAATGTCAGTGGGAGTCAGCAACCCAGCAGAACCAAGAGGTATGAAAAGCTCCCATGCTTTCCTCTCTGAGGATGTACTTAGGCTTGTTTAGTTGAGTTTTCCTTCAGTCCTCTGAAGATTTCAGCATTCCTGCTCTGATTTTTGCATTAGTTTCACCCACTGTGCCTTAAGCCCCCCCAGCAAGGCTGAGAGCAGAGCAGCACATCCTGGATGCTGATTGTGTTACAGAACATGCAGGGCATTGTGCAGACTCCTGTCTTTGAGAGATGGGAAAGAATAACGTGACAAGGAGAAGAGACCTTCCCTGCATTATATCTAGGAGCAGGAAAGAGATTACAGAGATAGGGTGTTAATTCTCTGGGTGAGGAAAAGGACACATTGAGTGAAGGAGAGCAGAAATCAGTATGTGAAAGGCAGAAACCACAATATATTAGCAGCCATAAAGAAGGTGCTAGGAGCCATAAAAGAAGACATAATGATAGAGTATTATAGTTGCATTCTATCTTAGGAATTGCTTTTGCTCCTATCACAGAGGTATTATCAGAGCACTGAATGGAGTTATGCAGTCCTGTAGTAATTAAAATTTTTCCAGACAAAGGGCGAGTATCAATAAGGAAGCAGTGAAGTAAAAGGATTTAATCAAAAGATTTCAACATACCAGACAGACAGAGCCTGGCAGGAGAAAGAGAACATGAAATTTAAGTTGAGCATCCATCAGATTGTGTCACACACATCTCATCATTATGGATTATCCCTGAAGTTGTCAGCATTTTAAAAATATACAAAATTGGTGTTTTAATGAACTGAGAAGATCAAGATCCCTAGGCCTGTGGATGATACTTTACAGATGCTGCTTTATGCTGTAAGGTGTGGTGCAGTTTGCTGTAGTGGTCATAAGCAATGGATTCTCAAAAAGGTGTGTGAAGGAAAAAGGAAGTTGATTTCCTCCTAATCTTCTACTGATTTTGGTTATTCCAAGTACTCAGTAACAGAGGTGATTATGCTTTTTTCCAGGGTCTTTTCTCCCTGAAAGCTCTCTTTAGTATATTCATGCAATGTGCTAGAAGCCATTTTCTACCCACAGGGAACCTCCCTGTCCCTCCTGTTCAAGCTCAGGTGGCTCTCTGGGGACATGACAAGGTCCAGGTGGCCTTTCCTTCTAATGAGGGAAGAGGAGAAGGTCAAATTACCTGTGCAGTCCTTCTCCTGTGCAGTCCCTCCCCTCTGGAGCATTCAAGCTCATCACTCCTGCTCAGCACATGGTTCATTGCAGCATCCCTGGGACCAAGCCAAGGCTGACCTGGGAAGCCCAAATGAAAAGGCAAGGACGTGTGTTTATTGAGGGAGTTTTTTTTCTCATCCAAAGCCTTAGGATCACTTTGGTAACTGAATGGAATACGTGTTTTAGATAGCAAGAGTGAATCAGTGTTATCTGAGTGGAGAAGGAAGTGTGCAGCCTAAGCCATGTGGGATCCATGGGACAGTGCCAGCCTTCATGCAGAGGATGTACCAGAAAAGCAGCTTCAGCTATTCATCTACCTCAGCAGCCTGGGATGTTCACTGAAGCATCCTCATTGCTTTGCAGTGGTGCAGAAAAGAGCCATTGAGGTTTGGCAGCCCAAGAGGTGATCTTTAACTCTCCAGCAGGCATTGGTGCTGCATGTCCTCTGTTCTGGCTGGGGCTGTGGGTCTGAACCTGCCCTGGCCACAAGGGAGTGCTGATAGAGATGTCAGGCAGGACAGATGGGGAAGTTCTCTCTTCTCTCAGAGACTGAGGAAAGGAGAATTAAATTTATTTATTTATTAGTTCTCTGAATGCTTATTTACAGGAAAGGCATTCCACATTAAATATTCCTTGGATGGCCTCAGTGAAGAATTATGGATGTCAGGAGATCTGCTTGTCTGCATCTGATAAATGTATATTGTCAGTGAAATGTGAGGTAGTGTATAAAATCATGCAAAATAAGCTTTCAGTTTACACAGCTTTCTTTTTTCTTACATTTCTCTGTTAAGTTTATACTTCATGGTACCTGACAGTGGTAGAACCAGAGTAAAATATGGTGTTAAACCCACTGAGCTGTAAAATCCAGCAGATGAGACCATGTTGTCTTTCATTTATGTCTTACAAGGACTCTTCCCTAACTGCTTGCAAGAGAAAGAAATTCTGATTTGTGAAAGCAAGGTTGGATTTTTTTAATGTTAGTCCTTCATTTTTTATTGGAGTAAAAATTAATACAGTGATGGTGGAGAAGAAAAAAACAGAGACGTGTTTGTCTCAGAAGAACTCAGAGATTAGGGTATTTGGGTACCCACTTGGGATAGGGCAGAAGTGGAGAGACATTTCCCAATGCAAGTCCTGTCATTTAGAAAAGGATTTACTTTTGAACAAATTTAGAAAAAGTGACATTTGGGCTGCAGGGAGGAATTTATTGACAAATGCCTTGTACAATCATTCTAATTAAGAACTAGAAGGTAAAGTCTGCTCCTCAGATGCTGCATGTTAGCACAGAATCCCTGAAGTTGTGAAGGCCATTGAAGTAGCAGAGTTGGGAGGCAGAGGATCTGGCCTTAGGCATGCATGTGGATTCCCTTGGATTGTGTGCATTTATTCCAATGTTGTGCCTTTTTAGAAGTCTGCTTGAAGTCAGCAGGTGTTTTTACATATTTAAAAAGGTGAATTATATAATCATGTGCAGTGAGGAGCTCATTACTAACTTCTTTTTATCTGTTTTTTATCTGGAAGAAGCTGTTCTTTTTAGCGGTGTGCAAAATCAGGCTTCCCCTTTGGCATGAATTCTCCAGCAATCTGATAAGGATGTAAGACAACACAGAGTTTTTGTTTGCTGTGGTTTCCCGTGGGGTTTGAGCTGCTCTGAATCAACCCAGTGTTAAATACAGACTGCATATATGTTCAGAGATAGACTGACAATGGGATTAGAGAGGCCTGTGTGATCACAGTATGGCCCCTGCCTTTGCTCTCAATCTTCTTACAGGCTTATTCTGTACTCTGCCTTCAGTTCTGCCTTCCAGCTCTTTTTCTGCCTCCAGTGTTTATCTTAGGAGAATTTAATCTGTGAATCCCACAGAACCAGCATTGCTGGAGCTCCAAATAAAGTCATCATGGGTGCTCAACACCTTAGAAAATCCGCTGTTAATGAAGAAATCTTTCCACTGGTGGGCAAAAGCACTGAATGCATGTGCTGTTTAGTGATGTGCTCAACAGACTTGGACAAATCAAAGTGAATAAAACTGAAGTGAAAATACCCTTTAGCTTAATGGAGTCTATAAGAGAACTAAATTTACTGTCCTTTCTCTTCTGGTTTTATCCGTTCACCAACAATCTGTTCAGAAAGAGAGGAGGACACTGATAAATAGATATTTTTAGAGAGGATGGAAGGGAGGATCTTCATGTGTCACTCAAATTCCAGTCCAAATTGTCTATTTGGTTTTTATTAGGTGGAAAAAAACCCCACTGGATGATGTGAAGCACTACCTTTAAAGCAGAATCTTTTGATTGTATTTAGTTTACTGAAATCCATCATGTCTATGAATATGCCTGGGAGAACTTTCCCTCTTGCTCCAGTAAATAACTTGTTAACAATATATGCTGCTCTTTGCCCATAAAGTACCTTGACTCAGATGCAAGCTGGGAACCTCATATTTTTGTATCTGTGAAAAACAGAAATGGATCCCAAAATTCACATCTGGTTTATGCACCTAATCAGGCAGGGCTGAATCTTCCCTCCCTGCCAGCAGTGCCCATGTGGGAAGGAAATACTCCACCAACATATTGCAGCTCATCAGCTCAGCATGTTGGATCTACTTGGACTTCAGCAACCCCTTCCCCTCTTATCCTTTCAGTCCTGTGAGCTACCAGGAGCTCCTGACTTCTGCAGATGGAAAAAACAAGTCAAGGGGATTTAAAAAAACAGAGGAAGAATGCTGATGTCTATAAAGAGGATGGGCAAATCTACACAATAATGTACAAGTTTGAAATTAGGGAAAAAAATTAGAAATTATTAGGAAAGATTTAATCATAGTGCTTTCAAAAACCTGAAGCAATTAGATAATGCCAGAGTGGCCAGGAAAGTTGACAGAGGATTTGATGAATGTGCAGCTCAGCTCAGCCTTCCAGAGTGACCCTGAGGCTGGACTTTGCTAGCCATGAATAGCAATGAAACCTCCTCATATTTCATGGATTACTCAAGATGAGCAATGCAAACACAGTCCATTCCCAGTCCTGTTCAAGCTCAGAGTCCTTTATTGGCCCTGACCTGGGGATCTTGGCAGGCAGGAAAACAGACCACAAGCAGTGCTGGCAGTGAGAGGAGAATTGGCAGGATCTGGGATTTGAGTGTTCCTGTTGATCTCACTGAGATGAGCTTGGGCTGAGCCTCTGAATCCCCTCTCTGCTGTCCTTTATAGGGCAGGACAGGCTGGGAAGTCTCTCAGGTATGCAATGTTTAATTAAAAGGCTCTCCATTCTGGGTTTGTGCTAAGAGAACAGCTCTGCCCTGGATTTTCTCTTTCCATCTGTGATTCAGAGCCTGCTTTCTTACTCGTGGGTGTGAAAATATTTCGGAAGCCGTGCAGTCTGTGCACATACTGAACCTTTCCTGTTCCTAATACATGCAGGGATGTGATTTCCACACATTTGGGTACCAACAGAGCTAGGAAATCACCTCCATGGGTGAGATGGAAGGTTCAGAAGATGAAGTTCCAGCAGTTGCTTTCATACCAATTGACTCCCTAACCTTGGCATGGGATTTTACTTTTTCTGTCACCTGAGGGTAGAGAAATCAACACTTGTTCAAGCAGTAGTATCCTAAACATTTACATTTGTTGAGTGCAGGGGTCTGAAACAGAACTTCCATCAGAGGGACAGCTTACAGATGCCTCAGATTTCATGGAAGTTCAGAATCTGTGATTTCACATTAATAGGTTGATAGAGATTAATGGAATTTCATCATGTATTTTGACCCAACTGTTGTATTACACTCCACAGATCCCTCCTTGTGCCATTCAGATGCAAAATACCATGTCAAGTGGTAATAAATGTGAGCCATGCAAATGGAAAAAACACAGAAATTCATCAGCTGTAGAGTGACAGGAGTAGTTTGGTGATAGCTGGTGTGAGAGCAGCACCAGAGCTGGGAGTGGATTGTTCTTTTTATAAAGAAGAAAATGAGGACCAGGTTAGCATTTCCAAGACTCAAGTATTGGATTAACCCAATCACAAATATGATTAAGGGCTGAAAACCAGTGTGACTGTTAAATATTTTCTTCACATTCTCTCTCTAACCATTATTTGGGATACACTTCAGCAGTCCAATTTCAAGACTTGCAAAGTGGCAGGCTAAATTCCCTTTCTATTTAAAATAGGGTCCTCTGGAACATTATTAATCTCACCCAGTTTCAGTGTCTGCATTATTGTGAGAGGATTCTGACTATAAAAGTGCCATCCTCTGCCTCTCTCTGCTGAGAATGGAAGTTTGAGGCAATTACTGGGCATATGGGAGGTCCATTGCAGATATCTGACATTAGGGGGAAGAATTCCTTATCTTTCAGCTTTTTCATTACACAATCTCAGTCTACCCTACAAAGTAAAATACTTGAAAAATGAGCATCCCAAGAGGAATTGTAGAAGGGACATGGAACCTCCAGGATAGTTTTGAGCACAGTGGTTAAACAGCCTTGCTTTGTATCAACATAAACATAATTCAGAACTGGAGGACTTGGTGACTAAATTCTAACCAAGAAAGATAAAAATAGTTTGGAAAACTCCCAGTCTTCATAGTTCCTAATTTTCTTCTGCTGATGAGCAGAGATAACATGATGGAAAGAACAAAGCAGATTCAGCTTTTCTGCATTCGCCCCTGCTTTGTTGGATTTGCAAGAGTTTTTCTGCCATCCACCCACTGGCCTTTAAAACACTTAATCTCATAAATATAATCTCTTATTAATAATGGCAGAGGTTTATCCAGATTTGGTAGGTCACACTGGCTCTTTATGGGGGTGCACAAGTGTGGCCTAAAACCCAAATGAATTGAGAGCTTGAATCACGTATCTTGTCAGCTTACACAAGAAAATTCATGGTAACAAACTAAACAGAACAAACAAAATATAAAGTAACAAACTTGAAACCGCAAAGGAGCAATTTACCTTCTGACCAACAGCAAAAGAAAAATGAGAAAAGATCAGTGTTTAAATCCTTCTACCTCTGTGAGTCACTGCAAACCACCTTTCCCTTAAAGATCCATGTGAGAGCTCTGCAAAATCTTCAAAGCTCATTTCAAGGGGAAACACACTTACAAAGGAGTGAACCAGTGGCTCTTTCTAATACTGCTTTGAGGAATGATTTCCACCCTTATGTAAGTCTGCTACCCCTTTGGATCAGTTTCTCTGTAAATTCATAGCAAACTCAGACTACCTTGGTCAAAAATGAGTGTTTGCACTGAAGCTTTTTACTTTCCTTTTGGGATGTAGCTTCTGTGGAAAGCACATTGATGTTTTAAAGCCTTTTGAAATGATGGAACATTTCCTGCAGTTCACTGCTTTTGCACCATCTGGCACCTGAAATCTTCTCATCACCAAAGAGGTTTTAAAAGGCATAATGCAGCCACATTTGTCATTCAAACTAGATCTGATGGGGTCAGTCTTGGGAAACAGGATTAAAACCTTTGAGTAACCTTCAGATTCTTCCAGTCCCTGGTGTGTGTTTAGTTCTTCAAGCCCTGCCAGCCAGTATTTAATTGCTACCAGGAATCCTGGTGGTGCAGCCAGTAGGAGACCATTTAGCTGCTATTGGTGATGGTGTCTCTCAACACTTGTCCTTCGTGAAATGAATTAACAGTCTCCAACCCTCAGAATAAGTGTTTGGTCAACTTTTGTGTTGTTAAACTCTGGCACAGCCTCACAAAGATGCTGTGTGATAATTCCCACACCAGCTGCAGTCCCGGCAGCGTGGGGCTCAGCTCTGCCCTGTCCCTCCATGGGTTTCCCATCTCTCTGGGCTCAAGCTCTCAGGATTACAGAACCTCACTCCATCAACCTGCAAAGCAGGACCTGGGACTCCTGCATGGCTGTAAACCAGTGTGCTGTTTTCCTTGCTCCAGGGTGGAACCTGCTCTCACACGGATCAAGGAGGATCGCAAGCGGATCATCCTGCCGGCCATCGACAACATCAAGTACAACACCTTTGAAGTGCAGCAATACGCCAACGCCGCCCACGGCTACAACTGGGGGCTCTGGTGCATGTACATCATCCCACCCCAGGACTGGCTCGATAAAGGGGATGAGTCAGCTCCCATCAGGTAAATCTCCCCTGTGCTGTCACTTCGGGCAGGGTGATGTTTCCATCTCAGCTGTCTGCAGAGGGGGGATTGAGGGGAGCGAGGTTTGTGCAGGGGTAACAGGATGAGGCTGGAGAGAAGTGATGGCTCTGCAAAAGCTGTGCATGTGTGTGCTGCCTCTCAGAGCTGCCCCACAGTGTGCACAGGTACTCTGGCTCTGAGTGTGTGCTTCAAGCACATTTTCTGGCCTCTAGTAGGAGAACAGGATCTTTTTCATCCAAGCTTTTATTCACCAGTGGACTCTGGCATATTGTGTATGTATGTATCTACACAAAGATATTGTGTAGATGATTACAAAGAGTCTGGTTTTGCCTTTGTTCTGTGGCCATCAGCCCAAGCCAGAGCTTCCCAGGAGCACCAGTAGGAGCTGTGTTAGCCTCGCTCTGTTCCAGTTGCCCTTTTCTTTTTTTCTTTTTTTTTTTTTGGTCCTACTGGTCGAATATTCAAATGAACCCAGACCATGTAGTCAGTGTGTCAATTTATTTTTTTCCCCCTAAGAGAACGTTTTACATTTCAGAAATTGAATTTTCTAAGGAAATGCTGTTACAGGAATTGTGAAGGTGTTTCTGAGAATTGTTACGGTGGGAAAACTGCAACTGATGCAAAAGAAGCTTTCTTTCTCCTTCATTTGAAAATTCACATCTCCTAGCCTTTCATCTCCAGTGCAGATGCTTGTCTAACAGCTCCTCTGGGACATATTTTGCTGGGTTAAGGGTACTGTTGTTAGCAACTCTAGAAATAAATGCTAAAAAATATGAAGCCCGAGTATGCACTTTAGGTTGCTCTTATTTTTAAGACCTCTTAGGAAGGACACAAATTACCACCTTAGAGTCATCTTCATTTTCATGTATATCAACTTCATCTTAAAGTAAGCTGAAACTCCACTGTATGATCCCAATGTGGGCTCTGGCAGAGAAGCTCATGTGCTTCCCTTCCAGTGTAAAGCTGGAGTTGTCAGATCCTGGAAGGTTCATCCAAGCACTTCAACCAACACACCCACCTGAAAAAATGCAACTGATCTTTTGGAAGTGAGCAGGCACCAACAAATTGATCCCATTTCTAAGTGATCAGTGGGATGGAGCACCTCACAGGATCCTTCCCTCATGCAGAGTAGTATTTGAATCTGTATTTGAGCAAATGTTGCAAGTTGTGCTTAGGTTCATTCTCATGCCCTGCGACTGCAAAACAGAGCTATACAGTAATATTAACCTTATTTACTGCAGGACAGCACAGTCCATCATCACTGACCTTTTGCTTGGCTTGAAACCTCAATAAGCAAGGAAGTAATTACTTAGGAAATCAGTTTTCCTGGATAACGTGCCCTGCTTGCCTCACATTGTTTTAAAAGTGCAGATGTTTTATACCTGTTTCGCTCAGCCCTGAAAAAGTTTATTGATAAAGGAAAATTTAATCATCCAAAGCTTTCATTCCTGAAGGGTTTTGCACACTTCATGACTCGCAGTTTCTAGAAGTCATTCTATTAATTTTCACATGGATTGCTGTAGTATTTGAGTATCTTCTGTTCTGGAGATAATGATCACATAACAGGTAAGGCTGAACTGAGAAGTTAAACCTCAGCAATACAAGGCCTCTGAAGCTGTAGCACCTGGATGGATTTACTAAAGCATTTGGCAGTGGTGTTGTTCCTACCTATACAATGCAATTTCGTGGCTTTTAAGTGATATGCCAGTGTAACTATGGTAATGGAAAGAGTGGATGTGTGAGGGGTATTGATGAAAACAATCAGATAGCCTCTACTCAGGATTGAGATTTGAAAGCATTCATGAAAGGAATTTAGGAGCTGTGGAATATTTAAAGTATGTTTTCAAAAGGAAGACAAAGTCAGGCTAATGAGCAAACTTTAAAAAAAATCTCTGGTAGTTTGGTACAAATTTTGATCTTGTAACCAGCTTTTCCAACCACTAACTGCAACCATGACTCGTGTTTCAGTCCATTCTGTAACACATGCAAATGGATCCACACTGATGTCTTTGAATCCATGTGTCTGTCCTGTGCATTCACAAGATTGCAGAGCTGTTCATCAGCATGGAAACTGCAAGTTTTATTCCTTGCTAGCACTGACCCTCTTAAGGCTTTCTTTGACTCTGTCTTCAGTGAGTATTTGGTTTGGTTTGTGCCTCTCTGTGTGTTTTGTGAAAGAAAAGGCTGGTAACAAATACCCCTGTGCTTGGTTTTGTGGCTGGTGTAGCTGAATACTTCCTGCCAGATCTCCAAAGGGATTAGAGATTTTCAGCATTAAGGAACATGTGTGCCCTGGTATCAGCGAGGAGCAGAGCCCTGGCATTTCTCATGTTTGCATTGCGTGAATAAATATCATCAATGTGTGGAATTGGGTGAGGCATTTAGAAATCAGGGTCCAATTCCTGCTTTCTCCTGGGACTACACAACAGACATGCTTCTTGCCTAAGAATTCTTCCATTTGATGCCTGATCCTCTAATTTCTTAGACGCTGACAGTGGTGTGGCTCTACTCAGAGCCTTGCTGGGCAAGAGCAGGAACTGTCCTCACACCAGTGGGGCATTCATAGGCAGTCATGCCAAGTGTGCACCATAAAATGTCACATCAGCTGTTGTGATCTCAGTGACAAAGGGGACGTGGCCTTGAAGTGCTAACAAAGGTAAAGAAATAGCAAGAACAAAGTGTCAGATTTTGTAAAGATTTCTGATGCACTTTAAAGTCGGCTCTTTTTTTCCCCCCACGTTAATGCTCTGAACTTCAGAACAATTGATGTTCCCCGAGTTGGCTTCTGCAGGCAATCCATTTTACATGTTTGACATTTGAGATGTAAAATGTCTGTAATGTGAAGATTTAAATGAGGATTGTTATTTTGACACGCTGTGTCCATCACGTCATTTTCCATTTGTGTTCCTGTGAGCACACTGCCCCAAAACGTCCTTATCATCTGGCAACAAACTGTGTAACAAAGGATCCTATTTCAGAGGGCTTCTAATGAATCTGACTATGCATTGAAACAAGCTGGGGTTTTTAATGCATGCTGTATTTCTTTTTTTGGGTTTTGGAGGAGCAAGGAGGGTTTCTGGTATTCTGAGCTCTGGCTCTGACTCTTCTCTCACCTGCCGTGATGATGATGGACTGCTCTGCATTTGATTTCTTGATCAGCAGCCACTAACATTAGAGTCATTAGTCAGCCTCAGCCAGCCAAGCCCTGCACAGCTTTCCATTTTATCTTCCTCCAGCAGCAGCGGTGCATTTCATTGTTGCATATGTTCTCACTTACTGCTTTAATATGCCATAGCTTGCTACCAGTAGGGATGTGGATGTACACACACTGCATCAGCTGCTCCAGAAAGCACCAGTGCTTTGCTCGTGGACACAAATTAGAGTTTGATGTGCCCCCAGTGAAGTGTTTTGTGCTGCCTCCTTTGCCTGGGGCTGTTTGTGCCCATCTCACGTGCAGCTCAGGCCCCGTGCTGCTCTGCAATAACAATATGATGAAGCCAATTTGGGCTCTCACTGCTCTGGGAAGAAATCCACCAGTGTACTGGAGCTTAGGAGGTAAAGTCTTTCAGGATAAACCACGCTGTCATGCAATAATAAAACTGGTGACTGTTTATTGACTGCTTATGGCCATCTTTTCAGTTTCTGGTTCACAGGAGCCTGTAACAGAGCAGTTTCACTTTTATTTGTTCAGGTTCTGATGGGTGTCCTGCCTTTCCAAAAAATTTACTTCCACAGGGCATCAGAGAGTTATTCCACATCCATATTTGCTCTGCCTTTCTAGCTGAGCATTAGCTTGTCATCTTGTCATTTTTTTCCCTGTATCTCCTGAGCAGCAAATCTGTCCTTGAATTCTCAGGGCCTGGTGCTGACTCTTTCTTGCAGAAGACATGAGTTGTAAGAAATACAGAAATACTTATGCACGTACCATGCAGGTTTCCCCATTTACATGGCAGACATGTTCACCACCAAAAACCCCTCTGTGTTTCCTCCCTTTCCCCAGGGCATTACCCAAAACAATGTTTCTCTAGTGTCTCCCTTGCTTCAACAGTGCTCTCAGGTTAATTTCCCCAAACTGACTATGCTGTATCTTTCTCCACTGCAGAATCAATACAATTCTAGACTGAATTTTAAGCATTTAGCTGCAAAACCCATTTTGCTGTGTTTCCCATGTTATCCTTTAAGTGCTGCTGTTGATTATAATTAATGCTTATAACATCCTCCATTGTGTCAATGAATATTCCACAGATCAATTAAGTTTTGCAACACCTTTGAGGTATTGGTAAAAAACAATACACTTCTAATTGCTGTTTTTCCCTTCTAAAAACATCTCTGTTTTACTAGAAAGGGCATGATTAAGGAGAAAGGTTGTTTCACATAAAGCAGGTTACTATGTTGTGCTCTGATGCTGTGAAGTGCTAAGGGCACTCACCTTCTCATGTGCTGCCCCTTGGGTAGTGAGCAGTGGGTGAGATGTGCTAACACAGCTGCTCTTGTTCATGTAGCCATTTCCAGCTTTAATGAAAAGTCTCCTGCACTCTGGAGTGTTTCAGGTTCTGGAAAAACCCCTTGTTAAAGCTAACTAGGGCCTTGAGCTTTTTTCAAGACGCTTTTTTGAAAAGTGTTTGCAATATGTTGGTGTGACACTGTAGTCCAGTATAAAATTATCCAGCTACATGCTTAAAGTGCTTTTAGAAGTGAAATTTGGGCTTTCAGGCTGCTGAAGCATTTCTCAGACTTTATCCCAGTATTATTAAGTGTTTCCCAGATGGACAAACAGAGGCAGAGGGAGGTGACTCACTGGAGAGCAGATGTGACAGAGCTGGGAGCAGCAGCACCATCACCTCTCCCAGTCCCATCACATTTGGTTTGCAGCTGGGTCAGGCAAAGCCCAGGGGAGTTCAGAGCCTAGGCTTGGTGGGGACAGTGTCCAGGACTCTGTGTGACCCTGGTGGAAGTGTGGAACAGGCAATGGGCAGAAAACTCAACTCTGTGCTCTCTAGGCAAGTTCTGCCACCACATCAGGACATGACCAGGGCAGAGCCAGGGACTTCTCAGCTGAGCTCCTGCAGCTGCTGCTGTGAAGAAGAGCAGTGGCTGCAGGCAGCCAAATTCAGGTAGTAAAAGGCACTGTCAGTGGCAATTTTTGACTGGCTGCTCTGAAAGGCTGGATGTGGCTCCTTCTGTCATTGTGCTGCTGTTGTTGCTCAGTCCTGAAAACTTTTTTTTTTCCTGAAAAAGCCATGAAGGCTTGTGAAGTCTATATTTGAATATACATAATGAGAAGGAAAAAAACCCTAGAAGGGAGAGAGGGAGTTGCAAAGACAGTCCTCAGTGGCACTCGTCTGTGAGTGATGATTATGTAGTTGCATCTAAAATGTATTTCCCACCCCCATTTAATTAACAACTCAGTGTTTTAATGGACAGAGCTGACAGCTGCAGAAATCCATCCCCAGAGAGAGAGATTCCAGCACCTGAGAGCAGTCTGAAAAGGCTGCCAGTACCATTCCTCATTAGAAAGGAAGGAGACGTCCTCATGGGAGCATCCTCTGCTGCCTCCAGAGGATTTTTGTGGGGGAGGCAGGCTGGAAAGAAAGAGTCTAAGCCCAAACTAGCATCTCAGTTTTGCAAAGGAGTGATGCCTTGATCCAGTGAAGCCTGTGTTTAGCTTTAAATACATAATAAAGGAAATAAAGAAAGTGGGAGAGTGGTGTGTTTCTTCCCCCCATCTCCTTCCTTCTTTTATCATGGGTAAAACTTAAAAAATATACCTGAAATATTCCCTCCAAAGCTTGTTGCATTGCAAAGGTATTGAATTTCCTTACCTTGGTTGTGTCCTTCTTTTATTTCAGTTTCTAGACCAAATTTATTCCTTGTTAGCCTAAGAGATGCTTTTCAGTGATACAAGATGTGGAATCAAGATGTATATAGGATATGTCTCATCCTGAGTACAGGAGAGCTCTCAGCTTTTTTAGGCAAATCTGTTTCCAGGCTTGGCTCTGGGAAGCAAAGGTGCATTTTATCAAATAACTTGAATTTATAAATGCATCCATCTTGCAAAGATCCTGGTGTATAAATATATGCATCAACAGAAGATGGAAGAGCCCAGCCAGGAGTATCCAGGACCTTAAGTGGTTTTCAGACAGCCTTGAGACCACTTCTAGCTAGAGAATGATTCAACAGAAAGTCTTCACAAACTACAGCACCAAACAGAGAAGTACCAGAATTTCTTGCTTACATGAAGTGCCATGTGATTGATGCTAATAGAGAAATCTAAAACGTAAACTTAAAGACTCTTTCATCAGTGTACATTTGTTGTGAGGTGGTTCTGCAATAGCTGATCAAGGAGTTCATTTTTTGCTTTCATCTCCCTGCCCAGGACACCAGCCATGATCGGATGCTCGTTCGTGGTGGACCGAGAGTATTTTGGTGAGATTGGCTTGCTTGACCCTGGAATGGAGGTCTATGGAGGAGAAAACATCGAATTAGGCATGAGAGTGAGTAAGAAAAAAGAGACTTTGTGCTGTGTCCATTTGCAAACAGTGCTGGGGAGCTTGTGGCCCAGCAGAGCTGCTGTCTGACTGATAGGCTATTATGCTGCAGTAATTGATATTGCAACACTATCTGGAAGTGACAGCGCCAGCAAATGAATGTTGCTGGCCTTATGGGCCTTGAGAGAACTGATAACAGTCAGAAATATGCTTTATTGGTTCATTCTGTCAGTGTCTGAACCCAGTGAGAAAGATTTTCCCTTTTCCCAGGAGCTGTGCTTGTGCAAACAGCATCTCTGAGTCTCCATGTACTCACTGCCTTAGCTGGTGTTGTACATTTGTGGTCTAACACAGGCAATACCTACAGAAAACTAGGGCCAGGCTGCTAGAAATCACTTATAATGGTCTACCAACCCCACATTATGAGTGATGGGATATTTTGCAGCTCTGAGAATCCTCCTGATGGAATAAGAACTGCAGGGTACAGGTGTTTTATCCTGTCAGATAGGTCAGACGACTTTGGAACAGCATCAATCCCTGTGCCCTGGGCCTGTAGGAGGTTTGATACCTGTGATCCCTTGCCCTTGTTTTCAAGGTGGTGCTTGCCAGCAAGTCCTCCTGAAGCCCAAGGAACATGTCTTTGCTTAGCATTTGAAAATTAGGCCGCTTAATGTTGCATGAACAGAGTTTCCTCATTATAAAGCTGACTGTTTAATTATTTTCCCTTTACTCTTTATCCCCTGCTTCCCAGTAACTTGTCCCTGGTGCATGTAATGTGCTCGTTAAAGCATATATTCTGCTCATGGTGAAACATTGAACATCAAATTAGTCCATTCTTTATCTGACTCTTTTTGTCCTAAAATGGCTACAAACTCCTTCACACCACTGGACTGAGGAGGAAGGTCACTGCAGCAAGAGTTTATTTTCACATATGGGTGTGTATTTGTTATTCCAGCATTGCAAGAGGGATGTGGTTTGTAATGGGACTGAGTGAATACACTGCTTATACTTTCAGGTTCAGAATTCA
The DNA here is from genome assembly GCF_008360975.1 of Lichenostomus cassidix. Classification (NCBI taxonomy): domain Eukaryota; kingdom Metazoa; phylum Chordata; class Aves; order Passeriformes; family Meliphagidae; genus Lichenostomus; species Lichenostomus cassidix. Next base: position 5,631,772 of record NC_139496.1, on the reverse strand, counting down.
CATAGGGGACAGAAAAACTGCTACCACAAATCATCCAATTTTCCTTAAGAGGGTCAGGCTATTACCAGGATTGTGTGAGCTTTCCTTTATCATTGTGCAGGGCTTTGAGCTGTTTGAAACTTTTTCCACATGGCTGCTCCCAGAATAGATTGAACACTCTGGCAAAACTCTGGCGTGGTTGATGAATAAGCCTCCTAAGAAATCTGAAAGCTGTTGCTCTTCCTTAGAAGAGGAGAACTTGCTGAGTACGATTAGGGCTCCTGGTAACAGAGGCAAAGGTTTTAATAGGATTATGAAATGGCACTTGCTTGAAGAGACAAGGATTTGATGGGTTTTCAAGGAGAGGGAACCTGTTAAAGCCTGCAGAAACCTTGGATCTAGAAATCAGCTGTCATTCGTTGGGTTTTATTTTAGCTGGGTGTGTTTTTTGCCCTACAAGAAAAACTAACCCTACTGTTTGGGAAAGATTTTATGAAAGTACAAGAGTATGAGTTTGTTTGTTCTGAAATAAGCTGCATGTCCATAGCATGGGTCTGTTGCTCTGTGTTTCCAGCCTGGATCTATCATGGTAAGGAACATACAGTGTCTGCCTCCTAATTTGCAAATCCTCTGTGTGATCCCCTCCTGTGTGTCTTTCAGAGCTGTCAGAAACTAACAGCGTGAAAATGCACAGGAACCTTCTCCCTTCTCTCTAGGCTATTTATAAAACCGCTCTGAATTTACCAGGTTGAGGTTTTTCAACTCCAGAACCTCCAAGTAAATTGCGAAAAATCACTTTTTTCCAAAGGCCTGGTGCAGTGAGCCATGCAGGGATTTTTGGTGTATCCCCCACACCTGCACAGAGGGATGCTGGTGACTGTGTGTGACTGCTTGTGTCAAGCAAAGATCAAAAAAGGAAGAAATAAATGAATGAATAAGTAAAGAACAAAAATTAATAGAATAATAAATAATAAAATGTAGGGAAAGCAGTGGGATATGCTTGGCTGAAGACAGTCCCTATTTGAAACAGCTGTAACAATAATCCTTTCAAACTTTTTTGCAAACTATTAACATGTAACTGCTGAAAGAAAAGGGATTAGGTTTGGAGTGTCTGCAGTAGATTACATTGCATCTAGTGAACTCTTGTTTAAATTGTTTTAATAAAGTGAAATGGGGAAACTCAGTGAAACTAATGAGCTGATTTGGGAGGATACTGTTGGATAACCCAGCTAATTCCCATGAAATCTATTGTTTATTAAAAAAATATGATCTTGGGTATTCTATTGTTGGCTTTGCCCTTTTCTAAATTCCATAGATGGAAATATTTAAGTAATTAACCTAAGTGATTTTCTGTATTGAATAAGCAGGGGAGCAACTGACTGAGGCTACTATGCCTATTGAAAATATTTATGGCTCTGCAGCTCTTTTTTAAACTCCTATTATTTTTTGTGTAAACTTTGCAGTGAGCTGCAACATTCTCCTGATGGGGTGACTTTACACTGAAGCCAATATCTGTCTGCCAAGAGAGGGAGATTCTGGTTTGGTTGAGAAAAAGCAGCAGCTGCTCTGGGAAATAAAAGGGAGATGGACACGTTTGCAGGCTGGTGATGATAAGGAAATAGATGGACACTTACACAATGTCATCTTGTACTGTATTTTTCAAAGATGTCAGTTTGACTGCAAGGTGGATAAATCCAGGGAGATTCTGTTGGGAAAAATGGTGATATCCTCTCACTGCTCACCAACCAGCTACTGAAGCTGATGGGAATTATTGTTAGCACCTAAACACAGGAAATTACAGCATCCAGTGTTGGCTGACTGCTCTGTGGATGAGTTGTCCTTCATGAGCACAGGCTGAAGAAGACACTCTAAATTTAGGGTAGATCATCTTTGCTGCTCCTGAACATCAAATGGTCTCTCTGAACTGTGCTACAGAGAGATGTCCCAAAAGTAAGAGAAATTCAAGCAATGCTTGAATACAGAGGAAGACAGGAATCCCTTTAGCAAGGGTCCCAGATTAGGACCCTGTAAGAAACTGTGTGGTTTGCAAGCATCATGTGAGTTCCAATCCTAGTGGGAGCTACAGACACACTTAATTATTTAGAAAGGGATCTTATAAACATTAAAAGCTTAGTTTATGATTTCACCTAATACAAGCAGTTTATGATGCATCTTTTTATAGTGAGCCATTAATCATTGCACTAAGGATCTCTCGCTTCCTCTGGTGCTCCAGTGATAAGGCGAATGAATTGCTGTTCTCTTTACTTTGTGCCCATCAGCTGTAATGCTGGGTGGGGAGAGATCAAGCATTTATTGTAAAGGATGCTCTGGCAGAAATTAAATTCGGCTTCCACCGTTAAGAATCCAAACAAATTGAATAAAAAAACACGCTGCCACATTGATTACTGCAAGTAAAACTTCTTTTCTTTTAGGGCCAGCATCAAATGGCCAGAGTGCTCTGTTCTCAGTAGCCCTGGGTCAGCATCAGCAGGTGTGTCACAGGTAACCTTGGCCAGTTTTGGGGCCATTGTCAGTGGAATGTCCCTGGGAACACACAGCTCCTCAGGACTGGAAAGAGCTGAGCTAAGCCAAGATCCAGCTCAGACCCTCTGTGCTCTCTGGTGTTGTGGTAATGTTGGTGACAGAGGTCAAGCTGCCAAGCTGGAGCCATGGGTTGTGTGAACAGAAATGCTGCCCCACCTCTGGGTTACACAAGGACTGTGTGCACTGTAAAAAAATCATGGTGCAGAATCTCTTTGTGAAGAAATGATGCTCATTACCTAATGGACTTCCATACATAAGCAAATCATTATACTTTCCAAACTTCTGTTATATGCCCTGCCTTTACTTTCTGTAAAAATAGATGAACTACTTCTTTTTCTGAGTAGAAATGCTAATGGTAGATTGTTGAGTAGTGAATTTTTGACCTCATTTTATTACCTTTAGCTAAAGAGATTTAGATTCCTTTGAGCAGTCAGTGTTTTAAATGCAGATTCCAGACTGGTGTGCTGTAATAAAAATGTCACAAGGTTTATGAATAGCAAACTTTAATTCTGAATTCTGGACAATGCTTTTTGCTCTGTGTGATTCATGAGGACAGGTCCCTACTCTTAGAGCAAAATAGAAACCCAGTTCTGGTGAGTTACTCAAAATTCCAGCATTTTTTTACACATGCTGTGGTAAAATACAAGTGAAAATTGTACAAAAATAGGGGTTAATCAAAGTGTCTTATTTTGGTAAATCTGAAAACACTTCATTTGTATTTTGACCTTTCCTAAGCTGTACTTTTTAATATAAATTAATTCTGTTTTGAATTAAAAGTCTTAAAGCCTTTTAGTATGAAGCCATTTAATCACTTAAATGATGTTAACAAAACCCCACGATTGCTGACATCTGAAAATGTAGTGTGCTCTGTCCTCAGACATGCCTATTCACACTGGAGTGCAATAAATCAGCATTTTCAGCATGAAGTTAAATGCTATTAAAATGTTTCTGAGCAGTTCTACAGTGCCTAAGCAAAATCCTAGTAAGTGATGTAATCTGCTGGTATTGGAAGTTGCCCCACTGCTGAGGTTGCAAAGATCTCAGTGATGAATCTCCCAGGTTTCACCCTCCAGATAAAGGGTATGACTAAAGGTGTCCTCTTTTTCCATCTCCAGTTTAATTTAGCAGTTTTATCGGCGTTTCCTGAGGTGAAAGAATGCTAAGCTTGTAAAGTCAAGGATTAAGAAATCATGAAAGGATTGAATTCATGGTGCCTGGATTGCATTAATTGGCAGCTCCCTCCCCTCTTCAGAGCAGGGATTGGAGCAGGCAGGTCTGGGGTGATGTGCATCAGATCCTCAGCACATCCCAGTGTTTAGCAGCTTCTCATTCACTAGAATTCCAGAGATTCTGGCAGGGTGAGATGAGGCTTGACATTTGTGTCCAGCAGTAATGCCTTCTGTCTGGGGAAGGAGACAGACTTTATGGCAAGGGGAGAAGCTCATGCAGGCATTAAATGCCAGGCTGCTGAGCCATGGAGTGTCTGAAGCCACCAGGAGTGACCACTGGTGTTCCTCACGGCCAAAGTGTGCAGCTGCCAATGCCAAGGGGCTGCAGAGGGGAATATCTGTGCTAACAACTGGGAGGGAGCTGCCAGCAGTGCCAGGGACTCTGATCCCTGCTCTGAGGTCAGATCCCCACCCCAAAACAGATACCAACTCACAGGGAAATGGTGGGAAAGCAGATGGGGACAGGCTGATTGTGGGGATAAGCAGCACTGGGGACAGGCTTCAGATGTCTGACCTCAGCCACGTTTCAAACCAGAGGGTTTCCCTGTGAAGGATCTTCCCCCACATGAAAGAACAGGATGGCCAAACAGTGTAAAGCAAAGCCAAACAGCTAAAACATGGCTCTAGGCTTGTTCTGATGAAGTTAAGAGTGCTCGGGTTTTTCTCTGACCAGATCATTAATATAATCTTAATTATGCTTTTAATAGGATGTGTGATCCCGTTTTTGGGGACAGAGCTCAGCTCCCTACCTCTCTGCAATTTCTTTGAACCACACTGGCTTTTTTCTCTTTTCTTTCCTATTTTCTTCATTATTTTTCTTTTTATTAAATTGAAGAGAACTGTACCCTGGAATGGAAAACAATGGTTTCATCAGAACCACAGCACAGTGGTGCTCTAGCATGAAATTGCCAGCCCACTAGAGGACTAGAGCTTGTGAGTACCCTTAAAAATTCTCTCTAAAGTGGGAGCATTGGAAATAGCTCAGAAAAGAGCATCTGGCCATTTGGCTCCAGTATCACATCATGCTCCATCGAGTGTAACATTTTATGTTACAAACTCTTTCATGTACCAGGACATTATCAAAGCACGAGGCTGGAAATTTCAGAAAGAGATCAACAGCAAAAGAACTGAGGAAAAAAAAATGCTTCCTCAGTCTTTGCCACTTTCTTCTCAGCCACTTTCCTGCAGGTTTGATCTAAATCTAATAGAGGTTCCTCTTCAGAGGCAAGTGTGAACTGAATGAGAGAGAGAGAGGGAAAATGGAGAGGACTGTGTTAATTGTGTTGAGATTGAAATAGGTTTCACTTGCCTAATGATGAATCTGAACCAAACACTAGAGATGAGCTACAGCTGCTCAGAAACTTTCTGATACAACAGATTTTGTGCTGCAAAATAACAGCTCATCCAGAAATCCAAATGTTCTGTAGAACTCTACATTTTGATGCTGATTACTGTAATCCTGGCTTGGGCTGTTTTGTACCCAGAGGTGCTCAGCTGTCAGCCTTTAGCTTGGTCCCAGCACACTTGGCAAATGATTTCTTTGAGTTCTCTGGAACCATTTTGAATCTTTTTCAGAACTCTTAAAAAAAAAAAAATCAGTTCTGTGGAAAGCATCCTTTTTCCGCTCAAAAAGCAAGATGAGAAAGTGCTCCAGGATACCAGCTGTTCCCAGAGCAGGAGGATGCCTGTTTCCTAATTGACTTTTTGAGTAGCTCCCCAGCTAGTTCTCATTTTTCTGGGGATGAGAGGTTTAATCAGGAATCTCTAGGAAATATAAAGTCAGAGTGTTTTTGTCATGGGTGCATGAGGATAACAGAACTGATGTTTGATGAGTTGTAGGTTTGGAGAGGGGAAGAGGCGTGGAGCTCAGGTTTGCTTGGCTTGGTTTTAATTCTGCCTGGAAGACTTTGGGAGGTAATATGACATGTTTTACTGTATCTTTTGCAGTCTGCTAAGGAAATCTCTAAGTGACTAATAATTATCCTTGCAGCCTGAATAAGGCAAAGCATGTTGAGCTGACCTGTGTGACAGGAACCTCTGAGCTGAGGAGCAGGGAAGGAATAATGCTCTTTTGTTGGATAAAGGTCCACTCCTTGGTGCCAACAGTTATCATTATCTGCATGGTGTGTAACACATGGAAAAAAAGGCAATTTAACACTGTGCTTGAAAGAGATGCTGTTTTCTGTAGAAGGCAGCAGCAGATGAGCCAGCAGGGAGAGGTGCCATTGGTGCTTCTCTCCCAAAGAGCTCCCAGAGGAGCCAGAGCAGGGCATGGAACAGGGAACCAGATCCCCATTTGGCTGAGCACAGACAGAAAAAACACTTCATCAAAATACTTATAGCCACAAAAATTCAAGATCCTCTTCAACTTTGTTTTCTGCATTGGAAAAATAGGGAAACAGGCTGGCTGAACTGCTTTATTAGCACATTTGTGGTAACACAGCTCCATGTCTGGTTTCACGCAGCAGCTAGTCTAGATACATACAAATTCCCTCTGCATCCTCCTATGTCATTGTTTCTCTTCCATGGACATCAGATTAGATTTTGTGGCAGTGTTGGACATATATTTAATGTGCACAAAAGCATTGGTCAAAATGCCAATTGCTTTCCATTGGTAGGTTTCTTTCAACATAATGGAAAGGTGTTAGCTGTTTAAAAGAGAGGAAAAACAATACAAAATGACATAACTATTTGTATTCTAGGCTTAAAAAACGGAGATCTCACTGAAAAATCATATTTAATATGACATACAGAATTTCTAGCATGAGAAACGCAGCCAAGGAGAACCCAGAGAAGCAACAAAATACATTTACAAAATCTGTTTTGGGTGCAACTGCATATCACATAGTCAAGTGTTTTGACTGTGATAAAATAATCCATTCACGTGTTTTGGTAAAACTGTAGCTGCATATTTCTACCTAAAACACCACTTAGATTTCCTCTGTGTCTCTGAGAGAATGTCATTTGCACAAATATCATCTGATCAGAAGAAAAACAAATTATTCAATAACTTCAGAGCATGTCCTATCTATAATTCCTGGCAGAATAATTATTTTGAGGAAGCAGGTAATGAATATGCTTTCATTAAACCAAGGAGAAACTGAGGCAGAAGGCTCCAAAGATGTCCTCATGGGACATCTGAGAGAAATTTGATGGCAGAGCCAGGCTGAAACTATTTCAAACTGGTTGGTGGCTCTGTGAGCACTGAGCAGGGACTGGTGCTGCCATCCCTGTCCCTCTGTCTGTGTCTCATCCTCTCCTGCTCACAGTCCCAGCCTCTGCTGCCCTGACACCGTGCCCTGAGCCGATCTGCCAGAGCCTCAGAGAGCTGATGACAGTTCAGCTCCAGTTAGCTACAGTTCAAGGTCAAATGGGACTTTAAAATATGAAGCAATGTCAGGGTTTGCTGGCGCATCGATCTCGGGTTTTTTGATTACTGCCAGATCGCATGAATAAATTAGCCTTGACAGGTGCGATAAATTGTACAGACTACTGATCTCCAGCAGTACATGCTAGAGAAGGACGTGGAAGGCCTGCAGGGGAAAATACCCTCTGCAGATGCTTGCATTAAATGAGGTGAGCTTTGATACAGTGCTCAGGGGGTGATCTCCAGGCAGGAGGAGGCCTTTTGTTCATTTGAGATTCTGTGCCGAGCCGGGGCACGTCTGCGAGTGTCGTATTGATTTCCTCTGTCAGGAGGAGTTTGTGTTGCTGTGTGTTGTGGAACTAGAGAGTTCAGCTGCCTTTTCCCCCAGCCATCCTACCCACCCTTCCAGGGCTGTTCAGATGGCCTGGGCTCAGCCCCTCTGGGTCCCAAGAGGGCACAAACACCAAGCAGTCTCTAACTACAGTAAAACAGAGGTAGAAGGCAGTAGAAGTGGCTCTTGATGTGTTGTAATCCTGTGCTGAGCACTGTCAAGCCACAACTGAGTCTTGCATGTCAGATCTTGCCTTTGCAGGGACTTTTTACCTGGAAACCAGCACTGATATTCAGAGAAACTCACATGACATGTAGTATATGCTTTCTTCTCTATAATTTCCCTCTGAAATGCAACTGGGATGCTTCATTTCCCTCTTATGCAGAAATATTAGCAATGTCAATCACTAGTTAACTGTGTTTTTAATAAGAGGTTTTTCTCTTTTGTTGACTGCTAAATGAACATGTGAAAAGAATTTGAGGATAGGGTGGGGTTTTTTAAATCCTATTTCATGTATCTCCATCTAAGAACTTTCAGTTCTCTTAAGTCGACTATCAAATATTATAATCCTCTTCAATATCAGGCACATCAGAAAGCCAAGCTTTTTGTCACAGACATTTAGATTTGTTCTTTTCTATATACTGATACCCTTTAATTAAGCATGCCCTCTTTCTGCAGCATCATGCACACATTCTGTCTCCCCATCTTGGTAACTCATCTGCGTGTTTGTGTATAAAAGTCTGTGTATACATATTTATATCTATGTAGAGTTCATGGACTCATTTTGGGCCATTCCTCCTCACAAGGGCTTCTGTGAAATACTTGGACTTATGCCAAGACACTGAGCTTCATAGTACAGTTGATCTGAAATGCACAATTTCAAATGCGTTTTTCTCTCCAAAAGCTGAAAGGTATGGATGTGATATATTTTGTAGCAGAAGAATTAAGGATTGAAACTTTTGTTTTGCCTCAGTTGATTTTGCGACATGAAAGCAAAACAGTCTAAATTCAGTGGATTTTAAATTTTCATTGTGAATGCTCTGCATAGCTCCATTGTCTTAACTATAAATATACAGCCACCAGTTTGGCACATAAATTATCCCTTTGATATACATAATTGATAGCATATGTATAATTTAAAAGATACTATTAAAAATCTGTTGTTTATATGCCAAAATGTTCAAGTGCTGTGATGAATTGATACATCTTCAATAAATGTGTAGTGTTAGAATGGAAGGAGTTACTAAAAAGGATTTTTACCTGTATAGAAATGCCTTTATTAATGTAAAAATACGGTGGGGTAGATAGAGATCAAGCCAGAAAAGGCTGAGAAGGAGAAAGGGCCTTTGCCATGACAAGATGCTCAGCAGATGGATGATGTCCTGCACACACTGTGCTAGGGAGGGTGTTAAGAACAGTGATGAGAAAATGGGGTGTGATGCAGAAAGGAGGGTCAGCCGTGGTGCTAAGAAGCAAACTGCCTAGCAAGAAGGATTTTGAGAATCATAGAGGAGCTCTGGGAAGATTAGCCAAGGCAGGCAGGTGTCTCCAAGCCTCAAAATGTGTGCTTTTCTGATTACTGGTATTAGAGGGGGGAAAAAAACTGTTTACAAAGTGATAGGGAGGAGAATGAAGATTATATTTTGAGGGCCAGGGAAGTATTGTGCCAGACTTAGGAATTGCAGAAAAAAAGCTGTTGAAGTAAACAGATAAGAGAGAAGCATTAGTATTGCAGAACTGGGGATTCTTGAGTACATGCCAAATGAAATGTGGAGGGATTTGCTCATAAGAGTCGAATGATCTTCTGTCAAATAGGCTGCAGAGATTATTAAGGATATTTTTTGTATGCATACAAAATGCTTCCCTGTTTCCAGTCATAATATCCTTTATTTTTCTGATCTGGGGGCAGGGGAGCAGAACAGGACATGGCTGTGATTCTGTGTCAAACCAAGCTTTGCCAGGCACCTCCTGAGAGAAGAGGTGGAGTTTTGGTAGAGTCCTCTTAGAAACTACCTGTGGTTGTACCAGCTGCTTGAAATGAGCCTGGCCCATCCCTGGAGGGGATGGAGATGTGGACAACAGACCATGGAGCCCTGAATGTTCTGCAGTGAGCACCCTCAGTGTTAAACCAGACCTGGTATGAACAGAATCAGTCCATTACCTTTCCAGCTTTGCCATGCCTCCTCCTTCCCAGCTCCTCCCCAGGCCATTTCTTAACTTGAGGGTCAATGTGTTTTGCCTCTGGACTTTGCTGAGGTATTCTCTGAGCTGCAGCAGAAGTGGGAAGTGAGCTTTGGAAAGCTGCATCCAGAGCCAGGCTAGTGTCCTCCTGTGCTCAGGAGCACTGTAGGTGCTTTCCTTCCTGCAGCTTCCTCATGGTTCCTCCAGCTGGAAGCATGGCAGAAATAATTGCTGAGGGAAACGTGGTTCATTTTTCTCTTTGCTCATTAATCCCTATTCAGTATCTCTCCAGGAAGATGCAGTGATGTGCCAGTGTGCTATAAGTTACTTTCTCTCCCTTTCCCTTCCCTCTGCCTGTTTTAATTAAGCGTAGCCTGTTGTCCATCTTACTGCAGCAACATTTCCTGTCATGTCAAATGTCAAAGGCGGTTTCTACATGAAAAAATAGCAAATTCTCACACTTATTAAGATGCTTTTTGAAATCTTTAGACAAAACTTTGTCATCCTGCATACCTTGTGGGGCACTGACGTTTTTTCCTAGAGTCTAGATGTGAGGCTGACTGTCAGCCACATCCCTATTTATCCCTAGCTGCTTTCACAACAGTCTCTGGGGTAAAAACAGATCTGCTGTCACATCTGCCTGGTTTTGTTTCTACACACAGAACCAAAACAGGGCTAAGGAAGGTGTAAATGTAACCATGCTGGTTGTGTGTCAGGCTGCAGCACGAAAACCATGCAAATGAGATGCAGAGGGAGATACATGTTTGCCTTTGCTCAGTTCTCAGCCCTGGCAGTGTGCTATGCAAGCAGCACTCATTAAATATCCTCTCTAGGGAAGGCTTGGGGGTTTGGATCTATTTTCATTTTGTACATGGAGCTGACAACAAAGGAAGTGTTTTGTGGGGATAGTGGAGATGTGCCACTACCCAAGAGTGTGACACAAACGGCCAGGACTGAATTATCTTGAGTTGTGCGAGGGGTGGGTGTTGAAAATTCATATTATTTTTCCCACCTTGCTTCAGCTTTTCTCCCACTCTTAAATCCTTTCTTTCTGGCAAGTTTTTAGACGTTTTCTCCACCTTCTGTCTCCTGCTCTTGCCAACGTATCTCATTCTATTTCATCACTCTGCTGTCCCTCCCTCCGCCTTTCCTGGCTCAGCTCCACCAGACCTTAATGTTCCACATTCTCCTCTAGCTGTGCCAGTGACTTATGAGCTCAGTGCTGCTGTGGACACCAGACCTCTTAAGTACCTTAGCAACTCCCAGGAAAGCTCATAAATGTCTTTGACAATGGATGTTCAAAGTAAGAGAAGCATTAGAGGTTTGAAGAATTTCTTGCCTAATAGGAGAAGCCTGGACTAGATGAGATGGGGAAAACCTGTTACTCAGGGTGGGAAAATACAGATGCCTTTTTAATTGCAAGAACCACTAACCAGGTGTCCTGTCTGTGACATGAAGTGAGAATGTAAAGAAAATATATTAGTTTGAACAAAAATTAATTTAGAGGAAAAGTACAAAAGGCTTATGTTTTGTAGGGAAATTAGCCTTCGATGATCATGGGGCGTTTTTATGATGTTCCTTCTGACTGTAGAGAGATGGTGGAGAAAAGGCTTCCAGAGGTGTTATGCATTTGAAAGAGCAACTTGAAATTTGCAACAGTGACCTCGGGAGATGAACACAGAGGTGTATGTAAACAGAATCAGATTAATGACTCAAAGAAGGGCTGGACTCAGGTGCACAGGGAGAAGTCTCTGAAACCCTCAAGGTCTCGAGAGCTAATCCTGTTCTGAGGTTTGTCTGCAGTATCCCTTATTCCTCTGTTACCTCTTGCCTGATTGTCTCTTCTGCTCCTTTGGTCTCTCTTTCTCTGTGAGGCTGCTTGTTTTTAATGCTGCCTTCTTTCTTTTCATCCATTTGTTCCCCTCAGGTAGTTGGGCAAAGTAGCTCAGAATTATCTCATGCTAATGAGAATCCAGTGCTGCTTTTCTCCCACTTGATGAAAACAGACCTCGAGGCCTCACAAGGAGCAGATTGCAGAATATGGGCAGAGTTTTAGTACAGAAACAATTGGGGGGTGGAAAAGTGGAGCAGAAAACAATATTTTAAATAATTCTTACAGTGCTCTGTATCCTTAAATCCTGGATATTTGGGGTAGGTGAGTCCCTCTTAAAATCCAGTGCAGCCAATTTGTTTTAGGGATGGTTTTAATGCTGATAACATAGCCAGATTAATGCTGATAACATAGCCAGAATCTGGCTCATTATCATAGCCAGATTGATTTGGTTGATTAATTTGGATGTTTTAGCTTATATACATGATTATTCCCAAACTAGTCAGGGGCTTTTTCAACAGCTTGGCTGTGGTGGCATCAAGAGGCAACTTAACTCTCTGTCAGCTTGACTGCCCAACACTCTGTCACCAGTGTTTCTTAGTGATTGACAGTCAGGAAGGCACTCTAGAGTGACAACTTAATACTTTCCTACATATTCTGTAGCTAGGTTCAAGTGACATCCATGTATTGGCTCCAGAAAGTCATTTATAAGACTCTGTCTATATCTCACACTAGTGTAAGATGAAGCATTAGATGTCATTAACTGTGACAATATGGTATCTAGATTTTCAGCCCAAATCTGGGCTGGAATGTGGTGCTGTATGTACATTCTGCTGTATGTAGGCATTAGGAACCAAGCAACCTGATAAATTGCTGTTGGGGTTCATTTTCAGAGTAGTGTCTAGCAATGTGGCTGGGCAATTCCATTAATATTAATAGGGATTTAGCAGATAAATCTCCTTAAATAACTTTTAGAAAATTTACCCTTAATGTGCCTTACATTTCAACAGGCTGAGCTGTGTTTTGAAATTCCATTTGAGAAGGGTAAAGTGATAGATATAATAACAAGGGATATGCAAAAAACAGTAGGATGCATATTTCTGTGTGACACCAAAGGCTTACAGTACTTTTTAAATCAGAGCATCCTGGAATACTGTTAATGAAATCCCCTTTAACCTTAAGGGGTAATTTTTTTCTAAGTGATCCACAGGGGATTTGGCTGTTAAATTTCCATTAACAGTAATGGGATTCACAATATTACAAAGCAAGTTCCCCACTAGCCACGCTGAAATTCTACCCCCTGCGGCAATTAATCATGCCCATTGGGCTCGTTAATGGAAATATGAAGTAAATTATCTGGCTAATCATGATATGTGATCAATTGGCTCCCCTGCAATAATTGATTGCCAACGAGTGAAAGCCACCTCACAGCTTTTGTAGCTGAGTGACAACAGATGGGGTGTCCCTGTCACAGGTGGGAATGCCAAGGCATCTGCAGCTCATGCAAGCTTGAGCCAAGGCTTGCAAGTAGATCTTCTTCCTTGTATTTTCCTGTCTTTCACCTCCTGCTTAACACTTATCCAGCAGTCCTGCAGGGGCTTCCTTCCTTTGCCAGGGTATAGCAGTGTGTCCTTTTATTTCTTTTCTTTTTTTCTTTTTTCATTTTCTTTTTTAAAATGCTTGGTTAAATCTAAGCCACTTAGTTGATTGGTTTGGGGGCTTTTTTTTGTCACTGGCATTCTATGAAGGCTTAACCCTCTGCCAAAATGTACCTTTAGCTGGGCTGCAGGCTCAACCCTTGAGGATATTTTTTTGACACACATGATGGCATTATGGCTAAGCTAACTGGCAAACATGCAAATCCAGGAGTGCCGTGCAAAATCAATAGCATTTCTTCAGGCAGCAGCACACTAATTTATAGCCACACTGCATGACTGTGTCGTTTTCCTAATGAATTCTCCAGTGTGCAGAGGTGAACTAAACAAGAAAGATAAATACTGGTGTGCAGAGGAGCATAATACAGATTTATAGCCATAACAGCACCCAGAGTACAGATGTTTTGCATACAACCAAGATTGCTTTATGAGCTTTTGCAAGCGAGGGTATCTGTATTGTAACCAAGGACTGTTTTTCAATGGAACTTGAAATTAATAAAGCAACAGGAATCTTCCTAAAATACCTTTTGGCACCATCCAAACAGCAGCATTTTCTGCGTGCCCCACTATGTGTTTCAGCTCCTGCTGTGAGCTGTCTGATGGCAGAGGTTGGGTGCTGGAAAGGGAGAATCCTTAGGATCACCTGAGCATGTGTGAAATGGATGTCATTGAGAAAGGACACTTAGAGGAGCACTAAGCAATTTTTAAAATCCCTCCCAGAATGTGTATTAGGTTAGCCAGGCACCAACATATTGAAGAGCTTTTCACTGCCCACTCTCTCATTTGGCACAGAAATTTAGTGCCTTGTTATTAATTTTTATATATTCAGGAGCTTATTTCTGCAGAAATCTTGATTTTATTTTTCTTCTTGCTGGGGAAAATAAACCAAACTGCTTCTATTATTCAGTGTTTCTGTGGGGAACTTTACTAATGTACATAATATGCAACAGCTGATGGCAAGTGATGATAAGTTGCTGATACCACGGGGAGCTCTGGAATGAGTGGTTTACAAAGCCGAGTAAGTAATGAAAGTCCATAAACAAGACACTCCACGGAGCACCAGAGTGACAGAATTTTGGCTCCAAGATTGAGGCCGTTTGGCTGGTATTGGAAATCCATATAACATCCTTTCCTCTTGGCATCTGCTACTTTGAGAAGGTTCAGTTCATTACAATAACAAATTCCAGCTCAGCCTGATTGCAGTCTGGGGCCCCTTGGATGGATGGCCTTGCTGGAGCATCCTCCAGCTTGGTCTCACACTGCTGGGTGCTGCAAGACAAGGCTTCTGTGGTCATTTGTCACTCCCTGACTCCAGGCAGGGTACATGTGCTGATTTCTAGTTAATGCAGGTGATCTTTGTAGCCTTTCTGATCAATCCAACCTAATTAAAGGAGTAATTCCCTGGTTTTAGGGCCAATTTGCTTTTCCAAGATGGTGTGAATGCCTGCAGCTCGACTAATAATGAGGTAGCATCTTAGAGCCAATTAAGTGAAAATGAATCAGTAGAGCCCATTAGACTTGGTAGAGTTCAATAAGAAATGGGGCAGGTGAATTTTTCCTTGTTAGGAACTCTGGTTTCTTATGGAAAGTTAGAAAACTTACAGCAGCTTCTCATAGAGGAATGTCAGACTCTGAGTTCCCAAAATCTGTCCTTCTCTTCAGACAGCAAACTGATGGCTTCCTAGAACAGCTGTGCTTCCCAGAGGTTAGGGATTCAGCACAACCTATATGAAATGTATTTCTGGATGTTATTTTAGTGAATATTCTTGCAGATCAGCCCTCATCCATGAAAAGATTCTATTAATAAAACCAGCTGTGGAATAGGAAGGGAGAATGGTGTTATTAGTGACTGCAAAGTGCTTTCAAAGCACTATTCGTCATCCAAATAATTTACTAAATGGTTTCTGAGAAGAACTATTAATTAACTGGCAAGAATGAGCCACATTAACATTTGTTTATTGCACTATGTCTGTTGGCCTCGTGGGTTTGGACCAGAGGAGAAATTATCACAGAGGGGCAAATTTTAGCTGTGCCCTCCATGGACAGAATATCTCAGTGATTCACACTGTGAAAGGTGGTTGGAATTAAGGCCAGATGTGAAGCTGTGGTGCTTTAGCTGTTTGAGACTCAGTTCTGCCCTCCTGTCCTGCCTGACTCCCAGCCCTCAGGACAAAAACTTCAGTGGCTGTACGTTAATTAGATATTTAATACTGTGCAAATCAATTTGATGAGAAGAAAGAACACATTATCAATGTAATTTAAAATCTGCATTTGTTTTTCTCGTCTGAAGTGGGACAGATTCGGAACATTGATTCATTCTGTAATTTGGTTTTTCTCTATTGAAAAGTGCATTTCAATAATCACTATGATGTAGAAGAAAAAAGAATCAAGGGGGTTTTTTTTTTCAGTCCTTCTCTCCTCTCTGCTTTATTCAGACTTACCTGTGTTTCTACCTCATCTTTGCCTCTCTGTGCAAATCATTAGGGTTTGTTCATTCAAAGGCAGTGAGATGTACTGGAATTGGAGAAACACATGTCAAGCCTGAATTTGTTCTTGCATCCAGGTCATCACTAGAACAAGATGAACCAACTTGCTTTTCAGTTTCCCCTGTGATGTGAGGGAACAAAGAACAAAAAGTGTGTTGTGTTTACCTGGATGCTAAAAAAACTGACCACACAGTGGCAGCCTTCGTTGCTGTAACTCAGCCTGTTCAGAGGGGGTTAGAAAGGCAATGGGTGAGTTAGAAAAGGCTGCTTGAAATATCAGTGTCAGCCTGTAAGATAAGCCTTGGGCTCAATCCTCCAGTTCTTTCAGTGTGGGATATCCATGAAGTCATTAGGTGGATTTTCTCAGCATGTGCTGTGTCATCTGCACTGCTCTTTTTCCACAAAGGGGAAAAAGCTAATTGAATGACTCAGATATGTGAACAGAGCTGGTGATCATGAATGTCCTACTATTCCTTGTCGTGTGCAAGTGGGAGAAGCTGGTTGTACAGCTGGTGAGCTTCTTAAATAGATCCATGTCGTTGGTTTCAATGAGGAGATCTAAATCAGAGCCTGATGTGACCTTACTTTGCAGGTTAAATTTTCAGTAATACATTACACACTTGTAAGCAGCTGCTGTGGACAACAACTCCAGCCTAGTTGGTCTGGTGAGATGCATGAACCACTGGCAGGACATCTGGGCAGCCATGGTCAGTGCTGAGTCATGTTTGCAGAGTTGTGGGCGTTTAAGTTTTTTTTTGTTTGTTTTTTTTTTTTTTTTTTAATGCTCTACTGGGCCCAGCAGGTTGGCAAAGTGCAAAAGGGTTTTCTATGCCTTTGCTCCAAACATCCTCAGTGATAATGTTTTCCCTCTTGTCTGTTGTCTCTGTGTTTACCAACTCCACTTCAAGATTGCTTTAGATTGCTCCTCCAGCCGACAACAATGCGTTTCACTGCTCAGTGTTTCACTTCAGTGTTTCAAAAGGGTGGCACTAAACTACTTATTCATGTCAACACTGAAGACTAAATCACTTCTCTCACTTACATGTCTGTGACAAATTTCAAAGTGTTTTCAGAATTTGACACATCCTCTCAGTGAAGATGTCAAAGAAACTAATGTCTTGCTGATTTGATTCAGAAAGAGTGAATCAATTCAAAGTGTGAAGGGAACATCTGTGTGCAAAGTTGCCTTAGACTGCTAACCCAGATCTGCCATGTAGAGAGACTTCCACCTCAATTAGAGCTTTCATAGCAGTCCACCATGATTATTTAATTACATGCACTCACTTTGATATCTATTAATTAACCAGTCTTAATTATCTTTGTGTTGAGAAGCCCTAAAGTATCCAAAGGATGCAAAGGAAAAGTTTTTATTGTGCCCTGCACCAAGTGTATTTTCTGTTGTCACAGGGCCACATCTTGGGCTGGTGGGAGAGAACTGGGCTCAGTGACTTTTGCTCATGGATAAAATTATATACCAGACATGAAAAAGAATATCTGAGGACTCTAAAATATTGGTCTGGTAGTGAAGAAAAGAGAACCTTTCCAGAAGGAAGAATTTGCATGACAAAGACTTAAAAAGTGTTTAAAATTTGGTTCTTATCTACCCCCCAAGTCTTAGGCTATGTCTTGTTCTCCTTTTTGGCAATCTCAGGCTTCCTTAAAAACTTTCAAGCATCTGTGAGAGTAAGAAATATGTTAGCCTAACCTCTGGAGACAAGCTTCCATCTAGCATGAGAATCAACTCCAACTTCTGGACTATAAATTTTGTTCTTGCCATTAGAGCTGGGAACCCTCAGCTGAAGAAGATGGACTAAGAAAGAACAACATTCAGACTTTTGAAAAATTGCCTCTGATTTACAGTGGTGACACAAAGCAAAGTATTGAGTTATCAGCACATTCATCACTAGATTTAGTGCAGTATCTCAAGATAACTTTTTTTTTAATGGTGTTACTGTCTGATTTTTGTGAAGCAATCTAATGTTTCTTTTTCATGCACCTCAACTACCCCTTTGTGCAAGTTATTACCCATCACTTCCTCTAGGCTTTTATTTATCTGCCCTGTGTAAACCTGCTGATATTGCATTTTCTTTAACTTCTGGGATATGTCCTAAAACTTGGTTATGGCCAGTGATAAAGGGGTTATGTCCAATTCTCAGCTGACAGATGAGTGTGGTTTCCTTGAAATTGCTAACAAGATGCCACACCAGTTCAGAGTATAAACCAGTAAGCTGTACTGCATCCAGAGGCATGTACCTCTCCAATTTGATTTCTTTCTCAAATGTGTTAAAAAAGCCTTGTGCAAAATGTTTCTGCCTTAGCAAGCTGAAAGCTGTTGATGTTTTTCCAGACATCATCCTTTTAGAGCTGCAATCCTGAAGAAAGCTGAAAGGTGCCAGACTCGCTATTTCTATAGTCATGTACCAGTGAATCAGAACAGCTTGAATTTAGTGCTGGCTTTTTCTGACAGCTTGGAAATGCCTTATGCCATTGGAACTCATGCTCAGTGCCTGTGATTCGCTCCTTCACCTGCTCAGAGGACAAACCTGTCAAGTTCATACCTTGTGCCTGCTGAGATGTGAAATAGGACCTTGTAACACTGATTTTTCCCGTCTGCTTGTTCTTCCTCATGCTCGTGCCTTGAAATTACCCTAATAGCATCTCCCATGCAGCTGACTTAGGGTTTTATTTCCAAATTAAGCCTCCTGTCTGGACTGACCTCTCTTTCCTGATTTAAAGGCCATTTTTGTGAAGGGCTGTGTGATCCAGGACAGGAATTGGACCTGGGTGCTCAAACTGGGTCAGTTCCCAGGTAAGTGGATCAAAAAGAAAATTCGCTGTTCTGAAGAAAATAAAGTCCTTATGGCTTCCATCAAAATGCCAAGAGGCTTTCCATCTTCCAGGGTCAACCTTGGCAGAAGGGGTAGGCTTCCTGATCCTCCTTTATTTTGCAGGGTCTGCTAATAGCAGTATGGGGCCATGTGGACACAAGTAAAGCTGCAGCACTTAAAAAATTGTATTAAAGCAGAGATCAAGGAGGAATTAAGAGAGGGCAAGGAAAGAGGAGTCAGTATGTGGGGACTGAGAAGCCACTTCAAAGGAAAATGTCAGGAAAGAAAATCTGAAGCCACGGCGTTAAATTCTTTCAGTGTCCCTGCATTATCCATCTGCCTGTTGGAGCATCCTCAAGTATTACAGCAGCTGAAACTGCTGAAGGGGAGCAGCGTGAAAAATAATAGAAAAATAATCTCTTTATAAGGAGTGGGGGCTAATGCCCAGAGGCATCTTGACAACAAACAAATAACAAATCCCTTACACAAAGGAGAGGTACTCAAATAAGGCAACAAGCTTCCCTGACACCAAAGCCTGCTGAACAAAGCTTCTCTTGTAAGCCCTGCCCACTTGCTTGCAGTAGATAAATACCGCTAAACCTTTCCAAAAGAAGCTTAAGAAAACTAACAAACAAATCACAAACAAAAAAAAAATTCTATGAACCTGTGATCTTGGCTCTTTGCCCTGTCAAATGCCCAAAACATATTTATTTTGACATGCAGCCAATAGAGACAATTCAGAAGAAAAACGAGGGCCAGGTCCTGTGATAATGTAAATCCTTCTGACTTGATTGCTAGACCAAAAAATCAAGTGGTGTGGAAGCAATAAAGTAATTATAATATTAAATACCATTTTGGCTTTCAGTTTAGTACCTTTCCCTTTCTCTCCTCCTTCCCAAGCACGTAAGCTAGGCATGCATCTGATTTATGGAATGATCGGTAAAAAGGGTGAAATATTCCAGAGGATGTTTGATGACCTGGATATCCAAATCCTGTTGAATTTCCACTTGAAAATTTCCCTGGTAACACTTTGGCTGCAGTTCTGTCAGATCCTCTCTGCAGGGAGCTTACAGTGCTGTAGCACACCTCAGACTTAATTTCATACTTGTGGTGTTACTTGTGGTGAGGTGTTTGTTCAATTGGAATGATCTGGAAGTTAGCACTGTGCCACTTTCCCTCAATCAAAAACATTGTGGAAGGACGCCAGGAGTATGTGTATGTATGACCCAAAAATATATATAAACCATATCCTAAAATTATATATTTTTTGAATGTGATCTTTAATATTTGGTATCAAAATATGTGTAGCCACATGTCATTTTAATGAGTGGGAGTGAAACAGGCTCACAAAATTTAAATGGTGTCAGATCACCTGTAACCTATTTGCCTTCTTGATGATTCACATGTAGTAATAGGATTCAAGTATAAAAATAACAGTAGAAAAAAATAAAATAAAGAATCCTTTATATTAAAATTTTCCAACCTGATTTTCTGGGTAGGAGAACACAGTGCTTGTGTTTGTTGGTTTTTTTGTTAAATAGGTTGAGGAAGCTTTAGGATGTGCACCAGCCAGATTTCTGAGCAGAGCCAAACTTTTACTGCATCCCTGGGGCTTTGCCATCAGTGAAGCACTTGTGCAAGTGCCCTTGATGTCACCAGTGCCTGGTTAAGGTCAGCCCATGCTGAAGGGCTTTGCTGCAGGAGCTGAATGCAGGTGAGCTGTTCTGTCTTAGCCTGAAAAATGAGTGCCTCAAACCAAACAGTGACATTTGAAAAGTGATGTAGCATTGATTCTCACAAAGACACCACGAGGAAATCTGTGAGAAAGCAGCAGGGAGCTGCTCAAGCCAACGTGGTTCTCCACTGAAAATTAACAACAGTAAGGAAGGGGACTCTGGCTGGGAGGGAGGAAGAAATACCAAATCTATTTTTCAGATTGGGAAGTGGTATTAAATAGGAACACCAGCTCCATGGCTGTCTCTTTCCTCAGACAAAAACTGTACTTTTAGGGGAGCCCCTGCCTTTGTTTCATCAGTTTTCTCCATTTGTCTTTGAGGCCAGCGAGTGCTCTGAGGTTAGGAGCTGCTTTGCTCTCCGTGTGTTTACAGTGCAATGATGCCCTCGTGTGATGCTGTACTGCCAGGAGTGATGGTGTGAACCAATGCACCTTCTGAAATGCAGAACACTTAGAGCTTGGGCTCTTCACTGGGGCTCAAATCACCAAATGCTGCCTCTGCTTTGCTTCTTTTGAATGCCTTGAAGGAGTTGCAAAAGCTCTGTCCAAACAGGAATGAACTTTGATAAGCAGGGTGGGTCATGTACTCCCCTCTGACTTAGTGGCACTGGCTTTAAGAGCTCATCTAAGATGAAAGATCCCAATCATTTTAAGCAACAGGTTCATGAGAGACTCCTCCTTCTGTTACAGAAGCATTCCTGAGAAACAAGGGCATTAATATTTGATTCTCATATCCTATGCTATTGGAACTGCAGAACTGTAAGGAACTGCTGAGAAGTCAATCAGATTTGTCTTCTGATGAATTTCACAAAAGCTGGGTTTTTTTGTAACATTGTCTTCAGTAGATAGGCTGAGCAGGGCTGTATTTTGAATTCTGTCAGGCAAAACTCTGGTCAGTTTGTGGCAGTTTTCTCTAAAAAGCTTTTTCTTGCTCTGTTTTCTTTAAAACATTTTTTCTTTTCAGGCAGCAAAATACTTTACCTGCATTGCTACAGCCATTTCTTATGGACGTGGCCACTCTTCTCTTTTGAAGCATCCTTCAGGTTATATCAGAACAATAAGAAATCTGGGTTGTTTCTAGGTCTTTCAGCCACGATTTTTGTTTAAATTCCTATGTGGTGTCTTTGTTGTGCACTTGGCAGAGCCAGGAGACTGGATTCTCACCCATGGTATTTATATCTCTGCATTGTAATGTCACTCTGTAGTGCCAAGATGTGTGAGTGGATGAAAAGAAAAGGTATTCAATGGGATCTTAGTTTCTAAATGCCAGGTACAAAAGATTTCCAAAGTGCTGCAGTGGAAGAAGGAAACAGTAGTAGTAAAACAGACAGGGAGTCATGCATTCAATAGCTGAAGTCACAGAAAGAATATATTTCATTAGTTGGCATATATGCAGAGAAAATGTATGAAGTTTTTGAGCTCAGAGACCTTTGTTCAATTTTTTTTCATCCCTAAACCACATAGTTACAACATCACTACAGCATCATTTTACAGCAGGGGTGAAACTTGTTTTGTATCATTCAGCTGAAGGAAATGAAAGTGGTGTTTTCTGTAAAATTTTACAGAATTTAAAAGCAGCCTGGGGCTGCTTTTAAAGAGTGTAAACAGAAATATCAGATCTTGTTTTCCTGACTCCACTGCATATTTGTCTGAGCATCAGTTCTGTGGTGTGGCAAGACTGATACAGGAGGTACCCAGAGAGGAGGCAGTGCCTCAGTGGGCAGTGCTGGTGTCCCCAGTGGGTTTGAGGAGCTGCTTCCCTCCTCAGCAGCAAGCCCTGACATGGTCTGCTGTCCCACACTGTCACTCTTGGGACTGCTAATTGCACTCCCCAGGCTCCCTGACTGCTGCCTGTCAGTGCTGAAAACACGGCTGGCAGCAATGGGATGACCACGTCGATGGTTTCTTGGGCTAAAAGCTCTACAAGGCTTTCAGAAAGAGAAAAATAGAGCAGTGTCACGTACCTACTCCATCCTCAGTACCTTCAGATCCTCACTTGAAAATTTCATAGCTGACAAATGCTGCTGCAGACATTTCAGCAAATACAGTGTGTGGTTCTTAGAAGGGCTTTTATCATTTTAAAGCCGTGATGTTTCTCTCGTTTTTTCTCCTCTTTTCTTTCACTTTCACAAAGCAGATGCTTTATGTTTATAGGTTGGGTTTCTGTATTTCAGCTGATGAAAATGCATTTTGTTTCTTTCTGTGTGAGTGCAGTAGTTGCCTGACAGTGTGCCAGTGCTACTGATCACCTCACTAATGGCACAGCCGAGCACTCCCAGTGCTTCTGTGTCTGCAGGTACATTTTCCACACCAACAGATGGGCCAAACTAATATACCTGTGAGTGCTGAAACCTACCCCAGGTGCTAAGGTTACCCAGGGGACCAGCAGGCAGCTGGGGTGTAAATGCTTTGGTTCTTTCCAGGGTGGGAAAAAGGCAAGGGAATCTGGCAATTAAATAATTTCTCCTTCAAGCTTCACTGAATTTCTTCTTCTGACCTACTTGAGAGTCAAGTTTTGCTCTTCCAGAACCTGATGCCACTTTTCATTTTGCTTAGAGAAACACTGAAGAAGGCAGAGGATCACCCTGATGCTAACCTTTGTACTGACAGGGCTTATTCTGTGGCTGAAAATGATGAAAGCTGTATATACACTGCAATATTCACTGTATATAAACAGTTTAAATTGCTGCCCTTAAAGATCAAAGATTTGAAGAAGTACAATTTTACTTCATTCTTGGTGTAGATATCATCCATTGCAGACATAAAATACTGGTTTGTCCTAACATGTGTCTTGTTCAAATTGCTGGGAGTAGTAACCACTTCATAGATGACACTTCAGTTAGGGCACAATTATATTTAATGGCATGTCCCCTTCCACTGGTGATGAAAAGGGGTCACTCTGCTCAGCCAGCATCTTCTTGCTGTTGCTAAATTGGGAAATAACTGCAGGTGGCTAAAAGGAGATGAATTAATTTATTCTAAGGAGCCCCAAATCTGCTATATGCAAACCAAGGCACACCAATCATCAGGGATGTCTGGAGGACCTTCACTCTAAGTCAGCACAGAAAGTCCTGCCTAAATATCTGTGAGCAAACTGTCAGTATTTGAAAACTCCTATGTTGTTTTGTTAAAAAAAAACAAAAAAAAGAACCCCCAGGGTCTTTTAATCGCTGTGTACTTTTTCAGCTTCTGATTCTCCTGTGTCTTCAGCAGAAGGCAGTTTTATTATCTGCCCTTTACATGGAGAACACTGAGGTTTGGGGTGTCTACTTCAAATACTCTGCTTTTGGCAGAACCAAGGATTCCAGCCAGCTCTGCTTCTCAGGCTCACAGAAATGCCCTACCCACAAGGTTATGCTGTCTTCTTACATATGTATATTATGCATAGTCAATACCCATGAAATCAGTACCTGAATTTTCCACAGTCTCTTTATCATCCCGAAACACATTTTTTTC
Organism: Lichenostomus cassidix; assembly: GCF_008360975.1. NCBI lineage: Eukaryota > Metazoa > Chordata > Aves > Passeriformes > Meliphagidae > Lichenostomus > Lichenostomus cassidix. The sequence goes on along the minus strand of NC_139496.1, from coordinate 5,608,150 downwards.
AGCTTCTTGCTTTAGAAAACACACTTTATTTTGGCTTCTTTCATAGTTTCTATTAGAAGTAGTCATGGTTTGATATTAATGTTTGCAGTGCTTTTGACACAGTCTAAAGCATGAATATCTGAAACCAGCTCTGCTTTGTATATTTTGTCAGCAGTTTAATGTCATTTCTCTTGCTGAGCAAGTGAATTTGTTCAGAATACAAAACTACTGTAATTTAAGAAAAAAACCCAACCCTGCCTCCTGTGCAGCAACTTGCAGATGTGAAATATCAGAGAAGTGAAACAAGGCAGGGTTGGGGGTTTTTTCCATTTGTTGATTAGTACATTTTTTGCCAACTTAGCCTACTTTTGCTAAGCTCATCTCTTTTAAAAAAATTGTTCCAAACATATCACATTTATCAAATATTGTTTGATTACTGTTACTTTGGTTGTTGGGTTGTTGTTTGTTGTTTTCTGGTCAGACTCAGAATGCCCTTCAATGATTAAATGCCATTTCTGAATAACAAATTAACCATGCTATCCACATAGGGAACTCAGAATTCATCAAAACAAACGATGAGGACTGTTACTTGTCATTTGAAATTGTGTAATCACAGCTCTGCTGAGTTGTATTTTGATTAAGTGGAAGATGATTACAGAGATCCGTCTCGCAGAGATGCAAGAGCACCCAGGGCAGATTTAATTCCATTCCCATATAATAGAGATTTCTGAGCACAATTTTAACTTCCCACTCAGGTCAGGGAAAATGCTCAAAACTGTGCATGTGTTGAAGGCTGTGCACCCATCTGTTTCTTCATTTTTCTTTTCCAAATGGAGAAATGGATGATGGAGCAGAATGTGGACAGGAGGGAACATTCACAAATGTTGTTACTGTAGTATAAAGCACAGACTTCTGATCCTCAGCCAAGACTGAATATCTCAGGCCCACAGATTGATTTCTTCAAGTTGTAGTATTGAGAGCTGGAGTGAAGAACCAGAGCTGGCATTTTCCAGTGTGGTTTAGATAACAGCCTGCTGTTCAGAATTAGCCTTGGAAGCAGTCAGAGGTTAGAATTGAAGCAGTTTTCTATCCAGAATGAGGTCACTCAGAGGTCCCTACTTCTCTACAGTCATTATGACATCGAGGACTTTTTCTTCAAACCCTGAGTTTCAGCTGAGAAACTGAGAAATGAAGTTAAAGTCTATTATCTGTAATGTTTCCCTTGTAGAATGTGATCTTGCTCTACAATACTTCTCCATAAGATAAAAATAGTGTAAAAATTTCATTTTAATGTTCAGTTTATTTAAGGTAAGTTTAGTAACTTGCAGCCTCTCCCTACAAAGCTGAGCACAGTGTCTGAACTACTGCAAGAGGTCTGTAAGACAAATTGCAGAAACATTACCACTATTTTTGTTAGCAACGGGGTCTTTTTCCTTTTTATATGCTGAAATCACAAAGGATTCCCAGGTCCAGTTGTGATAACAGATCAGGTGGCAGGAGAGGATCACAAAAGCTATTCCTATAGCCAGCTGCTGCCTTTAGATATAGTTTCAGAGTAACTTCACCACAGTCAAGAAGTCAATGTAAATTTACAGCAGCCAAACTGAAAGTACAGGTTAGTCTTGTTATAGGAATGTTGCCAAAAGGGAAAAGGAAGCAGAGGATCTAGACTGTATGTCAATAATGCATTGTTGGGCACCCTTGCTGCAGAGCATCAAAAGGAGAGCACTGAAGCAGCTTTAAATGTACAGAAGTGTGGGTGATCAAGCTATGGGCATTTTCTCAGGTGAGGAAGCTTTTTACCCTCTGTGGCTCTTGATGTTGTCTGGGAAATATTCCTTAGGATTTTGTGAAAGAGAGACAAATTGTTACAGTGCATCAGACTAGGTACATAATGGAAAATTTTACTTGCACAAAAGACTGATATAATTCACTTATGGCTGGGGTACTTGTGAGTTATTGGGCTTTCAGATGTGAGAAATAACCCTCATAAGTCATTGCTGCTATTGTGACCCATCCTCTTTTCCTTTACACACAGTTTTTCTTCCTTACCCTCCTAGCTGAAGCATATTACAATTATTTGATTAGATCTGTTACATGCTGCTCTATGGAGCAAAATGATGAGAGTGTTCTCCCAAGTGAAGTTGTGTTTTCAAGCATGCCAATTTCCTCCTGGGGTTACTTATGCTATTCTCAGTTTAAATAAAATCCAAAAATCATCTCTTTGCAGAATTTTGGTACTCAATATCTAAGTGCTCCACAAAGTTCTTGCAAGATTAACTCTCATTTTTCACATGCCAGCTCTTTCAGGCTTCAGCTGACCCAGAAAGGTGAAAGACTGTTTCTGTGCCTTTTCCAGGCTCAATGTTGTTTGGGAAGTTCACCCAAAGCAAACCTGTCAGTGGGACAGGAGCTCTCCTTGTCCCCTCACTGGACTTCAGTGCATTTTGACTTTCCCTCCTTTTCCACAGCAGAGCACTGCAGGGAGTTATGTCTGTTGTGACCAGATTATTAATTCTTCACTGATTCACATTGCTACAGCTTTGCCAAATCTGGCTGGTCAATCAGATTGTCCCAGCTGGTTTTGTGAGGTCTCTGATGCTCTCTCCCAAGTGTCAGACACACCCAAGGCTGCTGCTCACAGACACAGAGCTTTTCTCCCTCAAGCATTTTTGCCTTGATTTCATTAGCGAAAGGCTGTGCTTCGAAATGTGCCACTTTCTTCATAAAGTTTATTAGGTATTAAATTGTTTTATTGGGTATAAAATTGGTTGAGAACATTACATCCCAGGCTACTGTAGCTGTAAAAATTTCAGTGGCAATTCGTGAGATTGGTGGGAAATTAGAGACGGCAAGACTTCCTAGGTAAATCAAAAAAAGGAAAACCCACCCACACTGTATGTACTGCCTGGGGAGATGACTGCTAATGAGGTAAGTGTGATGTACAGCTCTGCTATGAAAATTACATAAGTTGGAAAGACAGCAGGCTCTTCAGCAGGTCTCCTCATGGGTGTTTTCAGGAGCACATTTACTTGTTCAACTTGGAGTTAAAAGGAGCTTTTAAACTCCAGAGAAGCACTGCAGTGAGCAGGAGCGACAGCCTAAGCAGGTTGAGGTATTGGCGGTGAATTGTTAACAAGCCAAAAACCTACAAGGCACTTAACCAGGCATTTAATTTTAACTGTGTGACTGGTCCTGCTCCAGTCAATGGAGAACACAGAGCCGTGCAGTTAGGCAAGCAGTCAAGTGCTTGGCTGGATCTGGAACTACAGGCAGTTGCAAATTGCTTTCCTGCCCTCAGTGCAGCCATTCTGCAGCAGCAGCCAAGGCAGGAAGGGATTTCCTAATGATCTCGAGGGATAGAAGGGATTTGTTCTCAAACGTTTTCCGAATGTCGGCAGACAAAGGCAAAATGCAGTCTGATGGTTAAACATGGAAAGCAGTTTGGAAGTAAAGGCCAAGTTGAGATAATCCACCCAGGGATACAGGGAAAGTCCTGACATCTGCCTGGGGCAGTGACATCTCAGAGTCCTGGGAGGTGACTTTGCTCTGCTGGTCACGGCGGGTGGATTGGAGAGCTCAATCCACTCCTCACTTCACCTGTCCTTTTCCCAGTAACTCTGCTGCTAGCTTTTTCTCACCTTTTTTACATTGTTGTTTTTTACCTAACATTGTTTGACAACTGTCCTAAGGGCTAGCTTCAAAATAAAATTTCCTTTTTCTATTTGAGGAGGACATTGACAGAACATTTGCTGCTGAGGTGTTGTCACACAGCATGCTCAGTTCTGGCCATGGTTAGCCCTGTTCAGTAATAGCTGTTACTTGCTGCCTACTCTTGAGGTTATTAATATAAATGTGTGTTCCATGACTGTTCTGCTCTCAAGTGCAGTAAGTTTGTTCTGCTTGCTAACTTTTGGGTTGCTGCACATCCTTAGTCATGACAAGCAGAGGAAGACATTGTTCTTTTGTGTCTTGGATTACCAGAAATTGATGCACTGTGCATTCATTATTTTTCAGCTCATGAAGGAGTTATTATTCTCCACCTGTACCTCTTGCCCTGTAACTGCAGTAATTGTAGCATGAGGAATTTAAGGAAAGAAATATTATTTGAAGAAATTCTAAATTCTACATCAAAGGATCATTAGGGTGAATTTAGCCCAGTCTAGGAAGCCTACCTGATTAATTTTTAAAACATGAAAGTTTTATATAATTTATAAACATTGGAGAAGTAAAATTTGCCAATTGATGGACTTTCTTGTGAGCTATGATATATTCTTCCTCCTTAATACTTTGTGAATTTGATATATAAGGTCAAATTCCCCAACTTCTATCAGGTTTCATTAATTAAAGTGGCTAACGAAGGGCCAAGATACTGACCCAGCAGCTTACACAGAGAGCTCCATCATTGCTGTTTGAGGTTTTTGGTAGGTTTTAGAAGATGCCTACTCTGACTGCAAAAATCCTCAAAGTAGTAGAGAATTTGCCACAGTGGGCCAGTAAGCTGTTCAATGTTTAATTATCTTTGTTGTTTAAAATGCTCCAATTTACTCTGAAGTCAGGACTTCTCTAGCATTATCTACCAATTATTAGATTTCATTATGTCTTCTGCTGCATTAAAGAGCTTGAACCAGGAATTTCTTCCCATGCAGCTGCTTATTAAACTGTCTTGGGAAATAGATTTGGCTTCTTACATCTCACTGTATTGAGCATTTTGGAGGTTTAAAAATACACTTATTTAGGAGGAACACAAGTGAAATACACTTGATTTGTCAGAGGAAGACAAGGACCTTTTCTTGGTCCATTTGCACAAGCTTGAGCAAGTTTGAACACTAATAAAAATAGAATAAGAGAGGTGAGAAAGACTGGGTTGCAGACTAATTTTGAAATACTGAGCAGAACTGATGTTTTCCAGCCAGAAATCCTGCAGAGATCTGCTAATGAGTAATAGCTCCCTGCTTGTTCCATGCAGAGCCCAGAGACTGACCATAGCTGGTGATGTTAGAGTAATACTTTGGGTAAAGATTCCAAAAAATTGGAAAACCTGAGTTCAGTTTTTCTGTCTCTGCTGTAGGTTCAGATTTGACTTTGAATGAGACATTCTATTTCTGTATATTCAATTTTATCCCTATGGCAAATGGGAGGAAATATTTCTTTCTCTCCATGTCCATCTTTCAGAGGATGAAATGCTCCTGGTATTTCAATCTGCATGTGGAGCATCTGGATGTAATTGAGGCTTCCATAACTGCTGCCACATTACCAGCCACACTACTCCTCTTTTAAAAAACAGAAATTCACCCTTTTACAGGTCCATGCCACCATAAATTACAGTCAGGCATTTTGTTTCCAGCAAAGCTGTGAAAAAAATATATTGTCTGCTCTTCGTCTTCATTCTGAAGCAGAGATTACCACTTGCTTAAACCTCAGCTGCATGCTTAGCCTTCCCAAATCTGTCCAAATGATGCAATATCTTATTATTGTTTAAACTAGATTGTATCATTTTGAGTTAAAATTTTCCCAATTTAAGGAGCTTTTGCACAGCCAGCAGGGATGGGGGAGTATGGAAGGCAGGAATGAAGCAGGACTGGCACAAACACCTCTGGGGTAAGGACTTTACTTGGCCCGGCCAAAAAAACCAACCAGTTTAGTCTGAGCAACGAACACAAGCAGCCACAAAGCCCTTCCTGCTGCTGTGGTACAGAATACTTGAATTATTCTTTTAAACACAGCATCCCTCATGTAAAACTGGGATTGCTCAGCACAGTTCAGCCCTAGAGCAGAGGCTGTTGCCAGAGCTGGCTGGCAGAAGGTGACAGAAACAGGGGAAATGGGGAAAGGAAATAGTTGTTGTCGTCACCTGACAGAGCAGATGATAAGGCTGGAATCCTCTGAAAACAGCAGTGGTGGAAGCAGCAGAGCATGTAAACATTGACACAGGGCAACAAGGCAGGATTTTGATAGAGTGGACACTGTAGTTAGAGCTGGTGAAGAAATCCCTGGGGGCCTTGACTGTGGTTATTGCTTTTGTCTTATTTTATCTCTGTAGAGGTATTAGCTGCTTGTGACAGCCTGGGTCTGAGAGAAGATGGAAAGAGATTATTTAGAGACAAGAGGACAGACAAGTGGGTTGTATTCCATGTTACTCACAGCAAACGTGCTCCAGGGCAAAATTAAATGAACTGCAAGTCCAGAAAAGTGCCTTCATAAAAATGATGTAAAGCTATATTTTTTCCAAAATTTCTTATAGATGATAGGCAAAGCAATGCAGCCCCTGTAATTGTTTTGTTCGTTTGTGGTTTTTTTTTAATCATCCATCCCATTTTACCAGAAAAGCTTTTTTTTTTTTTTTTTTTTGGACAGAATTGTATTTAGGTTGAATAGAAAAGATTCTTGATTATTTCTTTGGCAGCCCAGAATGTTTACAACAAAGGCTCCACAAATAAATAGTTGGATGAAACCTGGAGCTCGGTAAATGAAGAGTGCTTGTGACCCAGCAGGGATAAAACACATCAGCCATGTGATGAAAGAATTACTTAACCCTGTGGCACTGTCTCTTTCAGCTCCTGGAAATTCAGATTTTAATGAAGCAAAGTAGTATTTAATGATTACTGCCATTCTACAGAAACAAAAAATTACTGGAGTAACACAGGAGTTGTTTTTATGTTTTTATTTTATCCAAGCTGAAGTGTATATTCTGAAGTAAAAGAACATAAAATGCTGTGGGTCACTATGTAAGCTCTATATTTATTATAATGCAATCTTTTTCTGGCCATATCTGAAATGCTTTTAAGGTCAGTCTTGTGCTGATACAAGTGAAGAATTGTGATGAATGGCTAAATTAGGGAAGTTGTGAAAAGGCAAAAGGTAAATGTTAATGCCTCCTTTGTAATCAACTAATGATCTTTTTGTCTATAATGGGACATTAATTTGCCAAATAATTCATCTGAGAAAGAATACAGGCTTGGCAAGGAGATATATCTAAGTTCATGTGTTGAGAAAGGAGAAGCCATTACATTACATTACATCCTCAAAAAGGTTATTTTCAGATGTTGTTGAAACAAAATATTTTGCTGGATCTGAAATGAACTTTTATTCTGTACTTTGAGTTGTCAACACCTTGAAATGTCAAGCACAGTTTTGGTTCAATTTGAAACTATATCTCTCTATATATTTAACTTCTAGAAATCTCTTGCAAACAAAGAACATCCCTTATTTGCTCAGCACTTTTATAAAATGGGACACTATCTTCCCAATAAGCTGAAGCTAATATTTGCAGTGTTCAACTGTGAGGACACTTCTAGCTCTTGGGAAAAATACTGCCAAATGTATGTGTGTATTTTCCCATCCTTCTGCTAGATGGAATGTGGCCTAGGTAATTTAAAGAATAAAAACATGCCTAGCAAAGTCTTTTATATGTCACCATCGATAAACTACTGTTGGTTTCATTATACAACACACAACCAAACAACAGCAACAAAAAAATCACCAAACAAAAGAATTTGTCAACTAAAGCAAACCTTAATCTAAATCTTTGTAAATGGGAGTAACTGCTCCTGAACAAATGACATGAAAAGAGCCAGTAAAAGGCTGTGTCTGGTGATACACCTCACTTCAAATTTCCCTGGAGAGGCAACAAGTCTACAAATGTGACAGCCTACTTTGCAGTCCTGGAATTTGGAGATGCTTTAGGGAGCTGTCCATCAAAATCACAAACAGCCTTTTTCTTTTGTCTTTTACCCAAATTGCATCCCCTTACCAGCTCTTTAGGTGATGTACAAAATAGCTTAGTTTGTCAGTCACTTCACAGCCTGTGATTAACGTTAATATCTGTCCATTAATAGCAGCAATAAAGCATTTAACAGAGTGAATCACTAGGACATAATAGCACTTTCTTCTGTTAAAGTTCCTTTCCTCTGTCTTTTTGCTTTTTCTCTGAGGTACCCAAAAACCATTCCAGACAGGTGCTGTCTGACAGTCAGAAAGGTAAAGTCAAAGCATGTTGTTAACAGTCTCACCAGAGGGGTTTTTACATTTTTTCATGTTCTCTTTGCAGCTCAGAGAGCTGCCAAGGCAAGTGCTGCCTGGGCAAAAGGGCAGTGCAGGCAGAGGCATTTTTCAAGCCTCAGACATGTTTCAAATCTCCCATTCCAGTCATTTATGGGCATTGCCCCTCCTTTGGCACCTTCCCATAGCCCTGGGAGGAGAATATTAATCATGGGTTAGTCATCCCCAGTAAGTAAGCATTCCCAGTGAAAGCTGTGCTCACCCACATCTGCATCTGATGTTTATGGAGGATTTGGCACTCACTGTGTAAAACAGGACGTCAGCTGAATTCAGCAATCATGTGTTGTTTTGGTGAGCAGGTGCTCCAGATGAACTTGGCCATTATAAGCAGGTGATGATTTGTGAGGTTTTTAGCATAAATTGCATGTTTAGTTTGCTGAGCTGATTTAGAATGGGTGTGTGGGAAGGGATGCCTGGAATTATTCTAATGGTTTGTTAGTACTTCTGCTGGCAAACTGATCTTTTTCTTATTGCTCACCTCAGCTATTTTATCAGTGATCCTCCTAGAGATCAGTTTTGGGTACAAATTCTGGAGTTCTGCTGTTCAGAGCACAGGAGAGGATTCTTTAATGTGGTGTCACCAGGCTGGCTGGGCTCTGCTCCTGTGAGGGATGAGGGATAAATTCACACCATTCCTTACAGCAGGATTATCTCTGCTGTAGGCTTCAAGCACCAAGACTTAGTAAGATTTATAGAACTATTAAGGAGGAGCTATCAGGTACATCTCCTGGATGATCATATTCACCATTCTGTGTTCCTACAACTGCTCCCTGGGAAGGTCACAGAGGAGGAACAAGATGGAATTAATGCTTTGAAAAACAGGAGTGCCCCCCTCCTCCTCAGCACTTGTGCAGGTCACAGCTGCCAGGTGAGAATTTAAAGAGCACTAACAAGAGATGGAAACAGCCACAGCACCCTGACTGCTGAGCATCCACCATGAGGATAGTAGCTCTCCTCATTTTTGCTCATTTTCCCCATTTTTGCCTCTCTTTCTTTCCTTTTTAGTCCTGTCAGCACTGCCCTGGAGGTTGTTATGAAGCAGGGCTGTGGAGAACTCACACCTCTCATCTTGTGTCTCTTCCTTAGAGGTTCTGGTGAGTGAACAGCTCTGCTGGTGAAGCCTCCCTGCTGCCTGGGTGCCTCAGGTGCCAAGGCTTGAGCAAATCAAACCTTTTGTCCATCAGCCACCAAGCAGCCAAGGGACAAATGTGCCTCATCTGTGATGGCTTTGTAACGTGGCCTCTGAGCTCTGTTAGTGCTCCTTGTAACCATGTTCAAGGCTGAATTGAAGCTGAGACACCAGATGTTTTCGTGGTCTAAAATATTAGTAATTAATCTGAATTTGTACTCTTCCTGCTATGGAAGAAGCTTTTTACTTTAATAGCTTTTCTTTTTTGAAAATGTTATTCTAAGTAGATCAGCATGCTGAAATTTGCATCGTAAAAGATTGTTTTGGAACAAAGCAGGATCTAATGAGCATATAGTAAATCCCTTGGCTCTGCAGCAGAGCCACAATAAGCATAATAGCTCTCACTGAATGAATCCCTTGCAGCCTAAAAGCTTTTTTCTTTAAAATGAAATAGCAACCCTGCAGGATTTAGTGTAGACAATATGCAAAGATCATTTAAGGGTCTGCTGTGGAAAGAGAAAACAAATGAGGATGACTCCACTTAGGGTCCTTTGAAAAGACCCTTTGTGATCACTTCATTAGTCAGTCTGTTTCAATATTTTCTTATTCAAGAATGACTTTATTCTAATTGAAGCATCAATAAATTCCACTCTTTATTCTTCCTCCCTGTGGTCTCAGCTAAAATGTCAGGAAGCATTTTATCACTTTTCAGCCTTCTTACTGAAGGCTGAGCACACAGTAAGTATTATTTCATTACCAAAAGACTGAAAGTGCAAACTACTGGTATTGCAGAGTAAAGCTGAGAACTCACTTTGAAGGAAAAAAAAAAAGTTGAACAATTTTACTTTTTACTTTCACCCTGGCTTAGCTTAGGTAACAATTGAAGGGAGATGCTGTTGGAGGGTTAGTCTTGTGCTCTTCAAGAGATTTCATGTCAATACCTATATGTCAACCAAGGCATCCCTACTCTGAGCTAAGGTATTCTTGCTGATCTTCTCCTGGCATCTGACAGAGATCAAACATGGTCTGGAGATTGCTGCCATGCTCAGCTGATCCAATCTTGAGCCTCTCTGAAGCAGTGAGTGTCCTGTTCTTGTGCTCATTGCCTGCTGGGCTGGTGCAGGTTAATAAAGCACTGGCTGGCAAAAGAGGTATTTTCCTAAGAACTTAAATGTTGCAGGAGCTCAGCTGCAGATTTTCTCCAGTAAGCTTAGTGTACACAAGACTTTATCCCTTGCTGGGGTTTGAATTTAGAGGGAGATTTGCTCTATAGTCTGTTGGGATAAGTGAGGAGAAACAACCTAAAGCAATCCCATGAAGGATAAGTGAGGAACAAGAAAAACAGGCTGGTCTTTAATGCTGTTTCATGTATCCCATATAAGTTGTATTTTCCAAGGCCAATTTGCTGAGTTTTAACAGTTACAGTACAAACAGTAGCTGTGCTGACATATTTACAGAAATGACTGACAGTGATTCTGTTGGTTTGGGGAAAAGTTGAGTAAACTTGTAAGAAAGCAGAAAATTATTCTCATCAAATGCATTCTTAAAGAATACGTTATGAGAAGCATCTGCCTGGCACAATTAGCAAAGTACATTAGAGATACCAAATTTCATTTGCTTTATAGAGGAAAAATGATTTGTGCTTGCAAAACACAACATATATGTGTACCAGACCAGAAGAAGAGATCTGCAGCCTCTTTCAGTCTTGAGGAGAGTTCAGAGAAAATAGAGTTATTGTGTCTGGTCTGTGAAATTTGAAGCTTTGCCTCAAAGCAATCTCTTTCCTATGCCTGTCATTTATGTGATAGGAGCTGTTAACATCTCCTGGAGCATTTTGAGGCGCCAACATTGATTAATTTGCTAAGAAAAACAAGCCTTGGAAAATTAAAACCTTGCTCTTAGGCTGTCGTTTCTCCCTTCTCCCATTCCTCAATGCTCCCTGCTGCCCTCCTGAGCAGTGATGTCAGGGAGATTGGAGCAGGGGGGATTTGTCCAGCATCACTGATCTTCCCTAGTGGGAAACAAGGATTCCTGAAGCACCAGCACCTTTTGGAGTTTGGGATATTTCACTCTTTGCTGCTTGAAGTCCCTGTGTAAAGCCCAGCAGTGTGCAGGGTCAGGCTGCTCTTCTTACCCTGAAGGATTTTTGCAATTTCCATCCCCCATCAGCAGGACATTTCAGAGAGTCTGGAATTCTCCTTGCAGAAGGGAGATCTGCTTGACATATCAAATAATTCGCTTCTTCCCCAGACTTGCTTTTTTCAAAGGTGCCTTACCCTTTGTGAAAGTTGTGCCAAATATGGGTTTATAGAGATCAGATTAGTGGTTGAAGCATATGGGGCATTTTAAATATCATTTTAAATCCTATCTCCTCCCTTGCATAGCAGCCAGTCTGTTAATTTATCAGCCCCAGTTCTTTACACACCAAGTTTATCTTTACAGCAAGATAGCAGTTGCTGAGTGCCAGTTTCTCTAGAACATGTTTCAATTTCTTCATGCTTATCTATTTCCCTCTCTAAGAGGGTTAACAGAAGGGTTTTATCTTCTCGCTGTTGTCACATCTGAGATCTTAACTGGCTTGAGGTTCTGCGTAACCTCTAAGAAACATGTGAAGGACAGCCTCTGAATTTGCTGCTGAAGAGCCACCAGAGAAATTTAAAACAAGTTGAGTGTCTCATTGCAAGAATGTTATTGTTCCACTGCCTTTTCTTTCTGAAGGCAATTCATCTGTAAATACCAGAAAAACCCAAGGGATCAAAGCGAAGAGGTCAAACTAAGAAAGTATTTTTTTAAAAAAAGCTAAATTCTAACAAATTTTGAAGGCTGATGAAAAAATTGTTTTATATAAAGAAAAAGTATCATTTTGAGTCTGCCATGAAATTCACATTAAATGACTCTGCAGGAGTCCTGCAGGAGGGTCTAACAGCACACCCTTGAACTCTCTTGTAATAGTTCTGGGAAAAGCAGCAAGCTTCCAAGTATTCCTCACTGGGACAGCTGAAATATTGATAAAATAATACTCATAAAGCAATGCTACCAGAGCCAAACGTATCCTGAAGACTTGTATGGCTACCTCTACTCTGTCCTCCATATTTCTGCTTCTCTGTTCAAATTAAGTTCTTGCTGTTTGAGCCAGGAAAAAAACATGGGGAGAGCCCTAAGTGAAATTCAACCCTCCAAAACCATCAGTCCAAACCCACTGCTGTGTGCTCCCAGCCTTCCAGGGCAGCAGGAGTAGCTGTAAGGTGGCTATTGACACACTTAGGAGAAGACTCCCAATAACAGAATTAGCTTTTATGTTTTGTCACACTCCCTCTACATCTGCTGGGAGCAGATTATCTGCAAAATGCTCTGAGCAGGAGTTGAGAGCCAAAAAAGGAAGGATTGTCACAGAGTCAATGCCAGGATCAGTCGACCAAGGACCCTTTTTGGGCTCTGTAATTTGAAAGCACAGGTCAGAAGTTTATCCTGAAACCTCTGACAAAACAAAGATCTGTGGATCTTGAGATGTGTTTTCTTCCTTTTTTTCAAGTCTCTTTTTGGCAGCTAAAAGTCTCTCTGATGTGAGCTGGTTTGTCCCAGCGTGGAAAGATTTTGCTCCATAAGTGCTCCATTAAATAGCACAGGCTATTTTGAGAAATGACAGTTGGGACTTTTTTAAACCATAATTATGGCTGCCTTTAAAGTTGATGATAAAAATGCAGTTGGTGAACAAAACGAGACCATGTGATTAATTTTTCCATATGATGTGTTTGATTATGACAGCTCCCCAGTCCCTAACAGCTTCCTATGTGAAGTGAAAAACAGAGAGAGAGAGCACTTTATCTAGCACAGCTGATTAAATATGACTCTCTAGGCAGCTCTGAGAATACGTGGAAGAGAGAATATCCATAAAACTCCATTAGAAAACAAGAAAATGTCAGGCTATAAATTACTTTGAAAAACCAGCTTTCAGTGAATTACATAAATTGTCAATATCAGAGATGCAAGAGCCCTAAGTGTGCTACATTCCTGCTAATTTTTTGTTTCTAGTGTGGGCACTAGAAGAGTTGCCACATCCCTTAAGGGCTGGAGGATAAGTACAGAGCTTCTGTGTTCCAGATGGGAAAGGATTTTATTGTCATCTTTTAAACTTACTTTGAAGAATCGCTTCTGATTTAGACCTTGTTGGTTCATGGCTGGCTGGAGAGAGAGACTGAAACTACAGCATCATCTTCCTGGGTAGCTTTTTAAGAATTAAGAGTTACCTTTCTGTTTGACTGCACCAGAGTAGGAATTGTCCTGTACACGTGGATTTTATTTGATACTGTGGTGTTAAAGGGGCTGAAGAGGCTCAGTGGTGCTGCTGCTGTGAATTTACTGCCTGTGCTGTGTGTCCTCCTGCCCTTCAGGTATTGCAACTCCTGTCAGAAATCAGACTTTTGTCACCTCAAGGAGCCACAATTTGATCCCTGTGTCACATCCCATCATCTGGATGGTCTGTCACAGTGATTTAAGGCAGCTTTATCTGCAGGCCACATGCACTCTGAGAAGGTCTGAGAGCCCACTGGACCTCTTAGAGTTTGATAGACAAGTTTTTGAGGCTTTTCCAGCTGATAAATTAAACAAAAAGATTTCTGTTAAACACTCTGTGCTTTGGCAAAATTTCTAAACGAGAGCAGATAAATGTTTTAATGTTGTCATATTTTTACAAGAAAGGTTTGTATTTTCAGTTTAAACTGACCTTCCTGAAATATATATATATAATTTTACATTAAAAAAGCTTTTAACAGCAAACAGATCTTCTGAAAATCATCAGTTCCTCAGTTTCAGAAAAATGTTTGCAGGAAAAAAACAGGTGGAGGTAACAAAGAACTTGTGTTTCAATTAGTGAAAACATTTAAAATTTATGTTAGTCTTGAAAATTTAGGGCAACAAAATTTCTGAAACATGTAGAAATCCTTTCATCATGGAAAAATTTTTCCAGTCCTGCTGTAGGTGTGTGTAGGCAGTCTAGAAGACATCCGTTCCTGCTAGGCTTTGCCTTGAAAATCAAAGAAAACCTGAGATCCCTGACTTTTAAGAATTCCCACGCTGGAATATCATAAAGCAGGGATATCTGAGCTGCTTTAAAAACTCCTCCATCTCTTCTGTTGCCTTCACTCAGAAGAGAAAGTTTGAAATCCGACAGGCTGCTGCTGTGAAGTGCTGCTCAGGTGGAGTTCAGAGCTGCTCCATAAAACATCAGAGCACAAGGGGTTTGTTTCAGGGTGTGCTGAACATCCTCCTCTGAAGTGCTGCTGCTGGCAGGGCTATGGCACAAGGGACAGTGACATCCTCTGCTGGGGACAGCAGAAATGAGGGGCCATGCTGCCATGTGGGTGTTTTGAAGCTCCTTCCTTCCATTTTCTTGCTGCTGGAAGGTGCAGATTATTCCTTTCAGGAAGCAGATAAAGCACAAAGCTGCTGCAGCACCCGTGCATGTTGTGTAGTGACACCTCCAGAGAGATTGCTGACCATGAAAAATGGGCCCAAAGCCTCAGGGTAATAAAAATTGCATTAAATGCCCAATATTCTGTATTATTAGAGGAGCTGGACTAACCCCAGCTCTCCTGGAAAAGTCAGTGGGTTTTAAAAGAGGTGGAGATGAACACGTTGCAAATTCTTGGGTCACTCCATTGGAGTCGATTTGGCATCTATAAATTTGTGATGTTTAGAGGAATGGATGGAACTGGGGTGGCTGTGAAGATGGGATGAAAGTGTTAGCAAAGGGTGATGATTTGGAAGCAAATCCCACACACACTGAAGTGTCCTTTCCACTATTACAAATTCTGGGATACTTCATCTCTCCAGCTGCTTAAATCAAAGGCATGTTTGATGGAAAAAAATTGTAACAGAGACTCTGAGAATTTTCTTTTTCTCTCTCACTGAGCACCAGGGTGTTTAAACTGCAAAATTCACAGCAAGGTAAAAAGATCTTAAGGATCACAATCTTTACTTCCAGTCTAAGTTTTCAAAGTTAAAACTGTCTCCCCAGCTTTTCCTTCACACTGATGCCTTTTTTTTTTACCTATTGATTTTGCTTTGAGTGAGGTCATCTGTACCAGATTAAATAACCCTGTGCAGTCACTTCAGTATACAAAATAATGTGATATTCAATTTACAGAGCACCAAGTCCATGGAGAGGGAAGAGCCCTCCCTATAATCAGCAAGACCCTCTTGGGAGCTGCAGCTGCTCTCTTGCCAATGGCAAATGTTAAGTCCCAGGAATAATATTAAAAATACTAAAAATGGCAAATATTAAATCCCAGGATATTTCTGAGCTCTGACATTTGCTCTGCAGGACATGATGCTGTTGGAAACAGGTCTCACCTGCAGAGCAGGAGATCACATCTGCAATGTTCTCTCTATATATATTGCCAAGATCTAGGAATTGATTAGCCCAGCAGTCTGGCCAGCTCTGCTTCCTGCTCGATGGTGCCCAGGCTTGTTTAACTCTCTTTAACTTTAATTTTCTTTTTTTAATCCTGAAAAAGATTGTAGTTTCAACCTTCAGCCAAAAGTACTTGTGGGAAAATACATTTCCTCTGAAAATTTGTTCTTGTTTGGCAAGAATTAAAGCTTGGCACCTTATTTGCCTTTCTAAATAATGTACCCAACCTGCCTTCAGAGAGCTGTGCTGATGCACAGTTGAGGCCATGGTAGACAAGACACTGTTTGATTTCAGATTTTCTCTGATGCATGGAATGTGATGTCCAGCTGGCTGCTGCAGAAATAAACACCTTCCTGTAGGACAGCCACACCTCAGGTGGGCAGGAATAGCCAAGAATTAGAGTCAGTAAATCATTATAGTGCAAGCCACAAACATTACTGCTCAGTTTGTAATTTACTCCTGATGTGGGTGCTTGTTCTTCTCAATACTTAATATGTCTGTTTATAGAAAAGTTGATTGAGATAATTAGCAGTAAAAATGCTAAGGTAACACGGCTATGGTAACATTTAAATTGCTATCAATTTTGTTTATAGCAGCCTAAAGAGCAGTGCTGAAATTAGAAATTAGCTACAATTAGCAAATAAATTGAGTGTCTCTTGGAATTACTTGATCATGTCTTAAAACGTTGCACAGTGTGATGTTCAGAGAAGCAGAGCAGAGTCCCTGGGCTGCTCAGCTGCAAGGAGAACACACAGAATTTTTGCTGCTGCTCCTGGCCTGCCATGGACCTGGGCTATTGCCCCACAGTACAGGTTGGATGAGTGCATGCTGTGAAGCCAGGGAAAAAAAAAATTCTCTAAGGGATTTGTCTCTCTGTGGGGAAAAAGAAGGCAGAGTGGGATTTTCAGTGATGTGCACCCTTGTGGGGAGCAGCTCAGAGACTGAAACACTTCCACCTTCTCAGTAAAGGAACCTTGAGGCACACATTGAATGTTGGCAGCTCCTTATGAGAGGAATAACTTGGGCTGGAAATGTGTTGTTATCCCAGAAGATAAGAAGATATGGAAGTCAGTTTTCTCTGATTGCCTGAAATGTGTCGCCTTGGAGAGCCTTGGGCATCACTTTATGCTCACAGTTAGAAATAGTTTCCTTCCCCCACTAAGGCACTTTAAGGATCCTGCTTGATAAATGCTTTACAGAGGCATGTAATTATTTTCCTGGCATAATTTCATAGTTTGATGTGGAAAGAAATGTGTTGTCTGCTACTGTTAAAATGGGTCATTAAGTACAGTTTTGAGAATGAAAAGAGGAGGGGAATCGACCAGTTCCAGGATCAGAACTGTCTCCCCTCTCTCACCCAACTCAGTAAAACCTTCCCCATTCTTTCACCCTTTGTTAGAAGCAGACAGGCAATGCTTTTCTGCATCACAAGTGCCTTTCAGATCCATGTCCGGAGGGGAGAAGGTGCTGCTGAGCCTCTCATCATCCTCCTTCGAGCACAAATCTTGAGTATTCATCCAAATCTCACACCATGGCCCTGAACTTCTGGGATCTTGCCCAGTTTTGG
This sequence comes from Lichenostomus cassidix, assembly GCF_008360975.1. Classification (NCBI taxonomy): domain Eukaryota; kingdom Metazoa; phylum Chordata; class Aves; order Passeriformes; family Meliphagidae; genus Lichenostomus; species Lichenostomus cassidix. The sequence goes on along the minus strand of NC_139496.1, from coordinate 5,591,002 downwards.
ATGCACATATTTGATTGCACTACTGAAACTTCCATTTAGTGTCAGTTTAAGTAATTATTGGGCTGGAAGGGAAGAAGACAAGATCTTCACCCTGCACTGAGCCATGTGCTGAAAGGATGTGGGGATAGAGAGTCGTGTCTGTGCTCCACTGAACAGCAGCTAATCTTTATGAGGTCCAACAGGAGACCTCATCTGGCTTGGAAAGAAATGACCCACAGTGAGGCAGCTGTGACATTTAGCTGGGATGTGGAGAAATGGTGGCACCATGGTGTGCACCTGGTGATACACAACTGACTCCTTGCCCCCTGTGCTCTACATCCAGTTATCTTTCTCTAAAAATGGAAATCCCATCCTGGTCCAGGGAAACATCCCATGCTGGTGTGAAAAGTTACATAGGAAAAAACAAGTCATCTGGGGTAAATTTCAGCATCTTCTGAGGAAGAAAAAATTCCTAGAGTATTTCCTGTTTGTTTCCTTCTTTCCTTCCCCCTCTTCAGCAGATATTGCCTCTTTGAAGATGTCGTGGGTTTGAGACAGGACCCTTGCCAGGAGGACGCACGAAAAAGGGCAAACAGGCTTCAAGCTTAAAGTTGCAAAAAGTGTTTAATTACCTAACAGAATTGGAGGATAAATGCAAGGCAAAAATATACTTTTCATACATTATTTTGTTCACTCCCCCCCCCCCCTCTTACGAACCTATAGCATTCACCCCCTTTCCTCCTCTACAAATCCACAAGCCAGGTGGGGGGGGGAGCAGGGTGTGGGGTCTCTTTTCAGTCCACAGAGCAGATTCTCAAATTTACTCATCATCACAATTCTTCTACTACAAATACTCTTTATCTCTACTTGTTTCTCTCTCTCTTCAGACAGTTTTCTGCTCTCACCCCCACCCTCTTAAGAAGCAGTCTCTGCACTCACCCCCCCCTTTTCCCTCTTTGCAAACTAGCAACACAGACAGGGGGCAGGTTGAGGGGTCTTCTGGTCAGTCCAATCAGGAAAAGAGGTTCTCTACTTAGCCAGGGGTCCTTCCCACGAGAGACAGTCCTCTAGGAACTTCTTTGGCGTGGGTCCAATCTCATGAGCAACATCCCGCCCGAATTTTTGCTGCAACATGAGTCTTTTGTCCATAAGGTGCTGTGCAGACTCTCCTGAGCTGAGGCCAGGCTGCTTCCATGCCAGGAGCAAGGCCTATCTCTCTCAGTCAAGGCCTTTTGCAGTTTTAACTCTTAGATGAGACTCCCACTGGTTCACAGTCTTTTCCAGGCATCCACCTCCTCCTCTGGAGAGAGCTGTGGGTGTATTTCTGCATCTTTATGGACTCCATGGGCTGCAGGAGGAATTTCTGGCTCTCCCATAGCTTCCACCACGGCTAGCAGAAAGTTTCAGCTCTGGTGCCGGAAGCACTGGAGCACCTCTTTCTCCCCCCTTCTTCACTGACCTTGGCACTCTCCATGCTGTTCTCCCTCACATATTTTCACCTGCACCTCCTCCTCCTCCAACTACAAAGTGAAAGAAGTGCGCGCCTGCTTTGTTTTGACTTTTTCTTAAATATGTTTTCACAGAGGCGTAACCAGCACCTCCAATTGGCCCAAACTTGGCCGGCAGCATGTCCATCACCTTCAGAGCCATCAGAGATTGGCTCTGCTGGACTTGATGTAAAAACTTCCAGAACTTGCACTCAGGACACACAAGAGCCATCTTTGTGCCACACCCCACCCCTCAGACACCTCCCTAGGCCTACTAGAACAGCTTCTGAGGGGCCCAAATTTCTCCTAGATGTTAAAAACACTTCGCTGATGTTTTGGGCCAATCAAAACCACCACAGAAGAGCAAAATGGGGCTGAGGCTAAGGGAAAGAAGGGACTGAGTGTCAGTGGAAATCAGTCCAAGGGATTTTGGATGGGGCAGTCACACCCCAGCCAGACCACGCTGAGAGCTGAGTACCAGCATCAGACAGGAGGAGAGTTATCTGCCCTGGGGCTGCTGCTGCCTTTCCTTCAAAGTCTGTGTTTCCTGTGGATTTCATCTGTGAAGAATTTATCACTGATAAATAACTGTTTGTGTTGAATTTACAGATGAGCTGAACTGTTTTCTTTAATGTTGCAGTTTAGTACCTTTTCCTTTTCAGGTTCGTGTGAGCACTGGCATTCAAAGGAAATAAATCTGTCACTCAGATAATGTATTTGCCCTTGGTACCAAAATATCTAAATAAGAGTCACAAGGTCATTAGCCTTTCCATATCAATGGAAAGAAAAATGTGCTGTGCATTAAATAGCACAACTTCCAGGCTGGGTTGGGTAAACAGCAGTATAGTAAAGTGTACTGCTCATTTCTTCTTCTGATCATGAAAATCAATTAATTCTTTTCTTTCTATTTTATTTTTTTTTAGCACTTCCCCTTTGCACTGGAAACCCTCAGCACGTCAGTCCAAATTTATGAGCAGTGTGTTTATCAGTGTATTCCATTTATCAAATGTAAATTCCAGTGGCCAGTGATTTACTGCAGAACTGTTTGGAAAGCAGCAAGTAAATATTACCTAACAAAATATTAAAAAAAAAAAGGCAAACCAGAGGAGAAGATTTTATTTTCCACTTCCCAAGCTCTTTATCTTTGTCCTTGAGAAGGCAGGTTAGGTGGAGAACTGCCCCAGTATAGTTCTGGAATGCATCTTGTATCAAATGTGCTTTTATTCTCAATAAAAGGCAACCTGGGGAAAGCACTGAATTATTGCTTGTATTTTAATATATTTTATTTACTTCAGCTAGACTCCACTACTAGGTGCAGACCTGAGGGAGCTGAATCCATAAGCCTCCCTCACTCTGCATCACTCCAGATCTCACTGCTGCAAAGAGAAAATCCTCGTTGTCCCCTGCCATGGAGTTCAGACAGTAAATAATCAGAGGGAAGGTAATTGCACAGTGTGGGTACAGTGGTGTCTGGGCAGGCTGGGTGACACCATCTCCACTCAGCCCCTTCTACTCCTCTTCATCAGCTCAGGGACAGAGAGAGATGATGAGAGGTCTGGAGCACCTCTCCTGTGGAGACAGCCTGAGAGTTAGGGATGTTTAGTCTGGAGAAGAGGAGGCTCTGGGGTGACCTTAGAGCCCTTTCCTGCACCCAATTCCTGTGTCAAACACAGACAGAATGATACAGCTGATTTTTGTGGAAGTTCCAGTAGCAAGCATGAGGTTAAAATAGCATCCATGGCAGAGGTTACCACCTCGTAATTTGTTTTCTGCCTAATGGTCCCAAGAACAGTGATGGTATGGTGAAGGACTTGTGTGTTCATGGCTGCTAAACTTAGGTACCTAACAGAGCCTGCATTCACCTCAGACTCACCTGCAGTGTGCAGAGAGAGGAAAATTGGGAGATCTTTTGGACTGGTCTGATGTCTAAAACAGGATTTCTGAAAACAGAAGGCTAGACAAAGTTAGGAGAACAAACAGCAGGTTAATTTGTTAAAGGCCTTTAGCTACATTTAGGGCAGACAAAGCCCGCTTGAGAGGCTACACCCAAAATGGACAGCCAGTCACGAGTCCTTCACATTTTGTAAGTTCTGTCTCATTAACACATTGGGGCTCAATTCTGCAATTACACCTTCAGGTGATGATGTCAACCACCCCAAGTTTGCTCCCCCAATTCACTGTTGGTTACATATTTTGGGGCTCGGAGGCAGTGAAATGTCCTTGGACTTTCCAACTGAGCAATTGTATTGTCAAAAACACTGGGAGCAGAGGTTTTTAACACTTTATATGCAGCCTAGAGCTACACACCAAAGCTACAGATACGTGAAAAATAGAAGCTAAAAATTCTTACGGCATCAGTTCAATAGCTGTCATCTCCCTCCCAGCAAACATCCTCCACACAGCAACTGCAAAGAAGCACTTGCATTGCCTCAGGAGGGGGGTGAAGAAGTGACAGGGCTGTTTGTGTCCCCCCAGGTGTGGCAGTGTGGGGGCAGCATGGAGGTGCTGCCCTGCTCGCGGGTGGCTCACATCGAGCGCACCAAGAAGCCCTACAACAACGACATCGACTACTATGCAAAGCGCAACGCCCTGCGTGCCGCTGAGGTCTGGATGGATGACTTCAAGTCCCACGTTTACATGGCCTGGAACATCCCCATGGCGGTGAGTGCAGCTCACACTGTCCTGAGCAGAGGGGAAAACACAGAGGGCTGTTCCTAGTTAGTACAGCTGCCCAAAGTGGGCTGAGCTTAGGGAAATGGCTTTGGTGCTGGTATGTGCTCGGTATGGAGAGTTCTGCCACATGAAATTGCTCTCTCCCTCTAAGTTTAGTTATTCACTCAGCCCAGACTGTTGTGTGCACTGACACAGATTTATAATTTAACCAGAGCGAAATGTCTCAGGTTTATGTGCTCCCCCAGAAGTTGTTAATTTGGGGCGCCGTTAAACTCTGAGGTGTTCATATGCTCCAATGCTGGGGACGACAGGAATGTCCATAAATAAATATCATCATTCATTGTGAGACTCAGTAGACCTCACCAGCATAAAAAACAAAGTATGTAATAAAAGAATCAGAAATTAAATAGCTTTATTGTCCACAGGCTGGGAAGTGCAATGTGGGCACGTTCTGCTTCTCACTGCACATACAAATTGTAGATGGCGTGTGGGGCCTCTAGGAATCCATGTAATATAAATGTGAGATCAACTGTAGGCTCAGTTTATCACTTTATTCTGTAAGTATATCACATGCTACATCTGCACTGAGCATAATTCTTGCAGAGAGGAGTTGTATGTTATATCCCAGCCAGGTGGAAGCTGGCTGGTGCAGTGTTCCTTAGCTGTGTTTGCATCCAGATTATTCATGTGAAGGGGCACAGGGAGAGCAGCTGAGGGAGAACACACTGATCTGTAGGTAATGATGGTTTAGTTAACCCTTACAGCAGGGGTTTGCCCAGAGCAGATTGAAGAAAAGAGGAGCAGGAATGTTCCTATCAGAACAGGAAAATATGCAAACCCAGAGGTGTCTGGGAATATTCACTTATGACCTGGAGTTCATAAAAGTCATGGAAGTCTTGTCAAAGACTCCATTAGATTTAGTCTGTCCTAAACATCTGCTTATGCTTTGGTACCTAGTTAACATGTGAAACCCCATTTTTGTTCTTCTCTCTTACAGTTTTTAAAATACACATACTAGAGGACCAATGTTTCCTCCTTGTTCCTGTCATGTCTGAAAATGTCAGATATTCTTACAGGTCTAAATTCACTTACTGCTATTCAGTATTGGACACTCTGTGCAAGGTCTCTGAGATGTGGTTTTGGTGACTTCTTTTGGCACAAGAGGTAATTGCAGAGAATTACTTTGCCCTAACAAAAAGCAATACTGCATAACTTTTTCCACACAAGATTTCTGTGACAGTAGGAGGAAGACAGAACAGTGTCCATTTAAGATTTCAGGGGCATTTTGGCCCTGTCTGCAAGCATAAAAAACACATGCTAAATGGCCAATTTTCAAATAGGAGATGAAAACCTAACCTCTGTAAATTTGCTCGCTTGATGACATCTGCAAATGAATTCTGAGAACAGATGATATTTAAATAAGCATTTACACCAAAACATGATTTCCTTTAATCTCTCTGAGATTACTTATTGATGTGGTTTTCTGCACTGAGCTATACAGCAGGGCTTTAAAAAAACCCAGGCAGATCTACAATAAAAGACATAAAATCAGCAGAAGTACTGAACATTAAGGTTTTCTTTCCATAAAATAAATTGATTGATTGATAAAATGTGCATCATAAAAATAAGCCTATTAGCTCTCAGGAAAAGGAAGCTGATGCTAGTGTTTATGATGTTCTTCACTGTAGTATTCAACACAGATGAGAGAGGTACTGTACTGGTATAAGCTGTAAAAAAACTTTCTGCAGGGGAGCTAGAAAGCTTGCTAGCTGGTTAAAAAGAATATGTCCACAAAGGAAATCCTGTGGCCACCTCATTCTTGTGCCATCACACTGTAACCTGCCCATGGTGACTGCAGCAGGCACAGAGGGGGAGCACAGCATTTGCAAATCTGCTCAATTTGCTGCTCTTGTGAGCTGTAGAAATAGCACTGCAAAAAGGCCACAGTATTGCCTCATTTTAAATAGGGCAGGAAAGAGGCAAGTAAAATACATGCATTTTCCTGCATCCCCAAACCAATCCAAATTAACTCTTCCACAACTCCCACCATTTTTTTCACAGCTCACCCACAGGTTGTTGGGAATGTGTGCATGATGTGTCTCTAGATCAGCAGATGGTCTTGGGCACATCTGCCACATCCTGTTCCTACAGCCTTCAGCAGCAGGTCAGCAGAGCTTTCTTTTAGTTAACCAAATACTGAGTCCTCTCTTATTATTTATTCCTCAACAATTTTAGGGCTAAAGGAATCTTACATTCAGTGATTTATTGCACTGAGTGCCTCAGAGGATTGCTCTCCTTCCACACAGCCTCAAGTACTACGTAAATTAACATTCATTTGAATGGATGCTGCACTGAGGGCTCCTGACAGAACTTGCATCAGCAAGCAGCAGTGAGCACAGCAAACTCTTTATGTGGCAAATAGAAAAACCTGCTCGGTATTACACTTGTATTCTCTCCTGAAAACCAGGCAGCTGTTGGGGATTTTAATAAACCCTGAGCTAAGATTTGCTGCTGTCTTGTAACCCTGCATTAGAAACAATCTGTAAAATGCACAGATATTCTTCTGGAGGAAAAGCACAAGGCATTTCAGAGAGATCTCATGCAAAACTCCCCTGTTTCAGTCCATTTGATTAATATAGTGTCGGAGAAGGTTTTTGGATGAGGTAACTCTTACTGTCTTAATGTTGAACTGCGATGATTTATAACACTTTAAATCAACAGACTCTAACTCAGGGCCCAGCAGTTTTAAATGGCTGACTTTGGTCAAATTAACTTGAATCTTCCAGCCTGTGACTTTCATGGGATTTGTATTTTAAACATGAATTAAATTCTGAAGTGGAATTGTAAAGAAGGTTTTGAGTTTAACTGCATTCTGTGGCTCATTCTCCAGCTCTAGTGAAAACTGAATGCTGGTCTATATAAATGCTTAGTGGAGCTTAATGGCTTTTTGATCAGCTCTGCTTTGAAGTTTTAACAGGTCTGTTCTGATGTCATTTACATTACTGAACACCCAAATCTGTTACTAGAGTAAAACATGACCAAGCTGCCATATTTTAGATCAGAATTACTGCCTAAATTCCAAATGAATCTGGAAGCAAAGGCTTCAGGATTGATTGCAAACACTTAGAACTGGTGTAAGTAACAACATTCTTATTGTATTCTCATTATTTTGATTTATGTTTGGTTTTTTCTTGTTCTTTATGCTTCTTTTTCCACTGGCTTTCATTAATGTTTATTGTCTGCACTGAACAGCAGCTGTTTGATGAGCTGCTACTTATACAAAAGAGAAGGAAGAGAGGGAAATACAACTTGGTATACAAAATGAACTCCAGTTTGATTTCAGTGAAGAAAGAAGCCATAAAGTCAGTGCAGTGAAATTTCTCTGTTTGTTTCCTGTTTTGCAGAACCCCGGAGTTGACTTTGGAGATGTTTCTGAAAGAATTGCTCTGCGCCAGCGACTGCAGTGCCGGAGCTTTAAGTGGTACTTGGAGAACGTGTACCCTGAGATGAGAGTTTACAACAACACAGTCACTTATGGAGAGGTACAGCTTGTCTCTGCAAACACATCAGGGCTGCACTCGAGCAGTGCTCTCCTTGCAGTGCTGCCTGTCAGCATGTGCAGAGCCAGCCCAGATCAGCTCAGCAGGGACAACAAAACCTCCCTCCCTTCCTTTTAATCAGCACTGAGGATTGTGGCTTTGAGGAGCTGAGTTCCTTTTGTTGGAGTGCAGCAGGTGAAGTTGTCCTCACGGACAATGACATGCAGCCTCCTTGGCTCTCATTCTAAAATATTAGTTTGAAACAATCATTTTCCCAAGTAGGATGGCACAGGACATTGTGAAGGAAACATCAGTGGTGGAGAGAGCTACAATAATTGTCTACATGAACTGCAGTGAAATCCAAAGACAATATATTTTCCCCACCAGACAACTAAATGGACACTGTTCCTTTCTGTTCCATTTGATTGACTTCATATAAAAATAAGTCAGGCACTTAAGACATTGATACAAAGGGCAAGTTTTATTGCATAATATCACTTTGCATCCTAACACAACTATCCCCATCAGGAGCTGAGAAAAGACATTGAGTAAATTCAACAGGAGCTGTTGGTATCTGTCAGCTCTGAGAAGGCTGTTAACAGTGAGGAACACTGGCAGAAGTGCCAATGTTGTGTCAATTATACCAGACAGTGAGCAAGCTGGGCTCTAAAACAAAGATTGTTCCTCTTGAGCTGCCACATTGAAGCTTCTTGAGTGAAACAGGCAGTTTAGTGATGCAAATATCTAATTATTTAACAGTTTTAATAAAACAGAGCCATGCAAGCTATTTAGCTGGTGTAAACCAGCCTAGGTCCCTTTCAGTCTTACTTTAGGCTTCATCCTAAATGACACCAAGCTTGTTATCAAATACTTTCTGTTCTGGTTATTTTCCTGGAGAAAAAGATGTCTGGATTTTTGTGAGTTTCAAGGAAAATAAATGTATTGAGTAGATGTGAAACAGATTGAAACAGTAGTAAAAATATATTTCCTAGTGACTCAATTCACATTTTTTTTAAAGTCACCTCTTAAAGCTGTCTTCATCTTCTTTAGCTTTTATAGCACCCAAGCCATAAAATAAACCTCCTGAAACTCAGTTGTTGGTGAGCCCCCTTATCCAATCAGATTCCCTGTTATGCTTGTACACTATAATATGAAGGATTATCTACTGATTTTTTCTGACACCTTATGCAGCAGCTTTTTCTATATTATGGGGGTGGCCAGACAAGTACTTCACAATCTAAACCAAAACTGACCTGTTGGGTTTTTTAAAGTGTCTGCCTAAATAACTGCTTGTTTATGATACCTCTAAAACTCTTCTATGTCCAAAATATGTGTGTAATGCTTCCAGCCTCAGGAGAAAGGCCTGGGTTTTCACAAGAGCTCCATCCCAGTTTTTAGAGACTTGTAAATTCTCTTTGTCTGGGGAGGCACAAGAATTTTTTATTTCCTTGGGTCTCTGAACCCGTGCCCTTTCATACAGTGTGCTTTATGTCACTTCTGTACACAACAATGGACTATATTCTCAGTTCAAATAAATTTTTTTCACATGCTTTTTTGGGTTTATATAAGCAATAGGAAGAAACAAAAGCGTGTCACATCCAACACCAATCCTGGGTAGTTCCTATCCTGTTTGTAAAGCCACACTCTCAACAAACAGAGTCAAAATTTATGTTTGCACAATGGCAATTTGGAGAAAAATTTGGCCTGGGTTTCTTAGGATGAATTTTATGAAGTTCTGATCCTTGAGTAATTGCTAAAAATATAACTCTGACCCAAGGTCTGTAAAAACAGCACAGCAGGTTGTCCAAATAATGTCTTTTCCCAGAGCAGATTCACTGTTGGCTTGCTGTCATAGCTGAAGGATAAGCAAGTGCCTCTCAGAGAGCAGTTTTACACAGTATTTGTTTCAAGAGCTGTAGCAGAGCTGTAGTTTAGCTGGACTGGACTAAAATAAGGATTAATCTCCAACACAATGTTTGTTCTGATCTGGTTGTAGGTGCGGAACAGCAAAGCCAGTGGCTACTGCTTGGACCAGGGGGCTGAAGAGGATGACAAAGCCATCCTTTATCCCTGCCATGGAATGTCCTCCCAGGTAAGTGGTGAAAATCCCATAATTAATGAGAGACCATGAACTTCAAGAATATTCAGAAGCAAAGAGCAATTTGGTGTGTTTGGCTTGAATTTGGCAATACAGTTTCTGAGTTGCAAAGGCAAATGTCTGACTTTACTTCAGCATGTGAATCTGTACAGTGAAGTTGCCAGTTAGGAAAACAGAAGAATTGTCTAAATAATAGGGATCCACTGAAGATTAATTAATTTGGGTAGTCTGTGTGAGTGAGCAGTTCTTCTTGTTATGACATGACTTATTCATGGTGCCTCTTTAATTTAACTGTTCCTTGGTCCAATAGTCTCCTGGACAGGAATTATTTAGCAAGCTGCTGATTTGATTCCCCAAGCAGGCAAAAAGTTAAGCACATATTTAACATCAACTTCAAAGGGAATTAAGAATATCCTCCAAGTTAAGACTTTTCTAAAATTGAGGATTTCTTTTTTTTTTTTTGGTCAGTCCCTGTGCATGTTATTATTTTCTTACAGATGTCTGAAGATTTTAAAATGACATTTCTTCTTTCCATGCTCGTAGTGATGTTATTTCTTTTTTAAATACAAGGTGGATATTATTTAAATCCAGGACTTGAGCTTCTTCTGAAATGTAATTCTAGTTTCTTTTGAAGTAGCATCTGAATCAAAACTATGTTAATGAACATTCTCATGTGTAAATAAACTCTGACCTTATCAGGCTTAACAATTATCCAAGGTTCAGTCATACATATATTGATTGGGAGTTCTGGCTCGTGCATCACCATGGAGGCAAAGTGAGACAGACAGTAATTCCTAGTGGCATAATGTCCACCTTTGGCAGGATCATTATGGAGTATTTGACTGACACTCTCCTAGTAGAGGTGGAAGGAGCAGCCTTTGAATAAGGTAACAAAATAGCATTGCTTAATTAGATGTAAATTAACTTTTCAAGGAGGCTCTCGTTAGAGATGTCAAGGCACTCAGAGAGAGTTCAGTCTCTTGCTCCATTCTAATCTGAACAGAAAGTTGCAAATTTAAGTCCTTCCAGAAAGTCCCTTAGCAACATCTAATCTCTATCAGTGTGCTAGCACTTAGAAGAGTAATGAAATAAATGGTTCTGACTGCCATTTATTTTGCAATTTAGGTCCTTAACCCACTTGTTTGCCTCCCTGATTCCTGTTTCATAGAAAATGCTTTGACTTCTAGAAGAAAATAAACAAGGGCATAAGTTACAGCTAATTTCTTTGAAGGTACAAGAAGCCCAGTTTCTTCTGACTAATTTGGGGGTATAAAGTAGCTCATCTTTGAGCAACCAGCTCTGACTAAGTGCCAGTGGGACAATATAGGTACATTTGCATAATCCTTCAACCCTGCTGGTGAAGCCCTTTTGTTAGTAGCACTGTATAAACACACAAAAAGAGAAAGTCACTCTTCCCAAACCTTTAAGGTCCTTTCCCTGTGTCTAAGAATTATCAAAGTAAAGAAAAGGCAAAAAGTTAATCTGTCAAATCATTCCACAGCACTTTCCATTTCCCTTTAAAACAAAAAAAACCCAACAAAAAACAGGAAAAGAGTTTTCATTCTGCAAGGAGCACCAAGTGAAGGCAGAGGTGATGTTTTATCTAAGTTGGGTATTTCACAGACAAGCATGGGTTGGAGCCACTCAAATGCAGCCAAGTTAATTAATGATTACACAGCTGGAAAACTTCTATCATCTCACCACAATTTACAAAATTAATTCAGTGTGAGAACCACAGCTGCACAAACCCTAATCAAGGATATTCAAGCACATAGCATGAAAGGTGTTGACAGCAAGCTTTTTAATATATTAAATAAACATTTTTGAAGCCCCCCTTCTAAGCAGCCTGGGTGAGCATAGTTGTCTGCTGCATTTAGTTTGCCATTTCTGACATTTTTCATCTCGGGCACAGGACATAAAATACCCCTACAGAGCCAAGATTTGGGTTATTTGTACATGGTTACTGAATATAAATTAATATAAATATGGAACACACTTTCTCCAGTTGGGTTATCACTGGTGTTCCTGTGTCCTGCCAGTGTGAAAGCCTCTCCCTATGCAGCTACAGCCGTGTTTGTTTTTCATACTCTTCAGTTCTGACAAGCAGATTACCAGTGATTTCAGTGTACTCATGGTTCCACTGAAACCCACCCAAGTCAGGCAAGTGGTTAAAGAAAGCTGAGTTAGGAATAAGATTACTGTTCATCTGTGATAAAATGCTCTTTTTCTCTATTTTTTACCCTTCTGTTTCCCTTGGATGATGTTGTCCTGCATTCCAGTGGCAAAATAAAACCTCTCCACTGTGACAGCTCCGTGAACAAAATGCCTTTGTTTCTGTGTATTTTCAAGATCAGTTTTCACCATGATAAATCACATCTTTGTAATGACATCAGCTTTTAAATTTCTTTATTCAAACAGGGTAAAGCTCTGTTATGGATGCTCTGGAATGCATTTAGCTTGAGTTTACATCAATTTAGTTTAATGAGTTTGACTTGAGCTAAGTCATTGTAAGCTAACAGCTAGGAATATCCAGACAGGGTTTTGCATCAGTCTGAGCTGCTTTCTAAACCTATTTTACAGAAAAGTAGTCTCCTTTTTATATGTGTTCATTGGATCTGAAGTTTGAGTCTAATGGCTTTCAGGAAAAAAATGGTTGCAAGTACAGCTGGGAGAAACAGTCCAGGGCTGCAGAGGATTCATAAAGAAAGGAATATATTTGGAGTCTTGAACTGCTTTGCCTCTGCATGTGGCCTCCTTTGTACAATCACCTGCAAAGCCCAGTGGGTATATAGCACTCCATTATACCTTTTTGTGGTAAAATGAATTTTAAAAAATAATAATAAAAAAGAGTGGGGTTGTGAGGACAGATACAACCCCTCCAAAAGTGGAATGTGTGGTTCTGGAAGCGTCTTAGAATGGTTATAGGACATGCAGGTTTTGAACCATCTGAGAGCACTCACACAGCCCCAGTGGAAATATTCACTGCCTCAGAGTCCATCTTGAATGCTGTGATGGGGAGCTGATTATATGGTATGTGAAAGAGAGGAGAACTTAATCAAATGGCATCTTGGGCTAGCAGGGCCATGGTGAACACCTCCTTCTCCACCCTCCTCCCTTCCCTTTCACAGCAGAGAATGGGGAGACACTGCAGCTGTGAGAGAGAGAACTCCCTCTGCATTGAGATCAGCCAGGAGGAAGGGAGAGCTCCGTGTTCAGATTCCTGGGCCCTGCAGCTACACAAACAGATGGAATAAAAGGAGATGAAAGGCTCTATTAAACTGTTGCAAGAGGGCAGATATTTAACATTATGCTTGGTAGAGCTGTGACTGCTCAGATTTGCACACAGAGCAGCAGGGTGGGTGAACAGGGAGTTTCTGCTCCTGCAGGAAGCAGTGGGTGGGATTCTGGAGCAAACAGGGAAGTTTGATAACTTGTGATCTGTTTGCCTTGAGGTGACAAATATTCTGGAGATGTAGGGTGTTTGGGGCTTCTGCATCACTCACTGTTTCAGCTCCTGTGTCAGCTGCCCTAGCCTGCAGGACTGAAGGACCATGAAAGATTTCCTTCTGCCTGGAGAGCAAGAGAGAGAGAGAGAGGTTAAATTTAATGTGGAAAGCTACCAGGCCCATCTGTGTCCTCCAAACAATTAGCTGTAATCATTTGCTGCTTTTTTTGAATTGACTGGAAATTAGCAGGAATGGATGCTTTTGAAGGCAAATCCTCCAGTTAAGAGCTGCCATTTTCTTACCACATTGATATTCCTGGAGGATCACATTCCATAGGCAGCAGCACTCACTATTTTTAATCCAGGTATGGTGGCTTTGATAAACAACCTTTGACATCTTTTGCATTCTGCTCAGATTTCTGGATGTTGAAGGGAAACCTATCCTATCTTAGATCAGTATAGCAGATGATATCAGGATTGGATCTTGAGTATTTAATCGAGCACTTGGCTCCAGTGTCATTTATGTGACTCCTTCAGCTCTTCCCAGATAAAAGAGAAAAACCGAGTGAAGGTCCATTCCCATGTGATAGATAAAAGTGCTCTGTTCTGCACCTTGCAGTTGGAGTATGTGGGTAGCTAAGAATCTCAGCCCATCAAAACCTGCACATTTATTTTTTTAGTTAATAAGATTTAATATTTCTTAATGAAAGGGACTTTGTCATTTGATTTTGGCTGGTTGGCACTGGGAATGGATTTGACATGATGTATTATGCCCACAGTCCTAACACAAATTCACAGACTATTTCTTTGTGGATATGTTAGTGACACTTAAGATCAAGTATGAGCACAGAAGGTATAATTTTCACTGATTGTATCCCAGTTCCTGCTTTCTAGTCTGTAGTAATCAGCAACTTATTTTAATGCTTATTTTATTTTCACAGTTTATGTTGTCTCTAGGAAGTTAAGATAGGAATTCTTTGGAGGAAGATGTTATTAATCATATAGTAGTTTCGTAAACCTTAATTTCTGGTCTGATTTTGCAGAAGGCGGCACTGCATCTTTCCTATGTAATGTGGTCTGAACTGAGATAATTCTTTGTGGATGGATTTTTTTTAGAATCCTATTTTATTTTAGTATAAGCCTAAGTTTTCACAACTGTTGGAACAGCCATCAAAACTTGACAGAAAGTGCAGATTCAGGAAATTAAGCCCATGCTGTTCCATTTGTCTCGAGATTGTATAGATAAGAGTTTCCTGCACCGAGCCATCCCTGACCCTGTTGAGCTGTAACACAACTGCCACTTTCAATACTGGAGATGGTTTATAATAGAGTTAATGTATCTTCCACTTCTAAAGCCTGAGCAGAGCTGGTACTTTCTGCTTTGACAATATATACTGCTCTATAACAAAGTCTTTCCCAAGTACATGACTACTGTGATGCAGAGCACATGTAATTCTAGCTACTGAGATTCTGATGACAAAGAATGTTTTAGACAATTTTAATACCAGTATAGAAAATGCTGCTCATCTCAAACCACAGGGAAAATTGATCCTGTCCTACAGAGCAGATAGCCCATTATAAACAGTGGTTCTGATTATCTACATAAGGCAAAGCCAACAAGCTTGTGGGGTATTTCGGGACTACAGTGAGATAATAAAGACTGCAAGATTAATACATTTTTCTGGTCAGTGTTTCAGCCATACCTGCAGTTCATTTGGACTCTGCTGAGAACCCATTAAATAGAAGTATGAAATATACAGTTAGGTTTTATTAAAAAAAAAAGAGAAAGAATGTGGTTGTTTTGGATTTTTTTCCGAGCTCCTTTGTTATATGAAGAAACAGAGTTAATTTGTCTTCCTGGCAGTCCATTTGTATTTTAAATTCCTTTGCTTGCTTGAACTTCTTTTACATATATCCCTCCTAACCTTAGAGTGGGAAAAAACCCCAAAAGTGTCTTGATTTAGTGTGTGCAGACTGTGCCATGACAAAGGCACTGTTCATACCCAGAGCATCCTCCTGTGGTTATCTCTCTGCTCTCTGTGATGTAGGCTCTGTTCTACCTCTGTGCTTCACATGGCTGCTCTGAACAGAAGTGGCAGGTGGGAAAATGAACACATACTATGTCAAAGAGCATCTGGTCTGGGAGCAAGCAGACCATGCTCTTTTTACCACCAGCAAGAAATGATTATTCACAGCAGGATTCTTCTGAGGTTAATAAGGATGGCGGTAGAAAGCCAGACTCTAATTTGAGGTTTTTTGATTGACTCTTAATGATATCTCACACAGTGGTCAGTGGCATCCAATAAATGGCAGGCACTCCTGACCTTCCTTCCCTTTCTTGTTAAGTAATTTCAGCCATATAACAGCAATAAGACCAGACAGGCAGTGAATTTCCTGGGTGGTAATTGCATTTCTTTGGTGGCTGAGATTCTCACCCTGCAGCATCCAGGCCCACAACACACAAGCTGACTCCACTCTGCAGCCTTTTGGCACCTGGGTGTTGCTCTTTCAGAGTAAGAAGGGCAAAATATTATGCTGGTTTAATGACTCTGGGTTTAAGCACAGAAGTGAGAAGTAGCTAAGTCTGATTTGATGTATTGGCCCTCTGCCAAATTAGCATCGTGCATTTTCGCTTTAATGTGCTTCACACAAAACTGAAATACCAGAGTGTCATTCTTTATTATGCAGGCCTGAAGCATATGTTAGCAAATTTGCTGCCATATCCCTCATGGTTTCTTTTTTCCTCTCATATTTTTGGATACTGGTTGCATGGCTGGATTTTTTCAGTAACATTTATTTACAAAAAACTAATTAGACTTGTTGCTATCAATAGCCTCTAAGAGAGCTCTTAAGAACAAACTGCACGACAAATTGACATCATGTCCTTGTTAAATCAACTCCTGCTGAGTGGGCATGATTTACATATTGATTACTTCACTCTCCTGATTGCCCTTTTTGCAGTGAAATAGTGGGTGGGGAGTGGTGGGGAGCAAAAGTGTGGGAGAAGGGAATGTCGTGTTCTGGGTTTTACCAACATTCCCAAGCTTTGCCCTTGAACAACTTCTGCCAGACCCAAAGTGCAGCAGCACCGAGGACTCCTCACCACCTGAGAACTTTCCTTTCTTCCCCAGCTTGTCCGCTACAGCTCGGAAGGTGTCCTGCAGCTGGGGCCGCTGGGCTCCACCGCCTTCCTGCCCGACTCCAAATGCCTGGTGGATGACGGCAAGGGCAGGACACCAACCCTCAAGAAGTGTGAAGATGTCCTGAGGCCAGCGCAGAGGTTCTGGGATTTCACACAGGTGTGGAAGAGCTCAGGAAGCCTTGAAGAGATAAACTGGAGAGGAATTTCTCTCCTCTCTTCTCTAGAGGGTATTTAACGGAAAATGAGGTCTTTGGAAGGTTGTACTAGGAATTCCCCTCATTACTTTGTAGAAATAGTCAAATATGTTTTCCATGTGCTACCCAGGAAGTGTCTGTGAGGTTTTGTGTCTAGAACTTTTCTAGAATTTTTTCTAGCACCTTAATAGGAAATGTTTTAGATCTAGAGTCTTCAAACAATTTTTAAGGCTTTCAAAAGCATTATTACAGTCTCTGGGATTTCCTATTTCTTGAGCTCTGTAGGGATTCACTAGTGCTTTTTAGAGATTTTCTAGAGATTTGGGAGGATTTTCCCAGCAATTCCTAAATCTACAATTATCAAGGAATTGCTTTTGTACTTTGTATGTATTAGCTAGATTCTCCTAGGAATTTCTAGAATTTCTAGGGAATTTATCACTTGATATATACAGAAATTTCTGTGCATTTTATAGTGCTTTCTAGGGATTTACAGATGTTGGACTGGTTTTTTCTAGTCTGTCCACCTCTTGTGTTCCTTCCTCTAATCCTTTATTTTTTATTATTCTTTTTTTTTTTTCCCAGAATGGTCCAATCATCAGCAGAGACACTGGCCGCTGTCTAGAAGTGGAAATGTCAAAGGATGCAAATTTTGGGCTCAGATTAGTTGTACAAAGGTGCTCGGGGCAGAAATGGATGATTAGAAACTGGATCAAACATGGTCGACACTGACTGTGAGGCTGAGCTGCCTCTCCTGCTGTTGTCTGTTGCTCAGTGTGCCATATCTTACGAGGCATTTGTCTTAAAGCAAATTAGTTTGAACAGGTTTTGGCTCTCAAGAGTCCTCCATAGTTGGGCATTCCAAGGAGAGAAAGACGAAAAAGAAAAGCAGACACACACACACGCCCTGTTTGACTCTTCCTTGCTCCAGCAGATGATGTGGGAAGCTTAACAAGAGTTTCCTGTTGATTTGGAAATCTTGTGAAGATCAGAACACAACAGGAAAGTGGATTCCTTAAGCTCTCCTAGAGGAATTGACAGGTAGATCTTTCTATGCTGAGTTCAAAGGAGACATCCCAATACTGCCTCATAAAGAGAGTTCTCTGATGGGTAGCTTTTTAGCTTTAAGTTTTGGACTGGTGCACAACTCCTATGGTGAATAATCATGTGCCTTTTTTATTGTACTTCGTATAAAAGAGGACTAGAAAAATCCTACCTTTTCAGCATGTCTGGTTCATTGTACTAAACAAGAAGATCTGTAAATAACACTGGAAATATATTATAATATATGATACATTTCAAGGTTGATTGTTTAGGAGTCTCTGTTTCTAGAAAGAGACTGTTCTGCAAATGTTTACAGGTGGTTCTCAACCTTCGAGCTGCTGGAAAGCAGCATTTTAGAGACCTCTTCTAGTTAGACACAGGTAAATGTTGAATAGGTAAAATAGCCACATGCTCTGTTATATTGCCACATTTTACATGTGTTGGCTGTAAAGGCATCACGATTTAGCACTTGGATATTTGGCTCTTCCGAGGCAGTAAATGTCCTGGCAGATGGATGGATTTCAGGAGGTCTCAGCTGGCCCCAAAGCCCTGAGTGTGTGTGAGTTCCTGTCCTGCAGGTCACTGCTGTGCTGTTCCAGAGACTGCCTGGAACAAGGATGCTCCTTACTTCTGGAAATAAGTTGACTGGTTTAGGTGCCATCTGTGGAGCTTAAAAACTTGGATCTTCCATTTTGTTTCCCATCCTGTGAAAATGTGAAATGTGAGCAAATATCCTTTGTGAGCACTGTCTAGACAAACTTCCTGAACAAACCAACAAAGTCTTTTCAGCATTTGAAAAACAAACACAAGCCTAGTGATAAGAAGGCAAATTAGAGCAAGAGGTAGGGAGCATATATAAATACTGTTACTCTGAAATATAAATATTTTACTGTAGCTGACCCGTTGGCAGCATCTTTGTGAACCTGAATTTAATAATGCATCCAGTGGTTCATGCAGGATCTGTTGCATATGGACAGAGCAGTGACAAGGTCTTACCCAAAATGCTGTCAAAATTGATGACCACTGTCATCAGCAGGTTTTAGATGTGGGTCTGTGGCACACAGCTTTTCAGTACAGCTGATTTCAGTCATACTGAAGGAGGGACACAGATGGTATCTGTTAATTTCACTGTTTAATATTTTACAGCTATTTTTTAAACAAAATTGTTTTGTTTAACTGAGCCAGGAAAATAGGTAATTGCAGTCACTGTGGTACCGTGAATCTTGGTGATCTGTTCCTTGAATAGCTTTTGCCATTCCTATTTCAAGGCATGCTGAACAAAATTAAATGGAAACAAAGTTAATTTTTCAAGGGCATGATATGAAATAAAATATTTACTTTTAACATGCAAAATCCATCAATTCTTGTCAACTCTTGGCTAGTATCTAGAAAGCATATCACTATATTTTGCCCCAATTTTATTCTTGA
The DNA here is from genome assembly GCF_008360975.1 of Lichenostomus cassidix. Classification (NCBI taxonomy): domain Eukaryota; kingdom Metazoa; phylum Chordata; class Aves; order Passeriformes; family Meliphagidae; genus Lichenostomus; species Lichenostomus cassidix. The sequence goes on along the minus strand of NC_139496.1, from coordinate 5,571,976 downwards.
AATAGAGTGTGCAAGATGCAATACAAAACCAGTTCTCCTGGAGTTTACTTGTGGCTAATTGCTGATCTTTGTTCATGTCACATGGACCAGGTTACACATGAACATATACAAAAGAAGAATTCTGGGTGAGATTCTAGATACAAAAATGCTTAAAATTCCATGTTTGTGGTAAGTTGAACACAACCTTTTGAATAGTGTAATAAGACCTGCAGGGAGAATGGCATCTTTAATAAATCAAGCAATACTGTATAAAATCACAGACAATCTCAGTATTCAAGCCTTCCTGCAGTCCAAAACAGGTAGGAAGCTTCAGGCTAAATATAGATTGAGAACAGCTGCCGTGCTTTTAACCTCCTTATGTTAACCTATCAGACAATTTAAAATTATATTTACCATCTATGGAGCAGGTGTTGAAGGCTTTGTACAGCAGTGAGTTTGTAAGTGAGTTTTCATCTTCTCTCTAGATACAATTTCCACCTTTTAAATTGTATGAAAGCTGTATTCTCCTTTTGTTTGGTCTAGTGGAGTTTTATTCCTTGAGGGAGGTGGGAAAGCAAAAGAAGGAAAAGGTGGTTTTACCATGTGAGATTTAGAGGAACATCAGGTTTTAAATCTGCGCTCCTAAAAGCAGTCGTGCATGTGCTGTTTAGGAGCTTTGAGGGTGAGAGGACCAGACTGACCTGTGTTTACTGGCAGAGATTGCAAGGGAAGTTTCAAACCTCCACTCTGACACCACCATGGTGAAAGAGAATTGGTTGTCTTGGAATTTTGCAACTCAGTGCTCAGCATTTGACTGTGGCCACACTGTCTGAGAGTGGTCAGCCCTGGCAGGTTTGAGTGCCAAGGCCACCAGCTGCAGGAGATTTGCAAGAACCAGACTTAGGGTATAAGAAGGAAAACAGGTTTTTGTGGTAGATAAATGGCTTTGAGATTTACATAATAATATAAAAGGAATCAAATAACTCTTAAAAGGTGGAGTTGGTATTTTATGTGATTGTCATTTTTTTAAGATTTGCTGGAACAATTTCTTATATTTGCAAAACACATCTGTTGGATTAATTTTACTTTAGTCTTTAGCTGTATGAACCACTGCTTTGGCTGTGGTACTAACATGGTGACTCTGCATGTGAGAGGGTCTTAAATATTCTCTCATCAAAGGAATAATAATAAAAAAAGCCTTGAGTATTATCTGTTTTAACCAAAGTCTATGGTTCTTTTGTCAGTATTTCACCCCTTAGTATAATCTGAAATCCTACTTAATGGTGTTCAAATTTTCAGTCGTGTTTCCCACAGTGCAGCATTTTAGATCTCATGGAAAGTATTCAATGTAGTGTAATATGCCTTGTAGAGAAAATTTAGATCAAAGCCTTTCTATGCTATTTTGTTTGATTTAGGAGATTATGGAGCTAAATACTAGGTCATAGGACAAAAGAATAGAAGGGAAGAAAGACCATCAAGTCTAGCACACTATTGTCAAAGGCAATCCAGGGAAAATATACTTTTCTAAGCATTTATGGATCTCTAAAAATTAGTTTGAGTCCTATGGTAATCAAAAGCCCTTTCTCCTTTGAGACCTATAAAATATTTTTCAAGCTGAATTTATTTTTGGCTTGGTTAAATCTATTTGTTCCTCAGCCAAAACTGTCCTCTAGCCTTACTGACTTGCTGGTTCCTGAGGCATGCTAAGATTCAGTGGGAAGGAACCAAGAGACAAAGCTGGTGTTTTGGCAGAACTCACTGGATTCCCCTTCAGTCATATAAGATCTCCATTGTGCTCACCCATCAGAGCTCTTTAGGGCTGTTCCACATCCAAAAAACCAAACTCAGGTTCCATAGAAGCAATCTGAGACTGAAATATGGAAACAAACAGCAGGTCCTCATACACATTTTGAAGGTGTTGAACTACTTATCTCCCTTCAATGGATAATTTGGGGCTCAATGTGTCTGAAGGTGAAGCCTTCATGGTCCTTCATTTATATTCCTTTTCATCAGCCTGTTCCTTTTTAAAAACTGTGATCTAGTAGATGAAAACCTCACTTGCCATGTGACAAGGGGTGTAATCTATCTGACACAGGACAGCTGCAATTTTAAGTACTTACGCCAGAGCTAATAAGATTTAATGAAATAGCACCAGTCCTAATCTGTTCTTTAGATCAATTACACAGCATGTAATTCCTTCAGTATCCAGTATTCATTTGAAATGGTTCATTAACAGCCATACAAAAGTGCATTATGGCCTGTTTTGGGATCCAGGGAGTTGGGCTGTAAGAAGAACTATAATAGAAGTTGTAGTTCAGAGGGAGTTTGGGATATTATTATTCAGTTAGGACACAAATACCTTTGTTTTTTCATGAGAGGCTTTGGGAGGAAGAACAGCTATCAGAATTCACTTGATTGGAGGTGTTTCTAACAATGATGTTCTATTTTTTGCCTGCTGCTATTTTCACTGTCTGCTTCTCAGTGCTGATCAAAGTCAATGGTAAAGGTCACACCACAGATAAAAGATGGTGTTGCAAATTAGAAGATCTAGCTAACAGGCTGGACAGAAACCAAGAAATGCTCAGGTCTTCACATGTCTCTAGATCTGGATGCCACCACAGTAAACTTAATACTCAAAAATTCTCTTTGGACAGAATCCCAACGAAACATTTTTGTATTGCTTCAACAGGAAGACCCATTCAAGGGACCACTCTCATACAATTTGATTTTTCTTTTCCTGTTTATGGTATTACTGGACTTGAGGTGAGAGCTCTGACTACTGAATGCATGGAAAATATGTAAACTGGAAACCTGGTCTGCTGGAGTATATGCATCATGCATTCATAGCTTCTTCTGTGGTAACCAAGACATTCTTGAAACACTCATCCATCAAGTACATTCTGCTAGAGATGGAGTCTGCTCACCTGGTGGACTAAGGGAACTCAAGGACTAAATACTGAAATTATATAGTTAATAATTATCAGTGGATTTGGCACAAAGTGCATCAATATTTACATTTTCTCCTATAATTAGTTAGTTTGAAACAGTCTCCTTGTTTCTATGAAGAGGTGGGGTGCTTGTGCTGTGAGAAGATTTCAGCTGTGTCTGCACAATGCCACAGCCATCAGTGCCATTAGAAAGAGAGAAATACAGTGACCTTTTTAGTACATTATAATGGATTTCAGAATGGCTTCACAAAATACAGTGACTTATATTACAAAACCATTAATTACATGTAATTAAAGGTACTGAGTTCAGGGGTTGTCCTAAATAAAAACAATGGGGTTTGACCAAGAATACTTACAAATACCCAGTGCAACAATATATGGCAACCTGCTTTTGAAAAACATAATTTTTGGATCAAGAGTATCTTCAAAGACATGTGGAGGCATTGATTACTTTCCACAGTATTAGTGTTTCTTATTAGCCATCAACAAGTGTTGTGCAGTTTTCAAACTCTTTGTAATGTTTAATTTTTTTTAAAAATGCAGCAACTAGAATTCAAGTTGTGACTGCAAATAATTTTCATTATGTGGCACATCATCAAATCAATTTGTATTCACACTGGAAAAGTTAATAAATTACTATGCATTTTACTGCTGACACGAGCTGCATGTTTTATCATTGTACATTTGGGCACGTGCATTAAAATTCAAAGATTCACACAAAGGAAAACTAGAACAGCAAAGCATATGTGCATTTTAAAATTTTAATTGCACATAATCTGTTCTGAAAGGTAGTCAGCCTGTATTTGAGGAGAGCACAGGACCCTTTGCAGCAGACTGTGACCAGTTCTGAAGCAGATGAGCTCTGTGCATGTCAGAGGAGTCACATCACCACACACTCAGAAGAGACTTGGCCCTGAGTGTGCACATCCAAAACTGGATTGCTAACAGCACAGACTACTGTCACCTACAAAGCCCAGCATCTCATCACTGAAAATAGTCAATAATTGCTGTTTAGGAGAATGAAGGAAGACACAGTGAAAATGTAGAATGATCCTTTCATCATATATGTCCCTCTAATTTCTCAAGGTAAGGCCTTCCCAAGCCAGAGGCTCAACACACCAATCCAGCCACTAGATTTAATGAGGACAGTGGCCCTGTATGTATCCAATCCACTTAGAGCTCTGCATGTTGCAATATCCTGCAGTAATAAATAGCACAATTGCTGCGAGTTAGTACCACTGCCTCATTCCATAGGATGCCCTGTAGTTCTCTTATGGTGAAAAACTGTGAATAACTGCTGCCAACTCTTTTTTAACACCCTTCTGAGTTTGACCTCTGTCATCCTGTTTTAAAATGTATTTCTGAACTGACTGTTATGCTTTTTTTTGTGTCACTAGCAAACAACTTTGTAACTGCTCAAGCAGATGCTCTGTGTCATCTCTTGTGTTGGGTGATAGCAGGGTGAGAACCCATTGGGTTCCTGAGCTGCTCAGTGGGATAAAACATACATTGCTGGTTTTAACTGTGATTTTGGATCTCAGCCAGGCTGTTTCTCCAGTGTGTACGACAAAGTTTGCAATTTGTGATCGAGGAGAAGAGAGCATCTGAGAAAAGACCCAACCCCTTTCATCCTTTCCTGCCCTGCTGCTCCTGCTGGGAGGAGGCCGTGGGGCACCCAGGGTTAAAATCAAGTGACCAGGATGGGATTTGTGGCTATGTTCCTGACTCTCTTACAGCCCTCTGGTTCAGCTGAATCAGCTGGGTGAGACCTGAGTGCACAAGCTTTTTCCTTCCCAATTTCTGCAAGGACAGTGACTGCCTAAGCAGAGGAGCAGCTTTTGACTCCCAGGTTTTTTCAGAGGAGGTGGGGTTGGCTGTAGTCTGCAGGTGGGTGACAATACCACCAGCCTCAGAAGAAATAGCCTCAAACAGCCTTGGCAAATTTAGTTCCATCCGCAGGATCAGTCTTTGCATTCTTTCACATTTCTTTGCAACTCCACGCTGAGGACTCTGTGTAGAAACACTGCTCTGTTTCAAGCCAAGGCATTCTGTAGGCTCAACTTCCTATTGTAATCAAGCCAGCATTTCTTGGAAGGAAAAACATCACCTTTAAAGGTACCATATGTCTGCTAGAGTAAACGTTTTGTGAATAATATCCGGCAAAACTAGGTTCGTATAAATATTTTGTCAGCAGTTCTGCATCTGACAACATTTGTACTGCGGAAGTTATCCTAAGCATCAGATTTTTTACTGGCAAGAATGCATTCTGTGGATGTAGCCACACTTTTGTTCAATAAATCTTCGTGAATCAACTGTGAATCATTAATATGTGCCTGTAACTGAGCACTGAGTGGCAGTGATAATGATTTTTCAGCCTATAATGGCTTGGTTGTTGTTTTGTTTTGTTTTGGCTGTCCATTGCGACTGTAATGTAGTTGAGCACCTTTATTAGTTAGACTTGCCTTTGCATCCTGACTCATTAGCTGGAATTTGAAGCAAGAAAACAAGGACAGAGGTATTGTCCTGTCTGTAATGTTGAGGTAAAAGCAAACAAACAAACAAACCCCCCTCCTTTATGCCAGAATTTATGAAATATTCCTAACCTGTGAATTAATCCAAGAGTTTATTTCAGTGTCTAAAACTATACTCCTAAAAAACAGTAAACAAAACTCATGCAGATTTAGTGCAAGGTCTTTCTGCACTTCATTCTTCTTATCATAAGATCACCTTTACTGCTTAACTATATCCTCCAACTTTTCTTAAAGGCTTCATCTTTTTCTATCAACCTTTATCCCTAACGTAGATCTTCTTTCAGGTGTGTTACTGATGTAGATGACCTGCACTGGGAAAAAAGAGCTTTCTACCTAACAAAAATAATTCTGTCATTTGCAGAATTTACAGAAGGTGTGATCACCTAAGTGATGTGACATTCATTAGACCATGTGTACAACATTATTTATTTTAGAAAAGCCAAGCTGAGCTTCTTAATGGCCTCTGTCTTGCTATCAGTGCAGGCTGTAAGATGATTTTTGGAGGCTCAGATGGGAGAAAAAGTTCTTGAGGAAAAGATTGTGGTTTAGTGCTGTAATTCAGAGTTACAGGAAGGAGATGGGAAGGGCAAGGCACAGCAGGATTCCGTGGAACTGGAAAAGTGGGAGTTAAAGAAAGACAGCTGCACTGTCCAGCCTGGAAAGCATGAGCTGACACACAGCAATCCACCTGCTGATAATGCTCTGGCTTCTTTACATGAATAACCAAGCTTTAATAAAGAAATTATAATCAGGATTTGGGAAAGGTTTTTCTGCTTTTGCCATTTATTGCAGTGAAATCTGCCTAATCTGTTGACAGAGCTCCAAAGCACACAGGTCAGTGCTGTGGTGTGTTAGCAGTGAAACATTTGCCAAAACTTACTGAAATTCTCTGTGTACTTCAAGCACTGGCAATCTGAGCAGAAAGTGGTGCCACCTATCATCAAAAAGGAGGAAATTAAACAGCAAGATTAGTGCAGATTGTTTTGTATTAAAAAGCCATTTGCAAGATGTTGGGGCTACTCAGGATGATTCTGGATGAGGTGCTGACCAAAGGGAGAGTTTTGAGATTATAATCTGCATCAAGGGTGCAAGTAAAGTAGATTAGCTGAGGTCCAACTCACCAGAAGTAAGTAGTTAAATATTTTTGTGAATCTGAACCTAAATAACTTTTGCTCCACTTTTTCTCTTTTTAGGTGGTGTAAGTAATTTTGAGTCACTCTTGAGAGCAGAGTGTAAGTCCATTAAAGTGACACAGGTATTTTGAAAATGTTTTTCCTTGTTCTTTGGAGAGGTACATTTGGAATGATAACTCTGTTGGAGTTTTTGCTTAAAATACTCAGAATACATCCTAGCATGTCCAAGCCATGTTTTAACTTCACAGTCTCAAGGTATCATAATACTGAGGCCCAGGATACTGCATTGTACCTTCTTTTTCTGAAAAGAAATGAAGTTCAAAGTTTCAGTAGGCTCCTGAGGGGCAGTAAGGGGTTTGTGTTGTGTTCAGCCTTATTGGAAAAAGAGTCACTACACTTTTCATCTCTTAGAGGCCTGCTTAATGTTTTGATTCTGGAGCCAAATCACTTTTCTTAAGTCTGAATCAGAGATCCTTTTTGCTGCCCATCAGGCCAGGGTGACACAAGGCTTTTCTCTTTCTGTGACTCTGTGTAACTATTAAACCTATTGAAGAACTTACAATTCTAGGGTTTTTGAAGTAAATTTTTAAGTTCTTTGCCTGAGCACAAGTCTAAACAGTGGACCTTCAGGTTGTTTTTATTTCTTTTCCTTTAAATTGCATCGATAAATGCGTGGGTGATAAATTTAGTCTGAGGCAAATGCACACAGCATCATCACGTCTCACAGAATTGTTCTGTCCTACACCAGCTGAAGATTCAGTTCAAGTTCAAAAATGCTGGTTTCTTAGAAGAATGAGGCTCCTAATCAGTTACTTTGTGTCAGGCCTGAGGACTTCATGAAAACCTGTTGGTTTAATGTGCCATATATACATATCATCTATATATTAATAAGAGTCATTCTGAAAACTACTCCTCTTCTTGTTAATGTGCTGATGAAATCTAAATCAAGATAAGGTTCTTACTTATTTGATGTGTAAATATCAGTGTGATATATATCACAGAGCTTTTATGTCACACAGAGGGCAAACAGTAGAAGAGCATCAATGCCATCATAGTAGTGGAAAAGGAGATGACAATTACAAACTATTTACATGTGTTTTTACAGTCTGCACCTCCAGCATCCATCCCTCCCTCCCTTCATTCCCCAAGGCCTCTTGCTGCCAGAACTAAGAAGTTCTGTTCTAGGATGTTTTGTTGTACCTTATCACATAAAACAAATGTTTTTCCGAAAGCTTTCTTACATGAAGGCAATGGAGTAAATCTAATCTCTAACGTTCAGCTCAGGCTTACATAAGGGCAAAGAGGACTCATTTTGGCTTGGATGGCATTTATGGCCTGCAAGGAGCTCATGGATAGGAAAATTCAGCATGTTGCTCTCTGTTGGGTGTACAATTTGAAACAATTTTATCAGAAATGCTAGATAGAAATCTTAATAAGCTGGAGTTAAACAACTGTGTGGTTTTATCTTGGAGGCAAAAAAAAAAAAAAAAGGGAACAGTACATTTAAAATTCGCCATATGCACAGTAACTTGCAGTTAGCAATTAAATTCTCACAACATCCTTCCACAGTGCCAGGCAGAGCATATTGGCTTAGGTTGGCCTGGTTGTCGAGCGTGAACTGAAATTATTTCTAACAGCAATCAAATACATTTTGAAACATGCTCATAAAAATGCTTGCTCAGAGGCTCAAAGCAATAATGATTCATGTATTAGCAAATAAACCTATCCTGTGCAAGCTAGCCCCTGAAATGTGATAAGGGGTCACTCCAAGGAAAGAAAAAAGTGTTTATTAAGATGTTGAGAGGTAATGTTTAGGGATGGGAGTTTGGGGTGACATCTATTCAACGTCTATGGAATAACTATGGATTGAGGTGTTGGACTGGCCTCTAGAAGCCAGTCTTTGTGAAGGGTGACTTTATCAAATCTATATCCTCAGAGGGATTTAGGAAATGTACTTGCCAGATGTGAAAGGCCTGTGTGTGAGACCTGGAAGAACTCAGATTAATAACACAGCTACCTTCCACTACCACTTCTGGACATATCCAAAAACACTCTGAAGAGACCATGAAATTTTAAAAAATAGTAATAATCTCCCCTGGAGTCTAATGGCGTGAGCAGTGGCCAGACAGCCCCTTTCTTCCTTGTTTTGAGCATGAAATGGGGGTCACATTCTTCCTCCCCTTGAACGCTCATCACCTGGCACTCAGGAGGGCCTCCGGGGCTGGAATTCTGACTTGGTGAGCCACAGAAATTTGGGGACCCAGGCAGCCCCTGGGCTGGGCTCTGCCATCATTTATTCCCGTGCTCTCAGGCAGGGTGCCATCAGTAAGAAAATGGGAACAAGAAGGGAGAAGCAGCGTGGAGAAAGAATCAGTAAGGACTCAAGTATTTCCTGGCAGTGGAAAAGCCTTAAGTAAATATCTGCACAAAACCTCCACTCCCTGCATCTGAGGTGATGGTCCACTTTATCCCACCGCTTTTAATTTGTTGCCCGAGGCCGCTCAACTAGCTGGCATTTAGTGAGTCAGGGATGTAGGGGACAGCAGTGAGCCCAGAGAGCCGTGACCTTTCCAGTGCCACACAGAAAACCTGCCAATCCCTCGAGGAGTGAACAAACCCGGGCACCGCGGGCACAGCCAGCACTGCCACCAGCTGCAAAGGTGACACCTCATTAACCCTGGGTACAGCTGCCATCCCTGGGCTGGGGGGACAGGAGGGCATGGCCAGAACCCCACTGGGGTGACCAGGCCTCGGTGACCTCAGTGCCCTCAGTGCCCTCAGTGACCAGGCCTCCCGCAAGAGGCTGCTGAGGCCTTCTCCTGATGGAAGGGCCATGTCCTGCCTGGGAGCAGCCCTCAGCTGGGACACAGCCACTGTCACCGTGTCCCTGTGAGTGAGGGGACCTTGGTGTGGTGCCACTGCCCTCCCTGACCGCTGTGACCAGCGGGGATGGAGGCCTGAAACAGATCCCACCAGGAGAGCAGGAGCTCCCAGCCCCTCAGACTTCAGGGGAATGGGATATAGGAGCTCCCAGCCAGTCAGATCTCAGGGGAATGGGATATAGGATCTCCCAGCCCCTCAGATCTCAGGGGAATGGGATAAAGGTCTTTTGCAGAGGGGCTGAAGGAACAGTCCCACATACACCTCTAAAAGGGGCAGCATTAATGAGCGTTGGCTGCAGCCAACACCCAGTGGTGTCCATGAGGAGGTTCAGGGATTAAATCTCTGCCTCGGTTCCCCTGCAGTCAAAGCCATGTTCCTACAGGTTCTTTGGATGCCAGGCAACCTTTCATGACAGAAATCTTCATAAACTAAAATAAAATTATTCCTAAAATTCTTCCCTCTCCCCAAACATTCTTGATGGTCTTAAACTTCAAGACAGCAGCCTGGTACTGGCAGAGGCTGGAATTTTCTCACGTGAGGTGTTGCTGGGAGATCCGAGGCAGAGATTTAATCAGGACCAGGGGCAGCTATCAGAGCAGACTGTCATGCCTAGGAAACCTCAAATTATGTGCTAATTATCCACCTACACTGCCAGGGAATAAATAAATTATGATTTCAGCTCACTGTGCTAAAGATAATTCCATTTGTAACAAGATTGCAGGCTGGGTTTTTTCCATGGTGTGTTGGAGGTGCAATAAGGAGCAAAAAGGGTTTGCTCAGGAGTGACTGGGTGGGCTTTGAGTCCTGCAGGCTCTGGAGCAGCAGAATCAAAGCTCAGGGTGCTCACTATGGAGGAGGTCACTGCTGGTCATTGCCTGCCTCCTGAAAGAGCTGTGTAATGATGTGTGGCCAGGTATCTGCTCTTTTCCACTCCTCTTTCTTGCTGTGTAGTGGTGCATTTAATCACAGGAAAGGAAAGCAGGTTCAGGGAAACAGGCTTTGTCCTCACCCTGACCTTGCAAACAAAAGAAAATGCTGACAAGAAAATCCTTTCTGAGTCAAGGTGTTAGAAGTATTGTTCAGTCCTGAAAATTTCAGGAGCTCTGATCAAACTAGATTATGCTCATGTATGTGAGTGAAAGAATAGCACTGGCTTTTCTTTTAAGCTTTTGAAATAAAAGTTTGCTTGTTTGCTTCTTTAAAAACTAGAAAAATTAACAGTTTTTCCATTCTAGGAGTTCTGTGCTTGCTCAAGTACACAGCTTCTGGCAATAAGGGAAAATATGAGAAGAACTGTGAAATTAATTAAATTGACACTTCAGGAAAATACCTTTATTGTTGCAATCCTCAAAACAGCAGTGTAAAGCAAACTTATGACATTTTGCCAAATTATACTTTCCGTGAGTTAAGAAAAGCTAGAGATTTTTCTAAACTCTGAAATCTGGGGGTTTGGTCTGATACACACTCTGAGGGAGAGAGCAACTGTTTGTTGAACTGCAGGCAGCTTGGATGTATCTCTCCTCTTCCGTAGCTGTCAAATAATGAAATGCTCCTGGATGGCATTTTTATTAATGAACTATCATTAAGATTTCATTTCACAGTATGCCATAACTTCTTTGTTTTTTCAAAGTACAGTGTGTGCTATGAAACCCACACAAATCAATTCCAGTTCTTTAAGGATCCCCGTCATTAAATAAATATGAAGGATGATGACCTCTTATTGTCCCTGTTTAGGTGTTTTCATCTCCTTTCCTAGATCTTCCTTCCCCCTGTTTTAAATTTAGAATAATTAGCTGAAGCTGGTGAATTTTGTTAGCACCAGGAATAACTCTACCTGGATTTCAGGAGGAAGGGAAGTAGGAAAAGAATGAGAACTAGGAGGTAAGGAGATTAATATAGATTAAAAAAACTGACTATTTCCAACTTGCAAGTCATGGTTTAGGTGGGTTTTTTTTGTTTGTTTGTTTGGGTTGTTTTTCTCTTTTTTAACCCAAGCTATTGAGCATTGATATATTTTTCTACATAAGCCTTTTTACTGGTGAAATTCAGAAGCCTGTACATGGTTTGCTTCAGGGTAAATGATATCTGCTGGACAAAACAGAAAGCAGTGCAAGAGTTCAGACTCTAAAGCAGGGCAGTAGAAGCAGATGAGTCTTAACAATGGCTTTGACTGCAGGGGTGAGTTTTTTCCATGCTTCACATATTCAGAGACCTGGATTTGTTCTATAAAGTGATGAGAGAAATGGCCCACGAGGGAAACCATTATCGATTGCTTCCACTGCCCTTCAGTGATAAATATTGCATGACTATCTGCTCATCCTTTGCATTAAGGAACAATCCAATATCCATTTGTGCTTTCTACACTGTGCTAGTATGACAAGCTCTTTCCTAGTCTTCATAAAAAGCAAAACCCAAAGAGGTTTCTTCTGAATGCTGGATGACAAATGGGAGAGTAATGCCTTCCACAGGAAACCTCGTGTTGCTGTTGTATACACTGTCACAATTCTTTTTTTTCCCAGATTGATCGTGGAGAATATTTCAAAGCCATTAATATGGGGGATAACCTTATACCTTGAATGTGTTCTTACCATTAGGATTCCCAGGTCAGCTTCTGAATGACACTTGAATGAGTTTATTTTTTTTGCTTGCAAAATCCTCACCTGCAGGCATGCTCTCCTAGAACTTTTCAGAAATATATCGACAGAACAAAAGCAAAACTCATGCTTCCAAACCCCCGTACTCAGCTTCAATCAGTGGTTTTTCCTTTAGAAAAAAGTAAAAGGTCTTGATGATCTCAATGAGCAAAATCAATACAGTAAGTCAAGGGGTTTTTTTCTTCCAGTTGTTTAATCTTAAACCAAATATTACTTTCTTCTGCTCTGTAATTTCACAAATTGTTACGAACAATCCAGATTTTATTTTTAAACAATAGGCCATAAAATTTCTCAATTATTTCCACACCTTGAAGCCTTAACAGCTGAAAAGATCTAGGGCCCTGCCCTGACAGGTTTTTGTTGAAAACCCCATCTCTTGATTCTACTGCGTACTTTGTTGTGTTTGAACTGTGCTTGTAAATTTTCACTCATAGGCTCCTTTGGGCAAGGGACCTGCTTGACCTCTGGGTGGCCCAGCTCTGATACCCAGCTGTGACCCCCATATATTTTCCCTTTATTCTTCCATCTCCTGAGTTGCTCTGCACGTTATTATGCCATTCTGGATGGGTTCTTAATACCATCCATATTGATTTCTAGGAGATAAATGTCAGGCATGGTCTGTATGTCACTGTGATCTAGCACTGGTCAGCCCAGGTGAACAGCAGCCTCTCACAGCAGAGGGGAGGAGGAGTGTGACAGCACCACACCATTTCTCTGACCTGCTCTTTCCCTAGGACAGACTACAGTTATCAAACCCCATTTGAATAACTTAAAGAGAGTTTAAATAGGTGTTGGTTGATGGAAAGCTGCTGAGGAGCTGTGGATAGGTGGTACTATAGTTTGCTGTGGTCTGTTGGCACTGCTCCAGCTGATTGGAGATTATTTATTCCTTGCAAATCAGCCCAAAATGTAGTTGATGCATCAATCTTTCTTTATGCAGCTCATCACAGCAGAATGTTAGCAATACAGAAATATTGAGAGTGTCTTTCCCCACTGGTGCAGCTTGGCTGCTTTGGAGGTGCTGATTTACTGCAGCAGTGACTGCAGTCCTTTTCTTGTGGAGCAGCAGTTGGTAGAAGCCAAAGCTGATCTGTGCTACAGAAACTGCATGCTGGGTTCTAGAAATTTCAGTCCACTCATCACTTTATGCTGTTAGATAGGCTCAAGTTACCAGGTCCTGTAGTAAACTACTCCTTAACCTTGTCCTACTATTTTTCCTGGTGTACGTCAGCAGCCAAGTGGGGAAAATGCATGTAATTTGTGAAGCAATATCAAGACATGGGAATAAAAATGTAGAAGCTAAAAGAAGCCCTAGTGAAATGCTGTGTTTTGCACCTGTGGAGGCTGGGGGGAAACTCCTGCCATTTATTCATTATAAATATGTTCTTTCATTTGGTCATTACAATTAAAATATCCAGGGATAACTGCAAGGGAGTATATTTCAGCTGTGTTAAAACCCAATATGTTGTTTGATAAGGGCAAGGTATCAGAATTATCAGATGAATTTTTAACAGCAAAATATCATTTTGGGACACATTACTTGAAAGAGAGGACTGCAATATTAAACTTGGGTTAGTTGTATCTTTTTATCTTGTCAAGAATAAGGAAGAAAATACTGTTTCCCTATTATGCCATACAGAAAATACATAATTTAGAAGGTTAAAAATATATTTGATTTCATTTAACATAAATATTTCTTTTCTACTGATGCCATTTTGCAGAACAGAGACTTCCTGAGTGAACGTCTGTTTTGGTTTTTGCAGCTCAGATTTATCCTTGGTTTTGTTTTGGAATTATTTTTTAAAAAACATAGCACAGATGCTATTGAAGATCTCATTGCTCACCTTGGTTATGCTGGGTATTTTTCCTTTCCTTTCAGGGTCTGAGGTTCCTCATGTAACTGTGTTTTAATTATTATCTTTAGTTTTATTAAATTATGAAGGTGCAAAAGAAAGACTTTAAGTATTTTGATTTGGTTTGGTGTTTCTTTTTTTGGGTGCTTCAAACATTTAATATAATTTTCATTGAAGTCCTTGTAGAATCCAGTAAATAATGGAATAAATCTGCCTCATAAAATGCCTGAGAGGTCCTAGTCTTGTGAAAAACACAGTTCATTGCAAATTTTTCTTGAGGAGAAAAAGAAGATTATTTAATGTAAATTAATACTGTCATAAAGACCCAAGCCAAAATTCAGCACAACCCCTTAATGTACAAGACATCTGTGAGGCAGAGGACCTGATTATTAAGTAAAAATTTGTTTATAGCTTCAAAGTCTTCAACACTTTCCTGACATTCTATTTGTGCATGAATACACATTAGTTTGACATGAGATTCTTCAGTTTGTGGGGTTTAATGACTTTGACTTCAGTTTAAAAACAATAGAAAAAATGCAGATATTATTATCACCTGAAAAGTTCTGTTTACTCAAAATTAAATGTTCTGGAGTAAAGAGGAGTTAGGTGGCATGAATGAAGACCTAATTTAAGGCAGCAAATATATACCAGCTGGATACTGGGGAACAGGTAGTGAGGAGGAAGAGAAAAGGGAAAATTGAGTTATGCTTCATTTATACTTATCAAGTTTGTTGAAGAACAGAGCTGAGATCATGGAAGAGGAACAGTAGGATTTTTCCACTCTAAAAAATTGTATTAATAATTAAATGATAAAATATTTAAGCAAAAAGGAAATGCTTATGCTCAGACAGTGCATCACTTTGTCAGTGGTTTCCAAGATTGTTATTCTAGGATTCATTTTTTTAACCTAAGCTTTACTCCTGAGAGAAGAGGAGACAAAGAATAGGAAGAGCCAGAAGTAGAGAAAAACTTGGAGAAGCAAGTGAGGATTCCATGCTCATGAGGGCAAAAGATTGGACCTTGCCTTCTCCTTTGGCAAAAACTGATTGTGCTCCAGGCTGCCTATTCAGTGTTTGGTTTGCTTTTGCACTTCACTCCTTAAAGAATTTGTAGTCCCTGGATGGTTTGTATAAATTGTTTAAAGTAAGTTTTAAGAAAAGACTAAGACCAGAACATTCATATGAATATTTCTCTGAGTAATCAAACTTTGTACAGGGGTGAGCTGTTCCCAGTTCTCCAAACCCACCCAGAATTCTTGCCATATGCCCAACAAACAGCGTTTGAGCTCTGTTCTTTCCCACTGCCACAGCAGCAACTCACAGGACTATAGGCACACACATTTCCACATGCAAAATAAATCCCTGGTTGTTGCATTTGCAGTTCTAAACAGCAAAAAGCATTTATAGTTAATAATCATATTTTATTGTGGGACCTGCAGTTACAAAGACAGGCTGTTTCTTCAATGCTGCCATTTCTGAGCCATCTAATGGGAATGTGTTGCCATGGCAACCAATGCCATAAGGTGGTTTTTTTTGTTTTTAAGTAATTAAACTTTCCAAGTCAATTTGCCCTTACTTGTTAGCAAATAGAATGTTGCTTATTGTTTTCTGCTGGAGCACTGAGGTAACTCGGAGGGCCAGCAAGGTTGGAGCTACCTGAGGAGATATCAACTATGCAAGCCCTTTGTTAATAGATTATTGTTTTGCTGATATTTGGCAGGTGTGGGAGGGCTCGGTGAAAACTTGTGAATCATTCCATTCCAGCTGGATTGGGTAGGGTGTTGCTAAATGGAGACAGGGGGTTAAATACAAAGCCTTTGCTTTGTGACCAGGTGAATGCACTCCTGACCAGGATGCTCAGATGCCATTGAGACAAATGTGTGTGAGCATGATATGAAGAACAATATCTTTGCCAGGCTGATAGTGAAATGAGACAGACATCCCTGATTCAAGCTCTGCTTGCTGCTGTCAGATTTATTTACCAGCCCTCATATGCTGTACAACATGGAGTTTATTTGCAAGGCACATAATGCCCTGAGAACATAATGGAGGGAGGGGAGCAAGCCTGCTCAATTCCTGCAAAACAGGGATCTGTAAAGTGCCCAGTTCCCTTTTCTGTAGCTTGATGTGCAAACATTGTTGGCTGCCAAGGGCATTCTCTGCTCAGAGCCAGCTTTGGGAATACCCAGAACATATGGGCCAGCCACAGAGCAGGATGGAAGAGTGAGGCCCATTTCATGCCTCCTTTGATTCTGCTTGAATTTCCTGAAGTCACTGTGTGCTTTTCCCAATGCCTGTCAAACCTCATCTTAAAAACTACAGCTGGCAGCTATCAGATCCTACAAAGTTTATTTTAGCTGCACTCTGCTTATGCCCTTTAGCTCAAAAGAGAATGAGTCTCCAGCAGAAAACGGAGGGAAGAGCCTCTAAAATGTTTTAATTTTTAACTGTGGAAAGGCTCTGCTTAAGCCTCAGAGACAGAAGCAACAACCCAACAAGCTGCAGAAATTTTAAAGCATTTGGGTTTTATTGGTCCTGCTGTTTGCTGTTCCATTGCATTTATATGAAATAAGGTATAAAGAGATCTTTGTAGAATATTTCTTATCTAAATTTCTGTAGGACAACAGAAGATACAAGCAAATAATGGGAGTTTCATGTTTGGTGGCTGAAACTGGAAACGAATTTTCTTTCAGCTTTGCCTGAAGGCTACATTTTAGCTTTTCATACCCATCTAATACTTGAGACAAGTAGCCTTGGTTTAGAAATAATTTTGTCATTGCTGTGATTTCTTAATATAATGCTGAATTATTAAAAACTACAAAGCCTGCTTATTTTCCCTTTAAGTGCAATTTTTCCCTGCTACCTAATGAACACCTCTAAACTGTCTAAGTATGTCTGAAGGCTTATTTGTATGTCCCCAACCCATGCCAGTTGTTTCCTTCTCCCCTCTTCATGTGTGCTGATACATGCAAGGCCCTTTGCAGTATTTATTGTCTTTGGACCAGCCTCTGCCCCGAGGGGCTCTCTGGGTGTCTCACTTGAAACCACTACAAATCTGTGACAGCATAATTAGGTCAATCTTGCTTACACAGGTGCCTTTTAATTTACTCTGGTGAATATAGAGCATTTTCATGATGGCATTCCCTGTAACAAATCAGAGCTCACAGATTGTCTTCAAAGCACTCATTTGCTGGCTCTCAGAGCAGGTGAATGATGGAGCAGGAGAGCAGCTTTGACACCACTTTTATTTTCTTCCTTCCCTCCAAAGCCTGGTTAGCTGATATGAAAGCAAGAGGGCATTTGTCATGTAGGCTTTTGTTTCCCAAAGTGCAGAGGCTCATGTGTACAGCTCAAAATCTTTAGGGATGGGGAAAAGCTGTGCAACAGGTTCCTCATGTCTGTGCATGGGAGGAGGAGTCTGGCACCATCAAAACTTCCTTGTATATCCCTCAGCTATTAAAATGTGGAAAGAAATAAGAAGAAAGCAATAATGATAGGACTCACAGATACAAGGTGCAAATAAGAAAGAGTGAAATATAGTGTAATTTGACAGCCATGAGGAAAATACTGAGAAATCTATCACATCTGTGCTCCTGGTGTTAAGAAGGCAGAGAGAGCTGTTAGGAAGGCACAGAGCGTGAACTCACAGTACTTTTATGCAAAGGCTACAGTAATGAATTCCAATCTTGCCTGGGAGCAATTCTTAAGATAAGTACAAAGGTGAGTTTGGAGTATTGATTTTTTTTTAAAAGACAATAAATTGGAGTGAGTTGTAAAAAATTAGTGCTGCCTGGAACAGTTCACATTAAATCAGTGCACAAGTAAAGAGGTGCAGGCTCAAAGGGGAGTATATCAGGATTGAATTTTGGGTCTTGGAATCATTGCACAGTAGGGTCGTTCCTTCTTCCATTCTGTTCCCTTTCCTCTGCCTCCTTTGTTGCAGTAACCCCTGTGGATAGATCTCCAATTAATAAAACTTACCTTTATGTAGGCATTATCATAATACAAAGGCTCAGGGGGAGCACAATCCCTTCATGCCTGAGCAAATTTAAAACTCATGATTCTCTTGGGATGCTTGCTGGGAAATAGAGAAAAGGAATAAAGGGCATTCTAACATTTCTGCTGAATGATTGCTACTCTTTGCAAAGTGCTATGAAGCTCGTTAGATTCTGAACATTTATGGGAACCTTATTGCTATTAGATCCTTTGAAATGACTATAATTAAAAAATTCTGGTCCTTTTTACGTGGAAGATCTGCACTGTGTGTTAAATCATTTTCTTGGAAGAGCCTGAGAGAAATTAGAAATGTGATTGGTACAATAAGAGCAAACGACCAGAAATATTTAAATTGCCAACGTCTTTTAATGGAAAATACTGTGAATGCCAGGTTTGAATGCACATATACATTGGCCCATGTTTTATCCTTGGGACACAACTGTATGCTAATGATTACTGTTATTAAAAATTCTGGGGTTTTATTGTTTGGTCTGTTGTGTGACTCGAGGAGTCAGGCCCATCATACTTTGTGCTGTACGGAGAATTTATAGAAAGGCAGTTGCCCCAAAAAACTGTTAAAATCTATCAGGGATGTAATGACAGAGTCAGTTAAAGAGATGGGGTGAGGGAGAAGTCAGCCCAGTAATGCAATTATGGCAGAGTTATAATTAGTGATCAAAACACTCCAGCTTCCCAGCCATTGCCAAGTGTTTTTCAGCATGCCAAAAAGAACAACTGTAATCCAAGACTTGAACAATAACGTTGTGGTGTTGGAGGATTTGTACGAGTGTTCACACCACACATGCACATTCAATGCAAATTGCTGCCCATTAAGCAGATTTAATAGTACTTTGCAGAATTGTAGCTTTCATTAACAATCACCTTGGAGTGCCAAAGGGACAAATGAGAGGATAAGTACATTAAATAAACAGGGTTTTACAATTTGGCCTATCTGGAGAATGTAGTAACTTCCAACTTCTATTTCTCCAAGAGTGAGCACAGCCAGGGAATGTTCAGGACCTAGGAGGAGCCTAAAGGGGCATGAGGAAGAGGAACCTGGAGCTATATATCACTAAATACCTAATTGACTAAGCCAGGCTCCCAACAGATAGCAAAAACTTTCACTTTGATCTAAAACCTTGCACAAGAGTAAGGCATTCGCTCTCCATCTGTAATCCAATGTTGAGGGAGAAGCCAGCTGCAGATTTATGGTCCAATTTTTATTTTGTTCTGTGTTTCATCCAGTTTTCTATGAATTTATTTATAAAAGTCCCAAGTGAGAGTGCGGGGATATTTCTTCTTGGTTTTATAACCTGAGTTCATGACAGATTTTTACCCCAATGATTTTGAAAAAAGAACTTATACAAGGTCTTGCTTCCCAATCCCAAACCATTCCTAGAAAGGCAAGGTCATTCCTTAGTGAATTCCTGTACATATTTACTTTTAGCAATACTAGATAAATTCCCATAGGGACAAGTCTGATTAAACTGCCAGTCTTGCTAAGTCATGTAGTTAGTAGCTGGTAGATAAATAAAATGAACTCAGACTTATTTGTTATTTGTTCTCAGTCTTTAATCACCCAATAGTAACTCCATAATTGAATTAAAGTACTTAACCATTCTAATGCAAATTGTCGGGCTTACAGTTCTTCAATGAGTAAATTATTGCAAATCAGGTACCCATGATATCAACATTATTCACTTACAGTTCATTTATCTTCATAATAATTGAGCTAATTTTTATTTATTCCAGAAGTGGATGTCTTTTTATTTGTGAAAATTGAAAATTCAAAACTTGGATGGCTTCATAAAACAAAACTCTCACTTTGTTTTCTCTTCTTTATTTAATATTATTTAATATTTTATCAGACAAGAAAGAGAATCTGGGAGGGATATGAATCACAGCAGCAGGCCAGCTTGCACTGCAGTTTTGATAAAGTGCAAGCAAATGAACTGTAGACAACAAGAACATTGCTAACTATCTGAGAAGGAATATATGAATCTTTATCAAACACACAAACTGTTAAGAATTCCTTTTTATGGTTAAAAATAATAGAAGGATTTGTCCATAAAGATGAACTGTCCTCACTAAAAAGGCATTTTCACTTCAAAAGCTACATACGATTTAGCAAAATATTTTAGCAAAATTGTGTGCTAATACATTTGTTTCATTTGTAAAATACTAGCCAGGAAGAATTTACGAGAAAACTGTACACAGATAATTCTGTAACCATGGCAGACAAGTCAACAACTGCAGATAGTAAACTCAGTGTCATGAATTGAAATGGTCAGCAAGGCAGAAAGCAATTTCAAACAGACAGGCAGCTTCTTCTCCAGTTAGAGCAGGGTAATTGGACAAGCTACTGGGGATTTTGATCTGAAAAGGTGAAAATGCAGCTTCTCCTAACTGATGTCTGATTAACCTCAATTAGCATTTGGTAAACAGGTGCCTTTAGCAATATAAAAAGGTGGTGGTTGAACAGTGGTTGTGATGCTCTGTGTTTTCAGGTCTGTTAAGAGCTTAGAGAAGCCTTCTGAAATTATAGACAAAGGGAATTCATTTTTGTTCTGTTCTTGTTGTGTGTAAGAGTGCTCTTGACTTTGTCTCGCAGAAGTAAAATAATGTAATATGAAGTGCTTCCAGGAATTACAAAAATTGAGAACTGCTGACTGGTTTTGAGGCAAATCTTGTCAGCAAGAGTTCTAATAGAGGGAAAGTTTTACTGATAAGTTTGTGAGGGCAGTAACCATTTTACTTTCTCTTACAATAGTTTTGCCTGGTCTTTTATCTTGTTTATTTTGCTTTGTATTTGTTTGCTTTAACAATTCATGTTTTTGGGATCTAACTCTGCACCAAATATTAACCTGATTTGTCATCTGTCTATAGATACTTGAGGGAGGGAAAAAAGCTTATTCATTCTCCAAGGATCACTCAGTCTTATGATAAAACAAATCTAATTTGATAGAAAGCTAAGGATTATTCTATGTGATGATAGCAAAGTACATATGCCCTTACTGTTTTGTTTGAATCAAAGTAATAGGTAACTTCTGATGTGGATTCAAAGCCTCAAGTCCAAGTTAAGATACCAGGATGGGAGATAGGTGGTATTTATGTGCTGCTGCAAGCTTTAAAACTTGTGCCTGGTGCTGGGGTACTCTTTGATGAGCGAGTGCTGCATGTGATCCTTGTCATGTGGAGGCTTTCAGAAAAAGCAGTCAGGAGCTTTGTAGCTCTCAGGATCTGTTGTCTGTGCAGTCTCTTTGCACTGCCTCAGAGGTTTCAGACGAGTTCGCCTGCAGGTCGGTGTAATTCAGAGTCAGATGGGAATTTCTGAAAGAATTAAACAGAAATTGCTTTCACAGTTTATGAAGTAATAACCAGTTGAATTTCATTGTTAGAAGGAGACAACAGCTTAACATTCTCCTTCCTCTATACTCTTACAGTGGAATGCTGTCACTTTCTGCTCAATGGGTTGGACAAAACAATTTGAGGCTCCAGAGCATGAACTTGTCACTCTGTCTGCTGGAGGTGGACCATGGTGGGTGATCACTTGGTGCTTTTTTTGGTCTCTTACTGGGATGACTTGGAATCTTCTTAGCTTGTTCCTGCTCTTTTTTGGGTGTCTGAGTTCATAACAGACCCTTCCCTAACAAAAATCATTCTCACATGATTGCTTAATTATCCTTTTCTGCACTAAGCCTACAATGACTAATCCAATAGAAACCTGGAATGGGAATGTGAAGACTGTTGCAGTTATTAGCTGTGTTTGTAATTCCCTTACTTTTTACCTCTCAGAATTAAAATATGTTAGTTTCTGGTATTATTTTTTTTGACAGTGACAAATAAATGCCAGGCGCAGTGGGAGCTCAGAGCACAAAGTGGTTTACATGAAAGAGTTCTACCCAAGGTTAGAAATTAAGGTTACCATGAAAGGCAGCTAATTGGATTGCAAGGTTTGCTTCCTGTTTAAGAAACATCAGATGTGCAAATTCCCCCATTGTTACACTTGCCACGTACTGACAATTAAAGCTTTTACCTGCAAACACCAGACAATTGTATGGATGTAAAAGGGGGAGAGGGGAAATAATTCTTTTTGCAGTATACTGGGGAGAAAATGATGGCTGGTACCTGATTAGGGTAACAAATGTACAGGAGCTGTAAAACTCAGCTTTTAGTTTGTCTGGCTGTTCTAACTGAATGGTTTAATTTGAAAACGTTGTTACAAATCTGGCTGGACTCTAACTCCCACTAACCTCTGGCTCCTTGAGTCTCTGCTAATGAGGTGCTATTTATCAAACTCTATCATGAGCTATACTTTCCATAAAATGGTTCTGCTGGCAATGTGATTACTTGATTCTAAGACTGTTACCTTTGTAATCTCTGATCATTAGAATTATCCTCTTTCACTTTGCAGTTAAAATATAATTTCTGTCTTGACAATGGATTTGTGTTGGCTCAACCTCGAATGCCCTAACCAACAATTTGTGGAGTCTATGCTCTTTTTAATCCTACATGAGACTAAAACATCTCAAGTATATTGCATTCTTATTATCTGTCTAAGCTGTGAATTTTCTGAAGATGCTTGTGCTGTGCCCTTACTGGAAAGTACCACAGCTTGTAGAGTGGAATGATGGGAAGTGGGTGTTAAGCATCTCCCAGAAACATGGGATATTGACAGTTAAATATCTTCTGTTATTTTAGCAGACCTGTAACAGTGAAGATTAGTGTGGTGTTTATTATTCCCATGCTGGTTTAATTTCAGGGACAGGATGGGCTTGAAACTCTCACACTGAGGAATGCATGCTTGTTGCAAGTTTTGGTATCCCTTTGCTAATTATCTTCACCCTTTACTTTCCTCAGTACTAATAGGTGGGATGCTAATGGTCATATCACTGTTTGTGACTGTAGCTTAGAGTAATTGAGAATAATGATAACATAATAATGATAATGGTCTCATACTGCAGCTCTGTCTCCAGGCAGTGGAAGCAGGATGAAATTCCTTGTCAGTTAATGAAAAGAAAAAACATTGCTTGAGACCTGCAAAGGGAAAGATAAAGTGTCTAGGAAAATGGTTGTTAAAACCTCCTGAAAAATCTGATGCAATCTGTTTTTAAGATCTGCCAAATATGTTTTGGGGAACAGTAAAGATGGTTGCATTTAACCAAGCATTAGCATGATCTGTGAAAACAGATGCTCTCCCTCAAGGACAATGATGAAGCATTAATTACAGGTAGAGATGATTTGAAACAAAGACTGGAAACCTGCTGCTACCAGAGCCTTGTTTTGGTAGAGCTGATTTATTGTAGCTAAGTGTGGAATGTAAGTCTTAATGAAGATGAACCTTGAAACCAGGCAGGCAAATGTATTCTTCTACAGTCCAACATGATACATTGAATTTACATCATGTTGGAAATTAGGCTTGGTATGAATTGCAGTTGTAACGAGCAGTTTGCCCTGTGATTTCAGTGAAAGCACCTGATGGTGATAACTGCCTTACAAATGCCAAGGACTCTTACTCTTCTTTAGAGCAAATGACTTCCTGGACCACATCAGTCACAGCGTGCTGGAGGTGCAGCAGACCTAAATGAAAATGAATAAATTCAAGTGGGTAATTAAATGTTGCTGCCTGTGATAACCATAAAGCAGAAGATTTGCCTTAACTAAGACAGAATAGGTCAATTTATGGTGGGGTTTATTGAGTCAAAAAAGGCAGCTGATAGAGGCAGGGAACATCACACCTGTAAATGTGTCCGTGGGCGTATATAAATGAGCACTGGAAGGTGCCACTTAAAGCAGAGTAACTACAACTTTCTGGCAACAAAGGCAAGATAGGGAAATGTAGAAAAAAAGAATTTGAAAGGTTTTCATTACTTTAATTACTATGCAGTCCCACAATATTTCAGTTGCTCTGATTTAATTGTGAAATAAAATCATATGGAGTGATTCTTTCATTGAATTTTTTTTTTTTAGTAGCTGTGAAGACAAAAGTATTTTCAAGAATTTCTTGGTTATAAAGCCATCTTTTCCTGGAAAACTGAGGTCCTGTAGGGACTTGTGTGTGAAGTTTACATCAGTAACCTGTTTATTGTACCATAAACACGAGTGGTTGGGTGTGCTACACGTGTAGCTAACAGCAACGTGGGAAAGGCTTAAACAGAGGCATTGATCCTGCATCCGGAACTATAGGCAAAGTTGATTGCAAGGGGACAGGGGTTGTGTATTGATCAGATTGTAGTGAAGATTTGTTGTGAAGAAACTGGCAAAGTAGCAATCTGTTCTTAAATAAAATAAGCAATTTAGGTGTGAAGGAAAGAGAATTAAATGTTGCTTAAAAGTTCTTGCATTTTCCTATGTTCTGGGATTCAAGACAGTTTAGTTTATCATAGTTCTCCCTCTGGCACTGGAAGATGTTTATGCAGCAGCTTTCTGGCTCATACTTGTAATATCTGTAAAGGTACTTAAAATTCTTCCAACACAAGTGCTCTGACTCCTCAAGGCCTGTGTGGTCCAGGTTACACTGTGAGAAGCACATGAATTGCATCACCTGGCAGGACTAAAACTGAGCAGTATGGCTGTGGAGACCCTTCTAGGTCTCTGGGAACAGCAATGACCTCAATACAGAGGAAGTTCATGTTTGTCTTTTAATGGCAGACAGCTGGCTGAATATCAGGCTGATCTGTTTTCTCAGAGAGAATTCCTTGGACTTGTAGCTAAACAAAATTTTCTCCTGAAAAGACAAAGCTGCTATTCTCCAAAGTAAATCAGCAGCTCTTTTGGAAGGCATGGGCTGATCCTCCCTTGCCAATAGTACAAATCTATTGATTGATTTCCAAGCAGTTGAAAATGGATTAATGTTGTTTCAACTCCCAGTGGGTATTTCACAGGAATTTGAGATGAGTTCAGTGTTATAGTAGCTGCCTGATCCCTGCTTCTAGTCCATGTGTGCTCTTTGTCAGAGCTTAGTCCTTGAGTGGTTTTAGAAGGAAGGGCACCAGTGGAACCATTGCTACCTCTTTTAATATTTCTGGGTTAGATTGTGCTGAACTAGCTCACTGCTTAAAAACTCAGGAGTAATTTTAAATATAATTTTTAATTTACAGCAATACAGTTTAGACATGCACAGAAACAGGCCTCTGGGCTGCATTTGTGCATGTGAATTTTATACTACTTCTTCCAGCTGCTCCTGTGCAATTGTGTGATGACTGCACCAAGTCACAGATCTAATTGAGACACGCTGGAATCCCTTTTTGCCAGGAACTGTTACACAATGGCAAGATCCCAAGGGGGGATTTTAGAATTCACTACAACAGGTTAAGACAAGAAGACTGAGGTAGGCAGGAAAAGAATAATTGAAGTTGACAGTTGTCAGATAGGATAGTTTGCATGCCTGCACATCTGCATTGATGTACTGTGGTGTATTCCCCAAATAAAAGCTGACATTGCAACAATGGATTGGTCATTCCTAGAGAAAACAGTAGTTCTTGCTCGATTAGCTGCCAAGCAAATGCTGCTCTTTTTCAAAAGTTTTTTGATGAGTATTTACACTTTGCAAAATAGGATTATGGAATCAGGCTTGGCTATCATCTTTAGCTTCTCCTATGGAGAAAGCTGGAGATAATCTACCTCTAAAATATCCTCAGCCCTGGGGGAACAGCATTCATTTCATCCTTTCGTTGATTTTCTTTGCTGGTTCCTGGATAAATAAAAACATTAAAGTTGTAAACATGTTACTGCTGATGAAACTGATTTTTAGTTTGTTTTGGGTTTTTTAGTCGGCATTTCTGTGAATATTGTAACAGTCTCAGCTGACTTTCAGCCAACTGCAAAGATTACTTTAGTTGTTCCAACAAGTTATTCCTGATTTTAGGGCTGCCAGTAATGTTTTGTGAGATGTGCAATTTGGATGGAAGCAAGACAGAAAGGCTTCAGATGAGAGCAGCCAAAAGTTGACACATAATGTTTTTATAAATAAACAAGAATAGTTCTTCCTGGAATGTCTTGTTTCAGGGAGCTGCACTCCCTGTGGAATGCAGGGCTGTCCAGCCGCTGCTCAAAGATGGATTTACTCCCATCTCTGCCATTTCCATCGCAAATGGAGGCAGATGGTGCAATGGCATTTCTGGACCATATGTTCTTGGTTTGCTCAGTTGGTTCCTCCTTTGTCTGTTTCTGTAAGTCTGCCCTGGTTTCTCCACCTGCTCATTTGTGAAAGATGAATGGGCTCTTTGCTGAGCCTTGTCTGCTGTATTTCACTTTATTTCCCCTGACCACACTTTTAAATGTCACTTTCTCAGAATTACCAAGCAGTGACTTTTTGAGCATTTGATTCAAAAAGACCTAACCAAAGCAGCATAAGGCATTGAGGGTGCAGATGTCCAAGCAGTTGCAGTGTAGGCCTTTCAGATTGCTGATTAGTACATCTTTTCCCTTATGCTGGTTTAATTTCAGTGACTTTGCTGTAAGTGTTCCCAGTTTGGCATTTCTTAATGCTTCAAGTCTAACTGCTGATAGATTGAAAAGGATTGATTATAATTATTTTGGGTGGCACTTTGCTTAGCTACTGTAAGTTGAGCCTGCCCAACTTAGGCATCATTACGAAAAAACATATGTTCCATAAATATTTTTCTTAAGGTTTTATTCCCCAGCTGGAAGACAGAATTACTATTTTAAGATAACTGACAGGCATAGTGCTAAATCAACATTACATTGTCAGGATAGAGAGAGAAATTTAGTCAAAAGAGGCTGTTACTACCAAAACACTCCCGTGCTGTAACAAGTAATGTGCATTCCTAATAGTATTGAGTGAGCTCTTAAGCAAGTAATTTCTTCTAAAATTCCAATTAGGGTACATAGCTGCAACTGAAGATGTCCTGTTTTATTCTGTAGCTGACAAGCAATAGAGATGTGAATTGTCAGTATAATGGAAGCAAGCTGCTAGGGTGGAGCAGCAGGTTTCTGGGGGCTTGTGAGATCCCCTAATGCCCTTTCCTTTCTTCTCTGTCAAGTGAAACCAGCAAACTGCAACCCTGCCACAGGGCAAGTCCTTCCTCATCATCCCGTTGATTTAAGCAGAAAAGTACCTGTGAGACTTGGCTGAGGAAGCTGTGTAAAAGCTGAATGTGTTTGCTGTGTCCAGTGGCTTCTCTCCAGCACTGGTAGCACCAGCTGCTCTGGTAGCTGCAGCCCTTGCTGCAGTGCAGCACCTGCAGAAAATTAACTCTGAGCTCTCTTTGTTAGGGCTTGGCTGCTGCTCTGTGACAGGTTAAACACCTTTACCAGCTTTCAGACACTCTAATCACAGCCAGCTTTGGACTTGGTCATTCTTCTCATTGCATATCCTTGTTATTGAGCATGTCCTGCTGCTGCTGGCATTTGATCAGGTGCTTGTGTCTGTCTTAAAAAAAAATGTCCCTCATGACTTTGTTCTGTGTCCTCACACAGCCATAAAAAGGGTGTGTTAGCAAACCTTCCCAAATGCAGTCAGAGCTGGCTGCTCCAAACATGCTCCTGCCTCTGCCAAGCTGCAGGGAACCAGAGAGATGAACCAATGAAGAGAAATTGAGTAGAGAAGTATCTGTCTGGCCACGAATCTCCTTTTCCCTTCACTTTACTTAGGTGTGTGACAGATGTTTACCCAGGAAGATTTATGAGGAGGCTTATTTAGAAAGATTTGATCTGGCATTTGAACCATGTTCATAATTGGGAACATTTTGGAGGATAAGTTGATGAATAGGCCCATTTGTTTAGCCAGGTAGACTGAAAAGTAGTTTCAAGGTGCAGAAGAGTCATCTAGAAGGAGCTACAAATATAAGAAATAGCTATTTGAGCTGGAGAATGGTGTTGACAAAAACACATTATTTCCTCTATAGTTCTGTGATCTTTAATATGATTTTATTTAAATGTATTCTACTGAATAAAAATGATATCTTTTCAAAGTTACAAGTCAAAACTTGATGTCTGTGCAATTTCCCACCCCAATGAAGTTTGGAAAGCACTGTTGTATAAATTTCAACTATTTTGGAATATTTCAGTTTTGTATTTTCATATTGTCAAAATTACTGCGCAATCACATTTTTTAAAAACTCCCATTGTAAGTGAAAATGAACTTCTTACTAATTAGAAAACTCTAGCTGGAGATTTTTATGGCAAAGCAAACCTTCTCTCTGAAAAAAAAAAGTCAGTTTTACATATTTTCCATTTGGAGGTGTGGAGATGGAAAATGTCAAGAAACAACCAGGCAGTTTTCCCTGCCATCCATTGAATGAAAAGCAATGGAGAAAATTAATGTGGTTTTATCAGCCCTGATGTGCAGTGTGCAAGGTTGGAGCAAATGTTTTTCAAATGAAAACTCTTCACTGAGATTTGTTTTCTCCAATCTTCATCCATCACCCCAAAAGATGAGGAACAAATAAAGGCTGAGATATGAATATCAAAATAATGTCAACAGGATGTACTTGCACAGCAGGCCAAGGGAGGCTTTAATACTTCCCATGTAGATGATGATATATGTTGATTAATCCATATCACTTCACTCACAGATGTGCAGAAATTCCATCAGATGCTTTATTGCCTACAGAGGGAGTTGCAGTTAGAGTTCACCTGTCGTCTGTGTGAAATTTATGTAAAGAGGGAAAACAACAACACTTCCCCGAAGAGCTGCAAAAGTTGAGGTTGGTTCCACATTCCCTTTCATTACAGAGAGAAGTCAGGGCCCTAACAATCCTTAGCATCCTTTAAGCACAGTGACATTATCTCCTTCTTTCTTAAGGAACTTCATTTTCCAAAATACAGGATACCAAATGGGCTGTGGGAATAAGAGTCACACTTGCTGGAAAAGAGATTTCCTGCAGACCAGAAGCTGTGCTAAGGGGCAAATGTGGCTGCTGAGGGGAGGAGAGTGAACACAAGGCAGGGAAATTTGCCAGTGGATGGAGCACAGAAGTGTGCAAAAAGCATGAGGCAGTTGTGCAGTTAGCTCCAGGTGTTCTGCATCAGCTGCTGCACTGATGGATAAAACTATACAAGTTGTGCACAACCACAAAAGCAGAGGAAAGTGCTCAGGTTAAGAACAGACTTTAAAGCCATCTGGGTTCATTTAGTGAAGAGCTAATTGGGTTAGTTTTGAAGTGGGTGGGGCTATTCCAGGATGGCATTCATTTTAAGACCTTCTCATCCTACAGAAAAGAATTCTCACTGCTATGACAAAAAATGCAAGGATTCAACTCCTGTTTTCTACTTCTCTTGTAGAAAACAGTCCACTTCTCTTTAATTTAGCTAGACAAAAAAAGGCCAAAACAACATAGGGCATTTAGCTCCTGGGGCAGCTATTGTTTTGCATTGTGCCTTCAGGTATCTGTACATACAGATCTTGCCAGTGGGAACTCAGACTCCTCTTAGACCTTTCAAGAAACCGTGGGGCTAAAAATTGCTGTTTTATTCCTTCCCAGTCAGTCGTCAATACTCATTAAATTAATATTGCTTGTATGTTTATTACTTTCTCCTCTTCCCTCACTTCTGTAAAAAAAGGGACTTTTATGAGAGTCAGGAAGGTGAATGTCTGAACTGGCAGTTTCCTTTAATAAGCTCTTTTAAGAAGATTTTCTTCTTGTAGTAATGAGAACTCAATAAAGATACTTTATGTAGGATGAGCAATTCTGGCTGATGGTTTCCACTAGGACAAAATGACCAGCTTGTTAGTTGATGATCCCACTCCAGGAGGAAATAACCATAGATTATCATACTAAAATGAGAGAGAAACGAGGTTTGGTTCCCTGACACCTGTGAATGGATAATCCAGAGACATTGTTATTTCAGAAGTAATGCAAACATGAGTCTTTCCTTTTTCTCAACTGAATTTTATAGCTGTGCTTTTATAGCTGAGCTGGGGGTTACTTTATGATTTTTGGGGGGTTTTGCTTGGTTAGTGTTGGTTTTGGTTTGGGAGGAGGTGGGGAGGTGTTTGTTTCTTTTTATAGTTTTGGGGGGCTGTTGGGGGTTTTTTGTGAAATTTTTATGTTTGATTGGTTTTTGTGTTTGGGGTTTTTTTCCCCCTTACCAGGAATCCACTTACGCCTTGCAAGTAGAGAAAACTAACTTTTCTTGCTCATAAATAATTTTCTTGTCATGGAGTGTCTAATGACCTCAAGTGGTCAAGGGCTTCATTTATATTCTGTAAGACTGTCTACCCTAAAGCTTAATTCAGAATTAAAATAATTATCATAAGTGAAAAACTATACAGCAAAGGCAAAACTTCAGGTGAGAAGGAAAAAAGGGCGGTATGAAAAAACTGTGTGTAAATAAATGGCTTGTCATAGATATAAATAACAAGAAATTATTCTTCTCTTGCCAGAAGGGCAAGGAATTACTGAAGCTGCAGATATTCACGTTCCTTGTTCCCACACAAGGATTTATGTGAATGTGGGTGTACATATATATGTGTGCAACTAAATTTATAAGCTGCCTTCCTATGGAGATTGGAGGATTAAATGAGACTTGCTCCAGCTGAAGCAGTGTTTGGTTGTGAATTGGTCATGCCTCCAGCCTGATTTGCTTGGGGTTTTGTGCTTGTTTTCCTTTTTCCTCCATCCCCATGGCTTCACTCCTGCTGTGGTGCCCTTTTCCTGCAGCCACCATGTGTATTCCTGGCAGGGAAAGTTATATGGAATCATATGGTTAGAAGTTTCTCTTTCCATCTCTCTGCCCTATAATGCAGCAGCACTTGTGCTGAGGATGTAGGAAAGTCATTCATGACACGTTCCTCTGTCCCTGTGGTGATGGAGGAAGAGAGCCAATATTTCGGTCTCTTTTTTTGGGATAAATCCTGAGCTGCACCACTAATTATTTTAATCTGTATTTCCTGAACTGATGTCTCCTCTTCCTTTAGGACTGTAGCACCTCATCCACACACAGTTATCTCCCCAAGTCCATCCTCTTCCCATCATTTTCTGCTGGAGCTGTGATCCCTGCAGGGAAACAGGTCCCAGAACCACACCAGGCTGGGTGGAGCCACGGCCCTAGAAACAGTCCAAGGCATGCACAGAAGTGCATTGCTGTCATCTAGTGATGAACAATGACAGCCTTGCAAATTAATTGTGTGGATCACAGGCCCAGCTCGTGCAGCTGTTACCAGGTTTACCGGCCAAGTCTGTTAGAAAAGAGCATTAGTGAGCTCTCTAACAGATGCCTGGGGCTGGACTGCAGCCAGTTCTGCAAGAAAGAAGCCCACCAAGCTTTCCTCTCCTGTGAGGCCTCCATTTGGAAAGAAGCCTACAAGAGTGCCTGGGGGAAAGGAAGGAAGAGACCTCATTACCTTGACTCACAGCTTTGGTTTAGCACAGGCCAGCCCTGCACTGCTCACTGGGGTTGTGGAGGCTGCAAAAGGCACTGGGGGCCCTTTGCTGTGTATGGGAAGGCAGCAACTGTGCTAAAATCCCTGCCTGTCACACAGGGAATGCAGGGTGGGGACTGTTCCTGTGCCTGTTTGAGCAGCAGCCAGCACATGCCAGGAGCAATGGCACAGTGTGGCACCAGGAATCTTGGGGAATTATTTGTGGATGTGGCAATGGCCAGGTTGTGCCTCCATCTAGTTACTACATTCTGCAAGTAACCTGCTGGACTCATCCTGACCTGTAATGTGACACTCCAGAAGAAAGCTCCGTTCCATGGTAGAGGAATGTGCTGCCTCTTCCTTGCCTTAAAGCTTTTGTCCTGATGTCTAGTCACAAAAAAAAAAAAAAAAAAGTTTAAGACCAGGATGGGGAGATTTAGTGGCCCTTTGAAGCTTTGGGGTCATCTGCCCTCATTGCAGGACTGTCTGATGCCCACTCCCTCTTCAACTTTGATGGATTGTTTCAGCCTTAATGAGCATCCAGTGGCCAATGAATTTCTCAGCCCAATTACTTGCTGTCAGATGAAGTGCCTGCATCTCGGTTGGTTTTTTCCTACTCTGCCATCTTGTAGCTCTGATTAGAGTTGGCTACCACCACTAGCTATAGGATTGGCATATGGCAGCCCAAGCCTCAAATACAGAGGAGGATTTCTTTTGTTCTATCCTGCATATCCAATTTTTGGACATGCAGTTATGATGCTATGCATGAGCTCTCAGGCAAAATCCAACCTGTCTCAGATCCTAATTGCATGAAGACACATGGCACCTCCAGATTTATGGCAGTAAAACCACTGTACTCTGGACATCAACAGTGTAATGCAAGTCACATCCAGGAGCACCAGAAGAGCTTTTTCTTGATTAGCATTCTGATGTCTGCTGGCATTCTGTTTGACAGGGAGATTATCCTTTCGTGATTGTAGACTTATCACAGCTCTTCTTTGTCTATTAGCACTATTTCCCAAGGTGATGGGAAGAGAATTTTACCATCTTCATCTTTTGTCCTGGAATTATTGATTATCACTTTCACAGGGACTCTGAGATTTGCTTTGTGAGGAAGGTCATTCTCCCAAAGGAAAGTGAAGAAACACCTGGTGTGATTCTAATGTTGGGCACTTCAGGTTGATCACTATCTGCCTCTTACTTTTTTGGTTTTACTGCTTGATATATCAGAGGAGAGGCTGGCATTTTTCCTGGTCCCTCCCATTCTCTGTGTTCATATATTATCTTTGTTTTCACTGAAACATGAGTGTGTTTCTCCTCAATTAGTAGACACAGAGATCACACTCTGCATTATTAGATCTCTCCACTTAGTCCAGGAACAAAAATCTTAGAAATGAACCCTTATAACCAATGTGGAATGTTACTAGGATCTGTACCACAGTATTTTCTGTGGTTTTACCTATGGCTCACATGATTGGTTGGGAGTCTAGATTGCAATAAATTGTGTCTTAAGAATAAATACTTTTTCTTTTTACTTTTTGCAAGTTATTTATATCAAGTTTAACAGTCTAGATAGTGGTTGTATGAAATAGCTTCCAGTGCATTCTGCTGTGCTGTCCATTGCTCATTCTAAAGACCTTGTACTTTCCAGGTTTCTTATTGTCATCTCTTTTTTTCCCTGACTGTCACAGCTGACAGTATCTCCTGACTGAGTAACTTCAACTGCACTCCAGCTTCTGGGGCTTGAGATCTACAGCCTGGGAGTGGAGGCTAAAGAGAGAATTGATTACAGTACAGCTGTATAAAGATAAATTTTAGAAAAGATACAAACATGAATCTGTCAGAGAGAAAGTAATAATCTTCTTCCATCTTCTTGTGTGTAATCTTATGTTCTTTATTGAAATGAACAAAATATGCTTTGCTTCAAGGTCTTCTGTTTGATAACTTATCCTCTGTGATCTCTTGCCTAAACTTTCTCCTCATTCCCTGTTTTCTTAGTTGTACATCAAGTTCTCCTGTTTATTTAACATGAAGACCTCAGTGTGTCCCCCTTGATCATTCTTAAACTTTCCTCTGCTGCATTTAAATGGAGACAGGTACCCATCTGCTGCAGATCTCTTCCTGAGATAAAATGATTTGGGGCAGCGTAAAAGGAAGGGATACAATGCCTTGTCCAATCTACTTCCCCTTTTTAGCTTTAATTATTGAGCTTGAGCAAGAAAAGGTTGACATTACTTAAAATAACTGTTGTAATGTTGTCCTTGTGGTGATTATGAAAAGTTTGTACATAATTTTTTGAAAGCATGCTGTGCATCAGGGCTCTCTATGCAAGCAAAAGTTTTCTGTGTTAGAGGAATACCATGGGGTTTTTTGGCAAGACACAAATGTTTTCTTGAGTTTTCTCATTTGAAAAATACTGTCCGGAAGTATTTAAAAATAGTGCACTGCTCATTTTCTGATAGGAAAACTAATTTTTATTTGTGGTCAATTTGATATTATATAGATTCATAATAGAAGTCCATAGAAAGAGGACAGTATGTTTATTTCAGGATTTCCCTCAGTGAGAGACAATACATAAATAACAGACAAAGCTGATGGTTTGTGTTTACAGACTCTCAGCTCTGTGGGAAGGAGAACAGAACTTCCATATGTTGTTGATTTAGACACAATATCTAGTAGTCACTAGCTGTTTATCTGGAGCTAGTGCTCTCCACTTGAACTTTGAGTTAGAGCTGTTTGTGAATGAATCATGAGAGATTTGAATGTCATGTGATTATTTCTACAGTTTATAAAAACTTCCCTAAATTGGAGTATTTTTCAGATGACCAAATGAAACAAAGTCTTTGCAATTGTTCATCCCCTCTATGGCTTTAAAAGAGGAGCAATGTAAATTGAACTGTTTTCATTTAAAAAGTAAATATTACTTTCTCACTTTAATGTATGTAAATGGACTTGAAAAATACTGTAAGAGTTCAAATTAAATGTGATCTTATAAAAAGATGAAAAGGAAACTTCAAAATTGACATTCAAGGCTGACATCTCTACCTGCCTTCAAGGAGAAGAGATGGGGACAAAAGCAAAAGCTACCATAAATCTTGAGAAAATTGGACAGCCCAAGTGAATAATAGGATCAGAGGACAGAAAATGTTATACTTTGAGGTCTAGAAGGGGACAAAACTTTTCAACTGGCACTTGAAAAGAAAGGTTAAAAAAAAAGGAAACATGCAGTAGAATGTAAGAGTCTTGCCCTGAAATGTGATACTAAATGAAGAAATGTGGAAAATGCAGGGAGAGTGGCACAGGATGAAACCAAGTGGGGGAGAGTCTCCAAAGCTTTTGGAAATAAAGCAATTTGAATTCTTGGTTCTTGGCAGAGTAGGGAGCAATGTGTGTTGATAGCTGTGCTGGGTAGGGGTGAGAAGGCAACACTGGAGCCTCTGAGGACATTTTCCCTGGAGCTGTCACTGCAGAGGAAGTTACCTCAGATTTACTCTTTGCCGTAAACTGCACTTCTCCCTCCTCAGCCCTTAGTGCTCAGGGAGCTGCACGTTTACAGAAGGAGTTTAACCTCTCCAAGGTGAAAGGCTGGAAGCAGCGTGGGAGGTGTGATCTAACAGGGAAGATTGATCCAGCAATGAGGATCTGCTGCCCCAGCACACGGGAGAAGGCGTGTAAAGAGCCTGAAACCTTTCATTATTGTTTTCAGAAGTTTCCTGTATCGATCTCTGCTGGTTAGCAGCAGGTACCTCTGCAGTGCATCAGCTCTGTGGGAAGCCCTGATCAATAGCTCAGTGCGATGGCCTGACAGTTATTTACTCATCAGCTCATTAGGGTGGGAAGAGTAGATTACACTTCTCATAATTTCACTATTGACTGGCACAGTGCACTATGGTTTTGTTGTTGTTGTTTTCCAAAGTGCCCTGTAATGAAGATGCCTGAAGGAGAGGAGTAAAACCACAGCCTTATAAAATGAGAGATGCTTGTAAAAGCAGGGAAGCCAAAAAAACTTCAGCCATGATAAAGAACAAATAGGAGAACGGAGGAGCGTGGGCAGCTCAGCCCTGGGTAAAATGAAGTTCTTTATTTGCATTATACTGTATAAGCCAGAATCCCTTGCTGTGCTGAGTGTTCATCCAGTGCTATTGACTGAGGGGGGAAGAAGTGAATTTAGTTTGAGGTCAGTGGTGGTGTGGCATTGACTAGCAGACTTGCACTGACACTTGCCTGGAAGGACTCCAGCAGGGAAAAGGTATTTTAGGAAGCCTTACTCAGCAAATGTGTTGCTTGCAGTCCCTGATGAGTTTTACAAATTGCTGGTGCCTATGAAAAAGGGAACCAAGACCTCTTTTACTGCCCAGAACTGTCCCACTACTATGATCTCCCAAGAGTGGATACCAAAACTTTTGAAATTTTTCCTGGCTTTTGGATGGATTTCATTCGACTTCAAGTGAACTTGAAAAGGCCAAAGAGCTGAAGAAGAAATCCAAATACATTTAGAATGGGGCATTTATACTTTTATTTTAAAAGATGAGTAAAATTAGCAGTTTGAACAAGTTGCTAAGTAACAGGTGACTTCTGCCTCTTTCTTCAAGCCTTTGAGACACTGTGGCCTGTCTGGACAGTTTTGATTTAGATTTAAGTGAACAGAATTCATTTGGCTACTAAAGAGCGAAAACTGAATAGAATTCTGTGCCTGTGTTGTACTAGTCATTGGACAAAATAAGTAAAACCGAAAATGTGACATTTCCGAGGTTTCCAACTAATGAATTTGCTTTAAACATTAAACTTTTGTTCTAATCCACATTCATGATCAGTAGAGTTGGAGCCCCTACCCAAAAATTCATGCTCACTTCCCTGACACCCTTGTGATGCAAAATATATAAATAAAAATAAGGGCTGCATCCAGTTAGAAACCATGGGATGGATGCACCCATTTATGTACTCCATGGGACAGAAGCCTCATTCTTCTGCAGAGCCACCTCAAGCAGACCTATAAACCAGAGCCTCTGTTTTCTTGATTGCTTGCCAAGTTGCTTCTTTCTCAATTGCCTGTAAGGAGTGTTTTTATAATTTTGTACCTTTATGACATGAGGCATTAATATTTGAGACCGACTCTCCTTGATTTGATATATCTTGCATTTTTTAATTTGCTTTCTATATAATTCTTCTTGGGATGAGCAAGTACATTATCTTTTGGGGAGTGACTAGAATTCTCAATCCAGACAGTGCTAAATCTTTTATGAAGCAAAGCACTCCAAGAAGCTAAAAAACTAATTTATGGGAGCCATTCAGAAAAGGAAAAGTGTCAAGAGAAGTGTTCAGCCCTTGCATTGATTTTTCTGTAGCTGCTTGCATTCTGAACTGGTGCTTATATTCATTGGCTGAAAAACTGTCTGCTTTGCAGCTCCTGCCAAGGGTGTATTTTGTATTTTTGATTGTAGTCTTATAAGGTCTTTTTCTCTTCTGTTTTTCATTGCCAAGAAAAAAACAATTTCCCCATTGTAAGAAGAAAATGGCACTAGGGGCTTTTTGTAAAGGCATTAACTACCAGTTTTACTCACCAGATTTTGTGAAATATTGAGGTTGGCTGATTATTGCTTGCCCAAAAAGCAATCTTCCAAAATTAGACACTAGGCTATGTAAATGGGCAGGTTTATTGTGAAAACATTTGGGACTGACCCAGCAAAAAAGGAGCTGTCAGTGGCAACTTTTCCCTTCATTTCAATAAGCCCTAATCAAGCTCCTGTAATAACACAGTACTTCCAAAACATGCTGCTTCAGGAGCAGTTGTAGGTCATTTGTGGAGAGCTGGATAACAAAGACCAACAAAAAGAGTTAATCTGTGACACATCTATACAGGCACATCAATAAAAGACTGTTGTTTCCTTTCAGAGCCTTTGCAGGCAGGAATTCTTGTCCTTTGATGCACTGTGGTCTTCTGACACTTTAAAAATAAAATATCCAAAGCCCTGTATCATCCCCAAAAAACATGATGGCTTGGTGGACAGTTTTATATTTTAGTAAAATGAGTTCTGTGTCAGTGCTGAGAGCAGTAACAGCTATCCCAGGGTTACAGCAATCCCACAAGCAGCTGTGGAAATACTGGGCTCAGCAAGGTCGGTGTCGATCCATTAGCAGTGCCTGATGAAACATCCTCTGCCAGGCTTGCCCTGCTCCCTGCAGTGGTTAAAGCACAGCTGACTCTGCCTCAGCAGAACCCTGCACAGCTTAACCCATTTCAATTAACCGTGAGCTAAAGGACTGACAGTTTTATTTTATACAGAGAGAGGCAAGGAGACCCTTTAAAATGCAGGCAATGTCAGGTTAAGCCCTTAAAGTCATGTTTTAGCACTGAAAAAGGAGCCAAGTTCACTGGCTAGGACTGAAATCAAGTGGAGGGAGGTTTGGTTTTGCTGCTGAGGTGTGTGGCTGGGGTTTCTGATTGCTGGGTTTTCTGGTTTTATCAGTCTCCAGGGACGATCAGAGCATTTGCATGGGGTGAGATGCATGGAGAGAGCTCCTACCACAGCATTCTGCTGATGGATGCCAAAGAGAGGCTGTGTCCATCACTTCTCCTTGTTCCCCTCTAACACTTGGACATGCAAAACATCACTCTTCTTCACAGAGCCCTTGAGGAGTGTCCTGATTGACACCACAGAATAAATGCCAGATTCTAGGACATGTTAGCAGAGAAGCTGAGGGGGCATGATCAGTGGTTAATAAATCATAAACCTGTTTTATGAGTCCTATCCTAGTTACTGTTTGATCCCAAGATCAGCTGGCTAGAACTCATTTAAGGCAAATCGAGCTTGAAAAATAAACACAAATGTGAAGCAGAGTTATGTCATTTATAGAATACGTGAAGAGAATGATTGAGAGCATGAGGTGCCAAAAGTAGCATCTGTGGGGCTCACTTTTTCCTTGATATTTGAGAAATAATCACTTCCTATTTTCATTTTCTATTTTCTTTTCTGCTCTCTCCTTCTCTCCTCCAACAATTAAATGGACATGCATGCCTGGAGCTCAACACTGCTCTGCTTAAGAATGGTGACATCCACTAGTGAGAAAAGAAGGTCATAAATAAAGGATTTTCAGCACAAGAGTCCTTTCTGTGCTGGCCACAATAATGATCTCTGTACCAGTTTCCCAGTGATCATCTTTGCTCATTTTTCTTATTTAGTTCAGCATGACCTTTAGTTTAAATGAATGTTGTGTGGTATTTTCTAGAGGAAGTGTCCTGTGAGCTCCAGTGCCACAGCAAATATGGTGCTTGCTCTGGGAAAGCTTCATGATTTAAGATCATCTTTGGGAGCATCAGATACTTTAATTTTTCATGGGTTCTTTGTCTCCTCTCTGGATATAAGTGTGAGACAATGACTGTAGATGCTCAGGGGTAAAATAATAGAAAATGCCTGGAAAATGCAGTTGCAAATAGAAAGCAGCAGTGAGCAGGAAACAGAGCATAACCCAAGAAGGGCAAACCTCGTGCCAGCAACCAGCTGCTCTTGCTGGGTGCATTCACCTGAGCACACAGGAGCTGCAAAATCTGCTTGGAGGTGGAGGGAACTAAATTTAGAAGCTGATCTAAATGTTGCTACACTGCATGTCTCTAGCAGGAATAGCTGGTGCAGTGCTAGCCCTGGGAGCCTTCAGACAGACATTGAGCTCCACTGGTGGCAATTCCTTGTCTCCTTCAGTGCTTGAATTTTTCCCAATTTGCTGATGAAGTCAGGAGTTGTTCATTTTCATGCCCTTTGTAAGTGGCTGATAAGCACATTCATTAGAGGTCTGCAGCTCTGTTGCACTTATCATGGTGTGCAGTCTCTAAAGAAATAATTTTTTATTAGCCTTTTAAAGGAGGAGAGGCAGACAAAGTAGACAGCACGTTGATCAAATGGGCATCATTTGTTCCAAAGCTTTTTCCCTGAAGCAAATGTTATCTCTTTATTACCATCTTTCAGCTTGGAAAAAAAGAGCTAAACTTTCCCAGTTGGCTCTTGATTTGTAACTTCTCTTCTGGACTCTCAGCAATTTAGATAGAAATTCTAGTGGCATACTGAGAATGGGATGGAGGCTTTGTGAATGTGTGGTATTTAACCATTTTCATATGAGCTCTCTACTCTCTCAGGGAAAAATGGTTTGTTTTAAATTAGGGTTATTCTGGGTCTTCTTCATAAGTTCAGTCTAAAATTAAGTTGTCTGTTGACTAAAATTGATTTGTCCTCACAGAACCTGGAATCAGTTTGTGTAAACAGATTTGAAAAAGCCAGCACAAATGTGGAGGTCGAGGTGCCCTTTTAAAGGTTTTGTTTTGAGAGCTGGTGAAACCAAATGAAGAGAAAGAAGTTGTTTGCTCAAGGGAGGACAAGGAAAGAGAAGAGTGTTGTAAGCAAAGCAAACTTTCAAATAGCTGCACAATCATTTAAATAGCAAACTTTTAAAAAGCTGCTGAACAATCATGTTTAAAAAAGACTCATCCCTTGGAGAGCAGGGTACTTAGGGTTAGGATGGGGCAATTCCTCTAATTCCAAACCTGTGATATTCCAATACCTGTGATGAGAGTGGGGCAGAGAGGTAGATCAAATGCTGGCATTCACAGCTTTCTTTAGCTCCTGTGTTTCTGAAATGGATGTGGGTCAGCACCCACCACTCACTATTACTGCTGACACTTTCCAAGGGCAAAAGCTCACTTCCTTCTTATTGCCCTCCTGGGGACAATTTGGGATTTAATCTTGCTGGTGCTGGCAATGCTGCTGGGTAACTGCAGGATGAGGCTGAGCAGGATTTATTAATGGACAATTACTAGGATGTAAAAAAGTAGGGCAATCTGTTCTGGTTTAGTAAAATTAAGTGCTAGGCTTGGGAATTGCAAGTCTTGAAGAGATTTTGGGGATTTTTTTTAAATTTTTACGCAGCTGGGAAGTAGTGGTGTAAGTAAAGCTCACAGTTAGCTCACTGGGGAAGGCAGGAGCTACCTGTGCTCCTGAGTTCCAGATTCCAAAGCTGTATCTCTGGGAAGAAAAGAATGGGACTGGAAGAGGGACATAAAGGGTTGGCCCAGACTGGGACAGTTTATAAATAGGAAAAGATGTCTCAAGGCCCTGTGCAATATAATATTTAAGAGGAAAGCTTATTAAACTTGCCTGCTAGGTCAGTGACAAGACACACTGGGGATTCATTTTACTGTCATTATTAAAATTGGTGAGAAAAGAGAACCAAATCTTCACTGACAGAGTATCCTAAACCACTTCAGCCTTACTGAGTAAACTTAATCTCTGAGTTGAGAAACATTCCCAGCCTTTTGTGCTTCCCACACATCCCAGAACTTGCCCATAAAGAAACACTTTGTATTCAAACAGAGTCCAAAAGTGGGGGAGGTTTTTCCCTCGCAGCATCAGAGAACCAAGAGGTTTTTTTCTTTTTTAACCTGGCAAGACCTTTGACCTAAAGTACTTGGGAGACCAAATTAGAGAATGGAAGCAATGTGCATTCAGAAGCATATCCTGGTGATGCTGAAAGTTGTGTTGAAGAAATTCAGTGCTCCCTGCTGCTTGCCATGGGTGTTCAAACAAAGGAACTCATCAATTTTAGAAGGTACTTGAGAAGTTACTGCCTTGACAGAGTTCACATAGCAAAGAAGCCAGAGGCATCTGCTTGCCTGTGTTACAAATAATATAAATATTTAAACTCGTGAGGCAACTGTGGTTTTATCTGTAAACCTCAAACAAGAAAACCATGCTCAGTGGTCTTCCAGATAAGTCTCTTCTTACACAGAAAGTGGTGCCAGTTGGATTAGCTATCCCTGCAATCTCCTGTAGAGCTTGGAGAGATGCAACCTGTGCAAATGCACAACCCTTTTATCTGTGCCATTGATGACACAACTTGCCTTATGTTTTCACATTGAAATGCCAAATCCTTCTTCAGTTCCATAGAAAACTGGGTTTGGTGCAATACAGATTATCAGGCTTCTGGGCAAAAAAGTCATTAACTGTGTTAGAAAATACTTTAATCTACACTAGAGCATTGTATAATTGTCTGCTGTGGAGTTTCTCTGGCTTTCTTTGAAGCATCTGTGGTTGTTGATTGAAACCCCACACAGGATTAGCTTGCTTGCTTGTGTAATGAGAGGTAGCAATTACTTTTTTTCTCCAGTCCAGAACAGTGGGTGCCTTTGTGATTAAATGGTTTATACACTTTAATTGCACATAATAAAATCCAAAATTCAGGCTGCTTTTCAAAACCTCGGGTCTCCATTCTACTTTATAGAGGACCTACCTGAAGAACTTGGATCATGTAACTGCCATAAAAGTGCATTCAGACCCAATATTCAAATTTTTCTCACTTAGCTCCTACTTCTGCCCATTGTTTTATACCTTGGCCAACTTCTTGTCCAATGTGAACCAGTCCTGTGTCTGTTTCTGTGCAATGTGAGGTTTGTTTGCTTTGTTTCTTTACATCTTTTCACCTCTACAGAAACTCTGAGTCAGCTATCATCACAAAAAATCTGGCTATTTGCTGGACTTCCCTGCCTTTCTTCTCTTGCCCCATGACTTTTATTTTACCTGATTCTTTGTGTTCTTGAACATTTGGCTTCACTAACTGTCACGGCAAATGACCACAAAGGGACAAATATCTTGCTGGCTTTTTGTCTGTGTTGTAGCAAAGGCAGGTTGGTCAGGGCATTGAGGGGCCTGGATGACACAGGCCCAGATTTTTAAAGATATTTATCTAGGAACTGTATTCCTATCACAGTGTACAACTTCATCATTGTTTGTAAGGTTCCTTGAGAGGCTTCTCATGTTTAATATGGAATGTGATTCGCACTCAAAAATAAACTGTGACATGTTAAAATGTGTATTACTCACATTTTATAACAGCACAAGCTGATTAAAAAACCAAACAAACTTGCTAAACAGATTTTCCATATCAAGCATTACTTTTTGCATCTGAACCAATTGAAAATCAATCACTGTAGCTGCCAGAGAATATGTGAAGTACAGCTATGTGATGGCAGAGGGAGAGTGAAAGAAAATATGGCTTTAAACCATGCAAAGACTTTGCTAGAGCAGCCTGGTGTGTTGTGGGAGGTGTATCCAAAAATCCTGGCTCAACCCAAAACTCCATCTGGGAGGTGAAGTTTTTGCAAGAAAAGTTATGGAAATAGCCCTCAGTATGGGAGGTCAGAACCAGCCCACCTTCCAAGTGCTTTGTTCTGGATTATCTCATGGACTGGAACAGCACTGATGCTTTTAAACATGCTCAATTCTCTGTTATAATTAATTATGTCTGATGACTTCCTTGCCCTTGGATAGGACAGCACATGGTTGGGTTAGGTAAGGATCTGGCTCATACCAAGGTCATCCTTCCTTCTTAATGCTCAGCTGTCTCCAGACCACTTTTACAGTTCTGAAATTGTTCCAATTACCAACTTCTGTCAGGCTTGTGCCTCATTAGGCTTCACGACCCACTGCCTGGGAGCAGTGCCCTGCATGGCATCCCTTGGAAAGCAAAACTTTACTCAAGTTTTATGTGGTTTTATACCACTGCCGTTTCATTTTCTAAATCAAAGCACAAACTCGAGGCGTTTTACAAATTGCAGAGTTGAGCATGTCAGACAAGTCCTTGTTTCACAGGAGATAACCAGTAATCAACCCACTGTACATAGTGTAGAGCAAGCAGAACTAGCAGGGGGCTTGCAGGTCAAACTTCCAGCTCCATATGTTACCTTTTATTGTACACAATTACAATCCTGGCAGTTATTTGAAATAGAGAGCTTCTCTAAATGCAGCAT
The DNA here is from genome assembly GCF_008360975.1 of Lichenostomus cassidix. Lineage (NCBI taxonomy): Eukaryota > Metazoa > Chordata > Aves > Passeriformes > Meliphagidae > Lichenostomus > Lichenostomus cassidix. The sequence continues at coordinate 5,528,882 of NC_139496.1, read as the reverse complement.
GCTATGTGCTTTCCCTTATTCTTTGATATTGAACTGAAATTTCATGAACCATTAGTTCTTAGAAGACTTTTAATATCTTGAAAGCAAAAATCGGAAAAGCTTTATGTGTTATATCTCTCAAACTAGGGGATGTTTGTGTACAGAAAGCAACTCTTGCATAAGTATTTTATAACATTGAACTGTTTCAACCTGATAGACTGAAAAGTTTATTAAAGTTAAATACCCCATGCACTACACAGCTTTTATCTATTGATGAACGTGATGCACACTAAGGATCTCTGCATGAGTTTATTTGCGACAGGAAAAGTTCGTGACATGTTTCTTCAGAGGGGAATGAGAGGGGTTTTCAGGCTTCATATGTGATATTTAGTTAGTTATTTAGTTAGCTCTGGAGCCAGAGTTTTAGGAGAAAGTACTCACCAAAGTAATAATAGATGAACACTTACAGGCTCACTGACAGTAAATGCATAAAAAGCCAGTGCTTGAAGGACAGACCTAATCTAAAGCAATCAGTATTAAGCATGCCTTGGCAAAAGGCCAGGTTTTCTAGCTCACTGAGTTCACTTATGTCATTGAAAACTTAAATTGTCCATAAATGATAGCACTAGAACTGTCTCTGCCACTGGGCACTTAGCAGGCACCTTTCAGAATTACCTCCTTTCTCTCTCATGCCAGGCCAGGACTGTGTGGAGAGCAATTCTGACTCTTCATTACCTTCCTTTCCTTCCACATGCAGATGGTGATTGCTGCATTCATGCCAAGTTCAGGAGGCAGCAGATTCCTGCAGAGCACCACCTCCCTTCTGTGCCCAAACAAAATATGAACTGAAGCAGCTCATCCTGCCCTGCTCTGCTTGGCAGCTTGCTCGAGGTGCACTGCCTCTCAGGGTGGCACTTTGAAGCAAAGGATGGGGACAGGATAGGAGCAGAAATCAGGGGTTTGGTGGGTTTGGGATATTTTTAATATCACAGTCATTATGTGCTTCATGTATTTTGATGTCTGGCTGTTGTTTTGATGCTAAGGTTTTATTGTGGATGATTTGAGTAGTCCAAATTCTCACAACTGGAAAATACCACCATGTAGTACATCAGAAGCAAGAAACCATTACACCAGTCATTACCTGGGTGTAATGTAGGGCTGCTTGAATATTATCTTTCTACTGTTCCCTGACTAAGTAGATGCCTTTTTAATCAGACTCGTGTGCACAATCAAAATGTTCTTGACACACTCTATCGCTGGTTTATGGATGTGATAGCTGGGACTCTGCAAAGTCTCTGAACACATGGAGGGATTTCAGCTCTATGGTATATCATCTTCTGCTTCCACCTGTTCAGGAAATGGCATTCCATTTTATTTTAATTAAAACCTAGCAGATGTTTCATTAGGGTTGATCCAAACTACAAGAATGGCAGCTTCTCAGCAAAACAAAACCAAAGTAAACTGCAACATCTTGTGCTCCTACCACCTGGTCCAGAAGGTAGTGCTTTTGTCCACAGCACAGATTAGACGTCTAGAAATTGGTAGATTGCAGAGATTTTATTCATGGCAGCTGGTTAATGCCTGATGACTAACTACCCATAACCATTCACAGAGCAGCAGAACGTTCACCTCTGTGCTGAAGAGCCCCAGCAAAGCTTGTAGACATACTGTTAGCTTTGCTAAACCGCTCTTCATCACAAAACCCAATTCTTCCCTACATTATTATTAAGCTCGATCTGAGAAATAAATAATTTAGGAGGCAGATCTGGGCTTGAGAGGCCTGAGGTTGGAAGCACAGCTTTGTGCAGAGGCACAGCACCGTGTATTGAAGCATGTCAGGCCATCTGCTCCACGCTGCTGCCTCTGCTGCTCAACCAGCAGCACCTGAGGCAGAGCAGCAGCAAAATGGTCCTGCTTTATCCCAAACCTGCCTGGCTCTGAAGCAAAAGGGCTCCCTGCAAACAGCCACTTTCTTTCAGTAGCAGCTCACCGAGCAAGAGGAAAGATAAATAAGGTCAGAACTCTATGTTTCATTTCTGTGTTCACACACTCTATTGCTTAAGTGAAGCAAAATTACAAAGCACAGATTTTACAGACAGAAAAAGCCTTTTCCACCTGCTGTAGCTACCAACAGCATCTTTAAAACAATGGCCGTGCATTGTTTTTCTAAAATCCCCTACCAAATGCATGAAAAAGCTGTTTAGTGCCTGCCTTTATTTGATATTTGTAGGTTGACTGCATTTTTTTAAAGCATCCAGCAAAACCGGGAGAAGTTTCAAGCATGATTTGAAAGACAAGCTGTTTTTCAGCTGCCCTGCAAATTCTTTAACCATGTGTGCACTGGTGAAACATGACATCTGCCCAGATTAAGGGTGTTTGGATATGAGACTGCCTGCTGTGATAGCTGAGGAAGAATCAGACCTGGAGGTTTCTTCTCTGAGGTGTGAAGCAAATCGGTGAATTATTTGGTATTCAAATGTAACAAAAAGAACTCCTCACAAAAGTTGTTCAGATTCCCCCTGGATGTCTATGTGCTGGAATAGAACTTTGAAATAGCAACTGAAATTGAATTATAAGTTTGATACCACCTCTGCCCCTGGGGTTTCTATAATTCATGAACTCATGAAAATTCAGTTCAGCTGCAGCATCTGGTTCTCATTAAAGTTCGTCTCTTAACCTGGTTTTTAGTATGGTTACTCAAAAGTCAAATGTCCTTCTTGAAGGTCAAGTACAAAGCAAATCCTTCACTGACTTCTGTCCCAGAAGACTGATTTTGTTATAGAAGGTCTGCTCAAGGGTATTTGCTGTATCTTTCTTTTTTTGTTTCCAAAATAAGCAATAGCAAGCCTAGAGCACCATGCCAGTGCATCTCTGAACAGACTTACACGACCACATACTGTGGTTAACCATCTAATAAAGAATTCTGAAGTTTTAATCCTTTTTAGAAGGAGTGAACACTCTTAATTGAGACTGGTGAAAATATGTCATTTTCATCAATTCTGGATAATTGTTTTGACACCAAATTTACTTTTCCCTCTTAAAAAATTCACTGTATCAAGGGCAAGTCCTCATAACTCATTACAAATCTGAAGTCTCTTTTATATTTCCATGAAGACCAAGTGGACCAAAAATCAAAAAATGCCAATAAGGAATATTATCCATTTCCCACTCATAAATAGTGCTCTCTCCACTCACAGGGCAGGGATAGTGGTTTCTGCCAATGCTGGATGTTGCTCTCACTGTTCTGTTTTATTCCTGCTCTGTGCTGCTTCTCTTTGATAACCCATGGCAATGATTCCCACCTGGGGGAAGTTGATTTCTATCTGATTTGACCAGAAACATTAGAAAACTTCAGAATTCAGGACAAGTGCACTGTTTCTGGGAGCTCAGAATGTGGCAATACCAACACACTGCAGTTTTCCCACGCAGTATTAAAGAAAAATGAAATGAGGTTGTGAGTTGGACGCTAAAATAGTGACTTGTGGGCACAGGAAATGTTATTCCCTCCTTGGCAGAGTTTCAGCTGGAAAAGATTATATATGTGGTTTCTTCTGCTGCAAAAAATGGGGTGAAGAATTTCAGACAGCTAGTCCTGTGCTGAACACAGTAGCTTGGTCTGGGCTATGGAGGATGAGCAGCTTTGATTTGAAGGCAATGGGAGAGAGAATCAGCCGATTTTCCCTCATAATGTGTTCCAAAGGTTAATCACCAATTCATAGCTGAACACTCTGAAAAATGACTGCGTGTTGATTCATCTGTTTCTGTCTGTACCAAAGCAGCAGCTATTTGAAGGTTTAGGTGACCTTGCAAAATATCTAAACCACAATTTTTATTTGATAATTGCATCAGTTTCACCTTTGCCATCTCCACAAACAGTAAGGGACAAAAAGGGAGAAAAAAGGAAAAAAAGGACCTTACTACAGTATATAGTGTGGATATCTGAGAAAGTGCTAAAAACTTGAAGTAAAGTTAGATTTTTTTTCCTGCAGCGTATTCTGACACTGGGAGAGATTCAGCCCCTGGAGATACTTTTAAGGAATCTCTTAGTCTGTGTCTCCTCAGTGCTAAGTGCAATGAACTCCATTAGAATTATCAAAATGAGAAATAAATATTTCTACAGTTTAAAGTACTGTTATGATGGTAATGGATGAATTGAAGGGGCATGGCCTGAGATGTTTTGGTATTCCTAGTGTTTAGGGTTGTTTGAGTCTTCCAACAGGTGTTTTTTCTTTTGTCTTCTTGGCTTTATTTATCATGGGTTTGAAAATCTTTGGGCATTTTAAGATGCCTTTTTCCTGAAGTTGGATGCAATGAAGAAAATTTAAATATGGCTTCATTTAACTATAAACTGAGGACTTTAGCTCCAGTTTTTTTAACTGAAGACTGACTTGAGCAAGATGTAGCACTGTAAAATAACATTTTACATGCAAGGCCAGTAGTTATAATACCTGGAAGCCAATATGAAACATAAGGGTTGAGAGTTCCAACAGCAGAAAATTAAGAAGCCCCCACATTTACATGGCTAGATGACAGTAAATTGAAATTCTGTTCATTAATGACTGCAGTACTTGTTAAAATGCTCAGCATACACCTAACAAAACAACACACACACTGGAAAGTTGTGAGCTGCAGCTACTTGTGTGCTGAGCAAGGTTATCAGAGCAAAGACTGAGCCAAGACAGTTTGCTGAGGGAAGAACAAGGATTAGATTTTCATCAGAGTAAACACCCAGATAGCTGAGCTGCAATTCTACAGTGGAGCTGTTCTTGGCTAACCACGTGCACACACCATTTGAGAAGTGTTCTAGATGATTTTTCACCAGCTGAAATGTAGCTTTTGGGGGGATGGGGAGGGAGTTGTCCTAGTGTAGTGGTCAAGTGAAAAGGTAAGCATTTTGAATGGCTGAATGATCCCACAATTCAGAACCTGCAGCCAAGAGAACCAAAAAGTGACTGAAACACAATGAACTTGAACATGTTTTGTAAAGCTGCTCTACCACATGAGACCAGTGTCCTTCACCTGTGAGAATGATATTTTATTTTTTTGACCTTAAGATCAGTCACTGGCAGATATGTTATTGGCATAGTTATACTATTCAATATATACATTCAAAATCCATTCTGCATGGGTTTATATCCCCCTTGTTCTGCTCTGTGTGAAGAGAAGCTGTGATCAGGATCCCTGTATTTTTCCTGACATAATATCCTGCAGAAGTGGCAAAAGCAGCAGCCTGTCCTTCAAACTCAGGTTAGTTGAGGTTCCTGGAAACTGCACTGTCCAGAGCAGCTTGGAGGTCATATACCAGTCAAAATAGAAGGTTCTTTTGTAAAGCTCCAAACAACCAGGACAGGCATCTCTCAAACAGGCTTTGCTCTTAGGAACTTAGTTGCTTTTGTGTGGAAAAAGTAGGTTCAGATACACAATATCACAGTGCAAAATGTGAAATAATATCATTTTGCTTAAAATGGGCTGGGGTGACAGGACCCTTGAGATTTGTGCACACAGAATGTGTGACCTTCAGAAAGTCACCGCAGGTCCTACAATCTCCTGCTGCCCCTGAGCTCCTCAGGTTTTACATCATGAGTTAGAAACCTCTCCCAGCCATCCTTGCTCGTTCAGGGCAGCAGAGGTTCTTCCACAGTGTCTGCAAGAGGCTCCTGGGCTCACACTGAACCAGCAATAACAATGTGGGTGCAAACCCTGCTTCCCAAAACCAGGGGATTGCAGGTCTCTTGCAGCCACTCTTTGTTTTTAATTATTTTTCTTCCAATTATGCTGCTGGAGAAAAAAGCCCGAGCAGAGCTACTGGATGCTTAGAATGCAGATGTTAATCAGATTACTTGATACTGTAATCAAATCCAGCTGTTTGGGTTGTGCCTGCCCTGTTGTGTCCCCTGCCAGCTGGGACCAGATGTGGTCAGTGCTGTCACCTCCCTATTGACTGCTTGAACAAAAACTTCTTTGGCCACAGTGCATTTGGGAGGCACAAGGGGATGTGGATTACAAAGCAGAATTAGTGTGCAAAACAGGAATCAAATTTGGGATTTAATTATTCCCATCTCTGCTCATTACCTCTCTTTTGCTGAGAAGCTGGAGAATGCATGAGAGCCATTTCCATAACTGAGCTGGCAGGCAGGAGGTTTGGTGTGTGCTGGAGCCAAGAGTGAGCTTCTGAAAGTCTTCTGAGACTAGGAGATCAAGTTTCTTCTGTCCAAAAAGCACAAAAGACTTCCATATTTTCAAAGCAAATACATTTGGTACAGCTCAGTCCACTGGGATCCAGAGAGCTGCATTGTGCTGAATAAAATAATGTAAATATTCCTGGAGGCAGAAGTGTTATGCCAAGGAGCCTTATGGAAGAGTTGGGACTTTCAGATATAGTAGTAAGCTATTATGTAAATTACTACTTTGTTTGACAACTGAATGGTATTAAAACTGTCTGGAAGTTTATTTCTTGAAGCAGAGAGTTCCTAAGAGCTACATTTGACATCATTTAAATTACAGTGGTGCTGTGTGGTATGTAAAATAACTGTCTTTGTTCAGCAAGGTGTGTGTGTGCTCCTCTGCTTGCCTCCTCTCTCCCCGCAATTATTTCAAACCCAGGCAAGACCTTTCCCCACGAAATTCAGTGTTGAGCAGACAGGGGAGTATTACAGGATTTTCAAAAGAACTTGGTGATAACAGGAACAGCCTCAGTGAAGAGTCAGGAGGGGACAGAGCTGTGCTCTGAGAGAGGAACCCTTTGGAGAAAAGGTGTTCATGGATCTGAACCTTGGCAGGAGGAAGGGCTGCAGGGCCAGGAGAGGGATCCTGGTCCTGGATGCCTGCTGGGAGGACACAAAGAGCTCCTGGGAATTTGGCACACGATTTTTTTTCCTGCAGCAGGTCTCCATGGTGTAACCCTGGAACAGCAAGGTGTGGATCAGACCTGAGGTATTCCATTTACCAGCTTCTCCCATGGGATTGGATACAACTCAAATCCAGCTCAGGTATTTTCCTGTCCAGCATCTGGTATTAAAAGTGAGCCTGCAGGAGTGCCTGCTCAGGAGGATGCTTGTGCTTCCTAACTCACATTAAGGAGTTGAGAACCACTCACATCCTGAGCTGGGCCTTAGGAAACCCTGCAGCTCCCATGTCTGCATGTTCCTCAGATGACAATAATCCTTCTCTTACACAGAATGGTGAGAAATTGGTGCAATTGCCATATGTAGGACCCTGAGGAGAGATCCTGAGCTATGCTGGATATAGAAAGGAGGAGATTAGTGCCTATAGCTTAGCTTTTGCTGTTCTCCTCCCTCTGTGCAAGCCCTGTCCCTGTAAACACCTCACCTGTGGTGAGCCTTGGGTCATCTGGTGGTCAGCTCCTTACCAGGAAGATTCCAACCTCTGTGGGCCCAGGGTTTGTGCCAGGTTGTGCCTTCTGAGCTTTGCTGCTGAGTGTTGTTAGATTTTGCTTTCAGAACACCAGTTCTGGTAGATAAAACACAGTTAAGGTTACCTCCAGCCAGGAGAGCCTGACAGGGGAAAGAGGAGTGACTGATGAGTGACCTGGAATGCTGCCCTTGGATGTTCAATATGGAAATGGGATTGCCAGAAGCACATTGTCCCTGCATAGAGAGCATGGAGATGAGGGAAGTGTAGAGGGAAGCTTGGGGTGCACACAGAAACTGCTGAAGAGAAACAAACATCATATTCTTAATTCAGTGTTGTGCACTCACCTTGTGGAAAAACAGGGGAGTTTATCACAATCTTCAAAGGCACAGACAAATGCAGCAATCTCCTGATTCTGAGTGCCCAGACCCTGGCAAGCTCCATGTGTTGGCAAGCAGGAGGCTCCAAGCCAGCATGGAAAGCAATCTTCTGTCCAAACTCAGGGGTGAAGAGCAGGATCCTTTCCTACTCCCACAGGTGCCTTTGCAGGCATCTTGTTGGCCCATATCTTGCTTTTTCCTCCTGTCTCTTCACAGAGAGCTGCAAACAAAGAATGTGGAACATCTGAGAAAGCCCTGAGTGTGAATAAAACTTGATGTGAGGAGCTGAGTTTTCTCAGGAGTCCACTTTTGGAGCTCCTGTGGGAACCACCAAGCTTTGGTCTGGGTTCCTTCCCGCCTGAGAAGCTGTGTGACTCGCTGGTTCAAAGGGGGAAGCTTAGCAGCCATTTCCTTGGAAATAGCTTTATTTAAACCTTGTATCTTCTGCTGAGTGCCCCAGAAGCATAAACCTGTGCAACCAGGGACTGAATGAAATATTCAGCCTTTCCATTCTCCTGCAGTTTTTCCTGCCTGCTTGGCATATGGAATCACTAGATATGCTTGCCAATAAAGAACTCCCCTGGAAGAAATCATTTAACAAGGGATGAAAATGTGATAAATGTTTTATAATCAAGGTCCCACAAGCAAAAGTGAGTGTGAGGCAGCTCTTATCCGAGTGGGAACTGGCTGGAAGTTTTAATATTCGCTTGGCACTGGATTTTTCTGGGTTTTGATGTGAACAGACCTCCTCTAGCAGGCTCATTTTTACAGGCATTCATCTCTGCTGCAGCTGCTCCTGCTGTAATTTATACAGATGCTATTACTCACAAGCAGTCTTGTCCCCAGTACTTTTGATGTTAAAATCTTTTTGTTGTTGTTGTATTCCAAATCAAAAGATCTACTTCTGCAAAGTATAGGTAATTCATGCAGTTCCACTTATCTGCATGCTGATGCTTAGGAGCCTCATCTAATTAAAAAGCTGTTATCAGAAGCCTCTTCGCCCCACAGAGAGCAGATAAAGTTGGTTTACCACCTTCATTTCTAAACTGCAGGCTAATGAATATAATTTTACTGATGAGGGATTTCTGTATGATTCCCCATACGAACAGCACGTTCAATCTCATGGAGGACTAGCTGAGCTTGCAGTGACAGTCAAGTTGTTTTTCATATGAGGGCAAGTCAATATCTTTAAAATCAAATTGTTACTCTCTATTAATTGCTGCAATGTATTTATCTGAAACATAATAACTGGCGTGGCAGTGCTTATTAACAGCCAGGCACTTGTAAGTATGGTGGAAAGATCATAAATGAGAATTGTGAGGAGCACTAATGAGAGACGGGAATATTCAGTGATGTGCAGAGAGGACTTTGAGTGTGTGGGTACCTGGCACTGACTCTGACATCTGTCAGCAGCTGTGGCACTGCAGCAGCTCCCAGGGCATCTCTGGAGGCCTTGGGCCAGCTATGAATTAAGGCTATCACAGCACAGATTTTAAATTTCCCATCTTGTCTCATCCAGGGATGCTCAGGGCAGGATGGATGAAGGCATTTTCCTACTTACAGAAGGCAGAAGATTTTAAGCAGCTGATGTGGGGGGAAGTGCCAGTCTGTGAGAGGAGCTGTAGTCACATTCACAGCATTCAGAGCACATTTATAGGTGGCATGTGCTGCCCACGGGAATGTGGTGAAATTTCTGCCCTGACCTCAGGGGAAGGACCAAGCTGCTTATTGTAATGATAACTAGTTGAAAACAGGACATGAACTGAAATAGCAGATTTTATTTTTTTGTTATACAGTACTCAAGGCTCTTAGAAAGATGTTGCCTTCCAAATTCCGGGAAGAGCAGAACCCTCAGCCAGACTCACCAACCTTGCTGTCATTCTAGGAGAGGCTTTGGTTTTGGAAGAAGTGGTAGGATTTGAGGAGGAAAAAATATCCATGGTTTCACAATCTTGCATTGCATCACAATTTTTCTGGTGCTTCACTATTGAAACAAAGATTCACCTAAATCTAGTCATTTAGCTCACCTCCTCTACTTTCTAATCAGAAAACCAGCATGGTCAGGAGCTCATAATCTGCTCCTAATTTACTTCCCCTGGCAAATGTCCACAGAAATTGCTACTGCCGCTGAAAAGCCAGCACACTTGTGTGGACATGGGTTTTTTCCCTTACTGCAGCTGCTAAATATCTGGGATGAAGGAAGAAAAAAATTTTCTATTTCTCAGCAGTTAAATGCTGCGCAGCATGGCTGTTCAGTCAGGTCACAGGAACCAGGGTAAATTTTCAAAAAACAGATGGTTACAAACTTCTGTAAAATCTGCATGTGTTCAAATGTCAAAGCGAGCACCTTTTTGAAAAGCCAAGTTAATTAATACCTGTGATTTTGTAGGAAATGAAATGCAGGAAGCATTCCTTTATACCTTGCTCCTGACTGGATAGCTGGAACCACAGTAATTACCTTGTATCAGGAATGTCATTTTTCATTTCTAGCAAGTCTTGTTTAGGCAGACAGGTTCTCAAATTACTGTTCATTGTCTGCTCTGCAGTGAAGCAAACCTTTCAACACTGTTCTCCACACGTGGAAGCAAGAATTCAGAAGGTGGCTGACATGCACTTTGCAAAGGCTCATGCTGGGAAAAGCTCTTGCAGCTCTTTCTTTCCACCAAAGGATTGTTTTCTGCTAGCAGTGGGCTGCTGTTTGTCTTTCTGACTGATCCCAAAGGAAAGGAGAACATGAAAAGCATCCCACAGTTTAACTGACTTCAGAGATATCTGTTGTCCTGGTTTGACCCACTGTGGTTGGATAAAGGGGGTAGAAGTCCCTAATATTCACCTTATGCTCTTGATAAAACCTCATGGGGGTCTGGATGAATTTTTTTCCCCGGAATCTGACTCATTAAGCTGTCACTCCTAATGAGGGCTATTTTTCAGGGACCCACAATTATCAGGAAATAAAACCAAAGAGAGTGGGAAGAGAACCAACAGGTCCAATTCTAAGGCCAGGATAATTCCTTGGCCACAAGGAATTGCCTTTTCCCAAAAAGTAACACTTATGTTTCCATTTTGGCTGCACTCAGCACTAATCAAATGTCCAGGTGTATCCAGCTTTAGGCAAATGGGATTTTCATGGGTCTTTTATGAGGTGTGGGAGAGTCTCCCTGAAAAAAAGATTACTACTTCTTCTCTTTTCAATACAAGTAAATCCAATGTACATATATTTCCTTGTACATAGTTTTTATTAATTCTCCTTCCTTGATCCCCATGTTCTTTGTATCCTGTAAATGGTTCCTAGAGCATGGATGTTATTCTTCACCATCCCTGATGTAAGCTCTGCTGTCTAGTTCATACATTTAAAACTCCTTAATCTGTGTGCAAAAAAATGTCCCCTTATGTCCATGTGGGCAAGGTTGGACTCTTTATTATTATTAAAGCCTAACATAATTCTCATTAAAATTCTAAAACCTGCTAATGCAGATGACTAGTGCATGACAGATTTTCATCAAATATGCTTTATTCATTTGCAGATGTTTAAAGGGATGATGTGCTAAGAGCACTGAACTGATTCAATCCAGTGCTAAGCCCTCTGACAACAATGTGAATGTATAATTCTGGTGGTGAGAACTCAGCAGAAGTGTTGCCTTTAATATCTGGTCCCTGGCATCAGTGGGCTTTGAGAAATAGGGAACTGGCATATTTATTCACCACCTAAATTTTTTAACAGCAAGCGTTCTTAAAGCACTTGCTGAAATATTTAAGCCAAGCAAATAACAAGTAGGTGATGTGTGACAGGGAGAATAAGTGCTCTGATTTATTGAAGAAAAGTGAGTTCCAGAATTTAGTGTGAAGAATCTTCTAGTTAAACTGACTGCAGATGATTCTCTAATTGAATTGCTCGCAGTAGATTATTGAATTTGAGAATCTGTAAAGGAGTTCCAGCCCAAGGTTGTAATCTGAGTGATCTAACCCTTGTGAATGTCATTCACTGGCAGATATTAGTCTAGAAAGGTTTACAGAGCTGTCAGCAAGTTCTCCCAGAATCAGCTGCTTGGCAAGAATGGATTAAGAAGGGACTTTAATGTGCTAACGCTGCAACCTGCCATCTCCTTCATTTTCTGCTGGGAGTGGGAGAAAGAAGTCAGGTTTCAGGCTGTGAACTGTCAGACTCACAGTTCTCTATCAAAAAGGAGTTCACAACCTGTGTTTCTGATTTAAAGCTCATCATTCACATCTTTCCCCCCCTTTCCCTTCTTCCTTTCCTTTTTTTTTACAAGAAGGAGCCCTCTGAAGGGCATCCAGAAAGGATGGGAAGGAGAGGGAGAAGTAGCAGATGTACAGCTCTTATAAACAGTCACTCTTTCTTGGCATTTATTGGCTGCAGCATTTTAACAGCTGGATATATGTTCCTTTATTTGCAGTTGATCTCTTTAAAAGGCACTTGTTCAGTGACTTTTATGACCCTTTAGACTTCAGATGCCTGTGCATATTTTGAACAAAAGGCAGAAATGAATAAACTGTGTCAGTCCTCCTCAGAAGTTTCTGAATTCCCTAACTCTGCATTTCAGAGCAATAGTTCCCAGGTTTTGTTGGTGGAGGATGCTGTGGCTCTTCCAAAGGCAGTGTGAGAGGAGCAGGTTATGCTGATTTCCATTCTGGTTTCTTATCCCATGCAGACTAAACTGAGAGAGACAACTTGGGCTTTTCCTGCCAGCACAGAGCTGCTAATGAAGCTGCTCTCACTTTTCCTTGCAACCCCAGTGCTCCCCTTGAGCACAGGGCATTGTAACTTATTTCATCTGTGGCAGGGGCTGGAAACCAGGGAGAGACACAAATCTGAAGCACTTTGCAAACTTGATTTGCCTTTTAGATTTCTCTTTGTATTTGGGACGAGCCAGCAGATGCTCATTTAAAATAAACAAGTGCACTGAGTTCTCCTGGGAAGGAAGGGTGAATCTGTTAGGAACCCTCAGGAGCTGTTGGCTGACTCTAAGCAACACTGAAGAAGTTAGATTTAGCCTCTTCTTCACTGTTTAGTATCACATTGCAGCTGATGAGAAGGAGGTTTTAGTGGATTTGGGAATAATCCAGCAAAATTCTGGTTGGTTCTTTACGCTGCAATGTCAAGCTGTGCTTGGAGCAGGTCATAAGGCTGGCAACAAGGTAATGATGCTCCAGGATCTGATCACAGAGCAGTTCAGAGGAAGTAGAAGGCTATGGAAATTTTCCTCCAATGATTTGGAAATAATGAGGCAGATGACTCAATATTTTTGTGATAGAAACTGTAACATCACATGCTTACATGAGCATTCATGCAAGGGTGAGGGGGTTTTTTGCTTCATGACCTTCCTTAGTCATGTTTATTCGGGAGAAGAGGACAAAGAGACAACATGGCATTTATAAGGCTTCAATTGGCAAATTATATAACTATTGTTCATTTTAGCTGTTAAAAAAATCTCCCCATCAGAGTTATGAACATTTCTCTTTCACAATGAGCCCCAGAAGTCGCTGTGTTCGTGACCAGTTTCCCCATAACACATCTCCAGCAAACAGGGAAATGGAGCAGCTCAAAACCCAAGTGCCTAACACCTGAGCAGTTTAATACTTATCAGCTGTCGACCCTGAATTTCACTGGGTTGTCTTTTCAAGTGCATGACTGCACTAACCTTGCTGTGTCAGGGAACTTTGTGTCCAATCCTGTAATTATGCATTAGATGTCCTGGCAGGAGAAAGGCAATGGAGTTTCTTTGCTGAACTCCGAGTGCAGCCTGTCATTATTTATTAAAGAGCAAGGAGCTGAAAATTCAACTATTCTTGACACTGCAGCCTTTCCCAGCCTTATTTGTGCAAATGGAAAAGTCATTTGCAGAGAAAGACATCTCCAGCCACTTCTGAGGGAGCTGAAATGATACATTTTTCTTATTTAGGAAGGGTTTATTCTCCTTTAGCAGGTGGAATGGTGTGGTCAATTCCCCAAACGCTCGCAGGACTCATTTCAGCACGCCTGCAAAAGGAGAGTCCCAGCAGAAATCTCAGGAGCAAGTTGTAATTAATTGAAGCAAGCAGATGGCTCCAGCTTGGTGTGCCTCAGTGAAGTGACAGCATCTGATGGAGGAACTGTGGCAGCACAGGAGAGAGGGAGTGGGATGAGAGCTCTCCTTGTGCATCTGCAGCTCAAAGTGTCTTTATTCAGGCGTTATCTCACCCCTCACTGAGTTATCTCTCTCAAACGCCCTTGGGTAAGAGATAGCTGTAAGGGAAGGAGAAAGAAGTGAACCAAGATTTACACTTATTCTCAAGAAATGCAGAATAAGACACAAAGCTTGAATGTCAAGCCATAATTGGCTCCTAATTGGCTCTACAAGTTGTTTTTTCTTATTTTGGATGAGGAATGTCTTTTCTGAGTAAAACTCTCTTCTGAATGGATTAAAGAAATGTCTTTTCTGAATAAAACTCTCTTTTAAATGGATTAAGCAAATTCAGTTGAAAATCTGAAAATGTTGTTAAAGGATGAGCACAGTCACATATGGAATCAGAGTCCAAAGTAAACTTCAGGCACAAATATATCCTCACAAGTGTAAATAAGCAGTTTTGTGCCGTTTCTGAAGGGTGTGTTTGGTATTTAAGTCAGGGTGGTTCTGAGCAGAGAAATTCAAGAGTGCCTTTTCTTTCTGAGACTCCTTATGGATACATAAAGTGTGACAGATGGAGGAACTTGCTGGATCTTGGATAAGTTACTGAGATATTGCAGAGCTGCTGTAAATATTGTAGGACCTCATGACAGTCAAAGAAGATGAAAAATGACACCTACCCAGAAGGGCTGCAAAGTGTTTGTAAACCTCCAACTTTTAAGAAGAAATGAATACCCATCTGCCTGCAGCTCAGGGTCCTTAGACCGCAATCCTCTGAGGGGAATCCTGGTGAAATGGATCTCCCCACACCTCATCAGTGTCTGGAGAAGGACCCTCCAGGGTTTCATGATGCACAGCATCACTTGCTGAGGGTTCAGACTCCTCCAAGCCACTTTCCAGGTGGCCTAAGTTCCTTGCCAGAAAAATTTGGTTCTCAGGGAATATCAGACTGTGGTCTGACTTTTATAAGTGCAGGTGACAGGGAGGGTTCACTTTTCCCTTTAGCTACATCCTCTCTTTCTTTCTTTTGTCTGTACATGCCAAATTTGTGACATAAGCTCAGTGCCTGTTTCTCACCAGTATTCTGAAACTGCAATTAGGATAGACTTTTCTTTGTAAGATCTCTGTGCACTGCAGTCAGCAGAGTTTTCTTTAGATCCTTACCCCTATTTAATCTCATGCGTTAAAAAAGTTTTATCCATTATCTTAACTATTAATTATTCTATTTTATTATTATCTTTAGATACTCTAGAGTTTGACACACCAGCTTTTTGGCTGCAATTTCTGATTGTGAGGGCAAGCTGTCATAAATAAGGACTCTGCAGAGCAGCTCTTTAATCTGAGTATTTCTGCGCAGCTCTCACTCAGACAAACTCCCAGATGTGGCAGGATCAGGCTCTTATTCTGATGTTGCTGATAATTCAAGCTAAAGTCTTCCATCAAAACTTCTTCCAAGTTCAGCATAAACATAACTGATGGAGCCGAAACCAGTTCCCTGCTAGTGCTAAATTAATACTCATCCCTTCTCTTCTGATTCCAAGGAGATGGCTGGATAAATCTTGCATGTCCCTTGGTGCAAATACTTTCCAACTTTCTTTCTCCCGTATCTTCCGGTTCTGTATATGCATATACTTTTTACAAAAAAAATCTTGCTTATGCGCCAAAAAAATTTCTATTGCTGCTTTTTCTTTGTTCCACGGTTTCTCTGTTTAAATTGCCTCACAGCAGTTCCTTTTCACTCACATGTGTTTATCAATTTTTAACAATTTCCAATTACCATATTCATTTCGAAAATTTGCAGGAGCAATGTTGCTGATAGAAGCGTTATATTTATTGACTGCCTTGCTTCCAGCCTGCCTGAAAAACAGTGAAAGCAAGTGTGCTGTTTGCAAAGATGCCTGACTGTGAGTCCCCAGTGATCCAAACCAAATTGGTACACGCTGACATCTTTAGGATCTGAAGGAATCCAAACTCATCCTCACTTTGTAGCCTGTGACCTAAAGGTCATCTCTAGGAAGGGTTAGAATTGATTGCCTGAAGGGGCATATTCTCAGTTTGCAGTGCTTAGCATCTCATCCAGGTTCTGTGCTGATTTCTAAAAGCCAAAATAGGCCATAAGAAGTTGTCTGAAATTGTGGAGAACTTGAGCTGCACATACTTTTCCTTTCAAACTCTCCTTTAAAATAATTAAAAAAAAAAAAAAGTAAAGCCAGTTGGAACAATAATTAGCAGAACAAACACTGTTCCCAGAGGAGACCTTGTGTGCCAAAGCAGTGACTGGAAAGAATGGTTACAGTTGGATTATATCCCAGCCCTCCTTCCTGCCCTGGAAAGCAGACTTAGGCTGGAAAATGCTGACAGACCCTGAATTATATCTGTACAGGTGAGAGCCACGCTGTGATAAAGCACACCTCTGTCAAGCACATAAAACCAGGATTTAATTCAGAATCTGATGCTTAGCTCTGCATCGTCACTCTTCCATTTCTGTGTTTATCACAACAAACAATGTTCTGTTTCCATCTGTTAATACTCCAGAGCCTGTTTGACGACTGAATGCAGCTGAAAGCTCTTCATTCTTGATTTGTATTTTGTTTTTTGGGGATGGGCCTCTTCTTTTTCCACATGGCAGTTAACACAACAAAGCTAGACGTTAAGGGCTGGCCTGTTCTTCATTGAAGTTTGCCCAAAACAGAGCCCAATTTGGAAGAGCAAGCTCTACTCCAGAGCTTATTAAATAGAGTTTGGGTGGATTGACAATTATTTGAGGCTGATGTCTATTTTAAAAGTACCCTCAGTGAATATTTAGGAAACCCCAATTTGCAGTAAACAAGGAAATTGAAAATATTATACAGATGCTAATGAATGGAACTTCAACCCTGCCAGAATTAGTCACATTCATCCCTGGTTTCCATTAAGAAAAAGCCTGCTATTTCTGCACACCTGCTGAGGAGCTGTGGCAGTCCTGAGTGAGAGCACAACCCGAGCAGAAATCCCATCTGTGCTGCAGGATCATGCAATGGATGAGAAAACCTAGTTATGCTCAAATTTCTCTTGCTCCAGCTTTTGACCTTTTGTGGTACCTGGTAGCTCATTTGTCTTCCAGCACTAACAGAAAAAGGAAGAAGGAAGCAAATTAAAACCAGAGTCCTCACAAAACCAGAGTGCTCACATGGATTCAGATGAGAGTGGCAAAGCTGATTTTTCTTGTACAGATGTCCCTTATCACTCTTTACTAACCCAAGCTAGGTCAAACTTTTCAAACTTGGAAAATGTTTTGTATTGTCTGTTGAACCTAATCAAGCCATGATTCAATTAACTGGGTTGAGAGAGATGCTAGTGAGTTATTTGTGCACCTGGCAGTGTGTGCTGAATATTAATAGTCTGGGTAATGTTCTCCAAGTTCTTGATCAGCAGCAGCTGGAGCAAATTTTTTACTTTGATGAGTAGGGAAAAAGAAGAAATCTATTTCAGTGCAGCGACAGTAGTAAATTTACATTACAAACACGGCAATTGCTAAGCATTACTGGAATTCAGCTGCCAGAATAAAGGCAGTGGCATTCATTTAGTTTCATTTCCAATTATAAGAGATCCTGATGGGTTCTTTTCTCCAAAATAAAAACTTTGCAAACCTAGCTTAATTACAAAACTACATGGGCCACTACCCTCCTTGTCTGGCTATGGCTGTCATCAGGTGTCATTTTTGAACTCGTTTGGGTTTTGGGGAGAGGAAAGGCAGGTTTTGGGCCCGTGATTAGTGTAAAACTTCTTTTATTTCATAGCTGAGCACGGCAGTGGGCAGCCTGGTGCTGTGAGGAAGAGCTATCCATGTAAATTCAGAATGTCCCTGGGAGCTGAATCCCTGGCGAGCAGCTCCTCTTACTGGAGTAAACACTGACATTTGTTAAATTGTCACAACATTTTTTAAATTTTAAAACTCACAAATTAAAACTCTTAAATTCCCAAGATTGGGACTTTGAATTTTCCAGGAGACCTTCTCTTACCTCCAATGTGACCAGGTCAGTCACCTGCTGTGTGGTTTGTACAGGCAGCAAGCAGAGAGGATTGCTGGAATAATTTACTGGTGATCAGAGAATTCCTTACAGCAGCAGCATTGCAGGAGGGCTGGTGAGGACACAGGTTAAAGGACAGCAGTGCTCCAGGACAGCAATCAGTCTGGTCACTGCTCTGCCTGCAGCCACATTTCAAGGCAGGTGACCCAGTAATAAACATTATTCAAGGAAATTCGATGGGAACAGATACGGTAAAAATGAGGCATGTTGAAACAAATCCTGCTGTCAGCACAGGAGTGATTTCACTGAAAGGACAGGGTGGAGTGAATCTTTCCTTTCAATTTCTGCTCCAAAAAGGTTACTGAGGCTCTTCTTTCCACACTGAAGCACTGAGTCTCCAAACCCCTCCTGAGACCCCAACCCTTGGACCTGCAGAGGTTTTGGGAAGCTGAGGAAACTAAGACATGGCAATAGGCACCATGTCTAAAATCTGCCTGGGGCCCAGATTGCCCCAGCTCACAGCAGGAATGAAATATTTCAGCTGTGACAGAAAGCCTCTCCTGTTTGTTGAGCAGAGCAATGCAGAGATCGGATCTGATTCATTAATAAACTTCTGTGTGCAGTAGCTCTGTTTTTTCTTCAGGCTTTGCTGCCATACAATGAAGTACATGATTAAACCCAGCAAATGTCAGCTCAGAATCAATCTGGTTTGAGTAGGTTCTTTTTTAATTCAAGTTACTTCAGTGGTGTTTTCAGTTGCTGCTCGCTGAACAGTTGGAGTGTATTGGTTACATTACAATCCTCAGGAAAAATTAATTCTGTTCAGACCTAGTGCAAGCAAATTTTATTGTGCATGCAGCTGCTCAAGATTAAGTAATTATATGGTGAGGCTTTGGAGGCAATGAATTTTAGATGAAGCATGTACACATTTTTATTATGCATACATTTTTCTTGATCAGTTTTCTCTTCATTTGGTCACTCGCTTACGTGGAAGCAATGAGCAAAATCTGCATATTTCACTCTTTAGAAAGAAAATTTCCATTTACATAGCCTTAATGCTTCCAGCCCACACATCCTTTAGTGAATTTTCAAAACCCACTGATCTATTACAGTCCACACAGCAACTTCAATAAACAGGTCATCTCAAAAAGACCAAGGTTAGACCCTCAGCTGGCTCAACAGCCTTTTCTCTTTCGAGATCTTTTTGAACTCACCCAGAACCATTCCACCTTCAGTTGAGCAGGGGTGGCATCATGACCCACGTCTCATCAGGGGATGTTTTACATGCTTTTTTGTTGGTTAGGAAAGGTTAAAAAATCAAAAGTTTCCTCTGTTTGTTTTGCTCTTTCCAGACAGCTGAAAGTTCATTCTGTTAAAGCTGTTTCTGAGAAACACCAAGAGAAGACAAAAGGGAGAAAAGCAATTCTGAAACAATGAGCAAAAGGGTATGTTTTCAACAAAAGCAGCAGGAGGATTGTTTTTAAGCCTTTCAAATGCTTCACAATCCACACTGCCTAAAGTGTATTTATGTAAGTGGTCCAACCTTAGCAAAGCCTGCAGCATCTCTGGGTTTTGGGTCAGATCTGTTCACCATGATTTTGGCTCCACGTCTCAAACAATGGCATTTGCTGCAACCTTGACCACTTCCCTGCTTAGAGCAGAGGCTTTGCCCTGGGGCAAAACATCCTGGAACTCTTCCAGAAAAGGCTGAGGATGTTATTCTCTAGCCTTTCTACCAGATTCATGCTCTTATGGGACCATCTGGCTGCATGGACTTGAACCAAATCAGGCATGGACATGCAATTGCATCTCTAGTGAATTAGGTAAAATATAAAATAAGGAGCATATGTGTATTTTCTGGTAGCTGAAGATGTGGTATAGGATCTCAGAAAATGTTAAAATGCTTCAGACAGCTGGTACATGATCCTGACAGTGAAAAGTGAACCTGCCAACTCTTTTTTTACAAAATTTGAATCAGCAGAGCAAATTCGTAGTGGGTCAGAGCTCTGTGTCTCACAGCTGCAGCAGGTTTGCTCTAAGATGGATAAATTATATCACTGAACCATGATGTGAGTGTGCAGATGTGAATACAGCTGAGGGAAATGTGTTTCTGTCAGAAAATCACACCCTGCAAGATACCTCACCCTGAAGCTGTGTGGCTACATTACTATTAAGCCTCTGTCTGAGCTTTTTTCCATGACTGCTTTCCTTCAAGCCCAGCTTCCACTGCCCAGTGCCATGGTGTGGTGCACAGAAACACTAATGCTCTCTTCTAAAGAGGTTCTACAGCAGAAAGAACTGTATAGCTATGCAGTTGCAGGTATTTATAGATAAATAAATACAGGCACAAAGCTGCCCCTTGTTCCTCTCCAGTCACATGGCAAAATGTCCAATATCTGATGCCTGGGTGGAGCATGAATTAGCTTTATAAATTCATCCAGAGATGAGCCTTTTTTGTAAATACCATCCAGAATTGCCATCCCTGCAGACCACTTATCTGTTGATGAATGAAGACACCATAAACAGGTGCTTTTTAATGGTGCTGGAAAAGAATTCTGTGTGCTCAGAAATACACACTGATCAGGCAGGGGTGAGAATGTTCCATCAGACCTTGCTAGGAAATGAAAACCTGCTTTGTAATTCAGGAGTTTTGACCCAAGGACTCTCCGGCCCCCTGATGCCACATAGCAACACCAGAAAGGAACACAGGTGAGCCCCAGACACGCTGCAGTAATTTCATTTTAATGTTGTTTTCTGTCAACAGCTCCTAAAAACAGCCTGATATTGTTCAAAGCAATGGATGGGAAAAGTGATGTGTCTTTGTGACCCTGTGCGCTTCAGTACTGCATACATAAAAAAGGGATAGATTTCTTCTAGGTTATATTTTATATCACTTGGGCTGTCTTATCTGTTCAGACTGATGTCTCTTGTTCTGTATTTTATCTAAATGAATGTTATAAACTGCCTCATGTGAAGGCAAGAGCAGCAGTGTGGTGCCAGAGGAGCTCAGGGGCTTTGCTTAAATCAGTGCTGTGTTGACTTCAGTGGAGCAGGGTGCTGACCCCCTAACAGGACTTTTGATAGCACATCTAAAGCCACTATTTGCACTGTGGTTGGCAGTAAATGAAACCAGCAAATTCTTTATCAAATGGGCCTTCAGAAGTGAGAGGAGATTTGCAGTGATGAAAAACAGGGTCTGAACTCTCTAAAACTCAGCTGTACTCATTTTCTCTTGGTCTGTCACAGCCATGGGTAATGACAATTACATTGTCTGTCCCTATTTCATATGCAGGAAAAACATATGAATAGTTGGAGATATTATTTTTTACTTGTAGACATCGTAAAATGAGGAGGGGGGAGAGGAAAGAATCTTGTTTTTATGAATAAGGGTTATAAAAACCAAAACTGGAAAGAATAGCAGAACTCAGGACAAAGCCATTTCATTTTAGCTTTTGGCAGTTTGTAAAAAAAGTTTAATGAAAAACTGTTCTGCATGAGAAAACAAAACATCTCAGTTAAATGTTTTGACAATGTTTCATGGCTTTTTTAATGGAGCTAAAGTGCAGAAAGTTGTACAAAATAACACCATGGTGTCCCAGTGCCAGTATTTCTTAATTTTGGTGCTCCAAAAGCATAAGGAAAGAAAAGAATTCTCTTTTTCCTCTGAGGTTTTCCAGTTTTTGGCCCAAGCTTCATGTTTGTCCCAGTTGTCTGGACCAGGTGCTGCTGTTCAGTCCTGACACACCCAGTTTGTACTCCCTGGTGCAGCCTGGGCTGTGAGGCTGCCCTGTGTGGGATGTACAGAAATGCTGCTTTTCAGAGCATTTCAGTGCTCCCTGGAGCTGCACATGCACAGCTGCAGCAGGGCAAGGCCAGGTTTGAAGGGATCCTGCAGAAGATGTTTCAAGAAATACGCATCAAAGGTTTTCTTTTATAAGATCCAGACCTAATTTCTTACTAGAAGAACTCTGCTTTTACCTACGAGATGTGCATGAAAGAAAACTTCAGAACAATAACTTTTATGGCATCTGCCAATATTTTCATTTGAGCTTAACGGGGGATTTAAATTATTATTGAGTTCTATTTTCTGAAGAGAGAAAATGCTCTCTTTGAGAAATTTGATTATATTGAGCCTCTAACTGCATAAACACAATACCAGCCCCAGTGGACTAATTCCATTAAGACTTGAACTATCCACCTTGAAGTTGCTCATGAATACAAAGTGCCAGGGTTGCTGGCATTGCTGGGTTTGCAAAACAACTTGTACATTTATGTGTCAGACAATAAAAGCCATATTTATTTAGATATTAAAATGAGCAGATTTAATAATATATTTTGAAACGTCATTGTTACTCATATGGTTTTTCTCTCTGCATGATTAATATTCTTTTATTACAGCTGTATATTACCTTCAAAATAATTCTTTCTCTGAACGTTGCAAGGTGCTGGATCTGTGATCTGTAGCATAGAGAGGTGGAGAATTTTAATTCTCACAGCAGAAATGTCCTTTTCAGTATTTTGCCTATCCAAACTCTGCTCTGTCTTGCCAGTTTTTTAAATTCTACCTATCTTTTAGATAACTCTTTTCTATCTAAATAACATATTACTGCTGAGGTTTGGGAGTCATTAGGGAAGATCTGCCCAATTAGCATGTTAATTAGGACCTACCCAATTCAGGGATAGGGAGGTGATTGTTTTATTAGCATTCTGTGAGATGAAAGGAAGATTAATGACTGTGCCTGCACCCCTTGAGGGGTATAGAAGTAACACTTCTTATTTGAGATATCTGTGTGTGTGAGGAGGTGTTTGAGATGGCTGGGCTTACTGAGGGAGTTGCCTGCTGATTAGTTAGGCCTGGAGCAGAGAAAAATATAATTGAGTTTGTTTCTTGATGAGTAGAAAATGACAGCACAAAGCAAACATAACGGGGCAGGAATGTCTGCTCTTGTAGGTCAAGTCCCATCAATAGATGGAGATCAGTTGGGCTGGCAGGGTGAGATCTGTGGCTGTTCCATGCAATATGGTTCGTGTAGATACTTATATAACTCATGGCTGTGGAGGGAAAATGTTTACAACAAATATCTTTTCCAGATGCTGTGTTTCCTCCCAGCCAAGTGCTGCTACACAGCCACAGAGTGTAGCCGATGAGTATCTCCAACAGGTTGTGCCCAGAGCATTAATATTCAAAGGGCCTAAAATAAAGTCCAGGACACTTGGGGGAGATGTTCTGGTTTGCCCAACAGTTGGTGCCACACAGATTTGCTCCTCTTCCCCATCTAATGCTGTGAAATTGATATATTCCAAGATTATCTGGCAAGCACAACTCCTGCCTGTCATTTTGTTGCAAAACTCCAGCACTAATTTATTCCAGGCCTCTCAAATATTCATGTACCCAGGGAAACACCAGATTGTTGGTTTGTTTGCATCCTCTGAGTTCTACATAGACAACACCTGTTTTGATGCACTTCCTTCTAATATAAAAACTTTGTTTGCTTTGCTAAATTCTTCAGTGAAGAGCATCAGCTTCTCAAAATGTAGGGGGCTTTCAATGTGGTTCCGTCCACAAATGCTCAGTAAATTGTATTCCTGGCTTTGGGATTTGAGCATATTTTCCTTGTAAAGCAAAGGATACCTGCTTCCCAAGATTATCCTCAACAGCATAGTTGTCTCGATGTTGGGATTTTTTAAAACCAAATAGAGCTGGGGTGAATTGCTTTATTCAGAATTTTTTTCTTTTGTGATGCTGTGTCATCCTTATCCACGTGAATGGTTCTGGGTCTGGGTTGTAAATTAATCTCTTGCTGGATTTTAAAATGGGGTATGAGCTGCTCACTCATCATCCAGAGAATGCAGAAACCATGAGATAAGGTCTCTGTGCTCATGTGAGTTACAGCCAGGCTGTTCAATAAAAACCTGCAGATAGCCATGCTTTGTGATAACAATGTGGTTTTTCAAGTCACCCTGAGATGGAGTTTGCTATTTGTCAAACAGTAGCATTTTGATAAAATAAAAGTAGAAGCTGCCTACGTTATCTTTCGATGCAACCAACAGTCCTGTGGGAGACACAGTTCTGCAGAAAACAATTGATTCTACTGATATAAGCAAATTAGGTTTTTGTGACACAGGGAGGAGTTTTCCTTTTAGTCTAAAATTCTCCCCATTGGGAACTCCCACCAGGTGTGCTATGCTTTCTGAAGTCATTAATGTAGATCAAAGAATAATTAGGCTTTGGCAAGCATAAGGGGGTTTGATTAATCAGACTGAACAGCATACTTTTATCTCATAATACCAACTGTTGAATCAGCACCGTGTGGCCAGGCTGTAGGAAAGCATTCACAAAATTGTTTTCCTCTTGCACAAAAGCTTGGCATTAGGATGAAGCAGAATCCATCCTTTTGTTTCTTACCTTTCTCAAAACCGAGGACTGGGAACAAAAGGTTTATAGCAAATAACAGATTCAGCACTGCACTGAACAGAGAGTGAACCAGAACACCCAATTCTTTGTGACTGACAGACAGCACCCCACCACACAGGTGTGGAAAATATGTGTAGTAGATTATTTTTTGAGGACAGTCCTGTGCAGTGAGAGACTGGTTCTTACCCTGTGTGTGTGGCAGAGACCACACCAGTGCTTTCTTGCTCACTTACAGGAATTTGCTTTGCTTTTTGAAAATTCCGTTTGCTCTTCATAGTCCATTTTTCCAAAGATTCCTGTGCTCTTTGAAGACATCTATGCCATAGCTTTGTAAAAAGCTACCTCTGCTTGCAGATGGCCTCTCAGTTCCTGGGAAATAAATGTTGATGAATGAAAAGGGGAGAAAGTCAATGGTGTTAACATGATCTTGTGTCTGTAGAACACCAGTAGAGCTGTCTGGCATAAATGTGATCAGGTTTTGGCCTACAGAGACCTCCTCTGGTTTAATTACCTGGCAAGCCCTAGAAATGTGCTATCAGCATTTTAAAATCCATTGATTAGATTAGTCAAGAGGCAGAGAATCTGACCAGAATTTTTTTTTAATTGCCTTTGCATGCTGCTGTTAAATAAGAGCCCACAGTCCTTCACTGGGGAGAAGACATCAACTCAGATGTCCTTTGTTGTGCAGCCCTGGAGAGAGAAGGGAAGAGCAGGTTCTTCAAATGTCAGATGACTTTACAGGCCACTTACCAGGCAAAGAGAAAAGGGGAAGATTCTTTTCTTTCTTCTTTTTCTTCCAAAATGATGCTGCCAGAGCACCAAGGGTGCAGGATAGAGAGTCTGGAGCAGCAGATCCATCCCAGCACTGCTGTTGGAGCTCCTTACAGAGACAAGAGGAAAGGAGATGTTACAGCAAGCAGGCAGCATTTTCCTAACAATATTACACTGTTTGTCTTCTTCACTTACATCAACGTTTCCGTGAGAAAACAACAAAGTGTTTCCTTCCACCAAGCAGTGAAACATATCTCAGATAAAATGGGGGCAGTAATGCTTTTATTACCAAAGTATCTGCAGAACAAAGTGCTTACTTTCTCCTGCTTATTTTTAAATCATTCCCACACTAACTGTTGCATCAGTTTTCTGCATCCCTGACTGTGTGAAAGAAACTTGGGGAGAAATTACCTCAATAATGTCTTTCTAATCTTCCTTGTTTACAGCACACTTTTTGTTCAAAGTCATTATGACAGTCATGGAAGATTCTGAGTATGATGCAGTTATTGAATTTTAAATGAAAACTAAATTGGCTGTGGTAGAGGGGAAAAATATCTCATAACACAGTAATTTTTCCTCAGGGTACTGTTGCTACATTTTATTAGAAATAAGCAATTTTCACCATGTCTCCAAAATGTATAGTGCAGATAAACGTGAGATATTAATCTAAGGGAAAAAGGCTTTTACAAGTATTTAATGCCATATGCTGGTTTAAAGTTTGCATGTTTTCTACATTTTTCTGGTGTGCTGCAGAAACTATTTACCCATTTTTACTGAGGTGAAACGTCTCTCAGTTTCCTGCATTGGTCAAAAGCCCCCCATGGTGTCAGTTAGATGGGATTTAATTGAAAGGTCTGGAGGTTCCAGCCATTCCTTTCCAACCAGAAGCACTGATGCTCTGCTTTTATGGGTTAGGTTTGCTTCATTCCTTCAGCAGGTCTCACGTTAGGCTGCAAACAAGAGCAATATTCCAGTCAGTGTTTAATGAATTCTCATTAAGCAGTATTATTTCTTGCTCAGCTTTGGCTCAGCTTTTCTCACTCAGTTTGTCAATCAGGGAGTGGATGTGAATTAATTGTTGAAGAGGAAGAGGTTTTATGTAGTTGCAAAGGTACAAATTATTGTGGAAAATGCATCCACACGTGGTTGGTGGAGTCCACAAGGTTTTACTCATCCTGGCTCTGAGCTGCAGCTGTCACCAGCCCAGGACTTTGTCCTTGTGCCCATCCCTTGTGTCTCCTCTGTGTTTCATGGCTGTAGCTCACTCTGAAAATCCAAACACAGAGGTTCAGTTTGATCAGAACTGTGGGTTTGACAGGATGGAGTTATGGACAAACCATGATTTGCTTGGCTTCAGGTTCCTTTGGGCTCTGGGAAGTAAAACCTGCACAGAATTTGAATCCAATATGGGTGATAGAGGCATTTTCAAGAGAGTGCAGACCAAGGATTCTGTAAGATCCTCACAATCTGGTGCCATTTTCAGAAAACCTGGTTTCTAGTTTGAATTTTCACACTTCTGCCAGGATACTAAAATAGCAATTCAGGGGAGGTTTACAAGCAAGCTCACAGCAAACCTCACTCTAAGTAAGCTAATTCAATTTATCAGCCCTTGTCGGGCGCTGGGATGAGAGAACATTTAGAACTGAATATAAGTCTCTCTGCAGATTAATCACAAGCTGTTATATTTTTATGATTTAGTGGTGTTGTTTATGACTAACATTTATGGAAGATAACTAGTGGATCTTCAATAAAAGCTTTCCACCTAAAACTAAGATTATAACAAATTTAGGCGTAATTTGGCATCCGTTGAATTCAAAAGCTGATAAATACAGGGAGTTTTTCAAAACTGTTTATTGCCTACTGACTTAATGGCAGGTTAGACTGCCAGATGCATCACTCTGTGATGAATGTATAGCTTGCTAAAAATACTGTTGTTGTTCATCAGTTGAAATATATTGCAGCCTATAAGCAAATGAAGGGGGTTCTCTCCAATTTCAAATTAAATCAGTTGTGGAAAGCATTTCCTAATTAACAAGATTTCCTTTTAGAACAAATAAAAATATCTCTTATAGTATATTTTTCACTCTTCTGTGTTTTTTCTCTTTGTAAATATGCCATTGTGTTGCAAGTGGTTGCTTTGCTCCCCATGTTGTCTGTTTGGGCTTCACAAACTGAAATGGGAGAGGTGTGTATTAGGGAAAACTTTGAAAAAATTATGTATACCTCACACTGTGAGCTGTGAGTTGTCTACAAAGGCAGGAGGGGAAGACAACCTTACAACCATAATGTCTAAAGAGTTTTACAGGAATCTGCATCAGCCTAGAAAAATATTTATAGCAAGTAGGTTGCAAAAGGTCAAAAATCTCTGTTCTAGGAGAAAACTTTATCTCCTCTCCCTCCCAAATGGAATGTCATGATCTTCGCATTTTGCTCTCATGAAAGTGTTTGAACTTTGGCACAACTGCTCTTTACATTAATTTAACAGAAAAGTGCTCTTCAGAACTTTGCTGCACATGTATGGGTGCATCTTTACTCAGGCAGTTTTGTGTAAGTCTAGCCTCCATTTAATGACGTTTTGAGTAATTGTTTCCTGGTTTCCAGCTTTGCATTGACTGCCACCCCTTTCAATCTTAGCTTTATATTTTGGGCAAACTCTGCTGTAAATAGCATTTCAATTTCTACGCAAGGAGTGTAAGTGTAGCTCTCATTTCCAGCATCATTCAAATGCCCACATAACTCTCATCCTTGTGAAAGTAAATTGAATCTGTCACGTCATCTTCTATGGCAGCCTGATCCTTGGTAACAAAAGATATTGCAGCTGACAGATGGAGCCACACACTACATAATTAAGTCTCCAGAGTATGTCAGCTGCAGCCTTTCAGACACAATTAGAGTCTGACCAGTTCACCCATTTGGGTACTTTCAATAAAAACAAAAAATATCCCTCAGGTGGATGTGGTTTCTGTGAAAAATGAACTCCAAAATGCACTAAACAGAAAAAAAATCAGGATTGTGCTCATCGCCAGAGCTTCCAGTGATAAAATTTGATACAGGTTTTTAAATCCTTACTTTACCTCCTTTTCTTTTGCATTTCTTATGGTGTTAATGTAGCTGAGCATAAACCCTTCTCGGTAGGGAGGCTCATGGAGGCAGTGAATAGAAAATACATTTTCTTTAGAAAACTGGCTTTGGGAACCCCCAGCTGTGCAGGAGATACGATCATGTAGGGTTTGTAACAGAAGATTGTAAAACTTAGCCAAAATCATGAAACAACAGAAAACTTTAAGAAAAGACAAAAGGTATTTAGTGGTGAGTGATGCATCCAGAATTAAAGATGAGCCTGATGCACAACCTTGTGATCTGGTCTCAGTATTTGCCGTGTTCAGGGATGTTTTTATGACTTTTCCTCACAAAGACAAAGAGAGAAGAGGTCTCTGGTAAATGACTGGATGGCTTACACTTATCACCTCTGCACACATGAGGTGCTTTGGTTTATCAGAACACTGATCAATACCTAGTCTCAGTGTTCTCCTGTCATCCCTGGATTTTTAACTTCCAAAGTTGATTCCATTATTTCTGACATCCTCTCCTTTGTTCAGTCTTTCTTCCCACCCTAAAACAAACACAGCAGTTGCCTGAGAGTCATGATAATGATGCACCAAGGGCAGCAAAAGCAGCTCACAGAGTTACAGCTGTTTCTTCACATTCCTCTTTGCTTTTTAGGTGTGTTTTGTTTCATTAAAGAGAAATTCCACGCTGCTTTTATTACTCTGACTACTAATGAAGGATGAGCTTATTAATTCAGAAGTTTTAATTAAATCACTTGCACAGGGACCTGCTTGGCATGAAAATATATTCAATGTATGGATGTAAGGAGTCTGTGCTGGTCCAACCTTCCTTGCTGACCATCCACACTGGACATTTGTGTTCCTAACCAGGGTTGGTGGGGAAGTCAGGAGGCAGGAGACACCAGGATGCACTTCCCAAATGCAGGGCTTCAACCACCAGGGAAGTATTTTAGCTTTCTGTAACTGCAGCAGCAGGCATCTCAGATGACTAAATGGAGAAAAACACCTTGCCAAGAAAAAGTCAGTCAACTTTTCCGACAAAACTAGCCTAAAATGGGATTGACTGCCTCATGGCTGACCCCTTTGGGTGACTACTTAGGCTGGACAGTCACTTTTAGCAGTTTAAATTAGGACTGGATTGGGATTTATCCACTCTTCTCAAGCCTGAGATCTCCAGAAGGAACATGCACCTCTGTGGTACAACTGCATTCAGAAGGAAGGAAGTTAGGTTCCAAGACTTGGTTTAGGTCTATGGTTTATATCAGATAGACATGATGTTAAGAAATAAATCTTTCCTTGAAAAAAAAAATTATCTGTCTAATTCTTGGAACTGTAATTGGTGGTGAATATGGCCTTTGACTTACCTCTTTCATTCTTCCTGCCCCATTCTGGCACAGATCTACAAAATTGATTTAAAGACTCCTATTTCTTATCCCATTTCCATGCTCCCCCCTAAAGTAACCAAGTTACAAAGCTTTCCTCAGATAAAATGCATTGCTGAGAATGCCATTACCCCAGGTGGGGTCAGGCAGGAAATATTTTTCCTTGCAGCCAACTAAAGAATAGGAAAAGACAGAAAAATTGTCATGATTTCATTTATCAGACTACACCCTGTGGCTTCCCCTTTGGCCTGTGCCTCTCAGATCTGCACTGTCGTTTGAGTTATCAAAGTCCTGGCCCTGGCAGGGCTGGGAAGGTCTGATTTGGATCTTGCAGGATGGTGTAAGGCAGGAGAAACAGACAGGACCTCATCACTGCAAATCCAACTAAAAGCTGTAATAGCCACGATCCATCAGGTAGAAAACCTGGAGAGAGCAAATGCTCTTATCTCAAACACTGCATTTACAGTAATTAACAGTTGTAAATGCAATTGCAGGATTTTATAGGCTGTCCTTTCCATGATTGTGGGGAATGGAAGTTAATGGAAATACTCTTGATAATAGTTGTTGGCTGAAGGGCTTCCATTAGCTGATCCCCTTACCTCCAAATGCACACTTAGGTAATAATGCAGTAGATGAATCTGCGAGAAATGAATTGGGGTTTTTTGGTTGATTTTGTTGTTGAGAGAGATAATAAAGATGTTTTTTGACAGGCTCAGTTGGGATATTACTGCTGCTCACACAGCCAAGTGTTTTGTTGGAGAGATAAGTGCTGTGAATAAACTTGTTCACTACCAGAAACCTGACAAATACTGAGCTAATTTCATGTCAACAATAAACGGGGGATAATGCATTTCCTCTCCTTCTAATAGACTTTTTCCTTACATATAATCATAAGCAATACTAAAAAATTACAATGGGAAAAAAAAACCAGCCACTGGAAGATGTCTGTCCTTTGTGCTATGCCATTGGTCTGACTCGAAGTATCAGGTGCAGAAAGGATGAAAATAATTTGTTTGGGGATTACCTACATGCAGAAAAAACTTGATAATCACTCGAGTGAGTAGCTACTGCACTTGCCTGCTTCCCTCTTGCCTGGTGATCACTGCTGAATCCAATGGAATTATTGTTTCCAGGGGTGGGGAGTGAAGGAGTTCATTGCTCATCGAGCTGCTTCTGTTTCCTCCTTGCAGAAGTGTCAGCAGCCACTTAGCAGGGCTTGGGCTTATTGGGCTGTTAGTCAGATCTACAGCCAGTGACCAATTAATGCTGTTTGGGTTTTTTCCTTGGGGAAACACAAACACAAACAGGGAAGTTTAATACACACATTAGTTTGGTCCTCAGAAAAGGCTTAGTGTGTCTTCAGCCCAACACAGGACTTAGTGGCACATCTATAATTATGTTTTATAAAGATTTTATAAGAATGGCCGGAATAATATTAATGATGTGTGAACATAGGTGGCAGGACTAGATTTATGTTTCAGGCAATTACATTCTACAAGCTGAAGCAGAGAACAGAGGTAATTAACAAGAATAATGAAAGCACTACCTTCCCATAAATCACTGTTAAAAAAGAGTAAATAATAAAAGACAAAGGGATTATGAGTCAAGTTGTGTCGTTATTCATCAATTTTAGAGCAGAAGGGTAGGTTTAATTAGTGAAATGGCATAGCACTTTTTTGATACTTTTCAAGTAGTCTTCATGCTCTTCCATCCCAGGGAACAAACATCTGATTGAATGCAAATGGCAGTGATTGCCTTCTCCACATTCCTGATCAAGGAAGGAAATTTCCTCTTGTGCTCCTT
The DNA here is from genome assembly GCF_008360975.1 of Lichenostomus cassidix. Classification (NCBI taxonomy): domain Eukaryota; kingdom Metazoa; phylum Chordata; class Aves; order Passeriformes; family Meliphagidae; genus Lichenostomus; species Lichenostomus cassidix. Next base: position 5,497,578 of record NC_139496.1, on the reverse strand, counting down.
TGAATGGAGCAAAGGGAGTGATTAGCAGGCAGGCTGGACTGGGGGATATGCAGTCCTGATTGCAGGTGAGGGTCTCCCTAATCTGCCAAGTATGAAAGCTCTCACTTCTCCAGCAGTTTTGGGTTTCTCTGAGTTGTTTAGTTCCAGTTTTTAATCTGCAATGCTTTTTGGACAAGAAAGCAAGTCAGTCCCCACTGGGAGGACCCTTATCTATTAATTAATTTTGCCTTGTCTAATCCTGGGACAAGACATTTCTCATGCCAAGCCACAGGAAGCTGATGTAGAATTGCAGCACCACGAGCAGCAGGACCCCGTGAGGATAAACACAATTTGACTGCTCAGAAAGCAGAGAGAAACAGCTGCCACAGCCCCAGAGTGGGGTCACCAACTAGCAAAATAGCTAGCAAAGTTTCTAAACACCCTCTTGTCGTATTTTAGCTGATACAAGGACTGTTCCTTTGGAAGTTGTTTTATATTCTGTTCATTCCTCTGAGGGCTGAGCAAATATGGACTGAAAAAATGACTAACTGAAGAGAAGGCTTTTTCATCCTGATCGGCTTGGGCTCTGATTTTGACTGGCTTTACAGACTGAGGGATAAGATAGTTGCTGCTTGTAGATGCATTTGATCTCTCATTGCCAAGGGGACATGCTGCCACTCCGATAAGGAAAAGAAATGCTGAGTTATTTCTCCATTCACAGAACACAAATCTGTTTTTGCAAGCAGTTTGCCAGATTGTGATATCAATCAGTACAGCCTCTCCACTAATCCCCAGTCGAGGGCCATTTCAGTGCTCTTTGCTCCTGCCTAGTCAAGGCTGGGGTGAGGAGGAGTTTCTTTGCAGTGCTGGTGATTTGCTATAAGGCATCATGAGATGATTCACAGCTGGATAAAGAAATTTTACATTTATGCAATATGTTTTGTAGAGCATTAAGGCAATCTTTGACTGAAAAGTAATGAGAAATGGACTATTAACTATTATTCATTATTGCACATGCAAAGCTTGTGGGTCAAGTTTAATTAAATTCAAAAAAGGCATATGCAATAAAAATGAGAAATTAACAGCAGTGAAGGATTCTGATCTGAGTCTGGGAAGATTTTCTTCATCTGTATTAGCATAGTGGGAAATAAAAAGACTGAAACTTTGACAAAGACTGTGAAACTTCAACTTTGACATATATAGAGAGGAAAGCTCTACATTTCCTGCCCTGCCAAGTGGGTAAATTCAGTTTACTTGCATTTGTCCTTGATTACACACCGCTTTCTCCTCTGGCTACAGACCTCAGCATAAATGTCCAACCTCCTAAGTCACCTCCAGATAGTGACAAAATGCTTGGTGTCACACACAGAGCACACCCACTAAATACAGGAGCTTTCAACACGACTCTAAGGAGTACTCACAGGATATTTGCTGATCCAATATTGCAGCTGCTCCACCCTGCAGGGCAAGTGCTAAATGAACCTGGAGGGATGGAGAGCTGAGCTGAGGGAGAAGGTGCTCATTCAATACTGCAGATTCTGTTGTTTCATTATCTCTGGAGGTGCTTGAACAAGGGTAATGGAGTAGATCCAGTGTGCAAAGGCTCAATATTTTCTTGGGCACTGAGTCAGAGGAAAATCTCTGTGGTTCAGAAGCAGCATGGACAGACTGGAATCACGTGTCAGCCCTTTGGGTTGAAAGACCCAAGAAATTGGACTTTCCAAACCTCTTTAGATCTGAGTTAATTAGAAACTTAGCCTGAAAAAGATATTTTGTGATGGTTGAATTAAAAACCCCCAACAAACAAAGATCCCCACACTAGAAGAAAAGAGAAATCATTGTCATCATTACAGAAAGTTAAATCAAACTCTGCACATCCCACAGCTCTTCACAGCCCAAAACCCAGATGCAAGTTTTGATATTAAGCTTGCACTTAGTATGAATGTGTATATAGTGCACAATGTATAAAAGTGTTGTCCAGTATCAATGATAGATTTTTTTCTTGATTGAAACACAATGTTGAAAATTAATCTCAAGTATTTTAATTCACAGAATAAAAAAAAAATTAAAAATCACAGCACGAAAGACGATGAAAATGTGACAATTTCACAGAAAATCAGATTTCAGTTTAGACACCACTGCTCAGGTACCTGTAGCTTCATAAGATATCTTCATGTGAAAATACTCTTGCAAAACAGATGTTGTTGTATCCCTGTCTATAAAGACAAATCTGTGGATATGGGTGCATTGGCTACTTTGAATTTCAGACCTAATGGATAAAATTATAGTAAGAATTTTTCTGGAAATCCCTGGAATTTCAGTCTGTTGGGGCAGATTCTTGTTCTTCGTGTTCACCTCCCTTTTTTTGCTTGTGCCTAGGCTTGGTGAGTGAAGCAGAGCTGCCTTTAAGGATCCCACTGGAAATCAGGGGAGGGAAGAAGTGCTTCAAGGCTGGTTGTGGGCGTGTGGAGGGAGGGGGGAATTTTAAACAGGATTTAATGGAGCTGGGAGCTGGGTTATTTAAAACTGGTGCAAAGATCCTTTGTATTGACAATCCACTGTATGAGCCATAAACTCTTCACTCTGTGCATATAAAAGATGAAAGGACCAATTACTTATTGAGGCATTAAACACCCAGGGGACAAAGATGCCTGTCTAGCAATAGTAAACATATTGACTGAAACCTATTTGAATTTCAAATTGCCAAATGTCCCGATTTTTTAAAAGCTTCCTATGATAACCAAGGTCTGGAAAGTCAATTGAAACTTAATTCTCCTGGATATCTCATGGGGGGAAAGTACATGAATCTGGACAGATTCAATTATTTAATTTTAATGAAAAAATAGATAGCTGCTTTATAATTTCCTTATAGAGCTGTAGATGGGAATTCAGCTCTTTTTTCTCAGATGTTATCCTAGGATAAATGACAACAGTGGTCTGGCAAACACGGGTTGCCACGAGATTTATGTCCAAGGGTTTTCTGCTTCCTCTTGTCCCGAGATCTTCTTTCTTCCCTCCCTCCACCTGGGACCAGGACCCTCTGATGCTCCAGCCCAGTCCAGATGAGCATTTCCTGCCTGCCCATGGGCAGTGCAGATGGAGCTGATAAAGCATTGCCCAGGGGATCTGTTACAGGGTGCTGTACATCCCCACGCTGCTCAAGGACATGTTTCCTGTCTCCTATCACAAAGCCGATCAGCCACAGGTCAGTGCTGCTGTACCAGCACCCTGCAGGTGAAATATCCTGTGGCTGCCACAGATAAAGTCAATCCTGACAGCAAATGCAGAAAAATAGCCACTGACCATCTTGTGGAATCTCCTCCACCATGAGATGCTCCTGGGACTGGTCATGATCATCAGCTTGATGGACTTGCCATCAGCTCCTTGCCAGGAGGCAGCTGGGCAGAGCTCATCGAATTAAAAGTTACAGCTAACTCCCCCTGACTTGCACTGCTCTCACCACATTCATTAGTAGAACAGTTCATTGTATTTAATTGCCATTACTCTGAATACCAATGGAGTTAATGACTTGCTCTGTATGGGCAGCACTGCCTGAAACGTCGACTCCACATAAACCCATTAAAACAATTAGTGCAGTGTAATTGTGGGTATTTACTGTTGGATTCATTTTCCTTTTGTTTTTACTGTAATGTCATATACAGAGCAAAGGTCCACCGCAGCAGCAGGGTTGTTATCAAACCCTCAGAGGAGTTTCTCCTCCTCTTTATATGCTCTGCACACATAGAGGGAGCATCCATAATCGTAACAGCTGCTGTGCTGGGCAGGAGAGACACCACTGCACCCCTGTCCTTGACCTTGGCATAATAAGGCTTTTATCAGATAAAGCCAACCAAAACACACTCAGTGCTTCTGTCTGAGCAAAACTGGTGTTTGTTGTTGCTTTTGTTCCTGCAGAACCTCATTATAGGAGGATGAGTGGCTGCATATCAGCATCGTTCAGCTGCTCCTGAAAGAGATTCCATCTCCCTGCCTTTGTTTCGGGTGGTTTCTGTTGGGATTCCCATCATGCAGTCATTTTTATGTATTCCATTTTCTCTCTGTCTTGGTGTACAATCATAAATGAAGGCAAGCATTTATCACCACAGCAGCTTTAAATAACAAATGCTTGATGAATTTACTCTCAGCTGGCCGGAAGCAATACTGTGATTGCAGCATTTTATAATCATCAAGAGTTGTTTCTCTAAGCTGAATTAATTTGCATGAGCAATGTGTTATTAACAAAGTTGCTGGTAACTAGAGTGTACAAGCAAACTGTGGCAGAGGACTCTCTCTGCCTGTGCTTTCCTTGGGGAAACTTAACCTTGTGAGGTGTTTAGATAGATTGGTGAGGCAAGGTTTAAAGCGCAAAGGTTTAAAATGAGTGAGAGGATTCTGACTCCACATCAGACAATCCTGCAGAGTCAGGCCATGTCTCTGGCCATACAGGGCATTCCCATATTCCTATCACACTTGTGTCCAGTCAGGCTCTTACAGGACAGCAAATCCAGCACTAGGGTTTGTAATGCCAAGTCAAAAATACAGAGAGAAACATTTTTCCTGTGTGAACTCAACCCATCGCTCCAGAGTGCTCAGGAATTCTTTGTGAGTGAATTGTGTGGCAGCACATCAGGTGTCACCTGTCCTTCTTTATGCAGCCAGAATAAACCAGCTGATGCTCTAGGTCATGTGTGGGGATAAATAGAGTGGAATAAAGTCCAGTTTACACTTCTCTAAAGCTAGTATTTACATATAGGTGGGCTGGTAGCATATGGATCTGGAAGAATGCTCCTGGTATTTGCTCCACTATGTGATACATTTGCTCTAGCTCCCTCAGACAGCTTCTTTTGAAGATGGTGGAAGGTTTGCTCCATCCTGTCTGGGGGTGGATTTTTGTGTCTGCAGCAGAAGCTTCAGCTGTTCCTTTCCGTGAGGTTTCCTAAGTGCTTCTCACAATTATTTTAAGTGGAGGGCACTGTTTACACTTCCCAGCCTCAATGAGGTTTCTGCAGCTCATTGTGGTATTTATTGCTGTATTAATTGCTCATGTACAAAGCTCGTGGTGGTGTGCAAAATGCTAATGATGGATCCTAATGACTGTGCACCTCCCTCTCCCTCTCTGCTCGGTGCTTTATTGATGTATTCATTAAACTGTCTGAACAGCAAGCCTGGATGCTCATACCAAAATATTTCCTTTTCGTCGGAAAAAAAGACAGACCCTGAAAGAAACTGGTGGTTGAAAGATGCCAGACAGTTATCTCTGAGGGATGAATAAAAGCACTCTGAATAATCATGTCAGAACTGACAGAGTGAGAGGTTGTGCCTCACAAAGAGAGGGAGGTGGTTGTGGGATGTTAAAAGGCAATTCTTGCATTTTTGAGTAGCTTGTCTGAAAATGGGTTCTGATCTTGCAGGGATGCCAGGAGATGTTCAAATGGACATGGACCCCACTGTGTTTGAGGGAAAATGCGTATGGAAAAATCTAGTGATGCCATATCTTCTTTGTCAATGTCATAAAACACATACTGATAGAATAACATTTATAGCATTATAAAATAACACAATTTTTTCAATTGCTAATCTGAGTTTATGCTAGAGCTCCATAGAAATAATTGATTAGGTTTCAATTTATACTCAGAATGGTAGCTGACATGGTAGCAAATGTGTTCATTGATATCTAATTTGGTGTGGCTAATTTCCTCAATGCCAGCTAAATGCCTGGGTATTTCTTATCACATTAAAGTATTATCTGCATCTTGTTGCACATTTGTTCAGTGCTGCTGTAGCTATGACTTAATTACATGGCAACTGAGTTTATACCCTGGTATGGAAGGACTGCTCCTCAGACAGTTTCCTCAGATAAACAGTAGATAATTGCCGTGTTCCTACTTTAATTAATGTGAATTATAAGATTATTTGAGTGATCTTGGTCCAGAGTTGGAAAGACACAGATCACTTCTCCAGTCATGCTGAGCTCCCACAGCACCCACCAAAGTCAATGCAGTCTGTCAGTGCAGGATTTCACCCAGCTCTACAGAAATTAGCATTTTTGCATGGGAAAATACTGTCCCTCAGTACGAAGGAATGACACATAACAACATTTAAAATTTTGCTCCTGGTAGCAAGAATTCCCTACCCCCAAGCCTCAGAGGATGTTCAACACAATCCTGTGCTGTGTGACCAACTCAAAGCAAGTGGGAGTCAATATCTGTTGACTCCCCTCTGCTCTATAATCAATACCCTGTCCTCAAAGCAGTTGTTTCCCTCTCCCTGCTGCACAGCTCATGATCAGAGGAAAAAGGGAATTCTCTCACCTCCATCCCCTGGTGTTTTTCCCATTAATACAACCTGGTGAGTGGTGGTTTCCAAAAACACCCAGGAAGGACAGAGAGGCAGGAAGGGTGTATGGAGGGTCATTCCTTATGGGTGAACAAATCTGGTTTTCTGGTGTTAGGATTCAGTTCTTGGTGTGTGGCACAGCCTGAGAGCATGGAAAAGGGAGTGTGCATGGAGTTGGAAATGCTAGGAAAAAGCCATGAGTGATTCTTCAAGATACTTAAATAACGTTTGGTGACTCAAGTGGAGTGCTCTCGTTAGGCCCTCTGGAGGAGAATCTGACATTTTCTGCAATATTGAAAGACAATGCTGTTGGCTTCTGCATTGTCTCCTGAAAGGCACAGGGGCTGACAGAAATGTAATTAAATTACCTGCAGTATTCATCTGTTGTCATAGCAGCCCTCACAATGAATATAACAATAATTTCATCTATAGCTTAACTTGATGCAGTTTTACCTGCAGCAGCCAGAACACAGTTTTATATTCCACATCTGACAGAGTTCAGGGGTTTCCATTTCAGTTCCACCAACCATGGTCTAGAGTGGGGTAAAATCACAGACTGAACCTTTGCTGCATTCCTCCAACATCAGACAGCACCTGCTACCTGTGGGCGATCTCACGTGGTTCAGGCTGTCAGATTAGATAATTGTATTTTCTTCTAGCCTTAAAAATCTCAGAATCGCTTGTGTGCATCAGCTTATATGCACATAACAAAAGCACAGTGAAGTGTTCTTCCCATCTCCATTAAGCCCACCAAGAAGACCTGGCTGTGCTCTAAGCACATGCTCTGAATTTTTCTGGAGGTGTGCTTCAGTTTGGATATGTGGAGCACAGTGAGGACACAGCAGTTTTGGCACCGATGTAGGGCACAGCAGACAGGGTAGAATTCATCTTTTTTTGTTGTTTTTAACTTGCCAAGGAGTATGGTTTAAACTGAGATGTTATTGATGGACCCAGGAGGCTCCAGGCATCCCCTGACTCTGCTAAACGTGGGCTGAGCTCCTTGGCTCAGTTCAATATCCTGTAGGGTTGTTATCCTATCACTGTGCTCAAGGGTGAGGGGACAGCAAACTCTCTGCCCAAAAGCTAAAGGATTGAATTATCCTTAACACCTGGAAAATGTCTAACACCTACAGGAGGATCATCCATGAAGTCCAAGAAAAGGTAAGAGGCTGCTCCTGATTTCCATAATTTACCCTCCTTTGGATGTGAAGGAGTTTGTCATTGATTTATCACTGTGAGAAATTTCAGAAAACCTCACTTTACTTGCTGATATTCAATTTTATTTTATTTTTGCTGCTATTTATCTACCACTTTTTTCCAGGAATGACTGCTGTTTACCACCTTTCTCAATTAAACAGTCCCACAATTCAGCTATGTAGGAATAATATTTCAAGACAACAATTAAAAACAAGCCAAGTATAGAAGAATATGATAAATGAGACATACAGCATCTGCAACAAATACATGGCTCCACCCAATACACCTGGGAAACATCTCCTCCTCTTTGCTTCTATCCATTCCATTCCTGTTTGGGGAGGTTTAGGGAGCTGAGGTTCATCCTGCAGTGACTTGTTTTTATCTCACCTATTCAGGAATGTTCAAGTTGAAGAGTGTTCAAATGCCGTGTGAGAAAAGGGTAACTTGTGCATGGCCAAGATAAGCTGGTCTGTGAGCTGAGGCTTGGTGTGTGGAATATTCCTCCTTCAGGCAAGCTCTGCTCAGAGCAGGGGAATTTTCTCTCTCTGGAGCATAATGACCTTCCCAGTCTAAGCAGTGCTGAAAGGAGTTGTTGCAAATTGCTTGTGTGTTGTCATTTTCCTCTCCGCTGTATGAACAGACCCAATAACACAGCCACAGGCACAGTGCCTCTCCTCTGATGCTCTCAAATGCTTCACCCAGGTGCATAAATAGCATTTATTCCTCTTTTACAGATGAGGTGAGAGGGATGGCAGTGGCTGGAGAGCCAAATGTCACTCAGGGTTAGCAAGAGGGAGAAGTGCCTTTGCCATGCTGGGTCATGCCAAGCAGTTCTGTCTGAGATTTTGGTGAGTATCAAATAAATACCAAAGGCAGGTGTTGCTGGGTGGCCAAACCCAACCCCTGGTGCATGGCAACCAAGCTCTCAAAGGATCTGTTCCGAGTTGCAATATGAAAATTGGAAATACTGAAAAAAGATCAAGTGGCTCAGCCATCATGGCCCAGCTCACCTGCAGACAGCTGATTTGCCTGAGATTTATGTGTTCTTTTGAAAAAGCTCCAGTTTATCCTTTGGAGAATATTACAGCTTGGAATTAATTACATTTGACTTAGTAACCTACCCCTGAGAGGCACCAGCAGCAGGTTTGTTCCACAGCTCTCAGTGGCTTTGGTCTCCCTGGGTAGCTACAACCATGCTGCCTTTGAGCATCACTCTGCTGTGTCAGGGAGCGTGGGGAAAGGAGAGAACCAGCTTCCCACATCTCCTCAATCTCAGCACTCCTTTGGTTTATAATCTGTTAGGGAGCGTTGGAAATGCTCCATGTTCCAGGGTTTAACAGGAGATGCTGCAGCTGAAAATCAGGACATGGGAAAGGATTGAGTGCCACCAGTATGTCTGATCTGACACAAAAAGGAGGTCAGTTGTGAAGGAGTTTTAAAGATCCAGCAGTAAATATGCTGAAGGTCATGGGACATCACAAGTTAATGAACTCAACTGGATAATTCAATTCAGCACAAAGAACCCGTCTGTGTGCACTGAATAGAAGGTAAGAGTTTGACATGACGAGATGGAAAAGCTTTGTTATCCTCTTGTCTTGCCAGGATTTGCTTCAATTATGCCAAAGAATGTTACTTCATTCTTGCCCTAATAACACTGTAGAGGAAATTAAATTACTCATATATAACAAAAGTGAACTGATTTTGACATCTCTCCTAGGCAAACCTCCTGCTGTATTAGCTCCTAAGCACATTCTCCCTCACTTAAGGTCTCATGCATATTTATGATTATCACTCATAGTAAATATAAGCACTTTGTGAGAACGCAAATTAACTGCAGGATGTAATGGAGGTTGCCAAGGGTGTTTTTTATTGTTGACTGTGACATGAAGTCTACAATATGGGTACAATAATGGATGGATCGTGAGGCACAGAGAAATAATCCCATCACAGAGTGCTCTGACATCAGAAACCACAACAGCAAAACAGGTGTCACTCCAGCCTCAGGCTGCTTTTACTGTGCTTTTATTTAATTTCATTTTAAAAGGAGCTTTGGTTTAGCTTGAAATTTTTTCCTTATGTTTTTATAAAATTGATTGGTGAAAATAATTAACAGCTGTAGAGCTAAGAAGGAATTAACTTTATTTTTAAGGCTGACAGACCTTAGCCTTTGGTTTTAGCTGGATTAATAATGGTGAGTTGTTTCTGTTGCAATGTCTCTTTCTTAAAGTTTGATTGCTTTTTCATTACATTAGCGAGATTTTGGGAAGATTTTAAATAGTAAACTTAGCCTCCAGAAATCAACCTCACAACCTTGAAACTAAGGTTGAACCCTGCAAGGCTCAGACCATTGCATCAGTGATTGGCTCTTGAAGGCTTTCATTAGAACATCCTGAGCAATACAACATTTAAAACAATGGAGCCTTGCTTTAAAAACACATTAATTCTCCCAGCCCATTCCAAATGCAGCTCTTAGCCTTTGTTCTCTCAATAAAACAGGTTCTTATTTGACCTTTAATTGGGCTCCATCCCCAGCCCAGCAGCACCATCCTGTCTGGAGGCTGCCCATGCCAAGGACTGTGCCAGGAGAGGGTTCATTTTGGGGGTGGGTGAAGGTGTCTTCCATCTCCCCATATCTGATGTCCTGGACAGTGAGAGCCTATTTTGAGATGGAAATTCCTTCAGCATTTTCTGTAACTTCTATCTTAAGCCTTGGGTTCTCCCTGTGAAGTGGGTATGAAGTTTTAAGGGGTATTTCTGGGCTTTTTGTTTTAAATTCAGTACAAGAACAAAGACTTGGTGGGGAGCAGCAAAGGGCCAGTGGGAGCAGCTCTGCCTGCCTTTGCCTGAGCCTGGCTGTCCGAGGGAGCCAGACAAGTCCTCTTTAGGCTGTGATGGATGTCCCTGTGCACAGGGACACACTGCTGCTGTCAGGGGTGTCACCCTTGCAGGGGAGCAGATCACAGCAGGCAGCACAGATATTGCAGGCACGGGAGGCAGGGGATGAGGGGAGCTGAGATTCCATTGGAAACAGCAACATCTGCTCCATCCATGACTGAGTAGATGAGAGAAACGGGAGGAAAATGGCCCCAGATGTCCCTGGGTTCAGTGTAACCTCTCCTTGCTGCAGCTGAGCATCACAGGTTCCTGAGCTGAGCACATCACACAGCTCAGAGCTCCTGTGGTCAGTTTGGGTCACCCTGCTGCACCCAGAGCAGTGCTCATCCCAGGGATAAACCCTCCTGGTGCTGCCTCCAAATGAGAATTCCAAATGCCAAGCGTTGTATTAGGCAGTTGCAAAAATAAATGAAATATGGGAACTAATAGAGAATGGAATTTCTTCTTAATTTGCCCATCATGGCTTTTGTTTCTAAAGCAAAGTGAGGCTGGCATGGAGATGATGAGAAACACAGTGTTGAAATGACACTTAGAGCATCCCAGAGGAGCATTCAAAGCAACAAAAAACTGGTGATGTCCTTAAAGACTGCAGATGGTTTCTTCAAGGTGAATAATTTTATTGTTTATTGCCTGCTCTGTGTACTGCAAGGAATGACATTTAAGAAACTGCTCAAAGGTGTTTTTTTCAAAGCACAAAGCAAACATTTAGGAGCCAAATTATCCATACCAGTGACTGTGTCATCTCCAGAGCTTGGAGCTTGGCTTAGAGGCACATAATAGGTTTGGGACAGTGAACTTTTAGAAATCATGGGATACAGGTCAGGTTTGTGTTTCTGCAAAAAATATAGAAATCTTGGAACTGGAATGCTTTTACATGGCATGTGAAAATTCACCCTGTGAGAAAAAACAGTGCTCTTATAAAAGCAGGTGATATTAGGGAGCTTTTATCATACCACTTTTTCATTTTTTAGGGGAATGAAATACCATTCACAAGCTCTCCTTTTCCAAGATATTTCAAAGCTTCCAGATCTGACCAAAAAAATGTTATATAGTTCAGTCACACCTGGAAATTGTCCTTAAACCCTCTGTAAGCTTGTGTTCAGAATTTCATCAGTGGTGAAGATTTTAATAGATTTCTATTTGGCCAAAAATTCCACTTCATTTTCAGGGTTGGATTGTTTTGGGTTTTTTATTTTCATTTTTCCTCTCCATATTCATATTCTCCCTTCAATTCCTGTCCCAACAGATATCTATGACTTCTCCAGGGAGTCTTAACACCGAATAGAAATTCAAGTGTGACCTTTTCCACAGTTAAAAATTTATTGCTCGTTAGTGCAAACTGGGTTAAGACTGCACCTCTCTGGAGCTCAGTCCAAAGCCTTCTGCTGCCATGGCTCTGACCATTTGTTCTGATTCCCTCAGATTTGCAGCCTGTAAAGCAAGAACATGTTTTGTGAGGGGAAAAAAAAAAGAAGCCCACACTCTCTGAAGGTAGAAGAAAGAAAATATCTGTTTATAACCCTTTTGTTTGGCTTTGGGGTCTTTCTCTTGATTTTTTTTTCAGTTACTTGTGGAAGGGTGGCGAAAAGGTCACAGCAGAATTACAGGAGAAAGGTGTCCATAGATCAGCTGTGCGAGCTGCTTTCAAAGCAACTTTTCGGGACAAAAAGATAAAACATAATCAAAGCAACAACTTTCCTTTTCTTTTGCCTGAAAGGCCATGTAAAATCTCAGCCTTTGGAAGGATTGAGGGAGACACAGCCCTTTGGACCAGGCAGAGCATCACTCATCAGCCACCTGTGACAGCTCCAGCCTCCTCGGCTATGGGGAAGGAGAGATACACCCTGGGAGAGTGACTGTAGTTTGTTACACTTGGACATTATTATTTTTTTTTTAATTTAAACCTCTATTTTTGTTTTTCCAACACTAGGAGAGAACTTCCCTTGGAGCTGAAAGCCTGGGGCAAACAAATATCCATGTGCTCAGAGAAATCTGTGGGCTGATAAATGAAGCAGCAGCAGCAGGGAGGCAGGGAAGATGTGGCTTTGGGTGTTGCTTTCATTTTTACTCCCCATGCAGGAGGCCTGGAGTAGGGGACTGGCAGCTGGGAATGAGTCAAGCAGAAGTCAGCCCTGTACAGCTTGCTGGTGAAAATTAGTTGGGGAAACACTGTTAAATCCAATAAGCAGACACACGAAATCTAAACTAGAAGCATCTCAGCACAAGAGTTATGTGCAAATTAAAAGATAGTGAAGAGAGGGAACTTCAGACTGAATGTCAAGAGGCACCATCAGGAATGGTTGGATTCCCTGGGTGCAACCAGAGCCAGGACTGCTGGGCTCCTGCTGGGAAGGAAATATTGGATTTTCCTTCTGATCACTGTTGTCCTCCCGTGGCACTCAGCACAGTGTGGAGTGTATGACCAAACCTGCCGAGCCATGACTGATTATGTGGTTGATTTTTGGTATTTTTTAATGTAAATTTCAGGGCTTTAGCAGTGAGAAAGGAAGGAGCTGGGAGCAGTGTTCAGAAATATTAACGTGTCAAAGAGAGAGAAAACTCCTTTCACATAATAAGAAGCTCTTCCAACTTGTGGGATAATTAAGGATAAGAAGATTTTGGGTTGAGAGTCAGGCTGGTGTGATTTAAGAGGCTGCAGAAAAAGTAGCCACAGAAGATAGCAGAATCCCACTGGATTATTGTGGGATAGCTGATGGTGCTCTCCTCTCCCATCTGTCTCCTGGATTTGGGCTCCCATAGCACAGGGGAGGGAGAGCAGCAACTTCCCTTCATGGATCATTTCTCAGATTTAGGTTCTGGTCTAAGTCAGAGCTGCTTAGCCAGAGCTCCCTTCCCCAGAGCACGTGCAGTCTGGCAAAGCACACATTGCTTTTTGCCTTCTTTAAACCTTGAAAGCCATTTCCCTAATTGATTACAACTGTTGTAATGCAGTAGTTTTAACACTGTGGATAAAGATTACATATGATTAGATAAGCAGTTTAAAAGCTCAGAGAGCTGAATAGTAGCATTTATTAATTGTGCTCACTCATTTATCTTTGTGCCTTACTTAGGATACAGCTCCTGAAACCTCACTAAAATTGAATCACGAAGCAAAGCTCATTACCTGGAAAGAAAAAAAAAGTACATCCCACTTTTAATGAGTTTAGTTTCTGTGACCTTGCACAAAGGGTTCCTGCTGTCAGCCAGGTGTGGGGCAAAGCTTCAGAACTGACAGGTACAACTGGATAATTTGAACTGGTAATTTGAATCATTAAAACTCATAATTTCTTTTTTTTTTTCTTTTTACAGTTTCTAGTCTCAAAACTCAAAAATCCACCAGTCTAAGCAGAAGCATGGCAGTCTGCCTTTAAATCCAAGGCTAAATCTTCATGTCCTTCCTCTGTTTGAAGGAAAGGGTGAGGTTTTATGCTTTGGTTTTTTCCCCTGGCTGATAAGAGATCACACTGAACTGTAGAGAAGGGCTCAGGTTTTAGCCTTGTGTATACATATTTTTAAAGAAGTGGCAAATTAAAAGTAATGACTCTAGCATTTTGTGTTTGCTCTTTCTCCTGGCCATAATAAATCTTTACACAGAGCTGCTGGAAGTATTAAATCACTACAGAGCAACTTGTCCTTGTTCCTCACTGCAGAGACAATAGGATTTTAATAAACAATATCTTTGATTAGGTTCAGCAGGAAAGCCAAGGATAACTAGGTATTTGTATCTGTCAGGGATTCAGCAAGAATCCTTGTAATTCACCTTGACTGCAAAAGCTGTTGCAGTCACATGCAAGACTTGATAATAGGTTTTGGTTCTTGGGGAGAAGGGGTTTCTCAAAACCAGGGACACACCATGTTCAGCAGTACTATTGCCTTTGGGAAAAAAAACTCACTTAAATACAATGCTGGTGCCTGGGTAAAGAATATGATGGTAACAAATGCTTATTATGATAAATGGAGTCATGTTTCTCAAAGAAGAAGCAGCTAAAAAAAATAGCCAAGGAAAATGAGGCTGAACTGGCTTGATGAACAGTGATGATATATAGCCACCAATGCAGATTTGCAAAATGCACTTTGACTTAATTTTAAAGTCGCTTAATATTCTTGTGATATCTGTAATAGGTTCCATGACAGATTTTACACTGCTTTAAACATATTGTTATTTATGTTCCAGCCACAGTGAAAATGGATGGAATATGTGGCCAGTACTTAAAATGAAGGAAATGCCCAAAATTAAAGTGGGCAAAGGAAACTGAGGGCTTTTGTTTCAGAATAATGACCTCCCCAATGGGATAATTAATTTCCCTTAGAGCAGCTTGTTATTTTTCAAAGATATTATACTTATGCAGATTTAACTGTAGAAACATCATATTGTTGTAATTTCTCCAGTGTGATGCAGCTCTAATTACTCACTGCTCAGAGCATGAAAAGAAAATGAAAGATGAGCAGCAAGTTAATTTTTATTTTAAAAACAAAGAAGATATGTTTGAAAAGAGGAAAACCAGACCATTGTGTGTCAGCCTGGAAGGATGGATATATTTCATGGAAAGAGGAGCTGCAGTAAGTCTGGATTTTCCCAGAGGATGTTGCCAGAGGTGAGCCACAGCCTGGGAAGAGCTCGAGGTTATTTACAGCAGCGACAGCAGGATGAAAGCAGCACACCCTGCAGAAAACCCCATCGGGTGCAGGAGCTGCTGCTCGGTGCTTCTGTCACCTGTTTCGTTGGATTTGTCCTCGATCTGGCTGTTTAGACAAATCTCCTCCAAAACTAGGATGCTGTGGTGCCCCTGGGGGTGTTTGGCTGAGGGCTGCTGGATCAAACAGCTCCCAGGACACATCTTTCAGACAGAGCCCCAGTGCACAGGCTGCTCTTCCTCTGCCCTGCCTCTGCTTTGTGTCTGGGGCTTATGCTCTACCCTTTCACTAATCCAATCATTTTTCCCAGGCTTCAAAAGCCATTTTCTGCCTCGTTTTCCCTTGCCTCCCCATGGCCTTGTGAGGTGCAGCACTGAGCACTCTCAGTCCCTGCAGACATCAGGAGCTCCTGGTCCCCTCTGTGGGTTAAAACAAAGTGCTCAGTGCAAACAGACTCTGGAGAACTTCAACCCACCTGGGAACAAACGATCAGGAGCAGAGACCTGAAGAAATGCCTCCTCTGTGACCCAAGCAACACGAGCTGCAAACACATCCTGCTCCTGATTTCTGAATTCCAGCTGTGCATGGGATTGACACAAACTACAATCTCCACCTAATTTATTCTTTTGTAAACAAACTCCCTTTCTGTAAACGACCCTTTGTAACTGTCCAGTGAAGTGCAGACCTGCCAGGCAGCCACCTCAGTGCCACCCAGAGCTGGCAGTGCAGCTAGCACTCCAGATGCTCCCGTGTTTGTCGTGGTCACTTGGATGCTTGGAGCCAAAAATAGCCCCAGCACAGGTCAGCAGCTCACGGTGAAGCAAAGGCTGCACTGCCCTGACAGCTGAGCAGAATGAAGCCTCAGACAGAATTTAAATAAATAAATAAGCAAACGCTTTAAAAAGAAGACAGTGCATGGAGGTTGCCTGTGGGCAAGGGTGATGCTGCAGGGTGATGACATATGGACATGTTGGCAGGAATTAAAGGTGTGTCTTTGCCCTTCCTTCCCACCTCTCAAATCAGTTTGCCTACACTGTGGCCAAAGCCATGCCAGGATACCTCCACTGGGAGGGTAAAAAAACCATCCAAAATAAACCAACAATAGGTAAACCAACACCGACTCTTCCCTCCAAATCGTTTGGAGGAACCTGCTCAGACACAGGAAGATGCCAAGTTCACATTTGCAGCCCCTGTATCAAGTGCAGGGCATGAAATG
Organism: Lichenostomus cassidix; assembly: GCF_008360975.1. Taxonomy (NCBI): domain Eukaryota; kingdom Metazoa; phylum Chordata; class Aves; order Passeriformes; family Meliphagidae; genus Lichenostomus; species Lichenostomus cassidix. Next base: position 5,481,320 of record NC_139496.1, on the reverse strand, counting down.
GAGCACATCCACAGCACGGACAGAAATTAAACACAAATTGAATGCCATGATTCAATTCTCACCTAACCACAGCTGTAACAAAGGCAGCAAAAGGAATTCCTTGACTCAGTTGTCATGACAATGCTCTTGAAAAATATCTGCCACAGGACCAACCCTCACTGCCTCCCTGTGACTGGAGCACACGTTTGCTCCTCTCCCCCATTAGCACAGCACTCTTTTCCAGATAAATCCCAGGATGGAGCAATTACACTCATCTGCTGGATGTGGAGGCAGCAGATACCAGCGGTGCAGTTTATAATGCAGTTGCTATAATTAGTTTTTGAAATGAGCACTGCATGGGGAACTCCTCAAGCCATATCATTATACACAGAATGGGCTAATTGTGGTGTGGTTGCATCATATTTCTTTTTTATTCACATTTTTCATTGCTAATATGCTTGTTAAGTAGTGACAAGTACAAATGTTCATAGCAGAAAAATTAAATGCAAATGCTATTGCCATGCTAAAAAAAAATAAAACAACCAACGAAACCCCAACCTGCTGTACACTTTTTTCTGCTACCTCTGGTGCTGTGTTGGTCTTCAGAATTACACTCCTAGGATAAAACTGGGGCATTTTATCAGTGCATGGATGCAAGGTGTCATTGCACACAGCAGATATCTGGGCTACACGGGAAACTTTTGAACTAAGCAGATGAATTATTGTTTGCACTGGACTAGACTGAAGCAACTTTTGGACAAAGAAAGTGATATATGCAAGCAGCAGGACACCACGCTTTTTCTGTCTCAAAATCCAGAGAGCCTCTTAATTCCTGCTTAAGCCAGACCCACTCCCTGATGGTTTTCAGCAGTGTGCTTTGGAGATAAGACCAGATAGCAACTCAGATGATCCAAAAATGTTACTGTGCAGTAAGCTGAAAGTTCAAAATAAAAATCAAACTGAAACCTAAACAAACAAACAAAAAACCACAAAAAGTAAGCTTGCCCTTATCTCAGATGAGCTGGAACAACCTAGAGGAGAAATGATATCATGCAGCAGCAGTGTCAGGCACTGGGAGGATGTTCTCATGGTTTGGCAATGCTCCCAGGGTTTCTTTCCTTGCTACAAATGAGTTGGCAAAGCAGGAATCTGAGAGCAAAGCCTTTCCTTCAAATCTAACCCGGACAGGGTTAATGTGGCCAAGCTGTCCAAAGGTATGGGAAGAAACACCCACCAGGTTACAGCAGATGAGGGATTTTTCTCCAAGAAACCTCTGGTTTTACTGCTCTTTGCTGGTGATCTGAGGTGATCCAAGGCCACCTCTGCCAGCTCAGGGAATATGACATGGGAGTGGTGCAATGTGACCATGGTGGTGGTTGGGAGAGCAGATTCCTGCCAGGCTGCAATTTGCTGGCCATCAAATAGATGTGGATGGCTTGGCAGATCCGAAATTACAGTGCAAGTAGGAGTACAGGGGAAATTATTATTGTCAGGGTTTTATGGAGAAAATAACCATGTAGAATGTATTTTAAGGTGGTAGTTTAGACAGGAGCATGATAACATCATAAACCATAAGAGGAAAACTTGAGGCATTTAAAAACATCAGAGGAAAAACGAGAGTGAATTACTACTGCCTCTTCTTTCCTAGTTATTTGTTGTCTTAAATGATATGTGTGTGCCTGTGAGTGCATTTGTAAATATATTTCCTTTTTTTTTTCTCTTTAGATAAGTTTTACAAATGGAAGAGCTCACAGTGTTGCTGTATTAAGGAGTAAAAATAAAAATCTGTGAGTGTTTACAAGCACCAGCCGGGGAGAACAGGTGAGTAACTGCATCCCTCCAGAAGATGAAGGATGCTATCACACCCTCTGACTGCAGCCACCAGGACCAGCAAACTCCCTCTGGAAACCTCCCACCCTCCTCCCAGAGCCCTGCCAGAGCAGGCACACACCCCTGTAAGTAGGTTTGATTTATTATGGGAATTTTCAGTGCTCCTTCGTGCATCAGTGCTGCCTCCAGAGTGAGGGGCAGGTGCCAGGTTGGAGTTCAGGGTGTGCAGGAAGGTCAGGATACACCCAGGGGGTTCTGGTGCTTCTGTGGAGCAGCCCAAGTCCTCAGGGGTTTATGCAGGCAGAGGTTGAAGTTCACCTCAAATCACACTGCCCTGTGCAATCCCACACTGGGGGCTCTGCCTGTGGAGCAGCATTCCTAAAAGTGGGACAGGGCTGTGAGACATTCACCCACGAGCATCTCAGCATCTCCCCAGAGCCAGCGTGGGTGACACTCCATATGTCTCCCATTTATCATAAATAAATGCCATAAACAAATGTCCTTCGGAAAGGAACAGAATGTCAGCATTTCCTGAGCCTCGTTAACCAAACACTCACACTGTGCTGAGGACTTCCAGAGGGAAGCAGAAGGTCTGGCTGCGTGGGGAGAGGCAGTGGGATGGGAAACACCTCATCTTTCCAAGGTGGGAGGCTGGAAGGTGGCAGAACAGCTTATTTTGGGAGCTGTTTGTTAGCTGAGCTCTCAGCTCTGCCTACTGGCATATCACTGAAAGTTTGCGTCTGATAAAAGAAGACATGGATGAAAGGCTAAAACATATTTAAGCAACTTTCTAGGAAGGATTTTCTCTCTTTTTCAAAATTATAGTCAGGATCTGCTATGTTTTGAGACTCTAGTCCAACATTTTCACTGCAAATCACCAGCCAAGTGGGAAGCTGATGAATGAAGTGTCTGGTTGACACCCAGAGGCACAAAGTGATGTCACCCTTCAGGGAACTCCCACAACTTTCCAAGTTTTCTTTCTCAAAGTTCAACTTCATAACTTCTGGAAGTTTTGAATCACAAAATCCTGTTTCCCAGCGCAGGATATGAGGACAAAGCAGAGCAAGGCATCTCCCAAGGGTGTGAGGAGCTGTTCAGGCTGGAAATCCCCCAAGTCCAGCTCTCCATCCTCTCCTCTGCCTCCTGGAAAATCCACTGCTCACAGGCTCTGAGTAACTTTCATCATCCAGTCCTTTCAGACTCGCAGACAAACCCCACTGACACATTTTGGGCTGTCTGTGGCTCATGTCACACATAAATAAATACAGCACAGCTCTCTGCAGGCACACAGAGAGGAGGCATTTCTAGGTGGAAGGGAAAAATAGTTCCTCCCCAGTGAACAGTTTCACAGGTAGTGTAAACCAGCCTGGATGCTGATTTCAGTGGGAAAGTGCAAGTTTCTGTAATTTAAAGATCTGCCCCAGACTATTTAGAAAGTTGGTCTCTCTTAGAGCACCTCCCAGGGTATCTTCATGTCACAACACTCCCTCCCCAGGAAATCATCAGCCAGGAGCAGGAGTTATTTCAACAGCTACATCACTTCAGACAAAACCTCACCATCTGCTCTACCCTCTAATTACAAATGCAGAAAACATAATTCACAATCAAATCACATATAAAAGGCAAGAAAATGAGCAATTAAAATGCACATTCTGCCAGGCAAATCAACCTTCCCTTCCCAGCCACGCTGTACCCACTGCTGCTCTGGCCTGTCACAGGCAGGGTCAGGATTAGTCCTGGATCACTGCAGACCCTGGTCCTGCTGTTCTGCCTGATAGAAACCTGCCAGGCTTGATCTTCTCCTCACCAGGGACTCTCTCCAGCCCCAGCCTGCTGCTCCACTTACCAGGGACTTGCCAACCCTCAGGATCATTTATTCTGAGGGATCAATTTACCTTTTCAATGTACAGACATATCTTTGTTATTTCCCACTCCCTGCCTCTCTTCTGGAGTCCTCCTGGCTCACAAACCTGAGGGTTTGGGGTGAATAAGCAGGGATGGATGGTGCTGTGTTTGCCAGCAAACACCCCAGGCTGAATTCATCTCTGGTGCAGCGTGGCTGCACTTAGTGGAGTTATCATCCCCTCCGGAGTGTGCGTGCTGGAATGTACATTAACATTCAGGCATCATTTATACTCTATAAGTAATTCAAGCCTACAGGGGCAATTTCTTGCATGTTCAAAATTCAGAGCCTCCTTCTCTAACATCAGCTGGTTCAGAAGGGCTGAAATGATGCTCTGAGGAGGAGAGAAAGGGAGTTCTTGGAGAGGGATGTTCCACTGGGGAGAAGGATTTGACCACAGTGTCTTTCCCCCATGTACCTGACTGGGAGATTGGGTGACAGACAGCTCTGTGCATCAGTCTGTCCATCACTGATGTTTGGCCTCTTAGGAGCCCATCAGGGGCATCCCAGAGGATGAGAGTCAGTGCTCTGCAGCAGTGCAGAGCAGGGGGAAAAAAGGCCTCTCTATTAGTGTCACTCAAGCTGTTCAAAGCTCTGCATCTGACATATCTACAGAGCCCTTTCTGTGGCACATCCTCCCACTCCTGCCTGGGCGGAGAAAAACCCCTTTGTGAGCCAGATCTGCAGACTGATCCTTCCATCCCTGCTCAAAGCCTGCACAAGGCTCCTGCTCTTCTTTTGGCAGCACTCAGCTTCCCATGCTGGGCCTCAGGGAGCACACAGGTCCCTCCTGTGTGCCAGGAATGGGAAGGGGATGGAGTTTGGCACTACAGACATGCTGCCAGCATTTCCTGCCCCACTGTCCAGTGGGAGAGCCCACCATGTGCTGTGGCACTCTGCCATTGCAGGGCTTCATCTCACTGAGCAGAACTCCAGCAACAAGAGGATTGATGTGACCCAGGCTGTGGGGGATTCCTTGCTAAATAATTTCTACTCTTCCTTTTAAAATCCTGCTCCACTAACCTTCCTCCCCTTCTGCCTTCAGAGCTCCTCCATGAGGTGCTCACTGGCATGGAGAGCATGAGGCTCTGATATTCCTTCTGAAATGTTTCAGGGCTTCAGGGTAGCTTTACAATATCTTGCAGTGAAGTGGCAGATGGGATTCTGGACTGATCAATACACTAACAGAGCCAAGTGCCAGATCACTGATCTGAACTGAAAGGATGAACAGTAAATCCAAAGAATACAAATATACCATTGGTTCTGTGAAGCAACATGATCTGCAATTTGTTCAGCGAGCAGTTCAGCTCCCAGGTTTGCCAGCCTGTGCTGTGAGCTCAGCAGGATGACAGCAGGAGGCATTGAAAGATGCCACACTAGGTGCTGTGCCTGAGGAGCTGCAGCCTGGATTGCTGCTGCAGGGAATCAGAGCTGCAGCTCTGTGTAAGGCTGAGCTGAGCCCAGGGCACAGGCAGTCCCTGGTTCCCAACGCTCTGGTCATCTCCCCTGGCCTGAGTCTGCTCCTGATGGGCCATGACAAGCCCTCAGCCAAAAGCCAGGGGTCACCTCAGGGTGTCTGGCAGATGTGACACCACCAGTCAGTGGCCAGGAGGCTGCTGAGGCCATTAGAGTGCCATGAAGGGACAAGTGTCCAGCTGCATGGCTGCGAAACCCAGGACACCCAGCTCTGTGTGGGAGACAGTGCAAAGGGGATTCAGCAACCTCAGATTCAGCACCAGCAGTGCCCTGGGGCTCTCCACCTCCCTCTCCTTTGCAGCAACTCTGAAATCAGGATTGCAGGATCCCACACTGAATCAGGACAACCAAAGAGCTCTTAGCAAGGGACAGGAATGTGTTCTTCCCATTTTCTTTGCAGCCTCTGTGCTGAGTCAGTGCTCATCACCTATAACTTTTTTTTTTTTCACTATTTGGAGATTTTAAAAGCCAAACAGAAGACATGCAACAAGGTATAAATTCCAATGAGATTTTTTTAGGTGCCAAACTGCAGCTGAACTGTAGTTATGGTTATTATACCTAAACACACATAAAGCTATAATGTGGATCAACACATTTTATCACAGTCATTCACTGAACACTGAGTCCATGCAGCTTAGCTATTGCCTTTCTACAGCTCTGAAAGATTTACCATGGTTTCAGATTAATCTGGAACTTTATTATGTAGTTATTTTAATCTCACTTTATTTCATCACTGCTTGGAGTCCTATTATCAAAGTAAGATCCTGTTAAGATACAGCAATGATGAATGGTGTTAGAACCAGCTAAAACAGAAACAGAATCCAAATCTGTTTAGCTATATGCAGTAAAAAAATATCAAGAGAGCCTTTATGGTGCATTACAGAGGGATAAAGGGGCTCCTACACAACGAGCAGCTCTGGGGACAGAGCAGGCAGAGCCTCTCCAGCAGGTTTCCTGCAGGATTGCACTCAGTCCTTTGTCTTGCCATAGGGTTTTTGAAGATGGAGTTGTCGTGTAGGTTGAAGGGAGCTCTGAGAGCAAGCCTGGTGCTTGGGGCTGCAGTCTTTGCCCCGTTAGGGTGTTTCTCATACATTCTCTGGGGGTGTTTTGCAGCCCACCCTCCCTGGTGAGGAATTCAGGGGAGTGTTAAAGGCAGTCGAGTGCTCTGAAGCACAAATTTACATTTCACCTGCCAAGATGCTTGAAGCACGTCTATCTAAATGCTATCCTGAATCAGAATATTCTTCTAAACCGGGACTATACATTTTTAGGACATGGTTAAAAACATAAGGACGAAAAGCCATATGTGGCTAGTTTGGGAAGAAGCAGGGGAAGGCTGTTCCCAGAGCAGGGCAGTGTCAGCCAGCAGTGAGCACTGCTCACACACTGACACACAGGTCACCCGGACCCTGGCAGGGCTGGGGTGCCTCTGATCACAGGAACGGCTGGCACAGATCATTCACAAAAGTGTCCTCATGTCACAGCACCTGCTGGCACACAGCGAGGCAGCCCCAGGGGACAGAGGACACTGGCTCAGGTCACCCCGATGAACCGCCCCGCAATCCCCTCACTCCACAGCACAGCCGGCTGCTCTGGGATTTCTGTTTTTCCCTCTTTCCATCTCCCTGAGCCCTGCAAAGCCTCCATCCCCATGGCACTGCGGGGTCAGCCCCCTGAGCAGAGCCACCGCAGCTCCCCTGACCCGCACAGCGCACGGGATTTCTCTCCTGTGCATCACACATCCCGGCAGCGCTGCTCAGCCCGGGGCACTGCACGGCCAGGGAGCGGCAGCAGGACGTGCATTGGGAGCAGGGATGAGGGATCAGAGCCGCGGCAGCACAGCAGGCACCGCCGCCCGGTCTGCACCGGCCCCTAGTGGCCACCGGCCCCGCTTCACTAGCCCCGGGGCAGCCCGCTGTCCCCTTGCCATCCCGCAAGAACGACACCGCAGCTGTCACACGGATGGCCAGCAAGGCTGGCTCCGCTGGGGAGCTGCAGCTCTTGGCCGGCGAAGCTCTGCTCCCAACCCCTCAGCTGGTGTCTCCCGTCTCCAGCCGGGATGACTGAAATGCAAATCCTCACTCTCGCAGTCTGCAGGAAGCTGATGGGAAAGGGATGTGATGATTCATTCGCTTCGTATCTCGGAGCCCAACAGACTTTCCCCAAGAGCAGCCCGAGGATGCACGTTGCCACCCACCTAAATATTTGATAAAAGTTAAACACGAGTGATTGATGCTGCTCCTCACACACCTCTCCAGCCGCTCTCCGGATAATGTGTGGTGTTATTGAGGCATCAATTATCTTTAGCACAAGCACAGCTCCATTAGCAGGCCTGCAGCCTGCTCGTTTTGATAAGGTTCACTCTGTGCATTTATCAACAAAATGGGGATAACCAGCAGGACATGGAGTCTGCAGCTTTTAACTCTGCTAGGACAGAGATGAGGCTCACATCTCTGTGTGCACCACCAACCAGAGCATCCTGGCTGCTGGGCTTTATTCCTCTGGAAGAGGAAGGCACTTTCACTCTGTTTTTATCTCTTTTGGCTCTCTTCACATGCTCCAGATCTCTCTTTACAGAGGTGCAAGTAGGGCCCAGGGCAAAGAAACTGCAGAAAAGCAATTCTTTTTATTAACAGGTCTCAAACTTGCTTCATAAACTAAACAAAGATAGACTCTTGGCTTATTAATAGCAGTAAATCTCCAAGTCCAATAGGCTTCAGTTAATGAATATTGATTATGATAGTGCTGGAAAAGGCTGGTGTCAGTTGAACTGAGATCCTGTAGCCCTTTTTTGCCTGAGCAGAGCTGTAAATTAACCAAGAGCTTATTTTTCAAAATTAGGTAGTGGAAAACACAGGGGTTATGGCTGCACTGTAGCTCTCACTATCTCAGGGATGTGAAACCACCTTAATGCTAATAGCAGCAGTCATTTACAGATGTAAATTTGCACTTCCCTCTATCCCCCAATGAATATCTGAAAAGTAAGAATCCAAGCTGATTAACACAAACACCGTGGTCACCTCGACCTTTGGCTCCCCAGATAAATCACACCATGCTCTTGATGAGCAGTTCTATTTTGCAGCCAGGCTGGCATGACTTTGAATGGGAGCTCAGGAAAATAAACCAAGGGCAGTGCATTGAAACAGAGACCTTACCATTACCCTCTGGTGGGGAACCAAGGCAGTGATGGGTGGGGAGGCTGTGGGGTTATGTCAATGTTTTCATAAATCTTTTATGCTCATTGAAATAGCCCAACAACAACAACAATAAGGAAAAAAAAAAAAAACAGAACAGCCCTCTCCCCCCTCCCCACATCTGATAAAAATCAAATAATAACAGGAGTGACTTATGCACTCTCTGCCTGGTACTTCAATCTGGCCTTCCAGTTAATACACCCCATGATTAAGGCATCTATAATCTACAGTCTGTGGAGACCTGTAGAGCTGGAGCAGCAGCAGGTGTGCAGCCTGATAAGGGTTGTTCACTCTGTGCAGATGAAACTTTTAATATTTATAACTGCTGATTTTTTTTTCCTGATGCCTCCTATTGAGGGGAAAGGGGTGAAAGTTTAAAGATAAAGGTTTGATGAAAGACCAGGTGGAATGCTTTCCCAAGGACAGGCAGGGGCTTAAAGCTATCTCCACCTAAGAGCTGGTTTAAAAATGCTGCTCAGGTAAGCATCAGAGCTGGGGGATGAAGTCTCTGGAAGACCTTCAAGGCTTGTCTGAAGTGCACCCAGGCTTTCAGCTGTAAGCTCCTCTGAGCTGTCTGTGGTGTGATTGTCTGCACCAAGCACAGTGGGACTGTGCTGGGACTGCCAGGCATCACCACAAAATAATTAAGTCACTCCAGGTCAGCTGCACATACTTCAAGTAAAGTGCTAACAGCGTTTCCAGCTCAGCACTGAAATGTGCTGAGGAATCTGAAAACAGCCTGTGTCAGCCTGAGCCTCTGTCTCAGTGTCAGCAGGAGCTGCCACAGGTGGCACGGGGGCACTGGGGATGCTCTGGAAAACATAAATTGCATCCTGACCAATCCAATCCCCACCTGCCCCACGTGCAGGGGATGTGTTTGGTGCCAGGGGATCCCAGGAGGACAGAAATGCACACAGGTCACCCCTGGGGATGCCTTGCTGACATTCTGCTCCCCCTCTGTCCAGATAGAAGAACCCAACCAAAATCCCTCATTTTCAGCACCTTGAGACCTGGACTTGTCCCCTGTCCAAGTGGTTTAATATTTGTCCTTTCAAAAAGAACCCAACACTCCTGAGTGTGAATATTATGACAGATGTGAATGACATTGCTAATCAGCAATTACAGACAGATATAACCTGGGCCAACCTGAATAAAATAAAAATATGCAGAGAAAGCCATTCAATATAGTCATTCTTTTAAATATATTCATTTATACTGACATGCTTCTTTCAAAGTGAGCCATGTGGTCCTTGCTGCTACAGCAGAGCACTTCAAGATGTTTACCAAACACCCAGAGACAACAAACCATGACAGAGGGAAATACATCTTAGAGCTGAAAGACAAGGCTTTGGTGAACCTGAACCGAGGGCTCTTGAGTTGAAAGTTACATCTCAACCATTCTGCCTTCCTAACTCAGACAACAGAAGTCAAACGAAAAAGAAAAGCAGGCTGGCCAGGGAGGAGGCAGAATTGCCTTTTCACCAGAGAACAAAGAGAGAGACTTCCAAAGAAAAAGAGGGAAAATACCAATCCTTAGAAACACCCCATCTGAATTCAAAAGCATCAGAAAGAAAAAAAAAATATGTAGAGCTCTTCACTGTGTGAGAACATGTCCACTGTCTGGAAAGCATGAAGAAAACTGGATGAAGAAAATGTAACACTTCAGTGTCTCCAAGACAGCTGCAGTTTTCCTTGACTTAACCAGACTTGGCTGCCAGAAATTGGATTTCTTGGCCTCTGCTTTCTTGACTGTCATCTATTCTTCCACAAAATATGATTTCAAATTATGCAAGCCGAGTTTAAAGAGGTAACATTAAGTTGTTGAAAATGTGTTTAAAAACAGTCCTGAGTTTTTCTGTGTTGCTAATAAGGAGTATATCTCAAACTTAAAACCTTGGGGGGAACCTTACCAAATGGAATTTCTGCATGACTTCTGGAACTATATGAAAAATCCAAATTAACAAAAGCACCCAGTAGCAGTAGAGTTAAAAAGTCATTAGCCCCTGGATACACTCTGGCCAGAGCTCCTAAAACACATGCAGGCTGCAAGCAAAACCACACCAAGCTGCTTATCATTCTGAAGCAAAACTCAAGGATTAGCCTCCCACTGCACCTCAGCTGGCCTCCCTGGCTACAGCAGCACCAGGATTACGTTGATTTCCAAAGCTCATGAGCATTTGGAAGCCAGCAACCTTAGGGCATGAGATGGATGTACATGAAGGAACACCAGCAATGTTTCATAGATGGATTTTCTGAGCATCTTCTGAGTTTTTAGACAAACCAGTTTCAATGCCTTGAACATGGGAGTGCTGAGCACAAGGAAGATAAACATTCTTCTAAAGATGAGCTTAAAAATGCATATAAAAATAGAATACATAGGTGTTTTGTATTGAAGACATTTATTACAAACAGGCTGTCAGCTCTCATATAAAAGTAACACATCTGAAAAATAGGAGCAGTCAGAGACTGCAATTCCCCTGAGTCCCATGGAAAAGCAGTGGGATGTCTGTGGATGCAGCCACTTGGCACAGCCAGCACCAGCAGTTCTGGGGGAAGGGCTGGGATCCCAGCCATGAACAAGTCCAGAAAATTTTGCTCTGAGGAAAAATCCCTCCCAAATATCAGGGAGAGTGTGCAAGTGTGAGAAACACAGGAAAGTCCATCCAGAGGCAGTGGCAAGGGTTGCTGATGAAGGCTGCAGCTCTGCCAAGCTCTCCTCACAGGGAAGGATTGCTGAGCACATCCTAGGGAGCTTTGTGTCCCTAAGATCCAACTACTGCACAGATGTGTTTTGGTAAGAGATGGCATCAATCTAAACTGAAGTGCTCTGCAAAAATATCATTTTTCTTCCCAAACAAACCTCGAACTAGCTCGAACTCCAGGGGCACATCAACAGCTTTTTTCTTGACTTCTTTATCAAAAAGCTACAAAATAAAAAACAGACAATATTGTCAAAACTCAGTACAAGCTCTTCACCCTGATACAAATGCTCACTCTGTCTTAAAAGATCCAGAAAATAAACCCTTCCAAAAAAAAATCCAACCCTTTCACCACTGTTGCTCAGGCTCTGTTATTTAACAGACATTTTCCTCACTTTCCCTCATTCTGGGTAAATAAGTCAGTGTAACTCCCTCCTCAGCAGCCAGGAAGATGAACAAGACATGGCTGCTGCATCCAGAATCTCCTTCCCTCTGGTCCCAGACATTCACAAAGGCCCAGCAGCATTACCTCATAAGCTGAGAGCTCCAGGAGCCCTGATATGTCATCTTCCATTTCTGACAGGGTCTGGTTCAGGACAGAGGCTGCCTTGGCCACATCTGGGTGATAATGGTTCTGGAGAGACTGAAAAAGCAAAACAGGAGATGGTCTGGTAAGTGCAGGGTAACACACATCCATCTGCATTCCCACATTATATAATTAGAATGTGCAATTTCTCCACTGTATGGAATCCTTTGCTAGGATAGATAAGAATGCAGAATAAAAGAACTCCAGACATATCAAGCAGGCTCTTGTGAGAGGGGCTGCCCACTGCCAACACATGTCAAGGAAGCAGCAAAGGGGGAAAAGACCCACACCAGACTCAGGTGCTCATTTTGGGATGACATACCTGAATCTCCCAGAGAGAGCTCTCCAAAGCCCTGCTTTCAGATGGCTCCTCCTCCTCCATAATATATGGATCTTCTGACATATCTAAGGAAACAGGAGACACAGAGGTAATACCTCCTGTGTGATGCAAACCCAAAGGGAACACAGAGGCCCCAGTGCTGCAGCCAGAGTTGCTCCTCCCCAAGACATTCATGGTCCAGGAACAAGCTGACACATCCCAGCAGGACACAAGAGTCACTGCTGGCAGCACTACAGAACCATGCTACCTTTAAAGAGCATAGCAAGTAGAGTATTTGGGACAGCCTTGAACTTCCAGCAGCAGCCTGCTGACCTTCCTCAAACTCAAGGCACAGAGGGAACCTTCCACACCTCAGAACTGGGATCTCCCTTCGTCCTCCACACGAATCCTGCTATTTATGCTGTCTAAAGGCATAGCACAACTCCCCTCTTACCTGCTGGCCCTCCTGGCCTGTGCACCAGCACTCTGCAGGCAGGGTGCCTCCGGAAGAGGTTGCAGATGAAGGGGATGATCATGAGCAGAGCCTCGGGAGGAGCTGTGAGCGCCAGGCGGGAGAGCCGCTTGATGAACGCTGCCACCAGGTATGCTGGCAAGTGCCTGGGGACAGGGGACAGGAGGGAGCAGCCTGGTAAAGTCCTGGCAGGTGAGCCAAGCTCAGCCCCTGTACATGGCCATTCAGCCTTATTCAGCCCTTTTATAAACCTCTGAGTGCTTGGCCAGGCAACCTGAGTTAAATTCTCCTGCCATAATTTCATGGGTTTAATTAATATGACAATTTTCAGCCACTCAGCCTTCACTACACCTGCAAGGCTCAACAAAATCACCCCACAGGTCTTGTTCCTCTCTCCAAAGTACACCAGGAATACAAGGGTGTTGGATATCAAGTGTTGTGTTACTGTTGGCTTATTTTACAACATATGATGGCAACTATATGACCAGCTGCCTATCCCATTTCTTCCCTGTGTACAATGAACTGACAACATCAAGACAGGCTGTCAAACACTTCACATTTCAGTGCTTTATGTCTGCAAAAAGCCATCCATTTATCAACTGCTTTCTAATCTATAAAAAGCCTGCAAATTTTAGTTTTCCATATTTACAAAGACAAGACAGAAAATTCATCACTTTCAGCCGAAGTGGAACAGAGATCAAAACACATCCATAAGCACTTGCAGCTCAAACTCTGATAACTAACTGCAATTCTTCCTTTCTGAAAATCTATGGCTGTGAGGCAAATCTTCAAAAACAGTGCATGAAAAATTACACAAGACTACAATAACACTCTTGGATTCAGTTCTCTCAGTAAAAATGTATCTAATCCAGCAGGCACACTGAATACATTATACCCAGACGTGTGGGAGACTGTTCAAGAACAGAAAAGCAGGAGGGAAAGATGTGAGCATGCATTAATGAAGATGCTACTTACGAAGAAGACAAAAACAGATCAGTCAGGTGGAAAAAGCGGGCTCTGTACTTCACGTGATAGATGGAAGGGTCTAACAGACTGTACAGCTTCTTGTAAAAGTCAGGATACTCCCTGTTAAAGGGAAAAATATAACATCCATCAGTGGTGTACAGAGGGACTGTGTCCCAACATTTTTGGGCTTTCACTAAAGACCACTCCAGACCACTGCTGTGCTCTGTTCAGCTCTCTTAGGCTTCCCTCTACAGTCACCACTTGAAAAAAAGCTGCAAAGTGAATTTATGGTTCTTGCAGAGCCCAGCCATTCCCAGGGTGTGAAGCCATGTCCATTGACTGCAAATGGTACTGGATGCAGTGAAAGGGACACCAAAGACTATGGCTTCACTATGTAATCAGACCAATGTAAATCAATTTTCAAGTGCTGAGCAACCACAGTCTGGAGAAGAGGATATTTAGGCTCAGTTGTAAAAGAAATCAGACAGTCAAAAAAGCTCAGCATCCAAACAGCTGAGCCTCTTGGGCAGCGTTTGGCTTTCTCACGGGGGAATTTTAAAGCCTGAAGGTGTGGTGAATCCATTTCAGCTCCTCCTACATGAAGACATAAATGCAAAAACCCATGTTTCTTTAAACATTATACTCTTTTTACTTACAGATTATGCTGATGAATCAGAATAAATAACCCATTTAGGGCTAGAAGACTGATTGCTCCACCTGTAAGAAAGCAGGCAGATATCAACACAATAAAAATAATAAGGAAAAAAAATCATTTTCTAGTTTTTTTAAAAATAAAATCTTCCCAAAAGGAACACAAAAACTCAGTAGTTGAAATTAGAGCCAATGTGATGGCTGAAAGTTGAAACAATTTCATCTACACCCTTCCAGAGGCTCCCAAGTTTCTTACAAAGATTAAGCTGTACTTCAGTAGAACAAATGCTGAGCGACTAAGACAAAAAATATGATGCTCTAATTCCCCAACAAAGCCACACTGGGGAGGCAAAGATCTCCTCAGAAAGGACATTTCTGTAGCAATCTGTGGATCCTGTGTTTGGATGCAGCCCAGGTATCAGCAGCACTGGCTGAACTCTATAGCTAAAATAAATCACTCCAGTATGCTACTCTCCCCAAAACCTTAAGTATGATTTTCCTTACACACAAGGAGCAGTAACATTGACAAATACAGGTAAAATCACCTCACTTCCAGGGACAATGGAGTTCACCCTAGTTCCTTAGCTCCATCCCAGCCAAAAGTACACCTATTCCATCACCCAGGCTGTTGTGCTGCATCCAGCAGAGCTTCCAAATCCCTCTGCCCCATGCTGGAGGTACCACAAAGGATAGAAGTCTGTTCTCACTCACCTATGCCATAGGCCACTGTCAGGAAGTCCATCATGAGAGTGGGCTCGTTCATGTAAGGCAGCACAGAGTCGTGCAGAATGACAAGAACCTTTTTGTAAAGGCCAGTGGGCAGCTGGGAAGGACAAAAACACAGAGAAAAAAGTACTGCAGGGAGAACTTGGAGAGCAGCAGCAACCTGTGGCTCAAAACCACAGTGCACAAACAGAAGGGAATGTGCTAGGACAATACAGAACAGCTTGCAGAAGCAGCTCCCAAATGAGAGAGTTTCCAAGAGACACCTGATGACTAAGTTCACTCAAGAAGCAGATGCTCACAACTAACAGTGTCATCACTCAGGTGGGGAAAGTCACCAGGAAAAAGGCTGGGAAAGCTTTAGTTTGTGATCTGCTATGCTGCAGATCACCCTTATGGGCAGACATATCCAAGGTGGTGAAAAAAGGCTGAGAGCAAGGAGAAAAGACTGGCCATATATGAGGTCATGTTTCTTGGCAGAGTGACCCAACAGAAATGGTCCTTAAATCAAAGAGTGATTCAGATCAGGGGCAGAAGAAACACTCACCTTGTGCTTCAAAAAAGTGAGCCACATTTTTTCAAACACCTGTTTGTGTGCCTTAAAACAGAATCACAAAGAGTGAGTCAAACACACTGGCATAGATAAAGCTCTAAAGCAGATAAAATTTCAATTCTACTGCACCAGATGAACAGTTACCTGCAGCTTTGAAAGTTTCAGCTCCTCACGGTTGTCTAAGAAGAAAGGGAAATCAGATGTTGAACATTAAATGGATATTTAAAAAACAAAGATTACCTCTTTTAACACTAAAAATTTGGGCAAAAGTACTTATCTTGATACATGACAGACCCCTCTGTAGACTGAGTAATGTGGATTTTTAACACTGTTTAGGATCAAGTGATCAAAGAAGCAGACATTCTTCATCATCAAACAGTAAAGTCTTTACACACTAAAAATCTTAAACCTGACTCTCCTTTTCACACATAGTTCATCATGCAGAGTTTACTAACCTTGCTTGACCATAAATTTCACCATCTCAGACTCTTTGTTTGGCATGTTAATGGGCGAGATGAGGGAAAATACATTCTGCTGGTAAAAAGGCAGCGGCCTCTGAGGGAAAAAAAAAGCATATAAACAAACATGAAGCAAGTTCCACACCAGATAGCAAGATGCTGGGCTTCAATAGAGCCCTATTTCCAAGCACTGAATACATTTAGGAAAAGAGAAAGGAAAAATGCTGATGACTGAGCCACATACTGCTATATTCTCTATTGCTGCATTGAACTGAAGTATTACTTCAACACCAAACCTATCTCTGCACAAATTATGGTTTAATAAAACTGGTGGATCCAATGAAGGAAACAGATTCTTCCTCTGCACCACAGAAAACAGAATTAAAAGTTCTCCATGTGTCACCCAAGCTGTAGAGATTTGGGTAAAACAGAAGCTAGAGCCTAGACTAGAAAGAACAACAGTACGTGTCTTGAACTACTTTCCATTTCAGAGTAAAGCCAGTCTTGGCATCCTGACACACATAAGAAAAAAATCAAAGACTTCAGTGGGCACACTCATTTCCCTGGCTTCCAAATATTTCCTTATACCACTAATCCCTCCCTGCTTCACACACAAGATACACAACCCAGAGCAGCTCATCCAGAGCCACCTGACCAGCAAGGAATTGTTACCTCCTTTGTCTTTTGCATGACTTGCCCGATGCTGGCAGTGACAGCCTTCATGACGAAGTACCGCACGTCATCGTACTCCATGTACTCCTGGAAACGGGAGATCAGCAGCGAGGCGTCCTCCGTGGTGGGAAGCAAACCATCAACAACCACCTAAAAAACGGTTTGTTGAGGAAAGAAACCAGTCAGTGTCTTACAGCACTGGGAGGTGGAAGAGTGGGACAGAGGGAACTGAGAGTGAGATGGCTGAGGGCACATGAGGTGGTGTGCCAGCAGGTCATTGACAGGAGGAACTCTTCGGTTCTGCAGCTTACCTTAAGAAGGTCACAAGGAAAAGTTAAAGTCCCCTTCCACTCTATTTTGATCAGTGGATGTTGTGCCTCCAGTTCGACAAACTTCATGAGCGTGCAGAGTGCCAACTCCTTTAAAAAGAAGAAAGCAACATCACAAAGAAAAAACACCTTAACAAGAACACCGGGGGTCAGACCCAAAGGAGGCAACTTCCAAAAGGAGGAAGGATGAATTAAGATGTCATTCCCTGAGAAAGCTGCATGCCGCTGTTGGCAGCTGGTGAGCAGAGGTGAGCCGGAGCACCAGCGCTGTTTTACAGCCCTGCCTGCCCTGCCACACTGGAATATTGGGTGATAACCATGCGGGAGCCGTGGGTCAGCAGAGCCTCAGCACCTACCTTCACCTGGAAAGCCTCGTGTGCCATGAGCTCGCCCAGGCAGCCCACGCAGTCCCTGTAGCGGTGCCTCATCCATATCCTGTACTTGTCCTCGGCGCTGTAGCTCTCTGCGAGGGGAGAGACACAGCGCTGGGCTCGGGCAGGGCCGCGCCTGGCCCGGGCAGTGCGGCAGGGCCCAGCTCGGAGCTCACCGCCCAGAGAGGCGTCCTGGTCGGGCAGCGGCCCCACGAACAGCTCCCGCCGCTCCAGCAGCGCCCCGAACAGCCGGCTGCAGGTCCTGGCGGCGCTCACGATGTGCTCCGGCTCCTCCTGGGCCTGGCGAACAGCGTGTCAGAGCGGCGGCCCGGCCGCGCTGCCTCCCCTCAGCCCGCTCCCCCTGCCCGCCCGGCCCGCACCGCCAGCGGCTCCAGCAGCTCGAACACGCGGTTGGCGCTGGCTCGGCTGCCCAGCACGGCCTCCAGGCAGGCGGCGAGCTCGGCCTCCCGCGCCATGCTGCCGACGGAGGGGTGGAGGCGAGAGGAGGAGCCGCGGCAGCTCCGCCCGCAGGGGGGCCGGGCGGGGATGGGGCCGGGGCGGGGATCCAACCGGGGCAGGGCGGGGATCGGGTCGGGGCGGGGATCGAACCGGGGTCCCGCCGGATCGCTCCGTCCTCCCAGCCATCGCCCTCCCGGCTAGCAGCCCTCCTCCCCGGGGACAGAAGGCAGGGCAAGGCTGCGGTATAAAAATGTACACTTTATTACACCTTCAGGTAGGATACAGCACTATTCCTTATCATCCTACTGGGGTCGAGTACAAATGCCCATCACTTATGTACAGGTTGACTTCCTAACACACTCCTGGGAGAAAGACACATCGAAAGGAAAAAAATAATAATAATTAGAAGGAAAAGAATGGTGACTTTTTATCTTCATCAAGTGACCTAAACAAGAAACAATCGCCTCTTTAGACACCAAATCAGACCAGCACAACGATGCAGCCAGCAGATCTCACTGCTGGGCTGTTCCCCCCACCCCGACTTTCATGCACATCGTAAAAGCTAAACACGTAAAAGTAAAACTGGGGCTAACTAAGCAATATTTTGGGATGAGCAAGGCTATACTGTACACAGTGTCACTATCCATACCACTGTATTTGCTTTGCATTTTTAACTACTCCGCTGCCGGCAATGCCAGCTCCATGGCTGGCTGGGAGCTTTAGGGGATGGCACAGACAGTGTTAGCAGGGTTAGGGGAATACTTCCGTATGCAAAAACAGCACTAAAAAAAAAAAACCAACAAACAAAATGCCCTTGTATTTGTAGACCTGAGGGTCCAAGAAGAAAAGAATGCAGGACAAAAGAGGTATAAAATAAAAAAATCAGGAACGCTGCCTGAGCCAATGTTTACATTTGTGATCTGAACAGAAGGGGATGTACCTATCCCACCTAACACAGCAGAGCTGGCTGAGAATTCTTTCTTGTTTAAGCCATGTGGATTGCCAGGTACCAACAAGTGTGGACACACAGAGGTAAAAACAAAATATATGCTTTTCTTGCCCTTAAATAGGCTCCCTTCCTAAAAGGGTAAAAAGATCACAGAATGGAAAAATAATTTTAAAACCATCTCAGAAAAGGAATGTTGTAATTTTGTCTGGATTTTACACGTTGTGCAGTTTTATGGCCAAAGTAAAATAAATCCCTTCAAGCCACCAAGGGCTTTTGGATTCCTCACTCAGTGCTGTTTGCAAAGTTTGTTACTCATTGTATGCAAGAAAAGTAAAGAAACCCCCCACAGTTCTATGCAGCTTTTTGCTTTTTTTTTTCTCCATAACAATAAGGCAAACTGATTCGGAGGAAGAGGCCACGCTCTATTCACATCCAAAATACCCACCTGAAGATACATTCATCATTAGCTTTAGTAAAAGAATAGTACAAAAGTTAGATCTTACTCTTTACACAGTTGAAGAATTAAGTCTTAGATTTAATTTCACTATTCTCCCCTTCCCCCAGCCCCCCACCCTCCCAAGCTGAAAGCCGTGTAAAAAGTACTGAACATTTAAACATGTTGCAAGAGCAGAATGAAACTGAGAGATTAGATTTTATCAGCTGGAGATTTTTCATGACAGAAGTCCCATGAGAAACAGCTATGGATCATCTGTTTAGCTGTATCTACTGAACAACTCTTTTACAAAAAAGAAAAATGAGCTACACTTTAATACACATCTACTATCAACACAGTATTTACTCAGCTCATGCCTAAAATATCCATTATTTAAGTGAAATATGAGAATGAGCACACAGGTTGGGTGATTCAGTAAACTGTACACAAAAACTACTAACAAACATTTTAAAAGACTTACAAAAATGGAGAATGAAACCTTTTTTTTTCCTTTTTAATTACACATACTTACAGGTTTTCACATTTATTGGCTAAACTTTGCAGGGAGCACTTCAAGTCTGTGTTAGATCTTCCAGGAGTGTTTACCACAGGGAAGAACAACACAGAGCTTTTGTACAGATGGAAAACACTGTGCTGTATCAGCCACACCTGGCTCTTTGTGTGGCTTCACTGTGGGTACTGAGCACACACTGAGCTACAGCAAGGAGCTGCATATTCCCACAGGCAGGTGTGGTATTCCAATACAGATGGATTTTACTGACATTTGTGGCAGATCACCATTTCACTTTTGAGAAGCTGGGCAGAATTTAAACCTAAGTAATACTTGCTTTATCTGGTTTGAATGAGCACAGAGAACACAGGCAGAATGCATCTTTTACAGAGTTTGAGTGCTAAACAGTTGCTAGTACACTGAAGTTACATGTGAGTTTCCATGTTTAAATGTTCACCAGCAAGAAACCTTCTGCTACAAAAAGAAAAAAAAAATAGAGGTGTTTTGTCTTCATTTGGATGTTTGGAGTAGCTTCTCACTTGTCTCAGCAAACACAAAATGCTGTGTTTCCCTGTTATTGCATTAGTTCAACTCGGTTTAGTAGGTGCCTTTAATCTGACAGTCGGTGTCCTCATTTGTACTTTTGCTTGCTGACTCTGGGCTTCAGGTGCTGCTGGTGTCTGGGCTGGGTTCTGTACACCTGGAGCCTGAACCTGGGGAGATGCTGTGGTCACCACCTGCTGCTGTATCAGTTTCTGCTGCACGACCTGAGCAGTGGCAGTGGTTGCAGGGATCACCTGAACCTGCTGTTGGCCTGCTGTCGTCTGAGAAAGGGTCACAGTTTGGGGCTGAGCTTGTACCTAGACATCAGGATGGAAAGGCAATTACAAAAGAATAGTTTGGCATTAAACTGAGCATTCATTACATTCACCCTCTACAGAAGGAATCCTACTGATTTAGGTATTTGCTCTCTTAACTGACAGACCTCTCAGACAAAGATTCTGGGAACTCAGGCTCTGTGGTTGCACTGACAAACACCTTTCTGTCACATTTTCTAGAGCCTTACAAATCAGAACTAAGAGGCAAGATGCTTGTAACTCAGATCTCTGCAGTGTAAATCCAAGGACATGCCCTCAGATAAATACAAAAGTCAGATGAAAGGTATAGAAACCCTACTACATAAACAGGAAAACTGTACTGCAGAAGGGAAGGAACAGGGAAAAGAACAGAGGGACAGCCAGAGGACCAAAGAGATTAAAATGCTGACTCTGCACCCATATTGACAACAAATACAGCCACTGAGGCTTCCCTCCAGTGTCTGCCATTACCCTTTCAGACTACAGCTGCCAGCCTCCATTACCAATTTAGGTTAGAATAGCTTGAACTCCATCCAGAAATCTAATGTTCATAGCTCTAACCAGAGAAAAGGAGAAAAACAAAAATCAGCATCTCCTTGTTCAAAGGACAATGTAATCAAAACGGAACAGCTTCAGCTGCCTTTGTCAGATGCAGAACCAAACAAAGCTACAAGGGCTTCTCCAGGGGAAGTATTAATTCTTGTACAATCCAAAAGGATCCACTGGGAAGCACTAAAAATGCAGGTAAAAAGAATGCCACACACACATAAAGATCATAGTTTTAACAATACTTATCATGGCCTAAACCTACTGCCACTGAAGTCACTGGTGTACGTGAGAGGGAAACTATTTGTCTTTTTACCACAGACTCCAACAGTCCCAGAGTTATGTCACCACTGATGACTTTTGAAAATGATCTAGGAGCTCTTCCTGACTACAGAGGGCAACTCAACTTGTGTTGACTGATGAGGTTTCCACTCCCTGCTGTCTACTTTGCCCTTGAAGCATTCACATCTGAGGTGGTTATCAGACAGCTTATACCACTTTATCATCATTTTGAGATAAATACTCACAGATTTCATTCTGCACTAAAACACTGCACTGCAAACTGTGGCAGATTAAGAGCCAGTTGGCCCAGGTTTTTGTGCACCAAAGGCAAGAACTTCAGCAACATCCAAAGTTAAATCATTCCTGCCAATCAACTCCCTCAGTTATGCCTGTGGCTAATGATCTGGATGACATTGTTCTAAACAGTGTTAATTAAACTGCCTGGTCGTTAGGGGAGGGGAACAAAACCATCTGACCTTCTCCTGCCCTAGCCCCGTCTGTTACCAGCACACATTTGGAACAGCTACCACACTGCTCTGACTTTTACAGAGCACTTGGCACAGCCCTGTGAACTGAAACAAGACAACTTGTAACCTTCAATTTGTCCTCATTTTTGTGGAAAAAGCTCAGATGGTGCTCATTAGTTCAATTATTTGCTATATAGACTATAGATCACCAGACACCAACTTTTAAAAATCCTTTCAGCTCTAGAAAACATGTTTTAAAATCTGTTTTTCAGCTTATCTAGAGTGATGAACAAACATTGCTACATCTACCAAAGTTTTAGACTTGAGAATATACAGCAGCTGATTCAGTATTCATGACTTATTTTTATAGAAAAGCATTTGCTATATCCTTCAAAAATACTACCTATGCTGTACATAAGGGAAAAATACACATATTCCAAATAAATGAGCTTTTATTAAGATCATGTTTCTACTACTATATTTGACAACTGCAAAACCTACCTGTTGGGAAACTGAAACCATCTGCTGAATGTTGGCAACAGTAGCCTGCTGCTGGACCACTTGTGGGAGTTTTGCAACCTGTAGTCACATGAAATAAAGAAAGATTGGGTCAAAATACAAAGCTGCTAATAGCAGCAAAACACCACATCCAGCAAAACTTCAAAGAAAGGAAAACCTTTCCAAAGGCCTGCTCATGAAAAGCTGCAGCTTGGCATTTTCAGTGAAGCTGAATGTTTGTGACACATTTTAGATCAGTGAACTGAAGAACTGAGCTAGGGGAGGAAGAGAAGTCCTATTTTCGATTTTAACTACAACACAGTCATTTCCTCTTAACTACCTGTAAAACTGCAGGAAGCACACAAATTCTAATGGTTTACATTATCTGGAATATACCTTTGAAAGAGTAAGGCTTCCAATTCCTAACCCCCTTCTTTTTCCTTGGTTGGACTGATCCAGTTATGTAGAAAATATGTGAATTATCACCTACTCTTGGCTACCAGAGATAAGGCTGTGAGGCAGCACCACAAATGGGAAAAAGTCTGTCTGAAGTTTCCTTACTAAACACACTATGGAATCCCTTGCCTAATAAAAAGGAGTGACTCAATTATTTCAAAGAGGAAAGGTGAACTTACTGCTTACAGTTCCTCTGACCTGCTGTAATGCCACATATTCAGCATCCATGAATTTTATTAAAAGTCAATTTAAATGAATGTGTGACTAGAATTAAAATGAGTGGGTGCTGAATTCTACCTCACCTGTCATCTTTACAATTCTCCAGTCCCAGTACAGTTTAAAGGTGTAAACCTGTGTTACCTGTACCTGAATCTGGGCCTGCACTTGCTGGGTTCCACCTGGTTTCTGGGTTTGGGAAATTGGAGTTGTTAAGAACTGTGTTTTAATGGCAGGCTGTGTAGCATAAGTTACTTTTTGCTGCTGTGAAGTCTGCTGTTGGGCCTGGACTGTAACCTGTTGAGCATTTATCTGCACAAGAGAAAAAAGGCATCAATGATTACAAAAGATACATGTATTTTAAAGAACAGCTATGTAACTAACAAGTTTAATTAC
The DNA here is from genome assembly GCF_008360975.1 of Lichenostomus cassidix. Taxonomy (NCBI): domain Eukaryota; kingdom Metazoa; phylum Chordata; class Aves; order Passeriformes; family Meliphagidae; genus Lichenostomus; species Lichenostomus cassidix. The sequence goes on along the minus strand of NC_139496.1, from coordinate 5,458,069 downwards.
ATTTAATTTTTGTAAAAAAAAATCTCACAGGATTAGCAATAACAAAACAAGCACTAGATGAAATATTTCATGCATTTATGGAAGTACTTGGAATTAAGGTATTTACTGAAAAGTTTCTCTCTTACAACATTCACACAACAATGCACTTACTAAAAACTACCAACCAACCAGCCACTTTACAGAAAAAATTAATCTTAAGATTCACCCCCAGAAATCGTGACTGACTCTCTAGGAGTGTCCTGGTAATCCAGAGCCAAAGTTTTACACCCACAGAAGCATTGCATAACTCAATGGGAGAGCAGACAACAGTACCTTTTGCTGCACAGTGGCTTGTCCCTGTGCAACCTGGGGTTGGATGGCTTTCTGCTGCTGTGCTGCTTGGTGGTGCTTGAGCTTTAGCAGCTGCTGGACATGCAGTGGCTGTGCAACTACTGTCTGACCTCCTGAAAATTACAGAAACAATTAGAACTGTTAAGAGTCTTCAGTTTATTGCTTCGTCCCAGTAATCACAGCTTGCAAACATATTCTGCTTTTATAGGCATATGTCTGCTCAGCTTTTTGAGCACTAACACCCACTGATTTTAATGGGAATAAGACACATGATTTTGACAGTGGAGAAAATTTCTTATCTAAGGGCATGAGTAAGCTAACTTTGTGTTGCAACAATAATCTTCCCAAAGGAAAAAAAATCTGTCTTTACTACAGGAAACTTCTACGAAATACAATTCTTCCAATTTCCAACTTGCATTCACATACCTGCTGCTTTCTGTGGCTGCCCAATGGCCACACTAATGCCTGCAACAGTCACAGGGAGTGTGGTGACTCCTGCAGATGACACAACAGCAGCTGGAACAGACACCACTGGAGGCTTTGCCAGAGCAACCTGTGCTGCTTGCGGAGTCTGGGCCTGGATCTGTCCTTGTGCTTGGAGCTGGGAAGCAGGAACACGAGTCTAAGCAGTAAGGAATGAAGATTATTGTACCAGCACAGAAATATTTGCTGCATAAAATAGGTGATTATAAAGTGATAGCTGTGAATGTTTCTAAATGTGATGGCTCCTGTACAGTGACATGATCCAGAGATGGTATCAGTGGGTAAGTGCAATGGAAAGCTGCTTATGTTACAGCTGTGCTTTCTGAACTGCCTAAGAAATGCAAAGGCCACCTGTGTGTGTGAATGATCAGTGCCCAGTTCATTTAAAGCAGCCAAGAGTGAGATGTTTGAGACAGTTTTTGCAAAGTCAAAGGCAACTCACCAAGCGAGCCACTTGCAGGTTGGTCACCGTGGTGCCGGTGAGGACTGCGCCAGGACGAGGGGCTGTCACAGCAGTGAGCTGCTGAGTTTGCTGCTGCTGCTGCACTTGCACTTGTGCTGTTTGCTGCTGTGCCCCTTGCTGTGTCTGCTGTGCTGCCTGCTGCTGGGGGAGCTGCAGTTTCTGCTTCTGCAACTTGATCAGCTGCTCCTGCAAAAATCATCACACTTCCATCATTTCCCGTGGTTTACATTACAGGAAAAGAAATGGAGGTGAATACTAAGCTGAAAAGGAAAAACATTCTATACCAGATTACAGTTAAAATCAAGTAGCTAAAATGTAACTCTTCTACACAATGGGCTACCAGTGAGTGACAGAAATTGCTTTCCCTCCCACCTCACTCTACTATTGAAAGTGCTGTCAGACTCACTGCATGCATGAAATTTTCGTAGGATGAAATGTAAGAGAGACAAACACCTCACGCTAGCCCAAGACAACAGGACACAACAGACACTGCTAACGAAGCTTAGAGTAACAATGACAGAAACATGCACATCGCTTCATGAGCATTTCCTCACCTGTGACAATTTCCCTACAGTTTTTATTTGAGCTGGAGACTGGGCTTGTGCCTGAGCCTGGATCTGTGGGACCTGCACCTGAGCAGCCTGCTGCTGCTGTTGCCTCAGAAGCTGGAAATGAGCAGGGGTGATGGTTTTGCCTGACAGCTGGACTGTTGGTGTAGCTGTGAATAAAGAAGAAACACAATGCTCAGAAGAAAACTTTTCAACTTTTAGTTTAATTCATTAATTTCATCTAAGAAGCCAAACTGTTAAATGCTTATTTTTCTGCTCCAGTACACTTTGTGGAGTTATGACATGTAAGAACACATTAGCATGAGCATGATGTAAAAGCAGAGTAGATCATAAAATACACAGTCCTTTCTTCACAATGGTTTTTAGTCAAGACAAGTCAATTCTAATATTTTACTGCTGAACTGTTAATAGCATTTTTAAATTGCAATACCTAGGGGCCAAGTTCTCTATTGCATCATTTTATCCAAAAACAGTGGAGAAAAAGGTAATCTGAGCATCAACAGTAAACCAAGTTAAAAACCAAAACCCTGCTTAACTGCTCCAGACTTCCAATACTGTGGGGCTGTGGTGGTCAAACAACTGACCGGAGTTCCGGGGTTCTTTTATGCACTACTGGAAAAAGTCCCTAAGCACAGGATTATTACCTGGTGTAACCTGGGTGACCAAAGACCTTGTCTGGGTCTGCACAGGGGTTAGGTTGGTGGTGACCACGGCTGAGGCTGTCACCGATGTCACGGCGCGGACGCCCTGGGTGGAGGCGATGGTCACCAGCTCGGTGGAGGCGGCCGGAGCTGCGGCTGCTCGGGGCTGGCTGTGAACAACCTGGGCAGTGGCAGTGCCTCCTGAAGTCTGCAAGGGAACACAGCTGTTACTGCTCCATCCCATGGAACCTTCTGGAAATGGACTACATCATTTTATAAACAAGCAGAAAAAATGCAAACGGGGAAAAGGCCCAAATGTTTCTAACACGTCTGTTTGGATGCATTTTCAAATCAGCATCTGGTTAAATTTTTTTCCAACAGGCTGATCAACAAACCCTTCACTCCATTACAGACATTTGATTTTAGTGCCTTTCAATATTTTACTTTATTTTCCATAGTCTTAAATCATCAACATAATAAAGATCATAATTAATAAAGCACAAAACAGTCTGAAAATGTTAATGACATAATACATTGCTTTTAGCAGCACTTGCTTTTAATTAAAAATAAACTGTTTTTAACAGTGTCAGGCATTTTTTTCTGATAAACTGTTCCAGTGTGTTTGATGTTTTGGCAAGGGAGAGGGGTTTGATGAAGAACCCTACGATGCAAATGAAATTTGCAAGAAGCAGGATTTCTGACCACATGGAAAGCTGAAGAAGAAAGCAAATCTGATGATAAAACATGCAACCCAGTGTGTCCAGGGACACAACCAGTGAGAGGATCTACTCACAGTCAATGTCCCAGGTATGACAGGTGAGGCCAGACGTTTATTGATGGGCTGGAAGGTAGCAGCAGGGACCCCAGCAACAGTATTCACAATCACATTTCCACTCACTGTAGCTGAAAGCAAGTCAGGATTAAATGTGAGATTCTAAAAGTGAAAATCCCAATGTCCCAACATCTCCAATGCCCAATTATAAAGTCTCCTCACCAGTCTGGATGCTCGTCCCTGTCACCGCTGTTTTGATGGTGCCAGCCTAATTAGAAAACAATTAAGGTAACAGTTCAGAAAAACAATAAAAGAGAATTGAGCATTGCTTACTCTGCCATGCTGCTTAACACAATGCTGTATTCCAGAAGAGACAAACTAAGAAAAATGCAACAGAACACACAGGTATTTCTGCAGTTGCTCATTGACCTTACAAATCACAACAACTAATGTATATATCAGGATTCTGCCTCACTAATGAGCAAGTGTAGACAGACAAATGTGTGATAAATACAGGTCACTGGACATCCCTGCCAGCACAAGAAGGGAGCAATATCTCACTCTGGCACACCACAGACCACCACTCACACAAGAACACCACTGAGCACTTCATACACAGCAATGCTTATGGGTCAAACCCACCCTGTGTATCTTTCTGCAAAAGCTGTTGTAATTCTTGCCCTTCAACAAGCAAAATAAATCCACCATTGCCTGCACACATTACTATGAAAACTGGATTGGCTCTAAAAACAAAGGGCTAAGAACAGTCATCAGATTCATTCAGACTGTAGATTTAAGGAAGACATAAAAATTTTGCACAAATTTGCAGTAAAACCACCATTGTATATCCTGTAGGAGGCAACATCCCACTTGCCTCGCAAAGGTTAATGAATCTTTGGTTTTCAAGCTCTTAAACTGAGTAGTTCTTACATCTACATTCTTTTTTATTCCCCAAATTCTCTGTACTCTCCAAGGTCTCAGTATAAATACTTCTCATTGACTGTGTAAATGTATTCACCCAGACTTCATTAAATAAAGTCTAAAGTGAAAGACTAAAAATCATCCTTGCATGCTGTTTTTCCACCTCAGAATGCCAAGACCTCTTGTTACAATGGTACAAACAGACTTAAATGAGGGACCAGAAGATACCTAGCATAACCAGGGAAAGAAAACAAGAAAAAATACCTTCTATCTCACTATACCGACCTAAAATTCTGACTTTTCAGAGAAAACACAACACAAATACAGCACACACAGAAGAACTGAAGTTACTACATCACAAGCACCGAGCTCTCCCTTTCTTACCAATACTGCTGTGTTGGCCACAGTAGTGACTGCAGTCTGCACCACTGCCTGTGGCTGCTGAACTACCTGTGCCTGTGGCTGTGGCTGTGGCTGGGCCTGTGCCTGCTGCACGGGGGGCTGCTGGGGGGGCTGCTGGCCCGCCTGGGGCTGCTGGGGCTGTGGGCCTGTCTGCTGCTGGGCCCTCTGCTGCTCCGCCAGCGCCTGCAAGGCAAGGGGCACCTTCAGTCTTCAAGCATGGAATAAGCACAATGTGGTTTTTTTAAAAACAAAATAAAGCAACAGACAAAATCTTTTTCATTCCAACCACAAAACCCCTTAAATTCTAGTCAGAGACAGCCCACAAAGCTGCCTTCAGTCTCCAAGTCCAAGTTACACAAGCTGACTCGTTTCAAGCTACAAGCTGTATTCATGGTTTAAAGGCTTAAAGCATAGCACAACTAGCAACTTACCATCCAAAAGCAAGGACAAGTAACTCTTTTTAAGTAATATATTAAAAGAGGCTACAGAATTACAGTCAAACATAGAACCAAGATTTTTACATGTTTTAGTATCTTTTGCAAAAAGATGCTCCTCATCTTTAAGGCGTCTGAGTGTGACAACAGGCTCAAGAAAAGGTCCCACTTTGGGCCTTGGTTATCTAAACTCCTGTACATGAACAATTTGCAGCTGCTCATAACATCTACTGCACTGCCAAACTTCTCCCAGGAGGCAGTTTTGCTCGAACCTCATCTGTTGCCTAGTTTTTTAATTACTGCAGTCATTTGTGCAGCAGAATGGGACAATACCTTTTTCTCTTTGGCAATGCGTTCTGCTCGGAGGGATGCAACTTGAATCGGGGGAAGGGGTTTATCATAGTTGATTCCACTAGAAACAACAATAAGACAAAACACAACATTTAAAAATAACTGAAAGCTTAAAAAAAGAAGAAAAAAGTGCATTTTTATGCAATTTGTAACTCTTTCAAGGTGGGGAGCGCTCACCTTTCTGCAAGTACTGATGCATGCTTTGGATTCTTCTGGAAAGGATTCATGCCAAGCCTGAAATTGAGCGAAACTGTGTTACTGGAGACACAAAAACCTTAAAACCAATATTTAATTTCACATGTTTTAGCAGTTTTGATGAAACTTTCATGATATTCCGACCAGTACTGGAGCCTGCATACAGACAGACATTTAAGACCCAGAGTAAATACTAAATGAATACAGAAAAACTGCAGGAAGACACATAGAAAAGAACATACTACTAAACAGCATAGACAGCAAATTGTTTACAACTCAGGCAACGGATATAAAGTAGATTAAAAAAACTCCAGCTGAGTGCTGTTCTGCTCTTAATGGCAAAGAGCAAATTCCTGCAGTGAGACCCAAACACATGAAATATGGCGGTGTCTCCAGCAGCACAGAACACAGAGAGAGATCAAGAACAGAGAAACAGAGTTCAGAATAACTCTGGGTTTTGAGAGCCATTCAGAACAAAGTTTCCAGGAGATCCATGGTGACAGGGAGATCAAATGATCCCAGGTAAACTTACAGAGGTTTGATAGGTGGACTTCTTTTCCCTGCAATCATTTTCATCATCTCAAAATGATTAGTATAAAGCTGTGTGTGGGTTGCACCCTCGTCTTGAGCATAGATCTGATTGGTACGAAGTGGGCGACTGTTTTTAGTCTAAAAAAAAGAAAACAAACCAACTTTCAATTGCAAACACACCCAACATGGCATTTTGTCTATGTTTAAACACAAGGCGCGCTCGTAGATTATTTAAAAACATACTCCAACATATCTATCACAGACTGGTTCCTGCCTCGTGTCACTGATAACTTACTGTCACACAAAACTCTATGGGAAATGTATAAAGAAAGAGCAAAATAAGGAGCAGTTCTCACAGTCACACTGGCATCAGCACTTGGGGACATACAAAATGGCAAACTCTAATTTGAAAAAAAATCTTTGCTTTAGTTTAGATTTTGCAAGTTTAATTCAGTACCCAAACCAAGAGCCCATTAGTTTATAGTTATGCGTAGCGCACACGTAAGATAATAAAACAAAACCATCACTGCACTGCTCTCCCAACAAAGCTAGGTTAACATCCACACACCATGCCACTCTAACATTTCGTTTCTCCTAAACAGAAACTGCCAGTCAGGGACAAACCTCCTTAGCAGTCAGAGAATGGGACTACAGTCAGAAGTTCTGGATTCTCCACCCAACTCTGTCACTAAATTGCTGTGTGGTTTGGAAGAAGGTGTTCACAGTCATGGAATTTGTTTTTGTTTCTGTAGCGTCCTATCATCCTCATTTACTAAAAGGTGTTTCAGGCATCAAATTCACTATACATTTGTAATCCACTTAGACTCTAGCATGAAGTACATTCTTACAGATCTTAAGTACCATCAGGATAAGATACATGGTGGTTGTTTGGTGGAAAAATGCCAACTACAGTTTAAGTGAAATCACAAACTTCTTGCATGATCTAAAATTTATCTATCAAATCCAAAAGCTGAAGTCTGGTGTCAATCCACTGTATCAACAAAGAAAGGAAAAATGAATTTGGAATTTTAATTGATGTTTCAGAACTCAAGTAACACTCAACATGGATCTCATATGAATTATCTGCCCACCTCCATTGCTGCTAAATACCACAGTGTCTAGATTTGATTTTGAAAGAATACCAATGCACACCTTATAAATACTTTTTGTCTTCTTTTTAGGATTAGCTTCGTACATTAGCTGTAAAATAAGAAGGAAAGTTAGATGATCTTTTGTGGAAGATTTTGTTCAGGTGCTTTTTCTTTTCAAAGAAATCACATAAAATAAGTGGAAATCCTGATGAGAATAATTTAAAAAGTCTTTAAAAAGTTATTTATTTACACTGTTGAAACGTTTAACAAAAAAACAAGTGTTTATGGAGATAAGGAAAAAAAACTCTACAACTTAAGGTAAAAAAAAGACGCATCATTCTACGTGAACTCACCTTTCCTTCCTCCCTGGGGATAATGACATTCTCGTATCTGTTGCGGCACTGCTTGGGGGAGCGATAGACTCTGCTGCAGGAGTTAACAACGTCACTAACCAGGTCCCAGTTGGGAGTGTGTGCTGGTGACACAACAGCAAGGTTTAGAGGGAGCTCCAGCAGCTGCTTCACTGCCTGCAACAGAGATAGCTACATCAGGTGACAAATCATGGTCATCTTCCAAACCTGCCCTCGCCTGCATGGCTCACACACCATTACTAGTGAGACAGCTTAGGGTTATGGCTCTGTGTTCACCTACAGTCACAGAGAATTAACAAGCACAAGGTGCTGTTGTGCAGATTGATGTGCAGGGAAACACTTAGAGATTGGTATGACAGGGACAGAGAGCTACCATTCAAGTGCTGCTCTCCTCTCAAAGGTGGGAAGAACCTTAGCTGCATTTCCCTATGTCCAGCCAGCACAACTAATCTGAATAATAGTATGTGGTTTCTAAAACAAAAGTAGGGCTTATTAATACATTTTGTAGTTTAGCCTTTAATTTCTCCTTAGAGGAGCACAAATGACAGGCAATCTGTTCCGAGTTGTCAGCAAAATGCCAAGTTAGCCATTAGGAATTAGAAATAACCTTGAAGAGATAAAGTGCAGGAATAAAAACATAATGACAGCAGAAGCTGCAGGTATCATCTGACCTGCAGAAGTGCCCAGTCTTCACTGATCAACCACTCTGGATTATCCTGTCCAGCCTCAGTGGCTGGTTTGACAAGAGTTGGCAAAGGCTTTGCAAACTGTGTCTGTTGTTTCAACAAGATGTTCTTCTTTTGCTCTTTGCCCTCTCGGCGCATTTTCAACATTCCTGGAGTTGCTCGATCAAAGAGTGAACGAGGTGGGATAACTGTCTCCCCATGACGTTGCTTCTTCTTTCTACCTGCTGCCAAGACAAAAAAATAAAGTATTATTGGTAGACAGACACTATAATTCTTTGATTCCTCTGCTCCTACTACTGGAGGAGCAAAATGCTCCTCCACATACAAAATATTCCCCATTGCCTCTAAAAAGCATAGCCAGGAACTAAACAGAGCCTGTTATAAATAAGGCCAGCCCTGTCCTAACTCACAAAGTAGAATGTCTGCTTTCTAAAACTGTCCTTTTAAGAACACCTTTATGTCTAAAGAGAAGACACACCATAAGAACTGCGCCTTCCAATGATTCTACCGCTTCAAGGCCATGGTGAGACAAAAATTTTCATCTCTTCAAACCTACAAACTTGATCTTTACTGGACCAGACATGTAGAAGGTATGAAAAACCCCCCAATTTTTTTAACTTTCAGCAGTAAATCTCAGAAAAGTTTTAGGGAAACGCTCACCAGACGGATCTGTTTTGTGTCGTTTACGCTCCTTCCTGACGTACACTGGAGGCAATTTTGACTCTGGAATAGGGGTGGTATCATACATCAGGCACATAACAGAATCTATGTAGATATCATTGTCATCCTGAGGTGGAGTAGGAGGAGTCCAGAGCTGCACAGGACAAAATTTGTAATTACTGCAATGTTAACTCTCCACTGATCTTTGTGTTTCATAAAGTAAAAAGCCTTTTTAGGCTGCCTGGTGCTCCTTTTACTTACTGGCATAATTTCAGTTTGTCCATCTGGACCTTCATAGACATATTCCTACACAGCAAAAAGAGAACACAATTCAAATGATCCAACTGAAGCCCAAAGGAAAAAGGTATTCTAAGAGTAACTGTTAAGAAATACACTATTAAGAAAAAAAAGACTAATCAGCAATTACTTTGTTGTATGCATCCTCCCGAGTGTAGGTTAGAAGTTCTTCTTCATCCTCCCAAAGCATTTTTTGCTCTCTTTCTTTTAACTCCTTCATGTGCTGAACTTCCCAGGCTTTCTTTGCACTTTTCAGCTCCATCTAGATAAAAGTCAGACTCCTTAGAAACTTATGTAGTAACAGACACTGGATTAGAAGTCAATAATTTGTAATTTTATGGATAAACTCCTTGAACTTGACGTCTTCCAGCACAGGAATCTTATAGCAATTTCTTAACAGATACTTTCATAATCATTTAGAACATATTTCTTGGTCTTTGTATAGGGATTTTAAATCATCAATATAAAGCAATCAAAGAATTTCAGTTAAACAATGAAGACAAGCAGAACACAGGCTCACTGAAATTAATGAAATTTTTTCTCCTGCTGTCAATGGAGTACAACAAATATTTGCTGAGCCAGGCTGAAAGCAATTCCCATTTTATAGAAAAGAAATTAAGAACTGACACCTGCTTAAACCAGAGAATCTCAAAATAATGAGCTCTCTGTAAGACATTATGCTGTTCATAAAGTATAGCAAGAAAAGATCACAGAAGTGCCTACAATATATTCCACATCATTGGAGAAACTTCCATTTCATATTGAAAATCTAATAAATGTCGTTATGTGACAGAACAACAAGCAAAAGAAAGATTTGTTGCTTTACCTCACTCAACTGTGGCTCATTGTCGTCAACTGAACCGTGGAAGAGCTCAAGATAATTCAAAGCATACTTCTCAATTGGAGTCAGCTGAGGGAAGTATCAAGGGGGAAAAGTGTTACTTTCAGGATTAAAAAAAAAAGAGACTTTGAAGTATCAAAGCTCTCCTTAAAACTGAACATCTTAAATCAGTGGGAGATCTCCCATTTAATGGGACAAACACCAAAGTTGCTTCAAGGTCAGTCTGAAAAGAAAGTGAAACATTTGAACTAAGCATTACTTTTTAGCCAGATATTAATGGAATGTCATGGTACCTGATCTACAACAGCAACTAACTCCTGCAGCTGTGAAGGCTCTTCATTGTATTTTGTCTCGCTGAGCTCTGAGATTAAAGGTACAATGCTCGACTCAGATCCTATTTCTTGTATGTGATCATTTGACTCCTCATCCTCTCGTTCAATGCTGTTGAGGGCCTTTCAGAAAGATATATTTTAAAAATAATTAAGACCTCAAAAGTATGGAAAGAAATTCCTTAAGTTTCAACACAAATTTCTGGAGCGAATCTCTGCTGCAGCAAGAGAAACAATCCCAGAAAATATAAAACTCAGCTTTGGGCTTTTGGAAGTTTTGTCACAAATGACAAATGAGTATAAAACTACCAGAAAAGAGACACAATTTACCCAAATAAACAGCTGACTAATCTTGTTGTAATACTAATGTTGCATAGCTAATTTTTAATTTACGTGTTAATCATTACCTCTATGAACGGTCTTGCAACTTTAGGTGAAATATTTTCTGCTGGAGATGGCTCTTGAGAAAGTACAACAAATTCTTCTGCTTTCACTCTAAATCCAGAATCCTCCATAGGAGAATGAACCTCAAACAATTCCTGAATTGTTTGCTTGGTAAATAGAAGGGAAAAAAGAGAAATACATTCAATTTTTGGGAGCATTCTATTTTTTTTCTATACTGGGAGTGCCAGCTAGGATGGCCTATTACTGTCTCAGGTATCCTCAGAGCAAGCAACTGAGAGACTATCTCTCTAAATACCCAAACATCTTATTTCAAATTTTTAAAGCTGTTGAGACCTTCATCCTTACAAGCTCTGCAGAATTTTACAGTGGGGTGAAGAAACCACAATATATTAAGCCATGGGTGATGTCTGTGCATCAATATGCAAGTAACAGAACAAAAGCAGATGGACAGTATTTGAGAGAATGTGGCCCCAACACTGAGAGTTCAAGCAATCATGAAATCCAATATGCTTCCTTATTAATTCTAGCCCACACAGACTTCTACTAAACAGCTATTAAACACTCCAGCACAGATGCTTGAATTTATTAAACACTAAAACACAGATGTTCCAATGCATTCTGAATATTAACTTACCTGTGTTAAAAAGGCCATTGAATAGTCATTTCCCTGAGCAGCTACTTCTCTGATCAAGTCCTTTGTGCCATTTTTCAAAAGTTTCTCTTCTACAGAATTACCACTGACAAGCCTAAAAAAAAGGAAAAAAATGTAGAAATCTGGTAAGTCATTTCCAAACCAGCTTTCAGAAACAAAAAGATAAATTGTCCTCAGAGAATAACACTAAACTCTTAAAATGTGGTAGTATGTGTTAGTTATGGTGCAGGCCCAGAACTACTTTGGAGCTTTCTTTTAATAATTAATGTAATTGAAAAAAAAAAAAAAAACCAAAAAAACCAACAAACCAAAAATCAACAACACAAAGGATAACTTATAAAATTCCATGTAGACAAAACCCATGCAGGGATGATTCATTCTTTACATTTGGTGTTAAACCCCTGCACTTTTTACTTTTTTATATGATACCATGTCATCTTTTTATTGAAGAGAGGTGGGTTTTCATCCCTGTTCCCACTTTACTCCAGATCATATAGGGCAGCACTATCTGAAATAACCTTACATTAAATAACCTTACAAGTTAAAGAGCAGGCATTGACTGTAACCATCACCTGTATATATGGATATCTTTGCATCTCCCAATTCTGTCACACCATTCCTGAGCTTTTGCATCCATGACTGGGTTTAGATCATTGTCATAGAACACAACAGTGTCTGCCTCGACAAGATTGACTCCCGTGGAACGGCTGTGAGAGGAAAGGATGGCACAGAAAATCCGCTTGTCTCTGTTGAAAATCTTCATCAGCTCCTGCAGAAACAGAATAAAAGCAAGGACTAAATAAACAATACACCAAAATAAAATACCAAACCAAATTCACTAAAGCCTAATAAAAAAACAGACAAAACCAAATCAAGTGTTTCAAACTGAGTAAAAAAGGAGGCAAATCTCCTTTCACTGCTGGAGTGTATAAAAGTCTGGGCAGCACATATTGCTGTGCCAGGGGGCAGCTGCTAGGGCACACTTACCTGCCGTTGCTCCTGGTTGGCATATTCATCAATCCTCACAAAGGTGAGGAAATGGAAATTCAGGAATAACTCCAGTATGTCCAACATCAGAATCATCTGTGACAAAATCAGCACACGGCGCCCTTCAGATTTCAACTTCTGAAGCAAGACAGCAAGAGCTTCTAATTTTCCTATAATTCAAACAGAAAAACCCAAAATGGTTTTATACAGAAATTCCATTCCTGTGATGTAGGAAATTACCGAAATATTGTCAGCAAATGTCCTTTACCTGAGTCATACTGCACCAGCCGGAGGTCAGGGAACTGCAGCAAGTGAGGAGTTGTCAGCTGTTGCAACTGATGCAAGTGTGGAGCTGCCTGCTGCCTGAGGCTGTGCTTAAGGAGTTTCAGTCTGTGACTGTATGAAGGGGGAGGATTTGCTACATACAAACACGGGGGAGCAGCAACTGCAGCTGGCAACACGAAGAGAGCCCTGTAAAACGCATCAAAACAGGGTTAAAACTGATTTAAAAAGCTACACACAAAATGAGCAATAATCATAGGCACAGCAATAAAAGTCAGTCTTGGCTAAACTAGCTTCTGCCTGCATCTCTGGGTCTTAACTCTTGTTAGTAGGGTCCAAGATGTACCTATTCAAAAAAATCCAAAGCATAAGAATGTAAGCCTAAGTATGGGCAGCTGAACTTGGTCTTGAAATTAGGAAAGAGGCACTGAAAATATTTATAAAGATTCAAAGGGAACTGAAGTCTATTTTTTCTTTCCTTATTTTTTCTTTCATGCTGCATGTCATTTACTGCTAAATAAACCAGTCTAAACCAAATAAGCTCATCAACAGAAGCAAGGTTTTAAACCTTTTTGAGAAGTGTTTTAGACATAACCAGATGTGTAAAGGCTTGTCAGGCAGAGTCACACATTACCTGTTAACAAGATCCTTAAGGGATTCCTGTTGCTGAACCAAACTCAGGATCATTTCCCGCAAGGGGTTATTTGGGCCTCCGGAGGCACTTGAAGAAAGGCAGCAGTTGACAAAGCCAGCCCACCTCCAGCTGTTGCCTTCACTGGAAGGCAGCTGGGAGGCCTTTCTGTCCCCAGCCAGAGAGCAAACACTCAGCACGTCCCGGCCATACATCGGGGCTCGCGAGCAGCGGCGCTCGTTGCCGGAGAAGATCCTGTCCAGGCGCTCCTTCAGGAGCCGGTTCTTCTCCTCGTATGTCTCCTTTGCCAAGAAAAGGTGAATAAAAACCACATTTGCTGCTCATCACAATAAATGAGGGGTTTTGAGTTTCTTTAGAATGAAACGATCAGGACCAGAGTATAGATCCTAAAGCAGAGCTATTGCTTAGACCAATTACTAAAGGTATACATTTCAGATAAAATCTGAAGGCTACAGCTGAATTCAATTCATGTTAAAGAATTAATTCTACTTTAATTTAGTATCTTCTTGCTTTTTAAAGAACATTTTCATAGCTTTTGATATATTCTTGATGTTTCCCTATGCTTTGTAAGTTGCTTGAGTATCTTTTCTAAAAACTTGTTGAGAAATCGATAAAAATTTGCTCAATTGCCTCTGTGTTCAAAACACAGAGAAAATTTTACGATGTCTATATGGATTACTACATAATTAAAATACACTACAGTTACAAGAACCTGTCTGCTATCACAGCACAAGAAAGCCGTCAGCTGCTTTTATACATCAGGATTTATCTATGGATTACAAATGAAAATGTATCAGATCTCTCAACCTGAAACACAGACAGAAATTAGGATATTTACCTACTCTGTAATCACCAAAGTTCCTAATTAATTCCAGCTTTGCAAATTATAGCTTCCAACTATTACACAGACTTACAATTGATTCTGAAAAGTTGTGTTTCCACAAGAAAATAAAAATTGATTACCTGTGACTGTCCATGCAAAGGTGCTGGTTTTAACACTGCTCCCATGTCACCAGATGGCAAGTTAGCAACTGCAGCTCTACCTGGAATACAAACTGAGGATAAACCTTGTGTTTATATATTTATTCTTCTGAAGATTGGTCTCATTTCTTATTTTCAATAAGCAGACATTTCATAGCTGTAGCACATCATTGCTGCAGACAAATTTTTAGTCTAATTGTCCATTGGGTATTGCAAATTTGTATTTTGTTATACATCAGATCCCTGACATATATTTACACTAACTGCTCTCACAAAAATCCAAGATAGATCAATTGAATTTTACTTTGCTTTGTACAAAGCAAAGTGTGGTGCTGCATTTGTACTTTATTCAAAATGTCATGTACAGTGCAATACACATTAACATTTAGAAAATGTTAATATGAACAGAACAGAAAATAGAAAATGTTCTAATTCAGAAAAAGATTGTTTTAATTTATCTTAAGCAAATCATCTAAGATTTGGCAGAAAACATATCAACTCACAGTATCTACGAATTGGTGAAACCATGTGACGCAATCTCAGTAGCATTCTTGTGAATTCAATTGCTAGCAGATGTTTATTCCGACAGTTAACTACACTATAAGAACATCACACCATTTTGAAGGAATGGTTTATATCCCAAGAAAATTACAGCAGATGGCCATTTTCAGGGAATGAGCTCCTAGTGTTGTATTTATCTTCATTTAATAATCTGCTGTTTTGTTGTAAATGCATTAATTTTTCTATTATTTTTTATCAGCATCTTGGTTGTGTTTTTAAACAAGTAACTGATCACATTTACAGCAAGGCACCAAATACCTAAGCAACATTTACAGAGAGGAATGGAAAACTGTAGCTTGACCAGCTGGAGAAATGAAAGAAATTAGATAAAAGCAAAATCAATGTGAAAAAACTGAGAGAATTGCTGGGCATTCTCTACCAGTATAAAAAATAGTCACCCCTGATTTTTCCTTATTAACGAAGTATTTCAAATTTATTTCTTCCCACAAAAAATCTGAGCAAAGGCAAAACTGGCCAGAAAAAAAAAAATTAATAAAGTTACATGCTTTCCCAAGTTTGTACTAAAAGTTTTCTAAAAACTCCAGTAAACATCAAGTACAAACCGGAAGGATTTGCCTCATAGTTTATCTGATTCTGAACTCAACTTACAGAATTATGATATGCAGCAAGTTGGAGTTACATACGAATGCCAATTTTTTTTTTTTATATTTAGAGTCATTTCTTCAGGCTTGAAAACCCACCTTGCTGAGTGACTGCAGTGGAAGCTGGGACACCTGCCTGGTGCTGGTTTCCCAAAGCATTCAGGGCGTTCTGGACAGTTCCTGCCTGGGAAACTGTCTGCATGACCACGGGGCCCTGAGGCCTCAGGTACTGCTGCCCAGGGGCTGACACGATCTGAAGGACACTTCCTGCAGTGGAGGATTTTAAAACATATTAGGGTGGAGAGAGTGGGAAAGAATTAATTTTCTCTAGCAAAATCTATTACTGTTACAAGCTGATCATTACTGTTTCGAACTATGTTAAAATTTTACCAGACAAGTTCATTACACCAATCTGCCACAAAGGGGAGAAACACAAAAGTCTTCACAGCTGAGGAGGACTTTCATGTCATATGAGTATCATTCTAATCTAGGTATTTATATAGAATTTGGATGAAATTAAATCAACCAAAAAATCCTCACTTAACATTCTGTTTTTCTGGCCACAGAGAATCAAGATATGCAGGTTGTCTTAAATTTGGCAATACACACCACCAGCTAGGGAGATTTCAGAACAAAATACATTGTAGGTAGAGCATTCAGCTCACGGCAATAGTTGGGTCAAAATTCAGAAGCACATCAATCTCGAAGTAATATTTACACAATTTCAGAACAAAGCAAGAATGTCCTCACTTTTGTCTGTTTCTGCTCAGCAGGGAGTTTATATCAAATAATGCCTCACCCTACTTTAGTTGCACTGCATGGGTGTGAAAACAAATCAAATAATAACATTTTTGAAAAACAATACAGAAGAAGAAAGTAACCATGTCTTTCATTTGATAGGCATTTATTTTTCAAACCAGAGCTACCTTGGCATCCCTGTCTCCTACAGAAAACAGGAAGAGCAGGACAATATAAGCACTGGGGATGGAAAAAAATCTCCACAACATACAGCAAAACAAGGAACATGGTGCCCACATCAAAATATGAGCATTCTAAATAATGGAAAACTGCCTGTGTTGAAATTAGTACCTTGTAACTGCAGGGGCTGCCCTGCAGTGAGCTGGCGAAGTTGACTGTGAGATAAAGTGAACTTGTTCCCTTGGAACTGCAGGGTCACTGGGGTCTCTGGCTGAGCAATCCTGCCTTGTGCTCCTGCTATAGAAGCCAGCTGGGCTATTTTTACTACCTCACCACCTGTTAAGGAGGGAAACAGGCATTAAAAAAAACAGAGTGGGAGGCGAGATGTTCAACAGTCACAATTCTACATTTTGGTTAGTAAACTGGTGCTGAAGCGCCTTCCATGCATAATTATACTTAGTGCATCAAAAGTGTCATATAAAAGTTAAGCAGGTATTGCTTTCTATATTTATTGGACAAACTGGAAAGAAGCTGATTGTTTAAAGGGTAAGAACATGAACATTTTAGAAATTACCACTTCCATTAGCAAAAAAGTTAAGAGCTACCTGAAAACTCATGTGACACTTTGTAACAGAACAAGTATAGACATTAAAGTGATTTTCACTGCCTTTTCAAGAGCACGAAGGAAGGTTTAAGGAAGAAATTAAAACATTCATATGTGTGGCACAGTAAATACACATTAGAAATTTGCTGATGAAACATGATTTATATTAAGCGATCTGCATTTAGACAAACCAAAAAGCTTTGAAGTGGCAAAGACCAAGCTTTTTGTGATTTAAATGCAGAAAGGTTAGAGGCATTTCAGCATTAAGTTTTACGATACTGAGAAAATATTGGTGTGAAAATCCAGCTTTTGTAAAGGCAGTGCATTACCCCAGAGATAAAATTAATACATCAGTGCTCAGTACTCTCTACACATGCTAATAGGCAGTGCACATACAACCTTAAAGCAAAGCCTCATTGCTTTTCTCTGCCTAACAGTGGCGACGCTCCTCTCCGCCAGAGAGGCCTTTAGCAGATGGATTAGTGTTTAACATGAAAGGAATAATTAGGAGAGAGCTAAAACATTTGGTCTGAAGGAAGTCTTGCCAGCAGAAGAAACATGCAGAAATAGGAGATTAAGTTGACACCACTAATGTATGTCCACAGCAATTCTATTGTTTCTTATCCAATTTTCGATTTTCCTTGGTCATAAGCAACGTACTGAGCAAGGCTAATCAGAAGAGTGAAAAAAAAACAACGATTCTGTACACATTTTTAGGGTGCCTAGTAACTTAACCTCATTGTAGTACAAAGGTGGGAGAAACCTTGAAAGGGGAGGCCACTTACTAGGCAACCGTGCCTGGGCCTGAGAGGTCAGTACGAGCCTCTGAGGCAGCACACTCTGTTGGATGGTGTGCGGGGGGGGCTGTGGCTGTGGCTGTGGCTGGGGCTGGCCCGGCTGCGGGGCCGGCGCAGAGGTCTGGCCCCGCGGTTTCACAGGGTTGGCTGCGCTAGTTGCTGTGGTGAAGGTCGCTGCGGGCTGGTGTCTTGGAGCACTGGTGGTAGCCTGAGTTGTCTGAAACTGTGCTGCTGCAGCTGCAATCAATAAGGGTTGTTTGTGCAAGCTGTTAGAGGTTTTAACTCGGCTCTTTTAAACAACCTGCATTAAAAAGAAACCTTCCGACAGGATAATCAAACGGCTACAAGAACGGCTTGTCCTTACAGACTGGGATTTCTAGCCACACCTCTTACTCCATCCTATTCTTACAACATTAGCTACTCGGAAAGCATTGTTTAAAGGCTAAATAAATACACAGAAGCACTGTACATTCCCATCTTTGACAGAATATTACACATCTTCAGGGTTTAAATACCAACTGTGGCATATTTACTCCATAAGCTAACAGGTTACACAAAGCTTAGTTTTGCATTATACTGGCAGATCATACTGGAGAAACTAGTGGGGAAATTTACTGGTAATTAGTCTGTTGGTATTTTTAAGCCATTAGTATTCTAGACCATTAAGCTAGAGGGAGAAGGAATTCTATGAAACAGACTAACTTGTATCTGTCTAAGCAGAGGTGCAGGTGACCAAGGTGGCACTGGCTCCCTTACCTTGGTTTGAAGACACTGTAGCTATGGGGGATCTGCCTCTCACTTGTCCCTGCTGAGTCACTGTTGCCGTGGTCACCGTGCGTTGGACTTGAGTGCTTGGGAAAACCACAGTCCTGCCCTCGGGCTTCTGACCGTACTGAACAGGCTGGAACAACCTGCCAAGAAGAGGGAAAGTCAAAGGCCATAGGAAGATCACAGTTTGGCCTTGGAAAAACAATCTCTGTCACCCGGGGAATATAGAAACTGATCAGATGCTAATCTCCTTCCTGCAGACGGCTGAAGCTGGCTGGACTCATCACTTCACAAACTTCCTGAATAAACACTGCAGAAAGTGATTTTGCTAAATCCAGGAAAGAAAACTTTCACTGCCATATTTCCATTTTAATGCAGGATGCTTCAGGATTGCAGCAAATACCTTGAAGTTGCCACGCCTATATCTGGAAAAAGATATATTTGAAGATACAGCAAAACAAGGGCTCCCATATAATCTCCAGAGAGACATCAACATGCTGCAGGTCATCAGGCAGCTCTCTTGCATTATAAAAACAGTTCCACGTTACTTTGAGAACACTACTTCACTAGGAGAGAAATACTTTAAAAAAAATCTACTGCTACAAAACATTGTTTCTTATGTAACAGTGAGAGCACAGCTGACACTGCAGGCCAAACTGAGTCTTGAATTATCTTCATAGTAATTTTGCAAAACAACACTCATAAGGCCATAAACAAGGTCTGAGAACAAAGCTCAGCTCCTGGTGAAGTAAGGACTATGGGAAATCCATCAACAAACTTCAAATGGAATTGCATGCCTCAAAAAACAAAATCCTTATTTTCAGAGGTAAACAAGAAGGCTAAAGAACAATAAAATGCAAATGGAAGCCTGAGGTTCAGTGTGAATCACACTAGCAGAGATGCAGAGAGAACTCAGTAAAGATTGCAACAGGACCACCTTTTCCTGCTGTAGTTCTAGCTTAGAAGCAGTGCAGGTGCACATACCTGCTTGGTTTGAGCTTCACTGGGTTGGGCCTCGCCGGTGGTGGAGGAGAGCTGTAGATTTCTTCAATCAACTTTCTAGTAACCTTTTGTTTTGGCAACATTTGTGCTTCATAATGAGTCATTTTGTTTTCCATTCCAATGAGATCAAAAAGAGACAGGTCTGATTCCTGAGGACATTGGAAAATTAAGTTTGCTTTACATGATGACCCAAAACAGCTAAGTCCTCTTTATGTTCAATGCTGAATTAAATTTCTATACACTTACTTTTTAACTTTAAATAAATCACGTAAGTTTAAGAAACAAACTATTAATTATTAGCCAAAATTGTCTAGAAACCTTGGAAATAAATCCTAAACTGACAGTCCCATTTTAAGCATTAGAAGAAAAAGAACTGAAATCATTAGCCTGTTATGGAAATCAAAGCAAGGCACATTTAACAATTCTTCATATATCATAATTTCCAAAGAATTAAATAGAGCTCTTTGAAGGTTAGCTATCAAGATGAAATGCGAAACTACAATTAGGGAGTAGAAAAATATGAAGGATGGAAATAAAAACTTCAGCAGCTCCATTACTCTTTTTTTTTATCATCTCAAGCAGTGGCATCACTTGTTTAACAATAACAGAAATAGTGGTACTTCAAATGGATTGACAGAAGGGTACTAGTCACTGAAACAGAATGTTTACTCTCATGTGAAAAAGAGTAAGTCTTGTTTCTTTCAGCTACTGAAAGCAAAAAGGAAATTACAGAATGTGGTAAATAAGCACAGCACTACCTAGAGTGACTTCAGTGTTGGAAAATTCCTAAAAACATGAGCATGATGAAAGCATAGCTAATTTCTCTTTGACCAAGTAGGTCAGGAAAAATTACTGTTTACAAACCACATGAAAAGTCCAAACCACTATGACAAAAAAAGAGATGCAGCAAGAACACACTTGGTAGGCGCAGATGTGGAATAGTGAATTCCTTCTATTTATAAACTTCAGGTAGACTTATCACATATAAGAAAACAGTAATAAGTACTGAAATTCTGCCAGGGCACTAAGAGAGAAAAAAAAAACCTTAACCTTTCTACTGACCTTCCAAATATCCCTTTCCAGGGCTCGCAGTACCAGAGAGGCTGTTCTGTATTCCAGTGTTTCTGATACATAGGAGGCGCTTGAGAGACGGGGGTTTATCAGATCAGGGTGGTTACAAATCCGCTGCAGCTGCATCAGGACATGCAGGACACTGATGAAGTGTCCACTTTTGAGGGCTTCCTGGGTTCTACCAAATAAATTATACAAAAATACATTGATTAATGTGAAGCTTTTATGGGTATGTCTCTAAATCAGCAATGAGAGAACTGCAATGCTTAGAACTAGTTTAGATTTCACCGAGATCTTCCACAGTATTTTAAGCGGCACTATACTAAAAGTAAATTTGGAAAAATGAAACTTAAAGACCCAGACCTGCCTTACAATCAAATACAACCTATCCAGTTCCCTGTCCTCTCCCTGCTTTGTTTCTGTTTCACCCCTGCACCTGTCAATTAACACCTGGGTGGATGCAAGAAAAAGACTTTAAAAAGACGAAAAATCAGTTTTTAGGGATATGTTGAAACAAAATAGCAGCAAACCTGACCAACACAACTTGATTCTTAAGTTCCAGAAGTAAATGCATGTTCTTCATAAGGCCATAGCATCACCTGCCTGTAATTCTACTTTATAATGCAATCATATTCTATTCACATAATATGAATATAATATTCATAATATTATATCATAATTATTATAATTATATTATAATATCATAATAATATAATAATAATATTCACATAATATAATGGAAAATTTCAGAGAAACACTAAAACGCTTCCCACCATGACAATTATTTATTTACTTGCTTAAGCAGTAAAAGTGACAGCATTTTATATTCACTGTTTTAAGTCCTTACCCTGGTTGTAATATGACATCCTCATACATGGCTTTTTGTCGACTAGACAGACGGCACTTGAGCACATGTTCATATTTCTTTGTGAGCTGCTTTTCAACATCTCGCTTTGATCTCCGCAAAATAAACGGCTGAATCATCTGGAATGTTTCAGAATTGAGAGGATAAAAATTCTCTCTTCAAAGATTTTACAACAGGAAGCTAAACCTATTCACACCTAACAGATTTGATGCGATGAACTGCATATGCTATATATAATCATACTGCTATGCACACAGTTGTATGGACATTAATTTGCTCTTTAATTTCTGCATGTCATGCTTCAAAATCTGAGCCCTCTATTATTTTTAAAGAAATCTCCACACACTTCTGGTAGCAGAACCCCCTGCTTTCAAAAGGATTTTCTGTCTGAACTGAACAAAGTGTTATGAAAGGACACAGATTCTGATCTGAACCATGTATTTTTATTCCCCCTCTCCTCAATGGCATTACTACTGTAGTAGGACAGGTAAGAAAAAATGACAACATACTCTGTGCAACCTGATGACCAGTTTATGGCAGTAATCCTGGTTTTCCTCATTAGGTGCTTTTACTGGAAAATCCAGGTAAGGTCTGGAAATTCCCGGAATCAAAAAATGCACCATGGTCCACAGCTCCATCAATGTATTATGCAAAGGAGTGTCTATCAGAAGCAAACGATGCTGGCTGTGGATGAAATTAAGATTTTTAATTGACTGATTACTATAACTTAATGTTTGTCAGATACACAGAAGAATTAAGTAGATATAATAAAATTAAACATAGGATAAATTATCTTTTCAGTCTTGACTACACCACCAAAGCTTCCTCACTGCAGTGTCAGAACATACGAGGGGTTCTGTTTGGGAGCAGAGAGTATCAGCAAAGAATTATAATGTTATGATAGTGGAAACAAAAAGATCTCAAGCATTTCTTTGATTTATAATTGTTTCAAATAAAGGCACTTGCCCAAATTCCAAATATGGAAATATGTGCACATTGCACAGGAATTTGGGCAAACCAACTCAAGAGGGATTTTTTTAATCAGTTTTCTGTTAAGAAGAGAACTGTGTGACATGAAAAGAGAAAAACCTACTGCCAGCAGGAAATCACTTCTCTGCTCCATACCTGCGGAGACTGAAAAGTGCCTCCCAGTGTTTCTCAGTCATATTCTTTATTTGTTGCATCTCATCTACTATTAAGTATTTCCACCGCATTTTCATAAATGCTGTGTGGCCTTTGAACAGCTGCTTGTAGGAAGTGATACACACATTGAAGCTGTTGGGTTCTGTCCATTCCTGCAGAAAAGGAAAGAAAGGATGAGAGAGAAAAGTTAAGGAAGAACTCTCAAATACCTTACAACCAGCTACTTCTTCATTAAAAAAAGACACTATGACCCAACACATTATAAAAGAAAGTATTGCTCTTTGAATTATAGTCAGTTCAGAAAGCAGGTGAAGTATTGCGTGTATTGCTTAATGCCCAGGGGTTCCAAAAATGCCTTTGCAAATATAGAATCATTAGGTGTGAATCTCTTTGTAAACTAACTTGTAGTATGCTAAAACTCCTCATATCACATCACCATGGAAGGAAAATATAGATAAAAGCAGGCTAAAGATCTTAGGCAGCAATGGAAGAGTTGCAAAATGCAGCACCTGTCTTTTTGCCCTAAGTTCTCTTTGGCTCCCAAAGTAGAGAAGTATTTTCAACCCCGGGCACCAGCGTTTTAATTCCAGCTCCCACTTCAATATATTACAGCTCCGGACAACAACAAGGTGAGGACCCCAGTTCCCTACAGAAGAGGAAACACAGCAGTTAACACTGGAAAGAGACAACTTACAATGTATGACCCTTATACTCTCCCTTGATTTTTAAATCACTTTAGTGCAATGCACTAAATTCATAATTTAAAATAAGATCCAATAACTGCAAACACTGGTATTTTAATGACTAATCTACTCCTGATCATTAGACAACTTGTAAGGCTTTTCTATATTTGTAAGAATTTAGAAGAATCCCTAGAGGCTAAGAGTTTGATCAGACACTATATTTGACTAGACGGAACCTGATGTCACACAATATCAAAAAGTTTTCCTGACATAATCTTACTCCTGTCATTAACTAAAGCTTCATATGTTTCAGTAGGAAAAAAAAAAGTGACCCTAGGCTACAATTCACAAAGATAATACTGGTCCATTACCTAAAACTGTTAGCCAAATGAACTTACCTTCATTACAAGCCAAATGGGCAAAAAAGGCAATAATTTGCACTGTTTTTCCAAGCCCAGCCTCATCTGCTAGGATGCCATTGAGATTCTTCCTGTACAGCTTTGCTAGCCAATCCAGCCCAATCTTCTGATATTCTCTGAGAGAACCATACAACAGTGCTGGAGTGTTGTATTTTACCTGTAATGGGAATGATTTGATATTTTTTCCTGAGTTAAATTCACAGAGGTAACTTGAAAAAAAAAGCAATTTCTTGTGAAGAGCTACAAAACAATGAAAAAAAAGCATTCTTTATGTGAACAGAAGAACACACAGTAGCAGAAAATAGGGATTCTTACTGCTGTTGTTATCCTGGAGCTGCCTTTAGGTAACAACATCTCTGCTGCAGCAGCAACTTCTGCTATGTCTCGCATATGCTTCTTGGGAGGACTGGATCTGTCCATGCCCTTGTACTGGTCAATGCTGAGAAGGGAGTCTATGAGGACAACTTCTTTCTGGGGACTTTCCCTATCAGACATGTGGTCTTCCATTTCTAGGAGAGAGAAAAATTACAGTGGCATCTAAAATAAACTTCAGTAGCAGTTACACAAAGGAACTGAGATAACCAGAATTCAGACACAGGTCTAAAAGGAGGCAGCTAACTTTGAAAAACAATTCTGTGATTTTCAAGCTAGTTCAGGTAAAATGCAAACAGGATTAGCTCAGGTTCATGTACACGTTCTGGACATTTACACAGCTAGACAAACATGACCATTAGCTTTTCACAACTTCTAGGGAGGTCCTCTCATACTACTGAAAACCTATCTTCAAGTATGTAGACCTGTCATCATGTTAGCACAGAACAGAGGTGTTACTATAGCTACCTATGAAGTGTGCTGTTTAATTCAGTGTAGAGAGGCTCTTCTATGGCTCAGTATTGTTCTTGAAAATCTCACACATCTTCACTTTGAGACAGGCAAACACTGCCCTCTTTTCACAGACTGAGAAATTTTCAATGTGATTCACTTAATATGTGTTTTCTCCTAGAACAAAATGTCTTTTCACAGAGTCCTGAAGAGCCAAGCAACTTATTTCACCTTGTAAACCAGCACAACTTCTAAACAAAGAGTAATTTACCTTCCTCACTGCTCTCCTCTTCACTGTCGGGCTTTGGCTGGGGCCAGTGAAAATTTTCTGCAAAGGCACCTTCATACATCTTTACCAAATCTTCCAGAGGCAATTCAGCTGAAGATCATTAAAGGATGTAAGTTTAAAAATACCAAAATTTGGAATAATAGATATCAATAATTTTAATCTCATTACATTCTTCACAATTGCATAAAGCCAGTTCTCTAATCAGAAGTTAACTTAAGAGGTAATTATTAGGCAAACGATGGCAGTATTTATTCAATAACCGTGATTACAGAGAATATCTGGCATTACACCAAGCAGTTTGCTCTCACACTTTGCTTTTTACTCTATTACAAACATCATACAAACCTCAGTAAACTCCCAGTTGGGGAGGTAGAGGCATCAAATCCAGCTGAGTGGTTGGAAGGCAATTAATGACTTTAAAAGTTTCAAAACTGAGTTGTACCTCAGCCCCTCTAACCAGAAGCTCCATGATCTCATCTGAGCTGGTAAAGTAGGAATGTAGGTGCTGGCAGTGGCCAATCAATCAGGAAACATTCTCATTAGGAACTTAGCTGACTGGCCAAGGGTTATAATCCCTCCAACTGGCCAGTTCACTGCAGCCACAAAGCTGCCAAACAGACCAAACAAACAGATTTGGAAACCACATGTTAATTGCCAGGCGGGCTCAGCCTAATGGGCAGCCTGCCTCTAAAAATCTGCTTTTAGCAGGGTAAGTGACACATCTCTGTGGGGTACTTTACACACATCAAGCTCAGCATAGCAATTACATTGCTAATGAGAGGGAGCTGCTAGCCAGAGCACTGTCCCTAAAAGCCCCTTGTCTTCAAATATTTATACCTCCCCTTCAAGGTCAGCACTTAAGGGCCCTTTTGGACCTGCCAAGTCAGTCACAAAATCCTTCTGACACACTCAAGACAGTTGATGATAAAATGTTCATGTTCAATCTGATACAACTCTGGTTTTAAGTGTTTATCATGCACTCCTAGAACCTGGGTTGAGAGTCTTGGTGTAAGGTTTTAATGCAGTGCTTCACTAGAGAACTGCTTTTTCTCAAATCACCTTGAGTGATAACTAGGACTGCTTTAAAAAGTACAGATGTCCATCATCACGCCAACAACTGCTGCAGCTTTCCAAACAGAAAAAAATAAATACAGGCTACATAGGACTCAACATCTGAATGCACTCAATTTCCCACCTCTAATCCTCTTTACAAACACAACTGCTGTGTGTTTCCAGCTGTTGTTTCAGAGCCCAGCAGAGAGAAGAATCAAGCCACGTGCCTACCTTCCTTGGCTAAATTAGACAATTCAGTTTGATGGTTTATGTTTCCTTCTTTAGCTTCTTGTTCTTCAATTGTTTCTTCTTCATCTTCAACTACAAGAAAAACAAATGCAAATCTTGGCATTCAAGTAATTCAGGAGGCTTGTAATTAAATACCCCTCAAGTGAACGAGCATAGAACATTCTAAGTGTGCAGGATTTAAAAAGAATGGAACATGTATGGAAAACGAGAAAATCTGAAATCTAATATAGAACTTAGAAGATAAGTGAAAAGGAAAGAAGCACTTCTGTCTCAGGATAGAAGGCAGTCAAAGTGTTGATTGACAATGTTCACCACAGACAGGTTGTTCAGTAGCTTTAAACAGGGGAGCTCCTTTGTCAGAAACACGACAGAGTGGTCACCACAAGAAAGGACCCAAAGCAAATGGGTATTTCAGTCTGAAATCCTCAAAAGAACTTCAAGACTGTTAGTAAGGCGTGATAAATGAAGGGATGAGGACAGAAATAACTAAAATCCACCAATAATGATGGTGGTATAATTTCAATGAAAATGTTATTTTCAAATTTTCATTGAAGCTCTTTTAGGGATAATTTACTATTTAATAGACTATCTAATCTCTCTAAGAAATAGATGAAGGTTGGTATTTGGTTTGTGAAAAGCACTGCACCATACTGTAACAGACTGAAAACCTGTGGGTTTAATACACAACTTATGCACTATGCTATGGATGGGAAATTTTGAGAGGAGACTTACCTTCCTCATCAGTCAAAGACGTGCTTGCCTTTCTTTTCCTTCCAGATGATGAACCCCCCTAGCATTAAATAATTATAATATTTAAAATCACAGAAAACAAAGATAACAGGGGACTTTGTTTTTTAAAGACAACAAACCATGCCTTGCAGGGACAACAGCATTTGCTGATAGACATTTAACACCTATTAGCTCTTTCCTGTCTGCAAAAACAGAAACTCTGCTTCTGAATTGAAGGGAGTGTGCAGTCAGCCACTTCAGTGCTCATGGATCTAACCATTCTGGTCCAGCTGTGGTATAAAACTTTTACCCAGGTTGGATCAAGGACTAAATCTTTTCACTAATCAATAAAAAAGGGATATGGCACAGGCCTACAGCTGTCTCAGCTGTCCAGTACACTCTGCAGAATTGTTTAACCTGTGCCAATTAACTCTCACAGCCAGTGCTGGGACACAGTTTGGCTGATAACACATGCTAAGGCTTGTTCCTAGCAGGAAACTCAGATGCAGCCATTCTGCTTAGTGGAGGGAGAGTATTTCAGCACATGGGCATCAGCTGTGGCACAACAGATGGCTCAGGGCCTCAGAACCATCCCTTGTCCATTTTTTTCCAATTGCACAGATATAGCCAAGGAGTCCTAGCACACATTTCACCCAAGGCAAAAGATATCCCAGTTTATTCAGTTTGATCCATTCTGTAATAAACACCCACATCTCTCACCAGATAAATCTCTGCTGAGCACCTGAAAACATGTTTCATGCCCCACAAAATCTACCCCTGGCTACTGTAGATGAAACTCCTGTCCAAGTCTGGCAATTAATTTTTGCAGGTTTTTTTGGTCTTTAATCTCAGAATGAATGATTCACAGCCACTAAAGCCATGTATCAACCACAGTCCACCTTCCTTCCTAACCAGGAAAAGAAAATTATACTTGTGCTTGTCACTGAATGTTCAGTTATCAGTAACTACAGTGAAATCTGCTTATCATCACCATGCATTTTTAAAAAATTTACCTTTACCAAAGCTTTTTCACTATGTTGTCACATTTAAATTAATTTGATGGGCTTTTTTTAAAAAAACAGGAAGACTCACCATTTCACTTTCTTTTTCCAAATAAAGGTCTTCTTTTGTATCCCTACCTGGAAAATTATTATACTTGATGTATGTATTCATCACTTAGGAATTTCACATTTCTTACATGAACTTTTAAATGTATTTAACACAAAACACAAGAATTATTAACAAAATCTAGCACAAAAACATAAAAAACCCATAACTCACCACTCAGATCTATTTAAAACCTACTATTACCCATTCACAATTCTATCACCAACACGATTAACCTGCACTGAGTGAAATTATATAAGGCAGTAACATCAGAATTCAGACTGTATTTCTTATGAAATTGAACACAATTACCTTTCCTTGAAAATCTCTTTAAATTCAAAGCTTTTTTCCTCTTCTCTTGAAATTCAATTTGCAGTTTAATTTCAACAACCTGAAATGTAAAGCAAGCCTAATAAAGCACTTATATTTTACAAATAAACTACTGAAAATGAAAAAAACCAGCACAGATTGCATAAGTCTTAGTAAGGGGGAACTTTACCTGTTCAATGTTAGACCAGAAATACTCTATTTCTCTAGCAATGGAAGCTGCAATCCTCCTTAGTTTGTTCTGTTCTTCCCTTTTAGCTCGCTCTTCATTAAGTTTCTTTTCTTCATGATATCGAGCCACAGTTCTTACCATCTAAAATACCATGAAATACTGGATTAGATTACCTCAAAATACATATCATTGCATTTCTTAAGATTATAGTGGTTAGCAGCAGCCAGATGTTGACCATAGCTTTACACACATAGCACTTACCTCCAATATTTCTAATTCTTACCATGCCAGTAAAGCAACAGACATGAAACTCAAAGAAAAAAAAAAAAAAAAAAGAAAATACAACAACTATAACTAAGCAATCAAGTAGGAAACTCTTAATTCATTCTCTGGATACAAAAATTACAAAAAATTCTACTGAAATTAGCAGCAAACACACAAAAGAAAACTTTTTTTTTTCAGACAGCACATATGAAGTCACAGAAATCACACCACAAAATGTCAGAGACCAAAGCTAAAATGAGTTCAAGAAGAGTGTACATACATGAGTGAAAGATCAGTCAATGGCTCTTAAGACTGACTTGACTGCAACCTTTAGCTCAGGAGGTCCCTAAAACATTGACTTCCAGAAGTTTGAAGCATAGTGCCAGGGGAAGGATCATTTCACATTTGCCCTTCCTGTTTCTCCTATTCTTAAAAACCTACCATTGGCCACAAATGGAAATCTAGATTTAAATTATATTCAAAATGCAGATGTTTATTGCACAAAACAATACACTTAGTTTAATACTTTGCTTCTGAGTTTCCATCATTTCAGATTACACAGTAGAAAACAACATGGCAGTTTAAACCAATGACCTTCAGTTGCTCTCTTCATTACCCTAAATTGGTCATAAATGTATCAAAAAACACTGCTGGTATCCATAGAAAACCCTTGCTCATTGTAAATAAACAGATTTTATAAATTTCATATCACACCATATCAATTTTCATTCCACTACTATATTCCCACTGTTCTGCTATCTTCCCCTAGGGAAACAGTTTCTCCACCATATTTCGCTGTTTTTACTCTTATTTTTCTCTGAGATTAAGAAAAAATAACTAGACAGACAACCACACCCAAGGGAAGTTATTTATAAAATTCTATATTTACTCATCATTGAGAGGAAATAACTCATTCATGAGACAGGCATGATAACTCGTTTTTTTAAATATAACCCTGTCAACATACTGAGTGTGTCCCTAAATAAGTTATTTGATTTCCAGAGGAATAAAATCCACAAACTGTTATTTGCATCCACAATCTGTACAATTATCCAGTCTCTCTCAGACGCCATAGCCAAAACTGACAACATGGCTTCTCATTTGAGTTAAAAGTTAGTGCCTCATCTTGCCATCACTTCTATCTGTAGCAAAAGATACTTCAATAGTTTGCTACCAAACCAAGTGATATCAACATTGATTGTTCTGAGCTAAAAAATGTTTTTCAAGTACCTTCTTAGCAGTTGCCATCTTCCACTTTCTCTCTTGGGCAAAATCAGTTGCCATCCACTGCATTTCTTCCAGCAAATAATCCCAGTGGGATTTTGGTCTTGGAGCCTCTTGGAGTTTAGGCAGTCGCCTGGGAGACCATAAACCTTCCTTTCTTAGTTCTGCTATTCGCTGATGGATTTGATTTTCCTTCAAAAGAAATACAGAGAATTCCAATGAAGCTGGAGAATGCAACTGAAGTTGCAGAATCACAGAAAACCAGTAATTGTTTTCACTTCATCAAATTAATTAACAGGAAAAGAAAAGGTGTAAAAGCATGACACAAAAAATATCTTACCAGCTTGACTTGCTCAGCCAACTTATCTTGAGAGTTTTCCTGTGGCAGCACTGCTGCATTCTGAGCTGGACTTTGTGTTTTAGGTGCTGCTGCTGCTACTGCTAAGCCAGGAGGCTTGGATGCAATAGGAGACAGGGACTTGGTGGTTGCTGGAGAGGTCCTGTTTGTTTGCACTGGGTATGGAGAAGGCGGTGCAGTGCCTGGGATCGCTGCTGGAGCGATGGATGAGGTAGGTGGCAGTGGATTCGCTGCAAGACGCTGAGAACTCTGAGCAGGATCTGCAGATGGTCGTGTCAGAGTCACGGTCTGCCCAAGAAACACACTGGTTACTGATGAGTTTAGGATTCAATGCTTAGTCTACACTACAGCAGAAGATAATGGAGGCTTTAATTTAACAACAAATGTACATCTGCATTTTTACAAGGAGTGGATTTAAGTATCCAGTGGAATTAAAACATGAAGATAGATTTCTTAGATTTAACCAGGCATGGAAACAAACCCATTTCCACCCCACTAAGGCTGCCATACCTGTTGCTGTATGGTAGCTTGTGGCTGTGACACTTGGCTGGGCGTCTGTCCTTGCACGTGGATTGCTGGTGGCACCTGCTGCTGCAGCGGCGCTGGAAGCGGAGCGGCCGTCAGGGGCACACTCTGAGGCTGGATCTTCACCTGGATCTGCGGCTGCGTCGGAGACTCCACGAGCTGCTGCTGCTGCTGCTGCTGCGGGAGCTGCAGGGTGGCTGGCAGTGACGCCATGGGGACATTGGTGGGCTGCAGCCGTGCTGGCAGCTGTGGTGGTGGTGTGTGCAGGCTTGCTGCATTCTGCACCGGAGGGCCCTTGGAGGGGTCGTACTGCTGCTGGCTCTGCTTCTGCCCCGTCAGCTGCACCGTCTGGGGGGTGGGAGGCATTCCACCTGCAGGGAGAAGAGGAGACACAGTGCAGATGAGATTAAAATGTCCAGTGATCTCTGTTGGGTTAAGGAGGAAATCGACTGCAAATAGAGTGGTTTTGTTACTTACTTTGCCACAAGACACCATCACTTGAAAATACCACATCACAATCACAAAATAAATCACCATTACAATAAACAACAAAGTACTTCATGCACAGGACTGTAACTAAAATTTGGAGCACAGCAACTATAAAAGAGCATGTCATTATAGGTCTTCTAAATTCTGTATACTCAAAAAAAGAAAAAAAAAAAGGACTGGTGAGCTAATGAAATTTAACCTACAAAAAAAGCATCAAGTCTAAATACTACTTGGTTCTTAACACATTCACTCTAACACATATTCTAAAGCTTGGCATGACTAATGAATAAAAATTTGTCATGGTGTTCCAATTAGGTGGTTTCTTTTTCATAAATCATTGGCTCAGTTCCAGAATTCTCAGATTGGCCATTTTGCATCAGCACCTGTGACGTATTTCCATGCCCACATGCACCTTTGGAGCCCGTCACTCAGCTCCTTAAACAAACCAGGCATTGCATACCAAGTATTAATTTACATGGAGAAGTGTGTGGTGGGACTAGGATCTTGGCAGGCCGGAAGCTCAAGTTTCTAGTCCCATCACCAACATCTCCTTGTTAAATTAATGTGCAGCTGGCATGTGGTGACACAGTACCTTGTGCCGTTGGCATTAGCTGTTGAAGAGGAACTCCTGAAGCCACACCCGGGTGCTGAAAAACCATCCCATGACGGCCCACTTCAATTCGTGGTCTCTTAGACGAATCTGTGATATTCAAATTCCATTTATGGCATGGTATAATGGAATGGGTTCAATTTTACAAAGCAATCTACTACACATGATTCCAACATCAGCTCCGAAAGCTACGACTACTGTACATGTGTAGCATTCATGAATAACATGCTCCAGGGGCAGAGTCCCTCTGACTTCAAGTTGGCCATCTCCAATCTTCTCAGCCAGAACAATCAACCTAACAATGTCTCCATGCCTGCCAAATCCAGGCCTATCTACTGGGAGTGGAGTGCACTCTTCCCACAGCACCAGTCACAGTAGATAACCCTAAGGATCTGACAATTCCCAAGGTGAGGCAAAAATGTATTTCAAGAGTTACAGAACAGTGGGCTCCAATCACTGCTTGGAAAAAAAAAGAGAACTGAAGTGGAATTGTGCCTGGGGAACATACCTGCTGGTGCAAGGGCCTGCTGCTGTCTCTTAAAAGCTTCAATCTCTATGGTGCTCACAGTCCCCGTCCCCGGAGTCCCTGTATGCGTTTGCTACAGGGAAAAGAAAACAAATCACAGAAGTTCAATCTGCAGATGGTCTAACACCAGGAGAGAATTTACAAACGGGTCTAAGGAGGCCAGCACAGAACAAGTCCTTCAGAACATCTGTATAACAAAGGAAACAAGACTCATTCCATATCTGCTATGAAGTTTTAGTTGTCCACAGTGCAGAGATACTCTTCTTGAGTTTAAATTTTACAGTGATTAAGTTGGTTATATATAATGCATACCCACATTTTGTTAAATTACACCAAACTCAAGAAAATGGGATAAATCAAAAAATAAACTTGCCCAATGTTTTTCATTACTTTTTTTTTTTTCAATAAATGGAAATTTTCATTAGTGTATTACATCTGTGTTAAACATCAGTAACACACAAATTCATCCTCATCCTGGAAACAGTTTAAGCTTATTTGAGGCTCCACCACTCTCAGGATAGAGCTTTGTGAGAGGTACTGTTGAAATATTTCAGGGAAAAGCTAAGAAGATGGAATAAAAGAACCTCAGCCAAGTTACACAAGTTCCAGTTCTCCAGATGCTGGACTTGTACCTGTTTGCACAGCTGGCAAAATCAGTCTCATGAATAAACTCAGTGAGGAGCAACAATATTGCCGTAAGGCTAAGGTGACATCAGAGCTCACCAGAAATTACTATTCATTTTGTCTGAGGATAAACAGCACACAAACTATGAATTAAAAAGCCTTGAAGAGCACTACTGATATTGAGATGCAAAAGGAATCACTGGAGTCTGATTCAGCAAGTTGGAATTTAACTTCAGTAAGCTTATACAGAGCATTTAAATGTTATTTTTAAATCACTACATTTAATATTGGGAATGATGGCAAGAATATATCTTTGAGAATCTTTTCAGCATCAAACACAGCTGATAGGCTCATGTACAGGATTACTGAAGTAAACAAATCTGTGTATATGACAATTTTCATGCTCTTTGGGCCCTCAGCACACTGGCAAGTACTTATTAATGTCCACCAGTGTCTGTGCAAGTCCAAGTCCTTTCAGTGAGTTTACAAACAATTTTCAAATTCTCCTCAATATTCGGCCATGCTGTACCCAATATTCTATGAAACTTAATATGAGAAACATAAGGGCTATCCCAAAAAATATCTTAAGAGATTCCATCACAAAATACAAACACAGACTTTATGTATGGCAGTCTCTACATCCTAGGAAATGGATGAATTTAGCACTCTAGTTCTCAAAGTGTAATTTTCTGATGGTGAGAGCCTTAAACATGTTGAGGTACAGCAGGGGTTTGCAAATGTTGTGAAAATTTTTTATCACAACATAGAAAGACAGTAATTTCCAATAACAATCTTTTACTTTATTCACAGGTATTTTCTTCTCTGATTTTAACCAAAATTTTACCAGTGTAAATTAAACCCATGGAGGTAAACACCAGCCTATACTGAAATAAATCACAGCAGTGACATCCTGCATCTTCAGTGCTTCACTGCATGGTATTAATAATCACAGTCAACATCACCTATGAAGATTGGGTTTCAAATGCTCCTTTTTGAGCTGAATATATCTCATGCCCCTCAGACTCAATCAATAGCTATGAATTAATAACACTTAATGTCTTTGCTGCTGTGAGGGCATCTGTGGTCATTCCAGCGATACAGCTACTGCCTTAAGATGTAAATTTTGGTTTTAAGAAACTCTGACTCATATTCACAGTTCACTGCCATTTCTAACTCAATAGGGATTAAGTTTTCAAATATTTTTCTCACAAGGCAGACATGCAGCATATTTCAGGTCCAACAGCCAGTGTCTGGCAGAGCATCACAGACCTGGGCATTTATGGAATTTTCAAAATAAGCCACAAGAGCTGATTTTGTGTATGCTGCTGAATTGACTAACAAATTCAGTTTATGTCCCATTTGCATCAGATGCTTCTGGGACATCAGTTTAAGAAAGTACATTCTTCAAACTCCACATTAAATGCCATTTATTTCACCTGCTCTCTCCCTCTGGATGACTGCACAGTCACAGTTTCAGGCTGTATCTCTACTTTAGGATTTTTGACTGACATTTTCTTAAGAATATGCCTCCCAGCTGTCTGCATTATCACCACATAATTTAAGCCAGACACTTCAGAGAGCAGACATGTCTTTATAAATTGCAGTCACATACCATTAATATTAGACTAAAACTGTCCCAACTTTAATTAAAATAATGTAGCTCTCCTGAGGTCATGATTATGCAGCACGCACACAATAATCACTCTGAGTGCTGCACTTATGCACTGGGATTTGAATGGTGATGCTGATTGGGACACATTATTTCTCCACAAACAGTTGCAAAGAGAAAGACTGATGGAAAGAAATGCCACTTCCCACTAGCAGTTTGTGCAAAAGGGTCAGTGTCACACAGGGAGTTTTGTACATTTTTAGCATGAACCAGTTTCTCTGAAACTGGTCTGAAATGGTACAATGCCTTCAAAAGTATCATCACTGCTGCAGCTACAGCTTGATGGGAACCCTAATCACTACAATAAATAACCTGATATAATATTAGGTATTGAAACAGCTTAAATGAAGCCTGACTACCTAAGGAGACTTCCCAGACATGTCAGTATTGGCCATAAGGAAGAGCTCTCAGTGCAATCCCCTTCACTACACAACTCCTTTGCACAATATCCCAGGGAACATCCCATTTGTTACACACACGAACACAACTTGGCTTGCATTTCATTTCACTTTCCATTTCCAAAGCTGAGATAAAGCCAGTACAGACTGTACAGCTGCTGTGGTACAGCAGAGTAATTCACCCTGTAACACCTTCTAAGCCTATCATTGAGCTAAAAGGTAAATATTTTAGTTGCAGATGGAATTAGGATATTTTACTTCTCAGGGATGTATGCAGTGATGTCTGGGTAACACAGAGTTGAAGGCAGCTGCATAAAACCATACTGAGCTGAAAAGTTGCATCATTACTGATCCACAACAACTTTAACTGATTATCACATTTATTTCTTCACTTTCTTCAGCATTCCTCATGAAAAAAGAAATAAATTGTTAAAAATTACTTTTGTAATAAAAATAAGCACTTCTGTTTCTTCTTCCAACATTTACGGCAGAGCTAATGGAAAGCAGTTAATTATTTAAAACAAATTGTGACAGAGGATTAGTACTGTTGTTTAACACATTTCAGGGAAGGCAAATCCAAAACCTTCTGTAGCCATACTCAAAACCTTTAATACACAAGGGAAAAAAAAAAAAAGAAAGAAAAGAATTTCAGAAGAAATCCACAATTACAATGCCACAGACAAAGAATCCATATTATCACTATGCAGAATGCACAAATGAACCAAATGCATTAGGGATACAAAAGACAAACAAACCAAAGTGAAAACATTCAAGCTGAAAGTTAATGCAATAAGCCAGCAACCTGGAGACAAAGCTGTAACTTCCTCAAGGCTTCAGTTATACTGATGCATTTGAAGACTGCAAAGGCTTTTTTGTTTTGTTTAGATGATAAGGGATGGGCTCTTGGGAAAATTCTAATTCATCTAAGAAATATCAAATCTGAATGAAGAAAAAAAATCTGGGATGAAACTACATTTTAGAACCATTGAAAAGTACCTGAAATGGTTGCTGCTGGGATGAAAAAGCAGCAGAAACATTTGGAGGAAGCTGGGTTGCTATAGCGACAGGAGTACCAGTCTGCCCATCCTTTCCTGTCACAACCTTTACCTGAGAGAAATATTTTGGGAAAAAAAAAAAAGAAGGGAGAATCATTTTCTTTTTAAAAGTTTTTTTTTAACTGTTCAACACACTCCTTTGGTACTGATGGCACCTCACTGAAGAGGGGATAATAACTATACCACCATCAGTGCAGCTTGTTTTGAGCACAGCCCATTTTTAGAGTTCTGTCTTACTTTTAATAGCAGAACAGAGCACAGCCTTGACTGTTTATTGAGATTTCTCATCACTGGAAACGTTTCCTTAAATCCAGCTAACATAAAAGTGTGTTTTAAATTTAATGATTGCTGCTGCTAACGGACAACAAATTAGCATGACAGACAGTTTGAACGTAAGAGAGCTTCAACATTCATTTAAGCAATGAGCACAGCCACCATTCACTCTCCCCTTGAATTCCCAAAGAGATCAACCTTCCAGGCAAGGGATGAAGCGCGTTGCTTTAGCAGAAAGTGATAAAGAGAGGGAGGGGGAAATAAAACAGAAGACGACCAAAAAAAAAAAAAATACAAAGAAAGAACATAATCAAAAGATGTCTTAATCTTTCAGAAGGATTCATCACTTGAAAACACATTAAGACTTTTGCTGTTGCACTTGGCAAAATTCTCCAGCAGTTATAGGGACAAGCAGCTTCCACAAACAAAAGAGGATCCACCACGAGAAGGCAGTGAAGTACAGCAAATTCTCAACCCAAAACACCGAGGGGTAGAGCCTCAACTCATTTAATGTGCAGCAGCACCACTGACTTCAATGAACCTGTCGAATCTACACCCACTAAAGATCCCTCAAAGTGTGCAGATGGTAGTTAAAAATACCTGGTTACTTCAGCTGACAAACACGCAAACCAACAAGAACACCTAAACAATTTGACAAAACACAAACCAGGTGAAAAAAAGATACTGAATATCCATTGTCAAAAAATTACAGTAATAGGCTAGCTTTTATGTTACTACATAAAGAAATTATTCCTTTAAAAATGTCAATAACTGTCATAAGCAGAAATATATTTTTCCTAATCAAGAAGTTTAGGCAACAGAGCAATGAACAAATTAAACTTCAGCCGTTATACTGCTAAAATTTCCCACAAATTCCAACTGAAGGTATGATTGCTAATGATTCATACCTAAGAGTCATCAAATTTCACTGAAGGCACTCATTTCCAAAAGGTATTCAAAGCAAACGAGGTTTTTTACATAATATTGGTTCTTCCACAAACTAGCAACTCTACACCCGTAGACATTTTCACAAATTTAAAAATATTTTTATGAGTGCCAAGTGGTGCAGGGGCATCAGTTCTATCTACCCTGCTGCAACCACTTGCCATTCTGGCTTGTGGGCAGGCTCTGCACCAGAGTAGTGCTCCAGCACCTACAGATGAGTACAACCATGCAGGAAAAGCTGCACAGCACCTGTTTGTGGCAAGCTTCTTTCAAGTCCTTTGCCATTAATAAACAGTGAATTCAGACTAGTTAGTAATTTAAACCTTTGCATAAGTAACAAAGTGAACTTGTCAATGTCCAGTCTGTAAGTGCTGGTTGTTAATCCTTTAGACAGCAACTCATACACAGAGCTCCAGGGCAGCCTGAATAACCTAATACATGACCTAATACATGACTGTGGACCCTTACATGTTCTCTCTCACTAATCAGATTAATTCACGTTTTTTCTTACCCACAGCAACACTGAACTTCAGTAACATCTATGGTTAGAAGTCACATGAGTCAAATACAGGTTAACCTCTTGTAATGCTTTTGCTTTTTTTTTTGGTTTGTCTAAGTCTAGTTAAGTGAAATTCAAACTACAATTCCTAGTTATAACCATTCTAAGAGCTTAAAACCGTTTCCACACTAATACCATCTTAATTTGTGTGCAACTAACTGGGACAGTGAAAGCTCCTTTCACCTCTATTCTTCTATTTTAAATCCATAAATCTAACAGCACACTCAAACCAGCCATCAAATCACACTACCCAGCAGAACTGCATTCTCTCAGGCCAACTGCTATATGAAAAACTGCCATACTTCAACAAGCAAAAATTATTTTTCATGTCCTGCCACATTCTTTAATACTTCACAATCCCAGTGCTACAACTTCATCTATGATTTTATTCCAAAAAAAGTTTCTTACCTCATCGTTGATGACCTCAGATTGTTCTTCCTCTTCTTCCTCCTCCAGATCCAAGTCATTTTGCCTCAGGTATGCTTGCAGAGGAACACAATGTTTCTTCTTAAAAGCTAAAAAGTCCATCATATTCCCTTGAAGATGTTGCAGGAAAAACAGTTCAATCAAACATTCCTTAAAAGTTTCCTTAAGAATTTCCATCTGCTTGTGGTGATGATCCAAACATAGTTTTCGCATTTGAGCAGTTTCTTGGTTGGCAGGAGGAATCTCCTCCAACTTTTTGGGTTGTTTTTTCACTGCTGTGTTAGCTGTAGGAGTGAGAGGAAGACTCGACAGCCCCTGTGGCACAGTGGCCCGTGAAGGACTCGTGGGAGGAGGAGGTGATGTCATTCCAAACGCACTCGGTCCTCCAACTCCTGCTATCAATCCACCAGAAGTCCTGTCAAATCCAATGGGCCTACTCAGCTGCTGCCCTTGAAGCACTTGCTGCTGCTGTTGCATAAGTTGCCCCTGGATAATATTGCTGATCTGGGGTGGCAAGCTGGTCGTTGTGATGTGGCCCGGGCTGGTCAAAGATTGCATATTTGCCCCGCTGGCCACAGGGCTCTGAGGCCCGAGGTGGTGGATGGTGCCCCCAGACTGCGAGTGAGGCTGCGAAAGCCTGCGCTCCCTCACCGTGGCAGGCGTCCCAGACGATGGAAGCTGCACTTGTGCAGCAGCTCCTTGAGCAATTTGCGCGATTCCCGGTCCTTCCTGATACACAAAGTGTCCGCCGTTGGAAGGACTCAGGCTGATCTGTCTCACGAGCACGCTTGCATCCACAAATCCTCTGGTGGGGCTCTGGCTGCACATGCCCAGGCCGGGGCCGGGAGTGCCTGCCCGGACGTTGGGCAGCGCCTGCACCGGCACCGGGTTGGGCTGGGTGGGGCTCTGCGACTGCACTTGCTGGGGCAGCGGAGAAGTGACCTGGATGTACGAGGGGGATCCATGCTCGAAGCGCCGCTGCTGGGGGCTGAACTGAAAGCTCGGAGACGTCGGGTTCGGAAGCGGCAGTGGGGTGAGCGTTATCTGCTGGTTGCCCGAGGCCACCGGGCCCACGTTCTGCAGGGTGATGTTCACATTCTGCCCAGCCACCGGGCTCCGGCTCATGATGAACTGCTGGATTTGGTAACTGGGGGACTGCGGGGCAGAGGGGCTTGCAGAAGGGGCAAAGGAAGCTGCGGGGGACTGGGGTAGGTTTGCCTGTTGTTCTTCTCCCTCACTGCCTGTGAAGGACCTGGATCTCTGGAGCTGGCGCTGGGCATTCTGAGGACCATTACCATGATGCATCCTCACTGATCTAGGGTTTTACAGTATACGCTAAAGAAATACACAAAAACAAACATTTAGTCAAGTTAAAAACTCTTCTGCAACTAAAATTATTTAGTTACAACAAGAAAGATTACTTTATTGTAAGAACTCCGTTGTCCTGGTTTTGCAGTTACTTGAAATGTTTCAAATGATCCAAAACCCTCAGCACAACAAAAGCTCACTTAAATCCCTCAGAAATTTTTCTAGCTAATAATGCTATTAAACAGTTTTACAAATGCTATGTTCCCCTTAGCTAGGTAAAATGACTTCAAATAATAAAAAAAAAAACAAACAGGACTTTTTCCCTTGCTGTGGAATTTCAAGAAGCGACAGTCTGAAGTCTCAAGTATTAAATACATCTACTCTGTCTTGCCATTCATTATTACCAATGTTTCGGTGCTTCTAACTCTTAATACAAACTTCTTATGAACATAATTGCTTAAAACATACAGTTCATTGTTTCAACAGTAACTAAAAATATGAAAATGGACAGACCACTCAACTTAATTGTTCTAGCTAATGAAGGCCAAATCATCTAAATGTATGTAAAACTACTGTAGTTGACGTTTAACTTTGCCTTCTCTTTCCTTCAGAACACATAAGACGAAAATTAACCAAATCTGCATTTCATTTAAAATTATGTTTATTGAGTCAAGCTACCCAGAAATCCAACAACGTTCTGGTTTTGTATTTCAATCACAGACAAACAAAAATTCCAATGACATGCACTGACAGATAGATCCACGGCTGGGAATCACACAAAAATAGCAGCAAGAGAAAACGAAACCTGATTTATTTTTTTTTCCTTTCAAAATCTCTCTCCTATTTTGAAAGCAACACTTTCATTTTTAGCACTTCAAGCCAAACATACACAAACATGCTGCCACTCCTTCGTGTTCCTAACTCCACGTTGGCTGCAAATGGCAACAGGCAGCATCACTGCTGGGAAGCTCGAGATGCAATGGGATGCAGCGGGTGCTGCCGGCTCTCCCGCTCCTCCGCTGCCCAAGCAGGGAGCACATCACAACCCTCCGCTCCCCTGTGCTGTGCTATCTGCAGCAATCTGCACAAGCCCTGGGGATGGAGGTATTCCCTTCCTTGCGGTGGGAAAGAGGCGGCTGTCCGGGAAGGTGGAGCGAAGCAGCGCTGTCACACACGTGCCAGCAGTGACAGGGGGCCGAGAGCGGTCCGTGCCGTGCCGGGGTAGGGGGCAGCGCAGCGGGCACAGCGGCTGCTCCGGGCGGATCGCGCCGCTCCCGCTCCGGTGTTCATCCCGCCGGCTGTCGCCTCTCCCGCTCGGGGGCTCAGCCCAGCGGGGCTCGCCTCTCCCGCTGCCCGGAGCTCCAGCCTGAGCGAGCTCCCTCAGCACAGCGGGAAGGGAAAGAAACTGCACTCCTTACAGGCCCCTCTTCCGAAAGATTTAACAATACTGCAATTCTTCGAGGTATTGTGATTCTTTCACAGCGCCGATACCGAACAATTAAGATTAAACGATACCACGAGCAACAAGGTCTCATTATTTTAATTATCCGCACCTCACTAACACTTATAGCTCCAGTGAAAACACTTAATTAATTACAGGCCGATAAGGGAGGTCCCGGAGCAGAGATCGCCTTTTGTGTGCGAGCGGCGCAGTGTGCCGCCCGGCCCGGAGCCGAACCGCAGCCCCGCCGCCGCCGCTCCGCCGGGTCTCCCCCCGCCCGGGGCTCCCCCCGCCCGGCCGCGCTCCCCCGGCCCGGCTCGGCCCTGCCCTGCCCGCCCCGCGTCCCCCGCCCCGCGCCGGGCGGGCCCGTCCCCCCGCGGCCGCCGCCGTTGCGGCGACGGGTCCGTCGGGGGCGGCGCGGGGCGCAGCGGGGCAGGCAGCCGGGCCCGGGCGGGCCCCGCGGGCCGCACTTACCGCGGGCGCCGCGGGTTCCATTCGCTGCGGGCAGGAAGCGCGGGCGGGGGCGCCGCTACCAGCGCCGGCAGGAGACAAACCGCGTCCCGCCGCGCCTGCGCCAACGCCCACGGGCCGCGCCGCGCCTGCGCCGGCCCCGCGCCTGCGCGCGCCGAGGGGCTGTCCGCGGCGCCTGTCGCGATAGGAACGGGCTCGGCGACAGGGCAGAAACATCGTATTTATTGTAGCAGAGGCAGGGGAGGGTGAGGACCGACCGGAGGGTGGTTTCTGTCCGCGCAGGGACTAGGGCTAACTCTTTAAGACACAGTGTAAAAATGCACAGTTGCCGCTCGCGAGGCTTGTCCGCCTCAGGACGGGAGAGGCTGAGAGCGCCCGGAGCGGGGCAGCGCCGGGAAACAAAGGTGATGGAGGCGCTGGAGCATCTCCCCTCAGCAGCTGAGGGAGCTGGGGCTGTTCAGCCTGCAGAAGAGGTGCCTGTCAGTGTCTGCAGGGAGGCTCAGAGCACGGAGCGGGCTCTGCTCGGTGTAACAGGACAAGAGACAACGAGTACACACTGATGCTCAGCAGGTTCCACCCGGACAGGAGGAAGAACTTCTGGTACATCAGATGGAGCAATACTGAAGCACTTCAGGCTTTTCGTTACATCAACACTAGCACAGATTTGATTCTTGGACAGTAAACACACTAACTTAAGGCTAAGGGTTATCACAGAGCCTTCGACAAGAGTGTATTGGTTTGAAAACAAACCAGTGGGAGATCACAAGTCAAGATTAAAATAAATAGGAAAAATTAAAAATAAGTGAAATAATACAAGGAAAAGCACTGACAGAAATACAACCTGACACCCGGTTAGGGTGGTGGTAGCAGTCCAACTGAAATAATTCAGTTGAAGCAGTGATCCTGTGAAGGTCTGGTCTCCAGCTGAAGAGCCAGTGGTAGCTCTTGTCCTCTGGGAACCCAGTAGACAGGGCTAGCTCAGGCAGTTCCAAGGCCAGGTTATATGCAGGTGGGAATGCTTGGCTCCTCCCTCCTGGGCAGAGCATCTCACAATAGGATAAGTCCATGGTGGGTCCTTTTTGGCCCACTGTGTTATCCGGGGTGGGTCATTAGCAGGTGAGAACAGCTAACGGCCCACAGCTGGTGGTAATAGAATACTTAGATACATCTGTAGTCTAACCTAGGACAAAGAGAAAGGGTCCTGTGAAATATATTTGTGCTTAAGAGAAAAAAAATCACCAATCAGGCCACCAAAGTGATTTACTGTTAAATCTGGG
Organism: Lichenostomus cassidix; assembly: GCF_008360975.1. NCBI lineage: Eukaryota > Metazoa > Chordata > Aves > Passeriformes > Meliphagidae > Lichenostomus > Lichenostomus cassidix. The sequence continues at coordinate 5,415,120 of NC_139496.1, read as the reverse complement.
AAAAAATATTGACAGTAGAATTAAACTTACAGAAACTTATTTGAGGAACTTCTTTCTCTAGTAGTCATTGTCATCAACTCAAAGTGATTTATACAGGTTTAAGTATGCTCAGAATTCTGGTCTTTAGCATAGGCTTGTCTAACACGAAGAGGATGACCACCTATGTTCTGGGATAAATACAAAGTGAAGGCTGAGGTACCAAAATTACATAATCAAACGTGCCCTGTCTCAAAATTCATCATTATCAACAAGTTTTGACTGAAGACAATCAATATGCTGCCACTTTAAATATTTTTAACAGCTCCCCTTCTTTATTTTTAAATAATGGTAATGCAAAATGATACATCCAAGGTCACTGTTATTGTTATAACAGTGGGGAAATTCATATTCCTAAGTGTATGGAAATATAATAAATATAACCTATATTAGTCTGTTGTCAGGAGAAGCTATTTACTAACATTTGCTTGTATACCAAGCTATTAAAAATTCTAAAATACAAGTATGTTTCTGCTTGGTAAACACTTGTGTAGTATTCTAATAGCAATGAGGGATTAAAAAAAAAAAATTAAAAAACCAACAAAGACGACCCCAGAAGCTCCCAAGTCCTCACAATGCAAAGCATGTTTCAACTTAAACTCACTTTTCCCTCTGGACCAGCAAAGGCTTTAATGTAACAATGTTGGTGTTGGTTTGGAGACTGATAAACATAGTTACAAGAGTTAACCAAACAACTGACATGATCCAAGACCTGTATGAAAAAATTGCAAATAATCTGGCAAAGCACAGGACTGCAAAACAGTTTTACAACATGAGATACAATTTATCCCAATGCACTTCACAACCCTCAGGGGAACATTTGGTGACTTAAATGTTTCAGAACATGAACAGATCTATCAACAGGCTCAAATTACCTCCCATGAGTGTTTCAGTATTTAAATTTGCACAGAAGTGTTTCATGTAAATGGATTGAAAACAAGGTACTTTATGGAAGCCACTTGGTTGTTGTACAGGAAAGTAAATTCAAAATATTTCTAAAGGTTTACATAAAACAAGAGAAATCCCCATACCTGGTCCACTAAGCTGGCCAGCTGTTTTGAGTAGGAACCATGGTGTTTCCTGAGTCACACAACTCTCAGTCTGCATCATTTCTTAGCTCAGACAGTGTCTCTTCCGTAAATGTTCTAAAATCCTCTTTTCCATATTCAGAGCAAAGAACCTTATGGAAACATATTTTAAAGTATTCAATAAGATAAGGCATTATGTAAAAAAATTTTTAGTCATCTTAAAATCAAGTTTAGAAAAGTCAGATTACAGATGTATTTGAGACCTTTTGCTGCGGAGATGTTGCTTTTGATCGATTAAAACAATGCCAATAAAAAGGTTACATTATCATTGTAACCCTTTTACAAGCAAAGTTTTATTAATAGATGCTGTCACCTTCTGATTTTCTATATGAGCTGACAGTTCAGGATTTCTACTGAATTTAACTGTGAACACATATCACTGGTTCCCAAACAAGCCTAGAAATAAATATACCACTACTTGCTCAAAATTCTGACTCAGATCTATTAGAACACTTATTTTTTATCATCAAATAACTGCTCATATTCTTAATGTTACAATACCTGAGATAAAAAGTTTGTTGAACAATTGCCTCCCTGAGCAGCCAGTTCTTGAATCAAATGTTAAACACTCTTTTTCAGATCTATGATATACACTTTGAAGGGGTCTTAGGAGACCAAGTTACTTAAACTAGAAGGATGACCTCAACCAAAAATCCTAGTTTCACCCCAAACCATCTTCTCTCTATTTCTGATTTTAAAACACCAATTTCTTAGCATGAAATTCACCTGTACATGTAGACATCTCTGCCTCTTGCAAATTTGTCACACCATCCCTTAATGTGTGTCCATCAGCAGATCTAAATCAGTGTCACAGAAGAGAACAGTATTCATATCTGTGTGACTGACACCTGTGGAAGGAGTGTGGGAAGAAAGGATAGCACAGAAGAATCACTTGTCTTGGTTGAAGTTTTTTAGGAATTCCTCAAATGGGGAAACAAGCAACTTAATTACAAATTCACAATAATAAAGGATAAGTCTCTAAAGAAACTTTTTTAACAGAGTGAGAAGATTGGAAAAATTGCTTTCTTATTACTTTCCCAACCTACATTAAGCATTCAAACATTTTATCTGACTGCCCACATTAGAGATCTACACAATTCCTAATTAATCTGTCTACCATTAAAACTATTAATTTATGGTGCAGCCAGATAAAAATCTAAAGGTCTATTACAGTAATCACATCATGTCCTATGACTAAGCACACCTGAATGATTATTCCTGTACATGCTCCATAATTTTTCTTTCTATTGACGAAATCAAATCCCTTCTGTTGTGCTGCCTTGTGTTGCTTTAAGGCAAAGTATTCTTTTAGGTTTTATAGTGCATCTGACAGAAAGCAAAATGATGAAATTTAGAATAAAAAATAAGAAAAACTTAACTCCATTGTTAATGTTTGCTCTAATTGTAGGCCCCAGAGGATACAGAGAATCTTACTGGGGAGGGAGAGGAGCATACTTTCAATTTATCCTCAGGCAATGCCAGGGCACTCTACAAAAAATAAAAGCCCCTGGAGTAAGGCTGAGGAACTGCCAACACAAAAACACCAACTACACTTAAAGTACTAACAATGTAAATAGCTACAGATAATGAAAGCAAAAGCAATTAATCAAATTGCTATTGTGAAATAAAACATCTGCCTTTGAAGCACAAATTGCTCATAAACATAGGATAACTAGTGGCATACTCCTTGGAAACACCCTAGATGCCTCATCAAATAACAATATGACCGACATATTTCATATATAATTACATATTTGTGCTACAGCTACATACATAATTTGTTTCAATAAATAAGGAAATTATGCAAATGAATTTTGCAAATGTATTAGACTTCCCTATAACATTTTCCCCTCCCACTATGAGCATCTCTTCTCTGTTAGCTTGAGTAAGAGATCCTCTTACCAGATAATGCCAGCTGTGAGCACCACTCTCACTAAATCTCACTCATGTGAGGCAATGGAAGTTCAGGAAAAGCTCCTGGATCATGTGTCAAAATCCTTCAGAACCTACTGTCCTTCTGCTTTCAGCTTCCAAAGCAGAGTAGCCAGAGCTCCCAGCTTGCCTGGTTACAAAATGAGAACCTGAAGGTTCTGCAGATCACACTCAACCATTAGAGAAAGCCCCTTGCACACAGGTGTAACCAGTGGTGGGGTTTTAATACCTGAATCATGCTGCACCAGTCAGGGATCTGGAAACTGGAGAAAATGAGGCCCTGCTATCTGCTGCATTGAATGGAAGTAGGGAAGCATCTGTTCCTTGAGATTGATCTTCAAGAGCTTCATTCCATGGGTGTATGTGTAAGGGGGATTTGCTACATACAGACACAGAGAAGCAACAGCTTTAGCTGGAAATATGCACAGGTCTCTATGAAACAAATTAAAACTTTATTATACTAATTTTCAGCTGCTTGGGCTATTAACTACTCAGAACCATTAATACTTGAAGCACAAAGCACCTTGCCAAAGGTAATAGAAAGTAAATCAGTACATGAGGTTTTATGTGACATCAAGTAAATGCAAAAACACTGAAGAGGAAATTACCACTACCCATAGAGTTGCCAAGATAAACTTACTACACCTCCTACTTTTGTCAGTATTACCACAACAAATACAAAACAGAGCAAAATAAAGTAGAATTGTTATATAACTAATAACAGTTGCCATGGAACTATTGAGAGTTTCAGATCTTAGAATGATCTAAAATTATACATCTGGAATGCAAATAGGTTCGGCATAAAGGAATGTAGCCTGCAAAAAGAATAAAACAAAACAGTGTATTTATAATTTAGCATTTTACAGTTGTTCCCATAAATACCCTGTTTTGGAGGGTAGCACACACCCATCAAATCTGTGCAAAGACTGCACATGGATTTTTCTCAATTACCTCGTAATAACATCCTTCGGGCAATCTGTTGCTGCTTCAGTGTCAGAATGAGTTCCTGCAATGGATCCTTTGGAACCTCTGAAGTGCTGGAATATGGAAAGCAATTTGCAAAGCCAGCCCAGTGCCACTTGTTAATCCTGGCAGAACAATGCTGAGAGATTTTTCTTTCACTGATCCAAGAACAAGTTTCCAACATGGTCTCTGCCATACAGGCGGGCTCTGGAACAATGATGCGCATTCCAAAAGTATATTTTTTCCAGGCATTCCTTTAGTTGTCTTTTTTCTTCTAGGATACCCTTTAAATTCAAAATTCTTTTCTGAATCTGCTGTGACCAGATAAAGCTTATGCAAAAAACAAAAGTTGAAAATAAGGATAATTTATTTAATGAGAGAGTTCTATGAATGGCTATGAAAAGAGAAGAGAGCAGGAGAAAAGCTGACACTTGTGATACAAGGACAAATGTTAGCTTTGGTATCGCAATGAAAAATAAATCTGCTTTCCTGCTCTATGCTTACTGGCAAAAATATTATTTTTAGTGTGTAATCTGAGCTGATAGAGGTACCCAGCTGAAGAACATACGGCAGGAGGGATTCTGCTTCTCTCAATATGCAGAAGAAGCACACTGTACTATAACATTCAAGTACACCAAATGCTTTGATGCTTCAGTCATCTCTGAAGGATTAAATGGAAGGGGCATAACAGAACTCCCATATCCTTTAATCATCTTTGGAGTCTGGAGACAGCAAAAGAACTCCCCAAAAGATGCTAATACGGGTCAAACTTCATAGTGGAGCAAAGCCTTAACTAAGGGTATGGTTTTAAAAACACTGCAGTTGTAAGAGCTGACTTCACAGTAACTGTTTTGTGTATGCTATTTCCAGGAAACCAAAGATGTCTGAACACCAAAAAAATGAGTTCTTTTTCTGTTTTACACATATACTCCAGCTATCACTTCCACTTTAATTTCATTAACTGCCAATGCTCCCTTCTGCCAGAACAGCCTAATAACACAAGTGCAGGACATCCTCCTTGTCACCTGTCACAGCCACATGTCACACAAGCTGTCTTGGGCTTCACTAACCATACTCTGCTCATATCAGGTTAATTTATTGTAAAATTTAAATCTGCATTGCTCTACAGCAGAATTACATTTGCTCCATGAGTCAAAACTGGACTCTCCCAACTTCTCTTCTGAGGGAAGACTCAAAAGCAAAATACAAATGAGCTCAAAATTTAACATCTTTTCTGCCCCCTGCTCCCTCCCCAAAAAAATTCTTTCAGTGTTTTGCAAGTACATCTTAGACTTAAAATTAACTAGAAGGAGAAGACTTAATTATTTTCCTTGGAAACTCTACACCAGAACTTACTTTCACTGTTTGATCAAATGACTTCAACACAAGTGACTTCAGCTCTTGAGTGTGGCAGGAAAGATCAAAATTGAGCCTTCATTAATGAAAAGAACTATTAAGCAATAAGAAGCACTCTGCTTTCCCTCAGAAGATTGGCATATAGTCGTAGCAGCGATCAGTTTAAAAACAAAAGATAACAAGAGAAACAAATAATTCTGAATGAACCCTCTGAGCCCTCACAAATATTATTCATTTTCACCTGTTACTTTAAAAAAAAAATCAATAAAAAATAAATCAATCACCTGTACACTACATACCTATTTGATTTGAGCTTCCCTGGCTCAAGTCTGGGTGATGAAGGGGAGCAGTAGATGTCTTCAATAACCTTTATAGCTACCTTCAGTCTTGGCAGTATTTGTGCTTCATAGCAAGTAATTTGGTTTTCCATTCCAATCACACCAAAGAGAGAGCAGTCTGCATGCTTAAGTTATAAAAAAAGGAAAAAAAATACAAAGAAATATTTTACTACTATTCAGCTGCAGTTTAAAAAAATAGTGGTTATAATACCACATTATCTGAGAATGATCAAAAAGCTCACAGCTGATGGCAGAATTAAAGTGGAGCATGGAAGAGCCACGTGTCATGTGACTTTGCAGAGAGCAGCTGCTATTACTTTAAAAGGTTCCAACAACCCACACCATGGAAATAGAGCATTATGCTCATGTTACCAGGAGTCAGGCACAGGGCAGTGCCCTCAAATGACAAGCTCTGCACTTAATTAAATGCTTGCAATCTAAACATTTGCCTTTGTGGAACTGGCGTTCCAGAACCCAACTATTCCCACCTTGACACACAAACCCTAAAATAAAATAATGAAATTGTTGTAAGCTTTATCTAAAAAGCATATTTCTAAAGAAAGAAAATGCAATCCTTTTAGGACTACTGTTTAAAGTTTACAAATACAGTGGAGAGGCAACCCCAAACTCACACACCCTCAGTGACCACATCCTGACCATGAAAATGCTGCCTATTCTTCCCCCCTTTTCTCACTGAAAAGATCAAATTCACAGTACTCTCTTGGCAGTTATCATCTTCCATCTTCTTTCTTGAACAAAATCAGTTGCCATTCACTGCATTTCTTCCGAAAGATAATCATGGTGTGATTTGTGCCCTAGTGCCTCACGGAGTTTGGGCAGATGTTTCAGAGACCATAAACCTTCTTTTCTCAGTGCTGTTATTTGCTGCAGAATTTCATTTTTCTTCAAGTAAACATAATTAAACTAAGGTTTCCTACTCCTCAACACAAAACCAATACAGACACTGAAAAATGTTACATGGATAACCAATGGAAATTATTGTTCAGTTCTTGGAAACATTCCACAGTTGCACTTTATTAAAAGATGATGAATAATGCGTTTTGTGCAGCTTTAAGTAAAGTCTCTGAAGGACTTTGTGAGGCAGCAGTAATGTGAAAAATCAGTAGAGAAGCTTGAGGTGCAGTGGTACTCAGTCTTGGGAACTTTTGTTTTTCCTCCTAAAATACAGTACCTCTAGATCTCATTGGAAGAGCAGGGCTGATTGAGTGAGAAATTTCACAGAATTTAAATACTCTGCCAGAATGGCAGATGGACAAAATTCTCTAAAAAGTTCATATAAAAATAAATTTAGTTTCTGGCATTTTTATTAACACATGTAAGCATCCTGCAACTGCTGGCAAGTCAGCACAAGCAGCACAAATTTTCATTGTGATTCCTCCCACCTTATTCTAAATAAGTTAAAATAATGGATTCTGTTTAATTAAATCTCCTTCTAGGATTTCATTACAAGAACAAATGCTACTTCCCTAGAGAACATGTCTGATTCCTTCTCAGCCCTTTCCTTTCTTCAAGAAAAATCATGTATATCTGCAGCACTAATTAAAACCAAATGAGAGACACAGGTATCCACAGAGCATTCTAAATCGAAATAAACACAAAGTTTTATTGTAAAGAAAGATTCATACCCAGCTGAGATATACCAGAGCTATCTGAAGCAAATTGTCAGGTTTGGCAAAGTCATCTGCAAAAACTACTGGAATTATTTGCTCCTTTCTCCCCAAGCTGGAGTGATAAATTCTGCCATCCACACAACGTCTCCCCACAAAACAGAGAGGTCAACACTCCCCGTGCAAGATAATACACAAATCTGATACCTGTTGTCGTGAGGGAACTGGCACTGAGACCACAAGCACATGCTTCTTATCCCAGCCTGCTGGTTGTACCTGCTGGGGCAGAGTTGCCTTCCTGCTGTGTGGAGCAGGTAAGGAATTTTGCAGACTTGACAAATTTGGTCCATTTTGCTGTTGCTTTTTCCTCCTGGCTAATCTGCTGAGCCACTTGAGTGACAGGAGGCATTCCACCTGCAGAGAGATTTTTAAAAACTGCTATTTCAGTACAGAAAACATTGAAATAACAAACAGAACCAAAGAAAGTGGTAATACAGCCTGTCACATAGCTGGTCGTACTTACCCAATCTTCAACCTGACAAGATCTTGGCTAACAACATCCTACATAGAGTCGACAACAACATAACTAATCTCTATCAGGGTATCAAATGACCAAAAGGGAAAAATTTCATGCAACAACATTAATTAAAGAAAGCGACAAATTAGGCTCAGAGGGTAAAAATTTAAACCCAATGCACGGAAAATGAGATCTGCAGCAATTACTTGGACCTCTAAGATTTTCTCCAGAGGGTTTTTAAAATGTGTAACAATTGGTATTAGATATAATGTTACAATTACAGAAAATCTCATAAAAGCAATTATCTTTAATTACAAAGCTTAAAACTTACACTTAATCATAAGTCATTAATATATGCACTAGATATACCAGCATTATTTTAAAGGTCATGATTTTTTTTTCTAATTGCTGTCAGAACTAATTATGAGTCTGGGAAGTACTATTTTGGAACCAAAATAAAGTTAACCTAATAAAGTATCTCATTATCAATAAAATGTTGCATTGGACTACCACTTTCAAAGCTCTAGCCACTCTTATCTCTGATTTTACTTTTACATTCTCTTTATTTTGCTACAAAATGGGTTTTATGGCTGCAGAATTGCTTCCTGCACAACTATAAAGAGAGTTGATCTCAATGGTCACTGACCTTTTAACCCAAATTAACCACCTGAATCCTTTATCATCCCAATAGATTTATCCAGTTTTATCTCTAGCAGTCAGACCCGGAGGGCTCCTGCAGCACATCTTGAGTCTGCAGTGGGTACATTTGCACTTTGAAGATGATGCAGGATGGTCAAGTTTTAGGCTTTCTCCAGCTCACGGGCTGCAGTCACGGAGAGAGGCGGTGCTGTCACACACGCGGGAGGTGACGGAAGCTGTGACAACAAGGTGCTGCTGCCTGCTGTCATTCCCGCCAGTTCCACACCTCCCGTTTCCTAAAGCAGAGGGGAGGGATGGTCCGTGCTGTGAAGCACATCAGAGCCCGGTGCGCAGTGTGAATGCTGCCTCGGAACAGAGCAGGAGCTCGGCAGCGCGGTTCCCCGGGCCCCGCACCGCCCCTCGCACCGCTGCGTGCCCCACTCCCCCGCACCGCTCCTCACAGCGCTGCGTGCCCCGCTCCCCCGCACCGCACCAACCTTCTGCCTCCCATGGCCGTCCTCGCACTCTGCTGAGCTGCCCGGCAGAGCCTGACCCGCTCCGCACACCCTGTACCACCCCGTACTGCCTCCGCACAGCCTGACGCACTGTACTTGCCCCCTGTGCCCTCCCGCACCGCCTCCGCACAGTCCGACCCGCTCCGCACACCCTTTAACACCCCCGTACTGCCTCCGCACACCCTGTGCAGTACCGCTCACCCCGTACTGTCCCCGCACAGCCTGACCCGCCCCGCACAGCCTGACCCGCCCCGCACAGCCTGACCCGCCCCGTACTGTCCCCGCACAGCCGGACCCGCTCCTCACACCCCCTCAGCCCCTCACGCCCTGACCCGCCGGGCTCTCCCGCAGCGCCGCCTCACGGCCGCCCCTCGCCCCGCCCCTCCGCCGGCCCCGCCCCGCCGGGCGATACCATTCCCCGCTCACCGGGGGGGAGGGGGGCACCCCCGCCAGCCGGTACCACCCGCACAGAGGGGGAAGCCGCGACCCTGAACTATTCATTATCATTAATGTTTTTTTCTCTCTCCAAATAAATTTTCTCCTTGATTTCAACTGTGGTAAATATCACAGCTTCAGGGCCTTTATTATAAGCAGATAAAGTTGGGTTGGTTTTTTTTTTCAGATCGAAAGGCATAGAAAGATGGAGCTTTGGATAGAGGATAATGCAGAGTAGGTCAATAGCATTGGGCAGCAAGGGGTATAAATGAAAATCCAGGCTGTGCTCCTCTCCAGAACACTTCTACACACTTGCTCTCATAAAACTGAGCACGGTCTTAATGATAAAATAAAAAGCTCTACAGAAAACCCACATAAAATGAATGTGGGAATCCTATTTTTAAGGACAGCTGTGCCCCAAAAAAACCCCCCACAAAACCAAAAGAATAATTTTAGGAGTCATAAAATTAAAGGCTTTGGCCAGCAACCATTAAATGTGGGAACAAAGAGTTCCAACAACATTGGTAGTTTTAGCACCACACTCAGGGTCATGCATGTTATTCCATAGGAAAACCATGGATGACATGGAAAATAAAAGCTTAATGGCGTTTAGAGATTGAGTAAAGGTACACGATTAAAAAAAAAATCAAAAGCTCATGGAGTCATAACTTCATAATAAAAAAGAGTATATTAAAATTATTTGCCCCATCTTTATGTAGAGATTATATATATTTAAAATACTTCTTTCCAAGTAAACATAATAAAAACATTATTCAAATAGCAATTAAGATATCCTGCATTTCAAGATTCTTTTCGAAAGCTGTTTTCTCACTGCACTGTTTTCAAGTATATCAGTCAGGTGAATTGGTCAGTGGTATAAAAAGCTTCTGTTTTTTCTACTGCACTGTCTTCCCCACCCAGTTTCTCCTGGGCATCCAGTTCTCATTCTGCAAACTCCTGCTTCACTGTTCTTGGATCAAGAAAGGCCACTTTTTTGTAGACAAAGGAAACTGCAAGCAGCAAAGGTTCCACATCCAGCCACATCCTGGCTCAGTCAGAATCGTCGCCACAACCATCACTACCTTCAAGGTCGCTGCTCTTCTGCAAAGCAAAACGAGAAATGGTTTGTGAGTATTGCATTTACATCCACAGACTGACCTAAATCAAAGATACTGACTTTAAACCTCTGAAAAAGTAAAAGAAAATAAATGCAGGTGAGACAAGTTAAGTGGTTTTTTATGCAATTCCCTCAAAAGCTAAGTTTGTTACATCGTCTAAAGCCAGATTTGAGAATTTTATTTGTCTGCTGCAGAGAATTTATGTCCAACCTGTACTGCAGATAAGCCAGGGCTCACTAATAGCTGTTTAAAGGTGAAGTCAGTTGCACAAAGTAGTACTAGGAAAATACTACAGATGTTAGCAACTTACAAGGAAACTGATGTCAGAGTTCTTCTCTGGGAGCCACTCCTTCAGTAGGTTAATATAGTGCAATTAACTTGCAGGATTTATGTAGTTTTTTGATGCAAGTATTTTAATTTACATGACTGTTATCAAAGGATTTTTATACAGAGAAGCTGACATGGTATATATCTATAGACTATACGTCTGTAGTTACTCCTTTTTTCCCCTCACCACCACTTGCTGAAAACAAACACCAAATCCTAAGAATTTAACACTGGCAGTTTAATATCCTACAACAAAACAAATTCTGCCACACTCAGACAGTCGACTTCATACCAGCAAGCACAGCTCACTGAAATGCAAACAGCCTGCAAAATCTCAGCAGAGTCTGTCATATCATGCCTTGTTTATCCCTCCCAGACAGCTTGTGCTAACTGTGGTGCCAAACCTGTACTTGGTTGGGTCTATCTGCAGGGAGCAGAACATGTCCCCTGCCAGGAGTATGTCAGGGATTGAGAACCTGGCAGCACCAAATCCTGCCAACATCACCAGGTAAAGGACTCCGAGCCACATGGTCTCTTTGGGTCTCATTTAACCAAACTAACGTGGCTTTTGCTGTGACCTCCTGTCACAAACACCCCTCTCACAGCTCCAGAATTCAGACAAGTAAAAAAAATAACCCTGGGAAATTGATGGTATCTCGCTTGTGCTATTCAACAAGGCTGAAAGCTTTATGTGTTAAAACTCTCTTGAACTCCAGCAAAAAATGGCAGAGACATAATTAAACCTAACATTCTTCAGGACAGGTTCATTGGCTACACAAAATAAAGCTTATTTTAAAGGCTGTGTTAAATGAAAAAATGGTCATTATTTTCTTCGGAGTTGCACTACAAAGAAGTTTTAGCCCTGCCCATCAGTCATCCTTCAAGGAGTTGCCAGCCTTTAACTGAAATTTCGTTTTTGATAAGAATGTATTCTACACCTTTGTAGTATTGCACCTTACAGCTCACAGGAGTTCCTGTTGGCACAAATCCAATTCCACAATATCCCACCTACTCAGTAGTCGTTCTGATGGCCTATTTTGAGCTCATGGCAGATTAATTTAAAAGAGCTGGTCTTAAATTTCCTTGATTCCAAACCTTATCTAGTAACAGGGAATTACACAAAATGAGAATTAGCCCAAAATCAGCGAATACAAAAAGCCAGAAGGTATTTAAAACAAAATTGTCATACTGAAACCTAGACTACCAAACACTTTCACAACAGCAAAGGCTGGTAATTTGTCCACAGTTTCTGTTGCTAGTTTATGATTATGCAAATTGCTTGTGCTTAAAGCTTCTCTTCCTCCCTCATCAACTGCTCCCTGTTGAAATCCCAGGGAAAACAATTATTTGTACAATTCATTTCACTATCATCAAGTGCACAAAGACAGAAATGATTATACACATTTCATACTCCAGATGACTGTCATCTTCCACGGCATATTCATGGAAAACAAAAATGTTACAAAGGGAAGAGACATTTCAATCTGACAGCTTCCATTTGCAAAGTAATGGCTTCAGTCATTACCTTTGAATTTTTGTTGTTAGTTTGCATCTCAACAGCAGATGAGTTGAAGTCGTGAATGGGGAGGGTGTTTAGCCAGTTTGCCATGGATTTCTCCTCCCTTTCTGTGTTGATAATGGTAGGATAGATGTATTGCTCTTTGAAAACAGCAATCTTCTCCTCCTCCTCTGTCCACTCCAGCGGCTCATGCAGCCCATCATTCCCAAAACGCCTGTTGTATTTTTCAAAGTGTACTTTCTCTAACACCAGCCCAAGTCCTGGGGCTTTGGGGACGTCGACCTTCTCCTCTCCCCAGCTGCGCTCCATGATAGACTCAGCAGCATAACCTTTCACAATTGCTATCACCAGCCCAATCATCTTCCTGATCTGGTGCATCATGAAACTCTGACCTTTCACTTTGATCACTGCAAATTCCATGTTTTCCCTGACGAAGGGCTCTCCACAGTACATCTCCATGATGTACCGCTTGGCACTGGGGTCCTTGGGGCCCTTCTGCGACGTGAAGTTGTGGAAGTTGTGTGTCCCTTTGTAGCAAGCTAGCAGTTTATTGACCCTTTCAAGGGTCTCTCTGTCCACCCGATAAAGTTCTTCCTGCACATCATGGTCCTTATGGGCAAAGGCAAACGTTGGCAGCATGTAGGAGTAGGTTCTGGCATCACATTTGTTCTTGGAGTTGAATCCCCCAGTGACTCTTTTCAGGCCTGGATTTAAAAGTGACATTAGATTTTTGAATCAGTAGGTTATGAACTGACTGTGATCTCACTCCTACCAACAAGAATGTATTTTAAACAAAATACAAACAAAAAATAGATTTGTTTATGAGAACCTCAATTTCAAGCTAACAGAAGTGTGTTGAAACTAATCTACTTACAAGTAAAATTATAATGGTAAGGGAGAGACCTTCTGCCGGAGAAAGCATCTCTTAAAAACATCTTCCCTGCCCATTTCAGTGTTCTTACCCAGAATTCTGATGTGAGAAGGGAGATGATTATTGATCTTTTCTAAGATGTCATCTATTAGCCTGACCTTCAGCGACACAATCTGTCCAGCTGCAGACACACCCTGTAAAAATCATAACACACAAGCCCACATAATTACATACTTTGGAAGCTCTGGCATAACCCTTGCAGAATTGAAATAGCCGAGGAACAAGTTTATTTGCTTGTGCTTTAATTTAATTTAATTTAACTTTAATTTAACAAAAGGAGAAGTTTCAAGCAACATTCACTGTGTGATCTCACTCTAGACAATGCTTTACCAGTCCTTCCCAGTTAGCAGAGGTTTGTAAATCCCAGGGTCTAGGAGAGCACAACCCCTACCCAAAGTACCTTATCAGTTCGAGCACACCGCTGGAAAGACATCTTCTTCATATCTTCCCCGTGGTTTTCTGGGATGCATCCTGACTGAACAAGGGCAGAGACTAAGTCATCTTCAATTGTCTTGAACTGTGAAGATCCCACGTTTCTCTAAGAGGCAATATGTAGAAAAAATAAGAAATAGAACAAACAGTAATAATTGGATAACTGAAGATGACAATTTTGTTAATCAAACGTTGCTGGGAAATTCTTTAAAAGTCTTCCCTTCACAGCCTTAAGAGCACAGCCATTCTCTACTAAAACTAACTTTTTTTTACCAGAGAGTATTAATAAAGCATTCTTCCTATTTAGCTGTTACTGTTATGGCAAACAAAGATGCTCATTTCTAATTTCACTGTGCAACACCTCGAGCTTTTTGACGATTCCTTCAACTGCATGAAACAGCAGCAATGAAATACTGTCCCAGCACCTTGAAGCTGACAGCTGCTGCTCCAAACCCAGCCTCTGCAAATTCTGCTTCAAAAAATTAGATTGGGTTCTTTTGCTCAGTTTACCTGATGCGCCTGTAAGGAGGAGGTTAACTGCTGGTGAACAAATCTCCTTTGTTGCATAAGCATGAAAAGCTCCCTTCCCTGTAAGTCATCCCTTGGAGCTTCTGAAGTATTTAAGTGTACGGAGCTTGCAGTACGTGGAGAGGAGCAGCAGATGGAGCAGGATCACTCTCTCACTGCCAGCCCTGTGCCACAGACCACCCTGCACGGGCAGGTTTGGTGCTATGACACAGCACTGTCCCCAGAATCATCTGTGAGATGCACCACTGACTTTTTTAAATGAAGTTACTGCTAAGCCATTTGAATCCATTCATACACTGTTCCTGCCCCAGCTTTTCACATTGCAACTGCAAATTGTTTCCCTACACAGTCAGTGTGACTACAGTAATAAACATAACAGACTCCAAGCCAAAAAATAAGCTGGATACAGTGCTTTGCCAAACTACTTACTTGCATCCCATGGTAGCCCTTCCCCGAATATGCCATCAACAGCACAATCTTCCTTTTGGGAGACTTCTTATTCTGATCCTCTGCATCTTCCTCATCCGCATCGCCCTTCAACCTTTTGTTTTGATGCCCATTTTCTTCCAGCCTTTCAACCACCTCGCTGCTGCTGTTGAGTCTCTTTGTCTGGCTGGCAACCGCTGCTCTCAAATCCTCAGCCATTCTAAGAACCTGCAGGGGACACAACCGCAAAGGGGACGAGCATGAATGGCATGACACTCGGGCAGAAAGCGACAGATCCACCCCCCGGGCCCGCAGAAGGGGACAGCACACGAACAAGCCGGAGCAGGAAGGGCGAGCACCCCTGTCCCTAGGTCAGTGTCACCTAGGGCCGTGTCACCACGCCCTGGAGAAGGGAGGCAGGGCCTGTGCAGCCTGGCCACCCGGCGGGCCGGCAGGGCGAGCGGCGCTGGGCGCACCCGGCCTGTCCCGTCCCCGGCGCGGGGGCAAGGCAGGGCCCGGCGGTACCCACGCTGCGCTGCCGCCGCCACGGCCCGGCGCACGCCGCGCTCCCCGGGGCAGAGAGGCCGCAGCTCACGACCCTGAGCCCCCACCGCAGCATCGTCCCGGATCCGCCGGGCGGGAGAGGCCGCGCTCGCTGCCCGCTGCCCGCTGCCCGCTGCCCGCTGCCCGCTGCCCGCTGCCCTCAGCCCCGCGCCCGCCGCCACCGCCACTTACACGGGCGCTGCGGAGCGGCGGCAGCACGCTGGACGCACAGGCGCGGTACGGCGGCCGCGCGGGGACACGGCGGGAAAGGCGAAGGGCGCTGTGAGGGCAGCGGGGCGGGCTGAGGGAACCGCGGTCCGTACGGCAAACCCAGCCCTTCCCGGATCGCCCTCCGAGTGTGCAGAGGGATGGCGTGTGGAGCCATGTGTGCTCCGGGATTCCCAGCCTGCAGAGCCGTGCGTGCTCCCGCGATGGCAGTGCCCAGGGTGGGGACATTGCCCTGCTCAGCCCCACCTCACGCAAAAATCTGTCACGTTGTTAAATCGAGGAAAGCAGGGGACTGACAGCACTACAGCTCCAGTGAGGTGAGGACAAGGCAGAGGGCATAGTTCCCATGGCCCATAGGTCTGCCCTGGAAGCTCACGGCTCCCTTCCCAGAGGGATGTCACAGTGATCCCCATCTCTCCCTTTCCCACACACTTCTGTCTGTGCCAGTGTCAAGCACGGACACCTCTGGCTCCACTTCCCCTCAGGTTTGCCCCAGCTGGCTCGCTCAGGCAATCCTTTTGCTCATGTTTTGTGCAGCGAGTTTTGTCTGCACTGATGCACCTCATGGGCAGTCTGGGCCCAACAGGAGCCCTTATCAGGCCACACCGAGTACCTCCCAAAAAGCCAAACGCACCTGGAATGGTTTTTTGCCCCAGTGCTACCCAGTGAGGATGTGGGTTTCCTGGCACACTGTGAGATTAGTGTGGGAGAGCTCCATTTACCCATTGAGATGGAACACGGAAGGTTTGACACTTCCAAGCGGACCAGATTATCACAGGCTTCTTATTTCAGCTAATAAGGGGAAGAAATGCAGCACGCCCTTTTTTGAACTGACACTTCTGAGTTATTTCAGGAGAAAAGGGAGGATCTATCACAGAGTTCCAGCTGCACTTTGTTTAGAGAAGTGATAAAAGATGGCCCATCACAGTGCAGCGCTGCTGCCAAGGGAAACAGGAATACAAATTTCTTTATCACTGCAACCAGGGTGTCTGAATCTTTTTTTGCCTCATTTCCTTAGGAAGTGGAGCTTATGCAATTGCACTGTCTGTCCACCACATCCCTTCCTCCTCCTTCCCTGCCCTGATTTCTGAGCTTGGCTCATTTCAGTAAATTTGAGGGAGGGAAGAACGCCCCAGTCAATATGGAAAACAGTGATGGGATAGGAGACAGACTTGCATGGATATCCCATGAGGGAAAAAGCTATGGCATTCCAGCTCCTCACCCATTCCAAGGGCAGCCAAGAAACTTCAAAACAGGCAGCACAAGCTCTGCTCTTAACCTGCCACAGCATGTACTGCCTCTTCCTTTTTCAAACTTACCTATTTTATCTTTAAACACCTACATATAACTTACCTGTTTGATCTTGCTACCAAAAGCAAGGAGAAATTGAAGTGACTTGCCAGAGTTGGCGCTGCTGGTGCACTCTGGGGGAGTCAGACCCTGAAGGATGGGAAGGCAGAATGGCTGAAGGACAGGGGTTTGCCATGTTTTTGGAGGCACTTAATTTAATTTTCATAGCGATGTCAGTGTCTCTCCTCACACCAAACTGCCGCCTGCAGAGGGGGCTCTGGGAACGCGAAGTGCCACCTCCCTGCCGTGTGCTGGGAACACCCAAAGCTCTGGCTGCACAGCTGTCCCTTGCCAGGGCACCTCTGGCACCTCTCCCACTCCTCCCTGCCCAGGGACACTGCGGGATGTCCCTTCCGGCTGGCAGAGCAGGGCCCATGGCCCCAGTGCAGCTGGCTATCCCCTCCCTGAACAGGTTGCTCCTGCTCTGCTGTGGCAATGTCACCCCAACAACCTTCTCATCTTCCTCCCCAAGGCCAGCTATGGAAAAGGGACATATTTATTTCAAGAGGACTTGCTTTAAATACACAGAGATATAAAATTTCTTTTACATCAATAAAAAAGGCTCCAATGAGACATCGTGTTGTTTTGAAGGATACTTTCTTCCAATAGTTTTCTGTTAAAGGGAAGGAAAAAGCTGCTAAACTGATCTTTAATGAATTTAAGGCCTTTGCTGTACAGCACTAGAAGTTCAGGAGATACCAAACATTGTGGTTAAAAGCCATTAACCTCCATGCTGGGAACTGATGACATGCTGTCCTGCAAGGGACAAGCAGCACCTTAGCTCCTCCCCAGCAGTTGTATTGGGTATTAGCTGGATACACAAAGAAAAATTGTGCACATTTGGGAATTCAGTTACTCTCTGTCTATGACAAGGGAAGAAACCTGTGTTTGACATTTGCTTCTGCTCCTTCTTAGAAATACATTATTTAACATGTTTTCTGAAAGCACTCAAATCCCTTGCCAGGTTCCATCTCCCAGGAGGGGGGTGGTTCTGACTCTATTGTCCCTAAAAAGGCTGTTTTTAGAAAGAAATGTCCCAGGGAAGTTTATATGCCTGCACTACGTGGCATTCCTCACCCAGGGAATGGCATCCATCCTCAGTGCTACATTTATGGTAATAAATCTAAATAAATCCAGCTGCTGGCATTTCTCTGGGGAGCATTAGCTCCTGCCTTGCAGAGCTGTGCCAGGGTATTGTCTCCCTGCACACAGCCCTTCCCCTCCTTCAGCAAAACCCCTCAGGAGATTGTGAGGTGACCAGGCACAGTGGGCCACAGCAGAGAAGCCAACATCAAGCTAAACTCCAGAGAGCTCAAATGTGCTGGGAAGGAGTTAATTCCTTGTGAAACAAAGCTTTAGAAGAGCTGGAAGCAGAATAATTGATCTTTGTATCGCCTTGGTTCAACACACACCCACCCGTTTCTGCTTCCTTGATGTCACTGTCACCCCTGATCTTTCAGAGTTGAATGAGTGTGTTTTTGCTGACGTACTTACCAACAACTAAATATAAAATGCAGGAACAAAGCCAAATGCCCTGGAAGAATTGCTCGGGTTTGTTTTCTCCTAGAATCAACAGCAGCGTAACGTCACAGTCAACATCCAGAAAGTTGTGCAATTTCCACTGGTGCTTTTGAACCGTCCAGGCCCCATGGTTCAGTGCTTTTAGAAGAGACTGTGTGTTTCTGTTGTTTAAGTTTTCCCAGCTAGCAGTTTCCCCCTCTGCTCTGCTGCCTGTGAAAGAGTCCTATGGATTCAGCAGAGAGTCCTCTATCCACACAGGCGTGTGACACACAGGGATCCATCTTTCATTTGGCTACAGTGTTTTCATTTGAACCTTTTCAATTCTTCATGAACAGCTTCAAAAGACACCCCCTCCCTTACCCTCAGCATCAGAAACTTTTAAATGGATATATTCTGCACTACTGTATCATGCTGCAGGGAACAAACATATGCAAGGTTTTTCCACTAAAGGAAAAAAATGTTGGAAAAAACCCAAAACAACCCCCAAATCCACAAAAAACAAAGACCCAAATTTGCTGAGCTGTCAAACTTTAAGCAACACCAGCACGTGTAATTATTTAGCTTTCCAAGGGTTGCTGTGGGGCCTTGCCCAGGTGGTACCACCACCTTTCCACCACACAGAAATGCAGTTTCTCAGAGTTGTCCCCAGCACTGATGGTGTTGCAGCTCTGCAGGGAGGAGGGATTGACTGTCCCTGCATGTGAGTCAGCATCAACAAGAGCCCAGCATCTCCAGGCAGGACTGTTCTCACAGAGCAATTCCCTGGTGTGGGAAAGGCAAGGGCAGGAAATAGGTTATGCAAGACAAAAACAATTCCAGTTCACGGTAAATTATTATTTTGAAATAAGGTTTTTTCTTACAAAAACAATACTGTCCAGTAACTGGGGTGATGCTGCATCATACAGGGGCTGGTGGGCAGGACTTTCCCCAGTGATGCACATGGGCAACAATAACACACAAAAGTTCAGCAAGTGGAGTTTTGGGAAGTATTTGGTGGAATTATGGTATTTGGCTTTTGAAAGTTTACAGCTGTGTTGCTGAAATTTCTGCAAGAGTGAAAGGACTGGACTAATTAATTCAGCACCTTTCCCACATCCCAGATGCAGGGTTTAGCTTTTCCTCCTTGAATATTCCAAAAGTCAAGCAGGTAGAAGCACACACATTATAAAGACTTTGCTCAGATGCCACGTGAACTGGAATTATAAAGCACTGAAAACAGGCCGCTAACAATTTCAAATCAATTTTATTTTCTTAAATTGGTGTCGTACAATTTAAAGCCAAAAAAAAAAAGTCACACAAAACACAAATAAAAAATGTTGACAAAGTATCAAGCATTACCTTATAAAGAACATCATCATACGCTCTCACAAACCTGAAGGTACGTGTAATTAGACTGAGGTTTCTTGAAATCTATTAAAGACGCCAGACACAAACGCTGCAACAGCAACAAAGCCATGACAATAGCAGGTGGACTACACTAGCAACTTCAGCAATGGTTGGGGGTTGGTTTTTGGGGTGTTTTCTTTCTTTTTTTTTTCCTTTTTTTTTTCATACCTTATTGTCTACAAAGCAATAAATATTTTTCACCAAAAAAGTTGGTTTCACGCTACATGCAGTTAGATAAAAAAGAAAGTCACCAAAGTGATGGCAAAATAAATCACCTGTCAGATTTTTCTCTTTTTTTTCTTTTTTTTTTTCTCCCCTGTTTTTGGGGTTATTTTGTGTGGGTTTTTTGTTGGTTTTTTTTTTTCTTTTTTAATTCAAGCACAGTGGCTAAGTTTCAAGTATTGAGAGAAAAAACATATATATACACGTTTGTGTTTGTGTGTGTATTCTCTACCCATGCACACACATACACACACACAGCCTTGCATGTATATACACAAACACATACATATATATCAGTTGTAGGTCTGTAAACCACAATTCTTTTTGGAGCAATATATACTTGTATACATTGAATGTGGACGATTTTGATACATTCAAGTAATTAAGTACAGCTGGAAGGTTAGTGCTGAGCTTGCCACACACACAGCTCACTAGGGCGCGGCAGAGACGTGGATCCCAGGCTGGGCTCCTCCTCGGAGGCTCCGGGGTGCAGGGTTGGTATTGCAGAGTCAGTCCTGGCTTGGTGCTTCCATGCTGCCTCCCAGCCCTCCTGCCTGCAGCATAGCCCTTTGCACATCTGGCCAAAACCTTTCAGAAGCAGTCTGGGTCTCCTCGGTGTTTCTGTCCACAGCAGGCTGGGGGGTTTTGGTTGTTTTTCTTTTTTTTCTCCCCTCCTTCTTTTTTTCCCAGGCACAAGCACAAACGGCCACAGAAGCAGCAGACTGTGAGTGTACAGTGTAACAGCTGCCAAATATTGAAGCATTTGTGAAAGCTACACTTAAGCTTCCCTGGTTGGGGCAATTGGGAATATTTTTAAATTGTTTTATTGGCATTTCTGCTCTGTGAACAGAAACACCCGTGTTGCCAAACACGGCTCCAGCTCCAAAGTCAATGAAGTTGCTCCTGAAACCCTTGTAAAGTATCACACCGAACGTGCCAATCTCGAGAGGAAAAAAAAGCAATGAGGACTTAACCACCACGTGCAAAATATTTTTAGATCCCCAAAAACTAAGCCTGAGGTTTCGAGTTGCTTTCAAAGATGCTTTTCTGCCCAGTGCTACCACAATACTGCCACGACTCTGGAACGTCACACTCATGCTCTCACAGACAGATGGAAGGCAGGCAGCTCCCCTTGCACACACATGCTCACAGCACCCGAAGCCTCAACCAGAACTCCAGCCACTCGCAGTCGCATTTGGCTACAGAGTCTCCTTGAAAGAAATGCTCAACATAAAACCGAACGCGACGAGATTTCTTTATAAAAAAAACCCCCAACAAACAAAAACAAAGCAGCAAATAAAACTTCTTAAAAAATGCATTTCCAAGTGTGTGGGATCCTAACGCCTGTTCTTCAGCTCTTAAAAAGCACGGAGCTTTGTACTGACTGTCCTCAAAAGAACATTTAAATAAAAAACAAATCTTGGTACTGCCAGACTGCAAGTCAGCTTTGCCTGGTGTGGAGGAGGAACAGCACAGACTCTGCAGTGCTCTTTGCCTCACACTCACAAGATACAGTACAGTTAAATACGTACAGTTACACACAAACCATATCAATATCAATATATATTCACTCTTAGGAATACATATTAATATACGCACACACGTAGTGCAATAAAACAACCAGGAAGCAAGGAAAGGAATAAAAAGAACAGCATTCCTAACAGTCGTGATGTTCCTGGGTTGTTGTGTGATGCAAAGTCAACTTCTCAAAGTTCCCATAGTGTGTAAAGTGCAACTTTGATTCACAAAGCTAGTGTTTTCAGTTTGAGGGGCTCCAGGACAGGGGTTATTGAGCCAACAGCTGAAAGCAGGACAGTGCTAGTGCTTCCTCCAGGTAGGTACGTGCTGACAGGCTGAGCTCAACAGCCAGGAGTCTTTCACATTGATCCCACTGCGCCCAGGGACCAAGGGAGGAACGGATTCAGTTTGGCTTCTTACAAACACAGGATGTGATGCTCTCTGTTGTCCTCCTGTTCACTGCAGAGTCCCTTTCCCTGTGTCGTTCGCCCATCCAGGCAGGCAGACAGGGAGCCCACACAGCAGCCGTGGGATTTCCAAGCTTCCCAGCAGCTGCACGGCCTTTGCCTCACTCAGCAAGTCTGTCGAGGTGGGAGCTACTTCAGAAACGCCAACTCCCTCCTCTCCAAGCACTCCAAGGCATAAACACAATGAGGAAGGACAAAGGAGAGAGTGGAGGGGAGCCTCCAGCTGCCAGGGAGCTTGAAGATGCCTGGCTCTCAGCTGGGAAGGGGAAAGGACATAAACTGGCCTTTATGTCTGAATGACACACTCCGACATCAACTGAAGCCAGCAGTTTCAGCACATCCATTGCCTGCAATGGACACAGCACTGGAATACCCTGTTCTTATGCAAGAGGGGTAGGCAGCAGTCTTATCCTTCAAAGTGCTGGGAAGAAGCAAACTTCTAGCCTTCAACCCCTCTGACAACGAGGGAGACCTTTCCACATCAGCTATGCCTTCACCCAGGCCTTCGGGCAGGGAAGTATTTGTGCTTGCTGCAGTCATACGTCCCCACAAAGCAATCCAAGTCTGTGGAACAGCTTCCCAAAACGTCCACATACAGAACAGTGAGAAGTTCATCCTCCAGTTGTCCTACTGCCAGAATTGTCTCCCACCACAGCACAGGCTGTTGGGAATAAAGCAATCAGCTGGGGCAAGGTGTGTGAAGGACAACGCCACTGAAATCAGGCACAGAACCCCGACAGCAGAGCTGACAGCCTGCGCTCGATGCACAGCTTACCTGGGGAAAAAACCAGCACAAGCAATCAGCTTCTCACTTTCCTGGCAATATAAAGACCACCACTAGAGATTGAACACAAGAGGAAAAACAGATAGTAGAATTTCAACAAATCTAAGCAGCACCTTGAGAATCGTTGCCAGGTACCAATCAGGCCAGAGAAGACCTGACCACAGACACCTTGCTGGGAAGGGACAGGTCAAAGGGTTGAACAGTCAGAGATCTGACAGCAAAAGCTGGGAGGCAGCAGTTCTGACAGAGATATCAAGATGTTATAAAGGATTACCATCTGCCAGAAAGAATTTGTTCACTTCCAGTTATTGGAGCAGCTTTTGCCAGCAGGCAAAATGACTCAAGGTCTCCAGTGCCATTTGCCATGGCTTACACTGAGAGACAGAGCCCACCCAGCATCATCAGTGCCAGGTCCTCATTGCCTGAGCCCAAAAATCATTCAAAAGATAAATGTTTGGTGGAATTCATGCCTCTCACAGGAACACTTGCTGTATTTCTAGGTTCATCATTTTACTTTTCAGAAATATGTAATCACAGACCTGAGATCTAAAATGAAATGCACGCCCATTACTGCCTACCAGAGAACAGCTCAATCAGGAAGCTGGAATTTGGAATACCAGGATAACAACTAGGAAAAGAAATCTACTACATGCATTAACTGTATCTCTGGATCAAAAGATGTGATCTAGGTTTGGTAAGAAACAGTACAATAGAAACCACTTAGTATTCCCTATTCACTTAGCCCTCCAGTACCACACACCACCTGACTATTTCCCTTTGTTCTCCCTTCAGTGAGCCTCCTGTCAGCTGTGAAAGTTGGTGATAATTAACTGACTGATTGCCTGGGAGCCAGAAATCTCTTCTCTCATTACCTATCCAAGGGCTCTGCCTCCACGGATGGCTAGAGCCGTCCAGTGCTCTGGATGGCAGCCCAAGGCAGGCAGTGGGTGGCCAGCAGAGGGGACAGGCACATGGTCTGCCAGCTGTGGCCTCCCCCTCTGACCACAGGGACACTGCTGGGAGTGCTGCAGGTGGGCTGGGATGGCTGTGGTGGAGCAGAGCCCAGGCCAAGCCAAACTGCTCCCACAGACAATGGTTATCACCCATCCCCTCTTCCCACATTCTGCAGGGAGAGGCAACAGAGGTGATTAAACCCCAGCCATAAGGGGCTTTTTCTGTTGGAAAAACAGGAGGCTGCAAGGAGCTGTAACAAGCCAAGAGGTCTCTGCTATGTCCACCAAGATGTAGCCAAAGGAAAAAAATGGTGCTGGGAACGGTAATTTCTAACCCATGCAGCTAAAAAGCCCGTATGTTCTAGTTGGGGAAAAAACAGAAAGTCACCGAATACTCACATTTACTGATGTTTTCTATGTCCCCCTGCTCAGTGATGATGTTCAGGAGCCCCTCCATTAGCAGCAGAGCTTTGTGGTACCTCTGTGCACAATCTTCTCTGTGGTGGAACATCTCATCCAGGGCTGCAGACTGCACCTGAGGGCAACAACACAGCGCTGAGAGGTTACTCCCAGAACAAACCCAGCTTTCCCAGCACAGTCTCTCAGCTGCTTGGACACCTCCCTTGCCCAGCCTGAGAGGGGAGCATCACGAGGGAAGCCACCTGCTAAGGCCACCAGCAGGAACCATTAATGCCCAACACTGCTCTGTGCTAACCCCAGTCCCAGGCACTGTGAGGTTTTTACCATTTGCACAGCGTAGCTGAAGATGAGCTTCTCTGCAGTGATGCTGTTGATCCGATCCATCAGCTTCTGTTTGTCCAAGAAGAACCTCTGCAGTCTCACGTTGAGGCAGTGGCAGGAGGATACACTGGATTTATAAAGCTCATTCAGCTTCTTCACAACTACGGTAAAAGAAAGAAATGCTTCAGGCACTACTTCCAGTTCTCCCTGTGCCTCCCCATCTCCACGTGCAGAACTCCAAACGACTAACCCAGAGACAACAGGGTTCTGTTAAAGCCAAGGGACTGACAGGAAAGTCCTGCACTGAGAAGGTCTTTTCCCTTTCCTCTGTCACCTTCACCAGTTATAAGCCTGCACATGGCAACTCCTACACACTTCTGGTTCACCTGAGGCCAGGTCTATTTTTGTTTCCCACAACTGTCACAAGGCAGGGAGCAGTTTGCTCCCTACAGGATGTCTCACACACCAGCAGCAGCAGACGTGCAGATACAGAGCTTCTGCTACTTGATGGGTGATGACGTGCTGTGAAGGAGAGCATGGCTCACATGTGGGAGCTCTTGGAGTGGATCAGCAGCACTGACTAAGCAAGGGAATCTCTCTTGGGACGCTGCTGTCCCACTAAGAAAAGATATGGGTGCCTGTGAAAGGCCACCTCCTTTTCTGAACCACAGCAGCTCGTACGGGAAGCTTATGGAATAGAGAATCAGGAGTCAAACATGACTCTGAGCAATTAAATAACAACCCAGAATTGCAAGGGATGCCACAGGCTGAGTCTCCCTAGCTACATGGCATGATCTACACAGAGTACTGAACACAAACTCCCACCAGCTGATGAGTACTAACTCCTACATGCACACTTGAAAATCCCCACACTACACGAAACAAGACAAGCCAGCCTTGCCCAGTTCCCACACATTGGAGGACAAATGACACCACAAATCTACAAGCTGCAATCTGCTCTGAAAAGGAGTGATTTATTTGGGTTATGACAACTTTCCTGTTCCCCTGAACTTGTGAAGATGTGTAGCTAAATCTGGTATATTTTGCTCCACACTGCCTGCTACAACATATGTGTGTTCATCATATTTAACTTCCATTTTTTTACACCCCATCCCAAGGCAGCACAAATACTTGCAAAGACAAAGCTCTTGGGGTAGGCGGCTGGTGGGTCAAGTATTTCAAGTGTTTCAGAAAGCTCCCTCAGTAATATTACAATGGGAGTTTTAAAATTATTTTTTCTAATCACTGAATCACAGCCAGCTCTTACCACAGACAGTCAGATGCAAATGTAAGGCTGTAACACCAGCAAAGGAGTGACTCTGGCATTACCAGTACTTCACTTCCTGTGTTTTTGTTTCACTTGAAAAATCATCACTGCCAGGACAGGTCTCTATTTGCTGAGTAAGCACTTCCTAGAACATGCCCTGTGTAATTAAGCTGGGCTTACATCAAGTACAAATAAGCACTTGAGATAGAGATATACAAGGAATCAGATAAGATACATCCCCCCCTTGCTAATTAGTGCTGAAGAGTCTCCCAGGAGCATGACAGTAGCTCTGAGACAAAGTCAATGAGAAGAGACGAACGTTCTCAGTGTGAATAAAGATCCTGCTGCACAAGAGGACAACTACAAATGAGCCCCCACCACACCAGTGGGGTTCACACTCACTCCACCCCCTCCATACCCTCTGTGACACTTTTAATAGCTCCATTCCAGGTGAGTCCTTTACCCCACAAGTGCAGCAGCCTTACCTTGCTTGACAGTGGAGGAGAGGCACAGCTTGCCAGCTTTGATCTGCTCTATGGCCATCTGCAGCCCCGAGGACAGAAGCTCTGCCACTTTCAGGTACAGCACGAGCTGCTCTGCATAGCTGCAAAGAAAGCACATTCAGTGCAGACAGATCAGTGTGACTGTGCAGCAGCTCCGTGTCCCCAAGGACTGCAGGTACACAAGGGAGGGAGTGACAGAAGCCCTGGGAGCTGGGCCCTCTCTGCCCATCCTTACCTCCACTCCCGGCTCAGGAGGCTGATCTGGTCGGCCACCACGCTCTCCTGGAGCTGGTACTCTGATGTCACCGAGCTGCTCATGTCACTGGAGCTGCCCTTCAGAGCAGCGATCTCCATCACGTAGTGCACGAAGGCCAGCGTGAAGCGCAGGCTGCGCAGGATGTCCGTGTGCTCTTGCTGTTGAAGGGATGCCAAGGGGAGTTACAGGGAAAGCTGTTCACATGAGCTCTGCCAGCAACCCATCCCAGCTTACAGAAACAACATCTCACTCTCAGACCCTCTCACACCTCTGCTTTGGGGCTTTGGGCCAAACTCAGCCCGGAGCCTGCACCAGTTCCTCTTCTACAGTAACAGCAGCAAGCAACAGCACCAGGCCAGAAACTTCTAGGCAACTCCCTGGAGAAGCTGGTGAGGCTTACTCTAAATTGACAAGCTCCCTTCCCAAGGAGCATCCCAGCTCTGTGGGATTCTTTCAGAAGTCAGCCAGGAAGAGGGAGAGACCATCTGCACCACGGGCCCAGCAATGCCAATGTGGATTTCATGAGAGTGACAACCTCCTACACCACAGAAAACTGCCAAGAAAGTGTCTCCCACCCTACATCCCAGCCCTCACTTTGTCATGAAGGGGGCCTTCATCCCCTCCCCTCCAGTGCAGTGAGCCCTGGATGAGGTTTTCTGAGGAGACAGCAAGGACAACTCTTCATCTGCAACTCCTGTCCAGCTAACGAGGGAAGTGCTCACACCAACTGCTGTGGTCATTTCAGAGTAGTTTCTTCTCTGCTACAACAGATCAAAGGGGATTATCCAATTTCTGGGAAGCTGCATTGCTCAAGTCACTGCAACCAGTTCTGGGAAGTTAGTATTTGTGGAAAAACTGAATGCTTGTGGGTCAGCAAAGTGAATTGCTGCCTGAATCAGATGCCAACTCCATTGTTTGTACTCTCTGTTGAGAAGTGGGTAACCTGCTTGATCTTCAAAGCTTCACTGGCTCAGCTCTCTCAAAGGGGGGTAGTAAGGATGTTTCCTACATGAATTGACCCCCATGCTCAGGATCTGAGAGCTTCTTTATTTCCTTTACTGGCTCAGGCACTTGGCTGCTCAGGCAGCTTTGACTATCTGGAATATGAATCTCTCCTCCCACCACCTTGCTACCTGGACAGTCCAGTATGGTGAGGAAGTGTTATCTCCATCTTCCTCAATTTTCTTTAAAAGCGGAGGAGGAACTTGGAGATTAAGTAATTACCAAGTCATACAAGAAGTTTGTGGCAGAGCAGGAAACTGCTGAGATCTTGCACATCTCAGCCTCCTATCTCTCACCAACAGGCAGTCCTTCCTCTCTACAGTCAGTTGCTTCTGTTAACTGTGCTGACAGTCACTGCCCCATTTGCCTTCACAAGTCTTCATTAGCCATCTCTGTATTGTGTTTTTGGAGCACTGCAAAAGAAACTAAACCCCAGCCTCCAATATGCCTTGTCTGCACCTAAACAAACTTTTACAAAAGATGGAAGAACCACCCATCTGAATGCAACAGCGCTGCTCAAGACAAACAAGGGCACTTAAACAGTAAGACTTTAGTGCCCTGAAAGATGAGCAGAAAGCAGCAAACCTGCCAGGTTTGCATTCTGGCCAATTCCACAGAACACAAAAGGGTCTTGAAATCTGCTGTAAAGGTTTTGTGACATGGAAACGGATTACTGTGCTCAGCAGAAACGATGACTGAAGCCAAATGACTCATTACAGACAGAGAGGCTGAGTGCTATTCCAAGATCAAACTGATACTTCCTTAGGACACTTCTCTCCAGACCAGCATCCAAAGTGGTGGCAGCTGGCAGAGCCCCAAACTTCTGTCACCTCACACAGGTAGGATGCTCAGTTAAACTGACTGCTGCTGTCATCACATCATTGCTGGAAGCTTTTGCCCTGTGGCTTTACAGGTAATGAAGCCAATAAATGCATTTCAACGAAAAACTGACACAAAAAACAAGCTCAACAAAATCTGAAGTAGAAGAGCAAACCCACATCCTTAAAACAATGTGTGCATATCTCTGTTGGTATCTTGGGGTTTTCAGCAGCACCAGCAAGTGTCAGAAACAAAAAGCCTTCTCCAGTCCCAGACAGCCCAAGGAGGTATCACAAGCAGAAACGAAAGCATGACTGAATCCACCTCCCACCTCCACTGCAAATGGGCAGCCTGACCTACATTTCAAATATATCTCAGCTATAACAGAATTTGCTCTGCTTCAGCCTGCAGAGAAGGGGAGCCTGGCAGCCTTTCAGCTCCACAATCTGGTTCAGCTGTTCTGGTACAGAACACGGCGTCCCCCTGCCCCCAGCAGGAACAGAAGTGTCAGGTTTACTTTGTTTTCAGATCCTTTCAGCAGAGACCATATCACTGCCCATTCCCCAAGTGCACCAGGCAGGCACCTGACACACTGAGCTACTCACGTTCTCAGCTCAGCTGCTACTAATGCTGAGCCTTTTAAAAAAGGAGAGGCCCAAAGCAGGCAGGTTTGCTTCAGCAGTTCTGCTTAATACAGAATGCATTGGATAACTGACCTTCCAAACTGCAATTTCAGCTTCGGAATTGGGGAATTTTAATCCCAATCATGGGCTGCCTCATGGACTAAAGGCTTGGTGCTAAATATGCCCTGGGCTTTCTGAGCACTGCACTGGCCTTGCTCTCTTGGAAACAGTTTGCTCCACCTTTGGAAGCAATCCTCTGGACTACAAGCATGGAGTTGTCTGGGTTTGCTTTACTTTTATTCCCCTGTCCTTTGCCCCTGGGATGCACCCACCTCCATGAGTGTCTCTTCGGGCAGCTCTGGTGCCTCAAAGGTGACAGCACCCTCCAGGTTGGCAGTGATGGGATCAGCAAAGGTGTAACGGAGACTCGAGGGGCCTTCCAGAGCCTCCCCAGCAGCTCCCACTGCCAAGTGCCTCCCACTGAAGGAGCCTCCAGAACTGAGAGAGCTGGAAGACCCCACTGCGAAGAAAAAGAGACAAAGGAATTACTGGAGGTATTAATAGCAGGCCAGGTAGATATTCCTCATGCAGGAGAGAGGACAATTCTGTAGGATTCAGGATCATGGATCAGACAGGAACCAGCAAGAGGTACTTCAGAGGAAGATGCAAGGACTCTGGATGCAGAATAACCACTCCCCACCATAAGCTCCTTAGCAACTCAGGCAGACCAGTTTAGAAGCTCAGGCAGATTTAAAGCACCTTCCAGAAAAATGATCATTTATGGAGATGATTCAGAAAAAATTATTTTTCCTTTTTTTGGCTAAACCCTTTCTGAATCCTGCCACAGTATCTTGGCCTGATCTTTATCACACTGTCACAGCCAACTTCCCCACCATGGAGCAGCACAGTTGGAACCCTGGCTCCCTGCTTTTTTGCTATCACTGTCACTAAATGAGCACTCTGATAAGTGATGGTTCTAGAACATCCTGCATGCAAGCCAGGAGAGCTTTCCATTAAATGCCCTGCTTTTGCTTTCCCCTCTTTATAAACAAGAGGCTGGGCAGAGAATCAGTGACCAGCTGAATCAAGACCCTAGCCCCAGGGTTCTGGAGACCCTGTAGGTATGGAGTCCATCAGACAATTCCTTCACCATCAGCTTTTCCCCTTCTTGACCACTAAATCCACTCTAGGAGCACAAAGGAGTTTTTGTCTCAGAACATTCACAATACATTCACCACTTCCAGAGGGCTTCCTACCACTGGCACACTGCCACAGAAACATTCTATCTGAGGGGGGATGCCAATACCAGCTCCAACACTCTGCTGATTCTACTCAGGTGGTATTCTTCATTGTCACTGGTCCTTTGAAGGAATATGTTTCTCTCCTATCCACAAATTTAATTTACTGCCCTGCCCTGCCTTCAAAAGGTTCAGCAATATAATAACACACAACTGATCTGCAGAGAGGCACAGCCTTCTTTCCTCCCAAAGCTCTTTCCATGTCAGCAGCAATGCTTCAAAGCTAAGTGGATCACCAAAGACAGGCAGAGTATTCCCAGTTCTCTTAGAGAGAGGAGAGGATCTACAACATCCCATTCTGGATGCCCTGTAATTCCAAGAGGCTGTTTGGAGAAATTGTTATGATGACTCACAGAAAGGCTCTGCCTTTAGAACTGTCCTTACTCATGGCTTGTCCAGCACTTGGAGTGAAAAGTTTCAGCTTGCAAATTTCCCCTTTCCACCATGAACTTCATGCCTTAACTGTAACATAAGGAGTTTCTGCACAGGCCTAATAAACAAAGCTTGTCCTGCAGCATTGCTTTGGTTGCCTTGACCTAATGCTGTGTGTGTTAAAGGTTCACTTTCAACAGCCTCCTATTCCAGGCCTCCCATCTGACATCCTGACTGTTGGGCAGACCCTTAACCACCTGAGTATCAACCTGCTAAAATGTGGTGCTTGGATCTGCTTCCAGATTGCTATTATCCCTGCAAAAGCAGCACAGGAAGTCTGAATCCTCTATCCATCACATTGCAGTAGTAGCTGGAGGCTGTAGCCAGGACAGTGACCCCACTGCCCTACCAGCCCCTCACACACTTTTTGAGAATCTCAAAGCTCACCCTCCAAATAGCAGAGACAAAGACAGGATTGTGGTCCCAACCTGCCAGGCAATCAGAGACGTGAGTGGTTTTAGATAGGATGGAAATGCAAGTTATGCACAGGAACCAAGCCCATATGTCCCTCCATCCCAGTCAAGCAGCTTATTCATGGCCACATCCAAACTTTCCTTGAAGTAATTGAGAGCAACAGCGTCAAGCACATTCAGATGAGGAACAGCGAAGACAAGAACTCAAACAAGCCAAATATGCAAATCAAAATGTGTCCAAATATTTTCTTAAACTGAACACAGACTCCAGCTCCCAGACACTCTATCCCAAAAAGGCCAATTACCACAGCCTCAACTGCTGGCTGACAAGGCCAGAGCACTGGTGTCTTACAAGGAGTATCTGCCAAGCAGGAGTGCATTTCCCCACCTCCTACCTAAGCAGCTCAGAGCAAGAGTAACACCACTAATAGTTTAGCACACGGAGCCATCCTGGCCCTTTCCCAACAGTTCTTGTGCACTGAAATTGCTGGGCACCAATAGTCACACTCATCTTTTACAGCTCATCCAAAACCCACGGGGAGAACAATCAGAACACAACTCAATCTTTACATGTGTTCACCTCTCAGCAACAGTGGGTCTGTGAGCAGCTGTAGCATTATTCCTGAAGCAGAGAGCAATGAAGTAAAAGTTTGTCTGCCTCTTACAGTACTGGAAAACCACTCTCTGGCACTAATGCCAGTGCAAACAGTTAGCAGCAATAACTGGGGTTGGCAGGAGCCAGCACAAGAACCTCAAAGGTGCTGAGACCAGCTGAGCTCTACAGATTGCTCTGAGCAGCCCTCTGCCATCACCAGGGTGCAGCAGCAAGGAATGAAACACATCTCTCTGCCCCCAGGCATTCCCACTGGAACAGGCAGGTAGGTATTGGCCCTTTACCTGAAAACATCCTGGTCCTCGTGGTCTGTGGGGGGGTAGTTCCACTGGGAGGGGATCCAACAGTAAAAACCACTGGGGATGGGCTGGCAGAGCCCCCAGCCCGGGCACCAGAGTGCAGGGTCCCTCCGTAAGCACCTGAGGGAGCTGGGGAGACAGTTGAAAGGTGCAGACCGGCGTTACAGGAAGGTTACTCAGCGCACGGGGTGCCTCGCCCAGCGGGTGTGTTCCTGCAGACTCTCCCGGGACACAGTGCTCAACAGCACAGGCCAGTGAGGCATCCCCAGCAACAAAGGCCACAGGACAGAGCCTGGGCAGCGCCAGCCACTGCTGCAGCTGCTGTTCCTCCTCGCTGCCTGACCTGCACGCCCAGAGCACCCACCCGTGCGGAGCCATTCACCCTCGAGCCGCCTGGCACGAAGTCACCACTTCCACAGGTTGTCACATTCACAAAAGAGGAAGCCCTGCCTACAAAAATCACACCACTGTCCAGCAGTTACGCAGCACACACTGCCCTCGGAGCAGGGGAAAGCAAACACCACTGCACTCCTCACACACAGCACTCGCTTCCTGCGCCAAGAGCCACCGGCAAAGCAGCCTCCCGTTTGCAGGAGGGGTGTAGGCAAACTGCTCACCCATCCCAGGACACCCTGCCACATCTGCCTGGCCTCCCCACCTACCTGCAATTTCCATGGGCTTCTCATTGTTGAGGCTGTCACTGCTGCCAGCTTCCGAGATCTGTGCCCCAAAGGCTGCCTTCAGAAGCAGGTCAGTGAGCCTGCCTGTGCTCAGAGATCTAAAGAGAGTACAGACAACATGATGGTGAAAATCAACAGGTTCCAGGTGTCAGCTAGCTTCACTTCTTTGTGCCATTCCTGGTCCACAGCCACTTAACACTACACAGTAAACAGTCTGGAGCTGTAAAAATCACTCTTTCAACAGAGCATCTGAAGCACCTCCTGGTATTTGTAGAAAGTGCAAACTATTGTGACTGTTTATTGTGCATTTCATCACGAGGGGATGCAGGACTTTATTTTGATGAAACTGCACAATAAACATGGTGTGAAGCTGCAGACAATCTTTCATTTTAAAACACCCAGGTCATGGCCTGCCCCTATAGAGGAAGACTTCTAAAATCTGCACCCTATCTGTTTGCAATCCAAGGGTGCTAGCAGACAACTACACAATGTTTACAGATGCCTCAGTACAACTTCAGCATTAGCTGGGGTTTGCCCCATCCATCCTGTACTGAGGAGTGATGTCCCACTGTATGAAGCAGACTCCAGCTCACCTGCCCTTGATCTCTTCCACAGGCCTCAAGCCCAACCCAGTTTGCTGGCAGTGGAAATGACCCATCTCCTTCAGATCTGGCAAGGTCTTGTTCCGTGTTGGAGTCATCATGACCCCCTGATGGGCCAAGAGGGTGAGGAGATTCTGTGAACTTGGGGTTTTGGGAAACTCAAATGGGGACACAGCCTAGGAAGAACAGAAAGAACAGAGATCTGTCTTTAAAATGAAGGAGGAAGGTTCCTCTTCGTCCCCATTTGTTTATCAAAATCAAACCGTTTAACAGCTTGCCTGAGATAAAGGTAGAAATCCCACCCCAAACAGAAAGACTAGAATGAAAGAACAACAAACTGAGAATTTTGTAAGCAGAGAAAATGCTGTCCCAGTGCCAGCTGCCCCTGAGGCACAGGGCTGTCACTGGCTGCTGGCTCTGCTGGGGATTCCTGCTGGACACACGCTTGCGTCACAGCTGGGTCACTGTGTCCCCACCAGCACCACACTCCAGCCATCAGGACAGCTCCTTCCCCTGCCTGCTCCCAGCCCCGGGCTCTGCTCAGCTGCTGAGCACTGCTGCCAAGGGAGAGCTGCCCACGGTAAGTAGGACATCACCCCATTTCACACAGATCACTGCACATTCCTCACAGGATAGGAGCGAGTGCTGGTAAATCCAGGTCAGAGCTATCTGGTCATGCAGCAGCTCATCCCCAAATCACCTAGAAGGTCAAGCTGTGAGAGGCCCAAAAGCAGACTCCTGGGCATACCTTTGTAGGGGATCCCATTATGGTTGGCAAAGGGCTTCTCTGCATGAACTCAGAGAGCTTTGGTGAGGATCGGAGCTGCCGGCAGTGCTGCAAGCCATGGATCTGCAGAGGCTGGCTGACTGGGGTATGACCAAAGTGAGCAACAAGAGGATCAGAGTGCTGCTTGGTTATCTTCTGCCTGCAGGAATGCAAATCTGACAGGTTGGGAGCACTGTGGAGCCGGGAGCCCATCCCTCGAGGAGACTGTTCGGGTGCCGAGGAACCTGCAGGGCACAGAGTGACAAACCACATCACTGTCTGGTCCTAACACAGAGAAACAGCCTGATTCCAGGATCCACAGCTCAAACAGCTACAGATTAAAACCTTCAGTGCATGGCTAAGGATGGCACTGAACAGAGCCACAGCACTACCAGGCCTGGCTGGGTTTTGGGTCTGTGGGAGGATGAGATATGAACAACAGGGAAATAAAAGTGCAGCTTCTTTCCTTCATTGCAGCTTTCAGAGACACAAACCCTGACTGTCAGAGCTCAGCAGCAAGGAAACTACACATCAAACAGACCCCTTGGCAGAGGGGGTGCTGGAGCTTTTGAGAAGCTTTTCCTTTATTCAATCCATTGGCTTCAGAGCCCCAAATTCAAGTTTTTGCAACATGGGATCTGTCAGCAGTGGAAGATGCTGGCTGATGGGATGTGAATGGATCAACCCCAGCTCCTACCAGCACACAGAGATCCTGGCTGGCCAAGCATCCAGAGAAGCTGCTGAAGCAACCAACCCAACCTAGAATGCCCTGAGACTACAGTTCTGACATTATCCATAGGAATAACAAAGGAAGGTAAGGACCAACGCACCGGCAATGGGAACACGGCTTCTCACTTCTGCTCCAAGAGAAGATGGGATAACAGTCTGGCTGGGCTGCTCTGGGATTGTTCCAACTGGGAGGGAATGCAGTAAAAAAAAAAGTTTATTCAGTATTAAGTTTCCATAGGCAAGAACAGCACTATGCACCACCTGTTTATAGAAAGATGCCAGTTATCTCTTCCATTATCTCAGCCCTAGCTGTATGGTGAAAAGATCCTCAACTCCTGTAAAAGGAGGTAAAAAAAAACTCTGCCTGGTGTTAGTGTAGCAAGTTTTAGTCCGACTTCGCAGTGATATTAGTTCAGAGTACCTAATACTCTGTACGAATATTCTGTATTTCCCCATCAGCAGAGACTAATAAATACAGGATTGGAGACACCAGGGATATAGAATAGTTCATTAGATCAGTCTGTTCTTCCACAGAAAACAGAAAATTGCATCCACTGCACACTGGGTTTTCTCCCATCCATTTTCACCTGAATTGCTCGTTAGCATCTAGATCAGGCTACTGGATATTCAGTCAAAACTCTTCAGCCTGGAAGTTCAAGCCTTTCCAAAGATGGTCAGAATTTTGCTTTGACAATAATTGGCTTACATTTGTTCTGACCCCAACCTGACCAGTAAAAAGATACTTTGCACTTACAGAAGCCCTCTTCTGTAAGCAGCAAAATGTTTGATGCAGGCACCAAGGCAAAGCTTGCCTCTCCTGGGGCTAAGAGGCATTTTTCTCTCCTTTTTACTGAGGCCAAAACACTTGTCAAATAATCTGTGGAGAAGAACCACAGGGAAACACAACAATCTGAAGTGTCTACTACCTAGCAGCTACAGCTGGTCAAAAAAATCCCTCTTTCCAGGAAAGAGGCAAATGGTTGTATCAGGACAGTGATGTGGCAGTTGACATCTTACCTTGTGGTGATGGCATAAACGGCTTGGCACCCCCAAAGGAGAGCTTTTTAGTGCTAGGCACAGATCCATGCTCTCCAGGATAAGGAGGGGAAGCACCAGTTTTGGGAAAACCAAGAGGACTTGTACTGCTGGACCTCCTGACTGTACCAGACCTTCCAGGAAACAAGAGCAGCACACAGGTTACTCCAGAGATCAGCACAGAAGAGGAAGCAGAACAGCATCACCCAACACACACACAGCTACTCCCACAAAAGCAGAGCTTCATGACTGTTTATCCTAGACTAAAATTTCACTGTTCAAGGACTACACCAATACAGATTAAGATGATAATCCTTGTTCTCAAGAGTTTCAGTTCAGGTAAATGAACAATCAAGGTTAGCTTAGGTGTAAGTAGGACAGTCATTTTCCAGAGACACTTTAGATGCTTTCAGGCACCTACATCAATCCTGAATAAGACAGTTTCCTATCTTGCCATGGCCATGATGTTTACTTTAGGCAGTGTCTCTAGAATGCCCTGAGGGGCCTTTATTCAAGTGTGCCTCCTGTGCTGAGCCACTTGCCCTTCAGTCAGAAAGCCCTGTGCTCAATTCTGAGGTAAAGTGTGCCAAGGCACTGCTCTGCAACAGAGCTTGGACTCAAATCAGGAGCTGCAGAGCAAAACACAACAGTGTGTGGCTGTCAGATCTGAATCACTTCACAGCTACCCAGAGAAATGTGGGGTTTTTGGGCTGGACAGTCAGAATTCCCTGTCTAAACGCCTTCAACTCCTTGTGAAGCTTCAACTTAGGGAGTTAAAATTAATTTATAAAGCCCACACATGCAGGAACTTTGAGTATTACTCAGTGCTAAAATGAAACAGAAGAGGAAACTAGTGGGAAAGTGAGTACATCCACACCATCAGCCTGGAGAGAGATGGGATACTGCATATTAATTCATTATTTCTCAATATGTTAATGTTTTCATGATCATTAAGAACACACAACCTAAATTGCAATGCCATTCTGCCTCTGCAGGCTCCTTCACCAAGATTCCCATTATACTCCTTTATATGAGAACACAGTCTTTTCATCAAGCCCTTCATTCTATTCTCAATTTGGGAACATTTTTTCTCTTGTTAGAAGAACATCAGTCTCAACCAGTAGGTGGTTTTCTGGACAGGAATCAATGACTATGCTGAAAAAAAAACCCCTCCATGCTAGAGACACTGAAAGATGCTGTCACTAAGGTATGCTGCCTCCTCTGCCAGGGATGCTGCATTTAACTGTCCTCAAGTATCTGAACAGAAGGAACAAAGGATATGGGTTTCAGCAGTGCCAGGAATGGCAGAATTATCCTGATGAACTGTCAGTAAATCTACTCAACAACACTTCTAGGTGTATATTTCACTATATGCCACATTTCAGAAAAGAAATATTTTTTTAAAAATACCTACTTCGGTAGTTGAGATAGTTGAGCAGTTGATCTGCCACCCTCCCTGCCCCTATCCAATGTGTTACCACATTCTGCAGCCAAGTAAATCCATGCTATAATCACATGCTTGGAAAAAAGGAAACACTTGAAAATTTTAACCTAAAAATCACTTCTCTTCAGGTTGCTCCAGATTCAGAGGCTAATGCTCATCAAGTGCCTGGCCCTGAAGCAAAATGAATTTCCAAAGAGAAAGGTGAGAAGATATTCAGTGGCAGAAAGTATTGGCTTTAATTCTCCACACCATGAGCCATGCAGAAGGCTGAATTTTATCAATCAGGAACTTACAGAAAAAGCCACCAGGTGACTGCTGCTGCTGGAAGATGTGGAACGTCAAATGCCACCCTAGGAGACCCAGGGTAAGCCAGCAGACAAGCAGGACAGGTGATGTGGCCAGAGGTACATCCACCTAATTAGCACCTCACCGAGCCACACATCTGTCCACAACCACATCACACAGACACACAGCAGCCAGGCAGGTGACAAGGGGACATTTCTCAGACACGAGAGTGTTACGTCAAGGTTTGCAACCCAATGACTCTGTAAACATGACTCAGCACTTGGCAGCAATGGCCTGCTTGAT
This sequence comes from Lichenostomus cassidix, assembly GCF_008360975.1. NCBI lineage: Eukaryota > Metazoa > Chordata > Aves > Passeriformes > Meliphagidae > Lichenostomus > Lichenostomus cassidix. Next base: position 5,377,310 of record NC_139496.1, on the reverse strand, counting down.
ACACCTAATGGAAAAGTGGAATCACACACTAAATGCCTGATGGAGTTTTCTCCTGCCATTCCTGAAGGGTGTCTACTGAACCTGCTGATTAGAGGAAGTGATGGCCAGAGATAAGTATGGCTTCCTGGGGCAGGAAAAACATGACGTCAGAGATGCTGAGAAGATGCTAAAAGCAGCCTTTGAATCACCCTGATTGGGTCCATTCCTCGAGTTCCTGAGCAGGGACATGCCAATCTCAGCATTACACAGTGGTGACTAAAAGGGGCAAATCATGGCAGTTTGCTCCCTGGCTGTAGCTGTGGGCTGTGAGCCTCAGCTCTGCAGCCCATCACCTCCAGAGCTCTCTCTTTGTACCTCACAGGGGTAACCAGGACTCTTCTGAGGTCCAAAACCAACAGTGTCCACAAGTTTTGTTGTAAAAAACACAAAGCATGTAGGAAACAGGACACAGTTTACCACAAAACCTGCTACACACTCGAGGAAGTGAACACAGAACAGTACTAAAGTTAGCAGTGGCACAGACCAATCCTTCTGCTAATCCCTATCCCTGATCAATATCAGCATATTGTGTCTCTACTTCTGGGTCCACTTCAAATAAGCCTTATCCTGAATTAGGCTGGCTGAAGCCCAAACTTAGGCTGAGGTAGGTATTACCCTACTTTCGAAATCTAAACTTTAACTAATCCAGATACCAACGCGACTCATCCAAAAAAAGACATGACACCTCTTAGACACTTCTGTCTGAGTGTCCCTGCTGTACAAGCTCTTTAAGATCCTGTACTGGTCTCCTTCCAATCAGTCCATGACCCAGGCTGCTGCTGCCAACCAGAAATCTTGTGTGGGAAGAGACAGAAGCCCTGCATGTCTTGGATGTAGCAGGCACTACCTCTGAACTCAGAAGGTCAGCTGTCTGCTTCAGACTTGGCGTCTGGGTCTTCCTGACAGCCTTCAGAAAACATGCTCTGCCTCACGGGCATAAATGGCTCATGATTTACTCAGTCATGGCTGCATAACCACATTAATATGCAACTCGTGCACAACACATCCTCTATGGCATGACTGGCTACAGGAACCAATTAAGGTAAAGTCAGGTAGGTTTTGTAGCCCCATCCATTTTCGTTGTTTATCTCAAATTTTGCTTTTATAAAGGCATCTGCCAGATGGATGGTTCTCTCCGCTTGGACACTTGGACACCCAATCCTTAGCTGGCATGGGAAAAGCTGTCAGACTCAAAGTGGCTCAGCCTTCACTGTGAGCTGACAGATTTCTCACGTAAAAGCACACAGGCAAAATTTTACAGTGAAATAAATCTCAACACCACCACAAAATCACCCCAAAACACACCACACTGGCTCCCTACAGAGAGGGGGAGAGCCCAACACACAGGGAAACTTATAGAGGTACAGAGAGCAAAGTGTAAAGCAGTTTGTTTAGAGACCCCCTCCTCCCAGCCCCAGCACTTACCGGGGAGAGGAGTATGGATTGGGAGACTGCAGGTTCTGCTCGATCCGCCGGTAGTTGTGGATCTGTGTGGGGACTGGGATGGGCACGGAGTGTCCGTACTTGCTGCTGGAAAACTGCCCTGGCCGCCTGTGGAAAGGACACACACAGAGACAACCTCCTGTGAGGGCTGGGCCTTCAACCAGCTAATTGGAGATGTTATCTTCACGAAGCAACTGCACGCAGAGAGCGTCCCCTGGGCTGCTCTGGGGCTGTGGGTTTGCACTGGGAGGTGGTTCAAAGTCATATCAAAGGGAAGTGGCTCCTGAAAAAGCACATCTCCCAAAAACAGGCACCTTTCCTCCAGCACCATTCCCACCCACAGCCTGATGTTCAAACGTACACCCAAGCGCACCACTCCCTCCAGGAAAACCGGAGCCCTGCTATTTCAGGCCATGACTGGCCTAGTTTCCAAGAGCTCAGATCCACAGCCAAGCAGACAGCACTGAGCAGGGGCTAAACATCCGTGGCTCACACAGGACACACCAGCACAGAGCTTGCTGACAAGAGCTACTTGTGACTGACTCATGCAGAGGCACTGCTGCAGCCACGGCATCTCCGTGGAAGTCTCACACCACGAAGGGAATGCAGTGCTGTAGATCAGAGCATTGGCAAGTTGACTACAGGGTGGAGAAGGGAACTCGAGAGAAAATAAATTCGAGGAACAGGAGCTGGTATCTGTACACCCATCAAGGACAAGATAGAATATCATGCACACAAAATGGGACAAGCCTGTTCTGCAAACTTCAGGGTTCTTCCCAGTTCCATGCAAGGTTAATTGGTTCATGTTTGGTATCTGTTCCCCCAGGTTACTCTTGGCCTGTCCACCAGGCTACACACAAACCACGCTGCACAAAACCCATGCAAACACCACATTTAACTAAGTAGCCACCTGAAGTCTTTTCCCAAAGGCCCCAGAATTCTAGGATTAATTGCCATGGCAATGCTATTTACAACTGCCAACACCAATTGCGGGGATGTTGAACAATTACAGAAAGATCTTATTGGTAATGAAGGCTTCTGCAGTCTCCCTCATTGTCAAACGAGGACAAACACCTGGGTATGCCCCTGACAAGCTGGAAGCATCACTCCTTTGGGTCTAACACTTGGAATGGAAATATTTTATATGAGACAAAAGGATATATCTATTTCAGCAAGAACATACATGCAGGCACAGGGGAAGAAAGAAGAGTTTGTCACTTATCTGACAGTTCAAAGCATCCCATTACCAGAATTTCTGTTTTGAGGAAGGTCATAGCATTCTGTGGTTTATGGTGACAGCACTGAATATAGGTGACCTGCAGGAAAGTGTCTGCAAATCTCCACATAGTGCACATCAAGACCCTCCTCCATCACAGAAGAGCCAAATAACTGGAAGAGATCTCTCATCAAGGCTAAATGATCAAATTATTTCAATCTTTTCACTCCTCTCTCAACTTTTTTAAGTTCCATACATTCTTCCTTGTGTGCTCTTGTTCCCTCCACCAAGAAAACAGACTCTTAAATTCCTGTCTGTCTTCAAAAGGTAGCATGGATGCCTTGATTTTTCACTGACACACAATAAAATAAAGGCATTCAAGGCTTCCAATGGCTCAGCAGAAAGGTGAGGCTTTGGTGTCTCTGCCTTCCATGAGTGTAAGACATGAAATTGTGACAGACATAAATCAAACAGCTTTAACAAAGAAGTCTGAGGGCTCATGTGAAACCTTGTACTCACTTTGAACCCACACTTCAAACGCTATCTTTTCTATCTGGTCAAAATTCTTTAGCAGAAAAGAAATTCTTGGGAGAAAGAACCCTCCCTCTCCCCAAGAGTTACGTCAAGTCCTTACTTCCTCTACATGGTACAGGTTGCAAAGGAAATGATCCAAATGAGGTGACATACACTAAACCTGCTAAGTGGCCTCAAGCCTTAAAGAATGCAATTGACCATAAACCTGCAAAGTCCAAGAGATAAAGCTGGGACAGGGAGTTTAATTACTTGGCAGTAATTAAAAGCTCTTTGAAAATGGTATTAAACCCATTGCTGTGGGGTATATCCAAGAAACTACTTTTCATTAGACTTACTAAGCATCTTCAAGGAAGTGTTAAAAAAACCCTAAAAGAAAAAAAAAGGATCAACTATCAGCATAGTTTAATTCTACCCAGCCCTTAATCTCTTAATTAAGAGCAAGGAGAGTTGTCCCAGAGTGTACTGTGACATCCTGTGGAAAACCCACTGCTGGCCACTCTGAAACTGCCCTTGCTTTCTGTCCCAGTTGGACTGCAGCCAGCATTGCTTGCTAGCCTGGAGCCACACACGGAAGGGAGAACTGCTGCTTCCAAGTGAGCAGGCAGAGGGAAAACCAGGAATCCTCCACTGGAGCCAAGTGCTGAACCAACAGATCCTGTGCCATCTACACGGAAGGGCACTGAAACCCAGTGAGGGCACACCTGGGTGGCACCAGTTCTGAGCACTTTCAGGGGACAGGTCACAGAGCAGGCTTTATCCTCTGGGCTCAGAGTGATGCTCCAATTTTCCATTACTTATGTCTTAATCCCAATCCTGGACAGGGCAGGAAGAAACTTTTCAGTGTTTCTTCACAGCAGGTGGAAAAGTGGGAAGCAGCACTAGAGAGGGTTTGGCATCTGCTCCACAGAAACTGCTGGGAATGAGTAGGAAAGACAGTGAGAGTGGAAATATGTTCAGATCAAAGCCACAAGCACTGACTGGCCACCTTGGGATCCAGCAGAAGATGATGAGGCCAGCTTGGTGAACAGTGAGAAGTGGGAAGCATTTGTAGTCAACTTCCATGAATTTGCCCTCACTGCTCCCCAGAAGCAAGGCAAAATCCTTTAATAGAGACTGATCTCCAGAATGCAAAGGAATCAGTTAAGGAATAAGCTGTTAAAAAGCTTAGCAGGCGATGGCATAAGAAGCCTCATGCAATTAAACTCCACACTGTGGTACACACTTGCCAATTAATCTGATCACGTCAGCCAGGCTCTGAGCTATATTATTCTCTGTTAAATTTGTATGCTTTGAGGCTATGTTTTGTCATTTTCTGGGCTCTGTTTATGTGACAAATGTGTTCAACACGCAGCCTGGGACTGTATTTCCTTCTAAAAAAAGATTTTAGGGTCATCTATCTCCCAGTGTGAAATCCCCTTCAAGTGTCCTCCCCTGACAGGTGCCATATTGACAGAACAGAAGATGAAAGCTGTCCTGCTTCCCTCGCAGGCAAGAACAAGATGGGAAGCAACATCACCAGCTCCCTGCAAGCTAAGCATGTACCCTAAAACTTTCAAGGCCCAGAGTCAAGGCCCAACACCTTCCACAGACCATTAACACCTCCAGAACACAAAAGTGTCTGGCCCCACTGGGCAGCTGGTGCTGTTATGTGTGGGCAGCTGTCGCCTACAACATTTCTAAAGGCCAAAAGTGAGTTTAGAGCAACTGGTTTAGTTGGAAATAAACCCATGACCACGCCTGTTTGCACATATTCCTCCTACTCCTGCATCCCTCGTCAGTAAACAAGGTCCAGTATCAGCATTACTTTACAGAGACACAGCACAAGGAGATTTTCAACAAACCACAAACAACTAAGCAGACCCTCATCTGCCCTTCAGCAGCCAGGGGAGATGAGCAACACTCCCCACATTTGTCCAGAAACTCAAGTCCATCAGCCTTGGATAAAGAGTTGTGCTCTAATTCACTGCATGAATTTAGAAACAAAGGTCTTTAGCTGCAATACTCTCCACCTCTGAGGGCTGAGCAGCACATATGTGCCAGAGGAGTACATCCACCTTCTGCCTGAGAACAATCCCTGCCCCCTCAGGAAACAGAGTTAATTCCTGCATTCTCTCCAAGCCCCTCCTGAGAGCCAGAAGAGGGAGAGACAAGCTCAGTAGTTGGGACTGATCAGTGCCCAAGGCTGGGGAGTTTCTCCTGGGTGTTTCTTGTTACCCTTTAATTAAGAGGAGAGATGTGGATCTTGCCCAGCACAACAACAGCACTAAATTCCCCCCTGGAAATCAACGGGTGTTCAAATGTTCAGTGTTGCACAGTCACCACCGAACAGTTGTTTCTTACCCAGATGGGCTTGGAGAACTGCTGTATGGGGGTGATGGAGATGGTGTCCTTCCCTGGCTTTCCAAGCCTGCTGAAGTCACCAGGGAACTCCTGAGGAAAACAGAAAGAACCCAGCTGTCAGAGCCTGGGAACCAATCCTGTTTCCCTGCTACAAAGCACAGCAAAGAGCTGTGTCTGCCCAGCACCTCAGCTGTGGGAGCTCTGGGGACTTTCATGCTGTCCCCATCACATGCTGGTGATGTGAGGATCAAACTGGAAATGGTCAGAACCGGGCATATGACAGTAAGTCCTGAAAAAAAGGCTTTACAAAGTAACATCTTCCCTCCTATCCACCGGAACCCCACAGTCCCAAACACCCAGCAGGCTCCCAGTTTCAGTTGCCTTGGTGGTCTTACCCACTGTACATCAGGCTGTCTTGGATTGGTTTCCCTCCAGCAGCCTCAGCAGTTAAATCACCTGAGGGACAAGGAAGTGCAGAAACAGATTAACTCAAGGTAATTTTCTTAAAAATCTTTATACATTCATAGCAACTGAGATTTCCTGCTCCTCCAAGCCCTGCTGAGTTGTTCATGAAGTGAGTGTTTTGCAAAATACATATGGGCTGAAACTGAACCTCATGGTGGATGCTGCTGATCCTTACACCCTGAAGTTTTGGGAAATTTAGGCTGAAAGCAAGTCATGTTGGAAGAATGCCAAAACCTGACAGAATCATTTGGGACAAAAGGTCCATGTCCACTTGGTGCAAACCACTGGCTGCTGTGTAAAAGTGGTACATGCTGCTTGTAGGGCTTGGGAACATTCCTGGCTTTCATGGCAAAAATTCAGGGCAGCCAAATGAGCTGGCAGCTGGAAACACAACAAACATCTCAACACTGGCAACATGACCAGCACCAGGCAAGTGTATGCTGATCCCACCACTGACTCCAGGGAAAACACAAGCAACACTGGGTTCCTCCTTATCACAAGTACTGCAGAGATCTTTCAGAGAATCCAGTTTTACCCCTCCAAATTCCTGTTTTAAGTGGTGCAACTGTGAAAGGAGGAATCACAGCATTTATCACCAAGTTCCAACTCAGCAAAGCATCACACACATGGGCAAGGTTGAACAAAGTCCTGCTGGTTAAGTAAGGACTTGTGCATGGACATGCTTAGGCATGTTGCTGAACTAAGGCCCTGTATGTACATCTGTATTTTCAAGCAATTCTTATCAAAGCATAAACACATAAAGGTGCTAAAATGAAATTTAGAGTGTTTGAAGAAAAAAACTATATATTTTAGTTTTTCTCAGGGATTTTTTTAAAGTATAAGATCCAGGTTGCTGGCTGAAATCCTGTCTTGGCGTGTGATGCTGAGTGAAACTGAAGACAGGATAACATGGTAAAAGCTTCTAAAAGAAAAAGACTTTTCTCTGTGAGCCTGTTTATCTGCTTTTCCAGTTGGATTTCCAGGTTCAACCTCTTACTGAGGTCCTCAGGTAATCTTTACTCTCAAATCCTGTCTTAAACATAATTACAAAACATCCTAAGAAACTAGCCAGTGAGCCTGATGTCTCTGCCAGCTTGAGAACATTCCTTCTATTCAGTCAGAACAGACAAGTTTAATCACTCCTTCAACTTTACACTATCTATTCTTAACATCCACTTCCCCCTCTGCTCACAACACCTGTATTTTCAGAAACCACCTTACTTGAGAACTGTGCTGGGACCATGACGAAGTCATCTGTGTCACAGGAGGAATTCTTGCTGCTGCTTCCTGCAGAGTCCTTGGATCCATGCAGAAAGCCAGGAGAGTCCTGGGTAGGAGATGCCAGCGCCTTCTCCTGCAGCTGCTGCTGCATCTCTCCAAGGGACTGCTAATTCAAGGAGAAAACAAACACTGGCTTCAGCACAGCTCCTTCATCATTCTGCTCCATCCTTTAAACTGAGCAGTACAAGACTACAAACAACATTTTGCTGATAAACCAAGGCTGATGGTTTGCCAGAAGCAGCTGTTAAATTTACTGAAGAGGAACAGCCTTTTATGTCCCCGACAGAACAGCACATCTTTTGTTACACAAAACATACTTGTGTCTGATGCTTCAAAGATAAGAAAAATTCACTTGAGGTGTACTGCATCCCTCTGCTGAGGCTTTCTGGATCAACCAGGTATTTTCTACCAACTCACTTTAGTAGGGCTGGGAACCTGAGAGGAGCCTTCTGAGATATTTTTGCTTGTTCTTTAGGGTTAAGTTTTTTGTTTTGTTCATCAACATTAACCATATGGTCTCTGTTTGTGCTTTTGCAGCACTTGGTAACATGGAAATAAGTGTTCCTGAACTTTCAAGATCACCCTGTTTCACTGTGCTGCTGCTAAGGACCTAAAAAAGGCCCAAAAGAGACTAAACTTTCAGCAGATAAACAGCTCACAGCTGTCAGAGGCAGGAAAGTCCCTAAAAAATCCCATTTTCCTGCTTCCTTTGGCTAAATGATGAATAGCCCCACAATCCCCTCATGTTGAAGACAGATGGAGGAGGCTGGATGGTTTAAGAAAGCTTTAAGGCAGCTGAACTGCCCACGGAGTAGATCACAATCTTTATCCTAATGCATTTCCAGGCTGAGAAAGACTTGAAGCAGCTTTCACTTGGGCCTCATTAAAACTTTGCTCACCCTCCAGAGACTCTCCTGCTGCACCAGTGGGGACTCCCTTTTTCTGTACATGCAGCAAATCCAGGCAGAAGGAATTTTTCAGCTGTCAAAGATGTCTCTTTTCCACCCAATCTGCAAACTCTGCCCTGCAGACGTGGCATTTTTCCCAGACTGAGCCAGCACAGCTCCATCAGCAAAAGCTCCACAGGCAAAGCAGGAGAGGTGCAGTAAACCCCTAACATGGGACCCCCTGTTAGGGGGGTCTGGCAGTGATTCTGTTCCATCCTTGAGCTTCCCAGACCAGGAAAGCTCAGGAGAGTGAGGCTGTTATTCACACCATCTGCTCATTCTGGGAGTCTTATGGTCAGGAGGGCCTCAGCCAACCATCCTCTACTTCAGGCTGCAGGCAGGAAGCTCTCAGGGGCAGTTATGAAACATTCAAAGGAGAGCAGATCTGTCCTCTCCATCCAGCTCACACCATGAGCACGTACATCAACTTCTGCTGCTGCCCCACAGCCTTTCCCACATCAAACTGAGACACCTTGGCCCAGGGAAACTCAGAGAACAGAGCAAAAAAGCAGTCATGCCGGGAAGGAAAAAAATCCCATCCTTCTCCCTTCTCTTACCCATCACACCACCAGCATTCCTGAGTTCAAAGTCAAAGGCAGCTTTTACCAAGAGCCTTCAAAAACAAGCTTTCAGTTCAGCAAGCTGGAGGAATGTCACTTCACTGGTCACTTAATATTCTGCCCTCCAGAAAAGTTTTCACGATTTCAGGCAACCAGAGAGAAAAACCATCAGTTCAGATCATCTTTCACAAGACCACTGGACTGTGGCAGGTCTGGTCTGAGCAAACAGCTTTGCAGAATGTCCCTCTGTGGTGCCTGGACATGCTGGTCAGAAAGAGGTGGATTTACTCTCAGGCTGCAGAGACTTTGCTTGAAAACAGAGAACCTGCAGCCAAGGAAGCAGAGCTGTACCCTGAATTAGCAACTGGTTTGGGTTCCAAGGAGCTTTCCATCTCTGCCAAGACAAGCTAGAGTTGTTCATACCAACTTCTTTCATAAAGGCTTTTCATCCAACAGGCAATGGCACGCTGAAATATGTCTTGGGGAGAGCAAGCCAACCTTCAGGATCCAAACTCTAAATGGGCAAGAGCCCAGCCAGAACTACAGAGTTCAGTGATTTGCACCAGAAGAGAGCAAAAGCAGAGACCTCACTTCAAAGACACAAGCAGGGAAACCACTAACACAAACAGAGCATCCTCTAAGCTGTACTTACAGGAGGTGATGCCAGGTGGGAAGTGGAAGAGCTGCTGGAGGAACTACCAGAGCCAGAACTGGGATAAGAAGGCATTGGCACGGAAGCAGCTAAAACCAGCAAAAGACAAAACCAAAATAAGTGGTTAAACCCAGATCAAGCAATAATAAAAGGTCTTCTTTGTCTTTTCCCATCAGGTTTATCTCATGTACAGTCATGTATCTCATGCATCATATATGGTCAATTAAAGGAGAACAAAAGAAAATCAGCATTTTGTCAGTTATGTGATTCACATGCTCTGTGCACACTCTCACAGGTCTCAGAACTGGCCAAGGTCAGATGCCCCCTCAACAGCTGACCAACCCAGGCAGCAAGATGATTTCTGCCCTAAAAGCCTCTAAAACATCTTTGCAAATGCAGGGAAAGACAAACAGAAAAGTGAAGTGAGCTGCTCATGTCTGGGGCAGAAGTCAGGAGTTAGACCATAGCCTGACAGATTCTTCTCCGTGAGACCTTGTGGCTTGGCACACATACATCAAACATTGTGAGCTCTGTGCCAAGTTAAACACATGCCTACTCGAGGCCTGGGTGTTTGCTGTCCAAACAGCCACTCGGGCATCCCAGGCCACATACTCTGAGAAAAAACCCAAAACCCAACAAAAAACCCTCAAGGAGGTTTCCTCAAGGAAATAGTGCATTGATTCCTATAGCTCAACTCGGTCATGTCTGCAAGTTAAACATGTTTTGGTCATTTGAAATCTTTGTACAGAACTTGTTTCCACAGCACAGGCCATTTCTGCACCCCTTCCTTTTATGTTTCATTGTTCAATATAGGAACTGCCAGTTTTATTCACTTCATTGTTGCACTGGCCTTTGTAACCCAGAGAGGCCTAAAGCTTACACTGAAAAGTCTGGTTAGCACTGACCTTCAGGCAGAAAAGATGATTAAGGCATCACAGGAGAAAAGAGTATTTAACTCCAGTGACTTATGCAAGTGAAGTTCAGTAAATAACAGAAGAGTTCAGCTCAGCCAAGAAGGGAGACAGTCAAAGGTAAAAATGGCTCTTCAAAGGACTTTGAAGTAGTTAGTGGTTCAAATTTCCCAGTCCACCTGCACAAGACTGAACAGCACAGAAGAGCCCAAAATCCCCACTTCAAGGCAGCCTGAAGTCAGATTTTGCACTGGAACCACTTTGGTATTCGAATGATGTAAGACAGAGATTGGAGGCAATGTTTAAGCAAGGAGAGGAACACTTTGCTGCTCTTCCATTATTCTGGCAGAGAATTAGCATTTTGTATCAAATTTCTACTTTTACAGTACCTGTGCTAATGACTCCATACTTAATACAGGGGAGATTAATAACACCTAGAAGAAGAATGCTTCTGTCTGCAGTAAAACTACCTCTGTCATTAATCCCATTAGATACTACAAAGTACTTACTCTATTCAACAGGCTAGAAAAGTAAAAGTACATCTCTCTGCAATTAACTGTTGAAACAGTGTTCTAATGATAAAAGAATGGGAAAATATGCCTTTTGATAAAAGGCTTTAGGAAGTCTTTCCATGCAGCCTATCAAAGAAGGTTAAAGGATGACTGGACCAGTGTGATTGCTCTTTTTATCACAAAGAGAGCAATCACTGAGACACTGAATTCCTCACCCTGAGAAAGATGTAATGAGCTCCAACAATAGGAGAGAAAAGAAGCTAAAGCAGTGTAGACTTAAAATCTGTATTTTAATGTAAGTAATTGACCACTTTAACCAGGGTCACAGTGATCTGCTCCAGCCTTTGGCAACATTAACAAGTAGGAATCTCAGTGGAATGCCTGTGGGGGGCTGGACACACTTTTTGGCTTCTGCATCTATTCTACACTAGCTTTAGTGCCCTTGATGGGCTGTGCTGCTCTAATTCACTGCCCTGGCTGAGCTACAGGAGCAGGGATGGAGATATCCCAAGGAAGGGTATTCTGGGAGGTCAGTCAGGGGCTTGGCATGGAGAGCCACTCTGCCCACAGCCAGCACAGCTGCTTCCCACTGCCCCTGCTCAGGGAACACACACAGAGGCCTGGGAACTTCCCCATAAAATGGAGAGCTCTGCCTGCCTCAATTGCACTGCTTTTGATCTCCACAGTCCTCCCACAGAGCCTGCAGAGCAATCCCTAGGACCTTCCCTATAGATTTAATACTAGAAAAGAGGGGAAAAAAGGTCTCCCCCTATTGCTCCTGCCAGCTGCTACAGAACAATTCCCCCAGGTACAGACAGACATTCCTGTTATGGAAAGGTGCTTTTAAGAAAAGGTAAGTGAACTCTCTACTGTATCCACACATTGCATCACCATTCATTTTTCCTGGAATTAGTATTTTTGTTAGAGTCATTCCAGTTCTCTCACAAGGTCCCCTCCAGTCTATTTTGGTTCTGTGATTATTGATTTAAACCTGGCTGGAACTGAGACTTTTCTATTTATGACTATTTGCCTCAGACAGCTTTTCATTAATCAGGAGGGAAGACAAGCTGGCAGACTTTGCCATTATCATCTAAAACTCAAACTCAGCTGCATGAAGCACTCCTTTAGATACAGCCTCTATTAATCACTGCTCTTATTTAAATCCCTTTGAACTCCTCAAATTCAGACTGTAACACTGTGAGCCCCAACTCAGAAGGTCCTGACACTCCAAACAGACTTTGATGCATGCAGAACCATGAAGTTTGGCTCTGAAAAACCCTCTCTGACCTCCACATCCCTGTTGGGGCATTTTTCAGTGTCAGCCATGTAGGGCAGCTTGAAAGCAAGACGCCTGCTTCCATCTCCTCCACACACCCAGGCACTCCCAGCTCAAAATTAAAAAGGGTGCAAGCACTTGGCTCATCATGTTTTCAGTTGAGTCTGAATGTGGGGAATGTTAACATGAACTGTGGGCCCCCACCCAAATCCAGAAATTGCTGGATTGTAATTGTAATGTAAATAAGTCTGTTTTCATAATTGTCCTCTCCAACTTGTTCCAGCAGCAAAACAGTCATCCAGCACGTTGTGTAACCAATGCCAACTGGTTTCAAAATGGGAGAGCTGGGAGCCATAAAGGCAAGCCTGTGCTCCAGCTGTGTGGATCCTGATACTGGATCCTACACTTGCAAAAATAACTTCTGACACATCATCCTACCAGGGGCTCGGTTGTCCTAAAAATATCCAACCCTCAAGTTTTATAGAAAAGCTTTATTTGCAGTCTGAGTTCTACATACACTGGAGAGATGCACTTTTCTGATTATCTGGATTCAATTAAAACCACTCATCAAAAAGTTCTTTAATTGCAATCTCTGACAAGGCAGTAAAGTTTGAGTGCAAACTCTGAAAAGACTTGCCCAAATAAGCTGCTTCTAAGAGTTTAAAAGTCTGCAGCATTAAAACCTTTTACATGCAGAAGTCCTGGGGATTTTTTGCTACTTTTCACCTGAGTATTTTATGCATAATAAGATTTATGAAGATGGCAAAAGTCAAGCTAAGCCTGGCAGGTATTTCAGACACTGAACCACCCCTGCACTTCTGAACCATAACTGCTCACCTTTCATGCTCTCTTAATTCAGAGTCAAGGAGGCAGCAGCTTCCCATTCATTAAAGGCAAGAGCAGAAAAACCTCCAAAATATTCTGCACGGGTACCAATTACAGTGTGTTTACTGAGAGAAGACTTGCACAAGCATCTAATTATGCCTTCTCATGTGTTATTACTGAACACACCATATGCTGATCAGACCTGGCTACAGACAAACGACAGTCTGACTAGACACAGCATTTTGAAGACTTTTATTAATAAATTTTTACACATCTAAAGTACATGCTTAGTCACAGGTACAAAACCCACAATGTAAAATTAATTATAAATAAACAAACAAACAAAAAAATAAAGCTCACACCTTAGTTAAAAAAAGCCCAAGGGCCACAAACCCACTGTCCAGGCTGAAGCCTGGGGAAAGCAGAGCTTAAATCCTTGCTCCACTAAAGGAAAGAGATCAAAGGAGGGATATGAGAACAACCACCCCCTGAAAGAGCAGTGAAGAAGAGGTGCTTGTCAGAAATGTCTTATTGAAAGATTTTTGAAAGAAATGTTGATTTTGCTGAAGCATCTCAAAAAACATGCAAATGTATTTCAACAAGGGGGATCCCCCTGCCTTAGCAGCTTCAAAATTATCCACCTGGTGAATGATCTACATTCGAGGATTCACCAATTCTCCCAAATTACAAAATTATGTTATATTCAAAAAACTCATATGAATGACTTAGGCAGTGATTGCCAATTATCAGCTCTCAAGGAGAGCAACAAGACAACTGGGGCACATTGTTCCTCCCCCAATTCTCCACTGAGGGCTCAAATTCAGTCTGAGCACGACATCATGCTTCAGATGCAGCTCTTCTTCTCTGTGGTATTTCCTACAGTCGTGATGCTGAGCCACAGGTTGAGATGAAGAAGCACAGCAAGGTTCTGGATTCACCCTAGCTCTGCACAGAGAGTCAGGGGAGCCATCCCCTGAGAACTGCAGCCTTGCCAAGACACACTTCTGCAAGGGTCAAGCCTAGGCAGCATTCCATGCATCCCAGGTGAATTTTTCTTATGGAGATCACCATAACCTGACCTTTCTGACACACTGTCTCTTCTCTCTCTCATTCAGAAATCAAAAGGACCACAGGCAGCCTTTCTCCTCCAGGCTCTTCACCACACTTCCCAGAGGCTCTAATCCATCACTGGCATCTGGCAGCAGCAGAGACCTCACAGCAGACTGCAAGAATTCTCTCTTCCACCAGCAGACTTCTGTGCATCTCCAGCAATGGGGAGGTACTTCTCCCATGTCTTCAAAACCAGAAGCAGTCTCTCCTGCCTGAAGAGGACTCCAGGCTGTGGACATACGTCCGGAGGTGAGGACCAGCAGGGCGACAGGGAGGTCTTGGGTTTGTGTAGGCCTTACCTGCCTGTAAAGGCACCTTTTTCCTTGGTCCTTGACCCCACACTGTTAACCTTGGTGCAGCTGGGGGCAAAGGCTGAGTGTCCTGCTCATGATGGCACCTCTGGTTCCTGCACAGCAGCTGTGCACAAGCTGGAAACTGGGGCCAGGCCAGGAGAACCCTCTCCCGTTTCTCCAGGGTCTTCTGCTCCCCTGGCCAGTGAAGCAGCGGGACAGCTGGAGGTAAGAGACGAGCTGGTGGGCACACAAGAACATCCTGAGGGGGAGATCTTCTGCCCACAGGGGGATCAGACTCCAAAGGGCTTTTCCCACACAGCCGCAAGCCAGCAGGTGCCAGGAGCTGGGCTGGCTTAGGAGCAGCCCTGGGTGGCCACAGTCCTTTCCTGCCCCATGTTCCAGGGCTGGCCCCACATCCTGCTGCTGCAGGGGGGTTTAGGGCCCTGGCTGCTTTGAAAACACCCCGAAACCAGAAGCGTCTTTTCTTGCCCGCAGGACGATCACCTGAGTGCACAGGTAAAATCTCATCAGGGACAACTCAGAAGTCCTGAGAGTGTCAGGAGAGATGTGGATATCAGACAAGGAGTGTCCACCCATGGCATAAGTCCAAAGGGCAACTGGGTTTGTGCTGGACATGTTTCCTCCAAGACCTTGCATTGGGCATCCCACATTAATCACCAATGATGATTCTTGGTGCTATCATTTA
The DNA here is from genome assembly GCF_008360975.1 of Lichenostomus cassidix. NCBI lineage: Eukaryota > Metazoa > Chordata > Aves > Passeriformes > Meliphagidae > Lichenostomus > Lichenostomus cassidix. Next base: position 5,362,200 of record NC_139496.1, on the reverse strand, counting down.
CTCATGAGATTGAAGGTCGAGGAGAATCCCTCCAGAGAAGACAACCATACACAGTTCCACTAACCCAAGTCTCCTGGCCAGAGGACTATGATGTCACATGCACTAGAAGCCATTCTGAACTGTTTTCCACTGAAAACAAACCTCTGAACCATAGTACACGTGGCTGCAACTTTTCAAAAGTTTTGCATCAAAAGAAGGAAGAGAGAAGTTTCAACAAATCTCTGTGTGTTTTGGCCAGCTCTCGCAGAGTACCAAATGTAACCCTTCTAAAACAAGATATTTTGAGAACTTGGAGGTAAATGATGAAACAAGATATGGTAACCAAAGCCCTTTTGCACAGCCAACCTGGCAAGCAGGGCAAAGAGTGGCAGTTTGCACCATTCACTGTCCTGAATGGTCCTACAGATGAGGATGAAAAGCAAGACCATGATGCATAATCCTGAGTACCTGTAAGAACCCCACCAGCCAAGCACTTCACACAAAGCAGCTGAATGCATTTCAAACCTACATTTGCTTCCACTTTATGTTTCTATATATCCCCCTAATCATCCCTTTGAAGATAACTCAGTAAAGTTAAATACATTTTGGTGGGAAAATCTGGACATGACACAGTACCAAACACTGAATTCCTGCCTAATAACCAAGGAAATATAAAGCAGTGGTTTTGCTTCCTTTTGAACTAGCAGCAAAGAAAGTCAGGCCATGGTTCAAAAAGAGTTGTAATCAAAAATGCAGTACTTACATTTTTTCATAGAGGCACTTGCATCCAAGAATGGGTGATGGAAAAATTCATCTGAAAAAAATCAAGAACAATGATTCAGTGAAAGAAAATTACTGTAAGATGTTTACAAGGCAGCTAAAGCACAGGAAGTTACAGTGTTATACAGTGATTTTTCCATGCAGCCATGGAAGCTGACTGACTGTGGCTGCATATAGAAGAATACAGGCGGGAGACTGAATGCAGGACCTGCTCATAAAAAAAGGATGGGAAATTAATTGGATCTCTGGGTGATCAGGATGGTGAATCACCCTAGCTGTAGGGATCATGGGGAGCTGTATTTGTCACCCTGCACTGCCACTCACTCCACAGGAGAGGAATGATGGACAATAAGCCTTGCACTGAGTGATCTTCCATGGCACACAGACCCAAACCCATCATGCACTGAGGGCAGAAATGCATTTTTAATGAGCCACCCCAGAACCACAGCCCAGAACTCACTCCCTTTCACATCAAACACAACTGCTGCTTCCTCCCCTCATTATGGGAATTCATTCTGCAGATCCAGGCCAAGAAAAGCTTCTGTCCCAGCTTGCTGAACACTCTCTACATGTTTGCCTGTCCTCACAAGTAGCCACTTCTCCCAACTCCTTCATCCCTGAGTCACTGCAGCTCTTTGCCAGAGCCCTCTCCTATCACAATCAGCAACTCAGCCCTTTGGGAGCGTCAGCCATGGATCAACACTGATTACTGAGCTTCAACTTCTTTCCCAGAATGGATTTCCTGTTGCAACACCCAAGGTTTACAAACCTCTTCTTTTGTAAACAGCTCTTCTTTGGCCACTGAGCTTTCCAGAAAGTAGTAACTGGGTTTTTTTTCTTTTTGTCTGGTTTTTAATCTTAAACAATTCCTGTGCCCCCAGCCCTCCTTGCCACAGCCATGCCAGGGTCCTGCAGCCAAAGTGCAGTGGTCTGGAGCTTAGCCCAACACAAGGAATAGAAATCTTTGGCAGGGAAAGCTGGCATCTCACAGATCAGATCTGCTGTGGATGGAGAACATCCCCATCCTGTGGGAGCTGCTCAGCTGCTGGGGTTTCCTGCTTCTTTTTCAGCCTGCTGCACTAGAGGAGGGTACCATCCCTCAGCCAAGCTGACTCAACCGAGGGGGTGGAAATGATGATTTCTTTTACTTTTCCCCCTCCCCACTCTAAACTGCTTATTAGCTGTGCTTGCAAAGCAAAATTCAAACAACCCAGCTTGTAATCATCAGCAGGAAACTTGCAACTTGAAACCCTCCTGGTTTTCTTCTAGATAATCTTGAGATTGCAAAGAGCATCAGTTCCTGGCAGAACAGCAGCTGGGCCACACAGCAAGTAAATGAAGCTTCAAGCTCATGTGTTGCTGTTGTGTGACTCCCCTAAGCTGTGGGGGAGCTCTGTGGAGGACACTGTGACAGCAGCAGGAAACCCTCTGGGGCTCCTCTCCTCTGGGGACATGCCAATTTATTGAAAAATTCATGATTAAGGGCAGGAATAATCTCAATACAGCAAGATGTAACTGTTGTCCAGAGTGGTATCAAAGTCTACTATCTCAAATTTCTAAGTGTTAGACATGGGTTCATGCAGTCCACTCCCAAGAGGTAAAAAACAGCTTATGTGGGCTGAAAAGGTTTGCCAGACAATTTCTGACAGCAGGGAATCAAGAACCTCAAAGATACCTTCTTTTGAAATGCACAGCAGCATGATAGAAGAGGTGGAGATCCACAGCCCAGATGAAAGATCTGCAGGGAATAACCCTGCCAGGTGATTCCATCCAAGTCAGTCTGTGAGTCATCCAAGTTGTCTTCCACAACTCACTTTGCAAAAGGCTCATTCTCTCATTTCTATACTCCAGTAACCAGTCCTGTGCATTCATGACTGGATAACTATGATCAGCCTCAGGTAATCCACAGTTGCTTACCCAGCTGACCATCCCCAGAAAGGCCTTCCTGGTATCTCTAATCCAAAAGAACAACAGGGTGCAAAACAATTCCTCCTCATCAGCTAGCATATGCTGCCCAACAGAAAACAACCTACCTGAGCAGATAAGCAAACAAAAACCCAACAGAAAACCAACCCTCAAACCCCAGAAATATCAAACTCTTTTAACCCAAGTTTGACTAAAAAGCAACATACTAAACACACATAAGGTATGTTTGCCTTTAGATGACCCAGTCCTTTCAGGGGCTCTAAGAAAGGCTCCACCTCTGTCTGCTTTCCTCTAGGGCATAGCTTTCCTAGGAGGTTCTTCAGACCTTTGAGGTCAGCTAAAACACATCTGTAAGATGCTGCCAAGTCAGAACCACCAAGCTCTCAATGATTGATCTCAGTTTAGAAGGAATTTAGACAAAAAAGGAAATCCTCATGTCAGCCAAGTCAAGAGACTGAAACAAAGACTTGGAGACTGCCAGCTTGAACCCTGAGAAGGAACAAGGCTTCCTTCCACAAAACTGGAGAGGGAGGGAAGGGTCTGCAAGCAGCTACACCTCCTGGCTCAGATCATCACAGCAAACCCTGAGAAATAGAGGGTAGTGACTAGATTGTTCAGTAAATGTGTGCAGCTTTCAGCTCTGGGAAGGAACTGTGACACAAAAAACACACATGCACAAGACACATTTTACCTAGCAGCATACTGAACACAACAACAGCTCAGAGAGATTATAAAAGCAGAAGCCAGGACAGGGAATGCAAGTAATAAACACATGCTGAAGGTGTGCCAAGTCTCCTTGGTTTACAAAATTGTACTGAAATCAGCACTGACCTTTTCAGCACATAAACTAAACCCCTCAAGATTATGCAGCCCTCCAGGCACAGGTGAAATCCAGGTGTCTGGATGCTTTACCAGCACCAGCCCAAAGCAGAGAGGCTTGTGCAGTGCCAAAAGACACAGACAGGCAGCAGAACCCAAACTAGCAGGAGGTCTTACCGAAGTCCATGCGGTCCTTATGATTACGCTGCAGAAGGCCCAGCAGGAGCTGCCTCAGGTGGCTTGATGTCTCCCTGGGGATGCTAGGATTGAAAACAAAAGCAAAATAAGAGAGACTTGCATGCTACTTTAACTGCTTTTACATATTCAGGAAGGCAACTGGCAAATGCAAACTCGCTCCATGCCTGCTGGGCCAGGAACACCAGGAGCTCACTGGAGGGAGGCTGAGCAGAAATGTCTCTGTTTTGCATCTCTGGCTTTCACTCCCCACTGCCATTGTTCAGGCTACAGCTAATTTTGCTTTAGTGGCCTCTCCTATGAGCACCTACAGATCCTTTCCTTCACAGTGTCATCCCTCTGGTCCTCAGCTAAGCCCATTCCACTTGCAGTGCTTCACACATAATAACTAAAATCACTCCTACTTGCTCTAATGGGAATAAGCTCACTGGAACAAAGCAGTTTCCACGGGGAAGCTTCCAATTAAGATGGTGGTGAAATGTATCACCAATTACTACCATTTTATTAAGGCATTTATTTTTCAGTGCAGCTTATGTAAGACTAGCAAGTAACCTTTGTCTATTTGCTGCCTTGATATACAGCATATTTTAATCAAAGGCCACTAAGATGTGAGCAACTGCCACCTGAGCAAGCTAAAATTCATGCAGTTATTACCCCAGTTTTCAGCATAGTTAGGATGAAAACATTCTTTTCAATGGCCTTTGCAATACAAAAGAGATGGTAAAGCACTGTGCTCTCCCTCACCCCACAAGCAGATGGGGGAGAGGCCAGGGCAGCTCCTCATAACCTCAGCAGATTGAAAAATGCAGGGAATAAATGAATGGATTAAGGCAGGGAAAGCAGAATTCAGCTCTTGCGTAAGTGGATTCAGCTCTGCTGACTTCCCTGCATCCCCAGAAGTGCTGCTGGGGGCTTTGGGCTGGGCAGAGCTCTCCCAGTGACACATGGGTGGCTGCAGCTCCTCTCAGTATTAACTCTCTTTATCATGGCTGCTCCCAGCATGGCCCCCATGCTCTGCCAGGCTTTCCCCTCTCCCCACGCTGGGTCAGCTGAGGTAATGACATGTGTGCCCAGCACAGTAATTTTAGCTCTCAGTGGCTCTGCACGTGGCTCTGGCATCACTCACTACCCCGAGGCCAAGCCTGACCACTGCTGGGAGAAAAAACCCTTCCTACTCCATCTCCACCAACACACCCTGCCACAGACTGGGGGAAAACAAGCTAGCGCAAAAATAGTGGGATGCAAAGGGTGCTAGCTAGGACTACCAGACTCCTGTTCAGTGAAACAGGAGATGGGAAGCAAGGTATGTGTTTACACATTTCAGTACCACCCAGTTATTTTTCTCTGAAGCCCTAAGCCTTGCTGGAGCAGGAATTTGAACCCAGTGATTCCTAGAACAGGGAATGACAGCAAGCATCCCTCATCCTTGTTTGTACTAGAGGAGTTGCTTTGCCATCCCTGATGCTAGAATGGTTCTGTGCCCCTTCTCAGGTTGACACAGCAGTGGTGACACACCTCCCCAGGCCACATTAACCCTCCTCCTGTGACCTGAGACAATCCAGGGCCCTGGGAGGGATGCAGTTAGACTGAGACTCAGGTTGAGCCTCCCATCAAAAGAAGTGTCCCTTGGACACACAATGGAATAACCCAAAGATACCACAGCGAGCAGCCTCCTGAAAAATGCATTAGTGCTGGAGTCCTGCAGCCCTGCAGTGTTTTCATCATCATTTATTTATCTGTGACACATAAAGCTCTCATCCAAAATGAGTCCATTTCCCAGCTATGACTTTAGCCTTGGTATGATTTTAAAGGCAAGAAACAGAAGACAGAGTCATGGACTTCAGATGGCACAACACAGACAAAGAGGGTACAGATTAACAACCTGCTTGTCTCCTCTTATCTCCCATGTCTGAAGCATCAAGCTGTGCTACTCTACAGTTTTATTTTCTAAGGCCATCTTTTTAAACATAAGCAACAAATCTGCCTCCTTGCCCCCATGACCTGGGATGTACTTTGCCTTGCAAACCAGCACAACGAATATTGACTATTTAGATCAGCACTATTTAAATGATGTGGCCTTTGGGCTTCTCCTGCCATGGGCTCCTCAGAATGCTCAGAACAGCATCTCCTCACCTGTCAGCAGCAGAAGTGCAGGCAGAACTGCCTCCCCACCCCATTCCCAAGCCAAAACACTTTCCCTGGCCATGGCAGGGAAGTGTCTGCCAGCCTGCCTAGCCCCAAGGAAAATGAAACCAAACCCTGGCACTGCTGGAGTCTGAGAAGGAGGTCTCTGGAGTAGTTTTGTGTTTCATCCTGTGCTGGCAGGGCTCTCAAGCAGTTTATTCATGTTTACTCAGAAATAGCACAGATTGCAGCCCATGTTAAAGAGACAAACTGACTTTGGAATGAGGGAATTGCCATTTACACTAAAGCCAGTTCAGATCTGACTTCCACAGTGACAAAAGCAATCGGCTTGGATCTGAATTTTGGAGGAATTTGGTGGTTTAAAAATGCAGATAAGTGAAAATGGCAACTGCAGACTGTGTGAAGGACTCAAAGCAGGACTAATCCCTACAAGAACAGACTTGCTCTCCTCTTACAGCTGAGTTTCATTTCTCCCCTTGCCTGCACCATGAGCCAAACAACAGCAGGGCAGTGGGATCTTATCAAGGAAACTTATTAGTTTTAAGGATTAATTTCTCATTTAGTAAGAGGAACTACCTCAAAGGTGAGCAGCCACGTTTGGGGCTGTGTAGGAAAAACAGAAGCTCTACTTTCTGCTCACACAGACTGGCTCCAACTATGCAGCGGCATTTTTGCTTTAAATTGTTTCTTTTTGGGTGCTTTACTCCATCACACCCTCTGGTTTAATCCAGGTGCCCCAGAGCTAATCCTGGTAGAAATTTGTGCCTTCTCCCCAAATCAAAAAAGGAAGTATTTAAAAGGAAATTAACTGCATATCACAAGCCATTGATAGGAGCTCCAGCTTCTTGACAGTTCCTTCCAGTTACCTCTTGGAGCTGTCTGAACTGATAAGGTAAAAGAAAAATCCATATAGGGCAACCCAATGAACTTCCTGTGTATGTGGCTGCATTAGCAGCTCTGCCAACTGGAAGCTAACTTTCTGTTTGAAAGAGGTCATCCAAATTTTGGATATATAATCTAGAACGTCAGTCCTGTATCTGCACCAGGCTGAGGTTTACAGAGCAGGCATGAGCTTCTGCTTTAAGAGCTCAGAGATCAAAAGGAAAGACCACAGCAACAAAACCAAAATACCCTGACAAATCAGAGCACTGAGCAAAGAGGTAACACACACTCCACTGGGATGAGAGCAGTTCTCTTCCCCCTGGAAACTGCAGCAGTGTCCATTTCCAGCAAGGTTATAGTATTTCCCCCAACAGCAGGATGGACATAAGCAGTTGCTGCCCTGACACGTGAGAAATGGGAATGTGATCTGCAGTCAGGTATGGCAGGTTACAGGAGAGGCTGCAGTTTGGCTGCTCACACCATCCCAGAACTGCCATGAGCTCTTCCTGAGGCTCTCAGCCTCAGGGGAGCCACGTGTGGAACAGGAGCCCTTGCTGGCTCTCAGAATCACTAACAGTCCTCAATTTTTGCAGTGCAGGAGAACACCAGAGAGAGAGAACTCCCCAACCCTGGCTATCCTGCTGCTGTCAGACTTTCTCTGGGCCACGTCACTGCTGGGTTAAGGAACGGGGAAAGGCAGGTAGCCAAATATTTTAGTCACCTCCCCAAGTGACAAGCCAGGAGCATGCAAGGACAGGTGTAAACACAGAGTAAACAAGTGCCTACAAACATCGACACTGGAAAAATGCTTACTTGGGCATCAGCATCTTGTTTTTCTCATAGAAGAGGCGAAGATCCTGTGGGCTGCTGGCCTGTGGGGGAGAAAGAAACCAATACATGAAGCAGGTGACAATAAAAAAAAGGGATTAGCATTTCTGTTTCACAGTAGCTCTGAAGAGCAGAGGCACTTTTCAATGGCTGGAACAGCACAGAAAATGAGAAGCTGCAGCTTGCTTTAGATTGAAAAGCCAGCCCTGTGCCACAGTGAAAACACAGTATTTCAGCCTGCTGCCATTTTGTCCCTGACCAGGTTCTGTCCTGCCCTGCCCTTCCAAGGGCTGAGCTTCACTGCAGTGGGCTCTGATGCTCAGGTTTGAGCTGCCCTAATAGCCTCACCCAGGAGACTAAATAATTGTGAGCAGTCCCAAATGATGAATGGCAGCTCCTGCTGTGAACATGGATTAATGCTGCAGGGCATTTAGAAAAGGGGTAGGGAGCCTGTTGATGGGCAAGGGATCTGTGAAGAGACTAGGAACATGGAGAAACAGCAACTGAATTAGGATTTTCTGCTTTAATTCCAGGAAGCCAGAAGGTCTCCAGCCACAGCTCCTATTTTATTTGTGCAGTAATATACACAACTGCAGGGGATGTTGATGACAAGATGCCAAATTCTGAGAGATGGGATTAAAAAAAAAAAAAAAAAAGTGGGGGCTAGGCACAAGAGGTTTACAGCTGAGGTTAAAAATAAAATCACCAGTAGGGAAGCGTAGACACGAAAAAATCCCCTAGCATAATTTCTCCATTTGTTTGTATGCAATGAATAATACAGGCCAGTAAATTAACCCTGGTGTCTCAAGCGTTTCTGCTTAGGCAAAGTCTCTTTATTAAAGGCAGAGCAGGCAGGCTGGCACGACACAGACATGAAGGCACATAAACAGGGCAGGAAGATCAGAGGGATTCATCTGCAATCAATTATTAGTGCAGCAGAGTGTGTAGGAAAGTGTGAACGAGGAGGCAACAGGCAGCTTCTCCTGATGTTCAGGGCAGGCTCAAAAACCCCTCGAGCCTTCCACCTACTTCTATTTCTAAATTAGAAGCATTTAAGGTCAATTAAGTTGCTTAAAATGGCAAATCAGACAGGCCAATCTGCAGATGGCCATCAAAATACCGCTAACACAGCACGGCTGGAAAAGCAGCCACAGAAGATGCTGTTTCAACATCACCTACTCCCTCTGGCTGAAGATGAAAATTAAGGATAACTCAGAGCTCAGTGAAAAAACCTCAAGAGAAACCAAAGGGAGAGCCTCAAAAGCTGACAGTATCAACAACACACTTGTGTAGTACTCATCAGGGCAGTGTTTTTTACACAGCTTTACCAACATAAGCTACACAGCTCTCTTGTTGACTTGTACCAATAAATGCTACTGGATTCCTGAAGGAAGGCAAAAAATACTTCCTGGCTGTCTGTTCTGCAATAACACAACCTCTGCCATTCACAGATACAGCAGGGACCCAAAGAGAAGGCACAAAAATAATTTCTCCACAAACCATCAAAATGGATGCAGAGCACCTTTTCACACAGGTGCCAAACTGCATCATAATTTCCAATTGCTGCCACTCAATTCGATTCAGGAAAACTCCATTTTACACCTTTCCCCTTGCAGATCTTGGAATGTAATTAGATTAATATTTGGCAGACTCTAGGGAGGCAAGCATGCACACTGCACCAAATGGCCTGGCCACATCGCCCAGAGCATGACAAATATTCCTGACAGATACAAGGTACAGGGAGGGGCAGAACTCCAGCACCGGGAGGGAAGGGCTCATTCACATCACTGAGATACAAGCCTTGGCTCTTTGCTCTGGTCATTTCCTGTTGCATCAGCTCAATTGTTTCACAAATACAATGCAGCTCTGATCGACTTCAAACACTGTTTTGTCAGAAATTTTCCTGGCAATAAAGACAGAGTATATTCAAGCAGCACATACATGAAGCCCAGTTCATTACAGAGGGTTTCTAAGCACTGGCTTGGACAGAAATAAAATCCTCAATGAAGTTCCCTCTTTGTATGAATTCTAGAGATGTCCCTGTAGGGATGCTGTTCCTCCTCATTCTGCTGCCTCAGTACAATCCCCACTTGTTCTGCATGGACCACCCCAGGCTGTCAGCTCCTCCCACCCAGACCACACTGCCTCACCTGGGCTGTCCTCAAGAGCCTGTGACTCAAGGCTGGTGTCCAAATGCCAGGGGAAGAGTCATTCTAGTGAGTGTCCAGCACAGACAGACATAGATCACCACTAATTTGGTAAAACCAGCTTCATGTAACTTCATTATTAATTGACTGAGTCACACAGCTTGCTGCCAGTAACTTGTCCACTGCTCTCCTGCTGTTACCACACAATTCATAAAACACTAAGGACCCTCAGCAACTTTGCTCACCTCTCCTTTCAGTAAATAGTGCTTCTCTAAGAATCATGGGGGAAAAAAAGACCCAGAAATGTTTGTAACACAGTAAAAACATCATCTGAACTCCCTCTTTTAGGAAGCTAAGAGCTTAACTTGAAATCTACCTCCCAGGCAGATACACCCTGCCCAAGAAAAGCACCAGAGGAAAAACACATTTTAAGCACATAACAACCAGACCATTCAAGGTACCCAGAGCCAAATGCCACCTCTGGGATAGCACCCATCTACCAGAACCAGGGATGCAGAATGGAGAGCTCAGCTTTCCCTACAACCAGGAGGCACCCCAGCAGGTCAGCTCACACCCTCAGTGCCCCTCTCATGTCACTGTGGAGCAGCTGCATTTTGGTTTTGTCTACCCTTTCTATATATAGAGGCAATTGGACAAATCCAATCCTGCCACTCTGTTACTCTGTCCTGAGCAGCAGTGGAAATATGTTGAGCCAACACAGGCATTCAGCAGAACCCTGCCAAATCCCCTTCGGTGCTGGCTGCCTGGAAGAGCACTGCATGTGGAAAGCAGGCAGGGTGGTGTTTCCAAAAGCACTCAGCAGTGGATTTGTCGTGCTTGGGCAAGGCTGGATGCACAAGCCCAGCACTCAGACAGAGGAGGGCCAGAGACATTCACACCTTCCCTGAACAGCCCTGTCTAGTCAACACTCCATAGCAGGTGTATGGTATCTGTCCTGCTCTTTGAATCTTTTCCTTGGGGATTTGGAGGTGCAGAAAGGGGATTCAGATATGTTAGAAAGAAAAAAATAAGTAATGATGTTTCTAGCTCAGTAGCTCTAGGGAAAAGCTTGAAAACCTGCTGAAAATATTTAAAGATATTTTAAAACTCCCACAACTAAGTGGCTGGCATTCAGAGAGCCTGAAAGCCCAAGGACCAGAAACAAGCAAACAAAAAACCTGAACCCTTTTCTTTAGCTGTCCATGGATGTTTTTGTCTCTACTGCCAACAGAGCACGGTCAGACCCACAAACATGGGTCCAAAAGCCAATGGCTCTTTGACTACAGCAACAAGTCAGTCACTGCACCCAGTCTCAGCAAAATAACCCAGCAGTGCCAGGAATTCCTGTCCCCATGGACACAGGGCACACCAGAAGAACAGATCTGGGAACAGAAGAGCAGCCTGCCTAGCAAATAAACCAGGAGCTCAAATTCTTGGCATAAAATCTGCCCTTCCCTAGCCTTCCTCGAGGCCCATTTCACAACATAGCAGTTGCTGTAAGTGATACATTATCCTAGTATTTATGCAGACAGAATTAACTCAGAATTAAAGCAGTGAACTTGGTACACCAGACTTTGAAATTAGTTTTTCACCTAACAGCTAGCTGGGATGAGAACATAAACAGGCAGGTTAACTCTTTCAGAGCTGCCAGACCAGGCAGAAAAACTTGCATTAATTCTCTTGTCACTTCCCTGCTCCTTGGCTCACTCTCCCACAGACACAGGACATCATGTCCCTAGAAAGACGGAAGATTCATGGAAAGGTTCAGACAGCAGACAACCAGGTTTCATGGTCTTTAGCAGGATCTGATGTCCCATTGCCAGAGCCAGCTCTGTCACAACCTGCACGTGCTCTGTGGGGTGTCTGCTTACCAAGAGCTGCCCAGATTTAAATGGGGTCACACAACAGAAGCCACCAGAAATATCAGTGTGATTCCTCCCCCGCAAAAAAAAAAAAGAAAAGGAGATTGAGGTCATTTAACTAATCATATTTAAAACACCATCTGACAGGGACTAGATTGGTTTTGGATTGTTTTAGACCTTGTGTAAATCTTTCCTCTCTGCCTCCAGCTTTGCTTCTGGTTGTCACTTGTTTACACAGCCAGCATCACCTCACGGTGGGCATGAGGTCCCAATCATTTCAGCTCAGATAAGGACAAGAGCAAACTACTACATTCCCAAGGAACTTCCCATTTCTGGTCAGCATGACCAGGAACTGCATTGTTCAAGTCCTGTCCTCAGCGACAGAAATGCAGAGATGTGAGTATAGACCACTTATTAGGCAAGGCAAATTAACAATTCCACATTAACACAGCGCCCAGCAAATCTGTTTATAGGGATTATGAATCCCATTAATCTCATCCCTATGGCAGTCTCACTGTTTTGTTTATGGGCATGTTTAATACAAAAAGCTCCTTAAGAAAGCTTCACCAGCCATCCTACCAACTGTTCACATCTGAGAATCAGCAGCTTCTTTCTTGTCTGTGTGCAGTGAGGCAGGGAAGGGACAGGAATGGCTCTGGGAAATTGCCTTGTGTGACCCACCTATGGTTAATTTTAACTCTGAGACAGCCAGAAATCACATTCACGTACATGCACACATCTCTGTCTTGATTTACAAGCACGTTCAGGATTGACAGCTGCCTCAGCCTTTCCACACATTCGATCTCTTTTCCATTTCCCTGAAGCCCTATTTTATTTTTAGGCAGCTCATTCCTCCTCACTGCAGATAACACTGGAGAGTCCTTTTTGTTTGCATCCTCCTGGAGGTGCCTCCTTGGCTCAGGCAGTGACAGCCACAGCACCCAAACACAGCATGTTCATGCCACCAAGCTCCAGATTCCCATGGGAATCCCAGCTAGGCAGAGATGAGGGGCTGTCCTCACCAGCCTGAGGATTTACCCTGAAGAGGTTCACTCAGAAATCCAGTTCCTGGCTTCCCTGTACAACTGGGTCTGCTGGTGGCACTATGTGGAATCAGCCAGTTTTCCTCCCACCCACTGGTAGACATCCCTCCCAAAAGCACTCATTCCTGTTCATGGCATCCAAATCACCTCTGTCCACCACTCCTCTTTTCTCCTAAAAGCCCTGTAAACAACATCATCTTGCCTGCTCACTGACCATCAGCAAATTCTTACAACACAGTCATGCCAGCAAAGACAGAAAGCAAATTAACCTTTAACCAGCTTCCCCTAGATGGGCTTCTTTCACCTGGATCTTGAAGCTGGAAGGCAATTTGTGACACACATGGCCAAAACAAATAGATGGGCACAAAGAACCATCTGGGCTGAGCTCCTCTCTCTCCCTGATCAAACACATCCACAGCTGCTGCTGCACTCACAAGCAGGGCTTGGCATTTTGCTTCAAAATACGACCTCCAAAAGAGGAAAGGGTGTGGGCAAAATGGAAATAGAGAAACCCCTGTTCCCAGCCCGACAGAGGTTGTTATCTAGTGAGGGAAGCACAAAGCAAGGGTCAGGAGCTGCTGGCAGGGACTGAAGTGTCCCTTCACTGCCCACTCCAAGGCATTGCCACGCCTCAATCACAAAGAAAGAACCCTTATGATAAAGTCACCACATCAAATGGTAACTAAATAATTTGAATGAGTATTAAGGTGCCTTTAGAGACTACAAGGCACTAAGATACAAGGGAGAATTCGTGCCAGGCTCTCCTATGCATGCAGTCAAAGCTTGCTTTTTCTTCCCCCACATTTTCTTCTTAACACACAAATATTTATTTTCTTTCATCCTAACAGTCGTTTTCTCCTCTCAAACAAAGAAGCCAACGCTGATGACAAGTGGCTGCAGCCAGTAAACAGAATCCATTCAGAAGTTTCAGTGCATTTTGTAGGGGTTTATAAAAAAAGAAACCTGCAAAGGAAATGAAGTCTTGCTCTAAATACAGAGGAAGCTGGTGGACAGAATATAAAGCACTGGAAGATTCTTATAGCAGCAGGGAAAATATTACCCTGAAGGAAAAAAGTGTTCTTGGCTCTAGACAAAACCAAAACATACCATTAGTTTACTCCTGTATTTGCCCACTCTTTCCTGCAACAGATTCAGAAACTCACTTCATCCTCCCTGGTGATGTAACTCCATAAACATTCCAGGTCTTGTGTGAAATCCTAAAGAGCTGTGGAACTAAAGCTCATAAAGCCTTTCACTTCATAAAATTTGCCTTATTACATGAGCATAGATTTCCCTCTGACTGACTTTTTGAGCTATTTGGTTTTGTTTCCTTTTTTATTAATTTTTGGGGTTTGTTGGGGATTTTTCCATTTTGTTTTGTTAGGGAATCAGGATGAAGAGGATGTCAGGACATGACAGGACCAGAAAGCAAGGAAAAAAATATGACTAATACAATACTTTAAAATAGTAACTTCAATGGAGAGTCTGCTGATCTCATTCAGAGATGGAAGAAGAAAAGTAACACACAGTATGGCATTCTAATGATTTGGAATAAGAAAAATACACTGAGTCTAGATGAATTCCAGCTATGGATAATGAAAAATATGTGAAGTAACCCTGAACCAACAGGCACGAGGATGTGGTGAATTCTCCATAATTCAAAAATTTAAAAGCAGAGGATACTGTTCACAAAGGATATGCTGTAGCTCAGCCAGAGGTTATGGCATTTAGCACAGGGTGGAGTTTTACAGGGCTGTGTTGTATTTGGAGGGGTTTGGATCAGATGAGCATAAACATTTCAGGCTGGAAGAGATTGCTGTGAGATGACAGATAAGATCCTTCTGATAAGATCCTACTTAACTGCTCTGAAAACCAAGTTGATTTAGCTGCAATACACTACTTACCACCAAATCATCCTGAACATTAACTTGCAATTACAATCTATCTTATAGTCCTTCCACATCCAACAGAATTATAATTATAAATTATATACTGAGCACAGCTGTAAATAGAAACTGATTTTCTAATTGTAAGCCTAAAAAAACCCCACTGCTTTAACTGATTCATGGCAATTTTCTCAATAAATGACCTTTCCTAAGGACTTATAACTGGGAAATACATTTCAATGAGATACAGCCAGAGTAGAATAATATTCCAGCAACAAACGCATCCAGCATTACAACATATAAAGCACAACACTGTCAAGGTGTTGGACAGCCAGACCTTCTAGAGGCTGGATCTATGGGAGCTGGTATTAGAGATGACAGAAGCCTTAGAATACGGATAAAAAAAGAAATTAAAAAAAGCAGGAGAGAGTCAGAAGCATCAAATCCAAGCAACTCACCTGGAAAGGAGCCTTTCCTGTTAGACACTGATAAATGATGGTTCCTATACTCCAGAGGTCGGCTTTGGCATCGTAGTGTTGTGACATAATGACTTCTGGTGCCTTTTGGGGGAGAGGAGAGAAATTTCTTGCATAAAAAGTCATTTTTTGAGGGTTTTTTTTTTAACAACTCCAAGAAAGAGAAGTCACTATTAGGCTTTAAGATCTCTTGAGCTAGATTCCCCAATAACCATGAAAGATTTACTCCCAATATGACTGTAACACTATATTGAAAGGACCACTTCCTTATTTAAATGAGGGAAGCAGAAACTTTAATTCAGAAGACAAAAACATATCCCAATATTGTGTATTTTGGGCAAACCCAGTACTTCCCCTTCTCCCAGCATTCATTTTCTGCTGAATCCACCTGTGCTCTGAAGAAACCTCACTGAAATCACAAAGAGATCTCCTCAACCAAAGCAAGGAACAAGATCAAGAGCAGCAAAGGCTCTCACTGCACAGGTAAACCCACAGGGTAACCCTGCCTCCATCCTGAACTGCACCATTTGGGCACTTCCCTCATTTAGCCCAAGATGGCAGCACATTAATTAAGCTCCAGGCCTGGTGCCAGGTCACCGTTTGGGTTCAAAGGCAGTGCTCCAGTCCAACAGCTTGAGCCCTGCTGTGCCTCACACTCTGGTTTCTAATCCCACACTGTGCCCTCAGCTGCTCCCTCCAGGCTTTTTCCAGAAGCTGGAGGCAGTGAAAGCCCCCAGAGCCTCAGGAGCAGCAGCAGAGGAGGGACAGGAGGGCAGGCTGGCTAATCCCATGTGTTTATAACTACAGATTTCACCGCAGTGCTGCCAGCATGGAACAGGATCAATATTTTAGCTCTGTTAGAAGGCCACACGTAATGGGAAAAAAAAAAAAAAAAAGGCAACAAATAAATTGTGGACAGGAGCTTGGTGTGTCCCCAAGGGAAACAGGCATGAGACCAAACAAAGCCAAGGAAGCAGGAAAAGAACTGCACAAGAAGATTTCAAGTCTTGCCATGGCATGGATCACACTGGGTTCAGGCAGAAAGCTCCTTCTGGTCAGACTAAAATACCTTTCTTTTTTTAAAAGAGAAAAATGAAAAAAGCATAGTAAGCTCTGAGCTAAAGCAGGGAATAAAGTCCTGCCTTGCCAGCAGATGCTCCCAGGGCTCCTGCACAAGTCTGTAGGGACGGACTTCAAAAAACACTCCCTAAATCCCAACTGAACCGTCCCTTCCCATCTTCCTTCAAATCAATCAATAAACAGAGAACAATATGAAACACTGAGGTTTCTTGTAACATCCAGTGTTGTTTAAAATAAAAATAAGAAACAAATAGAAAAAATATCATCACTAGTTTCCTCCAGCCCTTTCAAAAAATAAGCTGGGTGTTTTCAATTACTTTCACAAGAGACTCTGGAAGAAAAAGTATCACTAAAAATAGTCACTTGAGGAAACTCTCACAGGAGAGGAGAGTTACATCATCCTCACATATAGCATAGCTCAAATAAACATCAGCCTTCAAAAAAAGGGAGAGAGAGGAAGTCTGTTTTGCTTGAGTTAGTACTGAGGAACTACTAAATCCACTATGCCTGTGCAGTACAGCACAATCCAGCCTAACTCTGCCCAAAGACTACAGGAAAAAAACTTGAGAGTGGATTAGACTGTGTTTGAAATGAGGTGCCTTCTGCCCCAGGGCACCTGTAAAAACTTCAACCTAAATTGACTCACATCATCTTTTTACTTGGAGCTCAGACACCCACATCCCCAGGAACTATTACATGTCTGGCTTTGACATTTTTGTTTCTGTCTAGATTTGTCGTTTTTCATTTCCCCGACTTGATGTGACACTGAGACCTTGGCTGCTGCCATGAGCATAAATAAGAGATCACCTCATCCCAACCTGATCCTGGAGTGGGAAGTACAAAGAGGGCAAAATGAATCAGTTTGGTTTCTCATACATATCTGTTTCACAGTCTAAGCAGTTATCCTGGAAGCATGGTTTAATCCACATCTCTCCTGAAAGTTACATGACAACACAGGCACCTGACATTACCAGCACTCAGAACTTTAGGAATCTCCCTGTGTAACAGCTGGTTTCTGACAAGTAAATAAAATTTCACCTCTGGGGGGAAGACTAGAGAAAAACAAAGCCTTGCTTTTGGCGGGGGGCAAAGCAAGAACAACACAGAAAATCCTGTAGGAAAAGCACACTTACCATGTACATGGGTGAACCACACAATGTTGCTGCCATCATATTGTTCTGCAGGTACCGGGCAAACCCAAAGTCAGCTACAAAGAGAAACAGAGGGAGGTCAGGAGCAGACACAAGTTCTAGAGAGCCTGCATCTTCTCCAGTTAGTTCTTCCCACTTTACTTTCCCTTTCCATCAATGTTTGCAGCCTCTATCCCATCTTAGCAAGAGTTTGACAGCTCTTCTTCAGCAGCATCATCCTTGTGCTAGTTATTAATGCACAGCACAGGCACTAGGAAAGGACAGATATTCAGAACAGTATTCAGAAGAAGCAATTCCCACCCATTTTTCAGGGATCAACAGTCACTTCTTGAACCCATTTGCCTGCACTCTGAAATGTCAGCTGGGAAAGATCTCTTGACTTCATTGAGAGTGTGCCAGTTCATAACCAGCCAGTTCATCTGCTGGTACCTCAACCTTTCAATTTGGGGAACTGAAAGTTTCCCTCCATTGAAAAGGCTGTAATGTGAAACACATCCAGGAGGAACCAATACTCACCACTAGCCACAGTTCTACACCAGCCCTACCAAAATGTGCCTTGTTCTGTTCCTTCAGAAGAGTATCAACAGTGCTAACCCCAGAACTAGGACAGAAAACTGAGCCACAGTTCACTTAGCAGGTAGAAGAGCCAGGAACAAGGAATATCAAGACAAATTACCTCTGCAGGTTACTCAGCATCTGATCATATGACACTGAGTTGTTCTCTCAAGGTTACCAGATATTTCAAGCTAGGAGATTGACACAGCTGTTTGCACTGTCATCTGTCACCAATGAAGTGGTACAGCCACATTCTCCCTGGACCATGTACTCCTCAGGCAGCAGGAGGAGGGTCACAGGGTACATCACACCCAAGAATTGTGCCCACAGCCCTCCTGCCACTGTTTGCAGCTCCCACTCCCTTCCTCACAGCAAATAACTCTCCACTTAACAAAAAACCCAAACCAAAACAAAAGGCATAGCAAAACACTGCAGTCCAACAAGCAGCAACATTTCAAACTTTTCCACTGGACCTTGTTTCTCAGCTGAAGGAAAGCACTAACACTTTCTCCACAGCACAGGGTTAAGGTGAAGAACAGTTTCACCTAATTGGTGTCAGCTTCAGCTCTGAGTTCTAACGTAACCAAAAGCCCACGTGTGAGGGTGATATCATCTTATTTTTGAGGGACCACAGGGAGTATGTGTGCTCTGTAACTGGATTTCTGGAGCACTTGTCCTAACTACCTGTCCATCTGTGCCACTTGCCTGATGTCTAGAAGGTGAATTTCTTAAAGATGCAGCTGAGAAGCCTGTCTCTGGTTCAGACTGGGAAAACTTCCACTTTTGGGTCTGCCTGACAACCCACTGCACTCTCTGAGGCCACCCAGGACAGCAACTAGCGTCAGGTCTTCAGACAACATTTAACCTCAATACTCTTAAAAGCTGAAGACAAAAGTCACAACTTCTGTTTATTTCTTGATAAGCCTGGAGATTACAAGCCAATTAGGGCAGGCTGGTGTTTGTTTTTACTGAGGGAGGGAGCAAAGCAAGGCCTGCCCAATTCCTTTGTGTTAAATCTGTGTCCTGGCAGAGCAGAAAGCTTTTGCTCCTACTGCTTGGAGGCAGCTGAAAGCTGCATTTAGCAGAAGAACTAAGGATGAAAAACATTAGGGTATTATTTTAAAAATAAGTGGAGCAATGCTTTTCTCCTCCTAGACAATTCCCCAAAGAAAGACTGAGGTTTCCACTTATCCACCACCAAACTCCTGAGTGCTCAGGGTGACATTTGCAGCAGGGTCTTACCGATCTTGATGCGAATGTTGTTGGGATTTGATTTCCTGCCTCCAGCATAGGAAAGGAGGATATTCTGTGGCTTCAAGTCCCGATGGATGATGCCCTTGCTGTGCAGCATCTTCATGGCACCTGCTATCTGCTGGAGAAAGAGCCTGATGGTGTCTTCACTAAGTGTCCGCATAGCTGGGAAGGAGGAAAAAAAAAAGAACCACGGATGAAAAACTTACAGTGCCAGTTCTCTGAGAAGCCCAGAGGGCAGAGTCTCACAGCAATTAGCTGTAATTTGTCATTTTATTCCCACATACGATGTCTTTTCCCCACACACCATTTCTGAATGATTCCTACAGGCAACAAGGGAGAGCATTTGCATTCCCAGTTTATTCTGTGGTCAGGGCTGTTTTCAGCCCTGAGTCCCTCATGGTGAGCTCAGGCCAGCACTGGGTGCTGAATCTGGGTTATTAACTGTGTCCAGAAGTGACATCTGGTGAGGTTTAGGGCTTTCCTCAGCAAGAGCTGCCTGACAGATCCAGGCAAGCACTGGGCAGGGCTGTGGCTGCCTGTGAGCTATGGTCAACAGCAGCTGGATACCCAAGGTTAGAGCTTTATCACAAAGACTAGGTCTAAAGGTGGAGCTAAGAGGAAAGGCAGTTAGGATTAGCATTTACACCTGCAGGACTCAATAAGGCTCAGGCTGGACCTGGGAAGGGTTGATAGGTTAAATTCACAGCAGGTTAGGGCATGTGGCCAGCAGGGATCTGTACCTTTGGGGTATGAATCCAAGTCTAGGCCTAATCCTTGTGCATCATCACCCAACCAAACCAGAATTCTAAACCCAAACCCAATGTTTGGGTGAACCATGGTCCCATACTTAACAACAGACCCTACCAAATGACCCTGCAAACCATCACCTGACACCCTCCACTCTACATCCATAGACACATCCAGAATGTCTCAAAATGTTTTCACAAGCCAAGTTTTTTAAAAAGACTGTATTAGTGATCAAAATCTGCAAATATAGAAGCTCTGAAGTGGCCTCTCCTGAGACACAGACTTCCCAGGGACTGTGGTGTGAAAATAAATATTGAAGGGATTAAAATAATTTTCAACTGGCTCTTCTAATCAGAGCAACGCGACATCAGCTCTCGTTATTTTAAGAACCATACGTATGAAACTCTTGCCAAAGCTGGGAACAGCCTGCTGAACAAACCCCAGGATCAACAGTGCTACCAGCCTGCCTCCTTGTCAGTCACTGAGCAAGGCTTCAAGCAAGCACCATTCCACTTGAATAAAATAATTTCTTTTGTAAAAGGTCCCTGTAAATTACTTGGGACTTCATTAGAGTTTTTCCAGCTGTTCTCTAGTAAGACATTCAAACAGGCTGGCAGGAGCTTCAAAACACCACTCTACCCAGTCAGCTAGAAGGGAGGAATCCTTATGAAAACACAGCTGAGGCTGCACACAGCTTTAACACAACACAGGAAATTAAAAATCTAACTTTTAAAATACGTGGATGGGAGGCAGCAAGGGACACAGATAAGTTAAGCAGCACTTAGGATAGAAAATAAACTCCCACCACTCCCAAACCTGACTGCTCTAGGAGGCACAAACACAGCTAAAGTGTCACCATGGCTATCAGGTGGTCCCGGACTCCTAACACGTGAGAGCAGTGCACATGTATATAGAGTTTCTCTCCCCTCACTGAGCCTTTTTCCTCATGAACTGGCACTCAACTGGAGTTCACTAGACTCCTCTCCAAGGGGAGATTCTGTAAAGGGATTTTAAGGATATTAAGAGGCAGCTCAGATGCAAGTCTTCAAAATGCACTTGAATCTTCTGAAGAAAGCACTGCGTCATCTTTAACAAAGCTTTCCCCAACCTCCTGCTGAAATATCTCAGTGTACTCAGTCCCATACCATTTTCTGTCCATTAAAAGTCCAGCATGTCTTAGCTGTGCTCAATATTCTCTCCAACAAAAGGGCTCTGCAGTATTTCTGCAATTTGCACTCAAGGAAATCTATTCAGGAATGTTTAAAACACCATCTTTAAACAAAATAGCAGGAATTCAAAAGGTTTTTTTCCCCCAATTCAGCTCAGGCCCAGAAAAGGACAAGCTGATCACCCTCCCCCAAACATGAAGCAAGACTTGAAACTCGGTAATTCTTATTATTAAGGTAGCAGGCAATTACCAGCTCCTGGCTAAATCCACTTTGCCTCTAGCAGAGGAACTGCAGAGAGCCTTGACCTGATCTGCAGTCCCAGGAGCCACTGCTTTAAGGGGTTATCCTCTCCTTTAGATAGCTTGGTGGCTATAATTCTAACACAGCACTAGCCACCAGCCCTCAGCAAACCAGCTGAGCCTCCCTCATGTGAATTCTAACTCTTTATAATACTGAAAACATTGCTACCAAGATCAGAAAAATCCATTCATCGGTTGAAAATATGGCTTCTGAACCACCTGTTTCTGCAGAATTTAAGCATGTACAGACTTCTGTGAAGTGGAAAAAGTCCTCAGCCCTGCAGAAGAACTGTTTTCCTGGCACAGAGAATCTCAACTGGTGTCTTGAGCCTGCAGACATATTCCCCCAGTGCAACTGCAGTAGCAGAGTGGATCTGCTGGCAGCATTAAATGTCACAAATCCAGGTAGGAAGGCTGGACTGGGAAATTGAGGCTCTGCCCTCAGGAGCAGAGAAGGGACAGTCAATTCCTTGGGGAATGTAGGGGCAATACCATTTTACCTTCCTCCATTACCAAACAGGCTGTAACACTGGAAAACAAAACTCCTTATCTCTCATGCTCAGCCCATCAGTCTACTGTGTGACAGGGGCAAACTGCAACTGAAGGACAGAAACATAAATACAACTGACATTTTCAATGACTTTGGGATATTGGTCTGCAAAAGATCTCCCAGACCAGCTACCAACAGCAGAGGGAAGAAGATACAGAAAACTCGTTCAATTTAGGTGCCATCAGAAAAAGAAAAAAAAAACAAAACCCCCAAACAAACAGAAAAAAACAACTCTCTTCCCTTGCTACATCCCAAACAGGGAACTTGTAAGTCTGTGCCTGTAAAAAGGGGATAGTCTCATCTTCACCAGAAAACTGCTAGCAAAATACTCATCCTGCATTAAAGTCTGGGCATCCCTGTGCATGTCTGTGGTGAGCAACGCATTCTTGCAAAGGATGCTGTTTCACAAGTCCTACTTTGCCATTACTGAGAAGCAATAATATCCCTGTGTTTATTTTCATGGGCTCCACTTCAGTGATGAGGCACTCTGCTTACTGCCTTGGCCTGCTCAGGTCAGTAGATCAGAGCAAATATTTACTCTGGGTCACTGTGGGACCCACATGCCTTGAGCTCTCAAGGCACAGAAAAAGGATGAAGCCACCCAAGAAGTGCCCTGGTCATTCTGTTCTGAGAAGTTCAACCTGCAAGAGGTAAACTGCAGTAAACTTGTCAGCTGATCAGAGAGTAGATGTACTAGAGTACATCCACTGACGTGATATTACAACACCATTTTGGAAAAGTTATTTAGGAAAAAGAACATCTCCTCTTACCCAGAGGTGTCACAAGTATCTCTAACATGAGCCCAATCCAAGTCACACTGAAGTCTGAGACCAAGCTGACTTGTTTGGGGCTTGGCTTGTACCTACCCCACTTGTACCCATGCAGAGCATGGTCAGGGGCACTGCTGTGACTCTTCTGTGCAAGGCAGAAGACTTATTCCAGATATATCTGTGATGGGACTAGACCTTTCTAAATTACCGGGCTGTAAAGGGAGAAGAGCTACACAGCAGGGCTTCACACCTCTGGTTTGCAAAAGGGTCCCTTGCACCACTTGGGATGGACTAGGAAGATCAAAGCTCCCTGCATATATTGTGGTCAAACCAAGAAATTCTCTGTTATAATATGAAAGCAACAGCTTTAAGAAAGGTCACAAATATGGTTTTATGAAGTGTCCATAACAGCCTGTGCCAATGGCAACTCACTGAATTTAAGAAGGAATTTCAGACCAGCCTGCTCTGACCTCCTGAGTACCTGATGACACAGAATTCCAGTTATTCCTGTACAGATGCTGCTCACTTCTGTATCACTTCCCACAACTCTACTATGCTCAGCAGAGATCTGCCACTCTCAGCTCAACACATGATGGCCTCCAGCAAAAGCAACACCCAGAGATCTCCCAGAAGGGAAATCTGCACTGTACCACTAAAGGACAACACCAACAGTAGCTGTGCTGAGCACAACACACACAGCCTAGGGTTGTGTCACAGGGATGAGGATACCCCACATCATAACCCAGTGGAAACACACAGTGCACTGCAACGTGCACCTGTGCACGTCCTCCAGTCATGGAGACAAGGGGAATTAGAGTGCCTTTGGATTCAACATGGAATTACCATATTGCCTAATGCCTGTAATTAGAGGGCAGAATGGATCTGGAAGCTTACAAGCAACTCATTCAATGAGAACCAGGGGATTTGCATGTGCTGCTTGCTTAAGTGTTACAGGAACTACCAGCACAAATGTCTGAGGAGCCAGTGGGAAAGTAGATGCTGCAATTAAACACCAACACACAATTATCAAAATAACTGAAGCAGCAAAATAACTGCTCAATAGATGAGCCTCCTGAGAACCAGTCAAATACTGAAGAAATCTCAACTTTCCAAAATGAGTTTTCAGTGGAAAATCACTCCTGTCAAAAGCACCCTGGGTGGCTGCAGAAGCTGGAAGAGGAGATACCCCAAAGGAGCTTGTGGTGGAATGGAGAAAGCTGACACTCTTCTCTGGGATCCAGACCTCTGGCAGTGATGGGAGTAACTAAACCTTCTTGCTGTAGTTCCTTACTGACTCTTCCCTCTGGATTGGTGCCTGCTGGGTTCTCTTCACTGGCAACCAGCACACAAGTGGTAAGAGTGAAAATAAAACTAAGCACCAACTTCCCAGTCACAATAATCTCTACAGTTGCCAAATCAAAATAGTTTATTGGTAAAAACAGAGCTAAAGGTTAACTTGCTCAAATGAACTTGGGCAAAGAAGGATCAAGTCTTACACCACCTAACACTCCAACAACCAAACTGGGGTAAAACTGAATTTTATTTGGAAAATATAATTCATCATCACTTTCTCAAACTGGCCACCAACTTCCTGAGTAATTTCAGCTGATAAACAAGGAAGTGAGCTGTATTAACAGTCTAATTGTATGCTTCACTTTTTTCTTGAGGGTTTTATTTTTGGGGGGTGCAGAAGGGACAAGACAATGTACACAATGAAATAGCAGAGACAAAGATTTTCTATAAATCCTTGTTTCTGTAATTTGTTTCTATAATTTGTTTACACACACAGCTTTGTCAATGAGAGTGCACAGCCTTGTGCTTCAAGATGGAGGTTCACTTCATGTGCATCAAAGCTAAAAAATGTAGCTTTCAAAGCCCGTGTCCTGGTAAAACTGAAGTTTCACTATTTTTAAAAAGCATTTCATGTATAAAATTTGCATTTGCATTCAAAAAGAAAAAGAAGGGACCAAATACAAAACCATCCTTCACTGGTGTTCATAAGAGCATTCTGCCACCACCAAAGATGCTCCCTTTAGAGCACAACAATACCCAACAGATGCAAAACACCACCACTTATCTAAGACAAAGCACACTAAACTTGGATTTTAAAAAACAAATGCCTGTCACTTCTATCTCACCCACACTTTAAGCAAACAAAGCACATGAAAGGCAGAATATTCCTTCTTTTTCCTTCAAGTACTAAACCCTTTCTGAAAATTAAAGTCCACAAATATAATTCATTACCCTGTAGGAACAGTGTGACATGGCAGCATCAAGCCCCAAATTATCATTCTAGGGACACCAACACTAGCTGTAGGGCAAATGTAAACTTAGCTTTTAATCCTTCAATTTTTGCCATTTCCAGGCATCACATACCTCAATAAGGAGCCTGAAGTATTATCCAGCTGACTAGCTTTTAATTTGAACAATGTGAACAAACTTTGTTTAACCATGACCCAGAGCCACACATGAAATGAGATTAAAGTTGTCTCTTCACATTTAGTAATCTTCTAGTTAACATGCAAAACAACAAGAAAGCTACTTTAAGGGAAAATACTCAGTCAGGAGAAAAAAAAAAAAAAAAAAAAAGGCTGAGTCTGAGTGCAGGTCAGTATATTGTTAAACATGTTATCCTCCTGGCTGTTCCAGGTACTCAGGTGCAAGGTGATTTTCACCAAGACCAGGGTCCTGTACCTGTGCTGCCCTGAAGGTCACCCTGGGGGATTGTCTGAGTCCCAGCAATACAGCAATACCTTAGGAGTAAACTTAAGGAAAGTGAAATACAGTCTTGGAACCCTGTTTTAATCCCACCCTACAGAACTGCAAGGCTTCAGTATAAATAGCTTCTTGGCAGTCACCAAGAAAAGACAAACCATGTCCCTAGCAGTGTTGAAATATATTTAATCTGTAAGGCCATTGTAACTAAAATATGTAACTACTGACAACAATCACTACTGACCTACATAGAAAGGACTACAAGACCAGCTTCTATTGTCATGGATTCTCAGTTTTCAAATTATTATGAAGGGTGAACCTTAAAAAGAATATTCTCCATACTGTTCTACTTACTGTGAAGGTAGTCTGCCAGGTCACCACCATTACAGTACTGCAAACAGAACAGAAAGCTCAGTTAATACAGGGCAAATCAAATATAAAAAAAACCAGTAAACTTCTGTAGGATGGCAGGCTTATCACAGTATTTAAACATAAATAATCACACATGTCAAAATACATATTCAGAAGTTGGCAGGGGAAGCCCCATTCCTGTGGGTTCCTCTCCTGTCCTATTTCCCCCAAATGTTATGTTGCATGCTGATACACCAGCATTAACCAGCTTTTGTGTACTTCCATGTTCAGGCACATCAGAGAGAAAGGTAAAACCAGAACAAAGCAGAAGGGTCACACCACCAGAAAGCTGGCTGGGGAAAGCCTGGGAGTGGACACAGCTGAAAACTGAAACTCCTCACATCAGTGTTCCACATCATTAAGAAAAGTCAACAAGACCTCTGAGTGAAAACTGCAGAGGAAGAGAACCATGTAGAGGCTTTGCAGGTGAGCTGTGTCCAGCACATTCTCCCTGGGGTGTCTCTGTAACAGACACTCCCCTGTGGCATCCATCTGACCCCTGAGGTTCAGTGTCTGACTGCTTAATCCTGTGCCTGCACGACCTTCTGAAAGCAGGAATATGAAAAATCCCCTGGTTGCTCTCTGCACCCACACTCTCCAAGGCCTGAGCTAAAGATTAGATTAGCAAAGCCTCACAGGTGAGACTGCCAGCAGAAAAGCACCACTTGTGTAACAAGCTTGTCTGCTTAAAATGAGTTAAAAAATTTAAAAAGAGAAAGAGGGAGGGAAAGGAGGTAAAAAAAAAGAAAGAAAAAGACACACTCACCTCCATAACCAAGTAGACAGAGTTTGCCAGTTCCTGGGGAAATAGAAAATGGAAAAAATAAGGGATTTATGCATTGAAATATTTCAGACACTTAATCTGTTCTCTGCCATGAGTCACATTGAAGAAAGGGTGAAAACATTATAGGTTAATTCCTGGAAGACTGCTTACTTTGAAAATGCCAGGTATTTAAGCATGTTATTAGTTTGTGAGTGTGCATCTGTTTAACCAAGCTGATCTCCTGTATTGTGGCTTGGGTCTCCATGTCCTTTCAGGCTCCAGGGATTAACACTGGCATGCAACACAGATGCTGGCACACTGCTATCTTAGAGCCTTAATCATTTCCACATTTAACTTGGCCCTTTATAGCAGCTGTGCCCACATGAGCAGCACTAGGCTGAACAGAAAGATAAGAGCAGCACAACTTCAGGACCTGCAATTCAACCCCTCGGCTGAAAAGTGCCCAACAGACTCACCTTCCATGGGAGGGCAAAAATGAAAGACCTCAGACAAAAAACATCAGTCCTGAAAGCAGTGGCAGAGCAAGAGATTCCATTTCCACAGCTCCAGGGCAGCATGACTTTACTCACAAGCTGTTTAGATACCCACATGCCTGATTCCTCTTCTGACCCAAGCCATTACAAAATCCCCACCATCCACCCTACCAGCTGTTTAGCTCCCAAGCAGTCTCCACTGTCTGCTCTCAGCCCTTCCATCCTGGTCTGCCCACAGGAGTCTGCCTCCTGTCAAGCCTGTACTGAATTCTCTGCCTTTGTCAATGCCTGGAGTCCTTAGCACCTCACTTTCTCTGCCATCCTCTTTTAACCTCACAACGTGAAATCTGGGTTTCCAGATGTTTGCTGAAGGAGGAAGAGAGGAGGAAGCTGAATTACCTGGAACTTGAGAGACTCAGCCACAGCTGCAGGGGTACTGACCACCTTCCCTGGAGGGGCTCAAGTGGTCAGCCACCTGGGCCACCCTCGATTTTACAGCTGTTCTCACTGCCAAGCCCAGCTGAGCTTTTTGGAGTCCCCTTGTTTGTTCAAAAAGCAATTTTCTGTGATACTTCAAGGTGTTTGTTGCACCTCCTTGCATGACAAACACTGCTTTAAACAGGCTTTGTTTTTCAAGCTCTGCATTTGAAAGCAGCACACATTAAGTCATCCAATTTCATACACACTTTGGATGAAGTGGGAAACCAGTCTGTGGTTAAAAGCACCAGCCCAGGGAAGCAGTGCAAGAAGAAAACCCCAAGCATCATCACAAGCTTTGCACATGACAAAGCACTGAGGGAGAATCCTCAGGAGTATTCAAAGCCCACCAGCTCCTGCTGTCCTAAGCAGGAACAGTGGAAAGCCAGGGGTGATGAAAGACACCCAGGACTTTCATTTCTACAGAACTCCAGCCCCAGATGTACCAGAAGATAAGAGATACACCAGAAGTGCAATATAGCTCCTCAGGGAACACACTGCAGGGCAACTGCTGGGCACACAGGAAGTGTCTGAAGTGGTTTTTGCTGCCCAGACCAAGTTCATCACTGCCACAGAAACACTTTTCACAGACACTTCTTGGCTAAATGTGCTGTGATCATTGCAGCTCAGTAACTCTGCACTTTAATATGTACAGTGCCAGGAGGGTTTGGGGAAGCTCAGTATATAATTACCTATAAGGAAAATGAAGAGGAAACAGAGCTTACACAAACCAAGTCCAGAAGAGATTCGTAATAATTTATTAGCCAACAGCTAATTTACACTGTGCAGTTTGGTTGTTTTTGCACTCTCCATTATTTAAAGACTCTGCAAACAAACATCACCATGCAAGTCATTGATTTTTGGCAGCCAGTGTGTGCAGTGACCAGGGTTAAACAAGGACCTGCACAGCCAAAGGAGATACTCTGCTTGACTTTCCCAACAACAACACGACCTTGGTGGTTGGTGGTTTTATCTCCTCACTCTGTGTTGGTGTGGTAAGAGGCCAATGCCTGAAAGGGTTTTAGGAGAGAAACTGATGGCTCCCCAAACCACCAACTGGCAACAGCACCCTCTGAACATTCAACCTCACCGGGCAGAACTGACCTCCCTGCTGCACCCACAGCAGCAGAGGAACATCTAGCAAAGGTATTTTCAAATCACAGATGCCTCTAGCAGGGAGAACAAACTTCCATGTTTGCAGCTTCAGCATTTCAAGACGCACTTGCCAGAAAGAGGTTTGTTGAATTTTGCCAACAGAACGAAACATTTATTTCAAGAAGGGTCCCAGAAACAAGCTCTTGTTTGGAAAAAAGCCAGTAGAGCTTACTGTGGTTAAAATAGATTCAGGTGTCTAAAGAGACTTCTGGTTTCTCAAATAGGCTGATGGACTTCTCTCAAGCCGATTCAGCAGCGGAAACTACTTCCTGTCCATTTTTATGTTTCCACTATATTTATGATTTGTTCATTAGCAAAACAAGGAAACAATACTCAAGCTAAATTTTGCAAGCTACCAGTTTCTCTGAAAACCAAAGCAAAACGCTCAACCCACTGGTTTCCACATCAGTAACAAGAAAAGTATTGGTTTGCTGTATTTCTGCAGAGGCTTATGTTCAAGAAGTGCTACAGATAATTTCCTCTGGACTTCTTATTCACACGTGCCAATTCGTGCAGCCAAGCCTAATCCTGTCACTAAACAAGCTCAATGAGGAGAACAGCACAGACACAACCCCCTAACTTTTCCTGTCATCACAAAGGGCACCAATACCCTGACCATGCCCCACAATAGCAGCAAAATGCCTCTGCCAAAGGCATTAAGCTGATAATTAATCAGTCTGGATCATTGCCTGACTTGTTCTTGCAGCAGAGGCCCCAGCGATGAAGTTACAATTTAATTGAGTGTAAAAATAGGCAACAGCCTCTGCTGTCTACAAATAACACACATCTGCTGATGGAGGACAAAGAAATGAAGAAACCTCATTTAACAGGACACCATAAATCACCCCAAGACTGTGCTCTGTTAAAATTCCTCACTGTGACACTAGGAGACATGGTGTTATGGACATTAAGACCCAACAGTCCTGTCTCCCTTTAAATTTTCTCTCCACCCATACTGGAAGGTGGCATGATCCTCTTCTTGGAAAGAGTGTGTTTAGGTGTGTCCAAAGGGAAATGTCTGGGTGTACCCACAGTTAGTCATCCTCCTACCACAGCTTAAAAAGTCTGGGAGAGGAATTTTCCTTAGAAAAATCCTCCTCTGCACTCTACCCCTGCACTCAGCCTGCCACCAAGTTTAGAAAGGTGCTCAGGAAGGGAGAAAAGTGGAAATCTGATTACACAACACCCCAAGACTCTCTCAGCACTGCAATGTTCTCACCAGTCTGTGTGAGACCAGCACTGTGGTAGACTCTGGGGTAAAACCAGCAAAAATGACTTCCACCTCACACAAGGCCTCTTTTCTAGAGCACCTGGGGAATGCAGGAGGAACACTAAAGCTGAATGTGGCTCCAGGGTTACACCCATATGCTGAGCACCGTGGGGCTGACAAGGCTCCTGTTGCCTACAGGAGAGGAGCCACATGCACTCAAGTCTCAAGCTAGTTTTGTTACTCCCCTAGAAGTTGCTGGCATCCCTGTGATGGCAAAGGTTCCTGGTTTGTGCCTCTCAGGAGATATCTCCCACAAGCTGCTCAACACCACCTCTCCAACAGCACCCAGAGATGCTGCCAAGCAAAGATAATTTGCTGTACATGGATCTCTCTGAGCAGGGCCAGGACTTAACCAACTGCACCAACACAACAGAAGCATAACATAAAGCTGAGGGTCTGACAGCCAAAGATAGCTCAACACCAACTGAAAGCTAAGCTTTTCCACTTCTTTTTTTCTTTGCTACTTCCCCCCCTCGCTGCAGCAGAACCACTGCACACCAGATCCCTCTGTTTTGCCAGCAGGATCTCATGGAGCCAGTGCCTTTCTGACCTATGGCCTCCAGTCATTGCTTTCTGACAGTGGCACAGGAGTCATGAACAGCTCATAACAAACGCCACTTGGCTTTACAGAAGCAAGACCCAGAGAAGCCCACAAACTTCTGCATTGGCCCTTGACTGCATTCTGCTTACTACTGACCTGCCAGCTTGCTCTAAACTAACAAGGTTTATGGCTGGCCTTGCAGCAGGCAGAATTTTGTAGAACTGGAAGATCTGTGCAGCCAAGGGTCAGCATTGCCCCACTCCAGGCACTACCGTACTTGCCGTAGTCAAACGGATGAGTTGTTTCAGCACAGGTTGTACTTCAGGGCAGATTAAAAACAGCAGGAAAACCATTCTCTGGTACTACAGAGGCTTCAGGAAGGGAGGGAGAGCATTTCCCACCCCCCTGGCAACAGTTCTAAAGTCTGCCTGCGTGACATTAGGAAACTAACAGGACGTCATGTCTGTGGAGCTGCTCTTCGCCAAGGAGCTCATACCAGCACGGCCAGACAGGAGCACTGCTGGTCAGGCAGCTCAGCCTTTCAGTGACCCAAGAAACTTCACCATCCCTTCCACCGGACATGAGCTTGCAGCAGGTTCCTTCAGCCCAGCCCCAGCTGTCCCCTGGGGCAGTGACAGCAGTGGTGTTGGTCACAGCCCCACTGCTGCCCTTGACCAAAGCCCTGAGATCCAATGCTCCTGTGGGATGGCTGATGGCTACAGCACTTGCAGAGAGCCCAGCCAGAAAAGCCTGACTCTCCTTCAGAGGCAGACAGTGCTCTGCAGAGCAGCACACTACAGCAAGGCACAGCTGGAGCCACCACTGAGCCTAACCACAGAAACCAAAGCATGGGATTCACGTCCTAACGGGGTACAGAAACCAAGTGCTGGGTTTCGCAGGTCACACAGCTTCCAGGCAAGACCAAAAACATGCACATCAGAGCAAATGAGGGCTTGTGCTGCTGGAACACTGAGAAGCAATCCCTTCTTACAGCAGTTGTGTTGCTCTGGGGGTAACACTGGACCTCCTACAGCAAGGGTAAGAAAACATAGAAGAAAAAAGTGTAGCAGAATCCTGAGAAGTCTGGACCTTCTGACATGGGGTGGAAGGAAGTAGTTACCCCTTTGCCAACAAGCAGAATAATATCCAGAAGCTTTTTCAAACAAAAGCAAGCTCCTGGACAAACAGCAATGCATTATGTTAATGCTATCAAGAGAGGAAACTTTGACAAAAATAATCAAGATCTGATTTGCTTTCTGTATTTATTCCTCATCTCCTTCCTGTATCACAGCCATACTACATAATGAACATTTAAGGTTGAATTCCCCATTATCTTAAGCTCAGTCACATGTACAGGAATTAAATCCTTGCATACCTTAAAGCTGGATTTTATGAGCCTGCCCAAAATGCAGGAGTAGTGGGGGGAGAGCTGTGGATTGAGGTGGACATTTCAGTTTTAATCACACTCATTGAGATACATTAATTTTATTGAGATATGTGTAAATACAAGCCAAGTGACTCAGTCCCAAAGTTTGATTTTAGTTTGATTAATGTAATCCCACTGATAAAGTTGGGAGTTGCTTGGTTTTTAATGGTATATACCAAACAATCTAATACTCTGCAGGAGCTGGTTTGGGGTTTTTTGGTTTTTTTTTAAGCAACTCTGAAAATTAGAGGTCCAACCTCCCTGGGGTTTTCTATGGCAGCTGCATGAGTGACTGGCCTTTGTAAGTCTTCTCTTCTCCATCCATTTACTTCATACTTCATTTACCAGAATTAAGAAAACAAACACACTTGTTTCCACGCCTTTGTGGTAACAAGGAACATAAAGAAAAAAAGCAAATAAAAACAGTCTTAATTTAAGAAGGGAAAAAATCCAGTTACTGGAAGCCAGAGAAACATAAACTAGAATCTGCAGCATTTAAAAGGCAGAGAAATGAGCACCTTTTAGCATATTTCATATGCTGGCTACAATTGCCAACCAAATGGAAAGAGCATCAAATGCAAATGAAGAGAATCTCCTGATGGCCAGGGTGTGTGCAGGGGGAGGTGACACAGCAGCCAGGGGGACACACAGAGCCCACCCCACAGCCCCTGGGCTGCCTCCCAGCCCTGCCTGGCACCACTCCCTGCAGTCCCTGGGGTCCCCATCACACCAGCAGCTCCCACACCCTGAGCCCCCAATGCACACAGAGCCGGCTGGGAGGCTTCCCCTTCCTGGAGATGTGTAAGATGCTTTGCTAAATAGGATCTCTAATGACTTAAAATTATGCATCTTTCATTCCCCCCACCGGAACCACACTGTCTGGTTGATCCCTACTATGCCAGCTCAGCTGACCTAATTCCTCTGTTATTCTGATGCTAGGAGACAAGCCAGGTGCTCCTGCAGCCAGACGGAACATTATTGCCCTAAGCAACCAGTGATGCACAATTTGATTCATTTCTATCAGCCCCCCTTGAAACAACCTTGCTTAGTAAACAATTGCAGCTCTGACATCCTCGCTTTGCATTCTGACAGCATCTCTATGGTTATGGTGGTATTAAAAGCCTGCACATTATAAAGCAGGAGACAATGCACAATTAAAATGTCTCTTTGCTATACACTAAGCACAGCAGAGGTTCCAAAGCTATCTGTGGGCAGGGCTTGTTCCTGGATTCTGCTGTGAACATTTGTTATTACATTTCTCAGACAGGAAACATTAACATCTGGAGACAAAGATGCTTTCTCTTAAGGCAAGTATGTTTAGGTCTACACCTGAGAAACACTGCCTTGGAAGAGCACATCATTAATGTTCATTTTTCACCAAGTTTGCTATTTGTTACTCCTACACGAATGTAAGTACCAGCAGAAAAAACTCCCGAAACACCACCCAGCCAACTAAACACATACAGAAAAACAAAACCAAACCAAAAAACCTCTCCTTGCCTCTGTAAAGACCACCACCTCTGCTGACCAGCCCTGTGCTTAGCTTCTCATTCCCACTGTATCTCACCTCTGGGACGGAGGGAGTTTGCCCCATGGAACTCCCAGATGTGCTTGGGAGCACATCTGCTCCCAAGGAGCAGCTTCTCTAGGTGTTTTGCCAAAGCAAACCAGAGCCATCCAGCTTGGATTCCATTCCTACCACCACCACCCCTCTGTTTGCTACTGTGCCTGTTGTGCAAAGCTTTTCAGTTGGTATCAACAGGTGGGAAGGCAGGTGGTGCAGGAAAGCGAGAGGAGAAGGGAAGACACAAGAAAGTGGACTGCACTCTCAATTCTCTACTTAAGCTTGAGCTTTTGAGACACACAGGTTTATTGCAGTTTCACAGTTTAGGGGCAAGTTCAGTCCAGCCACAAAATTAAATATTTTAATTGGGCTTTGGTTTGAGCCTGTAAATATCTGAAATAAATTCAAACCGTGTTTTTCCACCTGAATTTAATCCCACTCAGCCACTGATTAGGAGACACCTCTTCCCATCCATCATCCAAATCTTCACCTCCTTGCTTTGCTCACTCCAGCCAAATGCATTCAGTCATCACAAGGATTTACACAGTGGAAATTTTCATGGTGGAAACACTGGTGGAGCTTCAAGAGCAGCAGCACAAACATCAGCTAGCAGAGCTTTGCTATCAAACTGCAAACGCAACAGCCTTCCAGTTTCCGATTACTCCTGGGAAACATTCCTTAATCTGTCATTATAGTCTGAGTAATGCTACCTTCCACAGGAGCTTTGGAGGCCATTAACCACTACGTTGCCAGCTCTTCCATGACACCTTAATCATGTGAGAGGAACACAGGTATGTGCATAGGATGAGTAAAACAGTGATCATAATTTCAGAAATGTGGCAAGACAACTCCCTCTAAAAAAAGCCCGTGACTGAGGTCTATATTTAGTGGTCAACATTTGCTGGATGTTTCTGTGACCTGCACGGTGAGATACTTGGCTGGGGAAGCCAGCATTAAATTGGAGTTCAACACTACAGAACTCTCAACTCTCCACAAACCTGGCCATTCTGGTCCACTGAACTCTCAAGCATTACTCTACAAAACTACTGGCAGAGGGTGGCTGGGTTTTTGTCTTTTCCCCTTCTAGCTCTAAATTAAGCCAGATCCAATCTTCAGTAAGAGTGATTCCCTTCAACAGATGCGAGGATGCTGACGGAGCAGGACAGCAGACACCCCATTCTTGTCTGCAGCACAAACAGAAAGAGGATTGCCTGGCGGTTCAGAGAGCTGCACTTTACACCCACTCACCAGGCAACATGCCAGCTTCACTTGGGGATGGAATTAAAACAGGACTTAAGCAGGCAGCCTGACCTCAGGAGAGCTATCTCCCAGACACAGAGTGCCTCTTTAGTCATTCCAAGTGCCCCAGTGGAGCTCTGGCTCCCGAGACAGGGCATGTAAACAGCAGTGCCTGAGGAGCAGAAGATCCTGCGTGAGGTGGCACGAGAGGTGGCGAGGCATGAGGTGACACTGCAGCAGCACTGATTCATCACCACGCTCACCAGTGCAGGGCTGCAGCAGAGGTGAGTGGGGCTGGAGGGCACACAGAAGGACACTGCTGTCCATGGAGCTCCAGGGGTCCCAGGGGACAGCAGGAGGCACAAACACAAGATGCAGGGTGGCATCTCAAAGGCTCCGTGTCAGGAAAGGGTGATAGGGCAGCCAGCACAGCACAGCATCACAGACCAGCAGCCACAGTCCTATTGATCACAAGGACTTTCTACACAGCAGCAACATAAGGCTGTCATTACCTGGCTCTCAAGACCAGCCCAGGGTGACTGATCACTAAGCTGAGAAGTGTTTGTTCTGCCACCCATGCCTTAATCCATGTGCACGAGAAAAACTGCACTGCAAGGACTCTGTGTTCTTTGTCTCCAGGTGATACAGTCATCGCTGCAGAAATATTTTTGGTGAGTCTGTACCAGATGACTGAGTTAAGCATTTGTCTCAACTCATCCCAAACTGGTGATGAGTTGAGACAAATAAGCCAAATTGTCACCAAACTGTAGAAAGCAGACCCTCAGGTAAAATAGGCTGAGCCAGAAACGTCACAGCCCAGTGCCCTGCGTGATGTTAACAGCTATGCAGATGTAACCAGTCCATCCTACCCATGCAGAAACTGGGCAAAAAAAACCCCAACACAACCACCTTATCTCCACTCAAGCACAGTCACAGCCAGGCTGCTTTAAGAAGCAAGTTCAGCAAGTTCAGCTCCTAAACTAAGAAAAATGTGTCAGTAAAATAATCCTGCTTCCTATTTCGTGCAGGAAAATGCTTTCTAATATCCAAAGCATGACTTATGTCCAGATTTAGCAGATTTTCTGCCCTAGCACCAACACAGCCACATTTGAGATCTTCAGCTCACACCCATTCAGCTGGCACAGAACATCCAGAATCTCCCACTGCCCAAAGATTTTAGCTATGTATGTAGGAACTTCTTCCTAGTGCTGGAAAAAGTTTTCTAGTGCACAGCTCCCAGGATTTGACAAGTTCAAGGATTCCCTTCCTACCACTGAATCCCCTCAGCTAACCAAGTGGTCTCTGATCACAGATTCAATGTTCTGAGACAAAGGAAACCAAAGCAAGCCCCCCACACCAGACCACATGAGCTGTTTCCCTGTCAATGAGTGTGAAGAGTTGAGCTGATCCTTAGAAGTCTTAGAGACCAGTTTTCAAAAAAACCTCATTTCCATACCAAGTCTTCATTTGGCAGGAACCATCATTTGTTGTTACTAATTTCCACCTTAAGGAACAAGGGCCTATTTGGCTGTCTTCAGAGTAAAATACTTCTGGTATCCAGATGTCCCTCTGGACCACTGTACTCCCCTTGACTGCTGCAGACTGGGGTCCCCAGCTCCAGCCCCTCTGCAAGCCAGCTGAGGTGTCAGGTAGTGCTCAGCAGCAACTAACACAACCCACACATGGTGGGATACAGCTTTTACCACCTGCCAAACATCTCCTGTGCCTAGGAAAAACCCCCACCACAGCTCCATACAGACACTAAACAGATAGCACTTTAAGAAATGTGGTACAGTAAGATTTATCCTTTTTTTGAGCAGAGGTTCTTGCATTAGGCTCCTAAACTATTAACAACACCTCTCATTAATATGTGAGCATGTAATAATGGGAATATGCATATTTCATTTTGTGAGCCATTCTCATGTACTGAGGCTGTTCTCAGTACTCCAGCAAGTGGATCTATAAAAGTCCAGTCACTGCACTTTTATGCATTAAACATTCACCAGTATCATTTATTCCTAGCAAGCTTCTTATTTTGTCATTATTTATGAACCAACATCACAAAGATCTGTGAAATGAGAAGGAACACAGCAATTTTCCTGCATTTGAAGCATAAATTAAGGTGCCAGGGTGAGAGCTGCTTGTCAGTACTAAACGTCAGCACTACAAATGTGTTTGTCTGGAGCAAATCTAGAATTATATCAAAAAATCTCATGTTGTGAGAGGCCTGGATAACATGAGTTTTTAACCAGGAAAATGCAAATTAAAGCATCATTGGGTGTAATCACTCGCTTACAGCCACTGTGGTTTTGGTAACCATTTCCGTGTGTGTAAGCAGCACACGAGTAAAAGTTAGAGTCACTGCTGACAGGCAGAGCAGAGGAAGGGAGGACACAAAATGCAATGACAGACAAAGCTACAGGGCAACAATAAGTTTCACAGGAAGTATTTTTTCCCTTTTGCTCTATGTTGTAATACAAGAATAAACCTCTTTAGAAAGCTTACAAGTAAGGATTCAATTAACTGCAAATATATTTTTGAGAGTAAATACAGATGCAGCTATGAATCAAACAATCAAACAACTGAGCTGGTGTCAGGGGAGCAAGGGGAGTAATTAGTAAGGAAAGGCAGGCAGAAGCCAGTCTTCCACAGACCTGCACTTTTACCTTTGCTGATAATTTGCTCTCACACAACTCCTAAGTAGACACAGAGCAAGGCCAAACATTGAGACATATTACACACACAACATATGTGGATTAACTGCATCAGACTGTCTGGCAATAGATCACCTCACACCAGAGGAGAGTCCACACCCAATGCCCCCTAAATAATCTCATTTTGTCTAAGAAATCAAATTACCCAGGTCATACAAGGACTCTATGACCAAGCTGGTAACTAAACATAAATCTGGACATGCCTTAAGCTGTTGACCATTCTCAAGTTCCTGTTTTGTGCCATCTTACCCAGCTTCTTGCTAAAATCTCACAAGACTACACTGCTAAACACGGAATTTAATAAAGCTCACCACAAAAGGAGGAAAACACATTGCTATAATTGTAATAGCAATGAAACTGCTCCTTTTGCAGAAAATGTCTTTGAGCTGCTTCCTACTCAGCAGCAACTTGAAGCAGGAAGAAGAATCTAACACAAGTTTTTGAAGATCTCAATAAGCAAACCCAGCAGCATAAATACTTCATACTGCAAACTATAGATGAAGTGCAGGAGCAGCTGCTCACTCTATCTAGTGAAGTTATTAAATCAATTTAGAAGTTACAGAGAATGAAAAATAAAAACGAAACCATGAGATGCAATACCCCAAGTGGCCTGTGCCCGTAGGAAGCTCTCCCAGCTACTCTGCAGCATTCATCAGCCCAATGGCAGCCACTGCTTTGCCAGATCAGCTCTGCAGGCTGGCTCAGGAGCAGTGCACAGCTATTCAAAGGATATTTCCAAGAAGCAATCCTGCTCCCTGCCAGAGCAGCCTGACATCCCCAACATCCCCTCTCGCCAAAACAACGCCAGGTATTAAACACTCTCCAAGGCACCTCTCCAGAGCCCCCTGGTCCAGCAGGGAGGGACACAGGGGTGACCCAGCACCGGGGGCTGCAGGACACAGGGTGACACAGGGGGACTACAGCCCCCAGCAGGCACTGCAGGCAGGCACTGCTGTACCAGCAGCTGGGAATCACTGACGTGGAAGCCACCGGAGCCAATCCACGGGAGAAGGAGGAATGTCAACAAACACGGCGGCCTGCGGGACATGTGATATCAGCAGCAGGGCAGGACACTGCCGATAAGCCACGCCAGGGCCAGCCGGGGGTCCGGCCAGCCGGCGGTCACACAGCGGTCACTTGCCCTGTGCAGCCCCTTGCCCACCAACACAGCCCTTCCATCCTAGGCTTGGCATCATGCAGCGTTATCTTTTAAAAACCATCACGAACTGCAAAGGAAACTGGCCCCGTTACCCAGAAGGATTTAACTAAATATTCAAGAATTCAAAAAAAAAAAAAAAAAAGTCATTGGATAATTTCCGCTCTGCAGCAGATCGGTTTTAGCCCTTCTAGATTAGATCTTCAGGGCTGACTTTGAAGGAAAAAGCAACTGTGGGAAACCACAGTAATCTAAAAATGTCTGCTGCAATTTTTAACACTTAGTGACGGCCACAAGGACAACAGAAAAAATGCAAATTAAAATCCTTCGGAGCTGGAGACAATCATATGCTATAAACTCATGCTCACACTATTTTTACATGGCCTAGGAAATTTTCTCAGGGAGGGTATCCAGACCAGAGAAAGAAAATAAAAGGTGGGCATGCCAAAAATAACTACTGTTAATTTTATTCCTAACATTTTGAGAACTTAAGAGCTTCCACCACATATTCACCACGTAGTGCATTTCACTGCATACATCCTGGAGCAGAAGCTCCCACCTCCCAGCTGCACACTAGTTAAATGCACACCAGCCAACAACTAATACATGATCTGCTGTGTTTGTTTGTCTTTCCCTAACTTATCAGAAGACTTTCCCCCCCCCAGAATACACATCTGAATACAAACATTTGTTAGAAACCGAAATTTCACAAACTCCATTCAAACCTTTCCCAAATTTAGAATGCTCTGACATAATTGAATGTATTTACCTGGAAGTCATACAAGGCAACAATGTTTTCATGTTTCAATTCCTAGAAAAAGAAAGAAAAAAAAACCGACCATAAGCTAGGAGCAACAAAGGGCATATAGAACAAAGACTGAAGAGAGCAAGTCAGTCTGCCTTTACCTTAAGGATTTTTATTTCCTTGCCCAGCAGAGTCTGTGATTTTGCAAGGTTCTTCTTGTTAATACATTTCACAGCTACTTCCAGCTCAGGCTTCTGAAACAGTGCGTATGCAACAGAAAACAAATGTAAATTTCACCATTCATTCACATTCGGCTAAGCAGCCTCTTAAACCAGATTACAAATACTGCTGAGAGAAGTGTCTTGCAGCACCGGTAAAGGCCTCTCACTTCATATCCTAATGCCTTCCCCCTACTTGTTCAGACTTGCCCTCTCCCGAATTATGCCTGTCAGCCCAAGGAGAAAAGCCCAAGGTTTGGGTTTTTGTTACTCCTTCATACAATGATTATCCTCTTATTTAATCACTAGAAATAAACGCACTGTGGGAACCGTGGCTTATCCCAAGCACTAATGATGGAAAATCCACTGCCGGATTGGTTTCCTTTTATTTACCAGTAAGAGATTTCTCCTCCTCCTGGAAAAATTAAGTGGAGAAGACTTCACAGGCACAAAAAAACGCAAAAAAACCCCAAACAATCTCAACCAAACTAAAGTTCCCTTCACAGACAGTGTGTAGGGATTTTTTCGCCCTTGTTTTGGGGGTGAGGACGGGTTTTGGGTGGATCTATGGGGCCCCAAGGTGAATCCACCTGCCTGGCTCCTGCCGGGACACACAGCCGCTCCCAGAGAAACTCCAAGGAGAACAATAACAAATAACAACAAACACTCCGAGCCCGGGGTGATGCCCAGGCTGCCAACAGCCCCGGGGATGCGGTGACCGGGACGCGCTGCCCCCAGCTCGGCCCAGACCAGGAAATAAATAAATAAATACACAAAAAGCAGAAGGAGAAGGGGGGGAATAACAAGAAGGGATTCTCACCTCTTTGTGCCTGCCTTTGAAGACGACGGCGAAGGCTCCGTGCCCGATCAGGTCCTTCCTGCTGAACTCAAACTTTCCCACCGTCTCCATGGCGCTGCGCCGGGGGGTCCCGGGGGCCGGCGGGCAGGCTGCGGCCGGGACGGCTTCAGAGCTGCAAAGGGACGAGGAGGAGGAGGAGGATGGCGGTGATGAAGGAGCTGCCTTTAAAGAAAATTAAACCTCTCCCAATCCAAACGCGACGGGGGCACCCCTCCGCCACCGCCCCCCCCGGAGCGGTCGGCAGCCGGAGCAGCCCCGCTCCCGCCGGCCGCGGCAGCTCCGCGCCGGGCTGCGCTGCCCACCTCGCCCGCGTCCATGGGCTGCCTCTTCCTGCCGAGCGGCCGGGAGCCGGGCATTGTCAGCGGCCGGGGCGACGCTGGCTCCTCAGCAGCGGGCCTCCCCCATCTCCTCCTCGGGCCGGGCCGGCGCGGCTCCTCGGGCCCCGCTTCAGGCGGGGCTCCCCATGCCGAGCCCCGGCCCCCCCGCCGGCAGGCGCGGCTTCGCCGAGAGTCCACCTTAAGCGCGATCCACCTTAACGTTAGCCCGGTCCGCCTCGCGGCAGCGCTCCACCTTAAGCGCGATCCACCTTAAGGGCCGCCCGCGCCCCGGGCTGTGTGCTCCGGCGGGGCCGGGGTCGGGGTCGGGGTCGGGGTCGGGGTCGGACTGCGGAGCTGCCGCTCGCTCGGCCGGGCCCGGACAAAGCTGTGCGGAGCGGAGCGGGCGCGCCGGGCGGCGCAGGCGCGGTGCGCGGCGGGGGAGGCGGCGGGCGGGCGGGCGGGCAGAGCGGCGGCACAGGCACCTGAGGCGGAGCGGCCCGGCACGGCACATTTAAAGGCGCCGCCTGCCGCCCGCCTGAGTCAGCGCCGCGTCCCGCTGCCCCCGCTGAGGCCGGGCCGGCAGGGCTCCTGATAGCGCCCGCCCGAGCTTTGGGAGGTCACAGGATCATGGGATAGTCTGAGTTAGAAGGGACACACAACGAGCATCCAATGCAGCTCCTGGCCCTGTGCAGCACGGCCCCAAGAATCCCACCTCGTGCCCGAGAGCATTGTCCTAATGGTTCTTGAACTCTCTCACGCTCGGTGCTGTGACCCGTTCAATGGGCAGCCTGCTCCAGTGCCCAGCCACCTTCTAGCAAAGAACTTTTTCCCGGTATCCAAGTTAAACCTGCCCTGACACTGCTCCAGACCATTCTCTCAGGTCCTGTCCTTGGCCACGACAGAATGCCTGCCCCTTCGTGCTCCTTTACAACCCACAAGCTGAAGACCACACTGAGGTTTCCTGTCCATCTCCTCCAAGCTGAACAGACCAAGTGATGTTTCCAACAACTAAACAAATGGGTCTGTTGGGGTGAAGTTCACCCCAGGAGCTGTAAAGTGTCCAGGTGAACCTGGTCCCAGCAGCCCCAGCATCCCTTCCTCTCCCCCAGCATAGCCCACCTCCTCCTCCACGGGCTCTGTCTCTTCTCCACACCTTCCTGTGCTGGGAGAGCACGGCTCCTCCGTGGGGAGCCAGCCAGGCCTCCAGAAGTGCCTGAAGGTGCCTCCATGGAGCTCTCCCCTGACAGAATCTTCACAATGTCCTGCTCCAGAGCTTGGCATGGAATCACTGTTGCGATAAGAAACCTTTCCTGCCCTGAGCCTGGTGTGCGGTTTGGCCATCCCCAGTCTCCTGCCGTGCAGTGACCCACAAGCTCTGCCCTGTGGGTGTGGGCTCACAGGCTATTCCCTCAGTGGCAGGAACCTCTCACAAGTTTACCCCATCCTCTGCTCCAGGCTGCCCAAACCCACCAGCCCCGGTGGCATCCACACCCCTTGCGCACTCCCTTCTGTTTGTACACTTACCACAGCGTCATATTCCAGCTGCAGAGAGAACAACCTGCCTCGTGGGCAGCACCGCTGCTCTCACGCTCAGCCTGAACTCTGTTTTTTTACTCAACAGCGCAGTATCGACCTGTGTATGGCCGTGTGTCAGCACTGCAATTCCAAACACGCACTGCCCGAGTGATGCCAGCGGCTCTGCAGGCATCCAGCACACAGGGTGCTCAGTGTTGTGACGCTGAGTGGCTGCAGTTATCACCATTCTTGGCAGGAGTTAGGCACAAGCAGCACTTCACAGCGTCAGGACATGTTATCTGCACAAAGGCAGTGGCTGACTGATATGATATCTGGCCCGTAGTCTGTTGTCCTTGGTTCCTACATAACTGGTGTTCAGGTACCTTCCTCCACTTAAAATTTTAGTGGGGAAATGACAGTGTGTGCTAAATGCCAATATCCTGGCTGGTAGTAATTGGCATCTCAAATTCCAGCAGTTTTTGTGCTTGTTGGGAGCTGTGAAAGTGACAAGGATATTCTTCAGTGGGAATCTGACAAATGCTTCTGTTGAAGTAGCCCTTAAACCACAACAAGACTTGTGCACTTTTGTAATTTCAGCAGAAATTAATTCTAAAACTGCTTTTTAAAAAGTACAGTATACTTAGCCATTTGTTTTCTTTCTCACTTCTGGGTCATCCACAACATCTACAATTTCAAGCCTTTGTCAATGATCATAAGGGGTTAATTTAAAAACTTACACAGAAACCAATAAAAGTATCAAACATCATCAAACTTCCAAAAAAAAAAAAAAGGTACTTGGCAAATGACACACATGGGAATTAATTTTACCAGTTGTTAAAAGCCACTGTCTCTAATGCAGAAGGTAATAGTTGCAAAAGCTTAAGGCAGGAAGTGAAGAAAATGTTTTGAAACTACTTAGATGATTTCTAGGCAGGCAAAATCTTGTATCTGCCTTGGTTGGAAAGCAGCCAGAGCACTCTGGTTAGCAAGTGCACTCTTGCAAGAACTGTGGTAAAATCTCCAGTGCCCACAGGTGTTTCTGCCTTTCCTTCCCCAGCACAGCAAAGACACACAGTCCTGGTGCTGGGTGAAGGAGGAAGTTGATATGACTTCAGTTAGAGGCCAAAATATCCCAGTGATGAATGTCCTTTGTTCTGTACTGAGTGTGCTTATTTGTTCCTTCACGTGCAGTTGGTTGTGAAAAAAAAAAAATTAAGGTAAGGTAGATTTGATTAAATGGGGGTACTGAGGTAGCTCTCTGCATGCAGCTGTTTACACAGCCAGGTGGCAAAGTCAGCCTCCTCTCTGCTGTCATTTTGGTTTTGTTTAGGCAAATTTGGTTTGTTTTTAAGCAGGCTCACTGGGTAACTTTCTAGAGAGTAAAAGGAGCTTCAAGGAAGAAAGGTCTGTACAAGGATCAGGACCAAGTAGTACTGGATGCCATGGGCACATGAGGCATCACACTTTGAACTATCAGTTCAACATCTGTAGCAGTTAAACATCATTCAAATGTGTGTCTTAAAAGAAATAGGTTAGTGAAAATATTTCAAACTTCTACAAAAACTTAGAAACTTCCCCCAGGACCACTAATAAAATATAACACCCCTTGACAACAAATATGGGTTTGAGATGTTTGGAGTGCACTCTGCAGACACATTTGTTCATTTTGGAACAAAGAGGGCTGAAAAGCTTTTTAATTAAATGTAGGATTCTTCACTTTTTTTTTTTCATTTTTTCTGTGGTTTGCTGATTAAAAGCTTGTGCTCTATCAATTCTTCCCTGATGTCCAGAATTCAGTGAGAGTACGTTTAGGCCAACATCCAACACATGCAAATTCTGTTCTCCTCCCACAGTCTCCCATTTGCTAATCATGAAAGCACCACCACCAGCATGCATTCAACTACTTCCTCTTTGAGGCATTAATCTTTGAGGGGACAGAGTAGAGAGTTCAATTTACTAATGCAAAACATCAGTGGGGGAAGATCTACTGCTGAGATTTACAATGGGTGGAGAATAATATAAGCATACAATACACCCACTGTGGGAAGCCTTGGAATAGTGTCTTGAAATTCTTTTAATTCAATGCAACTTTATTCTTTTTTAAAATTTAAATGTAGAGGAAAGCAATGGTTAAGTGATATCCTGATGACTCAAGTTATACTCTTTTCCAATACCATGTTTTAATCAGGAGTCATAAATATGGCTGTTTCTACCTCCTGTAATCCAAGAGTGCCATCCTTACCTCTTGGCTGCAGAGGCACAATGTAATTATCTCTGAGCTGGGGAATTGGTTAAAGCTACAGAAGTATGAGGGAATTATGTAAGCAAACTCAGGGTACAGATATATAATAAAGATAGAATCAAGATTTCCATTAGGAAATTTCCATGTTTTCTTGATGCCTTTCTAGGCAGCATCTGCTGTGGGCCAGACTGCCATCTTTCCCAAGATGCTGTCTTTGTTTTTCTAGTTCAGCAGCTCCATCCTGGTGTTCCTCACACTGCCCAGTGAGAGATCAGAAGCCTCCCAGCTGCCATGAAGCTGCACCACTGTGTCTGACAGGCGTGGGGGAATCCTCGCCCAGATACAATCACAAAGAACAAGTTCTCTTCCTTGCTGTGTATCTGTTTAGAAATCAAAGTTCTGCTTCATGCAGAGGGAATCTCCTAGGCCTTCCTGTATAATCTTTTTATTACAGAAACTGCCCTAGGGACACAAGCACTGAGGGCCAGGACAGCAAATCAATATTTCTGGAGGAAGGGCAGTGCTGGACGCTGGACTATGAGGCTTGGGCGCATGAGCAAGATGTGATTGAACATGTTACTGCACATGGGCTGAGCCTTATAATTGG
The DNA here is from genome assembly GCF_008360975.1 of Lichenostomus cassidix. NCBI lineage: Eukaryota > Metazoa > Chordata > Aves > Passeriformes > Meliphagidae > Lichenostomus > Lichenostomus cassidix. Next base: position 5,317,229 of record NC_139496.1, on the reverse strand, counting down.
TCCCACATCTCCTCTTTGTGTGAAATGAGCACTGAAGCCTGAAGATGAGCTTTAACATGCTCTAGCTCAGTTGTAACTAGTGCTGATGCTGGGTGATTATTTTCTTCATTGAAATGTGTGCTTAAAACCCATTCTGGATACTTCACAGCTAAAGATGGACACAGTAGCACGGGAGCAAAGATCAGAGTTTGAGTTTCAGAGTACATCTGGATGAAAAGCAGACACAGTATTCATGTGGATTCAAAATCTGATGCAAATTCAGACATGTTAAGGCAGTTACACATCCGCTTTCCACAAACATCCTAATAGCTGAGCATAGTCGCCAGTATCTGGGCAGAGCCAACACTAACCTGAAAGCTGGAATTTTTGCCAGATTCATCTGGAAGGAGTGAGGCTAATGAATATGCAGTGCTTGGCTGAAGATCAGTTTGGTGGAAGAAATATGTGGAAAGTCTACAAATATCTGTAAATCGTAAATATTAGCCTGGCATTAATGAATAGAAGGGAAGCTACAGGCTGAATTTAATGGAAAATTAAAATTACAGTGTTTAATCATACTGGTTTCTGATGTCTGCTAGTAGGCTGGATTCTGGCTCAGATACAGTAAGGATAAGACAGGGATTACAGTACAGTTGCACCAAATTCACCAGGATAAGCAAGTTTTGAACACTGCCTTGTTGTGTTGAATTCCTGCAGAGGCTGAAGGAGTAGATTAATTTGGAGCCCCGAAAACATCTGCTGCTTTACAGCAGCAGCATAAGTTGTGTCAAGAGTATTTGTTCATACCTTACCAGGGATCTGCAGAAACAGCATTCCAGCTCTGGTAAAATGCTTTTGTCTTAGGGAAGGAGTGATCTTCCACTCACAACATCAACTCTTGATCAGTGAGACACTCAGTTAAGTGATGGAGTCTGCAATCTGCTCCCTAACTTTCACAGCCAGCTCCCTGCATCACACACAGAGCAGAGTTTAAGACATTTAGGTGACATTCAAACATGGGATAACATAGATGGAAAGTCTGCATATTTGAAGTATTAGAGCATTGAGGTTATTCAAATAACTGTTGGGCAGTATCGCCCTTAGCATCACACCCAGGAGAGGAAGAGTCACTTTCCATGTGCTTCCACAGCCCTTTCATGTTACGTTCTGGATTTATTTATGCTGTGAGCCATTTTATTGATTAATAGTGCTGAGAGATTTAACTAGCCACTGAATTATCCTGGCAGGCCAGGTCTGAGATGTTTTATTACCTCCCTCCCCACACATACACACCAGTTTACTGAGCAGACATTATGAATTATTAAAGGCGGCGTTTTAATGTACTCAGCAAGGTGCTCTGGCAAGGGGTTTCCTGGGTTCCCATGGCATTTTAATATCAAATGCATTTGAGCTACTGGCAGAGGGCTCTGGGCACTAAGGCTGTGCTCAGTGCTCAAATCTGTTAGTGCTCACATCAAGGATCATTACCCAACATGCCTGTCAAGCAGCTGATTATATTAAAATGAAGTTTGCCAATAAATAAGAGTCTGCAAATCCACCCAGAGCAGTCTGTTTTCAGGCTAATTGGAAGCTATTTTTTGCCAGAACAAGTACTGCTTGTCCATAAATCAGCAAGTTTCATCGTGCAGTTCCTTACAAGGTGTTGTCACAGTCCTGGTTGGGAACAGTTCCACTCTCACCACCCTCAGCCACACACACACTTTGGTGTGTGCCATCTGTGGGGACCCTCTTGTCAGTCCTGGTGAAGCCAAGTTTTGTTCAGAGAGGGACATGGGTCTCACTTCAATCTGTGCTCTGGGATCCCCTCCAATGTCCATTCAAGCCAGCAGGATGCTCTGCAGCAGCTCCAACACGCTCCAGCACCAGCCCTTGCTTTGGTGACCTCTGCATGACTAACACAGGGGAAGCCTCCAGATTTAAGGGCCATCTCCTTCTCAAGGAGAGAGCTGAAATTCATGGTCAGAAAGAACCCTTCAGCCCAACAGTCTTTCCAAAGCGATCCCGGTGAACACTGAATTCACATTTGTCACCTCAGGTGTCTCTGTGCTTCTTAAAAGCAGCCTTGAGACAAAAATCACCAATGAAACCTACAATATTACAAGTCTGCAGTGAGTTCCCAGAGAAACCTGTATCTGTCCTGTTATGAATCAGAGGCCTTGTTTTTCCTTCTCTAAGAAGTGCCCATTTAGAGCAGGTTTAACTCCCTTTCACTGCTGGATTACAGCAAAGAGCCACAGAACAATGCAGGTTTACAGAACAGTCAATTCTTCCTCTCTGTCATGAACCTGGGAGGTCCAAGACACACACCAGTTTAAAAATAGGATTCTCAGGCATTTTCTTTGCAGCTGGGCTCTTTCTGGGGTTTGGTGTATCAGCACTGCTGACCCAGGAGAAGCAAGGCATGGCCAGGAGCACCTCACTGCTGGGACCAGCTCATTTGGAACTCTTAACTGCTTCCAGCAAGCTTCCAGCTTTGCCTTGGGAAGGGACTGTTAATAAACTTTCCTCTTTGTGACTAACTGGCTCGGAGGTGTCTCTGTTTTCAAGCAGACCAGTAGCACATACAATTTTAAGCAGGCATTGTTCCAGCCAAAGCCTTACTCATCGAGTGCAAAGCCTGGGCAGAAATGATAGCTTCCTGTACTTACAGACGTGTAAATACCAGGGAGGAATGGCCACAGGAGATAGGACAAGGCAGGAGAAGCTTCACCAGTCATGAAGGAGATCTCTCCCCCAGCTGATGGGTTCAGGAGGGGAGGTGGCTGCCCAGATCACTGCTAGAGCCTTCCTGGGACAGCTTGGGCAAACACCTGGCAGGAGTGACACAGTCAAGGACAAACTGTGTCCTTGGATAAGCGAATTGTGTCATGCCCAGCTCTCTCCCCCTTCCTGTGGTTTGGTTTCAGTGTTTTGGTTTTGGGCAGAGGGTGAAAGTTTCCCTAGAAGCCTGAGATGAGGAGTTACTCTGAAAACAGGCCTTGAAAGTTATCATCCTAGTCCCACTCTTATGGATACAAAGAAAGATGACTTGAAAAAAGAAAAAGCTCAGTCTCTTCTTCTGGACCTGTTATCAGTTTTCTCAACTGGCAAGGACAGGCTGCTCACAGGAAGGTGAAAAGCAGCACAGATGCTCCCTGCAGCGAGCCTGGAAACTGCTGGGTGCAGCAGCTGGGATCTGTCCCTGTTTTGCAACACTCCAAAGCAATGATTCCTTGTCTTTGTGTATTTCTAGGAAACCAGAGAAACAATTCTCCCACATGAAAGCCTGCAGAAATTGGTGACATGCAAGAAAAAGTGTGAGTGGAGCGTCAGAAAGGTTTCTTTGGTGTTTAGTGCTTTCAAACTCATTTCATACATACATATATATGCGCGCACACACACACACACACACACACACACACACACACATATATATGTATAAAAACAACTGCTCTGCTAACACATCAGACCCACCCATATCTATACTCCAGCACTTTTACCCCACAGCAAAGCAGAAGACCTAAGGGCAAGGTGATGATAAATAAGTTATTTTTAATCTGATTTTTTAATTATTTCTTTTGCCTTTTTTTTTTCCACACCTGAGCTCTCTGCTCCATGAATTCACAGAGCAATTTCCCAGAAATGTGCTTTAGGTGAAGCACTTGCCTGGCACTGAAGAGCTCTAGCTGTTAACTTCTTCTCCGACAAATCAGAGATGCTTTTCTGAGATGTATTTAGGTATTTCTGTCCCCTAGACTGCTGTCTTCCTCCCTTCCCTTATCTGTCTAAATCGCAAGGTCTTTGAAGACCTAATTTCTTGTCATTATTTCTGTACTACTTTGATTTTGGTAGCGCCTAATGCACTAATGGTTATGCCGAATTAAAGATCAGAAATGTACACAGCTCAGAATTTGCCATTTCTCCCTTGTCAAATGCAACAAGACATCATCACTAATAAAAGCAAATACCTGAATAAAGGCAAGAGAAAAAAGGCTGATCCTGTTTTATTTTTTTTAATTCTCTGTCCATCAGTAATTCTCTCCCCAGGGCTGGGTACAAGCCATGAGAATTGTTCTGGTAATAATCCAGGTTAACACTAATATTTCCCTGTAGAGGATTTTGGGTTTATTGACACTCTCAAATATTGCAGGATGCATTTCCAAGCATTGGGAAGACACTAGGGCTGGCAGTACCAGGCAGCAAGATCATGCAGAGCTATGATGGCTGTGGTGCTTTCCCATGAGTCATGAATTCATAGTCAAATATTCCATGACTCATGGATTAACCTAACAAAACCCAGAGGGAAGAAAAGTTGTTGGGCTATTGGTTGACAAGAGCCTTTTAAAATTAACATGGCATAATAACCAACATCCTCTGCCTCATGAGAAACTCGTCAGGAAGAGTTTTAGGCCCTCACCTATTACCAAGGGACCTCAGCTGGGGTTATGTAATTAGGATGGGACACTTTTTGCTGCTTCGAGGCTTGAATAGCAACATCAGTATAATCCAGTTACAGAAAGCATAACCACATGCTACAAGCTATTAATACCACTTGTATTTAATTGCAGTTCTTTTCCATTCTAGCGCAAACAAAAAAAAAAAAAATCAGACAAACACGTGGACACTAGAATGGAGCCATAAATTAACCACAAGATAAAATACAGTAAACGAGGTTATCTGTCTCCCCTTCTGCCAAAAGGTTATGAACTTGCTTAACACTACAGAAAGAATAGTCTGACCCCACGGACAGGGCATGGAAGAGGGGTTTGAACACACATTTCCAAAGTCCTGGGTGCAGTCATGCTCCCTGCTTTGCAGTGAATTTCCTGGGAAGCATTGAGATTCAAATTTTTTCTGTTAGCAGTCTTAATCTTTTAAACTAATATAATATCTTTCAGGAGAAGCTCCAAGTGCTTCATCATCATCAGGCTGTATGTTTTCAGACCTTACTCAACCATTCTCAATTTACTGTAGTACCTCTATAGGAGGCTGGAGCCTCACTCAGCCAGATGAAACTATTCTAATTACACTGACTTGAGCCAGCAGAGGAGCTGGCTAATGCCAGCCAACATGCTTAGGAGGAGAATCAGCTTGAAAGATACGTGTAATCATTGTGACATTAATTTAATGTGTCACACGACATGAAATTGAGGCCATGATAAAAAAGAAATCTGCTGATACCTGTGTGAGCACAGCCTGTTGTGTAAGGCACAGAAGAGCTGTCCCCTGTGACTCTGACACAGAAAAAGCCATTGGACATGGGTAGGAACAGCCATAGCAAGGTGCACACTCATTCCCTCTCATGCCTGCATATTCATTCTGATCATCCAGGTGAGGGAGAGCTGGGAGGATCAGCCCTTTGGAGATGGGAGGTTTGGTTTTTTTCTGACAGTGAGCTTCGGAGGAAGGTCCCCAACATTTATATAGGATGCCCCAAGATCACTTAAAGAAAGATAAGATATACATATAAAAATAAAATATACCAGAAACAATGGAAACACAAACATTGCCAGGCACTGCAAGTCAGCTCTGTCACTGAGGATGAGAACTGCCACCCACAGAGCCACCCACGTCGAGCCAACCTGCCTAAGCTGATCAGAGAAATTCTTGTGGTTGGATTCCTTTAGAAAGACTATGCACAAAGAGGTCCTGGAGCAAATGATGCCATTTTAACAACATAAGTGTGCTCTTATCTGAATCATAGAGGGTCTGCTGTTACACAGCAAATCAAGTGTCCCCATGTCATCGTTTGGCCATTCCCCCATGACCCAGGAGCCACAGCTGTCTGCATCACACAGGAAATGTCCTGCCTGTCCCTGGCCAGCAGCTTGGCATGGACCATGTGAGGGCATCACTCTGCATCACAGCATGAGCTAGTGAGCATCCCAGCTGATAGCTCCTGAGCACCACACCACATCCCAGATTTCAGCCTGTCATCCATTGCTTTTCTGTAGCAAAGCTGCTTCAGCTGTTCAGAACAGACCTGCCAGTGTTAGGCTGTTTCCATACAAATGCCTTCTCCTTGGAGTGCCACAGGTTGCAAGTGGGAATGAAGAACCACTGGGCTGGTAGACAAGGCTGGCAGAATCCCTGCCTGATTGCTTAGAGCAGGAGAGGGGAGATGAAAAATTTCAGGAAAACATAAGTAATGAACATGTTTCAAATTCAAAACAAGCAATTATTTAAGGCAGTTTTAAACCTATTCTGTAACTACATAAAGTGGCCAGCTTATACATTGCTGGCTTACATACCATCTGCTTTTTTTCCCCCTGTTATTAAAAAAAAAAAAATCAAGGCCTCTTTGCTGTTTACCCACTAATTTCATTAGAGTAATACCTCTTATCATGCACCTGGCTCTAACAGGCTTGCTGGGTACATGTATCTTCCAGAAAATTTCCAACTGAATTCCTTGTGCTGATTACAAAAACTATCTATCAACTGTTTTTAAATAGATGGTGATGCACACATAGCCTTGGCAAAGGGTTTGAGACCTATATTTCATTTATCTTGAAAAACAAATATGTTTATCAAAGTTCTTTCCTTGTGCTCTTAACCTCTCCTAACTGCCAGTGATGAAGGTGGAACAGCAGTAAAGAATTTAGCCCTTGCTACCCACTCCTCAAAGATGTCAGTCAGTGAAGGTTAGAGTCAGGCTGTGACCCTAAATTGAATTTAAACAGTTCTAATGTGGACAATATAGATTCTACCCACCTTCTGCTCTCTGTCTGGAACATCTACAGTTTAATACATACTTTATCACAGCCCAGGTAGGCACAACTATCAAGTGCCAGCCTGAGTCCAGAGGCAAAACAGGACAGAGTCCTTAGAGAAACAGGCTATTGGGAGGTTCCTTGGCTCTTACATGATCTCAGGAGTGACCTAAGAAGGACCTTAAAGTCTGCCAAAATGGATTCTTCCTGGAAACAGCAGCTGAAGCATACTCAAACAGTGCTTCTTGTCTCTGCTGTGTGTAGTGAAGAGGACAAAAAAGGAAGCCAGAAAGATTTCTGATATTATTTTTTGTCTGACATTAGGTTTTTTTTCTGAAGCTCCTGTCACTTTCAATAGCTTTTCAGTTGCCCAAAGTAGATATGATGTAAGTTGATGTTATAATATTAGTACTGTGTGCTGTGTAAAATGAAACACTAGAGATATCATCCGAAGTACAGCACAAAGAGAAGGTAATTATAGGGAATATTCATGTTTGAAGAGTCAATCCTTTCAGTTTCAGGGCTAATGAATTCCTGATGAGAAACTTCTGAGTGAGAAAACTCATGGTAGTACTAACAGGGAATACCAAATTTATTTGACAAACAAAATTTGTCTGGCATGTTGGTATGTGAAATCCCACAAGGCTGAATTATGGCTTTCCTTCCTTTATCCTGAATTTTGAACAGGCCCAGTGACACTAGACCAGCTTGTGTCCTGAGCTAGCTCACACCTGGAGCTGTCTCACCATTCTGTTCCTGGGTTTCCCAAGCACTGAAGCCCAGCAGCTTCCCAGAAGCAGAGATCTGAAGTTCAGGAATTAATTTGTTAGCAATCACCTTCATCCCCTTGATCAGCTCAGCCAAAGAGAGCTTCAGTCTCAAGAAAACTCAGGCCTCCACATGGTTTTAAGCTTGGAACTTTCCAGAGGAAGGCAGCTCTGAAATATTTGCATGCAGACTGACAGTTTGTGTCCCAGGCAGTGGGACAGAAATCACCAACAGAGCTCCAGAGTTCAGAGTGAAAATGCTCTTTCTGCATGAAACTGCACACAGAGACCAAACAATTCTCATTTGATATGGGGAAGGTGTGATGATTTTTCTCAGTTTTTTTGTGGTTGGCTTGTTTGTGGGTTTTTGTTTTGGTTTTTATTGAGGTTTTTTTTAAGGCCATATTTCAATCACTCTCAGTCATTTTCCCTCAAGTTAAAACCCAACTGTTAATTGTAGGTGTTTCATCTTGGTAAGGCTGTGAAGCTGGAGCCAGTAACAGTGGAAATCCCACACAGCACCAAAAAACTCTGCTGAAGTATGTCATGTATTGCCTGAATGGAAAGAGTAACAACCCAACACAAATATTTGGACTTCTCTTTGTTCCTGGCAGGGCTCTTGCAGCACACACACGAGAAGATTGCATTTGGTTTTGTTAGGATGGGAGAAGCAAAAGAGAGAGCTGGGTATGAGCCAAATCCAGCCCACAAGAGAGGCAGAGGCTGCTGCCAGGACTGTGCCCAGGTGTGCAGGGCTGGAGCACCAGCACAGGGGTTTTAGCAAAACAGGATGAGTTGATTCCTGGAGCCTTATCAGGGTGTAGACCAAGGATGGCTGTTGATTATGAAGAACAGCACAGGGCAGAATCTCCCACGGGTGAATTCTCTGTCTGTGGAGCTAAAAGCAGAACTGAACCAACCATCAAAAGACATAAATCTTTTGCTCCAGATCCAAGCAAAAATCCCGACCTGGACCTTCTTCAAAACTGCTCCAGCCTTGTTACATCCCACTTGACCAGAGCAAACCTTTAAACAGAGAAACAGCCCCTTCAAAACAACAGCATTTTCCTGTCCTTATTTCAGAGCAAGGGCAGGACCACTGGAAAGCTCAGCAATTCTAGCCACACAGTTGTTGTGTCCCACCACTTTCACATCTCCTACAAGTCCAAATGCACAGCTGTGGTAAGGCCGGCTTGTCTTTGGAAGCAGTAACAGAGTGCTTGCCTTGTGTTTGGTGCTGTGGGAACTTGTGCAAGGTGTTCCCCCACCCTCGAAAAGCACAGGAGCAGGAGATCAGAGCCCTGCACCGCCCGCAGAGCAGGAGGCCATGAGCAGACCTGGTTTCACTGATAACGCCAGCATGATTTACACAGCCATGGAAAAACAAACAGTCTGTCGGTTGGGATGCCTGATTCTTTGGCTTGTGGCCCAGGCAGGGGAGCTTGGGAACACTGAGGAAAGGATTCAGAAGAGAATTCAGTTGTTGAGTCAAACACCCACCAGAGAGGTTTTTGACCAGGGACATGTGCTTGCACCAGGACTGAGCTGAGGAGCTCCTGTGAAGGCACTGTCTTCCCAGCTGGCTGCTGCTCCATTCTTTCTCCTGGTGCTGGATTTCACCATCAGTCATAAGGGGCTGCTTGACTCCAGTTTGGAATATGAGTCTCTAGTGACATAACTTGTAATCCATATAAAAGGCAAGATTAAAATTAACTTCTAATATGTCTGCTACTCTTCACCCTGCCCTAATCCAGCATAGTTTGCTAAATACTAAACAATACTAACTAGAACATTTAGGCCTTTATTCTGACATTAAAAAAGTTTAAATCTGCTCTGCAATCATGGCTTCGAGTAAGAAGTGAGGGAGAAAATCCAATAGCAGCACTGTCTTTGCTGCTCTGCCCATAACAATGGGCTCAACCAGACACAGCAGCTACACCAAATGCTTTTCTGCAGTGCAGAAATATCTGTCATCAGAAGTTCAGTGCTATGTTGGATAGTCCCTGACACGTTATAATTATTCCTTAACATTTACCATAGCTCTTCACATCCATCCCTGCCAGCATGCTTCAGAGCCGGGTTCAGGCAAGGTGACTGCAGGCAGAGAACAATGCAGCACTTTCTGCAATCTGCCACACGGGTACAGCCCCGGAGCTCCCCTGGGCACACCTGGCTGGCCCAGCCCAAACAAACCTGAGATAGCGTGGGCAGGAACACACACAGCTCTGCCTGGCAGCGCAGTCTGCTGGCAGCTCTTTGCTTGCTCACTCATGCAGGCACTGACAAGCAGGTAGGGAGCAGAGTGGAAGTAAAGCTCAACACTTGTGGAAAACTTGTGTTCGCAAGGCTCAGGATAGCATTAGAGCCCTTCACATGCTTTGAGAGCACAGCAGGGAGGATATTTCTTCAGAGCTGGTAAAGCAGCCCCTTCAGGTGTTGGTCAAGCCCGTTTCTCTTGGCAGCCTCCTGCTGGGACCAAAGAAAACAGGAATTGCTGAAGGACCAACATCTCTTGGCAAGCACTTTCCTAGTCAGCCTGTACCAGACCAGATACTCATGGAAGGAGAAACACTACCCAAGTGGCTTTGCTCAGGATCTGCAGAGGTGCCAGCTCACACAGCTGCAGCCACCTCGCCCTGTCCATGCCAAAGGGACTGCTAGGACAGGGCAAAGCTGTCCTAAGCTCTGTGCTTATGGTAACATGGAGGGAAGGACACCTGCACCGGCTCCCAGCAGGGTGGACAAGAGCAAATAAATAGACAGATGGCCTTTGGCAGAGTGGAAAAAAGCATTTGACTTTCCTAACGAGAAACAGCTCCTGGTGTGGGCAAAGGAGCAGTGCTGGGACCATCCCCCTCTGCAGCAAACCAAATGACACCAGTTCTGCAGCAGATCTCAGCGGGGCAGTGACAGATGAGTTGCCGTGACAGAGCCCAAGTTCTTCCATTACATCACTGCTACCTTGTGTGACCCAGGGGGTAGGAATAACAACCAGGCTCCACTGCCATCACCCTGCCAGAACAAAACTATTTAGAGACAGGCTCCAGGGGCAGCCAAGAGCTTGCTCCCCTGGCAGGCTTAATGGGCAAAAAGCTTTGAGAGGTAGGGCCCATCCATACCCCTGAAAAAGGTGGAGGCGAGCAGGGACATGACTTTCTTCATTCCTATAAATACAGGAGGTGCCAAGTGCTTGGAATGTGTTTTGTAGAGCAGGATTAGCATGGGGCCTGCAAAGTTCTGCTCACACAGGCACAGATTCTGTTTAGAAGGTTTCTAATCTCATTTTTGTATCCTGCTTGTACATAATTATGGAAGTCTCCCAGAGTCCGGAGAGATGGAGGAAGTGCATTCCTGATAAAGTGCTCTCTCTCTACCAGCAGAGGACTCACCAGCCTACACAAGGCATTCTTTTTTCAGAGGGTTAGGGCTAGGCTTATACACTTAAATAAATCTAGTGGGGATTTCTACTTGGTGCTGTAGTGAAGGACTGAAGAGCAGGGAGGAGGATTGTTTATAAACTATATGAATATTTCTCTCGATTTTGGGGGGGATAGTTTATGTCAGTGTTATCCTATACAACAGCTTTGGTTATGGGTCGGAGAGAGAGAAGGGAAATTACTTTTTATTATCCTGCAGTTTTCCCAGACAGAGGTGGGACATCGTCAAAGCATTCCAGGCACATGGGAGTAGGTGAGAGCTGACACAGTTCTCTGTGAGATAACAACATTTGAGAGTCTTAAGTATTGATAACCACTCCATTTTCTCTCGGTTGCAAAGACTCAGTCATACAGACCCAGACTGATGAGACACAAAAAGGAACTTCTGTACACAAGTTTATCCCAAGAAACAGTTTCAGCTCCCTTGCTTTCAGAGCCCATCTCCCTTACATTTTCTTCTTCCTATGCACGCGTGATGGTTTGCAGTTACTGAGCACACATATTCTTTGCCAGCTCATTTCTAATTTGTAGTAGCGCTGCTAGTCACCAGGTGACACCAGCGAGTCATTTAAGTCACTGCTCATGTGCCTGTCGCTTAGATTGTCGCTTAGATTGTCGCTTCAAAATTCCATACATCGGAGGATTTTTCCCAGACAGAAGCTTTCAGGACAGAGAGGACTTGCGGGTCTTTACCTCCCCAGGACAGCCTACCACCTGCACCTGAAACACTGGGGCTACGTGTTTTCCTTCCTATGGAAAAGACCTGTCATTCTCTTTCTGCAGCTCATTGCCAAAATTCCGATTCCACCTCCCAAATTGCATGTCTGCAGTGATTGCTCCCACGCGAGAGAGGTGGTGAGGCACAGGTAGAAGTGCCCTGAAATGGAGGGGAACCCCCTGATTTAAGCCCTTAAATTGGTGAAAAAAAGGTGAGTTTCCTACAATTTAACCCCTTAAAATGAGGGGAAAGGAGGGGTCTACCTTGGCTTAAATTAACCCTCATGCTGTCACACTGTGCAGCAAACATGCTTTCTCAATATCTCATTATCTTCTGAACAAAATTGCAGTGTCAGCAACTGTTCTTTATCATTCTTCGAACTGATAAAAGGCTTTAGTTCCTCCAGCAAAATTAAAGCATAGAACTTATGCCAATGACCCCATGGTCTTGAACTTTGAAGCAGGAATGCTTGTAAAACAATAAACATCTGCCCCCCCTTTCAGAACAACTAGACTATTAATGTGTAGGAGTGACTATCTCCCCTTCTATCTTTTCCTGGATTGGAGATGACCTCTGAAATGAGCATTTCCTTCCATTTGTTTTGCTTCAGTAATTTGCAACAAACCTTTGAACAGAGAGAATCTTGTTTATTTCTGGACACTTGTTTCCATTAAAGACTTCTCCCAGACCAGCACAAAGACTACCACAATCAGCCATCCTGAATCATCTGGACAAAATATGAAATTCATTGGCTTTCATATTTCTCTCTTCATTCTCTCCACCTTCACTGTTCTTTGGAATGCAGGTGAGTGATTTTCAAATATTTTGCTGCTTTTAACTATAAATTCTTTTGATTTTCTTCAGAATACACACCTTGGTAAGAAATTGCTGATACCATTTGTACAAGCTAAAGCAAAGGCACACAGGCCAGTTTTTGCCTGCATGGTGTCATTTTCAATGCCTTCCTCTATAATTTCCAGCAGATCAGTAGATCTCTTCTGTAAATTAACAGACAAACAGACAATCTGGAGAATGTAGTGACTATATTTAAAGACAGAGGAAAATTTTCTAGGTTCCCATATCGAACAAGCATTTTTACTTCCCTTCTTTGCATTTTCCCATGCTGGTTCTTCACCACCCACCTTGACCCCTGCCTTTCTTTTTGCTTGTATCCTCCTGAATAATCAATCCCCCCTTAATTACCTTTACATAATTGGTTCCAATTTTGCAAGATCCATGTCCAAATTTAGAATCTCTGATACTTACCTAGGTCATCTCAGCATTGCATGGTATTATTGATATAGCTCTCAAGCAGTGCTATCCTTGCAAGATTCCACTTCCCAAAACTCCTCAATGCTCCAGCTGTCTGTTCAGCACATCCATCTCACCCTTAACTGTGAAATCCAGCTATTCTTCACAGTGTTACCATAATGTCTGTCTTCTCACTGCTTTATTTGTGGAGAAGTTTTCTGTGTGATGTCCAGTAATTACTCATGGTCTGTTCAGCTAGACTTCAGCCAGACCTAAGCCACAAGCCTACTCATCTGTCTGTGTGCCCAGGGCTCCTAACACCTGCCTTGTTAAGGCCAGACTCAAATGAAATGCCCAAAACAAAGACATTTCAGTAGCTCATAATAAACTTGTGTTGGGGCATATTTTAACACTCCCTTAACTTTCCAAGAGCACCAGCCTTCTGTTCTTACTGATTCCCATGTAGGGTTGATGGTGGGCAAACCCCATTCTGGCATGTGTAAGACTTACTCTCAGAAATAAATGTAATTAGTGACACTCCCTGAGGGGCTGCTCTGGAGATTTATCAGTCTATTACATGTAAAAATACCCATGGAATTGATGAAATTATGTAGCGGCTGGGAGGTAAATAAGTGTATTTTGCTATTCAAAATGGAGCAACCTTAACATGCAGGTGATTACAACCTTCACCTAAATACATTCCTAAACTAACATAACCAGCCTATATTATTTACTTACAGCAGTCCTTTGGATGACATACTTCTGTTTCAGAGAACATCTAGACGAGTTCAAGAACATTCCTGACTGTTTTTTTCTTCCTTTCACAAGGTGCTCAAGACTCCTGTGCACATCACTGTGGGGAGCTGCTTGGTACCTGTTCTTGCCAGGTGACATGCCAGTCCTTGGGGGTATGCTGCCCTGATTATAAAGAATTTTGTCTTCAAATTTCTCCGTACTCAGGATCTCTCATGGGAGGCAAAGACTTTGTGATTGACAGCACAGCTCTTAATGCCTCTTCTACGATAACATGCAGGTGGGCCATGATTTTATATTTCTCTGCCAAAGTGAGATGAAACTTTATAATCTCACTCTCCAACAACAGGCAATTATCACAAAATGAGACCAGTCTATACAGGAGTGCAAAATTTTGTAAAGCTGTTAGAATCCTGAAACATACAAAAGTCCTGCTGACCCTCACCCTCAAGGATACCTGTTAACTGTATTTCTACACAGGATCATTTATTTTAGGTCAAGTTATTTTGTGGTACAATCATTACTGTGTTCATTCTTCCCTTAACATATTAAAACAGTGACTTTTCGAAAAGAGTTTCCTTTCAGGGCACTTGGTTTTCAATATTTCTTTAGCATTTCCCTTTGTGGGAAATACGTATTTATTTCTTAATCTGAATGAGACAACAGGAAGAAAGAAATGTGGGTAGGACACCTTATGTTTTTCCTGTAAGAGAAAACTGTTGATCCTAAATGTGCCAATCTGTATCACACCTTGGTGCATGTCTCACACGGGCAATACATGCAGTACACTGAATTTTGATGATGCTATAACGTTATATTCCTCTTCCTGCTGCCCTTTTGTTGCTAGTTTATCATGTCTCCTTCCCCCAATAATTAAACGGTAAATTGAAGGTTTGTGGATTGCTGTGTATTTGTGCAGTTCACAACAGAAGCTACATTGTGCTTATTACACAATGTGTAATCAGATTTTTCCAGTTTATATTCACTGCTACAAGCACAACAGCCCCAGACTTGAAACAATCCACTCATGACACAAGCTTACTTGATGAAACACATTCAGAATTTCCCCTCTATCTATGGTGACAGTGAAAAGTGTTTTCAACATCTACAGGTTCAAGCAGCAAATCATAACCAGTGGCTATGTTGCTCCGGATGGAAAAGCCCACTGCATCTCCCCATTGCTTTATGAGACTGGTTTCATCCCTTTTGAAGTTTCTACAGATGATGGGTTAACGTTTCCTTACTCTGGAACTTGGTTATCAGGTTACTTATTTAAATCTACAGCATCCCTATTCTTCCTGTATTCTTTCTCCATGGATGCAAGATTATATAAGGCTTTCTCTTTTCATCAGTTTTCCTCTTCCTTAACAAGCCTCAGTAAAGTAAGTCCTCTTGTTAATTCATCTTCTGAGAGATGAACTTTTACAGCAATTGAGTAGTAGCAGCAGCATTAACTCCTGAAAAGTCCTGCTTAAAAATGAGGTTGACCAAAACAGTTCCCATTTTGTCCCTACTTCTATCCCTTTTTGCCCCCTCTTCAGATTGCATTGTGGTGTTGCAATCTAAGGACTGCAGATATTAGTAAGTGTTGCATTCTCTCAGTTTCAGCTTATTCTTTTCATGTCATGCATCTTGTACTGTGTAAAACATAGCCAGGGGAAATACTGCTAAATCTTAAATAATATAGGAGCACTTTTTCAGGACTATGCAAAGCAAAAATGTCATTGGTCCTCTTTTTCTGCTCTGCAATGCAGTACATCACAGCAAGGTTTCAGATGGAGAAAAATGCACATTGGTAAATGCAACAAAATGGCAATACTATGGCACCCCCAACACTGGTGGAAACTTGACTCTTACCTGGACACAGCAGACACTTGCAGCAGCCAACGTCAACATAGAAGTCTGGGGATACCAGGAAACAGGTAAAGTGATCCTATTCCTACCTGTGCACAAGCATTTATCACACTTGTAATTCATGTGCAGAGCTCTGCACAGCTTGTGATCACTTTCACTGAGGCCTCAAGAAGAGACCTGCAAATACAAATAACTCATGACAGTAAGGTCAGCTTTTCCTCTTCATTTACATATGGGTGGAGACATCTAATTTCAATCTTCTGGCAATTGTTCTTTTCCAGTGTTGAAAACCATTTTCTTCCTCTGTCTGACAGGTGAGAGTTACTCAGAAAACTGGATGGCTGAATGGAAATATCTTTATACTTTGGCAAGACAAATCCCCAACACAGGGAAATTTTCTTTCATTCCTGTACCTGCTGAAGGAGATTACAGTACATGGGACTTTGGAATGTTGAGAATTATACCCAGTGACTATTCTAATGGGCAGAGGCAAGTGCATCACAACATTCAATAATAATAATAATTATTATTATTATTATAATAGCTACCTTATGATTGCTCCTGAAGTAAAGCTGTTGTCTCCTTTGGCATTTAAAACTGAGACTCGGGCTCCATTTCACATGAAAAAATGGGGAGAAAATTGGAAGGTCAAAAGTAAGAAAAACTCATGGATGGACATAAAGACAGTTTACTAAGTGAAGAGGAGCATGGAGGGAGAATCACAAAGTCTGCCACAAGCAGATTAATGCACAGTTAGTCACCCAGTAAGGGCTGCTTTGGAAAAACAGTTTTATTGATGAACATGATGGTTTATGGCATGGAATATACCTTTGGTCAGTTTGGGTTGGCTGTCATGGCTGTGTTCCCTTCCATGAGAAACAGAGAAGACCTTGACACTGTGCAAGCACTGCTCAGCAGTAGCTAAAACACTGATGTGTTATCAGCACTGCTTTGGTCACAAATCTAAAACAGAGTGGCTTTGGAACATTTCAAGGATTCTGAATGGCTTCTCCCCATCTGTTGACATTAGCCCTGACAGGACTGGGGTGCAGTGTTATGTTTTGTTAAAGAATCCAGATGTTCTTCATTCTCATCTAAATGAAATTACAGTGTCAAAAGGCATGAATAGAAAACCTGTCTCTAAAAGGACCCATGTATGTCAGGATCATGATTACTAAAATGTATTCTGATTGTTGCATACTTGCTGCATGCAGTCCTGTCACTTCCTGAATTTGAAAAATTTTGATTTGCCATAACTTTGTGCCAGAAAAAGAAAGCAGTGAGCTTTGCAATGAAATAACTTGAAAGTCAAAAGATGCTTCTTAATTGTAATTAAAATTGAGCCACAGTGTTACTGTCAAAATAGTGCTTGTTCAGCTATCAGATCTATTTTTTGCCTCTTATTTTTTTTCAGCAATATTCCATCAATCTGGAGCTCAGAGCATGCATTGGCTTGGCACCTGGAGAAAGACTTCAGAAATTACCCAAATGCATGGGCAACTGCAAAATGTACAGAATGGGTCAGAAAGGAAGATTTGCTCCCAAACTTCAAGGAAGAAATTATAGACTGCCCTTGCACTTTGGCACAGGCAAGAGCTGACACTGGCAGGTTCCATGTAAGTTACTAATTGATCCCTCTGGCTTATTACAACTCCAAGTAGAAGCTCAAAGAGTGCCAAACTCCACACACACCCCTATTCCCTCTCTAGATGTCATTACAAGGAAATTAAATTATATTTAGATTTGCACAAATAGCACATCAAATGGCAGAGGCAAATACAGCTTATCCAGGTAGTATAAATAGAAGCACCTATAGGATAGGAGATGGAAATTACATTCAGACAGGGAATTAAGACAGTAGTTCCAATGGTAGACTGAAAATACTCAGGAAGGACAGCGAGCTCCATGGAGTTGGGAGCAGGCATGACTTCTTCAAGATCCTGCAGGATGACAGTCTGTGTTTGAAGGTGATATCCCATGCTGTAACAAACAGACCAAATTTCTGCCATGTGTATCATGCTTTGCTGCAAACCCTTCTGCCTTGTACTTCAGAGTTCAAGTCCAGAGCTCTAATCTGTTATTTCCTTTATTCTGCCTCCTTCCTGCTTCTCAGTTTCACTGTTATCAAGAAACTGACAAAAGCTAAGAAATCAATTGCCATTTAGTCTACACTTTCACTTATACTACTGATCTGAGCACCAGATGAGGGTGACTTCCTCTCCTGTTCATTAACCAGATGGTGGCAGACATGATGTGTACAGTTAAAATCTTGTGAAGAAAAAAAGTAGATCTACTGCCTCTGTCTTAGAACATAGGACAAAATTTACACTGCAGTGTCTGTGTTTATTGTGCACTTACAGTTGAATCCCCATCTGGCCGCATTTATTCTTCAAGGTCTGTTGTAACAGACTGCCAAATGCTCAGGTTAGACATGTTGCTCCAGATACTTTAGTGTTAAATTCACCTTTTTTCCTATCATTCCATGCTATTCAACACACAACCTCAACCAGTTCATGTCAGCTTTACACATATGTCAGACACAAAGGGTGGGGACAGAACAGAAGAATAGAAAGGACAATGAGGAAAAAACCCCAAGTGTGAACACTGATCTTTTTCAGATGGATTATGGCTGTGACATTGAAAAGGGGAGTGTGTGTACTTATCACCCTGGTGCTGTGCATTGTGTAAGAGGCATTCAAGCCAGGTAAAGAAAATTTTTTAAACTACATTTTTTAAATTAATCATTTCACCTCAGAGACAGCAGCATCACAGAAGTCACAAAGGTCTCTGGAATCTTAATTCAGGTTCATGACAACTCTGTTTCACTCTTATTTGTATATTGACCCTTATTGCTGAGATGAAGTCAAGGCCCTAGATTTAATCAAGAGTAAATTGCAGTGTGTGAAACATGAGGATACCTAAACAAGAACTAATGTCTAGAAGAGTTTTGATTAGGCCTAATTAAGCCTTTTTTGTGTTGGTCTAATTAAATTCAACAAGTTATCCTTTGCACTATTTCTATCAGAACAAGCTTTGTTAACCTGCCCCTAAGTCTGAGATCGTTGAAGCATGTCAAGCCCTAAACTTTAATAAGGCAATTAAGTTGTTTTTCTAACACATGGACATGACTTAGAGCTTGCTTACTAGCTGCTATCTTTCTCACAGACTGAATTTCACTTCCAGTTAACACTTTCTTCTTGAAAGTATACAGAGATCAAACATCAAAGCCCATCCTTTCTTAAGAAAATTTTTACATATTCCACATTTGTCAACACTGTGTTTTTGTAGCTCTAAGGCCTTCCTTACTGCCTGGGTTAGAAACCATTCTCTCCCTAACCCTCATCTGATCTAATGTATAAGAACAGAGAGACAGCAGGGGTGAAGTCTAACTGGACATCATATCAGGCTTGGCAACTAAATATTTAGCTGTATCCATAAAAAAGCAATAAATAACCTCGAAATAGAAATAGCCCTCCCAGAGCTAAATGATGACTTTCTTGCTGCTTTTCTCAACCAGTCCCCAGTATGGGGCTGGACAGCAGTGCTGCTATGACTCCACTGGAACCCAAATCCTCACGCACGACTCCACAGGAGGCAGCACACCTGATCGAGGACATGACTGGGGCTCACCGCCTTTCTTGAAGCCTCCCCGGATTCCTGGCTTTTCTCATTGGCTTTACGATGTTATCAGCTTCTACTACTGCTGCCTGTGGTCTGATAATTGTGATTTCTATATGAATAGACGGCCCTCTAGTGACTGCAGGACGTACCGCCCGCCCCGAGCTGGTAAGGGCTTCACAATTTCCTGATGGAGTATAGATTTTTGATACAGTGTTGGCTTTTAGAGTATTTGTATGAGTATGCATATGAGTTGACAATGGTGAGGGTACAATGTCCTGTGGAAAAAATTCCATGGAAGGGTTTTTATTGATCTATCACTTACGAAATCTGTATGTGTGTTTTAACTATGCTGCAAGATTTTCTGCTGTTGAGTATCTCATTCATCCTTAGAACCTAAATAGCCAAAGCATAGTAGTCAATGTCCATGACCTTATATCATGCATATGCACTTCTTCAGATAAAAAGATGGTTAGAGATGGTTAATGACAGCTAGGAAGTAGCTAGAAGAGCTATCTAAGTCTTACCTTCTATGCTGCTGAGGTGCTGAGGTGTCCAGCAGGACTTGGCCTCCCATAAAGAAATGCAAAGAGGCAGCAGGTTGCATCAGGAAAAAGCAGAAAACTGTAGAGAGCATTGCATTAGATACCATAGGGTCATGAATGAGTGCTTTGGCTGCTTAAAGAAATCTCATCAATAGTATCAGCAAAAGCAGAGTTTA
This sequence comes from Lichenostomus cassidix, assembly GCF_008360975.1. Taxonomy (NCBI): domain Eukaryota; kingdom Metazoa; phylum Chordata; class Aves; order Passeriformes; family Meliphagidae; genus Lichenostomus; species Lichenostomus cassidix. Next base: position 5,297,421 of record NC_139496.1, on the reverse strand, counting down.
ATATGAATTTGGGAAAATACAGCTTTATGGAGTTCGATGGCAAGGTGCATTGTATTACTGCACAGATTAAAGCATACAAAGGAAGATAAATTAGAAACAATTTAGACTGATTTACATGGAGGTTGGAAATGCAAAAGGGAATAAGGGTGCAAAGGATATGGATGCAAAGATTAGGAAATAGACTTGTATTTATGTCCAAATCTCATATATATAAACATATATTGCATGCAATGCAGGCTTCTAGCCTCTTTCCTTTCTCATGAGCTTGAGGAGAAATAGGTTGTGATTTTTGCTTGTTCTTAATTCTCTTTTTGCTTTTAAAAATAGCATCTGCCTTTGGGGATCCTCATTTCCTCACATTTGATGGTCTGAACTTCACCTTCAATGGCCTAGGAGAATACACATTGGTAGAGTCTGATCTTACATCCCTAAGAGTGCAAGGGAGGACACAGCAGGCACACTTTCCCAATGGTGAGTTGGTAGGAGAGGAAGCAGTGATAACAAATAATACCTTCTGAGCTTGCTTGATTTTCACGTTGCAGCAATCCTCCCAGTGTTTCTGGTCTTTTCCTTTTTTGGCCATTTATGAATAGACACCATTCTGAAGATGATCAGAAGGCAGATAACATCTTCAGAAAAGCTTCCCAATCAAAGTTTAATTGCAAGTTTCAATAGGTGTGAGTAATGGAAGTGTAAGGTTTTCTGCTGTGTTTAGGAGCTCAAAAGAATTTCTTATTTCTCTCTGTGCCCATTCTCATCAATAAAGAAACATAAGGCCAGTTCTAGAAATTAGTCAATAAGCAGAGCTGCCAGCTAATGCATTTTGATAGCATTGGTTTTTTTATTTGGAAGGAACTGGAGCTCAGGGCACAGGCTTGTCTGCAGTGGCCATGCAGGAGAACAACTCTGATGTGATTGAAGTACGCTACTCTGAGGATTTGAATCTGGAGGTCCTTTTGAACCAGAGGGTTCTCAGCTTCTCTGAACAAAGTTGGATGGACCTGAAAGGTTAGTTACACATATCAGCCTTGTAAGCAATTCTATTCTGATGGAACCTGTGTATAGTTAAAAATATCTCTAGATGCATGCATTTCAACTCCCTTTTCAGCATCCTTTTGTGAAGTGCTTTAAGAGGTGTCTTCAATGTCCATGTCTTCTATGTCCTCTTTTAGTGATTTGTAGAGCAATGGTTTTCCTTCTCATTGTGTGTACAGTGAATGGAATTGGATAATTGCACTATGGATAATTAGCTTTTTGTTCCTCTTCTTCATTGCTTATAGGTCTCTTTCTCTATTCTACACCTAATCAGAACATCACAGTGATGTTCTCTTCTGGGTCTGGAGTGGAAATAAGAGGAAGTGGAGGATTTCTGACCCTGACAGTTCTGCTCCCAGAGAAGTTTATGAATCACACACAGGGTCTCTTTGGGGTAATGAATGGCAATCCAGAGGATGACTACACCTTCAAGAATAAAACCACCATATCAACTCATGCAAGTCCCCAGCAGGTGTTTGAGTTTGGAGCTAACTGTAAGTTATTTCTCTGGTCTATTATGACATTTTCTCTACAAATTCAAAACAGTTTGTGATCTAAGGACTAGGAAATTAAGTCTGTGCCAAGCAACCAGTACTGGGGGGAAGTGAAGAGAGTAAGAGAAATATGTCCTTCTCTACCCCAATGGGCAGTGAAAACAGAACCAGGATGGAGTGTTCAGCACTTTGATCCATCAAGAGTCAGGCCTCACATTTCACAGCTTACACTTTCAGAATACCATCCACTATGGTCAGCTGAACACAACATCAGCAGACAATGGTGTTACAGAAGTACAGCAAAAACCAGGGCCAGCTATCTTTTCCCAGAGTATTAGCAATGTTTTCATCATGTACCATGCTGACAATTAAAAAAAAATTTAAATTGTTTATTAAATCATGAATATATTAATCTCTCTTTCTTTCTCTGTCTCCCAAGGGGCAATTGAAAATGGAACTTCTCTCTTTACTTATGACACAGAGTTCCTACTGAACAGTTTCTTTCATGGGGAAAAGCACAATGCTTCCTTTCTGCCCGTGTTCTCCCCTTCTGAAGACCCTGCTGATCCCCTGGTGGAAGAGATGGTCTCACTCTGTGACTCTGACCCATTCTGCAGATTTGATGTCCTGACAACAAGAAGCCTTCAAGTGGGAAATTCCACAAGACTTTCCCATAAGAATCACAAGCTGCTGGTAGAACATCTAGAGCCAGGTGATACAGTATTCTGCAAAACATCATTACAGAATCAGTTAGAAGGGACCCACTGGGATCTTCAAGTCCAGCCCATAGGGGGCATTGCTACAGTTATTTCTACAGGGCATCTAAAGAGTTAGCACTGTCTGAGGAGGCTTTGCTTAACTGTAGGTTCATGCACCTATAAATATTCTTATCATGGGGAATCATCCTTTGTACCAGGAAAACTTGGTACTGATAGAATACTTAGGCAAACTCAAATTTCTTTCCATTTCTTCCACTACACCACCACAGCATAGAAACTTTATTTTATATGCATTCACCTGTCTTCCTCGGACTTAAAAATAATTTTTAAAAGTAGCAGAAATTATTGTCTTCCAGATAGCCTAAAAATCTTTGTTTTTCCATGAGTTGCCACTAAAATGATGTTTGAATCATTGTAATGGAGATTTGCTGGTCCAAATCCTCAATACTCTAGCCAGATATGTCTCTTTTACTAGTGATCTCTTGTGGCTGGCTGGATCAACCAACCAATGGAAGAAAGAATGGAACTAACTACCTGCTGGGCTCAACCATCAGTTTCGCCTGCAATCATGGCTATGAACTCACTGGGTCACAGGAAAGAATTTGCCAAGGGTCAGGAGCCTGGTCAGGAGACACACCCCAGTGCATCCCTGAAACAGGTCTGTTGTCTTTCAGATATTACATATTGTCATTAAAAAATCATTATCAAGGACAAGGCAATCGCAGTATACCATGATGGCCCTTGACAAACTTCTCTTACCTGGGAAAACATTGGACATCAGCTGTCTGAATTTCTAGAATGACTGTTACTCAAATCTAAATAACAGGTGATTTTTTGTGGTTTTGTGCATTTTGTTGAGGGTTCAAAAGTTTTTGTTTTATCAATGGGTACAGGGTGGGTAAAAAGTGGATGGAGTCAGGCTTTTTTTCAGTGGTGCCCAGGGACAAGACCAGAGGCCATAGGCATGCTCTGAAACACAGGAAGTTCCCTCTGAACATCAGAAAACACTTTTTTACTTTGATTATGATTAAGCACTGGCACAGGTTGCCCAGAGTCTCTCTCCCTGGAGATACTCAAAAGTTGTCAAGACATGATCCTGGGCAACTGACTCTGGGTGTTCCTGTTCCAACAGGAGAGTTGGACAAGATGACCTCCAGATGTCCCTTTCTGTGATTTGAGAGCAGACACAGCCCACACTTGTTGAACACTTCCACTCTTTTTTTTCTAAAAGATTATGTTATCTCAAAACATAATTCTGTTATGCTATAGCAGTGAAACTATTGTGAATGATGTAATAGCATTTAGTGTAAGTAACAAATTTATTAGTCCTCTCCTGTTACTACTAATAGATTATCAATTAGCCTAGGATTGTTGGATTTAGTAGCAGTTAGGCTGTCTCTGTGATTTACAGAAAATGGCCCAAAATTTTCTTCTTATTCATTCATCACACACACTCCAAATGTCCTCAAGGTGGCAATATTTCAAAGCACCAGGGTGATGCAAGGCCAGACGGCATGTTGAAGCACTTTTAATGCTGAGCTAATAGTTCCCAAAAGCACTCACCAAATAATTCATACTAACAGATTCTCCATTCTAAGACCCTTCCAAAGAAATGTGAAAAGTGCACTTCACATCAGCAATGAATTCCTGTCATGCTGACACATTTCATCAGCCTCTGCTAGCCTGTAACAATTGCTTGTACATTTCTAACACAGTTCTAAGCATTTAATGATATTTCTAAGATGCACTGCAGTGAGTTTGGGCAGGAGAAAAATTTGCAGAGGCTAGATCTTAAGAAGTCAGTGGCAAAACATCCTGCCAAGCTGAAAGCTAAGAATATTTTTCCTTTGCTGCCATCAACCACATACATACTGGATAAGAGCCAGTCAGTCTCAATAAGCAAAACAGATGCTGACATTTACTCTAGCAAAAGGGGGGCAGAAAGGCAGCCCTGAGAGATCAGAGGGAAGGAGTTGGAGGATATGCAGTGATTGATTTCATTCAGAATGATGGAGACATGACACAGCTTTGTGGAAAAGCAAACAAAACCCACAATGTTTTCCAACGCTTTCCTGAAAGATGACAAAGAAAAATAAGGTGTGAAAGAATTTTCTTGATCTGATTGCAACAATGACCTTCCTTACTATTTGATATTTGGGATTCGAGCTAATTTGCCATGTGAACCAAAAATAATGATTTTTATTAGCCTCAGGAAGTTGGAGTATGACAATGCTGTCCCTCTATTATCCTAAGCTTACAGGTGTATCTCTTTACAGTGCTGTGTTCATTACATTTGCTGCAGTTTTGTGCAGATTCAAGCAGATTCAAGCTCTGTATTGCAAATCACCAAGGTTTTTAGTTGCTATATGCTTCCACTTTTCAAAAGATAGAACAGTTAAAATAAAGGCATGGGGACTAGGAAAATTGGATAGGAAAAGAGATGGAAACAAGAAAATGTAATGCCAGTTATTTTACAAAATCCATTTTGGTATTTGAGACTTCAAATACAAATTATGTTGTTGGGCCTGCATATTGTTATTTTTCAGTTTTGCTTCCTTGGACTAAAGTTTCCATGGAAATCCTCTGCTAATAATTATTTTGCTATGCTTCTAATTACAATCCCACTGCAAGTCTTGCCAGTACCACAGCAACCTCTCTTCACAGAATATCACAAAGAGGAAGAACAAAGAAGCCATCCAGCAAAAGCCAAAAGGAGATTCTAGTAAAATCAGATGTAACATCCAGCTAAAAATCATAAGTTAGTAGAAATAGACATATATCATCTTTTTGAGACAGAAAATAATTTGGTGATATCAAGGACAATCTGGTTTTGTTTGTCTTTTGAGTTATCTTCTCTTTTTTCCCCCCTTCCTCTACTCAGTTTTAGATTTCCTTTTCCAGGCCCAGGCTCTGTGTAAATACAGTTCTTTTTGAAAAGTTGTCAGAAATCTCATTAGTCTTCTGTGCTTTTTCTAAACACAAAGATTTCACAATAGAGGCAAATCACTACTGGACTAACTACTTCAGCCAATGGTGGGTTCTCATCACTTGGCAGAGACTGGGTACCTCCCTGTGAAGTATGTGTAGACCAAACATTAGGTTCAGAAATTACTGGATGACAGACCAATGCCTGTGAAACAGTTTTATGTATCCCATTTCTTTCCTTAAACTTCACTATAGACCAAATTACAAGCCAAATAATCTGTTCTAGGAGTCTGTTACATCACCCTGCCATCACTGTGCGCTAGGCTGTGGTTTGGGCACTTCTTAGTGCATGTGTGACTAAGTGATGCAAGGAAGGGCTGGTAAAAATGCAGCCCAGATGTATTAAGGCTCAGACACAAAATGCAGGAATCATTATTTCTCCCAGACCGCTCACTCCACATGCTGCATCTCCTAATTTTTATGAATATTCTTATGTGTCATGGTAATCTGCAACTGTTTAGTAGAGTAAGAAAACAAAATGAGAACTTTTATTCAAAATTTGTTTCATATCTGGTTTCTTTCTGTCTTTCAGGTGTCCTTATTAGGCAGTCACAGAATCAAGTTGACACTTTTCATGTTTTAGTGTGTTCAAACTCTCTGATGCAGTTCAATGTACTCACATCAGAACAGGAACTTCTGCTCTCTTTTATGCAGATTAATAAGCAGCAAAGGCACTTTCAAAATTTAATGCCAAAACAGGGGTAATTTATAAAGTCATCCAAATCATATGGAATAAGGATTGAAAGAAATTTCAGTCATTGTGATTGACACTTCTACATAAATATTGCACATTCACAGTGTTGACTACATATTAACCATTAGCAACCCTTTGTGTTACAACAGCTTTTGCACTGTTGCCCTAATAGTCAAATGTAGGAATTCTGTGAGTTCCTGATCATTACCAGAGAATCTGAAAAGGCAAAGGGTGGGAAGGAACCTCTGGAGATCTTTTAGTCCAACCCCCTGCCAAGGGAGGCAATTTGTTCCACAAATAAAGAGAACAGAAAAATTAACACTATATGTACAATTTCAAAAATTGTCATGTGACTGCATTCAAACAGATATGAAGAAATGTGTATCAAAGTCTTCATAGCTTTTTGTGGTTGGTCTCTGTTTTTCAGCTATTGAACAAATAATTCTTCTTGGCAGTGTATTTGGAATAGTTGGTATTGCAGTCCTGGCACGTCTGGGTTATTTATGCAGAAAGCAGAGGTAAGCCTTAACTGAACTGAAAACACCAATGAACCTCCTAAAGAAATAGCAGCTGTTATAACCTTTTTAATAATAAGTTAATAATGACCACTAGCAACAAACTGCCAGTGTGTTACAGGTAAAAAAAAGTGCAGCTGATGCATAGACACATATCAACTGTTTGTGCAACTGATTGGTGGAGAAAGAGGGCAGTGAAGTGAATGAAAATGGTTTTGCCTAGGAATACTGGCAGATTGAAATGGAGATATCATTGATTTCCTGAACTTTGTTATCAACTGTTAAAAATTTTCAAGCCTTCTCTGTTCCAGTGTCCACAAGGAACAGAATGCCTGATAAAATGGAATCAAAATTGAATCAATGGAAACACAATGGGGTTACAGTCCTTGGAAAGAAGACTGTATGTGTGAGGAAGAACTCAACACTTCTGAATTTATCATTTTAAAAAAAAAAAGCACACAAAGCAAACAGAACACTGCTATTGTTTTGCAGTATTTCATCAGCTTAAAAATGCTACATTCACTAGGAATTCAGCTCAAAGAAATAAGAATGTGCCATTTTACGCTGTGATATTAAAATGTATGTGTAAAGCCATGCTACTATATGGAGTCCTTTTTCTGCTTTTTATATGTGTCACAAAGGCCAAAAGAAATATAAGCATATTTTCCCCCTCAAAATCACCCTTAGAACTTTATACGATGGGAGGTTTCTGTATGCTAAAAGTGAGATTTAGCTATTGTATTAACTATTGTATTAACTATTAATACAATAGTTCAGGCCTACAAACTGCATTTTGTTTCTTCCCCTTTCAGAATATGAAGTTGTTCTCTCCCTTTATGGGTTGCTATTTGATTACACAGCAATGGTGTGAAGGGGCTACCAGGATGTTTCCCCTCTTTCTGTTCTTGAAACAGCAATTTTCTCTGTTTTCTGCTGCTAGCGTGGAGGTTTTATTGTTGGTTGCTTTTTAGCAAAGCTATACTGCCATTGCTAAAACGTCTCATATGCCAGGTAATAAGACTTTGTAGAAGTCTAGATTCCACAGAAGTTTAGATTCAAGTTCAGCTTGTCATTACACCTTGACACTTCGTCCTTTGGTATCTTCATGTAGGTGGGAAAAAAGAAAAACAGCAAAGCACAACCCTGTCTTTTTGCATGTGCATTCGCTAGTTTCAGAAAGCAACGCTGCTTCTCTTTCGCTCCCGGAGTCTGTTCACTGCTGTGTTTGTGTCTGTCGCTCTGGTGCGTGTTCGCTGTAGGCGTGGGTGACTCCTCATGTCCCCGTGTCCGTGCCAGCTCTCAAATGTCTCGGCTCTGTGGGCTCTCCTGTGCCTGTCTCCGTGCCTCTCGGTGCCTCTCGGTGCCAGCCGGGGCCGGGACAGCTCCGCCCGCCTCAGGACAGGGGCACGGGGGGCTCTGCAGCCCGCACTGCCTCTGCCAGCGCTGCCCAGGCACGGCCCCACCGGCAGGGCATCTCCCTGTCAGTCTCAGAACGACGCCCCAAATCGCGGCGTGCGGCGCTGGCACCGCTCATGCCCGCATCCCCTGCAAAGTTTACAGCGTTTTCTGGCTCAGCTCCGTCCGTGCCTTGGCGGCTTCAGCAGGGCAGAGCCGAGCTGCACCTGCGCGCTCCCATCGCCTCACACTCCCTCAGGGCAGCCTCAGGGCGGAGGGCGGGGGGCGGCGGGCAGGCCGCGGGGCTGATGGGCTCTGCCCGACCCCTTCTGGGGTCGCAGCCGGACACCGGCTACGAGGGGAGTGACCAGAGCCAGGCTCGTGCCGCTGCTGGGATGGAGCAGTGCGTGTGTTTGTTTGTTTGTGTGGTTTTTTTGGTGTGTGTGTGTGGCGAGGCGGCCCGGCCTGCGCGGAGGGCTCCGCGGGTCCACAGCGCTGCCCGGGGCGCAGGCCGTCCGCCCGAACCTGTCGGTGCGAGGAGAGCAAGCGGCAGCTCCGCGATCCCGCGCTGCAGCAGGTTGGGATGTCGGTCTCTATCCTTTCCTGTCACATGGCTGGTAATAGGATCCCTCATCTGCCACTCGGCACCTCGCCGGGGCGCACTTACAGGACACATGCTGTAGGGCCTCCGCTTCCCGCACTTTGCGCTCTTCCCGGCCGCCTGCCACCCCCGGAGAGCTGGGGCTGCCGCCTGCGAGCGCCCTGCGGCCCGGCGGCCGCTGCCTATGGAGCCTCCCGCCCTCGCCGCCCTCCTGGCCTTCTCCGGGCTGGCGCTGAGCTGCTGCCGCGAACCCGTTCTGTCCGGTGAGTGTCGCTCCGCGGGGAGCCGGGCCGGGGGCGCGGCTGGGGCTGCTCCCCGAGCTCCTGGCGGGGCTGAGCGCCCAGGGAGTCGGGCAGCCTCTCGCCGAGCTCCGCGGGCTCGCAGCTGTCGCGCAGCCTCCCGCGGAAGGGCTCTGCCGCCCGGCAGCGCCTCTTCGAGGTCGCGACGACGTCCCTTCCTGCTCGCCGGAGCGGTGCCGGGCTGGAAGCTGCTCGTGCAAACTTGCGGCGGGTGTTTTTGCGTGGAGTTCGCGGGTATTTGAGGCTCTGCCTGTGCTTGCTGAACTGGGAGCTCGGAAACTGTATGAAAGCGTGATGGAAGAGAAGGAAGAGCCGCGCGTTGCTCTGTTAAAGTGGTTCGAAAGCTAGATCTGTGGAATGGAGGCATTTAAAGGGAGAGGGGCGTGCGATTGTTTGTGTCACTGGGAGAAAAAACTGTGGCAGCAGAGCCAGGGCTTGAAGGGTGGTCATCCTGGCTGTGTGCAGTGTGCTGCCCCAGCTCCCAGTCCAGCCGGGACTCCTCTGACCATTCAGGTTCTCGTTCTGTCAAGGACTCTGGCAAGCCTGAAGCTTCACTTCCTAAGGTGATTTTTCACTTCAAACTTCTCTCCACCCTTTTGTCCTCACTTCAGACGTTACTAATGATTTCAAGTACTACGGTTCTCCTCTGGTAAACACTGGCCATGCTTTGTGAGGTCTGAAGTAGCAGTTCCAGATGATCAGTGTCACAGCCATCAGATGTGTGGTCCTTCTGGATACATTTTGTGTGTTCTTAATCACTGTTCCTTCTTACTAAGTAGAATTTGCTCTACTTCTTCTTGAATACATACTTGCTCATCAAGTTTTTGTAGATGCACTTAATTAGCTTTGGAAAATACTTGCACAGACTTTTTCAGGGAATAAAAAACCTTTTACCAGGAAGAGTTCCGGTAAACTTTACTTTTTCACAGAAGTAAAACATGAGCGTATTTTCAGATAAGCATTTAGAGAGGTGGACAGGGACCATGTAAGAACAGTCTGTTCCTAGTACCATTAGGACATGTTTGGTGCACACAGTGGATACTCTTTCTTTTGCTTCAGTTGAAGAATGTTTGTTTGTAAGGTTTCTGAGCACAGCTGTGAACAGAACACTCCAATTGTAACCACGTCCCTCACAGAGGGCTGCGTGACAGCAAGTGGAGGATATAGCCCAGTGTGAATGTTTGGCTGTTAAAGGGGACAGAAATGCCTGAGCACAAGCAGCTGGGGCAGGGGGAGGAGGGAAGAATATATAATACCTCCTAATGAAGGTGTAGCAAAGCCGAATGGATCTAGAAAGTACCACCACCTGTGTGTCTTCTGCTAAAGAACCTGGAAACAGTGCAAATCTGCATTTCAACAACAACCTGTAGTTTGTATGGCATGTACAAGATCTGCAGAGTTCCTAATCTGCACAAGTTATAAATCAGGATCTTCGTCTTGGCCCCTAATCCCACAGAACTGAAACAGGATCAGCTGTGTCAGGTTGCACTTGAAACTAACAGAACTCGGAAATGACAAACATTACTATTGCTTTTGTAAGGCAGTTTGTTGTATGTTTTTTATGCCCTTTTTTTCTTTTTTTTAAATACATGTCTTAATAAGTTTATTGTAAAGTGCCGTCAAAGACTGTGTCGCCATCATTTGCTAGGATAGGAGAGAAACTTCTGGAGTTACTATATGAAAAATTACTCTAACTGTTAGAAATGTAAGTGAATTAACAACCGTTTTTGCATATAGTACTATGCTACTTTTCACAGAATGTTTCTGCTTCACTGTGTGATGTCTAACAGTTTCTATTAATTCAAACACTGACATTTCTACATTCAAACCTTGGCATTTGTGCATTCAAACATCAGCCATATATAATTTCTCAAATGAATCAGAAACAAGAGGTGTGTGAATAGATTGCCTACTGTTAAAGCACTGTTTGAATTCGGTAAGTTTTGTGTTACAAGGCCAAAGAAATGGAAATGCCTTCAGCAAATGTTAGTTTTGGTGAACAAGTGTTATTTTATATACTCAGTGCAATAAGTTATGATTTCTAGTTTCTGTATTTATAGCATTCATTTAATTTCCCCATCAGAAATCTATATGATTATCAATCTCTTTTCCTTTCTCTGTTTTCTTTCCATTTAGCAATGCTGGCTCACCACATCCTTGGTTTTTCCCCCAGCTGAGTCTTTCCTTTGAGCTGTTATTCCAGCCTTCTCTTACAAACCTTGTATCTCTTGTCATCTTACTCTGTCCATGTCTTGGTGATTCAGAGAAGCTGTTCCACTTGATATGCCATAAGCAAGTGTCATGGAAATACTCAAAAAAGCCATTTTTTTCTTTTTTTAACTAGGCAGATAGGGGATGAAATAGTCAGACATTTCAGCAGATCATGCTTGTACATGCATAGAGCATAACTCAAAATCCAGAGTTATGTGGATGGATTTAAGCAGGATGGAGCCAAAGAAGTGGGAGGAAGGCAGGGATTACATGCTGCCAGCTGCAAAATTTTCATTTTTGTCGTAGCACACCATAATGGTGGTGCAATTGGCCACTCCCATCATCCACACAGCCGCTATGGTGCATCCTGATAAAATTGCCAAAGGGATTCAATCTGCCACACTTGACAAGGGAACAACAGTTTTAAAACTTCACAAAGAAGGAAAACAAATGGGTGTATTAAGGAACAGAAATTCTTATGGGGCCACATCACGCATTCTTACTTCCAGTGATAAAGAATCACAAGACAAGCAAGTGTGTTTGCATCTTGTGGCTGAGGACCAGCCAGCAGCTGCAAAGCTCTGGCTAATATAGCATGTTTGTGTTGTACAAATAAAAAGAAAAAAAGGGACAGAGTACATGCTTTTAAGCATGTAGAAATAATGAGAACTGTCTCTTGTGCTCTTAACCTTACTTGCCTACTTCTAACATATTTCAGAAGAGGTCTGGCCAGTCTGATTTTTTTTTTTTTTAATAAGAGAGGAGAAAGTGATTAGCTTGATGATTAGAGTAAAAATTTCACAAGGATAGCAAGTTTGCATATATAACAGCTCACACACTGCCAGGGAACACAACTCTGCATGTCTGTACATTTCCAGGAATGTACATTTTTACAAGACAGATGCTTCAGTCAAGGTTTGATCAAATCTCAAGTGTCATAATTCAAATATAATCAAATATTCACTGTGGCTACTCTCTCTGGCTTGGACCAATGATAATTAAGTCTCTAATTCTGACCAGCAAAAATGATTGCATTTGCAGACTTCCAAAAATTATATGTGTATGTCTGTGTATGTGTTTGCATGGATATGTAGAATGAGCAAGATAAGATTTTTAAATATGTGGATTGCTCCTACATTGTAAAGGAAAATTGTCAGCTAACCAAGTGTCCTCATAGCATCACATCAAAATTTAACTGTCTGATTTAACAAATGGGGAGTTGTTTTCTAGTAATTTTGAAAATTTTAAACAAAGATAATTCTTTCATGATGGTTTTTCTTTAGCTTGTGTCAGCTGTTGTGTTGTGGGGGTTTTACTGTTACAGCATAGGCACAAAAGCCTGATAGTTCTGATAAGTGCATAATTGTGTTATATTAGTATGAATTGGAATAGAAAAGTATTGAAGTGTAAAAATACTATCCTATTTTTTTTTGCTTGGGTAGATCTAAACCAGCCTTATACTTCCCAAAAACATTTATGTTACATCATAACATAATATGGGATGAGATTTGTTTTCCTGACCACTCACATGATAGTATGCAAATTAACTTTTGGTTCAGCCGATAAAACTGCATCTTCAAAGAAAACCATTGCAATGCTAAAAATATTTTTAATAATGACCACAGAAGCCATATTTGCGTCTTTCATCTCCTGAAGCTTCTTCTGGTTTTAATCAGTGTTCCCACATGAAGAGCTGTGGCAACCTATGATAATAGAATCCCTATTCACATCTCTAGGGAAGCAAAAATGCTCTCATTTGAAGAAGGTGATGTGGTGTTTTGCCCCTTCCATCCGTGGGCCCCTGCCTCTGTTACTGCCGGGGTATCTTGGCATCAGTTAAGTGGTTTCTGTCCTTTCCTCTGTGCGTTACTTTCTCATTGAAGTGTTTCTGCTGTCTAATTATACCCTTTCAATCAAATTAGAGACTGCAGCATCTGGTTAGTGCCTGTAACTGTTGCCATCTGCACCTAGATACAGTGCTTTCATTTAAGGAGGAGTGCTTAAATTGCGATCTCCAGCGAGAACTAGAACAGTTTAGGTAGAATGGAAATGACTTAAAACTATTCTTAGAACACTATGCAAGCACATGCATCAGGCAACCCACACTGAGTCATTATCGGACCTGGCACCCTTGGTTTTATACCCTTATATTCTGCTTAAGCATTTTCCTGACTTTTCTAAAAGGCTGTAGGAAAAACAAATGAAAACTGAGAAGGCAGTTATAGCATGTAAATTCAAGGAACCTTTAATTTTTGGTCCAACCTTACAGAACATTTAATTACACCGCTGTAATGAAACCCACCATTTAAATAGCAGCCACTTTCATTTATCTTTCATTAATCTGCAGATCTTTAAAAGAAAACCTTGCTTTTTGTTGGGCAGTAGCTGGTAGGATAATTTCTGGCTTGGGTAGGCTAGGATCAGGTTGGTAATTGTTGTCAGTCTCTCTGGACACTAGTCAACACTCCAACTAGCTTCCAGAACATTAGGCAAACAAAGCAATTTTTTTTTTCTCTCTCCAGTGGAATAGGAAGAAGTTTGTCATTCTGAATTTTCAGTCTCAAAAGCCATGTGCAGGCCTCAAACTTGGAAAGTACTCTGTCATTTAAACCATCCTGAAACCTCCATCCCTTCAGTCTGCAATTTGTAGTGTCTCTAGATGTCTTTGGGAAAATCACTGGAAGCCAATGCAGACTCTGAAATGTCAGTGATTTATCATCAGTAAAAAAAGTCAAGCCATTATAGTCTGCACTACCTTAATTTTTCAAATGATCCTAAAGTGGCGCCCATGTGGAGTGCAGGCAGCCATGCAGTCCCAAAGTAACAAAGGAAAATGATCATTGTAAGGTCCCTACATTGAAGAAGAAACCGACACAGATGGAAAGAATTTCTACAACAGCTGCTGTTTGATCTTCCAAATGTTGATCTGGCTCTAATAAAACTAATTGTGAACCTGTATCACACACTGAGTATCCACTCAAAGTGGACAACATCCCTAGTCTTGTTTTCTGCTTTTTTTTTAAGCAGTTGTCACTGAGTACATACTTACTTAGTCTCGGCTTTCATTTTTAAAAAGTTACTTTTCTGTCAACCATGGCACCTGATGTGTTGAAAACAAAACAGCTCTGACAACAAACTGCTGTCTGTGTTTTCTCACTAAGGCTTATAAACATTAGCCTGAACAGCACCTGTTGGAACCTTTCGTGACTAGAAGCACTGCAAAGGTTCTCTGATTAATTATCTCTGATTAATCTCTGATTAATTCTGTTTACAGACATCCCCATGAAACAGTAGAAGCAGCAGGGTCATTAGGCAGTTAATTGAGTGAAATCATCATGGACAGTGATTCTAATCACAGATCTGACATAAGCCTTTACTTCAGACTATGTCTGAAACCCAGCTGACTAGGATCTTAGAAATATGAGGTCACACACTTCTAGATTTGAGTGGTCACAGCTTTCTTTATGTCCTGTCTGAAACCCTAGTGTTTTAATACAGGTTTATGGCTGACAGGGTAGTATGAGCCTTGCGTGCATGAACAAAAACCATATGGCAAATCTGTCAAGCACAGTGGCACCCTGATCCCTTCTCAGAGCTGTCAGCTGTAGTGTCCACAAGCTGTGTGTTCTTCCCTTGCTGTCTTTGCCACTGGGAGAGGACTTGCAATTTGTGTCATAGCTTACCATAGCCTTACAAAATTTTAGGGATAAGGCTTGCTGAAAGTCACAGTACCGGTATTAATTTTCTGGAGTCACAGTTCTGATGTTACACTGCAAGTGAAGGGCTTCATAGCCTAAAGTATCATGGAAGTATCAGTCAGCCCAAGGCAGCTGGATGCAGTGGGTGCCACAACAGTAGAGAGTGGTTGTTGCTGGTTGATTTTTTTCCCCCTCCCTTCTACATCATCTACCAAAGAGAAATCAGGTAATTTGAGTAAGCCAGAGAGTTTTACCGATAGTGTTCAGTCCAGTCTTTTCTGACTGTTTAATTTAGATGACCTCATATGAATTAGTTTTGTGCAGACAAATCTAGGTGACCCTTTTTTTAAGCTTATCTTTTCACAGCATTATGGCACTAGTGGCACAAGATGAAAAAGAGGGCGGAGGTTCTAACCTCCTTTTCTCCAGAATCTTTTAGGACTTGGATTTGAAAAAGAGAGGACAGTGGCCTTTCTGCAGATGAAACATGCAACTTCAGCACTTTTAATACTGCAAGTATTAATTTCATGGTGAAATCACTAAGGTAGTGTCTTGGCTGTCATGTACAAAAATATGATGAAATCACTGCGTGTGATAAACAGGAGAATTGAGTGGTTTACTGCCAAGACACTGAATATGCTGACATCTGTAACTGTGCTACTAGGAATTCTACAGAAATCTGTACAGAATGTGTCTTAGCAGCTCTCAAAGCTGACTGTTCCAAGGTAAAGGAACACAGGGTTGTGTCCTGGTTTCAGATGGTATAATTTCCATCACAGTAGCTGGTACAGTGCTGTGTTTTGTATTTAGTGTGAGAATGATGCTGATAACACACTGATTTTTTTAGTTGTTGCCAAGCAGTGCTTTAAATGAAGGACTTCTCAGTTTCCCAGCTTAGCCAGCGAGCAGGTGCACAAGAAGCCAGGAGGGAGCATAGCAAGGACAACTGACCTGATTTTTTTAAATGCCAATATTTATTTGAAAATATGGCAGTTTCCCATGCTATGGCAAAATTATTATTAATCCTTAACAAAATCCAAATTCCCTGAAACACAAAAGGTTTTGTATTTCATTTGATAACAGCTGCTAAATTCCATGACTTAAAGTTTCACTTCAGCATTTCAGGGATAATCAATGATTTTGTGTGGTATCTCACTGCCTCCCCTTTCCACACCTAGATGCTAATTAAGCCAGGGGAGCTTCATTACAACTCAGCTGGCATATTTGCACCATTTGATAGAGCTGCCTATTGTCTTGGGAACAGAAAGGTACAGCTAAGAGGAATAAAAGGAGATCTGACTTTTCCTTTTGTTCTTAAAGTGCAGTGAAGTTTGAAGAAAATCAACTAGAAAAAGCTGACATGAAAATGTAAGTCAGTCACTACTGCAAGTCAAAGCATGAGCCAGTCTTAGCAGATCCTAAAATGGACTGAAGTTAACTTCAGTTTAGTTTGTGTGCCAGACTAAATTCAGGTAGTGTAGCATTCCTTACATTTCTGAGTAGATGGTAGTATATATTGTTTCTCATTTAGGAGTGAGAAGTGAAAAATAAAATTAATAGCACAAAGCTAATGTAGATATTTTTCTGGGTGTGTTTATCAGCTCTCGCAAGTTCTTTATACTCCATAGTATTTTGTTTATCTATTTTGATTACATTTTTCTCTCTTCTGCTAAATCCACCACCGTATACTTTTCAGCTATAACCTCCAAAAGCTTTTATATTAACTGCAAAGCAAAGGAGATATTGAAGAAAGTTACAACACAGTCATGACCTTAAAGTGGTTTTTTTCATACGTTTACACAAATATCTGTGGTGGCCTGAATACTGGAAAGTCAGATTTGCATTTTCGAGTAAATGTATGCAGCCCACCTGTATTGCTAAGGCAGTCACGTAAATTACAGTGAGGAGGGGTATTGACCTGAAGCTTGTTTTTGTTAAATTATATAGCCTTCTGTCCACAGATGATAGCAGAATAGATTAATGGCTGTGCAGACACCTCTTCGGTGTGCCTTCAGCAACAAAATTTCATTTAATAGAAATCCAGACTTGCCTAGGCATGAAAATGCACAGTGAAAGCACAAAACTATTGTCTTTCATCTGCTGTGTAATAGAACTGTGAAATAATTATTATAATTGCATCATTCTGATATTTGTGAGCCCAGACTAAACTAATTTCAGAGGCATGGTTTTAATAATACAATTTTTCTTCTCCTACAGTATTTCTAAATACAAAAATGGTGTACTGTTAATATCAGGGTTAAGATGTGGGTGGTTTTTTTTCCCCTCTTCCAGCTGCAGCCACACAGGTCTTTCTAGACTTGTTTTGTAACTTAGATCTCATGAGGGACACCTGAGATCAGCACATACTTCAGAGCACTCTCCCATTCCCTCAGGGCAGTAGAACATCTCTGCAGCTGTAATATGGTTTCTACAGAGAATCCTATCAGATGAAACAGGAGGTTTCACAGCCTGTAGTAAGCAGCAAGCATTTGTGAATTTCCCCAGTAATGCTGTCCGGTACAAAGAAATGTTTACAGCAGTTTTAATTCTGTCATGGACTGTTATATTTTAATCCTGTTCTTAAATAAATGCAAGGATGATAAATGTTAACAAGTATTAATTATAAACAGGATGGACTTATTTATGGTACACTAATTATAATGACTGTTTCTGGAGGATAATCATAGAATGGTTGAGATCAAAGTGACCTCTGGAGGTCATCTTGTCCAACTGCTGTGCTCAAGCATGGTCACCTAAAGCAGGTTGTCCAGGTGGCATTTGAATATCCAAATGAGCAAAACACAGGGAAAACAGTAAAAGAAGTATTATGCTTATTCAGAAAATGTGTGTTAATTGTGTAAACCTCTCTTCAGACCTGTGTTATACATTGTTTATTAAAGTAAATCATAATCTCTTGAATAGAGGTTTGACTGAGAGAAAGCTTAAATCTTAGCTAGCATCGTTAGCTGCCTAAACAATGGAGGAAATATGGTCTGTTGGAGATGGGGGGAAGGATGAGGGAAGAACAAACACTAAACCTACATACATTCTTTCTTTTTCCATTTCTCTTTCTTCCCAGAATGTTATACAGCAAATGGGGCTGACTATCGTGGCACTCAGAACCAGACCTCCCAACATGCAGGGAAACCTTGTCTTTTTTGGAATGAGACATTTGAGCATCCTTATAACACTGTGAAATATCCCAATGGGGAGGGAGGGCTTGGAGAGCATAACTACTGCAGGTAAGAAATATCACATTGCTACTAACATTGCCTGTGTACCCAGTGTTACTTCAAGCAGTTGACAGAAAATTAGGAATTAGGAATTGTCATGCAGTGAAGAATGTCAGAACCATGGGGTATCTAAACACGTTTTGGTTTATCCTGTAATCAGTACCCTGGATTTAGTAGAATAACTTTTCAACCCAGCTCCCACACTTTTTCAGCACAATCCCAAAAGCAAAACATGTACAAGCTGTGCAAAAACATGCACGACAGACTGAATGTTTGTCCAGATATTCAAAAAACACTTACTTGAGTCTTGCTTTACGTAGCAAATGAGAATTTGGTAAGTGTTACAAGGAGCAAGAAGGCTACAATCTGATAGTAAACATCAGAAATCATTTAATTACCAAAGAGAGTTTTTCTACCTCAGTCTGCTAGCTATTAGATTATCCTCATTGAGATGGAGTTTGACTGGAAGGTTAGGCATTTTCTTCCTTATGCTGCATCACTTGGCCTAGGAGTATTCTCACAGGTGTATGGAGTGACAGTCCTAACTAATGGATGACTTTTAACTCCACATTCTCTTGAAAGAAAGCTGGGAAAGTCACTAAGAGTGCCAGAGTATATCTTTAGCACGCAAATGTTGTCTAGGCCTGTGATACAGCTGTTTTAGCTCTTTCTCTGACATTCATTTGCTTGATGACAATGGACAAGTTGATCTTCCCTTCTCTCAGGCAGCACATACCTCACAAGGCTCTTTTAAGGCACAATACGTTGCTTTGAGATTTGATTTTAGGGATAACATTTGAATAATCTAATTTTACACTTGAAGTATTAATCAGAAGCATGTTACCTCTCCATGGGTGGTCCTTACTTGGAATACTTTGTTTACTGCAGGACACCCTGTTAAGATGGAAATGCCTCATAAAGTTCCACTCATTTCAGCCATAACAAAACTATGAAGACCGAAGTTTTTGAAGATTTTGAAAGACAGAGAGTTGTTTTCTAACTGCATGCACTTCTGAGGTGCAAGACAAAGATTTCTAAGGATATTCATCATGTTTCTCTTCAATTTCCTCACATTTTAAGGCATTTATATGCCTTATATATTTTTATTCTATTATATGCCTATATATATTTTAAGGCCATTATCATGATTCAATTCCAGACATACAGTGTCTGTCATGAAGGTGTAAACACAAAAATTTCTGTCACTCTGGAAACAAGGGAAAATGGGTTAGTTTCAGTACAAGCTTTACTTGGTTTTAGTCTTCTACTTTCTTTAGCTACTGGAAGCTCTTGCATTACACCTAAATTCCTAGCACGCTAGTCTTAGACTTTCCTTGTTCATTACCTCTATGAATCTGTTTGAAAGCCTAACTAGCAACATTTTAGTCATCTAAACTGAACTCAACTCACCAGTTGTTTTCAGCAGTCTGTTATTTGACCAAAAAGCATCCACAGAATTTCTAAAATTGGATCTCCCACAAAAGAGTTCTTAATACGCATAAATGACAACATGCAGCTGAACTGACACTTCAGTAGAGCTGTGTCATTAATAGAATTCATGCCAAAGTGTGTGACAAAAATATTGTAACTGGTCCTAATTAAAAGAAAAGGTCATATTTCAACCTGACTGTCCAAAATAACAATTTATTCTCTAAAATAGATCTTTACAACGTGACTAGCCTTTCAAATTGAAAATAGAGAAAACTTTAAATAAACTAATGACTAATTAGGTATGCATTTGTAAGTGATGCTACACAACAGCAGATAATTAAAGAAGTAGTCATCATCATCATCACGGACATATAAGGAATTATTCATCAATATAAAGAGATCACTGGAATGGATTTAGTCAGTTTTATTGAAGGGGAAGAAAATACCTCAGTCTTTCCCAGCAGACTTTA
This sequence comes from Lichenostomus cassidix, assembly GCF_008360975.1. NCBI lineage: Eukaryota > Metazoa > Chordata > Aves > Passeriformes > Meliphagidae > Lichenostomus > Lichenostomus cassidix. Next base: position 5,277,641 of record NC_139496.1, on the reverse strand, counting down.
TCAGCTAAGGGTTTTTATCACCACACATACAGAAAATTGGAGTCTGAACTGTATTGTACCAAGGCAAAAAGTCAAGTTTATGAGTCTTTGGAACCTATATACAGGATGTAGGACAGAAAATCTTCCTCCCTGTCAGTACTGACCAGAAATAGCTCTGCACCATTTAAGCTTAGAGTAAAAAAAAGCTACATTTTAGACATCACTAGCATCTTATGCTTGATGTATACTGTAATAACCAAAGCTATCTGAATTTCCTGCTAATGCAAAACTTTGCATTTTTCTTGATATATAAGTTCAACAGGAGGTATTAGAGCAAAAATAGTAATGCCATTGCAGCTTAATAAGATTGAAATTTTTTGTGTTTTTTGAAAAAAGAGATGAATTTCACTCACTATTTTTGTCTTTCAGAAACCCTGATGGGGATGTCAGCCCATGGTGCTATATTGCAGAACATGAAGATGGAATATATTGGAAATACTGTGAGATTCCATCCTGCCGAAGTAAGAGCACCATGCAATTTTTTTTGGCTACATCTCTGCTGAACAGAGATTGGTAGTTATACAACAGTGGGTAGTGATTTCCAAACAGAATAAGGATAAGGCAAAACAGCTTATTTTCAGTTGCAGACTAAGCTATATTTTAACAGGTTTTTTAGAGTTAATGACAAGCTTACTGAATTGTTCCTCCATTGCTATCCTTTTCATCTTATCTCAGAATTACTGGATTATATTATTTGCAAATAATACTATGTGACAGGGATTCACAAAGAACTTGTGAAGTACTGCTATTTCTTTGAATCCACAGAAATGTATGATTAATTTATTAAAATCTAGAGGACAAAAAAGAATAGGGAAGTTTTTACAAGGTATATGCATGTCCATAATTTGCAATTAGCTTGTAAAATGAATTACATTAGTTTAATGTATATAGCTCATCATACACAACTGCTTGGAGGAAACAAAAGACAATATGGGAGGACATAGGGAAAAGGTGTCTGTGTGCTATATGGGAACTCTAGGCTAGAATTCTGTCTCTGGCAGGTGCAGATACTTAGCATTGCTTTGAAACATGGACTTTGTTTGATTTTTTTAAAATCAAATAATTCACAATCTACTCACCTGAAGCTTCTTTCCAGAATTTAGTATTTTTAATGTATTATATTTTTACAGTGTTCAAAATGTCATTATTTGTGTCAGTATGTTCCAAAACTTTCTTTCCTCAATCACATTCTTTAAAATATGCCTAAATATGAAGAAGATTCTCTAGTTTTGCATGTTAACAAGCAACCATAGCTACACATTTTAGTAAGTCTAATCATTAATGTCTTCACTTTCTTTCCTAACTTCTGTCAAGTACCCTCTGTTTCTAAGGCTTAAATTAGGTCTTCACTGTTAAGCACCAGAGCAGGTGTCCATATTTAGGCACACATTCAATTGAAAGAAGTATGTTTCTTAGCTGAAGTTAAGAAAACAAAATCAGACAAGAAAAATTAATCTAAAGTGACTTTTATTACTTTGTTCGTAGTTTTCTTTTTTTTTTTTTTTTTTTTTTAAATGAACATGAGGGATTCACATCTTCCAGTGAGGCCAACAAATACATAACTGTGACCTTAAGACAGATGCCTTTTACCTAGACTTAAATACAGATTAAGGGGTCTAATTTAAATAACACAAAATCATTCAACACTCATACTGATTGTTCAGAGGACATCTCACTCTTATTTTTCTAATATACCAGGCACAATTTAAGAAACCTGACCCTCCTAATTAAGAAATTTAACTTGGTCTAAAATGAAAGAATTTGCATTTTCTTTAAAGACCACAGATGTTAACAAATTATCTGGATATGGCACCAGGAAAAAAGCTGAAAGGCAAATTCTCTCCACTCCATTTGTTCTACACAAAGGATCCTTTTAAAACCAGCCTCGCTCGTTTTCTCTGTGGTGGGGAGCAGAGGATTTAAACTTGGACACTTACTTGCACAGATAATCCAGACTTACATTTACAAAATGTCCTTTTGACCAGTAGCAGCTGCTTCAAGCATTGCACTGAAACTCGATCCTAGAAAAAGGAATTGCAGCAATTTAGAGCAAACTGTACATTGCAAGCCCATCCAAATCTTAATACAAACCTCATGGTTTATGAAGCTGTGTAAGTAAAAAAATCTTTTCTTCTTCACCACACTTTCTGTTTTCAGTAAGCATGATGCTAAGTCACAGGACCATCAAAACTATCTTGTGAAGTCCACGATACAAAACTTGGGTTTTGTGACAGAGCAAGAAAGCAATTGTGTAAAAAAACACTATTTGAAAATTTTTGGAGAAAAATTTCTTATAAGCTTCTTTTTCTTAATGATATTTACTACTAGAAAAGTATCAGGAGCATAAGTTACCTATTAACTATGCCCACATAATACCACAGCAGTGCCAACAACATGAAACATCTTGATTGCCTAGAAAGATTTGCATGCAATGATTCATCATAATAATAATAATTAAAAATCTACAGTTAAGAATTTTTCATTATGATGGTGAATTCACGTGATTATAACACGTGCCTCATTCACTAATATTTTTACATAACACTAAATGTTTCAGTCAGAAATGTGTTCTGACATTCTGCATCTGTAAACACTGCACAGAATTTAGCAATGTTTGCTGAAGATGGATGAGCATAATCACAGAAGACAGAGGTAGTTCCTCCAGTAGGAACTTAGTCTTTCCTTTTCTTCCTCTTCCCTTTTCTTCCTCTCTTCTTCATGTCTGCTAAGCAGACTGGAATGGATATAAACAAAACAAAAGGCAGCTCTGAGTGCTGAGAGAACATGTGCGTCTCACATGGAGAATTCAGAACTGAATGCTTTAGATGGTTTGTTTGCAATGTTGCAGCTATTCCTGACTTTTTGGGTCTCCTTGTTAATGAGGTTAGATTTAAGTTCAAAGGAAATAACAAGTTACACTCCCAAAATGTGAAAGAAAGGAAGGTTTGCTACACCACTTAATTACATCTTCATGTTTATGACTCACATGACTCTCTCCCCATAAACAGATTTCATTACTGGAATCATATTTCCAGTGTGCATGTATGTAAAGTAGTAAATTTGACTGAAAGAGCAATGAAATGTTAAATGGCAGAGCCAGGTAAGTTCTGCAGAGTTGTATGGAACACAAGAACAAGGACAGCTCAAGCAATTTGTGCATATTACAACTGCAAAAACCTAGGAGACTCCTGAAAGATTACTAGATGAGCATAGCTGGAACATGGTTTTGAGCTCAACACGACTAATTCCATATTTTAATACATCTAATACATGCCTTAACATGTAACATGCAGAAGCTGTGATGTTTGCCAGGACCTCATTATGTCAAATGCTGCTTAAAAGAAAAGTAATATGCTTGTGCAAAAGAAGTGACCTTTTAAGCACAAAGGGACAAATAGATAAAAATGGGTGAAGACAGTTTAATAGTGAAACATCCCTGGTTAGCATGAACAGTAATCGCAGAATACTGACTACCTCATTTTTTGCCAAGTTTCTTTAGCAGGCTAAATATTAAGAGTAAAGAAGGCTAAAATGCTGCTAGGACACCAAAAAGACTAATTAGTTACAGGATGTACGCTTGATTTAGTTAGAAAATTTTAAAAGTTCTGAAATTATTCAGTCAGGTTTATTAACATGGAACATACTGAAATACTAATCCTCTGGAGCCAAGGTTGAAAGGTCTCACTAATAAAGCCACTTTAGAAAAAAACCCCAAAAATCCTCAAAATCCCAGGTCTCTTAGGAAAATGAGCAAGGTTGGATAACTAGGAAGCTTCTTCAGGGCAGTAAAATCATGCACAATACAAAAAAGAATGAGGTCTCTCAGAGTTATCTGCCCAGCTGTACTCAGCTGGGGTGGGGCTGCAAATGGGGATTTCCAAAGGTATGTTAAATCAGGCTGTAACTTGAAGTCTCAGTACTTATATGAATGTTGCTGCAGGGCATATCAAAGCCATAACTCAGTGCAATTATTTAGAATTGGAATTGTATCATGCTTAGAAAACAAAATTAATTTATGAACAATATTTGAAGCAGCGTTATGTCATTATTCATAATAAGTTTACTGGGTACTGTAATAACCAATGACTGCATAAATAAAACACTCAGGTCTCTGATCACATCCTTTCATACAGTGCTGTGGCAGTTAGGTGGACAAAAAAGAATCCTTGTCAATCTGGCATTAAATAAAAAATAAAAGGAATAAATAAAGGAATAAAACTTAGCACGGAGCTGGTAATAGATATAATTTCAAGTATGTGAGTAGATACGACAAGTGGGCAAGGGATAATTTTATGCCATTGGCACAGCACTGTATTGTACTCCACATCCTCTCCAGGGGGTGGTCATGGCTAAATTCCAGTGCTTTGATGAAAAGTGCAAAACCAAACAAAAACAGAAGACAAATTATGCACTGAAGGGGGAAAATTCTGATCTCCCATGGTGACCGAGGAGCCTTGAAACATCTTATTAATGTAAATAGATGGGTTTTTTTTAAGTAATACTGTTCATTTTTAATCTCTTTGTATGATATTTCAGATTCATATCAGAATTCATGTTTTAAATATTAGGAAATTCCCTTATATAAGTATATAGTCTCTCCCATAAAACTTGTCAAACTCTATCCTAAAACAAATTTAGCTTCCTTTCCTCAAATATCCTGTTTTGAAAACTTCCAGAATGTCATTGTTTTGAAGATCAGACAGAAATCACGTAGTTTAATTTACATTTTCAGAATATGCATGTCCATAGTAAAAAACCACAAACCCCCTGAACCCACTTAATGCCTTGGGGTTTTTTAATTGCCTCTGTCAGGAGAAATGAACAAGGTCTTTATCTTGTCTATTTTACTGCACCTTACTGAAACCAACTAGAGAGTCTTACAGTATATTGCTAAAAAGATATGATATTTTTCCCCATCTCTCATCCCTGGGCGTGTTTGGAAAATATGACAAGAACCATATAGAGTATGAATCATCCATAGAGCAACACTGCCCATACTGCAAAATCAAGACCAGAATGTAGAGAAAGCTGCTTAGCAACCAGGTAGTGCAGAAAGTGGTCTGAGTGTCCTGGATGTTTACAGGCACAGCTTTAGAATGACTGTTGTGTGTTATTCTTGCAGTGCCAGGAAATCTAGGCTGTTACAAGGACCATGGAGAGCCACCACCTCTGACTGGCACCAGCGAGACCTCCAATAAACTTACAATCCAGACATGCATCAGTTCCTGCCGGAGCCAACAATTTAAGGTGATTTCTTTGATGTACATTTACAAAATGTTTTCAAAGACAAGAATGGCAATATGCCTAGAGCTCACTATCATATTTCTCCTGTTCTCCATTTTTTTTTAACCTTTGGGAGGTCTAAGGTTGCACTTCCACTCCGGGAGATCTAGCCTGCTCTCTGCTTCCAGAGGAATCTGGACAAATGACTAATGAATGATGCCAGGAGAAAATATGCTTGCTTACTGCAGTTGTGAGTGTCAGGGTGCCCTCCATTGCATCTTTCTTCCTAGTGTCAAGTAGCATCCTGACAGTTCAAACAAAAATAGCCTGTGGTGGTTCCTCTGACTAATCATACTTCTCCAAAACACACATACTCTGCTGCCAGCTTTCTTGCTGAAACAACCTCCTGCTGTCACTCCTTCAAATACTATTCCTCCCTTCCTTATGCATCTTTGTTGTCAAAGTTTGCAGGCATGGAATCAGGTTATGCTTGTTTCTGTGGAAATAATCCTGACTACTGGAGATACGGGGAGGCAGCCAGCACGGAATGCAACAGTGTTTGCTTTGGAGACCATACTCAGCCTTGCGGTGGGGATGGCAGAGTCATTCTTTTTGACAGTAAGTATTGAAACAGGCTCAGCTTTTTCCCAAAGGAGAGGCCTCACATGTTCAGCAAATTAGGGAAAAGGCTCAAAACCAATGAGAACTGTTGCACGCAAAACAGCAAAACACCTCCATCTGGTATAAAGTTGCCTTCCCTTTCTGCATAAAATTCTCATCCATTAATAATGTGAAATAGCTCTTCCAAGAAACGATGCTTGCTCATGCTCCTGAAGTTCTCTTACTTTCCTCACAAGTGGTACTAAGTCAGCTATGAGAAGCAGCATGTCACAGAAAGACTCCCTAAGAATTGATCTTACTAGAGAGTGAAAAATTAGATGTGCATGTATGGATATGCATTGTCAGTTGGCTGGCATTTGAGTTGCTCTCTAGATTCACTAGTATTTAGGTTTGCACTGGGAATCTGATAGTTGTCAAGGAATATAACAATTTACTGGGCATGTACTTGCTTCTAATACAAAAGGTAGTAACAAATATTTTCTTTAGACTTTGTAAAAGTATCTTTTTCAAGTTACTTAGCAAAGGTGGGGTCAAATATTACTTGGGAAAGATCAAAAGGCAGGATGCTTGGAAAGCACAATTATGTGGCCCCAGAGGCGACTAAGGTATTACATGAGAGACTGAGAGATCTTGGATTGTTTAGCCTTGATAAAAGAAGGCCTGGGGAGGAATCTTTTCAACTTGTATAGCTAACTGATGGGAGAATGTAAAGATGAAGCCATCCTGAGTGCTATCTAGTGAACAGACAAGAGGCAACAGGCACAAATTGAAATACAGGAAAATCCATTTAAACATAAGGAAAAGCTTTTTTTTTTATGTTGAGGGTGATGCTGGAACAGGTTGCCCAGAGAGGCAGAAGAGTCTCCATCCTTGGAGACTCAAAACACAACCAGTCTCCTGCTTTGAGCAGGAGGATTTGACCAGACAATCTTCAGGGTCCCATTCAGCTTCACCTGTTCTGTGAAGATGTTTTTCAATTTCATACAGCTGTGAAGGGATGTCACTAATTAAGCAGTGAGAGTTAAGTCACTAATCCATTTGCCTGCCTGCCCACCTGATTGGCATGGAGTAGAAGTCCCTGAATCAGTGATTTATCTTTTTATCCCATTTCTGCAGGGATGCAGGAAGGGGTACATGGTTACATGCAAGGACAAGGGATAGCTGCAGTATTCATGATTGATGCATAGGTGTCAGAGTAATGAGAGTATTCCAAGCAAATGCAATGCAATGGCTGTGGAAGGTAAAGAACACCAACTGCAGAAACAGCATCCTGCTGGCCTAGCAAGTCTGAACCTTCAAGTCATTCAAGTATTAGAACCTATAGGGTGCTAAAGCTTAGCAAAATTAATGCATTACCTCTTCTTTTTTTTCTTTCCCTTTTTCTCCCTTTCCTCTTGTTTTCACAGCCCTTATTGGTGCCTGTGGAGGGAATTACACTTCTGCTACAGCTGTGATCTATTCCCCAGATTTTCCTGACACATATGGCACAGGCAAAGTCTGTTATTGGACCATACAAGTTCCAGGAGCATCTCAAATCCACTTCAGTTTTGCTCTTTTTGAAATCAAGGATGCTACAGATATGGTGGAATTGCTGGATGGCTATACCTATCATGTTCTAGCTCGTTTTAATGGCAAGAACCGACCTCCCCACTCCTTTAACATCTCTTTGGATTTTGTCATTTTGTACTTTTTCTCAGATGACATCAATCAAGCACAGGGATTTGCTATCAGGTATAGAGGTAAGAGGTTACCTTTGCTGTTTCTACCTTTCAATGAAGCATTTAATTCACACAGCAGATTTCTGAAGTGGCAATTAAAGAACAAATATTTTAACTCTGATCCAGCAGATGTTTCATCTCGTAGCCACTACTCAGTGGGTGAAAGCTTTGCCAAAATTTCTCTCAGTTTAGAGCACTCCAATCAGCTACATCATAAATAGCAAAATACAGATTTTCAGAAATTCAGTTCTATAGCTGCCTGGCAAAACAGACTGGGAAATTACAAAGGGAAACAAAAAAAAACCCAGTAATCCATCTGCATGTTGGTTCATCTTGGCTCCTTCCAACAGTCTATTCCTCTCTGATCAAAAATCATCAGGAGAAAATGTTTTGGTCCTTGAGTTGTACCTACTGTTATGATGAACAATTAGCTTCCAGAAAAATTCTGAGAACCACAACCTGGTGTAGTTCAGGCTTTTTCTGGAATCAGATATAATTTGATTATCTGGGTTCTCTTAAGTAAACCAGAGAACAGCATGTCTGTTTACAAGCCCAAAATAAAGTCCTGTTAAGAATAACAGGACTTTAAACACCTGTTAAGAAATTGTTACTGTAATCCTACTCTTGTGTTTTCAGCTGTGAAGGACAATGTCCATCAAAACAAGACTCCAGTGAATCACACCCTTCCAGAGAGGATAAATGAACAGGCAAATCTCAGCATCAATGCAGCCAGGTCATCAAAGATACTCTATGTCATCACAACCAGCCCAAGCCATCCAACCAGCTCCATGCCTGGTAATGATACAAAAAAATGTGGAAAGGGGAAAAACATTTTGCCAAAGTAAAATCTGGAGTCACTATTTCCTTTGCTGCCTCCTTCACCTTATCTGATCCACTGTGCTTCTTACTACCAGATGAATTTTCATTTAGTCTTATTAGCACTAACTGCGATTCTCTCATTCCACTTCAAAACACTTCTCAGCCTAAGTCAGAAATAGTGTGAAGATGGTGAGTTCTTGAGAATGAAAACACATCAAAATATGTGAGTCAGAGCAGCCTCCTTACTAAAATCAGCCTCATTGACCTCTGCATGCCCCAGAAGGGCACAAGTTGCTGAAAAAAGAGCAAACTTTTGTAGAGTTTAGAATAGCTTGAATGCTGGATGCCTCCCTGTTACCCCAATTAACAAAAGCCTCATCAACAATACAAAGAGGACTAGACAAGATAATGACTGTAGGGGAGATGTCACTGAGAACTGTCATGTGTCTAGAACTCACCTTCAAGACATCACAACATTTAAAACCAAGTTATTTATTACATATTTGTATCCTTATAAAAGATCCTAAATAAACACATTTACTAACTTTCCAGTCTGCTTTTAAATTTCCTTCTGAGTGAGTTTTGATTCCTTTCCTAGATAATTTTACTGGTATATGCTTTGAATTTTGCCAACTTTCAGTTTTATTGGGAGGAGTCCTGCAAGGGAAAAACCGGTTCTGACTGAAAGCTTTCAGTTTCTGCCAATCTGCAGAAAATACTTGTAGGTTTAAGGCATCATCAAATTACAGATTTGAATAAAACATCAGAAAGCTGTTTGTTTCTTTCATGCAATATTTTTACTGTAAAAACTGTCAGTAAGTGAGTGCACTGAGAGCTCCTCCTCTTCTTTTTTTTTTTTTTTTTTTTTTTTGCAGAGTGGACAATATACAGTCTCACAGCACTGCTCATCCTAAGTGTTACAGCCATAATAGCAAAGATACTTCTCCACGTTACCATGAGGTAAGTGTGGAGCAAAACCAACACAGAGAGCCAAGATCTCAGCTCTGTACCAAACCTGGGGCTCTTCTCTGCCTTCTGATAGTCAGATTGGTCATATTTAAAACCAAGTTATTTATTACATATGTATATCCTCATAAAAGATCCTGAATAAGCACATTTGCTAACTTTCCAGTCTGTTAGGTTAGCATTTGCTGCTAGGATATCTCTTCTGCTCCTGATTTAACATGATTTGTATTTTAAGGACGAGGCAGGAAAGAGGAAAATATTGCCAGACATCCAGATTTGCTGAGAGGAGATCAAATTATGGTAATATTTTGCAGGGAAAAAATGAAAACCTCATCCCAGATTGAGAAACTGGGGAAAATTTAATAGTTAATTCATTTTTCTGAAAAACTGAAAATGACTCAAAAATATTCACAGAAATAAACATCTGTATTAATTTACTGCTGTATTTCTCTACACTCATACCAAGTAAATTTTGTGTCCTGAATTAACTCGTATTTCCTAGATCACATCAGATTCCAGCTGCAACTGAAACAGAAGATTGCAGTGATGTTACTACTGCTGGTGAGATCTGGAGTATATTTTACCAGCCATCCACATCAATATCCATCTTCAAGAAAAAGCTTCGAAATCAACAAGATGATTGCAACCCACTAGTGGCAAACTGAAGTGGTTTTATTTTGTAAGAATTCATCCTCTTAAAATCCAGGTGACTTGAGATTAATCTTCCTTTTTTTTTCTCCCAATCTCATACCTGTTTTCCACAAAGTCCATTTCCAAAGACCTTTGAGCAACTTTGCCTATCTGCTGTTCTCCTGGGTATACGAGTGACAACAGATTTAATTCTGCAATATCTGGTGCTCCTCAAATCTGTAGCGCTGTTAATTACTGCCTTTAAACCATTGCACTTAAAATAGATGTAAAAACTGGTAGAATTCAACATGTCCTGTGCTCCTGCCAAAGGTAACTGAAGGGGTATCTACAGGTTGAGGAATTCTTGTGTCCCCCTTGCCTGAACCACTGTATCATATTAGGCTGCTTTAGTGCTTCTATTCTCAAGGCTGAAGACACAGGTAGGTACTGATAACCTGGTCAGCAAACAGAGCTTATTTGCCTTGATGTAAACACATCTAAATGGTACTGTACAGTAAAATGGGAATCAAAGACTTGGAAAAACTATCAGCCTGGCTGCTCAGTGCTGTGCTCTTCTGCATTTGCTGTGTCTACAAGCAGAGATGCACAAACCAAAGTCAAATCAAATTCAGGAGGCACTCTAACAAAGTTTCAGCTGCAAATATGCATTCTGATTGACTAATGCTCAGCGGGTCAAGGCCTGCATGAGCAAAGCCTTTTAAATGACTGCGTCTGACCCATCATTCACTGATGTTCATGATAATTTTGTTCATATTCACAGTGATCCTTTAAAAAACTATTGTACTCCAGCCTGATGCAGTAAAATATTGTGCCTTACTTCCCACTGTAGATCTAGTCTTTTACCTGAACTAAATTCAGTCCAGCTCTATTTATATGCCACAGATGAGTGCTAGAGACAGCTGAACAATATCACAATGCATGCTTAAAAGAAACTAGACTTTACTAAGCCAGCAATTATGGAATTGTTTATATAAAAAGGGAATAGCACGGGAACATCTTGTACTTGCTTGCATGAACTGCTGGAAAGAATACAGGAAAATATAATTACAGTATTAGCTATAATGAAGACAGGACAAGATGTAAAAACTATGCTGGTTCTCTCTTACGTGTCATCATGTTGGACCAAAACCCATTGTCTCTTTCAGACCCAACAAAATTTCTGAAACTGCCTTTTTTAAAGGTGAAGTTTTGCATCATGCTGTGTGGAGAAAGAGTTCACCTCACAGATTCATAGCAAAACAAAGTAGGTTGGCTCCTAAGCATCCTTAATATGGTGCACTAATAGGAAACCAGGCAGAATCTGTGTGGTGCCAGATCCTTAAGAGTTATTATGAGCACATAGTGCTAATCACAAAGTGATGAAGCTTTGTTTGCTTGCCTTATTAAATGCAAGTTATATATATTGTCAGAGAGACATTGATAAAGCAGTTAGCTAAGGGTGATAAACTGAAAAAATAGCAGGAACACCCTGTGACTGATTTACACCTCCTGCAGAAGGAAAAAATACAGAACTGATAAGCTTCTCTTCCTTAGTGAAGAATCTAATTTCACTATAGTATTAGAGAAAATCTCATTACAAACAACAACAAAGACTGATGCTACTCATTCAAAATCTAGAGAATTTAAGAAGTGAGATTTTTGCATCAGTCCCTTAGGTCCTCAAATATTTTTTAAATAAAATTGTATTTCATGGGACATTCATAGGGAATGTTTATCCAATTTCTGTACAAAAGACCCATAAAAGCAGCACTTAAAGCAGATTAACTGAGCATAGCAACAATAAACATGACTATGCATAAGATATTGGACAGTGCATGGGTAACACACTGATAAAAGCATAGAGGAAATTATGTTCCACTCCCCAAATCATTCAGATTATCTGATTCTAGATACTTCTAGTGCTAGCAAACAGAGCAGTAGGTGGAAATTCATGGAGAGGGTCCCTTAAATAGCACTTATTACTTTACAGGGCTGAGACCATGGAGAGCAGGTAGATCTCTGGTGTGGATGTTTTCAAAATGTGCTATGGTCACTCACACTCCTAATACAAACGCTTCAGGATATGGTGATTTATGGCCAAGATATATGGTATCCATTAACATAGCATGTTTTGATCATTGCTGTAAGGGTTTGGGGGAGAAAGAAGCAGTAAGTGTGACATGCACAACTGTTGTAATCCCACATGATGCAGCATAAAGAAATGCCCCTACTACACAGCCAGCTGAGAGCTGACAGCTGGAGAGCAGGGACACCTCAGGATGTTGGTGTTTACACCATTTTCTTCAACAAATTGAAAATAACTGCACAAGAAAAATTGGTCTGGAATTGTATCCAAATGGCCTTCTGAGCTCCTGCCTAGCAGTCCCCTCAGCAGGCTGGACAGGCTGCAAATGTGACATTGGTTACAATGTCAAAAGCAACTATTTTGACAACCAAAAATCATCAGGAGGAGCTGGGTCACTTCAGCTCCTGCTCTGGCCCCTTCCTCACTCTTGTGTTGGTATGACCAGCTGTGTAGTGGTGCAATAAACAGATCAGGTCAAAAATTGCCATGGCTTTTTCTTCCCTGAGTTCCTTTTTACAGAGCTGAGCTCTCTGATCTTGCTTATTGGGTGGTTGCGCAGAGAGATGAGCTGAGAGCTCATCTGAGTCCACAGCTAAGCAAACAATAAGCCATAGGGCAAAAAGAGTTGTGTGCCCCAGAAGCTGGGGCAGGGAGCACTTCTGAACTGCCACAGCAGCAGTTTGGGAGCTGCCTTTACACAGCACACCAATTCCAGCAGCCTGCACTGTATGTGGACCTCAGGTGGAAAGGGGCCAGCTGGACAAGTGCCTTCCTTAATTCAAAATCTACATTTAAACCTAGTTTAGTTGTTGACTACATGATTTTATATGTATTTTTGTCTTAATATTGTTATGTTGTGGGAAAATAGAGACTGTGTTATGTAAAAATGTGTGATGTGTTATCATAGTAATATATATATATATTTGTATATGTATAGGAAATGCATTATTTAATACAGCATATTATGCTTGTATCTCGCTAACATTTTATAGGAAGAAAAGATGTTAGTTTACACTCTGGGAAAAATAAATTTTCTATACACTGTAACCATAGGGAAAAGAATCAAAGATACTTCTTTGGTGTACATATATGATAGAAGGACATTGAGAATAGGGTAACTCAGACTCAGTTTTGTGACAGAATAGATGCTGATGGAACAATTGCTGTAAGAAACACTTTCCTCCTTTGAATCTCATTTCTAGCTTGTAATTGTATTAGGCTGTTCATCAGATTCTGCCAATTCATGTGCATATTACTCTCTGGATGATTTTTACCATCAAACATGTTATCTGCTTTTTCAATCAAGCATTAACATAATCTTCTTTAGGAGTTGCTTCTGCCAGATTTTCTACAGCCAGGACAATTCTGAGGAAGTTTATCACATTGCTCATGCAGACAATCCAGTGGGATTGCAGAACTGAAGTCTATGTGCTCCAACCCCCCTGGCAATATTATAAATAGGAAATTTTTATGGATAGTCCTGGAAACTGCAGCCTGTATGACTACTGGCCAAACACATCAGCAGATACATGGCTGCCACTAAATGAGCATAAGTAACTATTCCACTTTCATCTTCTGCTTAATAAGCCTTCTCAGGCAGTGGGAAGGAACAGATTTTTCTAGTGCACCACTTTGCCTAAAGGAAGGGTGAACTACAAAAACAACTCCTGACAAAAACTTGTCCAACGAGTTCTTACTGCCTTGCAGCAGTATTTCACAATCTTCCAGTGAAATGCAGTTCACTGATAGTTTCACCTGAATATTGTTCTAGACATTTATGAACAATTCTGCTTCCTTGAGAGTGAAAAATACAATTGCCTTCAGACCATAGCATTTTTTCTATGACAACACATCCCCAATACACATACATTTCACACCACTCATACTTTCTCAAATTTACTGAGCACCTGTGCTTTGGGATGAAATTTGGCATTCTGAATTTCAGTCTCAAGACACTTTGCTACAAATCCAAAAGCTATCACATGAACCACACAAGGCCGTCAAGAAAGCAGAATAAATCAAACTTGAGATGACTCACTACTGAAGTATGCACCGTGCTTATAACTGGTCACCCTGCATTCAGCAAATGGTTGTAAATAATGATTATGAAAAAATAAATACAGTGTATTTCTGCAGGAGGAGTTCAGTTAGGATGGCTAAAGTGTATACAAACATGGAATAAAGGAGGCAGAAGCTGCTGCAGATTGCCAGCAGATTACAATAGCACTGTCTGCTGTACAGATTAGAAGAGAGTATTTGAGCTGAGAATGATTACTTATATAAAGTATGATACTGCTCTAAAACACAATTTCTGAGGTGACAGCAAATTGAAGGTTTTCAGTTTACATGTTTTCAAACTTTTAAAAAGAACTGTAACAATTCTTTCAGTGTTTTCTTTGCAAATTGCAGCAATGTGTAATGCTGTTTCCGCTTTCTTGCAAGACTGATCTTTTCTTAAATTAATTCCTCCTGGCAAAATAATGGTACAGTTTAAGAAACCTTCAGCAACGTTTTATGTAAACACCAGAAAACCAATGACAAATACCAAAACTGTCTCCAGCTTTTCATGTGAAGACACTAATTTTTCTTTTAGAAACAAAACTGTCACAGGGGCCTGGCCTCCCCTTACACAGGGGAGGTTACTCTGCCCTCCTTTCCTGCCATTCCAGTAATGAGACTCTTACTCTTTGGCTCTTTCTGGGAACTGGTCCCTTCTTTTTTCTTGCTTGTTTCCTAAGCAGTTTCATTCCCCATGAGAGAAGTGTGTTCTTTATTCTGAAAGAGACAATTTTCTATGAAGCATTTCAGTCACAGAAGCACGGCGCTTTCACTGCGAGATAAAATATCTGGTTTCAGGTATGCTATTGTCTCCCTGGCCAAAGAATTAGGCCAGGCTGGCTCCACAGGGTATGAACTTGGCCATCCTTTTAAGGGTATTTTTCCCTTCACACTACCCAAGTAACAACAAACGTTACCTAACAGCTGTCCTAGGATTTGACAGATGCACATGATATTGCAGATAGAGTTACAGAAACGCCAAGTGTTACGATAATGTACAATGCATTAAGAATAGTCTGCTCCTGCTTGTCTTTTTTGACCATATCGAGGTTCTGTGGGGGTTTGTGGTGCCCCAGAAGTCTCTCATTTTGTCACGAATTTGTTCCTTAAAGACCAAACCTGAAGGGTTAAAAGAACCTCCCCCCCCACCAAGTATCAAAATGTTCAATTTTTACAGAATATTTACATTTAGCCATTTTAAAAAAGCCACAAAAAGACTAGAGAGAATATCACACACAGAGCTAAGCACCACATGCAAGTTCAGCCAGCAGCCCACAGCTGCCTTTCTCAGAGACAGAATGTGGGCTCACTGATTGTCTTGTGGGACACCAAGGGCAGTGGTATGTCCTGTTCTTGAAAGCACAATCACCTCACCGTTTCCTTCAGAACGGGAAACAAGCAAACAAAACACCAGCAGCAACACCAAACAGGGGTGGAGGGAGGGAAGAGGAACGAGACTCAGATGTAGCAACATACTTGTTAGCAGCCAAACACATACAGAAGGTTTTACCCTATTTGTAAAAACTGTTTCGTGAACTAATTTGCAGATAACAAGGCATATCTGTAATCACTAGCAATTGCCAAGCTGCTGTGAAAAAAGGGGCATGTATTTCCAATAATTGGGAAGCAATTGCTCCTGTTGCTCTCCCTTTATTGTGCCTGTCTCTGCACACAGACCAGGCTTTCCCATTGTACCTCAGCTGAGGATGGTAACTCGTCCTCATGCTACAAAGGTTCCTGTACAGAATTATACTCTTCAGCAGTCTGTCATCCCAAATGGAGTTTTCATACATGAAACCAGGAGGGTTGGAGAGAAGTAAGGCTCATTTCTTGGCTGAATCCTGAGGTGATGGAATTACAGTGAATTTGAACATGGACAAGAGATGGGGAAGTGCAGGGGATTACCAGGTGAAAATCTTTGGGAGAAGGAAGAAACTGGGGAATCCTGGAAAAGACTCTGTGTGTCTGTATCACTGGATGGGAAATACATAATACATGAAGGTAAACTGTTTACACAATAACACACATAAATACACATGTACATACACACACAGAGCCACATACCCCCAGGATCCCCTCTTCTGGTGTCTGCACAACCAACTTTGATCAAACTGTGCTCTCTGCTGACAAAACAAGCACCACAGTATTGATTTTCATGGAAGCAGGACCAGTGATTTCACGATCCAGGGCAAGGACCTGGACCTAGCTTGTCCATTCAAGCTATGATTTTTATCCAGTTGTGTCCACCTGCATCATACTGCCTCAAAACAACTTTATTTCAGGACAATACATTATTTTTACCTGAAATAACACTGGATTTAAGTTCCCTGCCACAAGGAACAGGCAGGTTCCAAACATAAATGAGGATTTCTTTTAGGATTTCTGGTACTTCTCATGTGCCTGGAGGGTTCAGGGGCTGCATTACCTCCATTTCCCTGGCAGAGCTCTCCATCCATCTCTTCCATGGCATAACCTGGGGCTTTCCCAACCCTTCTCCTTTCCTTCTGTGCCTTGCTTTCTATGTAATCTTGGTTTCCCAGCAATGAATTGAGCTTCCCCCACCTCAGCAGCAACACCAGTCAGGTGTGAGCAGGGAAACTGAGGCACCAGGCAGCCCTCGTGTCACACAGATGGGACTGCCTGGGGACAGGAGTAGGAAGAGAGCTAAAAACAGTCAAGTACTGGACTTACACTGCACAACACCCAGTGAATCCTTCTGTGGCATTTGCTGGAAGTGAAACATTCCTGAGACAGAATATTATGGGTTGCATCCAGGAAAAAAAAAAAAAAAACAACAAAAAACCACTTATGAATCTGTATGTGTATGTGTGTATATACATATCCACCTACCTGTTATTTTTTAAAAAAAGAAAAAAATGTTATTAGAGTTCATCTCAGTATATCTAGGACTATACTTTGAGGAGAACAGCTATCTATGTCCTTTCCCCCAAAACAAGAAGGACAACTCCCACATGTATATGCAATAAAACTGTATTTTTGTGTGGTTTTGCCTTTTTTTTTCTTTTAATACAGACATTTGTACACTTTCTTACAAAACTGCAAGTAACTACACTTCTCTTAAATCATTTTTGGTCGGCGAGTACTGTAAAATCTTTGTGTGCAATTATCATGTATTTACAGGGCCTCGTGTTAGTGATTTTCAATGATTATTACAATAATGTCACACACTCTCAACATAAGACATGGCTTAAGATAAATATATTAGTAAATAAATATTCTGAGAACATATTTCCATACATGAAATGTGCTGCTATACATATACAGAATATATACAAGATGCTTTCTAGCTTTTAAAACATTTTTAAAAATGGTAATGAAGGAGAAAGAGCCCTTTGACCATATTACAAATCTTTACAGCAAATTTTATACAAAACAATTTTAAGTGCTATAAGACAATTTTAATTAAAAACATTTTAAATAGTGCCTCATGAGCCAAACACAATGACAACTGTTCAGGTAAGTAGTAGAAAGGCGTTTTGTTATAAAAACCATCTGTCATGGCCAGCTAGCCTTTAAGTCTGGACATACAGTTTTATGCTAAATGTCAATCCCAACACAAAGGCAGGTGTAGGGTGTCTGTGGTATGGCCTGCAGAGACTGTTGTACCAGCAGAGATTTCCACAACATGTGTATGGGAGCAGTACATCCAGGATCACCATGAGCCAGAATATTCAAACCTTCTTTAAGAACCACATTTCACCACAATGTGCTGTGTAGTTAGAGAGTACAATGTATCTTAGGTGGCCTTTACAGTGCCTCACAAAACACCAAGCGGAATAACCAAGCTAGTGTACCATAGCTTCTACAATGTGTTTCCTTTTTAGTAGCGGAAGGAGAGGGTGAGACTCAAAGAAAAAAATCCAAAAATCACAAACCTTTAGAGTTTATTCTCCCAACACACACCACTTACTTCAGTCATTCAGAGAATGAATAAGTTTTTAATAAGCTTTATACACACAAAATGTGTTTACTGAAATTTTTCTTTTTATCTTATACCCAGATACTGCCTTGTATTAATTCTCTGAACAGCTGGATTTTGGTGCTTGTTGATTGAAAAGGTGTAATGTGAATTCCTTTAGATAAAACTTTTTTTCCTAACTTACTGGGTACGAAAGCAAAAGGAAATAGACAAATGTATTTGTTATTTCTTAGATGTTTCCTTCTTTTAAAATAGTTCATTTAGGACTACAGAGAATACAAATTTGATTTGCTGGGTCTCACAAATAGCCCAGAGCTCTCAGGGACATTGCTTTGGCAGAATATGTCACATGAACTGTACATCTCTATTTCATGTCTTTGAAGTATCTCCAAAGTGTACTGAACATAGGACTAATCTTTTCAGAAGACTGGCACTGTGGGCATTAAATACTTAGTTTCCCTTTAGAAGAATTCCTGCTGTGAATACACCACAGGATGACACTGTGTCCTCAGGCACATGCAGCATGACAGGCAATTTAACCCATGCTATGGTAGCCTCTTACTCAGAAGCTGCTGTTTCCACAGGAAACAATTGCTATCAGAAGTGACGACATAAATTATCTCATGATAACAAACATCCTCACTAGGACAAGAACAAGAAGAAAAGTATGTGCCCAGGCTGATGGGGTACAGAGAGCACTCTGTACAAAAGACAAAAATGAAGCACGACTGGCTGGGCCCAAGAAACCTTTAAAACAGATCAATCTATGGAAGCTACATCAACCACAGCAAAGAAGAAAACAATGATTAAACCAAGTCTCCTCACTTTCCCACATGCACAAAAGGTGACAAGCACTGCTTCCCTTAGGCATGCTTGCAGCTTGTAAGGAAACGAGAAACCCTATGACCTGTTTCCACATGAGCCAGCAAAGCTGCAAGCACACTGCAAGCTGTTTTCCTGCACATGCCAGCATTCCTCACAGCTGTAACGGGCTACAGGTGCCTGAAAAACTTCCTATGGAAGGAAAAGTTCATTACCTACAAAGGTAATACCTTTTCTAAGCACTTTGTTCTAGCATCTGCTTGAGGGAGAGGTCCCCAGCATTCTTCACTGGTCAGAAGATATAACGAGGTCCACGGTTTAAATACAGGAAGTGAGGATGAGAACATTCTGAGCTATCAATTTCCTTACCCCCACTCCATTGAAACTAATCATAATGGCAGGACACCTTCCTAGCCAAACCATCAGAGCAGCATGAAAGGGGGGAGAAGGGAAGAGGAGAAAGGAGACAGTCCAATGCTTCACCTCCCTCAAAATCGCTCACATAACTTGCTGGCTGCTAGGATTTGCTACTGGGATTAGTCAGTATCTGAGCATCCACTCAGCAGCTGTATCCCTCTGGACTACTATATTTCAAGGTGCTATCTGGTTTCTAAGGCAGGTGTAGCCCTGAGCTTATCAAAGGCTGGACTCCTTTAAGTAGGAGATAACAGCATTTACACATAGCCTGGCTTATTTAACACACTGTGTTACCTCTCAGCAAGAGGTCACTTCTAAAAAGAAAATATAAATAACACTTTGTCATTAATATAGAAATGGCACTAGAGCTCAGAAATGCTCCACACCATGTCCCACATGGGCTTTGCACACAAATCAAGGCCTGAAGGTTTCAGGCAGGAGGGACAAAGGAGACAATCAAACTGATGTGAACACAGAGGAAGTAGGGGAGGGACTTCTCCACATTACCACTTTTGTGTTTGTCAAAGCTTAAAAAAAAAAATTAAGTCCATGAGAATTTGGAGTCTCTGATAAGCTCCGCTTCTCCATCTGGGATCATCTGGACAGGTCTAGTCACTGATTTGGCTTCTCTCCGAGGGATGAGATCCAGCACCTGAAGGATAAAGAAAACTAAGGAACATTGCATCCAGAATACTGCACACAGTTTTGGGCCCCCAAAACTCACTGACTGGAGTTTAGCAGAGAGCCAGAGGCTTACTGGATAAACTTGGTCTAATCTGACAAACTGAGTAACTTGGTCTGATCCCAGAGTTGGCTCTGCTTTGAGCAGGACGTTGGACTAGGTGACAGCCTGAGGTCACTTCCAACCTAGGTACCTTGTGATTCTGTGAACACCCTTGAAAATAACACTGGCAAGGCAAGTAAGAAATATCCCCTTCTTTCTGTGAGTGGTTATTTTTAGCCCTTGTCTACATCCACAGCAGAGACTTTCCCACATGTTCTTCTACGGCAATTCCAAGATATTAACTTTTTTTTTTTAAAAAGAAACCTTCAGCTTGTCTGTCATCTTGCACAGTGGCCTTGCCTACTTAGGCAACTCACCACAGCTGCCATGGCTAACACAGTGTCCCTTGCTGTGGGAACTCTAATGGGGGCCCCTTCCCACAAAGGATGAGCATGAAAGCTTTTAAAGGGTTAATTAGTAAACTATCATCTTCTCCTCTGGCTATGACAAAATGAGGACAGCTAACCAGAGAATAACACTTTGGGGTGAATAGTTAGTCAGTAACCTGCTCTTATGCAAAGGATGGAGTAACCTTTCAGGCTGCAGGTACCTAAGTAGCTGGCAGCATTTCATACACTAAGACAGAATAGTAGCAAGTAATCAAAAAGCACATATATTACCTGTGGCCTTTGTGGTCATCATAAGCTTCTGGGAGTTCAGAGTGGGACTGGGAAAGGGCATTCCAGTGTCCTCCTCCTGAGAGTAGTTCTGCCGCAGGAATGACGTCGCCTCATAGCACACCTCCCTGTCGACCTGTACCTCTCCAATACCTGGACAGTGCAGGTAAGTGTCTAGCTCAGGTGTTCCATCCCAGGAACTACAGCCTCCTATGTGGGTCCCTTGGTGCTCTGTCGGTAGAATCAGCTCAGAGTCTCTGTCTTCAGGAATTATGGGAATGCGTTGACCCAGATCACATACACCCTTACAGCAGTTTGGCAAGGTGTCATCAGGAAGTGTGTACTGCACATTCACTGCATAGTCTTCTGTATAGCAGCCACCACCTCCACTGCCACTGTTGCTACTACAGGCTACCTGCTTCTCTTCATAGAAGCAGCAGGGCAACCCCTCATATTTTACCCCATCTGTCCTATGTAAGTGGTCTGAATTAATACTGTACAAGCCTGGGGTGTTCCCTGACTGTGGTTCAATTCCTTGGCCACATGTCCCCCACAGTGGAGAGCTAAGGAATAGTGCACTACAGTCAGCTGTCCCATTGCTAGGCTCCAGGGCAGAGTGCTGGAATTCAAAGCAGCATGCACATGCTTGCTCCGAAATCGACCCCGCTCTCTCTGGATTCTTCCAGTTCCTTTTAACATCCAAGGCAGCACCAGGAGTGGCCTCAGGTCCTCCCTCTGAGGTAGTGCCATTTGGATCCCTGTGCTCTAGTGAGGAATTACTGCTATAGTTCATATCCATGCTGCAATTAGACAGTTGGTCCCCTGAGGAAGAAGCTGGCACAGGCCGGCAGTCAGCACCCACCATACTGTGACTGTGAGCTGGAAGCTCATCCTGGTGGGGGCCCTCCAAGAGAACGATTGCACCCCTGTTTGCACCACCAACCTCACCCACTCGGCAAGGGCTCCTGCTGCGGTAAACGTACGGATCATAGTCACTGCTCAGAGAGCTGCGGAACGTGGAGCAGCTCCCGTAAACCCCCTGGTTACTGACCTCAGTGCAGTCAACCATGGAATCACTGGAGGAGCAGTGGCACTGACCAGAACTGCTGCTGCTGCTGTCGCTGCCGGGGCAGTCGGCCAAATATCCACTGCACACTGAACGATGACCATGGTAGCAGCTAAAGCTGGAGGTACTGCCACTCTCCAAGCGGGACGAGGGCATTACATGTACCACAGGAGGGAAAAGCATGCTGCTACCAGGCTGAAAGGCACGGGAAGGACCCTTTGAGGAAATGCCAGCTGGAAGCTGTCCATCTTGCTCAGGGTAACTAAGGCCTTGGAAGTAGTAGTGCTGATACATGGTCTCGTATCGGGAAAAGCACGCTGCTTTGGAAAAGTTGCGTCCACCAAACTTGGGTCTTCGGAAGTTGTGAGCTGGAGAGTAAGCCCTATGTTCCAGGCTGCAGTGATGCGTGTTTAAAGCATGGTCCAAATGAATAGGCTGATAACTGCGAATATAGGCTGGGGATGGGGCTTGGTAGAGGCTCTGTTCACCATGTCGCTCAACTGTCAGTAATGTGATGGGGTTTCCATGAGGGTCCATGCTTGTCCGAGTGGGATATGCTGTTATCTGGCTTGCTCTGTGCACTCGGCCCGGGTAATGGACAGGCAGAATCACCCTCTGCTGCCGGCTGCGCGCTGGGTTGATGGATTCCAGACAGATTGGACCTGCATTTCCCTTCTTCTGTTCTGAATGAGAGAAATAAAAATGGAGAAGTAGAACTAGCAGGGAATAAACTTTACGCAAGAAAGAAGGATATTTTGTTTTCTATGTCATTACATTATGCACCAATCTTTTACACAGAAGGAAACAAGAACAAAACAAAAGTCAAAAGTCCAGAAGACTTTGAAACACTCACATGTATTTACTTAAAAAGCAAAAGAAGTGAATTTATTTCAGATACTGTTCTCATAAATACAAAATCTTCTGCTTACATCTCGCAGAGGCTGACAGAGGCTGGAAATCATTGCTCAAATTTTCACTTTACACATTATTTTACATAAATGTGCACTGACAGAAAACTTTCTTAAGACGGAGGAAATGAACGCAGGAAGAGGGCAAGCAAGGGAAACCACATTCCAAGTTACAACACCATGGAAAAATAAAAGCCCATACATTGTTTTCTTTATGATTCCCAAGGGAAAACATATCCCTCTTCGCCATGTGTCCTTGCACCGAGGGCTGCACAACACTGCCCTCAGCTGGGCATCATCCCCACCCCAAGGTTATGCCAGAGGCACTCTTAAGAGTTTAGTGCTAACTGTGTTTCTAGGGCTACGTTACAATAAGGACTGAAAGCTCTACAGAGAGTCACAAACAGGCATTTTTGCATTTTTTTGTTCCATCTTGTAAACTGTTATGTCTAAAAGGAACAACACAAGAGAGCATCCAGACTGCAGCACTTACCTATGATGTTATGGCGACAGTGAGGGCAGGTGTGATGCTGCAGCAGCCAAGGATCCACACATTTCTTGTGGAATCGGTGAGTGCAAGGAATGACACGCAGTTCCTACAGGAACACATGAAGGACCATGAAAAAGTACTTCTCCCTAGTAAGTGAGTTTTTCACAGCTTGTTCCTAGTTTTTTTAACCTAGCTACTAAAATGGATCAATTCTAGTCTTGAAGCGCTAAGGAGGAAAAATGCCATCAAGACAGCCAAGAGCACAACAGCTAGTGATCAGCTGTCTCTAAAAGAATAGTCTGCAGGCACATCAGAACTCCATGCAGATATAGGACATTTCTTTAGGACACTTTTTACAGTATGTCATATGACATGTCTAATATTGCTAATATTTGATTTGCCTTTTAATTGCCACAAAACACAAATTTGCTTTTACAAAGCTATCTAAAGCAGCTTTAGGATCTTGTTCCTGAATAGCAATGCTCAGTTTCCAATCCATCCGGGATATATGTGAAGCTCTTCCCTATGTTTAACACTTCATGCTGAAGCTCATGCCTGAATTTCCTCTCTAGTCAGTTTTGTACAGCCTTTTTGATGTCCTTGTCTACGTTCATCCTTGCTACTCTGAATAATTTCCCATGAACTAAACTTCATTAACTTCCTATTTGCACCTTGCAGCACTCCAATATGCATCTGGTATTTTCTACTGCCTTAAAAATTATGACTCTTTATGAACCATTTAAAAATAAAATGCCCTCACACAATCTTTCTAACGGAAATTTAGAGCTGTGAATATTCACTGCCTCTATTTTATTTTTTTAAGAAGCCCATTTTCTATTTCACCCCTTCATTGCTTCCTGTGGATAGAACTGTCATGGACAGCAAGCCCTGACATCAATACAGTGATGGTAACTGAGGGGTCAAAAAACTGTTCCTGAACCTTCTGGCATCTCCTCCTTCTCCTCTGGTTTCCCAGAGTGCTGTGTACTTGACATTTTTAAGACAGGGTGCCATCAAATCTTGAAAAGCAAGACACTAACTGTATCCTTTACCTCCAACAGAGCTTGCATGCATCATCATCTTAGTGCATGACTTGTCAAAAATACCCAGAGAACTAACTGCTGAGGCAACCCTGACTTCTTTTGACTTGTTCTTCAGAAATGCAAGAATATTGGAGGTAACGACTTGCAAAATAGGATCCCTCACCTCTCGCTTTGCAGCATGGGTAATTTGGAGCTGCAGAACACAGTGGAGGCTGAGCTGGCTGCTCAGTGTGATCAGACTGACAAGTGGCACCACCTCAGTACACAATGTACCCAACAGCCAGCCACAGTGCTAAAACCACCTACATTCCCAGCCCATGGTGAAGAAACCTTTCATCCTTTACCTCCCCATCAATGTACTTCTCCAAGCAGATGGCACAGTCAGAGGTGGAGCTGCTACTGAGTGTATCCAGTGCTCCACAATTACTTTCTCGGTGTCCCTTACTTTTGGACTTAAACTTCCTGGTCTCCATTTTCTCCAATGCTTGCACTGCAAGCCTGTTCATGGAATTCTACATGAGAAGAAAAAAAAAAAAAAGAAAAAAAAAAGCCAATGCTGCTGTGTAAGGGACTAGAGTGTAGTAGCAAAGAAACAGCACCATAACATATCTTACAGATCATGTCAGGCCCAAATGATGTATAATTTCTTAAATTAACAGGGAGAAGGCTAATTAGAATTCAGATCAGAAGCCTCATGGAAAAAATGTATGTCACATGCAGTAGTGAGAATGATAAACTATTAAAACTGGGTGAAGGTGCTGACAAATGGGATACACTGCAACTGCTCAACTGGTAAGCAGCAACTATTCAAGTCAACACAAAAAACTTGGCCAGGAACTTTTTTAAAATGTCACTGTTGACTGTAATGCCCCAATATGCTGTTACCACCATTATCACCAGGAGCAATACTTGAGAAAGAGATTAAAAGGAAATGTTATAAATCAGCTGTATCATTTCCTCCAGGACAAACTTAAAGTATGTCACCTGGAATTTCTCCTAACCAAACTTTTTACCTTGAAATCCTCTCCCATTTCAACAGATGTTATCCTATTGAAAAGATTTGCAATTTATTTTCAATCCTGAAATCCTCTCCACAATGCAGCAACAGGAGTCTGGACTTACTTAGAAGTATACTTGTGCTACTGATAACCTGTGAGCAACCAGAAATGTTCTTTCTTCCCAATGGCTAAGTGGACTGCTTCTGTATGGTTTTCATTTCAGGATTTAACTCAAAGAACATCATGGGTCAATGTAAATGTCCTTTAAAGACATTTCCAAGTTCTTCCAAAGGCCTACATGCATGGATAAAACCATGAAGCCACCACAAAACCATGAAGATGGCTATTATAAGTCAGCATCCTGCATTTCCAAAAGTTGCAAGCAAGTTTTAGGATGAAGTAAGAGAAGCTGAATTTCAGCACTCAGTGAATATCCCATTACTGCTCTTACCTGGCTACGTCGCTGTTTCAGTTTGATCTTGACAAGAAGAATGAGGCAAACAAGAGACACAACCACAAAGAAGGCCAGGAAAATTCCCATATCAAAGTACTCAGTGGGTTGCTTAAAAATTAAAACAAAAATATTATTTTTCCTCCTTTTAGATCACACTCCAATCTGTTGTTTCTTTCTTTTTTAATTTCTCAGTGGTCATTAGCAAACATTCACAGTCAGAACAGGAGAAGCCAAAGTAGAGACTGTTGTGCTCATTAAGTGGAATTCTGTGAGACAAAACCTGGGTTTCATATGCCACTGCAAGTGAATGGAATACACAGAATGCCAATGAGATGTCAGATTTACAGTCTCTGAACTGCAAAATCGAGGTTTTTTAACTGAGTTAATCACACCAACACAAATTTTTGTAATTTATTGGGTTGCTTGTGCTTGTGAGTAACTGAAAATCAACATCTAATTTTTTTTAAAATGGCCCACTTCTCAAATACATTTCTTAACAGAAGGATTCCACTAAAAAAACCCAAACTGGAACAGTAACTGGAACATGGATGACCTCTAGCTTTGTTCTTTTTCTGCAACCTATATGTAGAGAGTGTTAGGAAAAAAAAGTCTAGAAAAACTATCTTCTATTACAATCACAAATATCAGATAATCTCATAATTAATCAGATAACATCATAATTAATCCATGTTTAAAACACTACACAGAATTATTAGTTAACACAGGGCAGACCACCTTACAAAACTGAACCACCAGGAGTGTGCAATAACTAAGTTACTTGATCAAGAAAAAGGAAAACTATTGTGCGAATTTTTTAGCCATTTATATACTCAAAAGTAACGTTCTGAAAGACAGCAGATGCCACACTGTGGATTCTATACTTTTACCACATGTGACTGCTTGTCCACAGTGCAGTTACTCAGTTTATTTAGGTCAAGAGAATTTCACAAGTATTAATGCACATAAGGAGCATCAAAACATCTTCACCCTCAGTGCAGTGAGCAAGCACTGCCTGCAGTAACAACAGCACTGTGATACCCAGAGAAAAGATAGGAAAGTCTCACCCGTGGGGGGCGATGCTGAATCCTGGCTCGTGCCACTTTCTGCTTGTTAACTATGTTCATTAGCTTGACAGCATCAGCACCTTTCACATACACCACTGGTCTCTTCAGAGGGTCCTCTGAGCCCTGGTTCAGCTAGAACAAAAAAAAATAATCTGCTCAAAAGGCATGTTTCAGAAAACCAGCTTACTTCTGGACGATGCAGATAATGGTAAAGGAATATCAATGTAGAATTGATTTCAAGCACCAATTGTTCTCTTCTATCACAGACCTCTAGTTAAGTATTCCACAGAATTTAGCCTGAATTAAATTTTTTACTTACGCTGCCTTTTTTTTTTAAAAAAGAACAAAACTAAGATTAAGGATAAGCAAATGCTATTTCTGAACAGCAGCTTTAACTTAGCTGCATTATGTACCAGTGCATATATTAATACTGTAATGTTAAACCTCACAATGAAGAATAAAAATCTGCACATTCCAAAAACTTGTCCTTGCTACATTTTATCAATCTTTCAGTTTGAACTTTGTAGTTACATTATTGACATAGAAATTTCTTCAGCTTTCTTAACAATCTTGTATTAGAGTCCTGTCTTTCAGACTCTTTGTACCTAGCCAATTTAAGTTAGTAATTTCTGCTATTTAACTCAACAAACTCATTAAAAATGATCTGGGTTCTAGCAACCACTAGACTATTGATTGCAGGATGGGGGTCCTCAAAAGACTAAAACACATGAGTAGACCACATAATTCACCCTGAAACTTCCTTTCAGGTCCAGCTACATTTTGTCAGAAAGGCCGAATCACAGAATCACAAAATAATGTGTGTGGGAAAGCATGCCTAATCAAGGCAGGGTCAACAATGACATCAAACCAGGCTGCTCAGGGCTTTATCAAGCCAGATGCTGAAAATCTTCAAGTGTGGAGAATGTGTAACTTCTCTGGCCAACAAATCCAGAACAACAATCTGCTAAATTACAAACCAGAGAGGGCAACAACTAGTCAAGAGAATTGTTCTGGTGCAAAATGGAACCAACATGATATATTCATACAGGTTATTCTGACTTACAAGAAAAATACTAGTATAGAGGCAGACTGATACAAAACAAGCAATGCACTGACAAGCAGATGGAAATGGTACAGGAGAAAGGAATGAGATTACAGGAATGTGAGCAAATAGAACATGAGTATCTTGTCACTGAAATTAACATATCTGCATTGTTGCTATCTACCTGTTAGTTCTGGCTAAACCATGTGGAAATTACCAACTGACTGGTCTATCATCCCGGTTAAAGGATGATGACTCTACTTATGCTGACCAGATAATGACAACAGATTTCACTGAGACTTTTTAAAACTGATTCTTCCTAGTGCTTGACGGATTTTCCAACACTGATCAAACTACTTTTAAGGCAGGTGTCTTGTGATGAGCTAAAAACCAGCTGAAGTATCCAGGAATCCTATGTGTCTACAAGGCTCGTTGGCCTAAGGCCAAATCCAATCACTGTCATTGCATTTCCAGACACATACACTCTCCCATGATTTCTTGTCTAAGAAAGAATCCACCTGATTCCTTGATCACTTTTGCACATTATCAGATTCTTGCTAAACCTGATGCTCTGGGTGCTGTTACTCCTCTTCAAATATGCAAAAGTAAAACTAAGAAACAAGTCAGACTTCAGAGAGCATTTCTAAAAATAGAAGTTTTATTATTAATTTACAGCAGAAGAAACTCAGATCAATGGGATTAAACACCAGAAAATCTACAGGCAAAGTCCTTTCTTTTGGCATCTACCAAATTATCTGAGGACAATTCTTCTGGTCAGGCCTGCCTCCTATTTCTGTTCGTTGACTGGCAGGACAGATTGCCTTTAATAATACTCCACTCCTCCCTTTCAAAGAAATTTCCTTTATTTGTTCTAGTGCTTAGTAACAAGCATACCTGAGAAAATTTCCTAAACAGTTCCCCTCAGTGTCTTAGGATGTTTCCATCTGAACTGAAGATACTCCAGATTAACTCATGTCAGGTTTTCCTCCATTGTTATCTGCCAATGTTTTCCACAATTCCATCATGAGTGCCAAAATGGTACATACTTTAAAGACAAATTACTTAGCACCCCTGATGTCAAGGGTTCTGAAGACTTTAGATGAGAATCAAAACCCATTAAAAACAAGTGTCCAGAGCAGCTTGAGAACAGAGCCAATTGAGTAACTGTTAGTTTTAGAATATGAAAACTACATCCAGTCATTCCTATCCTGTCTGCAAGTGTTTGCAGACTACTGCTCTTTCATCTAACAGAGCCTACTTTGTCATCATGCTCTAAGCCACTAAGCCTCTTCCATCTTATTGGTACACCCAAAATATTCAAACATCTACTAGACTTGTTCCTCAGCTACTGGGGACAGAGGCACCCAGTTGGTAATTTATTATCAAGCAAGGAAAGCTGCTGTTGTTAGAGGAAAAAGAGCGAGAGACAGTAACTCAGCTTCCCAAGTCCAGAGCACGGAGGCTGGAAGTAACCAGAAGCTGTAACACAGAGTTAAAAAATGGAAAAAGACAGATCACATCTTTGTGAAGATACTTTTCCTGTGTAGAAAAGGGGAAAAAATATCACTGTAAATGCTTTGAGGATCAAGGCTGCAACTTTGATGCACATGCAGACCACAGTACTCAAAGCATCCACTGCACAGGGTCTTCTGCATTCCTTTGCCAACAGATGCTCATTTCAAAATTAAAGCTAGCTCTTTTAATGTAAATATTGATGATGTCTCTTTTCCCCCAAGAAATACAGGCTGCATTAAAAACCCTTCAGCTCTACTTGTTTCAGCAGTTTTGTTTCAAGACAAAACAGAACTAAACCAAATGCAGACTATTTTTGTGCTTATGTTTCTTCACTGAAATAACTCAGAACTGGCTGAAGTATGTTGAAGCCTTTCATAGGGCTATTACCTCACCCACTTCAAAAATAAAAAGATCAAAGTTATAACAAAACTCAGAAAAAGAAGAAAAACCCTGCTTGGCCACAAAATACATAGGCAGAAATCATCAGCTGTAAATGAGAAAGAAGTGGTTATAAGTCTTAAAAGAAACTTTTTTAGAAACAGGTTTGAAAGTCATTTCGCAATCTCAAAAACAGCAGCTGTTCAACAACACTATTGATCACAGGCTGGATAGGGCCAAACATCCTGTGTTTTGTACACAGAGCTGGGCAAAGAAAACCTCCTTGATTAGATA
Organism: Lichenostomus cassidix; assembly: GCF_008360975.1. Taxonomy (NCBI): domain Eukaryota; kingdom Metazoa; phylum Chordata; class Aves; order Passeriformes; family Meliphagidae; genus Lichenostomus; species Lichenostomus cassidix. Next base: position 5,247,649 of record NC_139496.1, on the reverse strand, counting down.
ATGGGCCACAAAAAATATGCCTCCATCCTCTTTCAAAACCTTTATCCCAGACCTGGATTCTGGATTCTAGCGAAAGCTAGAAGTAAAATCTAACTCCCCAAACTTTTCCCTTTCTACCAGGATTCCCAACACCTACATTGCTTCCTGCCTGGCATTGCTTCATACCTGATCAATGGCATCTGGGTTTTCAGAAACATCAAAGATGACCGCTGTGGCTCCTCGCTGTACTGCTCGTTTTGCCTGCAATAAGAAAGACAGCATCCTCAGTCCCACCCCAAAAGATAACTTCTGAACTCAAAAATTACTCCCTCTCCTCGACTCCAGGTAGAAAACTTAGCATTTTGTGTTTCTATATAGTTAAAACAAATGACAGAAAAATTACAAACAGGAGTTCCTGAACCAGCATTGAACGTAGTTAAATTTCACTAAAGCTTCTGCAGTGTCTCTGCTCCTTCCTTGGCAACCTCCTCTTTCAACAACCTTTTAAAGGAATATTCAAATGAGATTCAGACCCTCTAAAGACTTTAAATACAAGATTTTTTTTTTTAAATTATGTTCTTTTCCCTCCATGTTGCATGAAAGTGCCATTAAAAACAATCTTCCCTACAACTTGGGGCAGAGACAAGCTCACTAGTGTAGGAAATTAAGGTGGACCAGGCTCTTTATACCTTTTCAGTGTCATTCTCACAAACTAGCATATCACAATCTTTGCAAAATGTGCCTCAGAAAATACTGCTTTTTCTGACCATCAGAGGTCAGAACTGTTGCACATGCCTTTTACACTGACAAGATCAGACCTATGTAAGTGAAGAGCTTTTAATAAAACACAGTCCAAACCTGGAGTTACCAACTGCACAGAGAAGGTATTACAAGATACTAAAACCCACCAGGATAGGGAAAACAGTATTTTAACCACTGAGGCTAACACAGGGATATTTAACCTGTTTCTGCCACTGTGCCTCTGTATATACTGTTCAAATATTCCTCAATGGCTCCAGAAAGCAGACATTCCCAGTAACTTTTCAAAATCCTATTGCCTTTATGGACACAAAATGCAAGAAACTGCTTCTCCAAGCAATGACAACTACCAGCATCACAGTACTAAACAAGAAGGCACTGGCCCTCCATAGAGACTAGCAGAACCTGAACTTATATTAAGATATACGATAAAACAATAAAAGTGATAAATTATGAAATATTACTCAGCATTTTCCAGGAAAAAAATGTTGGCTGATACAGAGAAATTGGTTTGAATACCTACAGGTCACTTTCTTTGCTCTTTTCTCATACTCTGCTTTTATTTTAAATCAACAAGACCCATCAGACAGCACATGAGGGAAACCAACTCCCAAACGGGAGCTTTTCTCAGCCCACCAGGTATTTCTCCCCTTTGAAGTCGGCACACCTGGTTAATGACTAAGAACTGCTGGGGAGGAAGAGTTAAAAGGAATCTCCCACCCATTCTGCGCTGCAGCAGCCCTGAGGTGAAGGCTCATCCCCGTTTCCCTAGAAGGTAGACACGCAGTGCTTATAGAATTGTTCACGCCACTTAGATTGTTTTTTTTCAGGATGATCAGTCAACAAGCAAGGCCCCTTGATCTCTGACGAGATTTTCCAAGAGGTTTCGCAGATCAAGGCTGATAAAAACTCCTTAACTGCGCGAACACACTGAACGAGCAGCACGTTAAGAAACAAAAACGTTAAGAAATACAAAGCAGCGAGTTAAAAGCCGTGCTGGAGCAGTTAACAGCAGCCGTCAGCGTCTGCCCGACCGCCCGCCCCACACTGAGGGCTCTGAGGGAGCGCCGCACAGCGCCCCCTTGTGGCCGCAGCGCCCCGCAGCCCCGCCCCGGAAGGAGAGCGAGAGGAAGGGGCGGCGGGGAGACGTGAGGGTGTTTCCTCGCCGGGGTTCGAATCGCGACGATCCCCGAGAAAAGGCGGCGCCTTCGCTGCTGCGGAGCCTTTCCCGGGCTCTGCCGGAGGCGCTGGGGAGGTCCCTGCGCGAGGTTCTAAAGAGCCACACTCGTACTCAGGGTGCTGAGGTGCTGCCGCCGCCCCGAGCACCTCAGGGCACATCCCGGGAGGCACGGCCTGTCCAGGGGGCTCGGGAGATCAGAGCGCAGCTCCCCCTGCCTCCGCCTCCCCCGCCGTCAGCTCGGCCATAAAAGCGAAGGAGTTTAGTTCCCTGGGCATCGCCTGCCTTCCCTTCAGTTCCAGGTGCCGGGGCCGGAGCGCACCTGGGTCTTGGGGCAGCTTGAAACACCTGCCGGCCACTGCGGCCCTCCCTCCCTGTCCCTAAAGTGCCACTGCGGCCCTCCTTCCCCGTCCCTAAAGTGCCACTGCGGCCCTCCTTCCCCACTGCGGCCCTCCCTCCCTGTCCCTAAAGTGCCACTGCGGCCCTCCCTCCCTGTCCCTAAAGTGCCACTGCGGCCCTCCTTCCCCGTCCCTAAAGTGCCACTGCGGCCCTCCTTCCCCGTCCCTAAAGTGCCACTGCGGCCCTCCCTCCCCAGCCCTAAAGTGCCGGAGGATAACTGCAGTCAAAACGTCTTTGAAAATACCCTATCCACACTACTCGGTAATCAGGACAGCTCAAAATAACACAGCAATGTTAAGTCCCACTTAAAATAATGCCAGTCTGTAATAGGCATGTGACTTTTTGGGCTAGCCAGCGTTTAAAGACTCCCCCACATCATTTTTCTAAGCAACCTACATCAAAAATAAAAACACGCTGAATGAGGGGGGGGAAAGGAAGCTAATGCAGTTTAACTTTGCAATACTTGTAGCAAACAAACAGACATTTCCACAATTCAATTCCAATGTGTTTGGCAGGTATAGCTCTTTCTGTGATTGTCTTCTGTGGCTTAAAATAAATGACTCTCACTACATATCAGTATCCTTCCTCTTTTGTAAAGAGTAATAGAAAAAAAAAAGGTAATTGCATTTCTCGTAATTCAAGTGATCACTTTGTTAATATTGACAACAACCTCTCAGTCCATCTTTGCATGCAGAATCTACAGCTTATGCTACTACAGAGCAATGGACATTACCAATAAAATGCACATTAAATACTGTCTCAGATTAAAATCTGGCAGAATTCACTAGGCCTAGTAATCTAGGTAAGATAAGAGGAAATGCACGTGACGGAAGTGCAAGGAAAATTATCTCTCCACATCTCCAAGCCTGAGGAATTTTAAGTTATTGCCTGAAAGAACACCAGAAAGATTTTAAGAGCTCTGCACTCCCTTCCTGTGGGCCAGGCAAATACAATAAGGAAGTAACAATTTCCTTGATGAGGCAAACTTTCATCCCAAGGGACCAGATAATTATTAAACAGGTGCACTGTTCCTCTCACTCATGTAAGTCAGATAGAACAGTAATGATCAAAAGAAGTTCAGCTTCTTCCTGACATTTTGAAGGACCTTGCATGCTTGCACATTTGAACATGGCAAGCATCTCCTCCTCTGCCTTCTATGGTCTCATTCCAATTAATATTTCAGTTAGTATGTAGCACTGGAGAAACCATCACAAGAAAAGTTCAACAAGGTTCCCCTTTAAGAGAAAAATCATACCGACAACATTAGCCAGTCTTCTTAGCCAGAGTTAGAATTTCCTGACAATATTCAGTAGTATTTGCACCTGAGGATGTGACACTCTAATCTAATGGATTGCAGAGGGTGAATAAATTACAGATGAGAGAAGGACTGAGGCTTGAACCATAGGTGGGGAGATCAAAGTTCATTAAGCACTGTAAGCTCTGCCATTTACATCAACATAGTTATGCATTACACATCTATTAAGAACCTTTCCTTTTTTCAATACATCTCATTTTTTGGGGCAGAAAATATGGTATTACTCTAAATCAGTACAGAGACTATTGACCACAGTAGTCAATAAAATTGGTTTGTACATCCTTATTTAGCTGAGAACTAAGCCAACCTGAATTTCCTCTGTCAGTTTTTGAGTGTTTTCCCCCCTCATCTTCTCTATGAACTAATGATTACTGAACTTGAGGCATATTTTCTGGATATTCCCAACCCATCAGATCCAACAGTCTATGTCAGATCTCTCTACATTGTGGAGTCAGTGGTCATTAATCTGACAAAAGCGTGTGATTATGCAAGCACTGTTAAGTAGAACGTTTTTCATAGCTGATCCTATCATCAGCTGTCTTCTGGTCCTTTGAAATAAGAGAAGTCAGCCTCTCACATAGCAAACTGGTAACATATAAGCAACACTCAGTAACACGCAACTCGAATTCTCTGTGACTCCAAGGAACAAGGAACAAGATTTTCAGTGAAAAGGTGCAGTGTCTTGCTTTATTGCTCTGGAAAAGCAGTTCAAGGATTTCAACAATCTTGACTGCTAGGGAATACAGCTGAAGGAATGAGGTTTCCATCTGCAATATTTCACCAAAATACATTATGAATATAGCAATTCAGTGGTTTTCATCTTCTCTTGAGCAGACTCAAAAGTAAAAAGTCTGTTCCAATATTTTTAGCAGTCACAAATCAATTGATTTACACCTGTTTTCTCCATATCAAGATCAAGTGAGACCACAAAGATGTAGACAATATTACTGAAGTATGATACAGAATATACAGTACTGGGTTCTAGAATATTGCCTTTTCTAGTACAGATTTGCTGTGTAAGACACTTCTGCAGACTTGTCTTCATTTGATTTTTTTTTTTTAGCAGAGGACAACTTTGGTGCTGAAATAAGCATTAGGAGCCTACCTTATAAGGGTTCACTTTCTGCAGTTTAGAGAAATCCTCAGCTAAGTATGGACAAACCCAGGAAGTTCTAATGATGACAAAGAGACCACTGATTCTTACAAAAATGCATGGTGAATCTGCAGGTTGGGACAAGGAGATGTTGCCACTGCCAGTTTGCCATTTCAGTCAGCTGAATGCTATTCTGACCCTGATGCTCTCAAAGCCCTTACCTTCTTCAGGAAAGAGGAATACCTTAAACAACCCTATTAAAACAAGAAGGGTATGAACTACACCCCCCTTTGATGGATGGCAGCATTAGATTTTCAGTATGGCAGAAATGGCATCACATGAAGGTAGGCAGTAAAATCCAAACCTGTTCATCATTAAGAATCTTACATAAACCATACAGCATTGTTTCAAATACACCTTTTCTTTACAACTGTGAAAAAGCAAAAACTTCTCTGAACAATACAGGCACCCCCTCTCTCTCTTCTCCCCACGACACTGCTATCACGCTCAATCAGTCACAAAAAATACCTTGTCCCTTGAACCAACATTGGAGCTAGCAAGCCAGGCCACAGGCCAATTCTGCAGGGCAGAGGAGGAAGGAGAAAAGGACAGCCATCTACTTTGCAAACAGCAGAAGTTACAAATTAACCAACTGATGCTTCAGACCTGTTAATGTACAATTCCCTGGTAATTCCAGAAAGTCAATTAAGCCAAGCATAAACAGGATGCCATTTCAAACATTTTCTTTTGTATTTCTGTCTGAAAACAAAGGCAGAATATAAAAATTAGACAGTCAAATCCCCATGTATCATACCAGCATAAAAGCCCTTCCTGACTGGAATACTCAACTTCTCTGACACTTTATTTTATATACATGCCCTATAGATTCTGCATTACATGGCATTATGACAGTTGCTTACCAATTAAGAAGTACAGAAATTGGGAAGCAGCATTTTTAAATTTAAAAGCATAATCACAATTTAAAACCAGTGTACCTTCTTTGTAAAAAAATACAAAAACAAAAACCCAAACCTTAAGAAACTATATACTTGTCACATTAAGAAAACTTCACCTCATGCAATACATAATACCATCAACAATATATGTACAACCACCAATGTGATTCATGCCACTCAGTCCTGAGAGGCTCTCAGATGGTTAAAATTAAGAAGGAAAATAAAGTCTCTCTCTCTCTTTTCTGGGGGTAGGGAGAAACACTATGATCAGTTCTGTGTCTAGACCAAGTAAAAACAGCAAGAAAAAGACATCCATTTAATGCTGAACACAGCAAAGCCTGCCAGTTGCACATCTCTTAATATACATTTCAGAGTCATGGGACTCCATCCCCAAAGCCCTGACCTCTGCTATCACAGACCATTTTGCAGGCCAGCAGTCTTGTTGCTATGACAAGGCACAGTCACAGAAAGAAGGGTGAGCACTGGAAGAGATCAAAGGAGGGGACTGGGGTCTTGAACTAGATTACATATTCACAGAGAACCTAGCACACTCAGCAGGAACTGGGTGGCTGCATTCCCAACAATTGATGGTTAAACAGAAATGCAGCTGTATCATGTAACCCTTCAAGCTTTTTACAGAACTTCTATACACAGTTACCTTTGAAATGTAATGGTCACAAGATGAGTATATTTTAGAAATTATGTACTAAACATGTACTATATCATAAGCTATAAAAATACCACTACAGCCAACACAGGTAATTCTTAACCTTTGCATTGAGGGTGTACTGAAAGTAGATTAATAGAAACAACAAACTAGACCTAAGATAATTGTGTAAACATACATGCAAGCATGTTGTGGTGCTGAGAGAAGTTAATAAAAAACAGAGATATAAGAAAGCACTGGAGGAGTTGTAAATTAAAGAAACTATTAATACAGACCACTATAAAAAGCCATCCCTACAGTATCCAAGCTGTGTAAAAATAATGTTCTGAAATTCCTCCCATAGGCATGTACTCTAATAGAATACTAACTTTAAAATTATAAACTGGTATTTATCTACATGAAAAGGGAAAATGAAGAATTGTAAGAATTACATCTTGCGTTAAGAATGAGAAATGGCAAAACTTCCAAAAACTGTAAAGAAGAATTCCATCAAACCTCAGTCAGTTTAATGCGAAATGCTTAATATCATCTGTCTTGCTTAGCCTCATCCTCAGGTAGCTAACCTTCATCAATAGGTTGGTGTCTACTGTGAACAAGAACATTTTAGAGGTAACAAAATCTGCATCCAACACTGCAGAAATGCTTGCAACCCCTAGTAAGGGACTTCAATCTTTCTGAATCAACAAAAGCATGTAATTCCCTTAGAATCCAGCAGGATATTGCTGACTCCTTGAGATCCTCTGTCTCTTGGGTAATAAGTTCAATAGTAAAAATCTGCTTAGTGGGCCAGTCTTCCAGTTTAGCTAGCAACTTTCCATGTTCATGGCTGCCTAATATAGGATGACAAGCCCTTCTTCTGAACAGTTATGCTTAGTTTGGATTAGTTTAGTTTCAAGGTCCCAAACTGTGGTGGGCCCTTGTTGTTAGTTTGTTGACTCTGTAAAAAAAAATAAAATTAAAAAAAGGGAAAAAGATAAAAAGAAGAGGAAAACAAAAATGAAAAAGGTGGAGGATTTTTGTTACAAAGGGAAACTGGAAACTTCTCTCCACGCAAGCAGAGACATGGTTGTATTGCAGAGGCCTCGGGGCAAGGATTAAAGAAAAACAAAATAGAAACCCTTCCATCTCTAATTAGGGTCTTCATTTGCCAAAGAGCCATTCCACAGCAGGAGGAATTACATTCAAGCCGTTGCTTGGATAACGTCTCCCAGCAGGTTGGCTCCTCAGAACAGGCTACTCCGAGCCAACAATTTCTGGTTACTTGGAGGCAAGCAGCCTGCATATTGTTTTAACTGGCCTGGCTTTTACAGCCAGTTTTGCTGAAGAACAATCTTCTATTCAGAATGCAGAGATAAAAGCTTCACTTGTTTTGAATTTGTCGCCAGTTTCTTTATCCCTTTCTTTTTTTAAACATGGGAATTATAGGTTCTGGAGTTTGCATTATTTCCCTTGTAGACTTCAATGTTTTTCTCCCTCTAGCCACTTGATTCTTTGCCAGTGAAGGCTGCTGTCTGGAGTCCAGCCATTCATCAGCCCCTACCTCATCATTAACACTGTGGTGCTGGCGGTCACAGCTCATTGCTGGCGACAGGAAATCCTAACTTGCAAGAGGTTAACCACAGCCCATAAACAGTCAGACTGGCTCATTAGTCCCTTACACTCAGCTGAAGCGACCCTCTGGGAGTTTCAACACTGTTCATGGACTTGGAGTCTATGGATTCTGTGCTCTTTGCAGATGCCTCTTGCCCCCCATGCCCACTTAAAAAATTGCTATTTGGATCCTCATGGCTAAGGCACATCCTTTTTCCTATCCCCAAGGGCACTGAGTTATTTGAGCATTTTGAAAAATTACGTGTCTGTGATGTTATTCTCTTGAATACCTGAACAAAACACCAATGGGCCAAGAACTGAAAAATTAATGCACTAGAATATGTACATTCTATTGATATTTCTAATGGTTTCTGTGAGAGTTTCATATCCCTACTGAACAATTCTAAGGCCACAGAAATGCAAATAGTAGTAATACCTAATTGATCTGTATTACCTAATTCATGTCACAAATACATCCAGCTCTAATGTTCAAAAACTAACCTGCCAGAATTGAAAATAGCTCGGTCAGTGCTCCCTACACTGACTAAAAAGCACTTCCTACTGGTTTTGAGTTCACACTATCATCACTTGATTCATTTGGAGTCATTTCCTTGAACTCATACAAACGTTAAATCATGATGTTATCCAAAACCACACCTCTAGATATCACCTGGTCATCAAAAAGATAAAATGTTTAGGGCAGAAAAACATGTTCTGGCAAATTATCTCCAAGCAGTAGGATATGAAGCACAATTCCTGTTATATTTTCTCTTTCCTCCCTTTCAATGCAGTGAAAATCATTGCAAAACACTCCCACTTTATGTCTGTAATTTCTTAGGATCCAGTTTTTTACCACTGTCGATTGTATCTGCCCAACTTTTATTCTGAATATTGGAGTCCCTCTGATGCAGCTCTGGTTACATTCCGAAGTTCTCCAATTTCTTTCAAAGCCTTCTGTCTCCTAGTGCACCAAAATTAGGCATGTCACTCATCTGTGAAGTCCTAAATAATTCCATTCCCTGCCTCCATATCTGCTCCTGATTTTCTTCACTTTCTGGTCCATTTATCTGATCCTGCTTGCCAGCCTTCTTTTGTGCTCATTTCTATAGTCCAACATAGCAGCACTTTCTTGCTTACTCAGTTTTCTGTTTCAAACTCCATTTCTACAGTTCTTCCAACATATTTGCCACTATGCATTTGTCCTGTTAGAAAAATAGGTAGATTCTGCATGTAAAACAAAAACAACTCCCAATGTCTGAGAGGCTTACAAGGCACATAGAATAATGAAGGTCCAAAAACTTTAGAGACATGAAGCATTTACATATTATTATTATTATCTGTAGGTGAGGCATGCCTTAAATAATTTTTCCTTAGTCTTTACTCAGCCTTGACTTCCATTAATTTCACTGGGAGATCTGACTGAGCTGAGCTCCAGTAACACATGTAGTGCAACAACAGCTGCTTCTTCAGCTTAAGGGAGAAGCAGCTGTGTTCCACAGTTGGTTAGAAAGGAGTGAAGATGGTGCTGGGGACTGCTAAGGACTCAACTCTAAAAGTGGACATTTATTTAAAGTAGGCAATCCAACAATGGCAAATCCAAGGAGTGCCCAGAGGGAGAAACATAAGAGAGAGCCTTTGTTCATGAATAGCTGATGCTTTTCATAACTGTGCAGTGAACATGGAAAGAAAGTTAGTAAAATAATACAGTAGCAGATTGCTGGCACTAGCTGCCAGTGGAAAGGGCTCACCACTAGCCATGAATGAAAACCTGACAGAGCTGCTACTGCTGAACTTCATAACCTGATTCAGCCCTTGTTTGTCCATTCCTTTGAGCTCTCCCCACTCTGGATTTGATCCAGCTCTTTTCTTTCCTTCTGCACCTTTCACCAGATGATCCATACACAAACCTTTCCTCTCTCCACATTTCAACTGGCTTGCTTGTTAGTTCTCTTTCCTGTGCTCAACCTTTCCCTTCTCTCCTCAAAAGGACTGCAGAAAGTACAGTGGGAAGTAGTTGTGGAATGAGAGGATTTAAAGAGGGAACACATGAGAAAGGTACTTATAAACTCAAGAATTCAGCTATAATGATGACACTGCTGTTTCATGCTGTGGCCACATGTTCTAACACTCTTTTAGATCTTAATCTATGGCATAGTTCTGTCCTAATTCCTGAACAAGTTTAGCATGGAGGAGTATTTGCCTAAATTCAATATGCACTACTATCTAAAACTGACCTGAGTCAATTTCTACAGGAAATTATCCAAACTGTATATAAAACTATTTATGTTATACAGAAACAAAAGGTATACTTATACTGTCAGCAATTCCAATTTGAACATATAACTGTATGCTTAATTTAGGCTATTAATATAAAGGTGTAAGTTGATTTTGTTTAATTTGCCTTTTTTTATTAGTTTTAGTAACTCTGAAAGAAAAAGATTAAAATGGATTCCTCACAGGCCTTCTTGTTCCTCAAGCCTCAGAACAGGTCTCTCTTTATTCAGGAGTTAAACTACCAACATAGCCCCATAAATTCTCATTTGACTACCTTACATGAATTTTTATACTTAAAGTAAATTGTTTGACAAAATATTAGTAATCACAGTTGAACTGTTTGGTGCCCCTTCAAGTCAAGACAATTTTGGCTCCAGCCTAACTAGTGTAATGATGACATGGCAAAATGCGATTCTTCTAGTTAGTACTTGTGTAAATTTTTGTAAATAAGCTCTTAAATGACAGAAAGTAAGTGAATGGATATTGGAAGAACTGCTAGGAATTTCCTCATATTACACACTTCTTTCATCTGAAAAAAACAGGAAGCTGTAGTAACAAGCACATCCTCTCTTTGTTAGGTTATGCTCAGATGCATATCCTCAAATACATATATCCTACTAACACAGAAGAAGAGCAATCCCTGGAAGAGAAAGAAGAACAAAATTGTTCTTTTGAAAGTCTCGTGGACTTTCAATCCTGCAGAAAGGGATTGAGAGATGTAATTTGCTTTAAAAATTACTGGGGTGAGGGAAGAACAGGGGTTCTAATTCTGCATATTGGAATGTACAGACACATGCAGGTAATAGTAGCATCACAGTAGAGTGGATCACAGAATCCCATAATGGTTTGGGTTGGAAGAGACCTCAAAGAACACCTAGTTTCAACTCCCCAGCCCTGCCAGGATGCAGGCAGGCAATCAGTATTGTGGGCAACCCTGCTTTTCCCTTCCTCCAGCACAGCCACACTGCTGGAGCAGTGAAGGAGTCTCATTGTGCTGCATGCAGAGAGGAGGCAGGAATTCCAGGAGGGGAAAGGTTCCCTTTGAAGCACATGGCACGAAGAGCTTCCCAGTGACCATGGCAACAGCTCAGTGGGTTCCCAGCCTGAGAACCAACTTACTACAGCCATGCCTCAAAAACAAAAAAAGTCTGAAAGAAGGAGAGAGGGGGAGGTGGGGTCGGGGGTGTGGGGGAGAGAAGCTGAAGCAAAATTAGCCTGGCAGAAACTGAGCGGCTCCCTGGTAGGCAAATCCAGCCAATAATGCTGGTCGGGTTCACGGGGTTTCCTTTTCATTTCCAAAAGCTTTCTTCTTCCTCTGTCATTCCCCTTCTCGCCCTATTCAGGAGCTCATAAGATCAGTAAAACCCAGGCCTTTGCTTTGCCTGCATGCAGCATGGCCTCAAACAGGGCTGCACTGTGATCAAAGGTAATGGTAAAACACAGCTGCCACACACACTCCTTGCCTCAACCAAGACCCAGTTTTCATGGGCACTCCTAACAGCAGAGGTATTTTTTTAAATGCTTTCATTTCCATTACATCATATGAAGAAGGATGAGCAATTACAAAATCAATGTGAATTACTAATCGATAAGAAAATTACAAAAATCAATGTGAAAATGGACACATTAAATTCTGTATAGCTACCCATGGATAAACAAGTGGAGTGGAACTTCTGAAAACACAGAGCAGAGTTTTACTGGAAACAAAACCAAACCCCAAAAATCCAAATAAACAAACAAAAACACCACCTCTAAATCAAAAAAGACTTCGACAAACAAAGCCAACGATAAGAATAAAACCATACAACTTGTTAGCAGATTCATGTGTCATGCAATTTACCTCTACAAACAGCTTTTAACTAGTCTACATTCTGCTTCACCATGTTCCAAACTTTCAACAATATCACCTCTATGATTCTCCACCTTGGGGGAAGGTTAAATCAAACTTAATGGGTGTCAAACAATAGGTTTGCACTCCTAGATTTCTTCCTCCTTTTCTAAATGGAAAAAGTTCAATTTCCTTTCCCTGGTCAAGATCAGCCCTCCTCCATCTTCCTTTCCTTTCTTTTCCTTTCCCTACTCCTTTCCTTTTTTCCTTTTCCTTCTATTTTTCCTCTCCTCTCCCTCTCCCTTTTCTATTTCTTTCCCTTTTACATTTTCTTTTAAGTCAGCTGCCAAATCCTAAAAGTAACCAGAAGAACACACATATACACAAGCAGCAGGTTTGATAGTTACCCAGGCAAAACACTTTACAGGCCACACTGAATCCTCACATAGCAATTTGTACCAAATTGCATGGAAACTGAACTTTTCAGAGATCTGGAAAATCACAATACAACTTGTTCCCACTGGTAAGATGACCAGGCTGACTTAACTGACAGACCTGAAAAAAACTCAAGGATGATGGTCCTGCTGTCATCTGCACTCAACAATATTTATAACTTGAGCATAGTGAGAACTGAGGAGAAGGGCTGCAAACAAAAGATGGAGAGGAGAAACTACAGCAGAGAGCATGAAATAGGGAAGAAATATTTCAGGAAGAGAAGAAACAAATAGAAAAATACAGAACAATGAAATGCAGTGCAGTGTTGACTAGAACTTTGGCCAGTCTTTTTCCCCTGTTGAAATTGCTACATATAAACTGACACATATGAAACTATGCCCAAATTCTCTGGACACACCCTAAATCACATCACCATCATTATGCACCAAAGCAGATGCTACAGAGCTCCTGAAGCAAAGCCAGAATCTGCTGTTCAGCAGGCCAAGCTCTAGGAAGCAAATATCAGCAGACACTGAGCTGAACTTATTCTGGAGATTGGTGTGGCTTTTGGGGACATGAGGAGCATAGAGGACATGGTGGGATTTGGGCATATAACAGTGGGTCAGGTATATATATATATATATTTTTTTTTTTTTTTTTTTTTTTTGTGCAGGGTACCCATGGTTCAACTTTCTTTATCTATCCATTTTGCACATCTATTTCCTCACACAATTTTCAAGAGTCTGACAGATGGGACTGAACAGACTCCTTCCTGAAATGGTTTGCCTCAAGACTAAACTTACTCATGGAGTTTACTTATGGATTAGTATGTATCTTTCAGGACTAAATCTCCTCTAATTCCCATCCTTCCAAGATCTCATTCTCAGATTTTATCTTTCTGAGAACAAAGACGCAATAACTAGAATTTATGTGAAACAGAAACAGTTTGCCATGTTAGAAAAAAAAAAAGTTGTATTATGCTGAAATTCAATAGAAAGGAAAGTCACTTCTTAAAGAGATGTTTTTCACTATGTACCACAAGTTAAACCTGCAGCAAGCAGATGGTTTCCCATTTCCTTGGAAAGGTGAAGTTTTTAGAAGTTTTTTTAATAAATTTATAGAGCCAAGTTTTACCTTAAATGTCAGCCTATGATTTTATTTTCTGCCTGATACACTGCTAACCTGAAGTCACCAACACAATTCTACCCAATTTAGCCAGCTGGATTTTAGGATGAGCCCCTGTTATATGGTAGTTTTCAACTACTCAGTTACTGGTACAACTTGTAGCCTGTGCTCTTTCACACACTTTGAACCCCTCTAGTTTCAAATGACAACATATAATCACCTCAATGCTCAAAAATTCTAAGGTGTGAACAAAAAAGGTCACTTTTCTGCTTTCTTTTTCAACACACCTAGGAGCAGTAATGACATCTTAGTGACTTCACCCTATAAAGCAAAGGGAAAAATTCTGCCATTAATTTAGATTCCAGAGGCCCCATTCCATGGCGAGATTCCAGGAAGATGAAAATTTTTATTTCTTTGACCAGTACAATCAGATTTAATTGTTATTAGAGAGACCTATCCTGTAATGAAAGCAAAGAAATCTTTCTAGGTTTGAAAGCTGCTCTTTCCCCAAAAAGAGGAGTTAATGTATGTCTTCTCAGAAAATTGTATCTAAGTAAAACCAGTAAGATGCTTTCATTTTGACTTTTGACTGCTTTGACCAAGAAAGAATCACAAATCCAGTTCACCCTTTCCACTCCAATACTGCTTCTGCTAAAGAGCCATTTTTGCTTTCATCTTCCTTAGGTTCCTGCAGAGCTCAGAAAGGGAATACTCAGCTCCCTGTCACCATCTCTATCAACTGAGTTACAACAGCATCTTTCCCTGAAGTACCTAGTGTGAAAACAGGCAAAACAGGAGTATTTTGTGGAGTAAAGGGAGTTCTCCCTTGGTTTATTTCTTGCTGATTTTTTTCAGAGAGGAACTAATCCTTCCAAAAAACAGCCCCATGCAGCCCCAAACTATCCCCTTACCTTTCCTAAGACAGTGAGGCATGGCTTAGGCTCCAACTCTGGCTGTTCCAGTTTCACCACTCCTACCCAGCCATATTCATACAGGTCTTCCTCATCATTGCTATTACACAGTCCAAGTGGATGCATCTGAAACAGAACCAGAAAAAAAAACTTTTAGACTATCAGTAGAATTCAAAAACCATACATATTGCTTTTGAGTACCTTTACTTAAAACAAATACACTTTTATTTATACACTAGAAAATACACTAGAAAAACTGAAATGTAAGGCTGCATATATGAAGAATTCAGTACATTTCTGAAGCATGCTATGAGTACAAAATCTTTGCAATTTTACATAAGCTCACTGTCATCTTGCTCATGCAAAATCATTTAAGGCTAACTATTAAATGTAATTTTAAGTCCTTTGCTCTGATATAAAATGCTTAACTACAAAGCCCCCCCTTGGTATTGCAAACCACCTTTCCTTGCAAAATGACAGAAATAATACAAACTGTTTTGCAGAGTCACTCATAAAAGTTTTACACATCATTAAGATCCAGACCCCATGTTTCAGAGCCATTATCACCTTTTTTTTTAACAATTGCACAGTATTAACAGTCTGTCATCCTTTGAAACAAGCAAGCCAAAGTAAGGTACAAGAAGTTTCCTAACAACAGTGAAGTTTTCTCTATTGTTTTCTGAACCCAAATGATGCAGGGGGGAAGGCTGTCATGAAGTGACAAACTTCTCCAGGCAACAATATCTTTGCTTTAATTTCATATATTCAATCTGTTCCTCCTCCTTCCAACACCATGCAGTTACTCTAATTTTATAATGGCAATGAGCTTCCCACAGAAGGTTTTTTAGCCTTCTTTGCCTTTTCCAAATGTGCTGTCCTTCATTAGGGTAATATCTTTGTGTATAAACTAGAGAGTCATACATCTAACTTCTTATACTGCATACTGTCTTCTTCTTGTTCTTTTTTTTCCTCAACTAAAATCTTAGATTTTTCACAGATCCTTGCCTGTTTCTCAGGCTTTAACATATATGCAGAGGTCATTGCAAAGAAAAAAAAAATAAAAAGTCTGTACTTTATCGAGTTTTGTACCTTTTGTTAAATCTCAGCCTTATCAAACTTGCTGAAGAAAACCACAAACTGTTATCAACTGTATGACCACTTTGCTTTCTGGTAGCTGATCATAATAGGAGGAGATTATACTGCTCAATAATTTACATATATATACCCCTCACTAATCCATGCAAAGCAGCACCATGTAATGGCCCCTAATCCCACCATCACTTCTGCATCACCAGCTTGTCGTTTTGTCCTTTTCTCCCATGTCTTGTACCCTAACTTCCATTTTGCAAGTGATACAATACATGGAGTGCTATTTATATTACCTTGTGGGGCCCTAACTTTCTGAATAACTTGAGTGATTACTGTAAAATATGGGAAACATGATGGTGAGCTGACACAATACAGGGATTTTCCTACCACTCGTTATTTTTCAAGATTCATCACCAATCCATTCTCAGAAAAAAAACCAAGCCACGCTGTACTAGGTAGACAAATTAGAATCCTCTGCCCATCTCTTAATTCTGCTTTTCTCCTTTTTTTTTCTTAAATGAGTTATTATCACACACTGCTGAGCTGTCTACAGTCTCACATGGATGAGCAATTTAACTTTCTGGTAAAAGCTTGGGGCAAGTACTATCACTGGAAGATGAACCACTCCATAAACTCAGTATCTGATGGATAAACTGTTCAGCACAGACATAAAAACAGAGGATGGAATCAGGCAGTGCTCTCTCCAAAATTGCCAGAGCATATATTCCAACATAATTAACCCAACAAAGAGTCCATGGGATCCTTTAAGCAAACACAAAGCTTTAATCGATATTAAGTATCTAAAGAAGCAAAGAACCATTCCTTTGATGTAATTCCCTTGATGGAGGCTCTATCAATTGAGCTTTGAAACCATAACCCATATCTAAGAAGTTTCTAGTTCAAAATCCTTGAAATAAGCTGGGGCACTTTGCACACACCTGAAAGGGTAAAACTGAAACCACAACTCAGGTGCTTTTATCCAAGGTTACAAAATCTGTACACCTTGCTGAGGAGCTAAAATGCATTTATAAAGAGCTGCACAAATTATATGTGGGTTAGTGTCACAGGACAGACAAACATTAAACCAAGAGATGAAGAATACTTTGCTCTGTAACTCTTATCACCTAAAAAGTCCTGATGATTAAAAGAAAACTTTCACCCTTTTGCCCTTTTTTTATGTTGCCAGGATAGGGCATTACAGTGTTACAAAATGCTATATGAACAGCTCAGGATCTTTCTATACACTGTCTCATGTATAGAAAAGCTTTGGTCTTTTTTTTCCCAAATATGCAATAAATAGTGGCTCTACCCACTTTAGTCCAGAAAAAAAGGACTGAACAAGGAAGAAGGCCAAAAGGAACAGAAAATTCTTTCCACTGCCACTTTCCTCCAGAAAACTTATTCCCTAACAGCTTCCAAGTGTGAACAACCCTTTGGATCAGAGTCACCAAGGACATTCTGCAGTTATGTCCATGGAAATCAGTATAAACCTGAAACTATGGAGGAATCAGGGACACAATAAGGTACCAACCAGACCATGGATCCCATAAATCTCATTTCAGGTTCTTATCACACACCAAGAGCAGAGTTTTGCTTAAGCAGAACCTTCCACATCATTTGTTTCCTGCCTTCAGCAGACCATAAACCAGAAGAAATTACTGTATCATTTTGACTCTATTGTAAATCCCACTGGAACAATGAGACACCTAAACAGGCACTCATCTCTTTCTGACAAACCACTAACCACACTCCCTGTCTCTATGGTTCTCCACGACAGAACTGCAGAACTCTGTGTCCTACTGTATGAAAAAATTGATATGCAGCTTCTAAGACCATAAAGGATGGCAACTCCTGTAGTGCAGCTTTGCAGAACTTCTACCTTCCAGTCAGAAATGTATGTTTGTCCAAAAACTAGAGGAAAATCTTGGAAGAAAGCCTTCTCATCTCACTTTACCAAATCAGCCAAGAAATAAGACTGAAAAACTGCACACATTAAGTATTCAAAGAGTGCCATGTGGACAAAATATAGATGACAATATTGGCTGGTATCATCTGAGGTGCATGCATCAAGCATCAGGTATCAAGCACTAAGAGATTTTTAAAAGGCTCACAGATTATGGCAGGAGCAGAGAAGAGTGAAATATACTTCTGTAGTGGCAAAGTTGGACAAATTCTAGACAACCTAAGACCACAAAGTAACACAGAAGGGCTCTGGGGATCTATCCATGTCCCATAAAAAGCCACAAAAGACAGGCATGGCAGGTTTTTGTCTGCATTCTTAACTAAAAAAATGTGTTATGTTCAGGGTGTGGATCAGAAGTGTCAACCCAGTAACACAATTCTAAAAAACTTATTAAAGACACAGGAAAGAAGCCAGAATCAGCACCAAGGCCAGTAAGACATGGGCTTCACTGACAGAAAAACTTTCTGTCCAGAAAAGAACTCCACCACTCCAAGCCACAAGCAGTTGGTAGATTCTGCTTGGATACCACAAGCTTACATTGAGTGATCTCGGTAGATCATGACAGATAAAATAAACTGTAATTTTCCAAACCAGGGATATCAACTAAAAGTGCAACACAAGCACGTGAATTTAATAATTCAAGCCTGAAACAGCATCCACTGGGACTGATGAAGCCTACAACAGGATTCATCCACTATAAGTGTCTGTCATCTTCTCACGGATTCTTGTCACAATACAAGTGAATTAATCACAGCATCACAGAAGATCACAGGACACAAAAAATTAAGGCTAAATGAAAATATCTATCAAGCCCAGGAAGGATCCAGGGTGTTTCTGGATCACAGACAGATATGTTTCACTTTAAACACACTAAACAGAAGAGATCATGGACAAACTACAATGGCAACAATAAAACTAGTTATTTTCTGTGAGGTGGAAAATTATCAGTAGTTTCAAACAGTCACAGTAAAAAGCAAATTTAAAGTACTACTAGCCTCCAAAAAGGAGCACAACTATTCAGTCTTTTTGTGAAGATTTGAACTCTTTATTGCTGTGAACAGCCTGAAATGAAACTCCACACAGCTTTCCCACCTGGAATGCACTTGGCATGGATTCATCTCCATCCACATGAATTCACATTCCTCCACCAGACAGCCTTTTGAAATAGAATTTATGAGGTTTTGCAGTGCTCAAAAGAAAACATAAAAAACAAGTCAACCTGCATGGGAGCTCTATCATCAGGGAATGCTTTCTCCTAAACCAGGTGTATGTGGGAAGCAGCCTCTGGTCACTGAAAGGAAAAGAGCTCCCTTCCTGGCTTACCCCAGGTGTACAACAGCCTGAAAACTCAGTGCAGACTGCAGATACTTTTGGTTACTCAGCCTCTCAGTGTCCTGCCAACACTTCCAAGCTCTAGGTCTTGTTTCCTTCTTCCAATCCCATTTCCCAGGGAAGCTTCTTCTAAAGGCAGGATCCAAAATCTGAAGTATATCAAAGCTCGTGTGAAATAAGGCAGCCAAACAACATGTGTTTTACAGGGAGCAGAAAAAATATTAGTACAATTCTGCTGGGACTTCTGTAGTCTCTCCCATGTCAATCCAGCCTTACTAAACACAAAAAGTGGACTGAGTGTACATGCTTTTTTCAAAATGCAGTAAGTCACCAAACAGATTTTGAACAAATAACAACTTCATTCACTAGAAAGTACTAGAGGATGCAGCATCTGATTCAGACACAGTATTTTGGTGCTAGAGTCACCAGAAGTTGGATGGAATAGAGCTATGGAAAAAGGGTCACACTCACAAAGACACATATAGAAATATTGCCTGGAGATGCAGAGACTTAATTACGATAGCATTAGGAGCTCAAACTGGCAACAGATGTCAAGACTGGTAAGTGTATTAATAGCAAGAAGAATTGCAAACAATGTGTGTCTGCTATTGAATGGGTTTGGCACAAAGCAGTAACAAAGCAAGCAACCAACAGCTTAAGAAGGGTTGAGTTAGGAATCATCCATGCAAACCAGATATACAGATGTCTAAGGCATCTGAGAGGATGCCTCCAGGTGTCTTATTAGAGGTGGCTGTTGTAATTCCAAGGCCAGGCTCTATTATTTCTCAGGGAGATTAGGGAAGGCCCCTGATGCCAGGAAGGGTGATGCTTATCTGCAAAAATGCACAAAGACATATCTGGGAAACCCCAGAGAAACCCCTGAGAAACTTACAGAACTGATCCTTATGACAGTTATTTCCAGCTACATAAAAAAAAAACCAAGATGGCAGCTGAAAATGCCAACTTGGGTTTACTAAGTATAAATCATGCTTGACCAATCTCTGTATCTTTTCTGATGAAGCACTTTGCTTCATGGATGACAGGAGAGGTGTGGATGTCACCTATCTGGACTTCAGGGAAGCATTTGACATCACTCTCCTTCAACATCCTTGCTGACAAACTGCTAATATATGATTTAGTGTCCTGGTTTAATTTTCTTCTTAGTAGCTAGTGCAGTGCTGTGTTTTATATTTAGTATGAGAATAATGTTGATAACACACTGCTGTCTTAGTTGCTACTAAGTAGTGCTTACTCTAAATCAAAGACTTTTCAGCTTCCCATGCTTCACCACTGAGCAAGTACACAAAAAGCTTAAATGATTATTAAAAAAACCAGTATGAGACCAGGAGGGCTGAAAACCAGTCAAGTTAGTGTTAGCAAAGCTAATTTCTTGCATTTTCTCTGAAATTTTAGCTCCTTACCTAAGAGAAACTATTTCTTAAGAATTAAAAAAACTGCTTTGTACTCATTCTCCAAGACAGACTTGAGTCATATTAGCTGATCGAGATTCACCACTAATTGTCACCACCACTGTGATTTTGACCTTCAGCATAATGCAGCTGCTCATACAACTGCATCACCACAACACTGTTTGTTCCTACTACCTACAAATACTGTAGAACAAAGAACTGAAATTTTTCATCCTCATTTACTGTTCTGTATTGGCACAGCAACCTGCTACCAAAAAGTGATTTGAAGTTCTTGACTGAAATATTCCAACCCAGCATTACTAAGACCTCACCAGAAAGAAAAGGCTCAGGCTTTAACTCCACTGCATCATGCTGCTTGAAAAAGGCATCATTAGAATGTGCCACTGCAGATGAGCAATCCAAAACTGTACAAATGAAGGGAGGAATTTTTTTAAGAACTAGAGAGTAGTTAGGCATTGTTATTGCTACTGCAGCCTCATGATAAAACATGAGTTTTTTTTGCTGGCTGCAGCTGGAACATAGCAATGTTTTAGAAAAGGTGAAAGCCAGAAGCATTTCCCCATCACTCTGCAGCTTTGCCATGCAGAGAGGAATGCTTATTTCCCAGCACAAGTAGAAAACTCCATTAAAATTCAGTTTCTTTTCCCTTTCAGGCATATTTTTTCTGTTTTAAAGAAGTACATCCTGCAAAAAACCAAACTGCCACAAAATGTAACATTATAAGACCTGAGCATTTCTGCAGCGCATTTTTTTTGGCTATCAGTTGTGACCATGCAGTCCAACCCAATGGTCAGCACTGAACCCACAAGTGACTTCCACTAAACTTTCCCTATAGCAAGAGCATCAGGCATTCCTGAAATCCTCTCACACTCCACTTACTCCAGGAAGTATGCCAAAAGGGATGATGAGAAATCCAGTCTGTGCTGTAATTAAATGTAAAACCAGAGATACTCAGTTGAACACATCCACCATGCAGGAGAGGCCAGGCAAATCCTATAATGCAGGCTGGCCAGTACTACACAAAGTCCACCAGATCCTGTAAAAAGGAGTAGTAAGTTTTGAAGAGCAGCCAGGGCAGGTTTTGTTAATTAGGGAACCAGATCTTAGCACTGATCTAGTTCACCAGCAAACTCAATTCACCTGTGCCATGGTCCAGCTTCAAATCCCACAGGAGAGGAGGAAAGCTGCCAGCTGAAAGCCATACCTGGCAGCAGCAGGATGTTCCCAGGCATCCTCCTGCCAGGACTGCTGGGTCAGAGACACTACAGATACCCACAGCATGTGCACAGTAACATGTAGACAAATCTAAACTCAGCATGCCTGCACCAGATTTGCTGCACAGGCAGTGATTGTAGTGCCCAAGCTATGCACTGAGCAATCTATTGCAACAAAGCAGCTGGACAATAATTATTCCAAACACTTTGCAAAGGAAGCTCCTGGTCCATTCGAACAGAAAACTGGCATCTCCTTCCTTTAAAGTGTCTCAAAAGCAAAACTCCCATGAAAATATGAACATACTGTAGACAATTTGAAGGGAGATTTCTTCGTTCAGGAATTTAAGTGCTTTGATTATACTGAGTTCTCCTACCATGGTATTGACAAAGCAAAGAAGAACTAAGTCATGTTTATAAGGATGGGGTTTTTTCATCCCTCTTTAAATTGGTGGAAAGATGCTGGCAAAAGATGCAGGCATAATGTCACTAAGGATGGAAGAAACTAGAGAGAAAATCTGGAGAAAAATGATACCTTCATTAATTACTTTTAGTAGAAGAAGACTGGTAGCTAAATGATAAAAGACTTCTAGCTCTATACAGAACAAGACAGACCCCCAAAATGCACCAATTACCAAATCCTTAGACATAATCATAACTGCCTGGGGAAAGCAGGATTATTTTACATCTCATGAAAAACTGCATTTGTCCCATAGCACTCAAGCAGGGACTTATAACTGAAAGTATCAGGTCACTGCCACATAATCTCCTTGGCTTAAGTTAAAGGCCTGATATGGAGTTACCAGTAGTTTCCAACTAAGTTTTCTAGCAGAAAATAGAGTAGGAAGTATGAAGACACCCTAACAAAGACTGTACAACATAATGGGGTCTAGCTGTTCAACCTCAGGGAGGGTTTGGGGCCCAGAAAGAATGAATACAACTATTCAACAACAACAAAACCCAAACAAACAAGAACAAAAACAACAAAACAACACTAAACCCCAAACAAGCACACTACCAAACCCAGCTGATTGAACCCATTCATATAAGGAACCCTAGAAGAAATTCCCATTTGTATTCCCTTGCCAAAAGCACACATGATGCACACTCAGAAAATGTAGCTGTGATGAAAATTCCAAGGCTGTTAGGAGAGAATTAAAAGACAACACACACGTGCATGTACCAGAGGAGGTAGGATTTCATTTCACAAAAGTACACAGTTCTGAAAAGTGTCAGAACTATTCATCTGCAGATTGTATTTTAGCAAGGAAGTTTAACGAACAGATTGACAGATTTGATGCTGACCCAAAATTTCACAGTACTGTGAAACTCCTTTATTCAGCAATATTCAACAGCAATGTCAACCACCATTTTGCTCACCATGCCACTTTGATGAAGATTAATTTCATCACTGACAAAATTTGAGAAAGGAGATGGTAAAATTTGTAAAAGTGTGTAAGCACTGTTAGTTACAATCTCAGTCCTAAATAATCTCACCTGTTCACCTTTCACCACAGTGAAAACTGGATGTGTATTCCTATGCTTTGTTTGATCCCCTAGAATACCCTACCTTCTTACCCTACAGCTACTGTCCCTATAAGATCCTCAAGAAGGATATTCTCAGTATTTAGCAAAATCTCATTGTCTGGATTTCCAAAAGCAGTCAGTGTCCATGCAAAATGTGACCCAGCCACTGAGCTCTAGTGCATCCCTTTGCATGTCACACCACAGCCTTCATTAACAAGGTGATTATATTGTCCTGTCCCCAAGAAGAAGCATTCACTGGGGCCAGAGGGAGGGAAGAGGAACAGAGAACATGCACACAGAGAAAGGCTGCACTATAACTAAGAACAATATTGTACTTAAAAAGAGAGATGGGGGAAGGGAACTAATGTGAGTAGATTGTTACAGAAGAATGCAAAGTCCTCACCACAATACTAATCAAACTTCCTTTGTCCTATATACACATGCCAAGCAGGAACTCTATATTTCTGCCAGAAACCATTTTCCATATGCATGACAACATTTTATCTATATAGGGAGGCAAAAGCCACGGAGGGGGGAAAAAAAAAAAAAAGGTGAGAATGCAGAAAGAAATGAGGCTTAAAATGCACAACACTCCATTCCATCCCCCTTCCCCTCACACCAACCTCTCATCCATAATCCAACACAAGAGAGACAACAGGCAAACAGCAAGAGGTCATCTTCAAAGGGCTGGTTGCCAAGGGAGGCCAGTGGAAAGAGCTAAGGCATGTCCTCATCAAAGTCCAGCAGCTGTGGGAGAGCCACAGAGGTGCAGCTTCCCCTGGGGCTGCAGTGAAATTCAGAGATGGAGGATAAAGCTGGAGCTGGCAGGATAAAGTGGGCAGCTTTGCACTTTGCTGCAGGGGGAGCACAAAAGAGAAGGGTTAGGATATTTTAATCCTTCTCTCCACCCATTTTTGCACTCGAGATACTTGAACTACTGTTTAAACTCATCAAGATACATCACGTAGAATATGCTGCAGTAGGCAGAAGAAAGGATCAACTTCCTGCTCAGTTCAAAATTAAAATTTTGTCTCACTGACTACGCTTAGAAGAGGGATGGAAAAGGTACAGGAGATAATGCACAGCCAGCTGTACTTTCATTGCTTCTCACAAAAAATATAAAACTTCACAGTTGGAGCCTGGGAAACAGTCACACAATAAACACTGCCTGCAAACACTACCCTACAAAGCATGTGTTATTTTTCTTGGAGAAAATAATAAATAAATAATAATAATAATAAATAACACAGACTCCTAGCTATGTGCAGCATTTGCATAAAAATTAGAAGCCAGCATAAAAACAATCCCAGGTTCTGCTTCTTAGAATTCTCATAACATTTGTACTAAATAAGACCATGATGATGAAATGTAAAAATTAAGCCCCCAGTCCTTAAATACAGAAAAAGTAGCTGCAAATGCAAGCAGTGAAATCTAACAGATTAATTAAAATCTGAATGCAAAGAGGAATCAAAATAGCTCTATTATGAACAAGAAAAAATAAAATTTAAGAAATAATTAAAAATTAAAATTTTAAGTTTGTAATTCTCAGAAGCTACTCTATTTTATAAAACTGTCATCCTTCCCTGACAGAAATCAGTACTTTGTTATTATTTCCTATTAAGCAGCTCAATTAGCCAACAGAACTTAAAAATACAGTTGTTGAATTATCAAATAATGGTAGGATGGAAATAATTTCATTATATTTACCTCCCACCTCATGCCCTGAATCTTCCCCAAAACACACAAAGAAGGGAAGCAGCTGGCATCTGCTAAGGATGAACAGACACACTTCTCGAGCATGTGCTTTTTGGAGCATGAAGTTTCAGTTGCTGTCAGCACACAGTGGCAGTTTGAGTGCTCATTCAAATGGCACTGAAGTTACATGGTTTGAACAAATCCTCTGGGTTGCAATACAAAAAAATCCTCAGCAAAAAAGGTTTTGATATTTAGAAAATTCTTGATCACTACCATCAGTCTGGAAGCTCCATCAGGGAAGGAAAAGACACATCAGCGATACAATGTTAGACTGGCATTCCTACAGTCAGCATGAAAAAAAATATTTTCAAGTCTGAAACATAGTATTTCATAGCCTAAAGATGTACCCTGTTTCTCAGGTTAGCATGTGAACTAATCTTTGAATATTTACACACAGATTCTTTCAAGATTCTATGAACCACACCATCTCTGGACAATAGAAGTTCCTTCAGCCTGAGCTGCACAAGATGCTCCTTGTGCTCCAAACTTTCCTCTCCAAAACTTACCATTTGACCTTCCTTTCACCTGATAACCTGGTATATACTTCAGTGGATTTGTACTCAACTTATGGCTTGAAACATTTTGTCCTAGGTAACTTTTAGAGGGCAAGGAGCCGAAAGGGAAAAGCAGAGGTTTCCAAACAGGTACACCCTTCTGTTTGCTTCCAACTTGTCTCATCTTTCTCCAGCATCAAGTTCTCAAGAAATCGCTTCCACAGTATCCTTCATGCTCTGCCCTTGCTTTGCACGTTTTACTGGCAAACTCCAAAACATCCCACCTAGGTTTCCATGCACTTCTTTGTCAGCTCCAGTCAGCACAATCTCTCTGGCCTAATGGAAACACAGGTGAAGCCAAAGTCTCTGCTGCAATGACACAAGATAAGGCTCTAGAACAGGATGCATGCAACTGGAAGGCAAGATGACTTTCTCACTGTACCTCAGCTTGTCCCAGCAAAAATTAGCTGCATTCCGCTTTTTCCTCTGACATCCTCCCACCCCACAGGTTCAGAATTCTCTCCAAGCTACTCACACCATTTCTGAGCTGCTGGTGCAAGTAAGGTGCCTCTCAAGGAGACAGAAGGCATCCTCTGTTAGGTGAAGCCTCTTGCTCCATTGCTCCTGAGCCTGTGATCACCCAGCAGCAGACAGGGTGAACACAGCAGACTTGTGTTACCTTGCTGCATCATGTCCCACAGAGAACAGAGCAGCCTAAATGCCAGATCCTACATGAATGAAGCATGGAGGTGGCAGGATGGAAATCTTTCTCCCTCTGCTTAAACCTCCTCACTGACAGCACAGGGAAAAGATGCCCTTGCCCAGAGAGGAATTGAGTATTTCAAAAGAAGTACAGGCCAGTATTAGGGCATATAAATCAGGTGTAAAGAGTTCTTCCTGTAAACAGATTAAGGTTTAACATTTGTTCTTTTCCATAAAAGAAAAATATCTGGTGCACTGGGTTCTCCATTTCAGGTAAAGTAATGAGCAATGCACTGTTTCAACATTTTCTGCTACAATAATTCAGTGCATATTGCAACCTTTCATGTTACCAGACAGCAAAAAGCACTCAAATCCACTGGGGAAAAAACAGCCTTCTTAAAAACTACCACCTGATGGCAGCCTGTGGCTTCAGTCCTATTGTTCCAAGTGGCAACTGGCAACCATTTTGAGTGAGATTAGCTCTACCCTGAGTCACCACCCAAGAATGCTCCGTAGTAGAGAGAATGGACTTGAAAATAAAAAGCTGTGCTTCATTCTAACGTAGCACATTGCTGAATTAGTCTCTGCAAATATTCCTATTCCTATCCACTGTGAAATTCATCCTCCCTCCTTCTGGCCTAATTTGTTTTATTTTGCACTGCAAATAGCCAACTTAGATGTAACAACTTAGGGGCTCCACAGCTCAGTCCAGTTCATAACACTTGGTCAGCATCAAAAGCTGACTTGATGACCAATTTCACTCCCTGCTCACAGCCTATGCTTTGCCATTTTAACCAGTATAAAAACTATTCTGCACTCAGCTAATTATCAGTTTTTTGCTCTTTTTCATTTATCAAAGGCACTTGGAGGAACTTAGGACTTGATGGCTGAAGGATTCCATTAATGTTATTTGAAGTCAAACTATTAATAATGGAAGTTTCTGAAATTCTGGAGATCTGATGCATTCCTCTTTCATTGCAAGGAAGTTATCTAAGAGCAAAATTCAATTCCACTTTGAATAAAAACTACAAAACCGAACTGTTTTACAGAACAGGAAACCAAAACAGGTTTTCTCAGCTTTTTCTGACACCGTATTAATGTACATACTTATCATATTACAGCACCCTATATATGGGTGGAAAAAAAAACAACCAGGTACTAGAAGTTTCTAAAGTTTAATATTTATCATCATTAAAATCATGAGCCCAATTCAGCCTTAAATTTCAGATGCTCGTGCTGTATTTCACCATACATCAACAGCTATTGCTCCTTCTTTTCCCATCTCTTTCCAGATGATTCCTCCTTCTTATGGCCACTGATCTAGAGCCTTATTTCTCTTCCAGACTAACCCTTCACTACTTCTTTTCCACACCATGCTGCCCCCTCTTCTTCTCATTCAACTCTTCCAGCCCTGGCATACAAGCTATGCTAATATGTCCAGTAGAGCCTCTTGGTTTGGCTAATTAATTGTGTGAACTGTACTCCAAAAGCACAGCAGTGTGGGGTGAATCAGTGAATCTGCAGGACAATTCCCTCACACGTTAGAAAGTTCGGCCAGTGCAGTGAATGAGGTAAGATACTATGAGAAAAGAAAATGCAGTGTTGTGGTTAAAGCAGCTGAATGCTTCCCAACAGACTGGATTGCTTCCTCTGCCACAGGATTCCTATGTAATGTTGGGCAAGTCATAAAAACAGCCATGCAGGGTGTGACCAAAAATCCAACCAGCACAGTATCCTATCCTCCAACAGTTGCTAACTGCAGAAATTTGAAGAATATGAAAAGCAGAAAAAATATGGAATGATTATTCTTTAGCCTCTAAATTACGGCTGTCAGTTATTAAGACTTCCAGAACTGACACTGCACCCAAGATACTGGGTTTAAGTAAACAATACATCCATGTTCCATGTTTTTACCTAATTCCTTTGGGATGACACACATGCTTTTATGGCTTTTACACCATCCTACAGCAAGAAATACAACCTACTGTTTTTAAAATGTGCATTCTTCTGCTGACTGTGAAGCTGTTCTGTGAATTTCACTGAGAATGTTCTGAGAATCCTCACATTGCACAGAGTAACCAACAATTGTTCCTTAATCACTGTATCTACATCAGACTTTACTCAAAGTCTCTTGTCAACAGCCTCTTTTCCAAGCTGGGAAAATTCAGGTCTTTTTCAGTGAGTGTCACTCTGTTACAAGACTCAGCTGATCCACAACTGTGATCTACCTGTTCCATTATCCAGTCTCCCCTTCCAGTTTTACAATGCACTGCATGCAGCATTCAAGCTCTTGCAGCCCAAAGGTTCTCACCAAGTCTTCTGCTTTGCTCCCTAATAATTTCCTCTCCTACCTTTCCTACTAATTGAAGCATCCCATTAAACTTTCAGTGTTACTTACACCAGGATAAGGTTTTCAGAATACACTTTATTCTTAAGAAGGAGAAGAAATCCTGGCCACAATTTTGAGAAGCTTTTTATGATGCTTCTTTGTTGTTCCTGGTGCATGCCTCCAGCTTGTATTACAATTAACCAAGATCAGCACTGATAACCTGCTGTACATACAGCTGTGACTTGGGATTCAATTAATGGGAGAATCCCTTTAACCAAGGTCCTTAAAAGGCACATTCAGCCAGGTAGAAACAAATACAATGGTCTGCAGAAAATGTGACAGAAACAAAAAAACAAACAAATCAAAGTCAATGGAATCTGTGCAGGATCACAACAATAAACAGGAAAGGCCAGGCATTGGGAAAGACCAACCAAAGTCACAAGCACATCTCTGCCCTCCATTGCTAGGGAACTGCTAATTTTGTCTGTAATATTTAAATAACTCTTGGTGCTCATTTTTAAAAATACATGTAAGAGTCCCTGCATTCCATCAGGCATTTTGAGAATAGGTTATCTATCTATAGAAAGCTAATATATATCACAGTCACCAAAGGCCACATGAGAAAAACATCTGTGTTAGCAAAGCCATGGTTAGCATGTTTCAATGACTGTCATACAGAATGCAGCCTCTGTCAGTACCTAACAGTACAGCAAAGTATTTACCATCAGTCTTGAAACAGTAATTTCTAGCTCAAGTCTTACCATCAGTCTTGAAACAGTAATTTCTAGCTCAAGAATCCTCTACCATGTTTTGGCTTACTACTAGTACTTCTAGTACCTAATACCACAAGGTAGCACTGTCTTTTTTTTTCTCAGAGTACCTCAAATCATCATAGTAATACATTTAAAAAAAACCAAAAAAAAACCAGCCACTCAAGTAAACTTTTCTTTGTATGACAAGGCAACAGACAGAATTACTGGATTTGTACCTGTAATAATGTTGTTCAGTAAAAAAAGCGTATTTTCTCTTAGACTAATAACCTTGTCCAGTTTCTTAAACAAAAGAAAATCTGAATGAACAACTCAGACATTGCAGCTGACAGTGGTACAGCTCTGTTCCTGTACACACTCCCTCAGGCTGGAGTCTGAGTAAAACCTGTTCATGATCAAACTCATCTGCTCACTATCATCATCAGCTTCCTGTTCATTCATCAGTATGTGAATGGTTACAATAGGGCCATCAAGACAAAAGATGGCTTCAGAGGGAATGTCTAACAGAGGAAGAAGTTACATCAGCCTGACGCTCCTTTGTTCACACAGCTCTGACCATTAATAGCAGCTAAAGACAAGGCAGCTGCTGCACAGAATTAGGAAGAGACAGAAAGAACAATTACTTCCTGGCAACGTTTTTCCCCCTGCAGCTCAAAAAAGCTCTACAGAATTTACACTGAACAGTGAGAGAATGAGAAAAATTCTGGAGATGCAGTTGTCTTCCCTCCAATCCTGCTAGTGAGCAATTTAAGTAGGTACCTGTCAGGCATGCCAATAAAACTGCTGTCCTACACCTCCTGCACCAACATGGATTCCACTGCTCTTCAAAAATAAAAAAATACAATGCACAGTATGCAGCAACCCCCAAAACCAAAACAGATCTTCCCTGTGCTCTCTCAAATTTAGACAAGAAAGCTACACATGAAGTAATGGACTGGAAAAAAATATGAAAAAGCCATCAAGGGCTCTCATGCAGAAGTTGATGCTTACAGAAGACCTAAGCCACAAGCTGGTAGAGCCTGGATGCATATTCTGCAGAATTCTCAGCATTTAATAATTCTCACCATAATCTTACATTCCCTTCACTAGCATCCACTATTGGTTTCTGCCAGAGAGTCACTGGAGCAGAGGAACTTTTTTGGTTAACTCAGCATGGCAGTTGTGTTAATTCACTTGGTTGCATGAATCGAAAGGCCACTGATACTGCTGGCAGAAGTAGCTGCACAAACTCAGTAAAGAATACAGGAAATCAGCTAAAAGCCCTTTTTTCATTCTGTTGCTCACTAGAAGCAAAGAATGGGGATGCCATACTGATGGTAGAACCCACCAATTTATCCTGTTCTATGGGCAGAGAAACCTCTGCTTTATTAACTGCTGTCTTCTGCAACAGACTGGAGCAGTCTGTCCTTCATATATCTGCATGGGATTTCCAAAAAGAATATATTTTAAAGCAGAAAGCCATGGTAACTGCCAGAATTCCCATCCCAGAATTTTTCTCTAGCCTCTGTGTATGGTGAGGGGAAAGTGCCTGCAGCAGTAACACAAGTACATGTCAGAGCCCATCTCAGAGCTCTGTAAGATGTGCAAATTTCCTGGTGCCTGAAGGTTTGGTGAGTAAAAACCAAAATCAGAGTATTTTAAGTGTATTGAAGCACTTTCTATTAGTGTCAGGTATCAAATCAGACACACCTGTAGAAGTGGCATGGCAGGAGAGACTCAGGAGGGTGAAGAGAAAAAGTTTTGATGCTGACCAGCAAAATTGAAAAATTTCCACATGAGGCAACACAGGAATGCCAGTATCATCCCACATACTCCACAATAAAGAGGATGAATCTCTTTTCCAGCAGCAACCTTACTGCTTACCTTATTAAGGTAATAAACTGATTCAGCAGACTATAAATGTAGCTTTGACCCCAGAACAAAGCATTAAAGTTAATAATATAAGCAGTTGCCTTTCCTTCATGGTAGATTTTCAAGCTTCAGAGCCCTACAGTTTTGTCTGCTAATCTGAACTGCACTGCAAATGGTCTCAGGCGTACAGGGGAAGGAAAGCTGTAGATTTTGCCAACAGAAATAACCACTTTGATCTCTGGCATCCTGGAATACATTTTGGGACTGAGATAATCCCATTAGCTCTTTCTTCTGAAACAATCAATAAGCGAAACAATGCAAAATGGTGAAGTTAATTTAAGTTTTGGAGTTAACACCTTCCCAAAGACTTATGGAGGGACAGGCTCTGCCTCCCATGGACCTCCAGTGTATTCCAAGAGATGCATGCAGGCTTTGCTCACCATCTAAGCAGAAGAGCTTGTTCTGCCTGAGCTCCAAACGTGTAAAATCAATGTAACAATATCAACTGATATGCACTGCCTTTCTGGTAACTCTCATTCAGGCTTTGAGTCGTGTCCACATGTAACTTTCAGATATCAGACTGTGCTAGCTCAGGTCATTTGCCATACACCATACAGACACACCTTTGGGTGGAAAAGCTGGACTACCATGCTCTATCTCATAATTTCATGGGATTCCCTTTGAATTATAAAGGTGAGACCTTCATAAGCAAAATGAAGGTTCAGAAACATACTTCTGCAGCTGTAGCCTATAAAGAAAAGTGAAGTCTGTGACAGAGAAGATTGAAAACTCCCTCCACCCCTGCACATCTGTTCCAGAAAAGTCACACCTCTTCCTCCCCCTTTCCACATAGATAAAAAAGGGGGAGAACAACTGTTTCTTTCCCATTCACAGCTTGTGCCTGAACAAGCCTGCACTTCTTGAAAATGAATCTGGCTTATCATTTCCCCTCCAACTCCACCTTGCCAGTGCTTAACTTCTTTTCATATAAATTTCAAAAATTTTTAACTGGCATTCTCAAGAGAAAACAAAACAAGTTTCCATTTTATTAAGGAAGGCAGCCTGAAAACAAGCATTCCTTCCTTTGCCATTTTCCTGTTTCATTCCACATGGGCACCACAAGTGAGAGAATACCACATGCAGAAGTTGTGCAAGGTAAAATAAGAAAAATTGCAACTTTGCAGTCACTTCAAAATGTTTGAGCTCCAAGCTATTCATGAAAACCTTCTATATACTGAGGTATCCCTGCTCTATCTCTGTGGCACATGCTTCACCTCTCTAAACAAACAAGGACTGTCTTTGTGCCTTTGTTTAAATTAAGAAAAAGAAGAAAAAAAAAAACCCAACCTGTCTCACAGGCTGTGATTACATCAGCAAGAGCATTCTCTTTTTCTCTATCAATCCTCCCTTACTCAGGCTTTGAAGAGCCTCTGTGTGCTGCTGCCACTTCCTTTGATCTTTCTATTTTATGCCCCAGGGCCAGCCCTGATAATATCTGCTTTGCCTGCACAGTTTTGGAAAAGGCAGCAGCACCCATTCCTGTCCAAGAGCAGCTTTGTGAACACACTGAGCCGGCATGTGTGCCCTGTGATCCCAGAGCAGCAGACACAGAAAACACACAGGCTCTGCACACACGCCACTGCAACAACATGTGCCCTCCTGCTAGTGGCTGCATTTTTGCTCCCCTTAAAAAGTAATGACTGTGACAACTTAGAGTTAGTCTTTCAGCCCTGCAAAGCAACAGCAGAAAGGCTAGAGGAAAATGCTGCCTGTTTTAGCAACTAAATTCTTGACACCATTTTTTGTTCAAAAAAAAGAAAGGCAGAGGTAGAAAGCTAAAGACTGAGTGGCAGAGCAGTAGGGAAAGAAACAGAGATCCTACCAACAGCCAAGTGTCTGATTCTTAAATAAGTAAAGATGAAAGGACACATTACTATTATTACTATTATCGATAAATCTAACTTGAAATTTGGAGATCTGACCTACAGCACTACTGTCATCATCTCTTCAACAGATATAGCCAAGTATTCTAATGTCACCCCTCATTAGCTGATGGGTAAATTGCCTTTGATTGTCCCTTTAGTGGCATTGCTAAAAGGAAATTTCCTCAGTTTCATATAAAGGCATCTCCCAAAAAATGCATGGAAATACTGACAAGAAATTATAAATCCAAGAGAGAGAGCATTTCCCAAGAAAACCAGAGAGCAACTTCAGTCTGTCTAGTTCCACTGCTGGCTGTGGCAGGAGACACCACATGTATCAGAGCCCAGTCTGCACCAGGTTTTGCCCATGGCAATTTGCTTTCCAGAAGTGATATCCAGCAGTGCCATGCACAGCCCTGTTGCACACAGCAGAGGATACATACAGCTTCCCACTGAGCAGCCCTATGAACCCAGCAGCTTTTCCTACAAACATCATGTCGTCCAGTTTGGTTTCAGCCATTTGGGGCAAGTGTCACTACTGTCATTCTCCTGTCAGCTCTTTCTACACTGAGAGCTCAGCCTGGCTAAGGAATAATATCCAGGGCTGAGATTTCACAGGTTCTAGGCAGCTTCTGAAAGCTCTTTCCAGACAAGAGTTTGACCTGCTTTACACCACTTAGCAGAAGTGAATCTTTCTCATCCCAGACAGCAGCAGTGTGTACTTCACCACCAGATCACACCAGAAGCAGTCAAGGAACTTCCAACAGGACTCTTGTATTTCTCATGCCTTTATGGGAAAGCATGTTTTTAATCTATATTTCTTGCAATCTGTCCTAATCCAAAAATTTATAAGAACTAAATAGCACTTGAAGAATCTCAAAAAGGAAGCCTTCATGCTGAGACAGTGATGGCAAGACTGAAAGAAACCTTCTCTGCCATCTCACACTGCAGTTGCAGGCAGCTGCTGCTCCAAGCTAAGCCCACTGCAAACTGCTAGCTACAACCCCATTCCAGGTTTTACCCTCAGCCGCTCCTCCTAGTACTTCAAAGGAAAAGTATTTTTGTACAGCCCAGCAAGGAGTGTAAACTGTTCAGCTGCTTCCAAAGCAAGATTATTTAACTCTTAAGTACCCAACATCCCCAGCCCTCAGCAAGGGATGTCTGTGTCAAGAAAAAAAAAATTACCAGGAGCCTAAACTTTAAGTCTGTTGTGTTCATGAATTAAGTAAAACTGACATGCCAAAAGTCACCTTCCCGTTTCCCCTCCCTCTTGTTTTGGAGGGGAGAAAGAGGTTAGAAAAATTAGAACTCATAAAATGAATTTGGGAGAGCCACAGAATCACTGAATGTTTTTGCTTGGAAGGGAATTTAAAGCTCATCTCTTTCCAATCCCCTGCCATAGTCAGGACACCTTCCATAGACCAGGTTGCTCCAAGCTCCATCCAGCCTGGGACAGAGCATCCACAGCTTCTCTGGGCAGTGCCAGTGCCTCACCATCCTCAGAGGAAAGAATTTTCTCCTAGTATCACACAGAGATACTTCCCATAACACACATTACAATTTGGTTTAAACTGCTAGAAGACATAATTTCTCTTCAATAATGTCAAGTCAGCCATAACTAACTAAATAAAATACCTTCTGAAGTCGGGCCAAAGGATCCCACAAATCCAGCAAACTCCAGTAAAATAAATGCTTCCCTTGGCCTCCTACCCATTCTCACAGTAGTGACAAGCTGGAGCACAGGCTTCCTCACAAATGAAGCCTCAAATAAATCTTTGCAGAAAATATGAAAATAGCCTGGCTGTCTTTATGCTGAGAGACAACTGTAAAGGTAGACAGGGAAAGGCACTCATCTTTACATTAACAGAAGATGGGTGAACTTTGATCTCAAACAAGCCACTTCATTTTGTCTGACATCAGCATATATACTCAAGCATATGTACTCATATATTTCAATTACAGAATCTGCACAAACTATTGGGATTTACTCCACTGAAGCTTCTTTTTGCTTGGTTATTTAGCAACAGAGGTTGCCTACTAATTAAACGCAAGACTCTTGCTTACAGTGAGGCTGTCCATGCCATTTTTCTAGTTATGCTTTTATTCTATACTTTATTTTTTATACTAGAGCTAATCTGACTTGTATTTGTACAAGGCTACACTCAAGCTGCATCTTCTTTACTAAGGCATATCTGTATTTGAAGCACCCAAAACCTTCATCCAGATTACAACACAGGATATTTCTGCATTTTTAGTCTGGACATTTTTGTTCTGAAATAATTTTTTCTCTCATACACTTAGCTGATACTTGAAATAACTTCACCTGTTACTAACACACAGAAAGAAAGCTCAGATACATTCAACTCCTCATTGCTTTGTCAGATGTTATCCTGTATCTACAA
The DNA here is from genome assembly GCF_008360975.1 of Lichenostomus cassidix. Lineage (NCBI taxonomy): Eukaryota > Metazoa > Chordata > Aves > Passeriformes > Meliphagidae > Lichenostomus > Lichenostomus cassidix. The sequence continues at coordinate 5,212,364 of NC_139496.1, read as the reverse complement.
AGGTAAGTCCCTTCCTCTGAAGGATAAAACAAACACTCTGCTGCAGCAGTGCCACAGCAGCACCTCCACCAGTCTTCATTACTTATCAAAGTTAGGAACAGTCAGAACTGAAGAGACCCTGTAAAATTATGACTCTCTGTGAGCATTGCATGTGATAAAGTTGTTAATTTCATGATGATCGTTTTCTACAAGACCTATCTCAGTACTCAAGATGGACAGAAAAACAGAGTACGCATTAAAAAATTAGAGAGGTTACTGCTTAGAAGAGTTTCTTACTTGAATGCAAGTTGAAAAGTTACCTGTCAAACAATTCTGTGCAAACCTGAAATGGGCTTAAAAGCATCCCTGATGCATATGATTCATATGGCTGCCTGAATAGCTCCTTCACTCAACATCTCTACAAAACATGGGTAAGCAACTCACACCAGAATACACAGAAAAAAGAGCCAGTTCTACATTTTTCAGGTTTTTGAATTCCCACTCAAAATGTTCAAAGTTCTAGGTGCTGCATTACTTCACTACTACTAATATTTGCAATGGCTGCACCATTCACTCACCAGCAGAGCCTGAAGAGTCAGCACAAACCCTATGGACAGGAGACCCAAAATTTCGATTCTTTTTTCCAAAGACTATGGAAACAGCTTGGGCAAATCATGACAGCAAGTTTCCCACAGTGATAAACCAGAGAGAACTCAGTTGAGCCACACCGTGAAAACACAGCTGTGGCCATTTGCAAAACTTTGGTGCCACAATTGACAGCTACAAGGGCAAGTAAGTCACAGGGAATTTGGATGTCATGCAGGAGTGCCTGTGGCTGAATGTCCAGTGCAGTGCTCAACATTGATTAGCATGCACAATCCTGAATAAAAAATATTTGGTAACAAATCACCATTACCTGGGAGCAGTGTTAAGTTTATACAGGCAATCTTTCTGAACAGAGGAATTATTATGGGTGGGGGGAAAAAAAAGGCAACATAGATGAACATTTTTGCACAAGTGACTGATGTAAGGAGATGTGTCAGGCCTGGGAGAGCCATTAAGTCGTATTTTGAAAGTTAAGTGACTGTTCTAATATTTAATTGAGGGAAAATGAAACTCTCCCTTTCTCATTTTCAGTCTAGAAACGTCTTCAACCAATGCAGCAGCCTAAAATCTCACACTACAGTTTCAGAAACTTGATTTGGCCTTGGGCAAGTAGGCTTGGGAAAGATGGTTGGCAAACACTTCATATCACAAAATTTACTATAAAACGAAGTTGACAAATTTTCAGCACAGGACTCTATGATATGGAATACAAAAGTAGTTAGTGTATTAACCTGACAGACCAATGCGACTATGCATGACCCATCTTTTGGGCAACATTAGAGCAAAAAAAAAGTAAATCCTGCTGGAACTTCTGAGACATATATCTGAATAGTCAACTTTCAGATCTGCTTATCTGCACTTTAATTCTCTCTGTCAAATCCCTAATTTTGACCCTAAGAATAGCACAGAACTGATTTCCAAAGCACTACTAATTAGCTTTATTCAAGGTAAGGTCTCTTGAGATAAAAAATACCAACCCTGGTTTGCCTGCCAACCCACCTGTAAGTAATTTCATCGTGAAATAGCAGAACATGACAGAAATAGTGCCACCTATAAAATCACCCTGAAGGATAACCATGACTCAGGCACTTGTGATTATTTTAACAGACCCTGCAGGGCTGGGTTGGGAATTCCAAGATTCTACACAACCTTGGCATTTCCCCTCAGTGTCCTTTGAGATCTGGTCCAAGTCAAGGGACCAGAGATAAGACATACTAAAAATAACACCTAAGGAGCATCACATATAAGCATCACTCCTTTCTTAATTTAATTCTCTTTATTGCACATCTGTGGTTAGATATAACGAAGGCAAAAAGCTTTTACCAAATACCTCCAACTGCAGTACTAAATCTCAACCCTCAAAGACAAATGAGGAGAGAAATTCAGCTATACAAAGACTAACTCTGAATTAGTTAGAGGTTATTATAATTTTTTCCTGTCATAATTATTACAGAAGTGTGGGGTTGAAATGTTGGGATCGTGAACTTTGTTCATTTTCTCAGAAATCATTTTCACCTTGAAGTTCAAAACCAGTCATATGTGTCCCTGGTAGTGCACTGAGAATTCACACAGGAACGAGAAGGAATCAGAAAGTGAGAATTCAAAGGCAAGACAAAGGCACCAGGAAAGAATTCAGAGGCCAAACCTAATTTTTCTTTCTCCCTTGCTCACCTGTCCTCATTTAACATCAGTCACTCTTGTCCATCAGGGCTCCTGTAACCATGCTACCATGAAACTACATATCTCAGGCTGTAAACAGCAACAGAGCCCTTTCAGAAAGCTGCTCCATCCTCTCCAGAGTGGAAGAACATGGGTTGGAAAAGCTACCTGTAGGACAGCAGGGGAGAACTGCTGCTCTGCTGGGACTAACTGCCAAATTTTAAACACTGTGAATGAAGTTTATTCACCCACTGCCTGATCCTAGAGTTTATCATCAGAGATAAGTTCTGCACCAGCTAATGAGAGACAGGAACAGGCCAACATCAGAAGGCATCAGTATTTTCCTAAAACATGCATGATTTCAAAGCAATCCTTTCTAGCATATGCTCACCTGTTGCAAAGCAGAGCATATGTTTTGTTCTAACCCATTTTGTTCACGCTTGCAATAATTGGCTTCATTCACTGTTAGCAGTCATCCCTCAGCATCTGCAAGGACATTTCAGTGACAGGTTTCTAAAAGCACAACAAAAAAGCCAAACTAATACAAAAAACACATTAAGTCCCACTCAAACAGCACATTCTTAATTGCTTTAAAAATTACTACAAGCTTATATAGGTATTCTGGATCCTCATGAAGTAACCTGAATGGAAAGCACTGAAAATGCTTGCAATTAGTCTAAAAATACATTTATTTTTAATGTAAATGTAAGTTCCCTTATCTCTGAATAGATTTTTAAAAAATATTATATTCTTCTGGCAGCTGTCTCCACTTGGAAAGGTAAATGAAACCAACTCCTCCTTCCAGAAGCACAGTTTTTACTGGTAATTCCATATAACACCAACAGCAAAAATCTGGAATTCACTTACAGATTCTCTTTCAGACTCAGAAATCCTATTCTGTGCTGAGAAATGGAGCCCTGCAGTTGGGCATGGATATGCCACATTATCATACTGATACAAAGCTTAAATTCCTCCACCACACAGTTCATGAACAGCAGAGTAGCCATAACCACCCTGCCTCTGAAGGCAGAGAAAGTGCTAGAGGATATTCTCCAGCTGGGCAGGGTTTACAGTTTTTTACACCCCAGCAACTGCTTTAGGATGGCTTTCTTCTAAGGCTTGTTCAACTTCTCTCTTGTTCTTCTGAGCATCTCTTGTTTGTTGTTCCAAGCATTTTTTCTGGCAAGAATGCTATAAAAAAAGTCAAGTTCCCTGCCCCACAATTTCCCTTGACAGATACTCAGGATTCCTACTACTTTTACCAGTCATTCCTAAGTGAGCTAGTCCTAACCTAAGTCAGAATTCTGCTGTCTTAAGAATAGGAATGGATTGCATCAGTTTGTGTATTCTGTTCCAAAGACTGCAGAGCCCATTTTATCTGGAGTATGTTTATAATGACAAGATTTCAACATTCAGCAGTACAACTGCTGGAAAACAAATATAGTTCAGCTTCCAAAGCAGTTCTACCTAGCCTGACAAATACCTGTATCTACAAGGTTATTTGCTAGCAGTATCTTCACCAGCCAGTATACTTCATTACTTATACAGGAAGCAAATACTTTCCCAGCTTCACCAATCTGAATTCTAGGATACCAACTACAACTTAAGGAAGGGAAAAGGATTTTATTCGCAAAAATTCTCGTCACAATTACATTTAACTAGATGTATGCTATTGTCTGTTATTTCCTATTAAGACAAAAGCACAATGACAGAGAGAATCACAAAATCATTATTAAGGTAAAGTCCAACTGCCAACCCAACACCATGTTCATCACTAAACCATGTCCTCAAAGGCCACATCCACATAGTTTTGAACACTTCCAGAGATGGTGACACCACCATTTTCACTGGGCAGTCTCTTCCAATGCTTTACAACCCTCTGTGTGAAAATCTTTTTCCTAGTATCTAATCTAAACCTCCCCTTGCCCAGCTTGTGGTCGTAGGAGAAATCCTTCCCAGAGACAGAAGCATTAAGTATTTCCACACTTGATAAATTTTCCTGTCTCACAAGGATGTTTTAGGGTATGTAGGGAGAAGGAAAACTACCTTTGTAAACAACAGTTTGGCGGAAAGAACTAGAGAAAAATGAAGTCAGCATCACATCCACCTCTATTGCCCTGCTGAATTTCTATAGTAAGAGAAGCCTAACTCTTTGATCACACTACTTATGTCAAATAGACAAGCAAGCATTTTCCTCCTGTGGTTGATTTCCAGTGCTATTTACCTAGGTAGTGATACTGATTTCACTTGCTGAACTAGAAAAGGCTGTACCAACAGAGATGTGCATCTACAGCAGAAATGCCCAAACCCACAAACCTTTTCCTCTGTAAGCCATGCTTTAAAACAAATTACCATCACAGAAAGACAGATTTTTTTACAAAGTGAAACCATTCAAAATAATACAGGAAAAATCTACTACTTCAGTAATGATATTCCAAGTTTAGTTAGGAGATCATCACATAACACAAAGTGTACAGAACTTCTCAACAAACAGTAAATGCAGCAGGATACAGGAATCTGCCTGAACCACCAGCATCCACATGAAATTCCAGGAAAAAAATGCCATTGCTTTGCTGTCCCAGCTGGCCACAGCAAAGGTTCTGTGCATCAGGAGATCAGTAATAAGGGAGTCCACATGACATCCACAACACAGGGCTGAGAAGATAAAGCAGAAGGGAAACATGGCAGAAGAAGGAGGGAAAGAGAAGTCCACAGCACAAGCTGAGGGAACATTTTCATATGACATACATGCTGCCTCCTGTGGCACAATCAAGGTAAAGGTTCAAATCACAGTGAAGTCTGAGACACCAAACCTAGTGGCATTTAAATCTCTGTAAACCACACCTCTGTTTTCAAAAGTACAGTGCCAGCTCTGAGCAGCCCACTGCCTGGGGGCCAGTGGGGCAGGGAAGTCACTGAGGCAAAGAAGTCTGAGATGGATTAAAACCTGACCAATAGCTCACCCAGCAGTTATCTTTTTTAAGATTCTTGCCCAAGTCTGATCAAAGTTTCATGCAAGTCAAATGACCCAAGTGGCAATTTCCTTCTAAAACTTTTTTCCCTAATTTCTGATCAGCTGCTACTGAGAGTCAAATCTTAAGTTTCCAGTTCCTCTTCAAACCACAACCTGCTCCTTTTCCTTAGGGTGTCTGAGAAACACTTCTGTGACTCCTGAGGAGGCTCCATCCTTGAGTTTTGCTCAAATTCTATCTCACTGCATGTATCTTTTCTACAATGTGTCTGTAGCAAGGCTCAAACAAGGAGCTAAATTCAGTTACTGGACTACCCCCAAGCTGCAGGAACTAGAAAGGAAATCAAGTAGTTCCTCCTGTAAGTAAGTATTTAAGTAGTATTTCTGTAACATAAAACCACTCCGATGGCTACAAATCCGAAAAAGACCAAAGAGTAAACAGAGGGAAAGAAATTTTGTTGTGTGAGGAAGAGCTTCTGCTCCAGTTAAAAAGAATACATACTGGAGTGATCTGAAGCTGCCTATAAATATTCAAGAACATCAAAGCTGGTCCTGTTAAATTAAAAATGCTGTCACACAGATAGGAACTAGCCTCTAGCACTGCCAGCTTCAACATGTGAGCCTCTGATCTGAGAGGCAGAGGCTCAGCTCTTCAAGAAATTTTATTCAACATAAGAAGAGGAAAAAAAAGTGAACCAGCAGTTGAGTTTAATAAGGATATTAAATACCTTACGAGTGAGCTAAGTAGAGCTTAACTCTTTCAGGACACTTCAGCCCTTTCATTGAAAAGGACAGTAGCTTCTTCCCAGAAAACTTCCAAGGCTCTGATGTCTCTGGGCTCCAGGAACTTTCCTATCCAAGCCCCTGAAACAAACACTTAACCCAGACTTCAGAAACAGAGATTCTGTTCATACTGCATACCTCACACATACAAGCATGCAAGCATTTTTGACTGACTATCCCACATCAGGGATCTGTGTTTAATACTAAAGCTGTCCAGATAGATTTCAAATCATCTTCACCTTCAATTGCCTGAAGATAACAAGAGTGGTAGACAGGAGGAACAGACCACTTCATTTGACTTTTGTTATTTAAGGAGATTCAGCTCTGGTGTGAAAAATTTATCCCAATATGCAACTACAACCCTGTTATTTCACTGTAGAAAAAACTCTCTCAATTCCCAGTATCCAAACCCAAAAAGACTAACCCTGATAGTTACAAATGGGGGCAGGGGAAACTCTGGCAGAGTAGCTTTCTCAAATAAAATAGTGGAAAACCAAAATAAGATCATACCTTGGAAGTTCTTTTGAATCAACTAGTCCATAAGGTCTTTTCTTCAGACACAGCTTTGGGATGCAAAAGATAGTATCTTTTAAGGAGGCAAAACACTGCTGGCTACCAGACTGGGGATACCTTGTCTCTGAGCAAAAAGAGGTCTCCAGACCTTGGCTCCTCTTAAATACTGAACTCAGCAGCATCTCTTGGCACTGTTTTAAGAGTTCATTTTTTGCTCCCAGCCCTGCTACACATCATCTAGGATATCTGCCAGCTTGGCATCCAGACCCCAAAGTGTTCATCTACTCTTTATCCTCACAGCAGGCAGGACAGCATCTGCTCAAAAAGGCTTCTAAATAAATACATATCAGGTAATAAAGTATGCTGGACCCTATTAAAATACAATACTGCAGTGGTAACCAATACCCTTCCCTGTTTTATTACACACACCCTTCAGAGATTGCCTTAGGAGAAAACCCAGTGTGCATAAAGAAAAGGACAGCAACTGCTACACTGCATATCCTAACCTCCATCCTTGTCTCCAGAGCTGGCAAAGGACAGGTAAAATCTCGTGCAGCAGGAACAGAAAGCACTAGTGCACACAACTGGCACGCTGCATATAGAATATTGATGTTTTATCTGTAAGATATGGGTATTATTATTATTAGTGCTGGTGTTATTAGTGTAAAACCAACCAACACTTAATTGTGAGTGCCACCACTTAGCCAGGCCCAAACAAGAAGTATACAAATCTTCAAGGGCTGTCTCTGTGAGGAAAATGAAATAAAACTTTAAAAATCCCACAGCCTTTAAAAGAGGTTCTTCTCCATGAACCACAGAATTGTGAAACTAACCCATCAGTGTAAAAAAACCAGACAGAATACTTTGTACATTTCCAATTCAGTCCTTCAAAGGTACATTTCTAATGTGTCATCAAAGGGGACAGTTCAAAAGCTCAAAACTTGCAGTTCCAAAGGTGAACTCAACAGCAAGTTTGGTTCAAGCTTCTTCTGCTTGGAGGAGGAGGGACAGAGTGGAATGGATAAAGAGAGAAGCAGAGAAGAAGAATTTTTTGCAGCCACACATAAAACACTTTTTTTATCTTGTATATTTTTTTAAAGCAAGCAAGCATCAAAAGCCTCAAAGTAGGAAAACAGATCTTGGCACAAACTAGACTCTTTTCTGAATTAAAAGCAATTTTTCAAACACTACAATCAGAAGTATTTGAAAGTTGCTTACCAAGCACATGCAATAAATTCACAGTAGGAGGCACATACTTGCAACATGCATGCCTGTACAGCTAATTAAACAGTTGTACTCAAACCATGACTGCAAACTCTAAAATATGCCCCTTAGCTCTTCTCAAGCCAGTCACCTCCTCACTGATTCTTCCATTTGTTTTGCTACTGAAAATTATGCAAAACAATAAAGCAGCTTAAGCTCAAGGAAACCAACAGAAAGCTTAAGCTGGCCATCAGCTTTAGAAAACAACTAAAATCCTCACATTAATGCACAGAGTAACATGTGTCTGGGAAGCCTAGAGAGTCTGCATATATTAAGCTGCATATTTAAGACTGTACTTGTGTCTGGAACATAACAGGCACCTAATCAACCTTTGTAAACTGGCTCTTCATCTTCAAGCCAAATGCAACAACAAAAGTCTCTAAGCAGCATGAAAAGGAAATTTAAAAAAATGAATGAAAGCAGTCTGCCACTGTGAAGAGGACACCCTAAGTCACCAGAGGGCTGTTTTCCTGAGCACTGCTACTCAAACCTAATGTAAGCACAGCTTAACCAATGGGATAAGTGCAATTTTTTGGGAGTCACTGTTGGGTATCCAGAAGATCACACTTCCCTGGTCACCTCTGGTTTGCGTCAAGCAGTTGAGAAAAATGCAGAAAACATAATTCCCTTTTTTTTAAACACAAATCTTCTGTTGCTGTTTCAACAATTTCAAACCACATCTTTGTTTAAAAACAATCTATTTTTCCTTTGCTGATCTCTGTTAGTGTGAAGGGCCCTCTTTTTAAGCCAGGAAATGAGAAATAAGGCCAAGCACTCAACTTGCATTCATTCTGTTCTCATTTGTAAGCACACGCTCTGGTTTGAACACATTTGAATACAGAAGGGTGAATGCCCAAAACAAGAGATACTATGTACAAGTCAATCCTTAATACTTCCTAAACTGAACACTTCTAATGTAGTAAGTGTATTAATGCAGATACATGTGCCACCTACATGACTGGGTAGAGCATTCAGCAGATTACAGCATCCAGACTGTATCTTTCCTTAACCAGTCCGATGCTGGCCTCCTGAAAGCATTCATACTTTGAAAAACTGTTTCTGAAAGTTATTTTGGGTCAGAAGGGCCTCACTTTGCAATTCCAAAACAAGAACTAGAAGACTGTAATAAAAAAAGGGAGCCTTTTTAAATACACACTCCACCACAAGATGGTATAAACTGGAAGAAAATTACTATGTATGCTAATCAATGGTTTTATACAACTACTCAAGACTTTCCTATAAGATCTGCCTGCAGTAAGAGCTGCTTGAGGTTCTTTCCCTCCAACTTTGCCACACTGAATTATGTCCTCTACACACTTCACCTGGTGTCATTTCAGAAGATCTGCACTAGGCAAAGCACTTAAAAAGGAGCTGTTCTGTCCAGTCAGGACACCAGAGAGACGCTCAGGGGGTGTGAATGCCAGTTCCACCCATGCAGCATGGCTGGCCACAACTGCTCGTAACACTACAAAGTGGGCTGTAATTATATATAAAACACTGTAGTCACACAGATCCTGTCTAAACATAAATAAATATATATAAATGAAAAAAAAAATCTCCAAATGGATCCATGTTTAACAATTTTTAAGCACCACTCCTCTCTGGGATTTTCTCCTACTTCCACCTCCCAGACAAGCAAGAGGAGCACATGGAAAAGGAAGTGGTCAGCATCCTGCTGAGCAAAGGCAAGGTTTTCAACAGTGCAGACTTTCAATGTCTGTGAGGAAGTTTAACTAAACATATGGACATATGCAGAAAAGTCATGTGAACTCCCATGAACTATTTTCCCCACTTGATTTCCCACCTTCAAGTGGAAGTACAGAAACTGCACTGGTTGGTCTGAGTATTGAGCCAGTACTGTGAGCTTTCTGCTTTTATTTACTCCCTTAACCTACTTTATTCTTCTTCCTCTAAATGGGTCACATTAGCATTTTTTGTTCTTTTTACTGTAATTTATCCATACTTAAATATCTTTTACCACATTTCCTTACACCGTGCCTCTCACCTTTTCTTCAAGGGACTGTTTTAGTCTTGAAACAAGGTTCTGGTAGAAGATTCTGCTATTGCTGCAACTCAGTGCAAATACCACAGAGACTGGAGCTTCCTCCAAAACCAGTAACTCATCACTGAATTTGGTACCTCATCTTTGGATCAGCCCCCTCCCCTGTAGTGATGCCTAGAAATATTTATTTATTACCACCTTAGACTCATTTAGAAACAGTTTCCACAGATGCCCCTAACTCTCTATTAACACATTATAATGTAATGTAATGTAACAGTCTACAGCTTGAAACTCTGAAGTTTTTAACCTGGTAAATACTATTTACCAGCCCTTAAATCTCCATGATAATTTTGGGTTTATATTAACCATTTTTGTAAGAAACACGCACGTGTTTCTTTTTCCAGAAGATATGAAAGAAGACATGAAATGTCAAAACGAAGGAGAGAGAAGGATGTTCTTGCAGAAGGCTTAAACTGCCAAGTGCCCCTTCTTACCACGATCACTCCCCACGTTAAATTTTCCTACATTGTTGCTGTGAACCTTAATAAGATGACACAGACACAGGATTTTCAAAGCACAGCACTACAGCTGCAAGCAGACAGCACACAACAGCCAACAGCTACCACAGAAGGAGTTTGTGGAGTCTTTTCACCACCATTCTAAGAGATCCTGGATATTGCAACGTTAGAGAATTAATGAAAAATAAGCATCCTGATTTACAGCATCGCAGCTAGAAGCCAATGAGAACAGGCAACCCCTTGTGAACTAAGCCAGCAGTGATGTGACTGGGCTGGAGCTCAGGGTGTGAGGACACAGCTCAGTGTCAAGACAAAAGAGTAGAAGAGGATAAAGACCTAAACAAAACACCTTAATGGGCTGTCTTCAACTCTCCCGGGTAGCCCCCCAACATCACAGTATACAATGGGATAAAGCATGATTGAAACTTAAAAAAAAAAGGAAAAAAGGAAAGGACAGAGGGAGGGATAAAACTGTGAAACAGATTAATCTGTCCCGAGATCAAGCCCAAGACAATACCTCTGCTCTTCAAAGGCTGTCCAGGTAACTCTTTGCCTAAGTGATCTCTTCTTTTGAAAGCAAATTATGCTTCCTTTAAGGACACAATGAGAAAGCAAACCTGAAGCCCAGATAAATGTATTGTCCCTGATGTCCTCAGGATCATTACTGCAAGCCACAGATTTACAATTAAGGTATGGAAACTAACACAAACCCAATCACAGGTGTCTTCATATTCTAAGAGGATAACTAGCAGAGAAAACATTCAATAAGACAGTGACTCAAAGCCACAAATAATTCCACTTCCTCAATTTGAATGGCCTTCAGGCACTGAGCAAGAAGAAACTTAACCTGCCTGATCACAAAACAACAACCAAAAAAACCCGAAAATACGTATTTTTGTTTTTCAGTCTTGAAGGACACAAACGTTACCTTGACTCAGCCTCCTCTGATCATGGCTAGACATCTATTTATCTGCACAGTAAAGCTGCTCCTTTCAACACTGTTAAAAACTCTGCCAATGCTTCAGAGTGCAGTCTGCAACCTTTAGTAACTACTGCATTTTGAGAAAACAGAGGAAAGATTCAAAGCCATTGATGTAAATAAGGGATTGGAGGGAGACAGAAGGAACACACAGGCAACTGCCTTGCACTCCAGTTTGAAGCCTTCCCACCTTCTACAAGACAAAGATGGGCAATAATTTGCTACTAGGAAGTGTCATGCAAGAAGCTGGGAAGTGTCCCACTTCTGTTTTCTTCCTGGAGCTTAAGGCACCGAGTTATGCTTGTTCTCCCCAGACTGTTACCTTTTAAGCACAAAAAAATATATGCAAGTGGAGATTATTACATCATCTACAGACTGCTCCAGTTCAATGGCTACATAAAGTTCATCATTTCCCCGCTGAGGCTTCCAAGGCAAAACAAACCAACCAAAACACAACCTTTTGTTTCAAAAGAAAAAACACATAAAATATTCTCAAATCTCTCCTCCATGTTGCTTCTCTCCAAAACCATGTATATCAGTAATCCATCCACATTACTGTATTCAGCAGTACATTTAAGGCAGGAGTAGAAAAGACTGAGAGAAAACTGACAATGATGAATGTGCACCACTTAAAGTTTTTGACATCATTTTTAATGCAATCTAAAATGAGCATTATATTCCATCCTCTTTCCCAAACACCTCACCTGAGCAGTCCCATCAGAACCACAACTTTACAAGAAACACAGCATTAGATGCTCCACACCTTAGCTATTAAGCTGAACAAGCAACTGGAATAAGACCTTGACAGCTGCAAGTAAAATTAAGATACATAATCTCACTCTGAGCAATAAAGCCACTGCTAGTCAAATCAGTGATTTTTGCTGTCTGAGCACTGTCAGTCTGTGGCCATGTAACACTGAGTTTGAGACAAGACTACATCTGAACTTTTGCCCTGAATGGTACGAGAAGTTTCAACCATAAGGAGTTCTCCAGTCGTAATTTGTTTTAAAGCAATATATCATTTCAGAGGTTTCAACAAAGTCTGGTTTTCACAGTCACTTTCTAACCAACTTCCAATTTGCAACTTCCAATCTCTCAACCATATTCATGGCCAGTGTACTGCCCCAAGAAACATGGAATATTCGAGTATGCCAGATACCACCAAAATGGTTAGACTTTTGAGCAATTTAAGGAGCAGCTGACACAGCAACATAAGGATGAGTTTGCTGAATACAAACTGCGGCCACATGAAAGAAGACATATGAACATTTCATCTCTCTGAAGAGTTATTCTGGGTAGACACTTGACCCTAATAAGATTCATTCACAATAACATGAGAAACAATATAATAGCACACCACTACTGGATAGGAATCTGACCAATAACCAGTTTAGGAGTGGATGTATGACCTATCAAAAGCTGAAAGTGCATTGTTTCTTAAGGTTGGGGTTTTTTTGTTCAGACTTTCAAGACCAATGAGTAATTGATGCTATTAACATAAACAAAAGCAAGTCTTTGTGTAGTCCCAAAACCACAATTCCTTTGATCCATTCTTTAAGGTGTGCCTGATTTTCAAGAATTTCTAATATTTCATTTTAAAGAAAAATGCATCGTGTTCTTGAAAGAGCTGTGTGCATTGACAGAGGGGCTGGGGCCAAGAAGAGCTGATGCACAACCAGCTGCTGCGGAGCAGGTTCCAAGTGGCAACAGCTTCATGAGCCTTTTCTAAACCTCACAGCGAACTTTAAATGATGATCTAGAACAGCAGATTCACAATGTTCTAGAAAAACACAGCCTAGCTGGAAACAGGGAAGCAAGACAATGCTGTGAAAATATAAATTCTGGCTCTGAAAAATTCACTTTCAGGATGAGATAAAGGAAGCAGGACACTGACGAAATGTTATATGCAATCTAAAACCTCAACAGTGAAAACACAACTGATGGCATTCAGTCTAGCTGCTCTGGAACAAAGTCTGCCAGGTTCTCTCCTCTGGAAAAAAGAGCAGCACACACAGCTTGTGAAACAAAAAGCAAACCTCTCCATGATGTATGTTATCTAGCATGTGTCCAGATGAATAAGCAAATCAATTTTTGAGTGATAAATGACTGTAAAAGATTTGCCACATCATGTGGCTTTCACTTCAGTCTTTCCTATTTGGGGTGCTTGTCTATTTAGGCACTAAGAGGAAGCAGACAGCTGATGTTAGAAACAATAAGGCCTGCAAAAGTCATTTAGTACACTTGTTTTAAGTTGTGCAAATCTGAGTCTTTAAAGAACAGGGGTTTTTTTTTCTCTCCACTTTTATTTACAGTCACCAAGAAGGCATGACCTTGCTAAATGCCCTATATTCTGTTCTTAATACTAACACCTGACACAAGAGGAACCTTTAAAGTCTCCTGCTGCCCCCAAAGACAGTGTTTAGTCTTAAAATGAAAATGCACCAAAAGGTTAAAAAATGTCCACGTCTGTTCCAGCCCCTGCTAGCACCACCTTTTCTAAATGTCGTAATTATAACTTAATTGGTCCATCCCTCTTTTCTCTGAAGAATTACCTTACATCAGCAATTTGTCCTCACAACCCTTCTGCCTTCAAGAGAACTTTTATAAGAAATTCTTCCAGCTGAAACTGTTTTGAAATATCAAGCACTCATAAGCAGTACTCTTTACTTTAAAAGAAAGTTATTTTGCTATAAATGTCTTTGTGTTTGTAGAGCTTTAACAGTTGTTTTTAGAACTTACTTGCTACCAGTCAGTTTTTTTAACCTTAATATGTATATTTATGTGTGTAAGTGCGCATACATATCTGTACATATATGGAACACAAGCAAACAAACCCCACAGCTGTTAAAGAGAAATAAGGATTGCTACTGGCAATTGCTTAACAGTCAAACTTACTAAAACACCATTCAAGTAATTTTTCTCTACTTAGCCAAAGGGGGGAAAAATAAAGTCAGCAATTACGAGCTACTACACAGGAATTAGATAGGCACTTCAAGAGTTTCAATAAGAGTAAAGGATAGTTGCATTCAGTCTCGGACAAAAATCGTTTCTCTGGTGAGAAAGCCAAGCGCAGCTCAGCGGGATGTGTGACGCGGTGGGAGCCCCGAGCGAAGCACTGCCGGCTCCACCGGCGGGCAGCTCCGGGCGCGGAGCGGGCAGCGAGCGGCACAGCACCCCATCACCGCCGGGCACTTCCAGCCCGGGCCCAGAGCGGAGCAGCCCCGCACAGCTCCGCACCGCCGGCAGCTCCGGGACCGGCAGGGGCCGCCCGGCACAGCCCCGCCTCCGCCCGCCCGCCAGCCGGCCCCGCGCCCAGCGGAGGGGAGAGCAGAGCGGAGCGGAGCCCGCCGCGCGTGAGGCGTGAGGCGGCCCTCGGAGCCGCCCGCTCCGCCGCGCACGGACCGCGCCGCGCGCCCGGCTGTCAAAGCGAGGCGGCCCGGCGAGCTGAGGCCGGCGCTGGGCCTTTGTGCGCGGGCGCGCATCTGTCACCGCGTCCCCGGGCCGCGCGGCGCACGTGGGGCGGCGGGCCCGGCCCCGCTTTGTGCCGCAGGTGCCGGGCCCGCGGAGCCATCTTGGGGCAGGCGGCGCCCCCCGGCCGCGCTCACCTGCACGATCTCGCCTTCGGCGCTCAGCGTGGCCCCCGCGCGGGAGAAGCGGCCCTGCAGCCCCGTGGTGTAGGTGGTGTAGTCGCCGCTGGGGCTGGACTCGAAGAGCACCACCTCCACGAACGCCGTCTCCTTGCCCAGCGCCGCGCACGGAGCCGCGGCCAGCAGCACCCCGAGCAGCAGCAGAGGCGGCGGCAGCGGCGGCACGGGCAGCCCCGCGCCGGCCCCGCAGCCCCTCATCGCGCGGCGGGAGGAAGCGGCGCCCCGCCGCCGCGCATCTCTCCCGAGCGGCTCCAGCTCCGGGGCCGGGGTCCCGGGCCGGTCAGCGTCCCATGGCAGCGGCCCTCCCGCCGCGCTGCGCCCCGCTCCTCGCTGCCGCGCTCCCCTTCCCTCGCCCCGGCTCCTCTCCGCCCTGCCAAGCCGCTTCCCTTTCATCTGCTCCACGTGACGGCCACCACGGGGTTATCCCCGCCCTCCGCGCCGCGCTGACCCGCTCGGTCCCTCCCGCCGTGCACACACCACCCGCAGCCCCGCCGGGCCCGGCCGGGCCGAGCGGCTCCCGCGGCTGCGGGCGAATCGGCCCGGCCCGGTCCGGCCCGGCCCCGCAAGGATCTGAGAGCGAGCGGCACTCGGGAAGGCCCTGCCGGGATCGGCTTCCCACGCGGCCGGGCCTGCAGGGCCGGGACGCGAAGGGCAGCCCCGGCGACCTGTGGCAGCCACCGGGCCCACGTCCGCCGGGCTGCTGCCCGCCGGTGCCGGGGCTCCCGCGTTGCCTAGCCGTGGGTCCGTAGCGGGTCGGCCGGGCTGCTTCCCGGCCCTGCTGCGGGTCGAGGCCGCCGGCCATGCCCAAGTGGGTTAGGGACGGATCCCGGGTGCGGTGGCTGAGCGGTGCAGCCCCGCCGGTGGTACAGCCCGGGTGGAGTGTCCCGGCGAGCGGAGCAGAGCTCCATCGACACACGTATCGCGGGCACCTATCCTCCGCGGAATCACCGCTGCACGGCGGGACGGATGGGCCAGCTATTTGTAGCCGGCACCAGCGGGCTCCTCGTTTGTCTAGGGCAGGACTGGCTGATCGGCCCCCTGATCCCAGTCTCCTCAAATTGAGTTAGGGGAGGCTGGGTTACCTGGGCTTTTTGGCTTGGCTGTAAGTGCAAGTCTACAAAACCTCCATCAACGATGGGGGAAAAATGTGTTGGTAATGATTTTTGTTTCAGTCTTGCACAAGAACTGGATGTCAGGCAATTACACATTTTTCCATTAAAAGTATGTACAGCTAAGTCATGGAACTCATTAATACATGATGTTACAGAGCCTAAAAGTATAACTCAGTGACAAGAAGGATTGAGACAAACTGATCCAAGATCACTTGTTGGCCATGAAACAAATGTTTGGAACCAAAGCTCAGCCCTAGCTCACTGGCAGAAGAAATAACACCATAGTGTACAAATGGCCAGCTCTTCTCCTAAATATACTTTGTTACAGGTGAAGATAAGGTAGTGGCATCCTTAGCATGACAGAGTGAACAATGTTAGCTTATCATATCAGATTTCTTCAGTGGCAAAGGGTCAAGAAGGGATCACAGGAACATACACTCTGGGCTCCCTCAGTAAGCCACAAAATACCCACCTAAGACTATAATACAGTGGATCAAAGGGCACAGAACTACTGCATGCGTAGAAAGGGAGTTGGAAGGGACATCACTGTGGTGCACTATGCATACTTAGATGTGGTCAACAGGTGCAAATTTTAGATTGTAGGTATGTTTCAGAATTATTTCAGAAATGCATGGCATCTAGTGTACTAAATAGAAGCATTTTAATCCCTTAGTGCAAACTACCTCTACTTGATCTTCCTTCATCCATGAGGCAAACGGCTGATGCTTAGTAAACACATGGTTTCCTACATCACAATCAACATAGGAACAGCTTAAACTGTCTGGAAACTACCTACAGAAAAAGATGTGAATGGGCTCTATATAGCAAGTGGACAGCATGCTACACCTAAAATAAGAGTTGCTGGAGCTCTGATCCACTCCACTGAACTATCCATATCACTGGACTACAGACACAGCAAAATTGCCATGAAGCAGCCTCACAGTCAAATATTGAGGAGTGACTTGAGGCACTAGGTCTCAGGTCACCAAGTTCCCTTGACTTGGGCAGAAATCCAAGCAGGAAGTTACAGGAAGAGAATGGACTGTCTATCATTAAAGCATCAAATATTTCTAATTGGCAACCGGCCCAGTTGGCAGCATACAGTTCACAATTCAGTTATACCATAATACTTCAGATATGTTTTCTTTTTTTCCCCCCAAATAACAAACTGAGGCCCAGGGTCTGAATACAGAAGTCTCAAGCATTTATAACTACAGCTGAGGACAGTGAGAGCTGTGATTTGAGCATAACTACATTATGTGCAATGCCAAATGGTCTGAGAAAGCTTGCTCTAGGCACTCGGTCTCTTCTTCCAAGTCACAAGTGACAGAATAAGAGGGGAAAAACCTCAGGTTTAACCAGGAGAAGCTTAGATTGGATATTAGGGAAAATTTCTGCATGGAAAGGGTTGTCAAACATTGGAACAGGCTGCAGTGGATAAAGGTGGAATCACCATCCCAGGAGGATTTAAAAGATGTGTGGATATGGCACTTGGAGACATGGTTTAATAATGCTGGGGGAATGGTTGGAGTCAATTGTCTTACAGGTCTTTTCCAACATAATTCTAAAATTCTATCTCAGAGGCAAGCAAACAACACTAGAGGATGCTTTTGACACTGAACTTCCTACATCTCATTTCCCTTGCAAAGAAATGGGTATTAGAGAACCCTCTTCACTCTGCTCTTGAGAGAAAACAAAGTTAGTGGAGTACCCACATAATAGTGTGATGAACATTATAGAAAATCCCAAAACAATCTCCTCAGGGCAGACCAGCAGTCCATAGGAAGGATAAAGAGAGCTGTTTGTCTCATTCACACACCCACATCTGCCTCTCCAGGTGTTTTCAGGAACTGATAACTCGGACTACTGCCTACATTCCCTGTGTGTTTTAACACCGTGCTCTGCCGAGCTTATTTCACAGGTAAATTATATTGGTATACCTCTTAATAAGCAATAGGAACAAGTGCTGTCCTTTCCCCAGTAAATTCAAGGACGTGTACATGCCTGCCCTTTTTCTCTGAGACAGAATTGCACTGCACAGAGTCTTAGGGCTGACTTAAAGCTTTACTCAGACACACCCGAGTCCTCGATGAGTTCTCCTGCTGAAGGAGCACCAGCTGCTCCTCACGCCGATCCGAGGGGCGTCCGGAGCCTGGCCGGGGAGGGGCCGAGTGCACTGCGGCATTGCCACCAGCAGGTGTCCCCCGAGGCCCGCCGCGCCCTGGGCTGCGGAGCCACGAGTTGGGTTAAAAGTCTAAAATCAGATGAGTTTAAAGTATCTCCTGCAGCTTTGCATCCTCATGCAGGCAAACTTTACTATTGCACTTTGGAACAGAAAGCCCATTGTAATGGAAAACATTTTTTTTATATTTATGAAGATAATGCTTTTGTCATTATCATCAATTATTCTAAATTAAAGTAACGAACCATTGTAACTTGTCAGCTTAATTAAAGACCCAAAAGAAAAGTCAGTGGATATTTGTACTATGAAAAAAAAATGTCGTGCAACTGTGGCTTTGCCTTTTGCTATTTAAGGTTTGGAAACAATTCATCCAAGTAAATCAGCATCGAAGCAATGCAAATTAGCCAACTGACTAGACACAATTAAAAATTAATTAATTAATTTTTTTTTTGTGAACAGCAATTTTAGTTAATGTTTGAATAGGTAAGTTTTCCAGTGTTTTAAACAATATGTAGTATTTTAAATCTGTAAGAAGGGGAAACATGGTGATTTGGGAATCCTTCACCTCTCTGTATATGTAATGGTATACTGAAGGGAAAAAATTATAATGATCAGGTCTGTAAAACTGAATTATGCAAGTTGTACTGAAAATACACTTATTTAGATATCTTCAGACCTTCCTTTTTGCAAACATTTGCCCAATATACAGCAGAAGCTCAAATAAGAGTTGCAAGACAGTGCAGCCATGCTTGATGCTTTCCTTCAGGGTCCTCACCAAGCAGGCAAGCAGGCAGGCACAGCAGATCACATTACCAAAAGAAGAAAAAAGAATTCTAAGAAACAAACTTAGGAAATCACTGGTATATGCTTTTTGATCATGTAAAGTCTCTGCAACGGCCGACAGTAACAGAATGGAGTTGACAAAAAATTTGGGGCTATATTTTCCAAGATTCTTTGTATCCATTCTGTGAGAAAGACCCTCAAATGCATCCATACAAATGTCTTTCACTATGCTCTTGTGGTCCTGAGATTGCTCTGTATCACATCCACTCACTTTCAGTTACAGTCACACTAAATCCCAGACTACTGTTCATTTCATGTGTTCATTATGTCAATGCTTAGCTGTTTCCTCATTCATAACACTGAAGAAGCATCCAATGGAAATAAAACATAAATAACACACCCTGCATATTTCACAGAGTCGTATTTATATACAATCCAGATATTGATACTTCTGTACTTCATTCAACATTGTTTCTGGTGTAAATATAGGGTACAAGTTGCTGTTCATAAAGCCCTACTTCAAGCAATAATACAAAATGAGCAATACATAACCATCACAGAATAAATTTGAAGCACATGATTAAAGTGGATGATGTATCAGCTGCTAATACTAATTGCAACATGAAGAACTCTATGCTAAAGCCAAAAATAGATTTCACCACTTCTGATGAGCAAAAGCAAAAAACATTCTTAAAATGTTACTGTCTAAAATGAAGGAATTCCTGCATTAACAATGTATTTGTTCATGCCACAGTGAGTTAAACAACTATTTATTTTGTCTTGGGTTATCTATTATACTAAAGACTTGCCTAAGTTACAAGATCTGACTGGCACTTTTAATTAATCACCTTAAAACACTCATTTTCCACATTCAAGTACTGGTATATGATTTATTTAATTAGTAGATAAAGGGCTTTAGCTGTCTCTGTCTGTTTACGTAAGAGTTATCATTAAGGTCAGTGCTAACAGTGCTAATCAGCAAGAGAGAAACATAATAGACTTGTCCCTGTCTGAACACCAGCTGCTACTCTGTGCCATCTGAGTAGTCAGCAAATCAAACATGTAGGAGGCAGGAGGTGGATGATTCTGACAACACCCCCCACATTTTGGGTCCTGCTGAACCTATGCTGAGACAGAACTGATTCCTAACTTGACATTTCTTGGTAATTTACTCTTTTCACACAGGGTCACATGACAGCCTGAGACAGGGTTTTGCATACATAAGGCACCCAAATGGATGAATACAAGGAAATAAATTCAAAATTACAAAATTAGAAAGTTTCCAGGACTCTCAGGAGCTCTGGACTTCTAAAAGAATTTCAAAGCCTAGGGAATGCCCAAGAAATAAGAAAAGGCTTTTTCCTTTCAAATGCTGGCACTGCTCCAAAGAAGAGCTAGCTTCTGCCAACAGGAAGTAGCCATCAAGTTGTCCTAAGCATGGTTGTTTACCTCCCTGGGTATTTTCCAAGAAAAGGTTCCAGTTCTGAACCAGGATGTGCAAACAGAAAAGCTTCCTGGAATAGGAGCTTTCAGGTATGCGAGATTTCAAGTTAGCTGTTTTCCGCAGAGAGCTTGCTGTGAAAAACTGGCACAAAACCCAGAACAGCGTTGTCAGTTCCCTGGGACAGCACAGCAGCAAGTTCAGTCTCTCCTGAGCTGTCCAAGCACATTTTGCAGCATCACCTCCAATGATGCATTTGCTGCATCCCCTCAAGTATGTGTAGCACCTTTACCTTTTTAATTTTGCTTGTGACTGTCACCTCTAATGTATCATCGTGCATCAGTGTACACAGGTGAGCACAACACCTCTCTGTGCAAACTCCTGTGGCATCTCCCAGAACCTCCAAATCCTGCGTAATCTGCACAACTCTCTGGTCCACATTTTTCTGCCAGCAGGATAAGAGAACTTTGCAGGGGAACACTGTGCTTGGGACCAAGCTAGAAAGAGAAAAGCCAAAGAGCTAAAGTAGGACCAAAGTAGGACTACACATGGAAATAGATATTACAAACCACAGCCAATCATTAGAGATGCCAACAGCTAGACCTCTTAAAGGGAAAGGGAATCTGTGCAATGGAAGTAGAAGCAAGGATAGAGGAATGGTGTGGGAAGGGAATGGGCCAAGTTAGTTGGAAGATCAGAACAATTAAGCAAAGACCAAATGACAACAACCAAAACCTCCTCTTGACTGGTGGGATTCCTGCAGAGATTAGGGGTGCCCACCAAACAGATCAGCTGACCTGAGACCATTTTCCTGGCAGAGGCCAAATACTGTTTGATTCCCAGCTGGAGTCTCTCAGGGACTAGCAAATGGCATAAACCTTCCCAAGGGCATCCAGTGGCTATGTATAAAGATCTGTTTACATGACTAATGTTTGCAGAGTTTTCCAGTAACATTTGACTTTTACAGAATTGGTAGCTCAGGGTTGCCAGCCTTTCTGTTTACTGTGGCATGGATATCTTGTCTTCTTTTAAATTCCCATGAGTGGTTTGCTCCAAGCTCTGAATGTGCAAGAGAAATTTGTTTCTCTGACAGAACAAATCAAATCAAGCAATCTTTATCTCAAAATACTGCCATGTCCTTGTAAACAGGTAGACTTTCCCTTTATAATCAGCATTCCACGACAGTGTGAGGGGGATTAGGAAGCTGTCTCTACACTGGGACCTCTGCTGTTTAATAAGCATGTTAGCTTTCTGGAAAAAAATTAGTAAATTGGCAAAAAGTTCCAACTGCTACAAAAATATACATTTGTTAATTTCTGGTCTTGCCTGAGACCAATGAATTCTTGCATTTCAGATGAGCCTAAAAATTAAGCAAATTGGAATTACAATGCAAGTAGTAAAATTCAGAGGAAAAAAGACACTATAGAGATGCAAGGACCATTCTGAGCCTTTTATAGAGATTGCTTGATCTCAAATTTACTGTTATCACTCCAAAAAGGACAATATATCATTAGACTGTTTTAAGAAAAATCTGCCATCTTGTATGCTGTAACAATAGAAAAAGAAATTACACACACAAAATACTGCAAGCAGTGAAACATGAGATGATTTTGTTGCCAAAAAATCTGTGATGCAGAGAGGTTACTACAGACATAGACCTCAATGGAGGCTCATATTTCCTAAAAGTTAAATTATTCAGTTGCTATACATGCACCTACAACTGACCTTTGGGAACTGTGCTTCCCATCTCCCTTTTTTCTGAGGTACTGCATTGAAATTTATTGCTATACTCAGCTACCATTAAACCTGGAATACGGCAAAACCTCTTTGAATGTAGACAATAGTACTGAACTGCTCCAAGGAGCTCCAAGGTGAGCTTCAGTGCCTGTGGCTGCTGGGAACTCCAGCAGCAGTGAAGGGAGATCCTGTTTTCCTGAAAAAAAAAGCCTTATAAATGGCCTAACCTCTAGTCAATCTGCAGAATATCTTTGTTACAGAAACACTGTAACATTGCCACTCTGCAGAGTGCAAACACTCTGCATTGCCAGAGTTAAGTCAGACTTCTTTTGTGAATCAGAAGCGAGATGTCATTGACTGTGGTGATGGGAGAACGAACTCTACTGGCATGGGGAGGCAAATGATAACATTACAACAGGAGCATGTGAGCTCTGTCACAAGATATGTGCTGCTGGAGTCAACTGACGCTGTCTGTTGTGGCTGGGATACTGCTATGGGGAAAACACAGACAGGAACTACAGCAAGAAGGTCTGAAGGTATTAGAAGAGTTGTAACAGGACTCATTTGAGGTATAGGTGTGATGGGATCTCTTCCTTGCCACAAAATCAGCTGGGTCAGAGGACTGAACCATAAAGATGATCAAAGTAAGACTCTCCAGCCTATGCCACCACCAAGATCTAAAATGGAACTTGGGCAGACCTACCCCACTGTTCCTTGAAATCTTGGGTAGTAGCAAGAACCAGTAACACATGTGACTGGAACATGAGGACAAGGAACTGCAATGCAAAGTATATATATGTTAGGAAAGTCACAGTTTAAAGTTGAACTCACCATGTTTTTTCCACACTTTTCTGGTGGTACACTGGAAACAATTACAGAAACCAATGAAGCAAAATCTTAATAATTTATTAAGTATTAATGGAGAAGGGATGAGAGCTGAGCAGAAATCACCTTTCTGAAGGGCTTGCTTGTGGTAGTGTTAAGAGAAGGCAAAGCCAATGTCACTTTAGACAGCAATGCATGCAGGGAGGCAGTTCCATGCACTAGGCAGAGGATACAGATTCTGCATATTCCCTGAGACTGAGAGCACCAAAACTCTGAAAGATGCACTCCTGAATCCCAGTGTGTAATGACAAAATTTAAGAATAAGTAAAATTAGTATACTTTACCAGTTTTGAATAACCTTGTTTTGGGCTGCAAAACAGGTTCCCTTCTCATTTAATCAGCTATTGATACAGGTATGGGAACACTCCAGCTGCTGTCAAGAACTTGGGGTCCTGGGCCACTTTCCAAATATTTGCAGACACACATTTGGCAAGCAAGCTCTTTCTCAGATTATGATTGTCAGTTAATATTTTCTCTACATCCCCTTCTTCCATTTTACTTCCCTCCTCTGTTCCCCCTTTTTTCATACATAGATAACATTCAAGTAACACATTACTTTCTTTATATCTGATATTACACAAGGGCAAAGCCTCTCCACCTTCGCTAAACAAAATTATTTCCTCTGGTGGGTTGGCCACCTGGAACATAAAACATAAAGCTTTGTTAGCAGGAACTAACGTGGTTTCTGGCAGGACAGCCAACAGTATCCTCCTTGGCACATCCTTGGCGGTAGTGCTGAACCCCTCAGCAGGGTGAAAGGCAGGGTGAGACGCATTCTTGAGTCATGCGGATCACAGGATTAAATCCAATGACTGAAAGGAAGAAAAATACAAAGACCAGAATGTGTAAACAGTGAAGGGAAAAAAAAAGACGTGGAAATCAGAATTAAACTCGAAGCCTGTTAGTTAAACCTCTCTGAGAGGGAGTCACAGTGCAAGACCAGCTTTATGGACCTTTTCTTCGGCACCCTTTTACCCAGTGACTCAACCATATATTTAATAAAGGATTTTATGTATCTTAATGGTAGTAACATAGTTGTTGTGAGCCTAAATATATTCTCAGCAACTGCACCACAGCTAGTCTTAGTACTACTAAAACTATTCTACAGGGCTAGAATGCGGGGTGTCATGCCCTTCTTTTGCTAGTTATTACTGCCAACACTAGACATGCTAATGGATGCCGTTATTATATTCAGTAACAATGGACACCACCAGTGCCAAGGGCAGCTTCCACTTTTGTTTCTGGTTACACATCACTGTGAAGCAGCTCAGACACCACTACTGGCATATATGTCCCTGCACTTCTGTAGTTTATTCATGATCACAAGTGTTTGTTGCAAAAGGAAACATGCTTTACGTGGGCTCTGGTTCCATAAAAAATTAAATATGAAAATTAAATCACCTGCAGACAGAAGGTTAGGGTTTTTCCTCAGTCAAAATACTAAGCTGTGGATATTTTAATGAAAACTTACATAATTATAGATCATATCTCCCCAGTAAAGCGGTAAATATCACAAATCAACATGAGGCAGCCCTGTTTACCCTGTTCAACACTTCCTTGCAAATAAGGGCAACTTGAAATGGATGTCTGAAATCTGAACCAGTTATTAATACTGAATCTCCATTTTGGTAGAAAACAGTAACACTTTAAATTGGGAATTAGAATTACAGAAGAAGCATGAGTCTAAATCCAAAAGAGCCACACAAAAGAGAAGCAGATAGTTTTCAATGGCCAGTAACTAAGGGGCTTAGCAGGACCAGAACAAACAACTTTTTTGCACTCAGATTAAAAGGCTTATCAAAAAATTGCCATATTTTTCACAAAGGTGTCAAAGTAGAAAAATGAACTTTCAGCCTTAGCTCAATGTCATGCTGCAGTGCGTAAGAAAAGAACAAACACAAGCTTACAAATGCAGTTTGTTCTCTGTATCATGAAAGCCTGGCAGAACTCCAATGCTGGAGTAATGCCAAACCAGCACACCAGCCTCTTTGATCTTCTAAAGCTCATGTTTTTCCTTTAGTGTTTAACATCTCAACTAATTTAAAACCAATGTACCAATGGCTTTCAGAAATAATTGTGAGCAGGCAAAGTCTCAACATTTCATTACTATTCAGGTCGCTGGCAACTGTCACAAGTGGAAACTTGGAAAGCTTCAGGCACTGAGCTGTCGGCAGTTCAAACACCCTCCATGCCCTGCATGGCTGTGCGTTGCTCTTGGTAGGTTGCTGAACACCTGCATTCCCATGCGCAGAGTATTTCGAGGCTTTCTACGTACAAAACTTTGATTTGTCGGAACCCTATCGGATCTGACACCAACCCATCACGCCAGGGTGATTTCCTTCCCTCAGACACCACAGAAATTCTCACTTCACTCCCCACACAGCTTCTCAGGAGCAGGCTGGGGGCAGCGGTGTGACACCCTGAGGGATTTCTGCACTTCCACTCGTCAATCACTAACCTCACTGCTTTTTTGGGTCTTCTTAGCCCATTTTTAGCCCATTCTCGGCACTTGTGCTCCCCACGATTCTGCTTGGGACAGACTCCGGAAAGGAGATCTGAGACAGGTTTCAGCTGCATCGCCACGTCAGGCCCGAGTCACTGCCTCCTCACGGCACTGCTAACCTCAACCACCTCCCACCGCTGCCATCGCGGGGGGCACAGCCTCGGGGACACCTCACGGCCCCTCACGGCCCCTCACGGCCCCTCACGGCCCCTCACGGCCCCTCACGGCCCCTCACGGCCCCTCACGGCCCCTCACGGCCCCTCACGGCCCCTCACGGCTTCAGCCCACCCAACACCCACAATCGCTCCGCCCATCGTAAGCCACGCCCATCATAGAGAGCCACGCCCATCACAAGCCCCGCCCCGCGCCGGCGCCTCACGGAGCGCAGTCCGCCTGTCTGATGCAATTCGCTTCCCCCCTTGCTCTCGGCTTCGGGCCAATCACTGGCCCGTCCGGCCGTGGCGTCACGCCTCCCGGCCAATGAGCGAGAGCCACGATGGTAGAAATTCGGGCGGGGCGGCGCGGGGCGCAGACGGCCGCGCTGGTGGGGCCGGGCGGTGTTTGCGCTGTGCTCCCGTTCCGCCATGGCAGCGCTGCCCGGTGCCGCGGCCCCGCGGCTGCTCCTCATCCCCAGCAAAGCGGCCGAGGCTCCCGGCCCCGCGGCTGCCCGGCATCTTTCCGTTGTCCTGCCGGCAGGAGCCGACGCCGGCCTCCCGGGGATGGAGGCCACGCAGCCGGCCCGTAAGCGGCAGCGGCTCACGCATCTGAGCCCCGAGGAGAAGGCGCTGCGCAGGTGAGTGGGGGCAGCGGTGGGAGGGCTGCGGCTTCTCCGCCGCGCTGGCAGCCGCGCTGACAGCCGCCGTGCCCCGCAGGAAGCTGAAGAACCGCGTGGCGGCCCAGAGTGCCCGCGACAGGAAGAAGGCGCGGATGACAGAGCTGGAGCAGCAGGTGGTGGAGCTGGAGGAGGAGGTGAGGGGCTGAGGGACGTAGCGGGCTGGAGGTAAGGGGCTGGGGGAGGTAAGGAGCAGGAGGTAAGGGATGGTCTCCCTGCTTCACGGCTCTCCGCAGAACCAGAAGCTGCTGCGGGAAAACCAGCTCTTGCGGGAAAGGACGTGTGACCTCGTGCGGGAGAACCAGGAGCTGCGCTGCCGCCTGGGTTTAGATGCTCTGAAAACGGAGGAGGAGGAGGGTGACGAGTTCCAGGTGAGTCGCTCTGCTGCCGTGTCCGCCCCCGCGCTGGGCAGAGCTGCCCCGGTAACCTCGATGCTGTAACTTCCCATTCCGCCAGGGATATTGCTGGAAACCTTTGTCCTCCAAATGGAGGCTCTCCTGAAACCCGACCAGTACAGAGTCGAAATGGGTGCCATTGGTAGCGTGGGAGATAGACATCTGACTAGTTCCAAGCTGTTTTAAGAGTTTTACCTGCTTTGTTACGGAAGTGAAGTAGAAACTGTTACAGCCACGTAGGCATGTCCCTGAAGAACAGGGGTTGTGGTGGAGAGGGTCAGACTTATTTAAAAGTGGTAAAGAAAATAAATGTGCAAGAGCAGGGAATCTTCAGCTAACTTTGGAAGTGGTGTTACTTTCAGTTTCCTACAAAACAAGCAAATAGTGAATTTCATGTTAGAATCCTTTGCAGAAACGTTGTGATCTTCAGGCTTATGTACTGTACTGCCTGCCAGAACATTTGCAGTGACTGAGTTTTTTCCTTGGCACAGGCTGTGAAAGAATCCCAGGTGGATGAGATTAGATTGGTGACCGGGTCCGCTGAGTCCGCAGCACTCAGACTACGTGTTCCTCTGCAGCAGGTGCAGGCCCAGCAGTCACCATTTCTGATAGTTTCCACGTGGATTCTGATGGCAGTGACTCTTCAGACTCTGAGGTGAGCATCCAGTCCTACACAGATTGTCCACAAAATTCAGAAGCACTGTAGATGTAAGACTAGTGTTATAACTTTTTGATGTTAAAGTATTTGATGATTTCCATTTATAGTTGTTTTCCAAGTCTTGGAATGCCATATGTGTGGCTCAGAATAGCTGTGTTAGGCTGTATCCAGTGAGTACAGGAGTTCAACAACACCCAGATGAAAAAATCCAGCCCCTACAGTTTTGGTCATGGGCAGGTCTGTTTAAGGCAGGTCCTGTGTAGCCAGCAGGCACTGTGGTGTTTGTACCTGATGTGTACAAGATCTCAAGGAGCTTCTAATAGTGGCTGTGAATGTTAAATGCATGTAAAATTATTGGGGAATTTCCAGAACCTGTACCAAAAAAGCTATGGACTAAGAATGACTGCGCCCTGGAACAGATTGCCCAAAAGGGTATGGAGTCTCCCTCACTGGAGATTAGTCAAAAACCATCTGGGTGCAATCCTGTGCCATATGCTCTAGGATGACTTTGCTTGAAAGGGAAGTTGGACCACATGTGACCTACTGTGGTCCCTTCCAACCTGGCAGATTCTGTGAATTTCTGCAAGATAACTGTCTTATTAACCATGTGTTTGATATTCTTGGTAAAACAACTGTGATTGCATTAGTGTATTTTAACTTCCACATAGGGATTAATGGATGCCACATTTGGTGTTTGGCTGTAACAATGATAAACTGTCTTTCTAAAATAGTATTTCATTTTGCAGTCTGATCTCCTATTGGGCTTTCTGGACAATCTGGACCCAGAGATGTTTCTCAAATACGCTGATTCAGACTCAACATGCCTGGAAAAGCTGGAGGAAGAGATCTCTGGAGAAACAAATTCCATACCAACCACCCTATCTCCATCTTTGGGGTCCCCATCAGCTAAGCTGGAAGCCATTAATGAACTCATACGGTTTGATCACGTGTATACAAAACCCCTAATAGTGGAGATTCCTGTTGAAGTGGGCGACCAAACCAATATGCTAGTGAAAATTGAGAAAGAATCTCTCTCCTCATCTGACGACAAGGCTATCCCTGAGGTCCCAGTGTCCGTGAAGAAGGAGCCTGTAGACAGCTTTATGCCTGAACTGGGCATTTCTCATCTGCTTTCTTCTTGTCACAGCCTCGAAGCCTCAAATTACCTGTTGGATGGCTGTAGTGACTCTGGGTATGAAGGATCCCTGTCGCCCTTCAGTGATACATCGTCTCCGCTTGGCAGCGACCATGCCTGGGAGGATAGCTTTGCCAAGGAACTCTTTCCCCAGCTCATCAGTGTCTAACCTCGTAGTGTTAACTCCCCTTGGAGAACTGTCCTGGCAAGATACCAGCATATGCCCCTCTGGGGTGTGTGTGGGGAAAATCAAGTGCATTCAGAAAAGCATTGCTCATTTTTACCCATGCTAGTAGATGGCATGATGGTATGAAAAAGCCTAGGGTGTCCTGTCTTGTCCTGCCCTGGCTTACCACCCCACAATCAGTGTTGGCTTAGGAGAGATGAAGGTTTGCTTCTCAACAACTTCCTGATTCCATATGAACCTGAAAATGTTTTGTTTTCCAGTTAAAATTTCAACACCAGAAACTTCAGTGGCATATTCATGTACAGACAACTGGGCTAAACCTTAATAGTCTCTAAGTCTTAAAGCTTTCCTAAATGTTTTGTTTTCCATTTGCTATGTAGAGTTGCTTTCTCCATTTCATATTTAACTGTATCAGTGCAATTAAAATGCAGTGCAGCTCACTGATCCTTTTTTGCTTTAGAACTCATTGGGGAGGGGAGAGTATCTGGGTCTTGCAGAATTTAAGTTTAGGTCCCTCAGTGTCTCATCCTGCCACAATGCATTGATGAGCTGTGCTCATAGGGTGTCTGCAGCTGGATGCTTCAGCAGTTTCATTTTGAGGGCACTGGATTGTGGTAGAGGGGTTTGTGTGAGGGCCAGAGCTACTAGAGCAAAACCTTCAGCCTCCATAAGGCAGGCAGGTGGCAGGAGCTTGAAGTCTGAATATTCAAAAATCATGGCAATGGTGTCACCCTGGTGGCCAGTAATGCTATCCAGTATGCTCAGTCCGAGGGGAGGTGGGTGTGAGACACACATGGTGTGGAAAAAAGTTACAGATTTTGTTTTACCTCAGGAAATCTTGAGCCATCAAATGAAAACTTGGCAGGAGCCAATTTCAAATAACCACAGCAGAGCTCCTCATTGTCCATATCCATTTGTTCCAGTATCACAATATTATTAACTCTTGCAGAGACAGAAGAAACTGAAACTTTATACTGAAAATAAGAGAGCTGTTGCAGGTGTTGGCACAGCTATTCTTGGGTTTGGTATTATTTCATGTTTTGCATTCAGTTTTGACAAAAATAACTTGGGGCAGGGAAAAAAGAAAGATGCTTTGGTCACTAACATTCAAGGTTACCCAACTGCTTTGGATTACAAGCTTGTGTAACCTAGCTTGTAATAAAGCATTCTATCTGAATAGTGGATAGAAGTAAAGACCACGGCTGTGCTCTAAAACAAGTTTAGATTGTAGTCAGAGAATAAGTTGTTTTACTTTCAAGGTAGAAAATAGGGATGACTGCAAGAGCATCAAATAAATTGTTGCGAGTCCAAAAACCAAACTGAAGTGAGGATTTGATCTGTAGTTTTGCATTACTTCTTGTTAGCATTATTGGAACTTCCAGGGTGGAGTGTGAGGGCAGTGTGGGGTGAAGCAGAGCCTGTTCCCTGTGGCTCCTGTGTGGTCCCTGCCTGCCTTCCACAGGGCCTCAACCCTGCCTGGCTCCAGGAGCAAGTGATTTCAACAGCTAAAAAATCCAATGAAAACTGTTAGTCTCCTTTCCTTCACACTCGGACATGGGCTGTTTAACATTCCAACCTTGTTAGACAGAAATGTTCAAGGACATGGTCTTTACACTGTTTTGCTTCCTTTCCAGCTTAACAGCTCTATCCTGGCCTGCTTTATCCTGGCTTAGTGAGAGCACTGGGTCGTGAAAAAAGCTCTTAATAGTTACTGAGATCTCTTCCACTAAAAACACAGAACTAGTTCTTCTTTGGCATCTAGAAGCCTAATTGTATTCGGAATTCCTATAAGCACTATTGTTTTCTACTAGAATTGAATCTAAGTGCTACCAAGGCAGGTTGAGAATTTTTTTAAATATATGCATTCATACAGTACAGTGAACTTCCACAGACTAAAGTGTGAGAATCTAAACTCTCAGCTGTGGATCTGCAACCTGAGCTCTTCCTGTAGATGAGAGATGCCAAGATAAACTAAAGCCAGGCAAAGCTGGGGCAGCAGGGGATGGGTAACACATGCAGAGGGCTTTCATCTTTGCAGCAAGTTTAGTTCAGGTGACTGCTTTCCAATTGCTCAGACTTCTGTAGTCCCACTTGCCTCACAAGCATGGATCCAGACCCTGTGGTTCACATAAAAATGATCCATGACACAAGCCATGAATACATCTCTAGTTAACTGATAAAAGATAACAGGTCCTGGAATAATAAGTTCCAAGCCCATACCAAAATAAATTCTGTCTCTCTCCATAGGGTTGGCTCTGTATCCAGGATACTCCTCCAGTCTTTTATGACCTTGCAGCCACATCCCCCAAGAGACTGCAAGCCAGGAAAGCTTTCTACAATCTTATATGGGCTGTTCTTTCCTCTGCACTGAAGCGGTATTTAACTCTTCTCTAAATCCATGGGACAATTTAAGTGAGTCAATATTTGACCCTGCCTAGAAACCAAAGGGATTTTTTAAAATATAATTCTGAAGTGCTATTTTTCTGTCATCCTAAAAGCAAAGGCAATGCTGGTCTAGCACACCCATCTTTTTTTCCTTCAGCTGTTTAAAAAACTCTTGAACCATCTCCTGAAGAAGATGGTAAACAACAAAGCGAAGTGTTACATTCCAACAAAATTATTAAAATCTGAATTGGTATTAAAATGCTCCTCAAACTTTTCTTAACCTTAAGAACACCTAGTTTGCTTAGTTCTGAATAGTTTTATTATGAAATGAAATGAAATGAAAACACAAACTATACCAACACCTCTTGGTACCCCTATTGCTTTGTCAGAGGCCTTTGGGTCATGACAGGCTTCAAACAACTCCTCCTTTCTGGCAGCTTCAGGTTTATGCTACCCTGCTGTTGCCTTCCCTTGACCTGCTAAATACTGTGGAGGAAAAAAGGGATGCCCTTGAGATGACATAGTTAAAATTCAAATCTTCTTAAGCCAGGAGAATACTTTACTGTCCAGTTGAAGGACTGGACATAGGCTCCCAAGGTTTTCACTTTTATCAGGAATGAAACAGTCATCTAAAAAATATTTTAGAAAATTTATTGAAAACTGACATACAAAGGGTGATTTGGTCCCAAGAGAAGACAGACCAGAATCAGATCTTCTGTATTTCAAAATAAAGTTTTTCCTAATACTGCATCGCATTTGCCATCCTGTTTGTGAACAGCATTAATAGAAGTCTTTTAATGAAGACAACAACAACTGAAACTCACAAAGACAGAAGTCTGTAAATGCCCGCAGCTTCATCTCTCATCCAATCACCCTCTCCAAGTGATTGCTGTAGCAAGGATCTTTCTCAGTCCTCCTGACACTTGGTGACCACTCTTCTATCAATTTAAGCAACTCAACCTCACTGCCTCCTATCACAAGGGCAGAAATGCATTGTGAAAAAATGAAAGCAAATGTTTTCTGTCAAAGAAAAATTCTTAGACCATTTTTTCTCCATCTCATGGTCTTTGTCAATAGTTCACCACTATATTGTTTTAGGTGGCAGGTAACAGGTGAGTGATGCCCTATTGGCATTGAGTTAAGACAAAACACGCCTCTGAAAGTCAACCTTTGGTACAAAGCTAGCAGGAAAAAAGTATGCTTAAACGCCATCTACAACATTTTCTTATTCTGAAAATTCGATATGCAGTTTGGTGTTTTTAAGAGGAAAACAACTGCATCATTTCATGTATGTAGGCCTCCTACAATTTTTTACATCTACTGTTGCAATTTTAGTGTTGCTGAGATGGTTTCATCACATTTTTGAAGTTTCCATTCTTTCTTTTCAGTTTATTTAAGATTTAGAGCTTTCACCTAAAATACTTCCAACCTTGAACTTCCACTATAATCCTGTAAGCTGAAAACCAGTCACTTATTTGGAGGCACCACATTTTCTACCTGCAGTGACTACAGCCTTCTCCAAACTGCATTGCTTTGCATTCTGCTCAAGCAGTGGAGTACGTCAAAGGCTGTAGGTTTTAAGCATGTTCAGCAGCTTAATAATACATAAGAAATTTTACACAGTTCATGCAAGAGATTTATAGCAGACCCTGAAAGGAAATTAGACGTTATAACAGGATAGGCTGCATGTGTTCTTCAACTTAGTAAACCTTCCAGAATGGTACAGGTGTACACTGGTTTTCAGAGTAATACCTAATCAAATGTTGGAGTGTTTTTTATGTGAAGCTCTGAAATGTTTCATCAAGAGACAGAAAATTTCAGACAACCTTAAATAAAAGCAGCAAGATAAACAGGGCTTAGCAAATAGGGTTATCTTTTGAACAATCGGAAAT
Organism: Lichenostomus cassidix; assembly: GCF_008360975.1. Taxonomy (NCBI): domain Eukaryota; kingdom Metazoa; phylum Chordata; class Aves; order Passeriformes; family Meliphagidae; genus Lichenostomus; species Lichenostomus cassidix. The sequence goes on along the minus strand of NC_139496.1, from coordinate 5,179,317 downwards.
AAAGGATGACTGCAAAAAGAGGAACTTGACTTTAAACTTTCAGCTGTGCCTTATTCAACAGTTAAGAGTATCATCCCAAAGATTATTTATTAGCTGTGCAAAGGAAGAGTAGATTTTCTTATGTAAGCAGCTGCATTACTGTATACTTGCTCCAAAGTGTCCAAACCACATTGGGACACAGGACTCTGAACATAGCTTTAATAGGACAGGAACTTCTTATGAAAAACCTCAATTCAGGCATCTCTGAGAAAGCTAAGGACTTATGAACAAAAGATAAAACCCTTAAACAAGTAAGAGAACGTTAAGCATAAGGAACTGCTGTGCATTGAGAAAAGGTACAAGCAATAGCTCATCGTGGAGTCCTCTTCTTGGCACCCTGCGCAGCGTAAAAAATTATTTTGGCATACATCTGTAAAAACAATGTGATGCTATATTATTGGCACATACTGTGGCTTAAAATTTAGGTCTAGAGTATCTCAGGAAGAAGACAGGGATCTCCTTTACTTCACCACCAATGCCAGCAGCCTCAAAAGGTGGGACTTGGTTACAAACAATAATCAAGCACCCTCTTTACGGCAGCAAGCAGCTCCCTGTAATTTAATGTACTTATCATGTTTATCCAAATTAAAGGATGCCATTCATTTAATCAGAAGTCACACTGTCTTCAACAGACTTTCCAACTCAATGCACACAAAGAATCTCAGCACAATGTAAAATGTGAATCTCTTTGCTGAGAACCACTTTTCTCCAGACTTTGAATTGTTTGGGGGGTGGGAGTGACATCAAAACCCCACAAATAAAATTTAGAAGCCAATGAACCAAAGATGACTGAAGTTAGCAAGTATCCTGCAAGTTATAAGCGCTGGCTTTACTTTCTACAAAGCCAAAGACTTATGCTCAGCTGTAACATTCCTTCCCTATCACCCCACAGATTGTGTCATTTCTACATTTGAGTTTACATGAGTCCAAACAGATAAGATGGTGTGAAAAGCTGTATTACCAGAGGGATTGCTTTTCTATCCGTGACTAGATTTGAAGGTATTTTTTCCTTTACAAACCCTCTCATAATTCAAATTAAACCAAATGGCCAAGCATAGTATGTGCACCAGTCGTAATGGCTCAGTAAGAGAAAGGTGTGGCTTAAGCCACGGTTACATTCAGTATTTGGATTTTATACTCTACCAAGGGCAATTAAAAGGACATTTCACCATTAAGCAAGATGGAAAGCTACTTCCCTGTTCCAAAGGCCTCTGAATTACCTTTTCAGTAAAAGTAAGAATATTTAACAGACTGGAATACAGAAATCTTAGGGTGTTTCCTGGCCAAACCATGTCCTTACGACTGTTAGTAAGAAAACAAAAAACAAATAATATAACTTCAGATTCACACATCAAACCAGAAGAAAATAATCAAAAACCACCAACAATAAGCATCAGAAGCTCACCGCTTCCAGTCTAAAATCTGGCATCTACAACTCCATTTCTTCTTCTGCACATCCAGATATTCCCAAACTAGCATATGGATCTGGAGACATGGCAGTCTGTTGTGATCCAGGGAACGTTTCAGTCTGTGGGTCAAAAGAAGCTCTTGGTGTTGGCTGCTTAGCTTGACACCCTTCTGTACTCTGCTGCTTGAAGTTCTTAACAGAAACAGACTTCAGTTTATCTGTCAGAAATTCAGGAAGAGGTTTCCAAAGCACCAGCTCCATAGAGGGACGGCTCCTAGAAGGGATGGAGTTTCAGTAAAATTTAAGTTCTCCGAGCACAGCTATTAAATGCAGAAGAGCAGCATGAAGATCCTTTAAGCTAGCCTGGAATTATATACCACTTTTTCCCCCTTATTAAATTTCCCCTTCCTTAACTAGCTCCATTATTTCTAGTTTTAACCCTGCATTTTCTCCTTTTTTTTGTACCAAACTTGACCACTGTTGGTCACACTTCAGGACCACCTCATTTTGAAAACTCACATACATAAAAACAAAACTTACAATGGTTCACTCAACCAATTTCACTCTGTAGAAATGCGGAATACAAAACAGACACTTGATGACCACTACAGTTACACTTATTTCTTTTTTACAGTAGGACAGTTTTTCCTGTTCTTGAGCAGATGAATGGTCTGTTATACATTGTTGGTTGCATCATGCAGTAATTAAGGATATCTCCATAAACATGAAACAAGGTCTCTCTTTTCATTTGCATGTGTTAGCTACATAGTACCATGATTTCCTCCAGAACTTACATAGACTCTATTATTTTCTTTGTCAGGACTTCACCAAAATCCCTCTTCATCCCTTTTTTAAGGGTATCTGACAGGATAAGAGTGGGCAGATTGCTAACATTTCCATCAGCATGAACTTCCTCATCTTCATCAATTATCCTAGGAATGGAGGGGGAAGAGGGAGATAAACACTATTGAGAATACTGTTATCAGGCACATCCACTGCAGACTACAGTCACATCTACGTGTTCTGTGCAGATCTCTGACCTAGGCTGGGTACCAGAAGCAGCAGGGCCATGTTAACATGAGCCTCTCTTGGGCCAAGATACCCCAAGAAGGGCTCTTTCCACAGAGGCCACTTGAGCAACAATGACACTTCTGGTACCTGAGCTAGCTTTGTCTCTGTGTTATCCCTGCAGTGTCAGTGCAGACATAAAGTGAGAGAAAATAAACAAATTCCCATCAGGGGAAACTATAATTCAGTCACATTACACAACTGAGTCTCAGCTACGCAGTAGCTTCACTGACTCAATTCCCCATAACTGAACTTTGAGAATTATTGCAAAGGTACTGAAAACAGTGCTTTATTTTTCACAACATTGTGCCAGTTTCTGAGATTAAATCAGCTCAAATTGTTGAAGAATTTAGAACAAATGGAAGCACCTCCTTTGTTTTTGGTTAACCTTTTATAAAAAACTTAGCAGAGTAGCTGGGAAGAATAGGGAACAATCCTCCAAGAGGATCAAAGCAGACATAGACAGTTAATACAGACATATATCATTACTCTGATTTATCCATGAAAAAAGTAACAGTCTAACAGTACCTTGCTTTTCCTCATGCATCATCTATGGAGTAATCTTCTACAAAAAAATATTGGTTTAACATTTCTATAACTTTTGGCTTTTCTAATCATCTGCAGTGGTCATTTTAGATATTTTGGAATACCAGCTCAACTGCAATCAACTGATACATACACATGCCATTCCCAGAAATCTTTCAAGGGCCAGAATGCATGGTAAATTTATTAAATTACTACAGTAGACTATCTATAGCCACCCCATTACCCCACATCACACCACCAGCAAGATGAATCTCAGCCTTACTGCATATGTGCAGAAAGACCTCTCTGGTTCATGCTACTCTCTACACCAACAAATTCACATCTGTTTTAAGTATTAGTCACAGAAGAAGCTGCAATTGGTTGAAAAAAGCTGAGCTCAAGTCTGAACAGGTAACTGTCAGAATTTGAGCTCTGGATGCTCACAGAAGAGCATTAAACCCCATTATGGTATATTGATGCTGCATAATGATTGTGAGCAGGGTGTTATTTACTCAGCATCTCCTGCTCTAGCACCCTCAATTTCAGATCACAGCATCAGCCTAAAGACTCACAGGGCCATAGGTAGCCTAAAATGAAATCAGTTTAACAGAAGGTGCACCTCAGACTCCCAGCAGTGTTATCACACTGCTAAGTGCAAGATTTACCCCTGAATGCCCACCAAAAAAGGGAAAGCTCAGCAAAGCCAGGCTACTCAATCCCTGCATTTACCTGTCCTCAATTTCCTGAAGTTTCCTGCGAGCAACCTCGCATTGCTGTTCCCCCATTGTCTGATCCATTTCTTCACAGGGAATTTCTAACATGGCAGTTTCAGGACCGCTGCCACCATACTGACTTGCTACCTCCCCAGCTGCCTGCTGACCTGCACAAAGAATCCATTCTTCAGAGTTGGGATTCAAAGGGCAATTTTTGGCTCCTGTCAGTCTCTTCTTCCGCACAGGACAGCTAGGAAACAAAGTAAGTTTACGATTGTCAAAAAAGAAATGTGGCATTCTACAGGAACAAATGTTACAGAAAGCACGTTTCAGCAGCTTTGACACACTATGGCAATGCAACCTCAACAAATAAAATAAATCCATGTAGCTCTTAGTAAAATGTAAGTACCTATTCAGGAAAATCGATGTTACACAATTCATTAGGTAACAGAAATGAATTCGGGCTCAATTCAAGGCAAGAGTTCCAAATGGAAACAATGATAGATTTCCTTCCTGTTTGTATTGCAAGCGAGGTGTGCTCAATAATTTTACAAAACAAAAAGCAAATCAGCATTTTTCAGGCTATAAAAGACAAATTAATTTACCCTTCTGCCTCTTCTTCTAGCTTATGCTTCTTTCCACATCGCCCAGAGACACTAAAAAAGAAAAAAACAGTTACTTAGCTTCAAGGTGACACTGATATTCTCAAATAGTATTTTCCTCCCTTTCAAAATTTCACTTGCAGATAAGATCAACGGTCACAGTATGTGCCCAGCTGCAAAGGGAGCAAAAGTTTGGGACAATAAATGACCACTTTGCTCCCAAGGAATTCAAAAGCGGGTGTAATTGCTCAGTTTTCTGAGCAGAATTCCGTGCTATTTTCTCCTCCTTTACGTTAATTATTTTTCCACAAGGGAAAGGCACAAGGCAACACAAGCAGTGCAACATTGCAACAAGAAAACAAATTCCAGCCGCCTCGCAAAGCACCCGGCGCAGTTTTCCCCTCAGCGCTCCGGCCCGGGCCCTGCGGAACGAACGGCTTGGGCACTTACTGGCTGCGGCTCCTGGTGAAGGAGCTCACCGGGGCCACCGTCAGCCCCTCGCTGTGGCTCCCCAGCGCGGCCAGCGAGGCCAGGTCGAAGCTGCTCTGCAGACAGAGGCCGGAGGATCCGCCGACGCCGTCGTTTCCGATCCCTGCCACGACCATGCTGGGAGGCTGCAGACGGCCGTGGCCGCCGGCTAAGGGCTGCGGGCCGAGGCGGTCCGGGGCAGCGGCCGGAGCCGTGGGGAGCTCCACGGCCGGGCCCGCCGGGATGCCCTGGCAGGATCTGCCGAGCGCTGCCATTTCCTGCTGCGGGGCAGAAAGCGCACATCAACGCCGCAGTCCGCGCTGAGCGACGCGCCGGCCCGGCCCGAGGCGCTCCCTCAGGAGCCCCTCACGAAACCACCTCCGCCCGCGGCGCTCACCGGGCCGAGCAGGGCCCGCGGCTGCAGCCGCCGCTATCTCTCGGGTCCTTTCCAGGCCTTTCGCTGCGATCGGATAAGGACCCGCGAGCACTGTGGGAGTTGTAGTCCCGAGCGCTGGGGGACCTGTGGGAGTTGTAGTCCTGGCTGCTGTGGGAGACGCAGACTGGGAGCGGGGACCCCGATGAGGGCTGAGGGGGACGCGGGGTCGCTGAGGGGGCCGTGGGGTCCCCGATGAGGGCCGAGGGGTCGCTGAGGGGGCCGTGGGGTCGCCGTGGGGGCTGTGGGGTTCCCGATGAGGGCCGAGGGGGCTGTGGGGTCCCTGATGATGACCGAGGGTCTGTGGGGTCTCTGAGGGGGCCGTGGGGTCCCTGATGATGACCGAGGGTCTGTGGGGTCGCCGAGAGGGCCGCGGGGTCCCCAAAGAGGGCCGAGCCAGCCCCGCTGCTGCCCGTGGCCCGGGCTGATCCCTGCGGAGGGGCGGGCACGGCCCGACAGCCAAATCCCGGTCAGCTGAGGAGCTGCAGGGTGGCGAGCGGAGCTGCTCTGCGGGCGGCAGGAGGGAGGGATGGCACCCAGGCACACGGTAACCACCCTGCTTGTCTTTAGCTGCCGGAGGGTGTGGGATAGAGGATGGTGCATGTACACAGGGCTAGAGGTGGGAAAGCTCCGTGAGGCTTTATCAAAGCTGGATTCCTGTCGGATATTCCCGTCAGAAGAAAAGTTCTGAACCGTTAAGGAGAGTCCCAATGGGAGGGAAGGGAAAAAAAAAAGCAAAACAAAAAAAGCTGTGTGTTAATACATTAGTAACTTGAGTTCTTTGGCGCCTTTTTCCCCCGTAACGTAGTTTACTAAATTTTGCAAAGGAAAGCTAATTCAGCCCATGCTCAGAATGGAGCACCAGCCCCTGCTCAGAGGGTCTAGCTCGCCCTGCAAGGTAAGCAGAACCGTCCTGGCCTCTGAAGGTGGATCCTGCAGGGAGTTTGTAGTTTTAGCAATGATGTACAAATGTGAAATGTGCGGGTATTTCATGTTATCGTGTTATACATTCAGTGATTAGACTCATAAAGTTTTGTGTTCTCCTAGCTGTGTTAGAAAGTGGAAGCTATATGAGCATTTTCTGATTCTCATCTTATACGTTGAATACAAATTTAATTTTGTTCATGTTGAGTTTCTGAGATGAGGTGAATGCACTTCTAAACTGTCAGGAGTTCAGTAGCTGACAGAACACATGAGGCTGTTGTCTGTGCTCTCTCCAAGAAATCAGGGCCCAAACTCCAATGTGAGACAGCATGCCAATGTCATGAGCCAGCTGATTTGGGCAGGAAGAACAAAAGATCTGCCATAACAAAATCTAACTGTGATGTGTGTTAATGATTTTGAGTTATTTTCTGTCTCTTCTAGATTCCAGGTTGTACCCATAAGATACACAAAATAGGTTTACAATACTTGGTTAATGCAGGTTCTGAGTGTGCAGTGCTGGTATTTACCACATCAAGTGTTATTTTTTTCTACCACTCTCAGTGTAGCCCTTACTTATTACTCTTGATTTATTGCTTTGTTGACATTCAGAGAAACACTTTTTTAATTCTTGGAAACCATAAGGAAATGTTTATTGGATTTTACTTCAATAAGATCAATTTCAACTTGCAAATTTCAGTCCTGAAGGAAGGAAGGAACCTTTGGTGAATTATCTTTAGGAAGGACACAGCTCTTTCAGAATACAGCATCATATCTGGAATAACTCAGCATTTCTGGGAACTGGACCAAGAATGAGAATGGTGAAGAATTAGTCTACATACCTTACAGTGAGGAATTCAGGGAGTACAAGTTTATTATTAAAATATGTACAGTCTTTTTATATGAAGGAAGGGGAAATTTTACTCCTTTAATATAAGAGACATTGTGTCCAGTTGAAGTTAGTAAGATACTCTGAGATGAAATTAGGACCTAATTTAAAATTAAAGGTTTGCTAGACATTTGAACTGGGTATTACTTTTAGTATAATCATGTTCAGTAAAAAGTAGACTCAGAGAGCACCTCATGAGAAAATCAAGCAGTGTATAAATCTCTGGAGATCTCTGGCCCAGGGCACTCATCCAAAGTATGTTTTATGACCAGTTAGATCCTTGAGATTTCAAAGTATCACAATAGTAGTTTGTATTGACCTTAAAAGCTGTGATTCTCTGACTATTCATTTTAGTTTGTACATACTGATTTGAGAATGTAAGTAGGTCATAGCTGTTGAAAAATTAAAAATAAATGCTGATATGTCAATAAACTTTAATATTATTATCAGTGAACAAATTATTGTGATTGAGGTACTAAGGCTTTGCACATGCCAACTTACAGACATCGAGTAATCCTTTTAAGGACTTGTAGAAGGAAATAAAATATTGTTACTTCTCACGTTTTGTTTAAAATGACACTCATAAAAATTGGAATTTGGTTAATTCTTGTACTGAGTTATTGTGTCTCTAACACCAAGCATAAACAGTCCTAGCATTCTTTCATTAAAAAAAGACACCATGAGCAGTGTGGCTTATGCAGAAAGCATTTACTCAGTTTGCAATAAAAGCTGTAATGGTTATGTTGCCTACACTTCATCTGGTGGCTTGTGATTGTGGGATCTCTAAAGGGTGTTAATGATCACGGCCAAAGCCAGCCTGAAATGCTTCTCCTGCTGCAGGTGTTTGGACCTCATGCAGTTTTTTAGACAAATACTTTCACAGCTCCAAACTAAATACATTATGTATTTCACCATAATTTTCTTTTAGATATGAGTGTGGGCTCAAGGTCCTATGTCTTTTCATGCCCATTACTTTCTTTTGTTCCCTAGCTCCCCAGCTGGACGTTGTTCCTGGCTGTTTGTGCTGTTGGAATTGGAGGGACCTTTCAGTATGGGTATAATGTCTCTATTATCAATGCACCCACACAGGTAAAAGCTCATCTTTTGTTCACTAGGCTGTTTCCTCTCTTAATTTGGCCAAGAGGCCCAATGTGCTTTTGCTGTGATTGCAGTGGGAACAAAAGCAGCCCTCCTTTCATATAAAGGAATTTTGTAAATTTCCCACATGGTTTCATGTGAACTTGTTTGTGAATACCTCCCATCAGAGGTATTCTGTGTCAGACAAAAGTGCCAAATAGGCCACATAAGTTTGTTTTAGAAGCATTAACTGAATAAGTAATATATTTTTCAGTTACTAAAATAGCCCAGAACATTATGGATAGAATAGAATAGAAAAGAACATTTTCAGTTGGAAGGGATGTACAATGACCATCTAGTCTAACTGCCTGACCATTTTGGGGCTGACCAAAAGTTTAAACATGTTACTAATGATATTGTCCAAATGCCCTTGGAGCATTGACCACTTGTCTAGGAAGCCTGTTCCTCTGTTTGACCACTTTTTCTGTGGGATATCAACACTGTTTCTCCTAATGTAAAGTTTAAACCTCCCCTAACACAGCTTTGAGCCATTACCATTCTCTCAATCACTGCATAACAGGGAGAAAGGATAGTTACCAGTTACAGTTGTCCATCACAAGACTTGTTACTGAAAAATATCTTCTTAGGGAATTAAAAAGTTGCATCTGTAGTGGCTGAGTAACTTGTAGATATTTTCACTTACTTGTTACTTGTGCATTTGTTGCTATGGTCTCCAGGATTCTGCATATTTTGTGGATGACTCAAAGATCTGAGCAAATGGTCTTGTGAAAGTGATGGGTATTATGTTTTGCCACCAGCTGATTTATTTCCTTGTGAACCTATGAAGACTGAATTTGCTACAATGTTGTAGTGGGAAACACAAGGTCAAGGAAGATACCAGATGATATCTCTTGTTAACTCCCAGAATTGGTTTTCAGGATTGGGGTGCAAGTTATTTGTAGTGCTGTGCTGCAGGGCTGTATAAAATGCTACACATTCATCAATTTTTTTCTATTGCAGCATATACACAAGTTCTTAAATGAAACCTGGAGTAGTCGCTATCAGAAGGAACTAAATCCAGATTTGCTGACTTTTCTGTGGTCTGTCATTGCTTCTATCTTTTCCCTGGGAGGCCTGTGTGGAGCCCTGATTGGAGGCAGCATGGCAATACGGCTGGGCAGGTCAGTTGTAGCAGCAGCATATAGAAGAATGTTTGCTTTTCCTACCTTCCTACTGGAGTAGAAAGTAAATAAATGGGAAAAAAGTGGGAGAAAAGAGTACCTTGGGTCCATATATGTGTTTTTTGACTTTAAAACTGAGTTTTCTAGTAGAATTTTACAGTTTTTTCTAATGTGACTTTCAAAGATGAGTCCTGAATTATGACCTTTGACTTTAGTCTTTCCATTACATTTACTGAAATTTGAGTAGGAGAATGCAAACAGAGTGTGGTGGAAACATGAGTACCCCCCGACACATTTGGAGCCCTTGTGCCAGTAAGGACATGCTGCTTCATCTGTTGTACTTCATGTGTCTAAATAAACAAATCCCACTCCTACCTTGTCAGGCATCTCTGTCATATTTATGCATTATTCTTATGTTTAAACTTTTTTAAAAACACGAGCAGTTGTATCAGATATCTGGGTTTCCAGGGAATAGCATGTTTCTTCAGTATAAAGTCCATTATTTTCCCCACATTATCAGGAAGGAAAACTGTTTAAAAAAACACATTATTGCAGATTTCCTTAATGTCTGGTTGGGATGGGTTGTTTTTGGTTTGGGGAGTATTTTTGTTTGTTTTAATAGTTTTTTGTTTGTTCTACTATTATTATTATTATTATTATTATTATTATTATTATTTTGTTCCTCCTCTTTAGGAAAGGAGCTCTTTTGATGAATAATGTTATAGCAATACTAGCCTCCATTTTAATGGGGATCAGTTTTCCTACAGGATTGTTTGAGTTACTGATTGCTGGAAGGTTTTTGATTGGCATAAATTCAGGTGAATGATTTCTTATTCCTACTATCAATAAACTATAGTGAATGATAAATTATTGTTACTTCTGATCCTTTAGGTTTTATGATATGTGTTTATGACAAAAATGTTCTGTAGTTTAGCTTTGAATCTGAAGGCAGCTAAATTAATAGGAAATTAATTAAGTCCCATTTCCTACGTGTTTTGGTCTAGTAACTCTTTGCAAAGCCATTTCTATTGATAGGAAAATGTTTTTCTATTTACTTGCAGGTATTGGGTTCTGTGTGCAGCCTCTTTATATTGGGGAGGTTGCCCCAAAACATCTAAGAGGTGGCTTGGCCATGGGGACTTCCATCTTTCTCACTGGGGGAATTCTGACAGGACAAATAATTGGTTTAAGGCAAGAAATGCATTTTTTCTCTCCTGTTTTGTGTTATTCCTGTGTAAAGAATTCCAATTTCCTACAGCTCACTGCAGAACATTCCTTGTGCCATTGTACATTAGAATTCACACCAGGTGCCCCCGGAAGAAGAAAATCCTGCTTTGGTCACCTTATTCCAACAACTGCCAGCCATCAGTGCTATCTCCTCAGGGAAGTAGTCTCAGTTTAGATGGGTCACCAGAACAGCATCAGTAAAGCAGATGCATTTGTGCTGAGTTCATGTTTTCCGCCAATTTCTTGCTGGAGGCCATGGATGTTGGCAAGACAGGACTTGAGAGCAAAGGACTCACATTTCTGTATCATAGTGCTACCACTGTTTTTGTTCCCTGTGTGATCACAGGAAGTTGCTAGGTCTTCATCCAGTGGAACTTAAAAGTTCCAAGAGCAGAGACTGCACTAAATAATAACCAATAGCTAATTATTATATCTCTTTGCCTTCTTTTTCCCCATTTCTCGCAGAGAATTATTAGGTGGAGAAAAGTATTGGCCTGTGTTGCTATCCAGCAGCTGTGTTCCAGCATTAGCCCAGCTTTTATTCCTTCCATGGTTTCCTGAAAGTCCCAGATACCTTCTTATTGACAGAGGTGATGAGCTGAGCTGTGCCAAAGGTAATATACAGGATCTATACTTTCTGTTCTTCATAAGGGTGCAGGGAGTATATTGGATTCGAGAATCTCCTTTTATCTTTAGCCACGCAGCACAGTTATATCATCTAGTGCTTTTTGGCCCATGTTTTTCTTCCAATGAGCATATAAGGGAAAAGGGATTGTGGAACTCAAGGTCAGATATTCCTCTAAAAAAAAAAGCAAAGAAATTCCACAGAATTCTCCAAATCCACCACAGCAGAAAATGTTGAAATACCAGCAAGGAAAAAACAAGTCACAAAGCAAAATTTTCATATCCTAGCAAATGGCAGGTTATTATGGAAAGAGATGCTTTTCCAGGAGTTGTGGTTAATAGGCAAACATAATACTTTTATTCTATTTTTAGCTTTGAAGCGATTTCACGGTTCTTCACAGTATCAAAGGGAGATGGAAGACATCCAGCGGGAGTGTTTTGCCTTAGATGGGGAGAAACCCAAGAAGCCCTGGCAATTATTCACTGACCGTGGTGTGAGATGGCAGCTCATCACTGTCATTGTGATGACAATGGGCCAACAGCTCAGTGGGATTAATGCTGTAAGATTTCATATGAACAAAGAGCTTAAACAATTCTTTAATTTCCACCTGCTTTTCAATCATTTAATAATACAAAGGATCCACATAGAGAAACTCAGAGAAATGGGATAAGTGGGAAACAATGTCCTTGCATTATTTTGGTGTTTCTCTTTTTTTTTCTTTTTTTTCTCAATTTTTTCTCATTCCTGTGTTTCTGGTATGCAAACTCTTTTAAAGAATTACTTGATACTTGTCTTTACATTCTTCTGAATAAGTAAATAAAGGTGGATCAGCTTATCCCAGTGTTTAAGAATATAAAGCATATTCAGTAAGTTGAATAATCCTGTTTGCTTTTATGATAGCAGTATGTTTACTTAGACATGAATTTAACAGATTGCTGCTTATGTTGAATTAGTAACTCACCATATAAAATACACTGATCTGTATATTTAGTATGAACATGACTTTGTTTCCAGACAATGTTTTAAATACCAGAAAAACCTCATTGTTTGTTTTTGGGTTTTTTTATGTTGTAGATTTATTTCTATGCAACTTACGTTTTTGAACAAGCTGGCATCTTGACAGAAAAAATCCCTTATGTGACACTCGGCACTGGAGTTTGTGAATGTCTCACAGCCCTCTCCTGTGTAAGGAGCAATTTGTTCTACCTCCCACTACAAAGAGTAATGATTCTTCTTGAAGAATATTGGTAAAAATGTAATCACTATATTAACAAAAGATTGTATCTTGTCCACAGGGTTTACTGATAGACCGCGTGGGAAGAAGATACCTTATCATTGGGGGTTATCTCCTCATGACACTCTGGTGCACTGTTCTGACCTTCTCTCTAACTTACCAGGTGCAAAGGACTCATTCCTATGACATGATATGACTAAGGAGTGAAAAGGGCAGGTAGTGACACGATAAGGGGGAATGGGTTTAAACTGAAAGAGAGTTGGGTTAGATATCAGGAGAAGAAAGTTCCCTGTGAAGGTGATGAGGCCCTGGCACAGGTTGCCCAGAGAAGCTGTGGCTGCCCCTGGATCCCTGCAAGTGTCCAAGGTCAGGTTGGACAGGGCTTGGAACAACCTGGGACAGTGGAAGGTGTCCCTGCCATGGCCAGGGGTGGAATGAGATGAGCTTTAAAGTCCCTTCCAACTCAGACCACACTAATGTAATTCTATGATATAATTTAGTAAAAATTATTGAATGAACACTATTTAAATTTCTCTGAAGCAGTACTGTTAAATATATTAGCTGTAAAACAATCATGAAAGACTGCTAGTCTTAGTTGCAATAAAATACAAAAGGAAACATAACTGTTAAGCCAGACTTCAAAACCAGATTATCAAAATCTGAACTAAACCTCATTGTCTTCTGTTTCAGGAGCTGTACTCCTGGGTGCCTTACCTGAGCATGACATGTGTATTTGCCTTCATCTTGAGCTTTGGGTTGGGACCAGGTATTGCACAGGAACGTGTGTGTGAGTGGTGCAAGGTCCGGGAGGGCGAGGGGTGCCACACTGGCAGGAAGTCTTTGCAGCACAGTTGCTGCTGCTCTGCCTAAGGGAACCCAATTGAGGCTATCCTGTAGCCCACAACTGAAGCTCACCATGCACACTTCTGGGGCAGCTGTGTGTGAAGGAGGGCTTAGTTCTGGCCTTCAAAGCAGAGGAGTTGTACTCGTGTCAGAGGGGTCCTGCTTCCTGGTCAGTGCTGCTGAAATGGGGCTGTTTTAGTGGGACACTGTGCAAGGGCAATAGCCTCAGTGCTGTTAGGAATTACAATAGATCAGCTAATGGCATATTCAAGAGCATGTCAATCTTTTCTATCATTGGAAATATCTCAAATGGACATTTAGCACAATTCTCTGTTCTGTTTCTGAACCCTCCCCAGGTGGCATAACAAACACTCTGACAGCCGAGTTATTTGTACAGTCTTCACGTCCTGCTGCTTCCATGATTGCAGGGACTGTGAGTTGGATTAGTTTCTTCACAATTGGAATGCTCTTTCCCTTCATAGTGGTAAGTATGCACAGCACAATTTCCTAGTGGTCTCACCACCCATTTCATCTGCTCCCAGATTCCATCCTATTGCTTATGCTGTATTATATACACTTGTATATATTATTGACACTTGACCAGGATGCACACTGCCCCTCAAATGAGTTTAACTAGATCCAGTCCCTCTTAAAATATTTTTTAGATAGCACAAAACCCAATATAACATGATAAATGAAAAGTAAAAGGAATGCACTGGGGGGCAATGTTCATGTTCAGATGAAAAAAACAGAGAAGGTATCAAGACCAGAAAAACTGAGATACTGAGATTTAGATAGAACAGTTCTTAATAGTGCCTTGTGCTTTTATGGCAGAGTAAAGTCGAGGTGGTACCTGTGGCCTGTGGGTCACACCTCTGAGAACTTCCTGAACTGACAGAGAGTTCTGTGAGCAGAGGATTATTAGGAAAGGCAAGACAGGCTTTCATCTCCAGCTTTGTATTTTTAGTTTTAGCACATATTCTTGACAGCAAAACCTACAGGAACAACATGCGTCAGGTTATCTGGATCTGCCTGTCCTTTCTTCATGGTTCAGCTCTGCTTCTCAGTAAGACAGTTTTTTTTTAATGTATAGCATTGGAAAGTATTAACATTCAGAAAAACTTTAAATTATATGATCTTAAAATATGTGACAGCTAACTAGCAAATGTTGACTTCTCCCTAGATTGTGAATTTTTTATTGTTTAAGTGGTTTATCTTATTTTTAAAATACGTCTACCCAATAATTGCACAGCACTTGTGCTGTCATTGCACAGTCTGTGCTGTCATTGACAGTCTTTTATCTAAAAAACCAAATTTTAAAATGTTACAGGTAAATAGGTTGAATGACTTTTTAAAAAATATCTGAGCAGCAATGTTAAGTATGAATGGAAACAAAAAGCTTATTTTCGCAAACCTATTACACTTGAAGTATGTTGCAATCACATTTATTTTCAGAATGGACTGAAGCAGTATTGTTTTGTGGTGTTCTTACTGGAGTGCTTCTTTGTTGCTGCCTTCCTCTTCCTCATAATTCCTGAGACGAAAAACAAATCTTTTCTGGAAATCAAAAAGGAATTTCACAAGCTGAATTTTGGAAGAAATGCCAGAAGAAAGGAAACGGAGCTAAACGAAAGAAGACAACTTTGAGATGAATTTTTAAAGATTTCTGCGTAATTTCACAAAAGTAACAGAACTTCAGTGAGAATTATGAACATAGTCTGCTAAACTAGGAGATGTAATACATGATCAAATGGCTTATTAAATCCTCCTGTGTATTTAGAAGAAGTGCAACTAAAGGCAAGTTAATATTGCTGAAATGCTGTTAAAATGTATATTACTGAAATACTACTAACAACATTTTATATTATCCATAGAAAACTTGATGTTTAGCTGCAACCTGGTGCTGTAGGGATGCAGAAATGCCAGGGAAGATGTTCAGTGAACCCCTCTGGCAGATTTCTGCAGATAATTCAGTGACTCTTTTTGCATTTCAAAGCCCTGTCTTCAGTTTGGGTGATCAGGCACATCCAAATGCTTTGCTGAGTGTAACATTCTGAGTTCTTGTTAAAACCCAAACCAGAACTGACATACTGAGAAATGATATTTGACATATTTCAGTTTATGTAGAAATGGGGGTATTTAGTTTCTGTTTTTCAAATAAGTAACTTTAAAAGCCTTAAAGACATTACTCATCCAGTCCTCCTACTGTACTGTACAACAACAGTTCAGCACCTCTCTGAATTACTGGTATTTGTAATAAAGACTTGTATCCTGATAAAAGAGTTCCTGGGGTTTCAATTTGGGCTTTTTTCCCCCCTAACCTAGCATCTTAGCATTTTGAAGGTTAGTTCCCATCAGACTGAGATTTACCTCCCAACTTTTCCTGGTTGTAAGCATTTCCAACTGCCATCCATTACTGAAGTGCTGCAGCAAGCACTGGATTTCTTTTACATTTATTTTCCTCCTCTCAGAATTAAAACTTTTAATGGAAGTAAAGGAAACAAACACCATGGGTCTGATTTGGATAACTAAACCATCTGTTTAATTGAAAATAACACTGACTCCTAATAGCAAAGGAGGCAACATCAGGAAGGGATCTTCTTGGCCTTCAGTTTATCCTCTAAATTTGCAAAATACTTCATTTTTGCTAGAAGCTTCTTAGCTTCTTGAAGATCATCTGAAATGAAATAAAACATTACTAGTTTACAGAGGGAGAGCTGAATTTGTACTTTCAAAATGAACCTCAAGATTTTAGTGACAGCACCTGTTTTAGTACAAAGAGTTGTGAGCTGCAAGGACTCAGACACTATTAAAACCATGCTGCCTATTGCTTTAATCTCATGGCCTGGGAACACCTCAACTCCAACGTTCCACAAAACACGTAACAATGAACAATTTGGAAAAGAAATGTGAATGTTTTTGTTAGTTTTAAATGTCTATAAATAGACCAACTGACATAACTGAAAAATGGGAATGAGGAGTCTGGTCTGGATAGTGCCAATTCCAAAACTGATAACTGAGACAATTTCTCCTCAGTTCAACAACTGGAGGGGATGGGTGGTTCATGACCTACTGACAAAGGCAGTTGCAACACAGTCCTCATGGCACAGAGTAATAGAATGTAACTCCTCTCAGGCAGGTCCAGCCAGCACTGCTTTGATGTTTACAGTTACACCCAACCCTGACGAAAGGGCAGCATTCTGGACCTGGCACAAAAATACAAAGGTTTCTTCCCAGCTTCAGAAGCTCAGGAATATTCAAGCTTGTGCCTATGCACTGGCTGTAGAATAAAGTTATGTTGATTATTGCACAGGAAGTCCCCAAAACCTTACGCTGAACAGGCATCAGGACTTCACTTGCCACACAGCTTCTGTGGCTTTCACTGCAAAGAAGAGCACCCACTGCTCTGCTGCAGCTCCAGGACTGCAGAACAACTTCCCAGACTCAAGTGTGAAACCTCAGAATATGTCTAAGATGAAGTCTGTTCTTCTCAGTATTCTGGGAAATGGACAAACTATTGCTTAGCATCCACATTCCCACTCCAAGTGATTATTTAGATGCAAGATGAATGGAACTTTTGTACTGGACTTTGTTTTTAATGTGAGGTCCTGAATTTCCCAAATCAGCAGGAACATCAGTTTAGAAGTACTTATTCTAAATACCAAACAAAGAACCCTTGTTAATGCAATATTTCTGTTCCATAACTCAGGAAATATTTGCCAGTAAGAGAATGTGGAGCTTTAAGCATTTGAGAGGTATGTATGGCAGCTAATACTTCATAAAAACAGGTACCTCTTTCAAAAGCTGCAGTCACCTCTCTGGTCAGTTCTTCTTGTTTAGCTGCAAAACAAATAATTTATTTTACTTTTATGCCACTGCATTCTGACTGCCTGAGGTGGGAAAGTGCATTATTAGTCTCAGCCTTTGGGAGCCAAGCAATTTTTTCATAATATTGCTGTCTAAGTTTTTTTAATTATAATTTCAAACATGTATTTCTTTGTTTAAACAGGTTTACTGACAGCAATTCCAATGCACATCAATGGTCACTAATTTCCCAGCCATCTAACTTATTTTTGGTGTACCAGTTTACCCTGCTACAGTTAATTTTCTCCTGTGCTACTCAGTTTTTATTCTAGTTATTCTAATTGCTTTTGGCACATGGCTGTCATTGCAAAGAATTAAATATATCAGTAAACCAAATGTTTCCGGTATCACCAACAACATAAAAAGACAGTTGCTTGTGTAAGGACAATAATCACATAATATAATGGCTCCTAAGATGAAGAAAGTGAAAGAAATACAATGTCTGTATAAATGACATTATTTACTGTGGTCAGACAAGCATTTTATTCAACTTCATTCTGACAGGTTTTTTCTTTGGAACAACTGACTGACCCTCACCCGATGAAGGCTGAGTAAATTCCTTTTATTGTCTATGTATACTTATTTTGACATCAGAATAGGTTGTTATACAAATGTTCTTGAGCCAGATGTGATGTTTAGGTGCATAAATGGGTAAAGACAACATTGGAGAGGGGAGGACGGGGTGGCAGCTCTTGCAGTGAGTTAATTTCAGACTAACAAAAATTGAAGACACTACAAGAAATATGCCAGAACAGTTAAAAGCTTTCAGACTCTTGTATTACACAAGATGCAGTATATTAGTTCTGTACAAATTCCTCAAATCATAACCTACCTTTAATTAAATTTTCAATTTCTTCAAGGCTATCCTCATTTTTGGACTCTGCTAATTTCTCATTAATTTCCATTATTTCCATAAGGAACGCTGAGTCTGCATCACAGTCTGTCTCTTGTGCTGGCTCCACTCCACTCAGCTCCAGCTGGCAAAGGAAATGGGAATTTGAAAATAAATCATCTTACATCTATTTCAATAGGAATTATTTTCTTTAATATTAAGTCTTTTAGCAGGGCACACTCAGATTCATATCTGGTAAACTGACAGTGCATAAACAGTCTGAAAATTAACTCCATTCATGGGTTGACCATAAAAATCAGCAATTACCCAAAGCCAAAAAAACACAGAGAAGGCTGCCATGGGCCAGACTGAAATTCCGAATGAGCAGCCATGGCCAAACAATGTATAATGTGAAAAACAAATTAGTGTAAGATGAGTAGCAAATGAGATGATAAGCAAGTGATAACAAGTTTTTACAAACTTGTTTTTGATCTCCAATCTCTGGTAAACCTCTTCAGAGGAATGCAAATGAACACATTAAGGATTAAGTTGAAGATCCGATCTGTAAAAACACCACCAGCCCCCGTGGTTAGTTACAAGAGCAGTATAATAGCTAACGGAGACCTTACTAGATAGAGGCCTCGGCTCAGAGGGTTCAGCAGGGTCTGGTACGCCTTGTTGATCAGGGAAGAGTGTTGCTCAGAGTAGTACTGCTCTTTCTGCAAACGGATGGCAAATAATTCAAACTAATAACAAGTGGCAAAATACACTTTGTTACATGCGGAAAACCAGCGTCCCCACAGCGTGTGGAACTGAGAAGCTCTGTGGACCTGCGAACTGTGTCATTGCACTCAACTAACACCTGACGAACCGCAGCGACCCCTCACCGTCCGCCTGCACCGCAAATCCACGGCAAAGTCTCCTCTGAGCACCGAAAGACAAACGCAGGCGAATCCCCTCACTCCCCGAGCGGGAGAGCGGCGGGGACTCGGCTCTGCGACCCCGCCACGAAGCCAAGGGCTAAGGACCCGTTCCGCCGGCGGCCAGCGAGCCCCGCGGGCCCCTCCCGGCCCGGCTCCCCCGCCCGGCCCGGCGCTCACCGGCGGCCTCTGGCTGAAGCGGTCGGGGTGGACGGCGCGCTGCAGGCTCCGGAACCGCCGCTGCAGCTGCCGCGCGTCGAGGCGGAAGGAGCGATCACTGCGGGACACAAGGCGGGTGAGACCCGCGGCCGGCCGGGCCCGCGGCCGCCCCGCCCGCACTCACCAGTCCATCAGGCGGAAGAGGTCAGGCCGCGGCGCCGGCGGCTGCAGAGCCCGGCAGCCGGGGCAGAAGCGCGGCGCCCCATCGCCGCCGGGGAGCGCGGTGCCGCAGCTCCAGCACGGCGGCCCCGGGGCGCGGCCAGGCGCGGCCTCCCGGAGCGCCCGGTGCGCCCACCCGAGCCGCGCCCGCAGCGCCGCCCGCATCGCGACCGCTCCCGGCGGGCCCCGCGCGCACCGCCCGCTCATTGGCTGCGCTCGGGCCGCGCGCGCACCGCGCATGGCGGCCCCGGCCCGGCGGCGCGAACCCTGGCAGCCGTGAGTTCGGGTCCCGCGCCGGCCGCCCTGCCCCGCTCTCCTCGCCGCTGCTCTTCCCCTCCCCTACCCTCTTCTCCCGCCCCGGGGCCGCCACAGTCTGCTCCCCTCGGCTTCTCCCCTCGGTTTCTCCCGGTAAGATCGCGCGGCGCCGCTCGGGACGGGGCAGCAGTGCTCAGTTGGGGCGCGGGGCCGCTGCTCCCAGTGTCGGTTCCGGGGCAGCAGCGCTCTGGCGGGCCGGGCCGGGCCGGGCCGGCAGTGCTGCCCCGGGGCTCGGCTGCACCGCTCCGCACCGCTGCCACGCGCCCGCTGTCGGCCTGGCCCCGCCATCCGAGCGTCCGGTTTACAGGGAGGTTGAGATTGGATATGAAGGAAAATTCTTCCGTGGAAAGGGCTGCCTAGGCAGAGGTGGAGGCACCATCCCTAGCGGGCTTTCACAGCCGTGTGGATGTGGAACTGGGGACAGGGCAGTGCTGGCATCGGCAGTGCTGGGGAAGCGGTTGGTTGGACTCGATGGCCTCTGTGTTTTCCAACGCACATGGTTCCATGATCCCGTTCTGCTGCGGGCGGAGCGTGTGCGCCTCGCTGTGTTTGCAAACAGCTGGAACAAACGGGACGGGGCAGCTAAAAGTGGGAGCTGCTCTGATTTTATGGCTCCTAATGCAATGTGGCAAACCGATAAGGAGATTCAGATTAGTCTGAATTATACATTGAACTGTACGGCAACCAGCTAAAACCACAATGTACAGGTGGTAGAAAACCCCATATACAGGTGGTAGGGCGGGAAAGCTCATGGACAAGCTCCAGGAGCCCCGGTGAGCACTGATGGGTTGGAGGAAGCTGGTTTAGGGATGGCCTGGCTGGTGGAGCATTTGTTAAGTGAAGAGGGAGGCACGATAATTTCCGGGCTGTAACAGGGCAGGGCGATGCTGATTCTTGCCGCTGCCTGTGCCAACAGCTGCCAGGGCTGTGGTGGGTGTCTGAGTCTGACATGGTTTTGTACATTCATAGTGTACCGGTGTGATAAATCTGTTGGCACTTTCAAGAACATGTATGTCATTTTACAGCTCTTACTCTTTTCTGTTTTTCCCTTTGTATTGGGGGACCACCCTTGCTCCGTGCGGGGATGCTGTCAGAGCACAGCCCATGCCGGTACTACCCAGTGTGAAGTTCTCGGAAGCGATCTGGGAATAAGGGTTAGTTCTGCTTTAGAGCCAGCAGAGGCCGCTCCACGTTGTCTTTTAAAAGGAAAACCATCCTGGTTTGCAAAGTTCCTGGGGATTTACGTATAGCCGAGACGTGCACACTTTGGTTGGACGTTTTACTTCTCTGAGCCTGAGAATGGACGTGGACATTGATGGTACATTAATGTGTGTTTGCCCGTTTTCCTTTGTTGAAGTAATTGGGGTTTCTTTTCCACTCTCTTTGAAGCCAACATGTCTCGAGAGACTGGAAGTGAAGCACAGCAGTCTCAAAGTGCCCAGCAGACACAGAGTGGAACCAGCTCCTCTTCCAGTGGGTCACAGAGTCAGAGTCAGTCTTCCTCAAGTTCTGGGACTCTCAGTTCTCTGGACACTGTTCCCACTCAGGAGCTTCCATCAATCCCTGAGGACCAGGAGTCTGAAGAGCTGGTTCCTCAGCCTTGGGGTCGACTTTTTGCACTTGGAAAAGGTTTCAGCAATTGTGGTATGTGCATACTGTGATAAACCTCTTGGTTTGTTTGTAGGATCTCAGAATAGTTCTGAGCAGCTTGATGAAGAGCAGTGTCTTTTCATTTTCAAATTAAGTACAAACAAATTTAGGTAGGCAACTTTTGCAATAATGTTTCATTCCCTACTACATCCCAGTGTTTATACTGAGTACTTGGATACACAGCTTCCATTATCTTACAGAAATGCTGGGGTGTTCATATTCTTTGTTTCATGCTTCATTTTTTTTTTTTACATTTTGTAACTTGTTTTGTTTAGTTAATGTCTCTATATTGCTGAAGGTGAACTAAAAAGTACCACTACTAAAGGGGGTAAAATTATTATGGATTTGACAAGGTGTGATGCTTTGTATGAGTTAAGGCAAACTTGAATTTATGGGAAGAATCTTGTCTGTGTTATTGTATTCATTACCATTTTGAATCATGCTTTAGTGCCATAGTTATTAACTTCCTACAACAATGTGTTCTGTCTCTGCTGTACCTTCCCCTTGTCTGCAGACTGTGTGAATGATGAATACTGGTTTGGGAGAGACAAAAGCTGTGATTACAGTTTTTCTAAGCTAGGATTATCTGAGACTGGCTTCTACCAAAACTATAGCAAAAAGCACTTCAGAATTTTCAGGGTAAGTGCTAAAAACGTTAACTCTCTATTTTGGCATAATTCAAAAAGAGACTTTGGGGCAGAGATCCTAAAGAAATCAAAGTATCTTCAGTGTTGACTCCTTTAGCAAGGCTCTTGGCAATGCCCCATTGACCTGGTTTATTAAATAACTTTATAGTCTCATTCCCTGAGTCAACAATAGTAAATTTCTAGTCTATCATGTCTTTACTGTAAAGTCATTTGTTCTTTACTGTCATCTTTCTCTTTTTTTTTTTCTCTTTGAGGAAATGGGTCCAAAAAATTCCTTTGTTGCCTACATTGAAGACCATAGTGCAAATGGGACATTTGTTAATAGAGAGCTTGTTGGAAAAGGGAGGAGGCTTCCACTGACTCACAATTCTGAAATTGCACTGTCTATACAGACAAATAAGGGTAAAATGTGCTTTAATTTAAGTAGATTTTTCATGTATTAACCAAGAGGTTATTTCTGCATTGATTTGAATATGTTTCTTGGGAGCTGAGCTGCTTCATGAGCACAGCTTATTAATAGGTGTTTTAGTATTCACATAAAAATTATCCATGTCCCTGTCAAGCCTAGGAAGAAAAACTGAAAAAGAAAAATTAAAAAAAATCTGTATCAGATAGCACCTTACTAGAGTATAAGCTTTTATAGTTGTTTTCCTATTTTTGAAACACTTTTGAGCTTCAACAGCTGTGCCTACAATGGTGGGAACAGGGGAAACAGACTATTCAAGAAAATTTGAAACTCACCCCCCAGATACCTAACCAGATGCTGCATCATAAATAGAAAATCCTCTTAAAAAGTAGCAGGGCTGGGCTTTTGTTTCTTTGTCTTTATTTTTCCACTAAGATGCTGTCTTCTTGATTATTACTTCTCTTTGATCTCTGCTGGGACATGGAAATTTTTGTTCATTTTTGTCCTTAATTGTAGTTAATTAGGTAAAGACTGTTGTGAATTTAATACCAAAATGCAATTTTTCAGCAATAAGATCACCTTGCTAACCTATAGCTGGTGTAATTTATAGCATGTTTTTAGTTTTTCCTCTAGCAGGCAGTATTTTCTCAGTTATGTTGTTGACTATAAAATCTCAAGAAACATAGCTGTTTGTTATAATAAAAATTTTAAACTTAATAATAGGAAAATGATCTCCACTTGTCTTCCCAGTGTTTGTATTTTCTGATCTTACTGTGGATGATCAGATGGTGTTTCCTAAAGAATTCAGAGAGAAATATATCATGTCAAGGACTTTGGGAAGGTAAGTATCCTTCTTCCCTCAGTAGTAAGGGTTAACTTTGTGATCATTGTCAGTATGTTGTGCTGGAATTACTACCAGTATTAACAGAGCTGCTCTTTTAAAAGAAAAAAGAAAAAAAAGATAACATGTGTAAACATGTTATTTACAACAATTTAAACAGGAATTTTTGGTAACTATTTGTAAGCCTGACATGGCTGTGCTCTCATTTTAGTGGTGCCTGTGGAGAAGTCAAACTGGCATTTGAGAAAAGCACGTGTAACAAAGTCGCAGTGAAAATCATCAATAAACGGAAGTTTGTGGCAAGTGGCTTGAGAGAGACAGTAAGTATTTTTGTTTGTCTGTCTGTTTGGCCATCTTGCAGTGGTCCTGGAATATTTGGTAACTTCTGACTCCTCAGTTATCTTCAACTAAAGAGGATTTTCTTACTTAATGTCTTGTGTATTTAGTTTCAAAATGCCTTTTTGATCTTGTGTGATGTACAGAATTCTGTAGGAAACGCTTGCCTTCGTTCTTGGACCACATTCCATTAGGTTCATCATTCAGGACTGTTAATGGGATTGTATACAAGGGTGGTGTGGAGTCTTGTAGGGTTTGGTGTATATCCTAAGATGCATCAGATAGAGGTACCATAACCAGCAGAGTCTTAACCAAAAATGTACCAACTAAGCTAATTTTGTTGAATCCTCCATCATAATACTTTATAAGAAAACTGTATGAAGCCTTTTGGGAAGAGTTTCTCATCTGTTTCATGGCAAAAGCCAGAATTTGGAGACGATCAAAGACAACTAGCTTAAGATGCTGTTATGAATTATAATTACTAATATATGCCATTGTACAAAACAGAGACAAGAGTATATCTGGAATTTGTGTATGAGTTGTGTGTTCAAATATGATTGATTTGGTTTGGAAGAAGAGCAAAAAAAAAACTCTGCTGAGTTGGTTTTATTAGTTGAACTTAAGCCACAGGTTAAAAGAATCTATTTATGTTATCTTGCAAAATAGGAGAGAGTAGCATGTAATTTTAGGTTGGTCCATCTGCAAAGCATCTTGGAGGGAGAAAAGCTGTTTAAAGGACAATACAGGTATATAAACAAAAAATTATTATTTTTTTAAATTTGGAAATTAGTTGGGGATTTCTAACCTGCAGTGAAATTAAATGTCTGGAGTAATATCTTGCTCCAGATAGTGACAGCACACTGTTTATTTAATTCACTGAAGGCACCTGGACATTTTATGGAAAAAAATTATATGTTATGATCACTTACAGTAGCAAAAGGCGTGAAATTATGGCTTTTCTGGTACTGTCTCTTATTTCTCATACATCTTATTCCAGAACAGCACTGTCTTACCCAGTATTTGATTCTTTTAATAGAACCCAGCTTTTGATATCAATACAGAAATTGAAATTTTGAAGAAAATAGATCATGTGAGTGTTACTGTACATTTTTATTAGTTTTTGCTCCCTACTGCATGTACTTGTTTGGTTTACTGACTTTAGTGTAGTAACTAATGAGCAATTTCATCCATTTAGAAATGTGTTAAAAGAGGCATATAATTTTTCTTGTAAATTATTGAATGGGTCTTTTTTTGTTCTTTTAAGTATATCATATCCTAGCAGATTTGATATTTTAAAACTTTGGATAATTGAGGTGTAAATTTGAGAAGAAACATCACAGAAAAAATGTTGACCTGAACCACTGTTGCAGAAACTTTTCCTGTATGTGAGTCTTTGTAAATGCTGTGAAATAACTAAATATAAAGACTGGTTTTCACTGGCAGTTTCTTGAATTTACATCCCCTCTTTCCTCTGCATGTAAAATAAATAAAATATTGAGGGTATGATAACTCACAAAAGTCTGGAGTACTCCCTAATTACTTTTTTTAAGTGTTAGTTTAAGTGACACGGTTTGAAATACTGAAATAAGAACTTTAGGATTAATTTTTACAAATTATTTTACTTTTTCGTGTGTCTCCATTTGTGCTCCCTTTTCTGTCAGCCTTGCTTAATCAAGATCAAAAACTTCTTTGAAGCAGAGGATTACTACATCGTTTTGGAACTGTAAGTAACTTGTTTGAAAGTAAATGCATAAAATGAAATGTTTTTCACAGCCACAAAGAATGTATGTAGTTCTGAACTGTGGAGGTTTTGCTTGTTTTATTTTGATTTTTCTTTTGCTAGTGTCCACTATTCTCTGAAATATTTTTAAGATTAGGAGCTAGGATAACCAGAAGAGTCATCCTTCTATGCTTTGTAGGCACTTAGTGCTTGGATATTGTTCACTTTGTTCCTGTTGTGGATTGCTGCTATTTTTTTTTTTTTTTTGGAACTTGTAAGAGTGGGCTGATCAAAAATCATGTAACAGCTCCTAGTGAAGGCTCAGGAGATTGACCCAAACTCAGCTGTGCATGTGCTGTGTTTAGGATGTTGCTCTCTCATTTTCAGAAATATATTCTTTCCCTGTAGCCAGAATAGCCAAATGTTTTGGTCTTAGTCTTGTCTAATGAGGTGAATCTTTTGGAAGTCATGAGTTGGCTTGTTAACTTCCATTTGTTTTAGGATGGAAGGAGGAGAATTGTATGACAGAGTGTCAAGGCCAATCAAGATGAAAGAGGATACCTGCAAGTTGTATTTTTATCAGATGCTCCTGGCAGTAAAGGTACATAATCATAAATTCTACCCAAAAAAATAGTCAGTAAGTTGAGTTTTTCTGTCACTTGTCATTGCTGAAACCCATGCAAGCAATCAAAAGTGTTCTTAACAAGTTGGTTTAAGAAAAGAGAGACACAGAAAATCAGAATTCCCACAAGGGTGACACAGAACTTGGGTCTGCACACTGTGCTTGCATTGAGATTTGACATTTGAAACATAATGATTTCTAAGGTGGTTTTTTGTTTCTTTGTGATGGTGTTTTGGTGTGGGATTTTTTTGTTTGTTTTGTTTTGTTTTGTTTTTTTAAGGGAGAGTTGTAAGTTAGGGAGGTTTAAATGTATGCCTGCCTCTTACACAGCCATTGGAGTTATCCTGCCATTACCATGAGAAAAAATGGAAAGCTTACATTTTAGAAGAAGTTAATAGTCTGTTTTTCTTCATTGTCCTTCTGTATGTATTTAGTATCTTCATGACAATGGAATTATACACCGAGATCTAAAGCCAGAAAATGTGCTACTTTCATCTTCTGAAGAGACATGTCTTATAAAGGTAAGAAAACTTCAATTTCTTGTTAATGGAGAAATTTTGAGAGTGTTCCTTCACATTCTTTTTGATATTTCATTAAATGTAGCCAAAAAGGTATTGTGGAATTAGTCATACAAACCATGAAGTAACTTAAAACATAGAGGTATTTTTTTTATAATTGTAATTTTACTTTTGTGGATATTTCAACCCATACACCACATATATAACTTCAAATGTCAGTGCTTTTTTTTTCCCCAATAAAATCTAAATTCTCGAATTACAGACAGCATTCCCACAAATGTCCATGCTGTGTGGTGACTAGGATTTTTTAAATTGTTTTGGGGTTTTTTAGGGGGGTAGGGGAGGGGGAATGAGGGTTGTGGATTTTCTTTTGTTTTTTTTTCCCCAGAGAAAGCATTGAATAGATTTGCATGCTAAAATGCTATTTTTTCAAGTAAACTCTTCTTATAGGCTACAATGCCTTTATTCTGTGGTTGTCCATTTACATCCAAATTTGAGAGTACTTTTTGCTAATGTAAAAGATGATCCTTTGTCATATTTGTCCCTCTTCCTCCTCTCCCATTCTCACTTAATCATGTTTGGGGTGACTTTTGTTCATAGTCATGTACTGGAACTGGCTTGGAAGCAAGAAACTTAATGCTACCTGATGTATGTCTACAGTATGATGTGTTCTAGCACAGTCCATCCTAATATGTAATGTGGTGTTACCATTTTTAAATACAAGATTACAGATTTTGGACAATCCAAGATTCTTGGAGAAGCTTCTCTTATGAAAACATTATGTGGTACTCCCTTGTATCTTGCTCCTGAGGTTCTAAATTCACTTGGGACTGCTGGATACAGCCGAGCTGTGGACTGCTGGAGTTTAGGAGTTATTCTTTTTGTATGGTAAGATATTGTGTAGATGTACCTTCACTGGGCAGTCTTTGACATACCTGGCTTGAGACTTGGCAACTTCAGTATCTATATGAGGAAGTGAGAGTGCATTTAAAACTCTACAAGTGTACAAACACTACAATAGCACATGCTTTAAAATGTGTGATTTCAGTGTTTCATTTGCTGCGACAAAATCTGTGTTATTTAACTTGTTTTCTTTTGTACAGCTTGTGTGGATATCCACCATTCAATGAGCAAAATACTCAACTCTCTCTGAAAGATCAAATCACTCAAGGACAATACACATTCATTGCAAAAGAATGGAAGCATGTGTCAGACATGGGTATGACTCCAGTACAGTGGGTAGCAAATTATCTACCTCTTTTCTTGTAGTTTTTGTTTATCTTCCTTTCAGCTGCATAGCACATTGTGTGTTCATATGTTTAGTTTTAAAACTAGTAGATTAATTTTTTTAAAGTTCACAGTTAAAGCATTAGAAAGAGCAGATACATTTTTATTGAAGAGATTTCATAGTAGTATTTAGTGTAATTAACCACACAAGTGTAGAGTTTGTGGGCACATAAATCTATTTTTCCTCTTTTCACTTTTTCTTCTGACTTTATCAAGCTGGCCTACAGACTTTGCCTAAAGATTCTTCAAGTGTTCAACCAAAAATGCCAGGAATTTAAGGAATGCAAGTTAGAATTCCAAAAAACAAACCTTCCAAGAGAGTCCTTTCATGGTGCTAGTCTTTGAGCTGAAAGTGTCAGTCACATTTGTGGAATCATCTATTATGTTTGGCCCACTGTAAGTGAAGTAGTCTGTGAAATGGAGTCTTTGCATAGCAAACTAAAATGATAATTACTGTTCGTGTGCTTTTAGCTTTTCAGGACATTTTATATGCACAAAATAATTGTAGTGTTTACCTTGGACACTTCTTTGTATGTGCAAAGGAGTTTCTAATAAATGATGTGGTCATCCTTTGTCTAATAAAATTACCAAATATAACTCCTTCATAAATCGTTTGAAGCTTGTTCAATAATAAGTCTGACATTCATGAGAATGTACAATCTTAACATAATTTCCATAGTCCCACTGGTATGTATTCAGAATAATCTGATCAAATGAGAAATAAATCTTGCCAAAATTTCTTTATGGGAGAGATTTGGAGTCATAGAATATGACATAAATGCCATATTTTCACAGTGTCTACTAAGCAGCTTCCTAAGAAGATGAAAGTTTGAGATTATGTTGAGCATGCATGTGGATGTCCTGTCTCTTCTTTGCCATCTTCCCAGATGGATAATCTGCTTTCCAAGACACTGGAAACCAGGATAAATTAAGCTGTCTTTGCTTTTCCACAATGATATTAAAGCTTTTAGGAAAGTGCTGAGCCTCCTGTGTATGCTCAGAACATAAATTGTGTACATGCTAAATACATCTACGGCTAATTATGGTATATTGAAAAGTGTTGAGTCATGTGAATGTAAAGGAATGATGGTTTCAGTCTGCAGCCCTCCCTATAGAAAAAAGAAAAGTGATCTGCCCAGCCTGTATTTTTGTGCATTGTTCTGAAGGGGTATAAGGCACATGGTCACACATAGCTTTGGTGTGGGCATATTTCAGGTAGTGAATGAATTCATCATATGCCAACCAGCTCATTTTATTGTCTTAGCTCTGGATCTTGTGAAGAAGCTGTTAGTAGTGGACCCAAGCAAACGTCTTACCACAGAGGAAGCCTTAGAGCATCCTTGGCTTCAGGTAGGAATTGAGTTTTAACTGAAAGCTGGGTTGTTAGGGGGATAACTTGTTGATTTGTTGTGCTTTCAAAGATTTAGTCCCTGTAGAGAGACTGCAAAAGTAGCATGGAATAGTCTACTAAATACCTTCTTTCAATACAATAAGCAGCTTCTGCATCCTTTCTGAGACACCTCTTCCCAGATCTCTTTCACATGTGAGGATCAAGATGTGTTTTTCAGAGACCAAGTCTGACTGTGGTTCTGGTAGGATGGACCTCTTCCTTTGAGCATTGTAACAGAGTCCCACTTCCTCAGATATTTGTATGGGCAGGCAGTGCAGAGATTGTTTCTGGCAAGCATCCAATACTAATCTGTTTTTACTGTGCTGAGTTGGATGGAGTAAGTGTCCTTGGTTTGGGAACCCTCTGAGTGGGAAATGATGGTTTCCCTGCCTCCTATTACAGTCTAGTTGGGTTTGAGAGGGATAATCTTTAAGTGGCCTTTTCTTAATTTCTTAACAAAAAAGTCACCCAGCCTACATCTGAGCGATGCAATGGGTTCTGTTTATTCATGCCAAGCACAATGCTATTCCTGTTCCCCCATTGGGAACAGGATAATTTCAGATGCTTTGGTAAAAGCCATAAGAAACAGGGAAGAAGAAGAAACTCCGGTGTTCATTACATAAATGGAAAAATATTTATCTTACCTTACCCATCAACTCCAATGTAGCCAGAATCAAATCAGGTGACCTTGGAAAAGAAAAACAAGTCAAAACTTGTATATCAAATAAGATGGATGCTCAGGTCAAAGCCTTTTTGTAGCAGTTAAGAATATTTAAATAAAAAAAGGAGATACTGCAATACTCCATTGCTTAGGAAAAGGACCTCCTCCACTGCCTTCATCCAAAAAACTCAGTTAAAACAGCTGAAATCCTTAGGAGCCAATTATCTTTATTTCTAATTGTCTCTAGCAGTGACAATTCCCAATGGGAAGTGAATTCCCATTCACTTCTCTTCGAGTTTCCCAATCTTTGCTTTTCTCTTATATATTCTGTATACTACTTAGCTACTGGGCTTTTTTGCAGGATGAGGATATGAAGAATACATTTCAACAGCTACTTGCTCAGACACGTACCAGTATGAATCCACCAGAAACATCAAAAATGGTAGGTGCAGCAGACAGTTGAAGATTAATATTTAATGCCCAGAGAAACTAGATTTTGAAGTAATCTATAACAAGAAAATCAGTTAATTTTGAGACTTTATAGAAATGTACCCTTGGGCTGTATGCTGGTTATTTTTGCTTCCTGAAGAGCAGCAATGGACTTCCATGCTTTGTCAACACTTTGTTTAAATGTATAGAAACAACTTCCTAGGCTTTATAGGATTATTCACATATTTAGAATAAAACTGTTGAATGTATGTTTTTTTGATGGATTCAAGTCACTAATTTTTAGGATTCAAGTAAAAATTCTCATGCTAGTGCAAGGTTAGGATGGCATTGTGCCATCCATCACCAGATGCTAATTAGGAAAACAGTGAACAGTGTGTGTTTCAAGCTGGGAGCAATGTCTTATATGAGAACCATCAAACATAATTAGATGGATCTTGGTAGAGCAACACGGGTTAGTCACACTGGTTTTTTGGTCACACTGTCCAACACCTGTAGTTCTGGAGCAAGCAGAACAGTCAGGCTCTGTCTTACCTGGTTTCCTGTAGCCATCCTACTGTGTCTTTATCTTTCTTCCAGCCAACCACAGTGAGAAAGCGTCCCCATGAAAATGAGGAAGAATATGGCTCTTCTAAGCGTGCTGTTCCTTCTACTTCGTTTCAGCAAATGAGGTGAAAAGGAAGAGAAAAATGACTTTTGTTAATGACAGCTTTTTTATGGAAAGCAGAATTTTTTATTAAGAAAAATCTTAATAATGGAATAACTGTTGAAGATGTGATTTCCAAATAAAAGTAATTTTGTAAGACTGAAGTGACTGCTGTGCATGTATGAGAATTTGCACAATTAGTCACATTATAGTCCATCCAGCTGTCTGACTCAGGGAAAGTATCAGAAAAACTCCTGAACTAAGTTACTGATAATTTTTAGGCTAGCTTCATCCACACCTACATTCTCTGTTTCTTCTTTTCCAATTTCTAGGTTAGGCACAGAAATAATGCATAGCCCTAACAGATGAAGAAGGAATACTAAGCTTGCTGAGGTTTTGCCTTTGACATAGCATTACCTGACTCAATGGTGCCCACAGACTTCTGAGGACACTTAGACTATTCAGTTCAGATGTAAAACTACCAATGGAGGTTGAGGCACTCTGGGCTGCAGGTAAAGCTCCACAGTAAATGCTGGGCTGGCACAGCATTGCGCTCTGGGAAGGGGCTGATTGGCTTCCAAAGCAAGAGTTACCATCTGCATGGTGTTTCTAACCTGTGTGTACTATGTTGATTTCCCAGAGGAGGGATGACTAAGAGGAAACATGGTAACAAGTGATGAAGATGTATAAATTCCTGCCAGAGAAGAGCTAGGGATTGAATGGAGAGAGAAAAACTTGCCTGTTAGGTGAAAATTTTGAACTATGTGCCTCTTACTAAAGGATATTAGTTTCATTACTGACTGAAAGAACAGTTTAGTAACTGTTCTCCAACATGCATCTTCTGGTTAAAGGCATCTACTGTAAATTGATTTGTAAAGAATAATACCTAACGCATTATGGAATAAACCCATGTCAGGTCGGAATTAAGGTATTGAGTCACATTTCCTGTATGTGCCCATTGCAACAATCTTGTGTGTTTTGATATATTTGATATTGACCAATGTTAATGATAAAATGTCAGTTCTTATACACTGATATCTTTCTTAATGGATCAGATAGATGAACATCCATTGGCATCTGAATGGAAACAATACCACTTGGTTCCAGTCCAGATACACCTGGGTGATAGAACAAAGGTGTGTCTGTCCTTGGGGACATGCCCTGCTGGTCCAAATCTGTGACTGGCACATCCTCAGAGTGCTTACTGTAGTTCATTTGAAGCAGAAGGGAACACTCAGCTGCTTGGTGAAAGAATCAAAGAATGCAGTTTGTTTGGGCCAGGTTTGTGTCCTGGTGTACTGCAAAAGCTGATACCTTTGGGCTCTGGTTGCCAGTTACTTTAAAAAGACCTACATCATTGCCGATGAGAAGATAATTCCCTAGCTCCTACTTACACTGTAAATTATCTGCAATTGGTGTTTAGATAGAAGTAGAAAACTTCTGTATTTTATTCCTCCATCTTTCTTGTTAGATAGTCAGTAACTGTTTTGCTCAGGTCCTTTGCCTGCTTTCTAATGATGTCCTAAATTTGGTCTTCACTCATTTGATGGCAAACCTTTGGGCTTCTGGCCATGTCTTCATCATTTGATTGCAGAAAGCTTTCTGAAGTTTCAGACTTTTTTTCCTATGGAAGAGTAAGTTTCACTAAGGTCAAGTGGCATCCAACTTCCACTTAGACAAGAAATTATTTCTTCACCACGTTCAGCACAAGTCTCCAGCATAATCCATTTTGCTTGCAAGAGGCAGGATGGGTCACAGCAGTTGGAAGAGCTCGGTTACCCAAAGCGCTGAGGCTCACTGTGCCTGGCCAGAGCAGTGTCATTAGTGACCACATCACCACCTGCGGTCCCGCGTGGGCCGCACTTACTCTGGGGCTCAGGCTGCCTTTGGGCGAGGGTCCCTCACCCGTGTGGCGGCAGAGGGACGGTGGAGCTTTATCCTCCGTGAGGACGAAGCTCCTCCGTGTTGGCGGAGAGGCGGCGGAGCAGCCCGGAGGGAGCCCGGCAGAGGTGCGGCCGAGCAGCTGCCGCCCCGGCTGAGGGAGCCCCGGCTGAGGGAGCCCCGTTAGCGGCCGCAGGACGTCCGGCGCCGTCGGGCGGGGGTGCCGGGGGTCCGGGCGGAGCCCAGCCCCGGGGCGGGGCCGGGGCACTGCGGGTCCCTCTCAGCCGGGCCCGGAACGTGGCGCCGGGGGCCGGAGCGGGATCGGCCTGGCGGGGGCGGCGGCGGCCCCGGCCCCCGAAGGAGAAGGAGGAGGAGGAGCGCGATGGAGCAACAGGCGCCGCCGCCCCCGCCGGGGGCCGTGGCGGTGGGCCGGGCTCGGCGGGAGCAGGACGCGGAGCCTCCCCGGGTGAGTTGACGCCGGACGGGCAGCGCTGCAGCGGTCGGGGAGGCGGGAAGGAGCCGGCGGGCCGGGCCGGAGGCGGGCGGCGGAGGGAAGTTGCGGGGCGCGGGCGGGCGGCTGTCCCGGCGCGGGGCGGGAGGGAGCTCTGTGGGGGCGCAGGCCCGGTGGCCCGAGGCGCGCTGAGGGGCCGGGCGGCGGTGGGGCAGCTCCCCGGCGGGGCTGCGGGAACTCCAGGCCGAGGGCTCGGCTCCCTTCGCCCTGGGTACCTCGGGGTGCCGGGAGCGACCCCGCTCACTGAGAGCCCCGGGCCGGGCGGGGGTCCCGGGCCTGTCCCGGAGCGGTGCTCCGTGCCCCGAACGAGCTCGGCCGCCGCTAGCTGGAGCGGGACCCTCGCGAGTACAGCGCTCGCATGTCGGCATGGGCATTGTGCTGCTCTGGCGCCCCCGTAAACAATCCCGAACCTCGTTAAAATCCGCCAACTTCGAAGGTAAGCGTGTCAGGTGTACTTGGCAGCACTGCAGAGCTCCTCAGCCTGCTTCGGTGGTACAGAAAGTTGTGAACTTGATTGTAAGAGCTTTGTTACTGACAGAACTTTGAACCTGGGGGTTGGATTCAGTCAGTGCGTCTGGGATGACAGCAGATGTCACGGATGGGGCTCTGCCCGTGGAACACCGATTGGCGATCAGTGATGTATTATCCCGGTCAGCAGCCTGCCCCTGCTTGTCGCCAGTGAACAGAGAGTTGCAATCCAGAGAGCTGGATGCCTATGCCTTCCTGTCCTTGTTCCTCTTTTCTTGGAGCTGTTCATCATTTTAGTGTCTTTCCCTCTTCTTGGAGGTTTTCACAATCTTAGATATCACCTCTCCTGTGCTTTCTTGTGGTGTGAAACCAGAGCTCTTCAGGTGCTAATGGAACCCTTAATGGGCTCTTTGAAATGCATATGTGGCAAATGGATAAATTCCTAAATGGATGAGTGGATGTGCCTTGAATGCTGCCCTAACAGGTGTTCCTCG
Organism: Lichenostomus cassidix; assembly: GCF_008360975.1. NCBI lineage: Eukaryota > Metazoa > Chordata > Aves > Passeriformes > Meliphagidae > Lichenostomus > Lichenostomus cassidix. The sequence goes on along the minus strand of NC_139496.1, from coordinate 5,145,230 downwards.
AGTGAGGTTACTGTTTCTGCCTGTCTTTTGATGAATTTACTGGCTCATCACTTCCTCGTTGCTGTCTCTGTCTCCCTGTGGCCCTCTGACAGATCAGAGGGCAAGGTCTGTTTCTTTATATATATATAAATAAAATTCATTATATGAATTTTATACATTACATAACATATAATTATTATTAACAAATACTTTTTTAAAATTATGTATGAACTAAAAAGTACTGTTTAAATTTAATTATGGATTGCATAGCTGTTATCACAATTTTTAGCAACATGTAGCATAGCTTAAATTAGGGTGGATTTACCTGCTGTCACAAGTGCAGATCTCTCCAAGCTCAGTACTGAAAGCTCACAATTGCTTGTCATTTCTAAAAAATTCTTTAGAAAAAACATTTCCTATAGAAAATTTTGTATAAGCTCCAGTTAAGAAAAAAATCTGTTTCCTTCCTGTTGATAAATTCATATCATCCTGTGGCAGCTTGAACCTTCAGTTTTGGTGGCCTTTCATTTCTTTCCACACTATTTCTGTTAAAATTCTGCTCTGTTTGGGGAAGTTTGCATGTGTTTTGGCAAAGCTTCATATCTGTTCAGGAGTGTGGTACAGCCTGGCTGAAGTGCTGGCTGCTGGGAGGACAGATTTCAGTGCTTTACTTATTCTTGGACTCTCGTTGAAGCCAATTTCTGTTACAGAAAAACAGTAATACCCCAGAATATGGAGAGAAAACATAAAACTATTTTACAGATTAAAATACAAGAAGTTGTATAGAAGGTTTCATAGTAAGGGAAGTTCAGTTACGGATTTAAGCTGATTTTGGAAACTTGTATTTAGCATAAGTTACTGTCACTCTTTCTTTTCAGAATCCATTAGGAATGCCAATTTTTCTGCTTGCCTCTTTCTGTTTTTTCCCTTCTTTCTGATGCTTCAATAAATATCTTGAGCTATTTAGAGAACTTAAAACATAAAAATTCTACACACCACTCTTATCTATTTTGAAAATTGTAGCGCTTCTGTCTAATGTGACCTCTGTAGTAGGAACTGCTTTCAGCTGTCTAACACTGGTTTGGAGAAGTAAGGCTGAAAACTTCATGCCATCTTCTACTTTATTAAAAATACATGAGTTTCTAACTCAGACTTTCTCACTAGATCCTCTTCTGCACTTCATTAGAACATTTAGAACGTGTTGCAGTAAGAAACTTCTTCTTGCATTGGTTTAGTACATGCAAGCATCTTCTATAACAAAATATTAGACAGCCTAAGTATGTGCATTGCCCTCACCTTCCACTATATTAGCAGGAGAAGAGCAGTGGTGACTGGAAAGTGGGGATGACTTTTTAATGTGTACTTTTTGTGTGTTGGTACCATAATCATAATCTTTTTTTATTTGTGGTTTGAGTGCCAGAGTGACTCAGTTTTACTGTTCTATGGTTTCTTCTTTTACCTCATGATGTTTTACTGCCTTACGTAGTTCTCATGATAGCAGGAATTAAATAGTAACATATTCCACAAATTACCATCATAGTTTCCTTTTTTTTTCATGAGATTATTCAGCGTCACAGGGTATTAGAGGCAGAAACCACTTCACTTGGAGCGAGAGGATGTCTCCTCATGGATTCTCCTTGTTGTTACAGACTCACAGTATGATTCTGGAAGGATCATTAACAGCTTTGTGTGTTCATTTGTTTGTGCACAATAAACTGCCAGAAAAGACAGCTGTTGTTGGACTTGTCTCACTGGTGCTCCTGGAGGTTTTGCTGGGTGCCTTTTGCCCCTGCAGAGGCCCCACTGCTGAGGGCTCAGTGGCTCTTGGTGGTCCTGGGCAAGCAGCTCCAGTGGTCAGGCAGAGGGGGTGGTTGAGATGCCACTGCTGCCCACGGCACTGAGCTCTCCAGGGTGGGGCTGGCTGTGTCACTGCACCAGGCCAGGCCTCCTGCTGCAGGCAGTTATGGCCACAGCTGGTGAGGAATCTATTTCTTGAAATGTTTATCTTCTGAATAACTTAAGTTCATGGCTAGTTGTGGTACTGCTTGCAGGACTGCTGTCATTCGCTCTGAATTCACTGCTGTGGTACTGCAGTGGAAGCTGCAGTCATTGGCTCTGAATGTGATACAAGCGTGGGAAATACACAACATTTGGTATTTTTCATTGTCCCTGGTGCAGGTCAGTGACCAGGAAATACACTGAGAGGGAGACAGCAGCCACCTTTAAAGACACATGAAGAAATTGCTGCCCCTGGCACCAGGGTACTCACCAGCCCCGTTTCCTGCAGTACCTCCCTGCCTTCTTGTGACTAATTACCTTTCTCAGGGTTTCCTCATCTTTGTGTTTGAACATGTGCTCATGTAGTACCTGCAAAATCTTCATACTCAGTTCTTGCCCTCAGGTCACAATAAACTGTCTGTGTGATGAAGTTTATTGTCAGATGCTCACAGATGTGTGAGTTATTGCACTGCTTGCACAAAGCAATGTGTTCAGCTCTAACATTAGCAAGAATTCTATGGAAAAAGCAACTACAAAGATGAAAGGAAAAAAGTTTTTGGTTCAGTTCAGTCTGCTACAGGATAAGAAACAGTACATTTACTGATCTCCAAAGGAGATTTGGATATTAGGAAGAATATCTTAATGATGAAAATCCTCAAGCAGTGTGAGGAGGTTGCCTGGGTAAAGCATGGAGTCTCCTTCAATAGAGAAGAACTTTTTTTTAGAAAAAGTTTGGGCAAACACCAAATTCACAAACACTGTCAGAAAAGAATGGATATAATAAGAAAGATAAGAAATCAGTAGTTTCTAATGTGATGCTTTTCTATTGTTGTTATTTGACTTAAGGAAGAAAAGAAATGCAAACTATAGACCAATTGATCCTTGTGACAGGATGTCAGTTTGCAGCTTGCTTCCCTTTCCACCTTTAAAAATATGCCCCAGCTGGCTCTGGTAATGTATTTAAGCCCTGTGGTTGTTGTGTTGTGGTAACAATATGTGATATTCTTAAACTTTTTCAGTCTGCAGGACTAAAACTATATGACACCAATCTTAATTATAGCAGTCTAAACCTTTAATGAATATTTTCAAGTACTTTGTATGTTACCATATGTATTGTGTTGCCTGTTGCCAAATATTATTACTGCACAGTTCCCAACTGCCTTGTGATCAGAGTTGGACTAAGATGTTCTTGCTGAGTTCTTGAGTATCCTTGGGACAGAGTAGGGTTTGCATGACAGAAACAGTTACTGACTACAACGGACTGGTTGAGGAAAATGTGCAATGTGGGAAGTTAAATAAGGAGAAAGGGTGTAGCAGAATCAATTGAACTAGGCCTTTCTACAGCTCACTTTAAATAATGTATTTATAATTAGAGGGCTTAAGTCATTATTTCTTTGTTATTTTGTATTACCTGAAGTTGTCAATCTGGGAGGATGGCTCTGCCAAGGATGAGTGTTCTGTTGTTCAGATAAATTCTGTGTCCCACTTACTTACATTAGAGTGTGTGGTTCTGGAGACTCATCCCTCCCTTTCCAATTATGAACAATTTGCAGCTGCATGTAGCTGGATGTAGAGGTTTGTAAGCAGAGGTTGCAGTGAGAGATTTTAGACATTGTTTCCATTGTCTGTGTATGCATGTCCTTCTGTGTGATCTGCATATCAAACTTCAGATGTACCAGCATCATCTTCATGTTCACAGCTGCCACCTGTTCTTTACCTGGCAACTCTGCTTAGTGCTGTAGAGTCAAACAGCATGGCTGAGGAGAAAAACTTCTGAGTGTGGGGAGTGCAGCATATGTAAACAGATTGCATCTGCTCTTGTGTCTAGAAGACATCATTCATAGAGAATGATATGTTTTGCAAGACTCTTTCTGTACCCTCAAAAAGAGATTAAATATATAAACAATTTACTTTTTTAAAAATCTGATTCTGAATTCATGATTTCTTATGCAGTGATGCTGGTGGCTTTAATTTCTGCTGTACAGTTTCTAATGGTTTGATTTTTCTTTTATTTTCTCGAGTAGCATTGCTTAACCCTAACATACAATTTCTTCCTTTCTCCCTCCCAGCTTTCCTTCTGTGGATCAAAATCTTTCAGAAGAAAAAGTCCTGACAGTCCCATGTTGAGCAAAGCCGAATTTGTTGAGAAGGTTCGCCAGAGCAACCAGGCTTGCCATGATGGTGATTTCCACACTGCAATCGTGCTGTACAATGAGGCCCTGGGGGTTGATCCTCAGAACTGCATTCTCTACAGCAACCGTTCTGCAGCCTACATGAAAATCCACCAGTATGACAAGGCGTTGGATGATGCCATCAAAGCACGACTTCTGAATCCCAAATGGCCGAAGGTAAGGAAGTGGATTTGTCTTCTGGGGAAGGAGTGACTCCTGTGGGATAATTCTTTACATATGTAACACCCAGTATAAACAAGTGCATATATTTCTGTACTTAAGTCTGGTTTTGCTGAAAGCTCTAGATAATAATATATTTTCTGTTTAAAAGTTGTTTGACTTGAATTACCTGTTGGGTATTAAACAGTTTTCTGTGTAAGCATAGTGTTCCCCAATGGGAGTATGCTACTATTTTACTGTTTTAACACAGCATGGTGTCTGGGTTGTGAAGACCAGACATCTGTTTTAATGTTTAATGTAGTCAGCATTCATCAGCATCCAGGAACATGTGGTTCCAAAACTGAGAGGTAGCACAGAGATTCTTATTAGTATATTAGAGAGATAAGGATTTCCAAAATAGTGTTCAAAGAGTGTTTGTGTGTAGTATATTTTGGATAAACATTTGAAGAAATATGTATCTTGGCATTCTCAGTAAGACCTGACTATCTAAGGAAACATTTGTAGAGAGTAAATGGTTGCCTCTTCCTTCTGGGCTTACTTCCCACCAGCTGCCATTGATTGCTCCAGTAGCTGCCTCGCCTTGGCTAGTCCAGGGCCAGCCCTTTACATGCTAATTGATTTTAACAGCATCTGCTCCAGATTGCATTTCTCCTGTCAATCCCTCCCACATCCTTATGAGCCACTTTAGCTAAAGAGCAGACTCATCACCCAGGTTCCTCTCCCCAGAAATTAGAGCAGGTAACAAGTGTGATGCTCTTCACCAGCTGGGCTCCAAACTGCTGAAGTTAAATTTTCTTTTATTTCAAAGCAGATAACTCTAAGTCTTCTATTTTGATTTGCAGTTATTAGCTTCTAGAATAGCTTTTTGATGTGCTTTCTTAAGACTTGAATTAGTCCACATTAAAAGAAATTCCTGCTTTGTCAGAGAGATGATTTATAAACTTCCAATTTGAGTTGTTGTTGGGTGGGGTTTTTTTTGGTGGGCTTTTCTTTGGTCATTAACTGGTTTGTATCACTGAATGTCATAAAAGATTTTGTATGAAGTAGTCCATTTATAAGAAGAAAATTTCATTACTGTCATTAAACTCTTGCTATCCAGGTTGGTTGACTGCAGGGAGCTAAGGAGTGTAAAAGCCAGGGTGCCTGTGCTCAGTTTTGTATCCTGGTTCTGAGAAGGCTGATAGAGAGCTGATTTAGATGAAAAGTTGTGAGAACGTTTCATAAAGAACACTTTCAAAATACTAGTCACAGAAGTATAACTACCTTTGAAATGATCAGTGGAAAAGACTTGTGGATCAAAATAGAAGATAAGATGAAAAAGATTTATGAGCTTAAATAGGCTATCTGTGTTAAATGAAGGCATTACTAACAGTCAGTTAAATACAGAAAAAATAGACTATGTATTGATGCAGTACTAAGGTGAAATGTTAAAAAAAGCCCAAAACATTCTTACTAATAAAAAAATGAGATTTTTTTTTCAGGTAGTCTGTATCAGTGAGTTTAAAAACATGAAGTAACTGTGTTTCAATTCTAGTTCTGCTATTAAATGTCCACCTGACTTTGAGCAAAGTCTATTTCTTTGTTTATTCCTGACAAAAGATCAGGAATCACTTCTGCAGAACCTTTTGAGCCTCATTGGTGGAAAAAGTACTGGAAGACTTAAATGCTGTTGCTGTGATGACATAGCATCTGTTCTTGTTTTATTTGATCAATGTGTAAAGGATATCTTTCTCTGTGATACAAAATGTTTATGTATGTTTATTTCCTTATGTGTGTGTGTGTAACTTCTCAGTGTGAGACAACAGGAGAGTTCTGTCTGAAGTTGAAAACTTAAGTTGTATATTTCGGTATCAAAATTTATTTACCAATTAAAAAAAAGATATTGATAGAACAGAACTGGAAAGACTGAAACTTCTGCATGCAAAGTCTAAGTGAGTTTATTAATTAGCCAGAAGAGGGAGCTTAGTAGGGACAACTGGTATTTGGTTTGAAAGGCCTGAGTTTTAAATACAGAACCTGACTTCCTTTCACTTAGGAAGTTGAAAATAAATTTGAATGCAGGTTTTTTGAGATTTGAACTACTAAATGTAAATTTCCGTATTTCTTTTCCTCCTTTCGATACAAACTACATTTCTTGGGTGTGTAGCTTGATAATTCTTACTTTTTTGCTTCCACTCCACATTGCACTTGTTAACATCAGTTCAGTACAAGCTGTGGCTGAAAGTCATGCTCTTCACATCCCCACCCCAAAATCTTTCTTTAAAGCATTAATTCACATAATTAATTACATTAACAATAATAATTATTAATAACTGATAATAATTAATAATTTACTGTGTGTGGCTGAAACATGTTTATTACAACAGCACATAAACCTGTTTGTAGGGTTTGTCTGAGAGGGCTGGCTTGTGAGTTCTGCTATTTGAAAAATATTTTGTTTACAAAGCACTGAGAAAGGCAAAGATAACAGAATATTTCTGGAATTAAACTGCATTTTGGAAATATCCAAGAGGCAAATCAGATCAGGCTCATTTTGTTCTTTGATTTCCCACTGAACAGTTTTCTTTGTTTTGCTGTTGATCATGCTGTAGAAAATTTTTATTCTATTTCTCTTCACAGCTGTGCAGCCTTAGGCATGGTACATGAAAATGGAGGGATATATATTATTTGACTCTGACACCTGAATGGTGTTTCCTTAGTTCTTGTTGATTTTGAGATATTTTTAAATCCTCACATTATAGGAAAAATATGCTGTGGCTTAAATGGTTTAAATTTGGACCTAATTCTGTGCTAAAATGTAGGTTTCACTACCAGCTGAGTGCTGGCTCAGTGTTGTGACAGCTAACAAAAGGTACAAACAGCCTACTGCTGCTGAACAATTAACTGGGTTTTGGCATTGATTTATTCTCTTAATCTCTCAACAGAAAAGTTGTTCATTAACAGGAGATGAAATGACTTTGTCAGACTTGAATACATTTGGCTAATAGGAACATTCACAGGCCAAGATAAATGAAAACAAGAATCACAAAGATGGATGTTTTCAGCACTCTGAGGGGTACCTTGATTTTATTTGATTTCTTTGTCTTGTGGGAGTAGAAGGATGCTGACTGTACCATTTAGTGACACTGTGCTGTTTGAAGCCCCAGGGACTGCTGTTTGAGGAGCAGTGTTCCCTGAAAAGCACAGTGGGTTGCTGAATGAGAGGGGCCAAGTTGGCAAATGGATTTGAAGATCTGGGTTCAGTAATTCTCTGATTATTGCAACTGTTCAAGCCGCCAGGCCGGGAAAAATGTTATTTCTTAAAGCAGGACCAGCTTTTTTAGAGCTGAAACACCTTTCAGAGAAAAGTTGAATAGTCTGGAGAATGTAGTTGATGCAAAAGGAATTAATGCCCTGTGCATATGTGTAATCTGTAAGTGACTAGAAAGAATTACAGCACTTTTCATCAGGCACGAGTTTCTCTTATGGTCTTTGTCTCTCTTAATTTAAAATTCATTGTCTCAATTAAAAAATGTGGTTTTGTATTTGTAGTGGAGAAGAAATATGAAAGAACAGAAAGAAAGGGGAATTGTGAGCTGTGAAGCCTTTGGGTGTTTGCAATGCAGGAGGCATTTAGGTGTTGTCACTTCACTGCAGGGGAATTTGGCAGAATAGCTTTCACTGATATTTTGCTAAATGACTCCAGCTGTCAGTCATGTGAGCAGGACTTCTACAGGCAAAAGGGACACTTGCACTTCTGACTGCTTGCCCATCTTTATAAACCCACCTTCACATGCTCTAGCAATCCCTAACGACCTCAGAGTTTCTCAATGAATTACAAGCAGAGCGCTGACCCTCAGTCACATGTAAAACTTACAAGCAAAGAATCTGACTTGACCACACAACTTTTTTCATGAATAGACCTCTTGTTTTTAATTTGATGAGCAAGGAACTTTCCAGTCCTGTCCTTCAGCTTAAAATCTGTCTTTAATTTGCAGAAAGCTGCATTCCAGTTTTTCAGACATAAAACCATTGAATAGACTTTTTTGACTTTGCTAGAACTTGCTGTGTTATGTTATCGTGAGATTTGTGCATTTCTTTCTGTCTTTTTGTCTCACGAAATCACAGCATAATTGAAGTTGGCTGGGACCCCTGGAGATGGTATTGTGCTGAAGGCAGGGTCAGCTGGAGCAGGTTGTCCATGACATTGTCTAGTCAGGTTTGGAATATCTCCACAGATGGAGACTCCACAGTGTCTCTGCCCAACATGTTCCTGTGTTTGACCACCCTCACCAAAAAGTTTTCTGCTCCCTTCCCCCCCTTTTTTTTTTCCCAGTTAGATATTTAAATAATGAGCATAATGTAATACTTTGACAGCTTTGTGGAGTTAATGTTTTTCCCAACAGTCAGGTTCACTGGAGATGTATTCTCTGCATTAGAAGTGATTATTATGGCATTGCTGGGGGAAAGCTGTTGTGTGGATAAGTTCCCCTTTCCCTAAATTCTTAAAATTACTGAGCAGTAGCAGTGCAACATGAGAGCATGGGACAGGGACACAGTGGATATATGTCATAGTTATGACCATAGTTATGTCATCCTAGAAAAAAAAATTCAGATGTAATGTTGTCTGACTTAGACAAATACACAGGGAAAATTGCTCCTTTCTAATAAATTGCTTACTGCCTTAGAATTGGAAAACCTTACAGAGGTACTTGAGTCTCAGCATGCAACAAATCAACAGAAATTTTCCAAGCATTTACTGTAGGGTTTCATTATTCCTTCCTTTGTTTTCTGGAACCCTTTTGTATATGGAATAAAGCAACTTAAATTTTTCTTTTATGGATTTAACTGCAATTATTCTACTTAGACTAAATGGTGTGCTGTAAATTTCTTTCCTGGAAGGTGCTAGTTTTTTACTCCACAGTTTTCTTGCCATTGGAACTGATTATATTACTATGCAGAAATGATATAGTGGTTTTTGTTCCTCATATATCTAATATCCAAAGCACAAATGCAGAAGTAATTCTGAAATGCAGAAGGGAGGTTTGATCTGCAAGGGTGATAGTTAAGAAAAAGTGTCTTGTTACCTGCTCATTGAGATTCAAGCACATTACCACTAGATAGCATTTTGAGGCATTTGGACTGTCTTCATTTATTTACACAGTGCTGGATTTTGTACCCCATAGTTTTAGGCTAAAACCTTAGCATGTGTTGTTACCTCTTTTTCTCACCTACCCAAAACTTGAGGAGTTAGTTGTCAGATGATTTTTCTGCTCAGTTTTTAATTCTTCAGTGGTTTATTTCTTCAATTCTGTTATTTTTAAGAATTAGATATATATTGCTTGTTTTTGCTCAGCATACAAGGATTGAGTTTCCTCATCTTGGAGATTAACTTCTTTGGTAATATTATAGTGGTGACTCATTCAGAAATTGTGGAATTGTGGAGTACTGGAGTGATGTGTGGAGAAATGAGTGAAGCACATGAGAGGGCGCTCTGTGCTTGGGGCTTCAGCAGGGACTTGGAGCTCATTTCAGCTGTATGCAGATATTCACATGTTTTAGATACTTTTAAGTGGAATTTCCTTAATTTGTTTCCACAGTCTGTGCTGTTCCTGCTGCCCTTTGTGTGTGTTTGACATCAGGCAGGAATGGCTGGCAGTGCTGGCAGATCCTGAGGCTACAGTGTCACTGATGCTCAGCAGTGGAAGGAGAGCAGCTGTTCTGAGCTGTGCTTTCTGGAGTGGTTTGCTTTACACTCACGTTATCTGTACACATTTGGGTTTCTTCGCATTTTAATTGCTTGCTCTAATTTCGTTAGCCTAGTGTCTGTAAGCTTCTTATTCCCATTTATTTTTCCTTTTGCTACAATTACATTATTCGCTGTTTTGGTTAATCAAATCAGCAGCAACTGTGTCTCAGATGTTTTTGGAATTGTTCTGCAGCAAACAGTCCTGTTTTTGTTAGGGTTTGCCATCCTGGATTCATCCTGGCTCTCTGAATTTATGCTGTAGTTCTGGTTGGCCAAGGACTAGAATTTCAGCAGCACAAGGCAGAGTACCTGACAGGTTATGGACTGTAAGGAGAGCATCCTGCCCTCCTCTCCTTTGAGAGCTGCTCATCATTGGTGGCTGAGTGACAGTAAAGAACAGGAGGGGATTTGAGGGGATTCAAGGATGCTGGACCTGGATTTTCTGTAACAGCCAAGAATGCTCTTACAAACCTGCATTTTTTGTTTGGGTATTCAGGCTGATACATCATGGCATTTCTGGACAACACTGGATCCTCATCACAGACGTGTAACCTCAACCAGTCTCTGAGGAAATTAAATTAAATGGAGGGTTTGTGAGAACAAGTAGACAGGAGAAAATACTAAAAATGGGGAAAGCAGGAAATTGCCTTGACTAGCAAGTCAGTAGGAAGCACTCAAGGATACCATTTACACAGTGTTCTGCACTGTGCCAAGGGCAAGAAAACCCAACCAATTAGCAGGGGCCTTGCTGAGAGCTCCCTGACAGCTGAAAATACATCCAGGGCTTAACATTCCATCTTCCTGGCCTTATAGTGCCAACAGGGGTTTGTTCAGGTCACTCCATCTCTCTCCCTGTAGCCAAGTCAGATGAGAAGCGTCTGTGATCATGTACAAGTAGGAAATGCAGCACAGGGATAATTGCTGCATTAAGCAAAGGCATTTTCTGAGACAAGAGCATGGTCACAGTTCAAACTAATGCAAATGGGGAAGAGATTTGTGGCAATTATATTTATTTCTGTAAAGTTGTTGTTCTCTGAGTCATTGCTCCATTTGTGGACACAGCAGGTGACATTTCTCTTTTGCCACCAGCATCTTCATACATGATTTCTCTTTTGCTCCAAAGGAAAAATTACAAAGCCCCTTGTGTTATATGGAACAACAGAAATAAATGACTGATAGTTTGGCTGTTATCCACTAACAGAGAATTTACCCCTGAAGTTTAAAAGAAAGGTTGAACAATACTGTAATTTCTCTCATATAGTGAATAAACTCTAGTTTCAATTTTATTTTCTGGATTTAAGTTAGTTATGAACCCTTCCTTTCTTCCCTTCACTCTGGAATGTCAAGTTCTTGTCCTGGAAGTCAAATAACTGAATATCTCTAGAAGTTGTTAGAAGTCTATCATAGAGACAAAATTTTTATGCTCTTCAGTGCAGTTATTTTTGTAATTTCTGATGACTTTACCAGAAGTTGGCAGTGGTATGCAAATTCCTGTATTTCCTTTTTCATTCTAAAACAGTTGAGGAGTCAGCTCATAGGAAAAATAGATCATATGAATATTGATGTATACAAAAAAAATATAATAAAGGCATTTTTCATAGTGTCCAGTGTTTGAGACTAATCTCCCCAGGCAGTGTATCTGATGGCTTTTGTTAGTCTCCTCAGGGGTCTTAGTCAAATTTCTGTTCCATGTGCTCGATAGGCCTGTAACTGAAAACTATTCCTTTAGCTTTTCTTGTGTTAGAACTCATACAGTGCTCACTTTCCCTAGTGGAAAACTTATTTTTTATTTAGACAAGTGTTAAATACATGGTTTTATGATTCATTTTTAATGAACTTCTTCAAAGATGTGTACCAAGCCCTAGATATTCTGGATGCTAACAAAGGGAGAATGTACTTTAATGGAAACTCTGTTAATAGAAGCTCATCTCATATGGGAAGTGGAAAGAAACTTTCTTGAAACACTGCATTAAATAAATAGGTAGTACAGGCATAATTTTCCAGCCTTTTTCAGGGGGAAAAAGGAGGTTTAATTTTTGCTGTGGGGTTGTATTTTGTATTTGTATGGTTGTATTTTAATTTTTGCTATGGGTTGTAGTCTGTATTTTACTCCTTGTGGCTATCTGCATGCAGGCTTTTGGCTTTCACAAATAAAACACAAAAAGCTGTTGTGGTAGGTATGACATGTTTAAGGAAACAGGATTTGTGAGGACTCTTTTCCTAGCAAACGTGTCAGGCAGCTGTCAGAGATTTGAGGGCTTCCTGTCCTAGAGGTTACACCTGAGCTGTTATATCTTCATTATCACTGGTGGACTCCTCAAGAACTGACTTTCTGAGCCCATTTGTCCTATGGAACAATAACATCTAGTAGAATTCAGTTTCATTGTTTTCCTAAATGTGTGAAAAAGCTGGTGAAACATGGCTTTATTTCTGTTACCATGGTAACCTTCAGTTCTGTGTTTGCTGGACAGCTCCCCCATGAGTAGGGCAGAGCATGGCTGGGTCCTGGCCTCACTCTCTTGGACTTTTGGAATAACTCAGGATAGGAATTCTGGACGTATTTTCCTATTTTTATTTTATTTTTATTTTTTCTTGCATCATAATTCAGTCTATATTGATCCAAAATACAAAATAATGATTCTCCTTTGCTTTTCCTTTACCAGATGAGTAGGAACTGGAAAACAATCTAAAATCAGATTTTGTTGTAAGTGTAACCTTTAGCCTCCCTCAGTTATTATACAGGAATATCTGTAAGCTTCTTGATTAGCTTTTGGCTTTCATTGCTTAGACATCTTGTTTTGGCTCTGGTAGCTCTCCTGCAGTGAGCCACAGTGTTACTGGAGGTTTGTAATCACTAATAGTGATTAATTTTAATGACAGTTGCCCTGAATCCTCTCCCACGCCTTTAGTGATACATGTCAAGCTTCAAGGCCTCTTACTCATTTAAATCTTCGCTGGGAACACAGACTAGTAGTTTCACTCCGGAGAATTCAGATGTGCGATGTGCTCATGTTTATTTTATGGTGATACATCTCATTCAGTTGCCATTGTTACCAGGCTGTGCAAAGAAATTACTTTTTATCATGAGTAGGGTGGATAGGAAATGCATGCAACTGTATTTCAGGGAGTAAATTTTTCATGGTTATAGCCCATGGGTACTAAATAAAAAATGTCAGCTTCTTGGGTTTTGTTGCACTCTGAAAGTGTGCCTAGAAATAATGGCTTCTGTGACTGTTTGGGAAAGGACAGCTACAGCAGTGAGCCCTCCTAGGCTTAAAGCAGAAAATATGTGCACTTAACTCAGATGGAAATGTTTGGTATTGCAAGGTACAGTTACTGAAAGCTGTAACAGAATAGGGAATGCAGCAGAAAAGGAATGTGAATGAGAGGAGTGTGTATAGTAAATGTAGCTTTTTAAAGAGCCTAAATTAGTGTTCCAATGAATAAAAAAGAAATCAGTTGCCTGTATGGTTTTGCGCCATCCCACATTTGTTCTGCTTGATCTCACACTTGGGCTGCACTGAGTGAGGATACTGAGTCTGCAGAGGGAGCAGCAGTGAGCATCGAGCTCTTAGTTAATGATCCAAACCAGCAACTCACTCCTGGCTCAGACACATCCATTGTCTCTCATGCTCTCATACAATTTCTCCTCCCAAATACTAAATGCTTTTGTTCTTTTTTCTTCTGTGTCCCCACACAAAGTTGTGTTTATACTAGACAAAAAAGAAAAAAATCACAGAAATGTAATTTTTATTGTTTGTAATTTAGAGTGCTCAGTACTGTTAAGTACAGTGATAAATCATATCTGGAACTATAAATATTTTTATGTATTTGTAAATACGGTGCACATTGTGTTGGTTTTGGTTGGTGCTTAGTAAAAACAGGAAAATTAAAAATTTGTATGAAAATAACCATCTGTATTTCACTAATTAAAAATTTATGGTAGCTTCTCTGAATTCATGTTTCATGAAATCACACTGTAGAACAGAAAGAAGCAACTTAAATGTAGTAGATCTACGACTCTCCATTCTGTTAATCTGAGTTGAAATCAGTTTTGCCAGGTAGGTAAATGTAATGAGCTCACTGGTCTTTCAAATGCTGATGCCTCTGAAGGGCTTTTGTGTACATTTAATTGAATTTTTTACTTTCTATCATGGTAAAGAAGGTAGTGTTTATGATTTAAGTACTTCTGTGAATCTCTATATTGCTACAGCCCCCCAAAATCCTAACAATACAGCATAAAGAAAGTTTATTACCTAGTTATTTCCCTTACTTTGGGGTTTCCCCAGTCCCTTGGCCTCTGAAGTGAACAGTAGCATTGTTCAAATATTCTCAATTTTAATATTGTGTAGCCTTCAGGTTCAGCCTGAGACTGTATTTGAGGAACTGGCTCAGAAGGTGAGGTACTCACAGTTGTGTGGGAACTTAATCCACTGTTTTTTAGTAAGGTGGCAATAATAAAGAGAAACACATACTATTTGTGATATGAAAGTACGAAAATGTTATTGCTGGGAATACACAGGAAACAGGCACAATAAAATCTTTTTACTCTTGAAATATTTCCCAACTTCTAAATATCTAAAGAAAACTTGAACAATATCTGGCAGGTTTTTATTTTACCTGAAAACAAATGGAGGATATGAATATTTGTCTAGTAATAAAGAGAAGGCTAAATTTGCAGTCAAAAATTCAAGCAGATGTCCAGAAGAACTGGTTTTTATAACATAAAGGACCCCCAGACACTTGCACCAACAAAAGTTGTTTTGTTTTTTATTCCCTGCTCACAAAAATTAACCATCTGCTCATTAGAAGTGTTACAAATGGAAGAGCTGAAACGGGGCTGGTATGGCTTGCAGCTTTTTGGCAGCTGCTGAGAGACATATTAGGGTTTAGTAGTACTTTTCCTAGAATCACAGGATGGTTTGGTTTGGAAGGGAATTTAAAGCCATTTTGTTCCCAACCCCTGACCTGGTCAGGGACACCTTCCACTATCCCAGGTTGTTCCAAGTCCCGTCCAACCTGGCCTTGGACACTTCCAAGGATGGGGCAGCCACAGCTTCTCTGGCAGCCTCTGCCAGGGCCTCACGTCTCTCCCAGCCAAGAATCATAAGTGGCACAGAAATGCTGATATCAGAAATAACAGACTGTGTGAGCACAATTTGCATCCCAGCAGTGCCTGTGCCACGCACACAGCAAGGTCAGGAGCCACTGAGGAGGCCTCTGCCACGTGTCACAGGCACGTTCAGTGCCTTGAAAGACTATTGTGGCATTTCTGTTCTTCATACCAATGCAAGACTCAATCCTTTGGGAACTTCAAGTCCATATTCTGCTTATTGAAATGTGAAATTCACATTAAAGGGCTTGAGTGGGATGGGGCTTTTAAAGACCATCAAGTCGAAACATACACTTCCAAAAGCAAATGTGCATCTCTAGGAGGTGTACAGTTTATGGAACAACAAGATATGGAGGAGATTTTATAACTGAAAAAATTTAATTTTGGTGCCTGACTGGACAGATATGTGCTGAGACCTGTTCCTTCCTTATGCAGTTTGCTGACAGTAATGTTTGAGGAGCACATGGTGTTCAGGTGCCTCATATTTCATGGCTAAACTCTCTTTGGGGGTATCTTAGAGCTACAGAAAGTGACAGCTTTCAAGATAATGCCAGTAAACTTTAAGCTGCTCTAGGTTTACCTGCAGTCTGCTTTCCAAATAGGCTTCAGTTATCTTTGTAGTCAAATGTCTTCTCAAGATGTTCTGAAAACTAAAAATCAAATAAATACGTTTTCAACTCTATTTTTTGGATACAGCTATAACTGTGTGAACTGGGGAACTAGCTGGTGCATTTCAAAGGATTAATTGAGATAATTTTGAGTTAGTTTGATTGGACGTGATTATAACCTTAGCTGGGAAGTAAGAAGATTCCATTTTTTACATAACTAAATAGTAGTTGATGCTGAATAACTCATGCTTTGACATTTTTCTGAAACAACGTCGGCCTTTTCCAAAAGATAAATATGCTGAATAAAACTGACCTTGATTTTTAAATGAGCAAGGGTAATTGCTAATAGAAAAGATGATGAATTAAGATGATCATCTATTGAGCTGGTACTGGCGCCACCCACAGCTGTCACAGTGGTAGCCAAGTGTGCAGGAAAGGAGAACACCTCTTCAGGCAGGTGGAGAAGGTGGGTGCACAGAGCTATTAGAGGATAGCCTTGATAGGCCCCTCTATTCTGCTGTAGCCATTCCAACAGGGTAATCAATCATGTTGGACTATGTCTCAATCTAGGGTTGATGCACTGCATTCTAATTAAACTCATTAGTGCTCCATCTCTGTGATCACAGGATAACTTTCCTTTAAAGCTTCTATAAAGACTCTCTCAGGAATGACTTGCCCTGAAAAGAGATACAGAACTGAAATTCAGTAACATAGATTTCCTTGCATTGCTGTTACAAGTGAGGAAGGACTAGAAATATTCAGAACTTCCTGAGTTAAAACAAACAACACCATAACGGTCAGACTAGGAGTGCCTGGTTGACTCTTCCTTGTTTCAGTGTCTTTTCAATCTGGTATTTTTAAGCTCTTTTACTTTATCTACAATTGGGATTCTCTTTGTATCATGTATTTCCCTAATGAAAGTAAAAAGGAAAATGCATAATCCCTGGAGTATCATATATGGCAATTAATTAATCTTAGATTTTTCCAATGGGAGTGGTAGTATAAACAAAACATCTACATTTCAGTCTGGGAAACACTATATAGTTATGTGTATATATCATGTTTTAATCTTCATTAATATAGAGCAAATTACTTTGTTAAAAACTGGTCGTCACTGGCAAAAGTGATACAATAATCATTATTTTTAAATTGTGGATGCAAATGAACTCAAGTGCATCAGCTGGGTCTCTACAGTGACCTTTCCAGGAGTGCCCTGAAGCAAGTGGCAGTAGCCACAATTACTGAGTGCAGTTACCTGGTGCCAAACACAGCAGTTGGGCTTGGGAACCTTCAGTCAGGGGGTAGGCAGTAGGAAAAAATTGCTTTTTCATTTGTGAGTGCAGTGACTTAAAAGCATGCAAATGCCCTCATTTTTCTGTTCTGGAACATTAGACTGATATCTGGAAATGCTCTGGTGGCAAGCAAAGGAGATTTCAGTGGAATCACTTTATCTGGAAATGCAAGTGCTGTCTTGGGAGAAATGGATTTATGGGCTGCCTCTGCCTCGAGCCAATGTGCCTGTTAATTTGTGATAGACCTAGCTTCTGGCTTTGTCCTGTTTCTGTGGATAACCTCTGAGTGACCCTTGCCTGATGAGTGACTTGGCTCTTTTGCATGAGACTCCTTCGCATGAGAAGAAAACTGAAATTTTCATTTTGAAATCTCAATGTGTTGCAATTTTTCTCCATCTTTTGACAATTAAGCCTTATTTGAGTGGAATCAGACCTGGAAAGCTTGTATTTCACCTCTGCTGGATAAATTATTGCAGGGAAGTCTTTCAGCTTTATCTCTCATTGTGACTTTGTTACCAATTGCAGTATCTGTGTTTCTGTTTCCTTCTGGCTGACTGGTTTGGGATTGATAAAAAGAGATGGAGCAAAAAGACAGTTTTGGTAAATTCCAGGGTCTAATCCTGCAATCCTGCAGCAGTTCTTGACTCCAAGGCTTTCCACATCACCAATGAGTGTGAAGGCCATGGACCTTTGTTTTTGGCATTTGTCTGCCTTTCTTTAAAAGGTTTTGAAAGATTTTGAACGTGAACATTTTTCAGATAATAGAATTCTTTCTCTTCTTATTTGCCCTACAATGTAGAATGTATTTTCTTAAATAAACCAGAGAGCTTCCTTGCTGCTGAGGCAGCGTTAAGTAATGAGTATCACACAAAATGAGACGTTAATCTCATCTCCAGAGAACAATCAATCTGTACAGTGCCGCCTACTATTACCCGTAGCAAAGAAAAACAAACACAGGTTTCTTTGGGAAATACAGATTTCCCAGTTTTCAGGTTGTTAAAGAGTTAAAAACCCACTGTGAATAAAAGCAAAAAGGGTTGTTCTGCTCAGAAGTAACTGAGTGGTTACAGCCTTGTGCAAAGAGAAGATCTTTACGGGCAGGATGGAATATAAGCAATTCAGGAATGATTTGAAAACTGTTTTCGAGTAATGGGCGTGAGCAGGAGAGAGCGCAGCACAGCAGATGAAACACTGAACAAGGTTTTGCAAGGGGAAAACTTTTGGAGCTGGAAGTTAGCCCCGTTCCCCACAGGGATGCTGGGGCTCTGTTTTGGTGGTCTGTACAGTAGAGGCTGCGCTTTGGCAAGCTGAGGAGTGCATGATGTCATTGGATGCAGAACACATGCACGGAGAGCCAGGAACTGTTGTTCGCGCGGCAGCGCTGCCAGATGTGCGTGCTGGAACGCGCTTGGAAAAATGGAAAAACCATCTTTATAGAGATGCTGAGAAATGTCCTGGGCTGAGGCTGGGCTCAGCCACACTGTGTGCTGAGCACAAATGTGCTCTGTGGGGTTTCTCAGTCCTGGAGCCCAAGTTCTGCTCTCGGGAGCAGTCCATGTAGAATGCCTTTCCCAGTGTTTTTCTGAGATGAGCTCGGAGAGGTTCCTATTTTATCCAGAAAACATACTGAGGGCTTCTTCATAGGAATTATTTGCAGCAGAGGAGAATCAAAAGAATCTATTAACTCCAGTTTCCACTTGTACTTCCTATTAAGAATGGCTCCACATTCCAGCAGAGGCTCTGGTGCCAGACATTGCTCTCTTTACTGATGCACAGCTCTCTCCACAGATTAACTGGCCTTCAGGAATTATTTGAATCTCTTACCCAACAGTGCTTCACATGCAATAAAATCAAAGGTGGGTTTAAGTTTTTCTGTATTTCAGGGTGAAAAAACGTATTTTTTTCTAGATTTTTTTCCCCCTAGATTTTGAGGTCAACTGGAAATATTTGTGTTCAATACAGAATGCGTTATTTGGTCATTGGTGTACAGAGAGTTAAATACAGCTTTGCTTCTCCCTCCTTTTGCACAGGCTCTAATTAAAGGGAGGAGGGGAGATGCTGGAAGGCAGCAACAGGAGAACGCCTACAGAAAGTCAGGAATTCTGTATCCAAATGGGACAATGTTTCAAGCCTGAGATATTTTTTCTGTTTTATAAACCTTTTATGTTTACTGATGATTTTTACTGCTAAAAGGATCATTGCTAACTAATAGCATTATAAACTAGCTGGTCTGTGTACAAGACTAGAAAGAAGTCTCCTGTAGTAGTCACACAGGTAAATTGCCTCTCTGGAATCTTTGGAACTGTGCTGTTCTGAGGGATCTGCTTAAGGGTACTCTGATGGTTGCCTCAGAGGAATGTGAGATCTGTGGGTTGCTAGAAGGTTCATATTTTACACTTGTTGAGTAGAAATCGTGCTGAGCTCAGAGACTGTACCACAGCAGGGATCTGGTTCCTCCTGTCTGGGATGCTCAGGAATTTCTGCTGTGCTGGTCAGGACTAGTGCTGGCAGTGAGACCAAGTCTGCAGCATGTGATGGTGATTCTCCAGCTGGAAAACTCAGGAGGCAAATTGTGTTCTGTGCCGTTTTAATAAGGAATAGCACAGCCTCACTGTGAGTGTCCCTGTGCTTGGATAGGTGTGATAACTGCTCCCAGACTTCAGACTCCAAGGCAGAAACTTTCAACAAGTGGCATCAGGAGTTTCCTTCCTCATAAACAAGATGCTCCATTTGCTATCTTCTATGTGTTGTAGAAGATGGATCTACAAGAGGTATGTTCTCAGATTTTGTCTGTTCTGTTAGAATGATCAAAACACCCAGCAATATAAATGACTGATTTAATCAACTTGTCTATCTGATATGGGGTTCTTGTAGCATCTCAGTTGAGGCTAGCAACAAGAACTCCTAAATTTATTTTTTTTAAATTTACTGATTTTTATTGCACCTGGAATTATTTGGAATAAATAATTGTAAAATGGTTTCAGTTTTAGGACATTGAAGTCATGGTTGTTAGGCCTAAGCCTTTACACAGCTTAGTTAGGAGGAGAAGGATAGCAGTACACTTCTTTGAAGTGTAAATATGAGCTTATTTGGCAGCATTTTACCTAAACTCTGATGCTTGTAGAATGGTGGTTGGGTAGCAATGTGGAAACCTGACAGTCAGTGCATTTCTGACAGCCTGCTACGATGTCATGTTGAACAGTGAAAGTCTGTGCCCAGGCAGAGAGAATATATCAAACTAATTTGTCTCTCTTTTGTCTGTCATTGCTTGTACATGCAGCATATAAAAAAGGCATCATGTGTAGCAATGAAATTCAAGACTGTAGAGTATTTTCCATTTCTCCTAGATCTTAATAATTTGAGAAACCTTTAGTTAATTCTTCCCCTTTCTTATTTTTGCTTATACCATTCAAGTAATTCCTTCCCACACTTGCTGTTTTAATATTTCTGACACGCATTCAGAACCTGCTGTCAGAGCTACTGTGTATCAGGTTACAGATACTTACCACAGTCTTTTTTCCAGCTAAAATTACTTAATTACATTTCAGTTCTAATTGTGTTTTCTGTGCTGCACAGTGGGGCTTGGGCATTGGGTTCTGTGGAGGACACCAGAGTCCTTGTTCTGAGAGCTCCAGACATGTCAGCAGAGACATTCTGGGGAAGCAGATAATGTTATTCTTTCCTGTTTGCCCTGTGCCTGTGCAAAAAGGCTCTGTTTCTAAGGTATCTGCTGATAATCTCAGTTTTTTAAATGGCAAAATCTGTGCTGGAGTAAAAGAAAGGTGAAATGAGTATAGGTGACTCTTCAAGACTGTGTTTGTGCTTTTGGGTCGGCTGTGGGGTCACCTTTTATAATAAAACTTTAGTAAGAAAAGATGCTGATTGCAAAAATAGATGATGGGGTATGCTTCCATTTACATAACTGTCAAAAAAGTATTTGAAATCAATCTTCTGTCATCAGTAAACACTTTCTTGTAAGTGCAGATTGAATATTTTTTTTACTTTTGGTTCTATCAAATAGCTCACCCCTCACCTTTCCTGTCAGGCACGAATGGAAACTGCTGCATGGTTGGCTCCTTCTGTTTCTCTATATAGAATAATTTTAGTACAACTCTAAGCCTTATGCTCATTCAGTGCTGGATGTTTGAGCACGTGAAGGTAAATGAAGCAGATGTGTTCTTCCTTATTTTTAGGTTGGAGCCAACAGCTGTCCTAGTTATTCTTAAATGCTCTCACGACTTTATGCAGAAAGATGCCACTGAAGTCAGGTTCAGACTAAGTGTTGTGTGGTGTAGCAGTGTGCTGGCTTCACTGTTGTAGGACAAAGCTAACTGAGGTTGCCTTGGTCACTGACAGGGTCTCAAGTTCTTGTTTTGATGAGCTCTCCTGATTTTACTGTCTGAAGTAGTGAAGCTAACTAAAACTGCATCAGAAACTCTTCATTGTAGTGCTGAATTGTACTAGGCTACATATGTGTGTGCTTGTCTTGTAGAGATGCTCCTTTTTGGAGAGAATGGGCTCCCTGAGAGTTGGGGGTGTGCTGCAGCCCATGGGATTTGGTGGGTTTGCTCTCTGTGGGCAGTTTGGGAATAGACTTGGGCTGACAGTGGTGTCAGTGATGAGATCAGTGTAAGTTAAACCTCCATCTGGAGATGCTTCTTCTTGGCAAACTGTACTAGATGATAGTTTTAGGTCCCTTCTAATGGAACTATTCTAAGAATCTTAGATGTGACTCCTCAGAGAGGCCAATTTGTCTCTGCTCCAATGATTTCAGTGATGCTGTAGAGTTTTACAGCACCTTAAGATTGTTCCCTGCTTTTGAAATGGTTATCTCTGACATGGCAGTGGCAAGGTATTTTTCAGATTAACTGTAGCCTACAGAAAGAGCTGCTCTTTGAACATCTATCTTTCTGCAGAAGGTTTATCTGATTCTGGTTTTGAGGGCTTGTTGGCTGTCTGTAGACACTTTGTCATTGTAGAGGAGTTCAGTTTATTTCTTTCTGCTGTTCTCTTACTGCTGCAGCAGTGAAAAGGGCAGCTGTGAGATCCAGCATGCCGTGCTTTGGGAAGAAATGGTGCTGCATATGGAGAAATTGTGTCACATCTCTTATTCATACAGCCCTGACTGAAAATGTGAACAGACACAAGCAAAATTCCTGGTACACATTTTACAAGAAAGTTCAGCAGGTGAACTGCCTATCATTCTAAGTCAGTAAGAGAAGACTCCTTAGAGAGTTTTAAGTGCTGTTTCTGACTGTTATGGGATCTTCTGTTGAGAATCTCAGGGCTTGGGAGAAGGATATCTTGTGTGATGTACTTACATTTCCACTGTGTGGAAGGGAAATTTTGAATAGACAAAACAGATCCTTTATAATACAATAGTTTTATTGTGTAGCCCTTTCAGATGAAGCTAAAAAAGAATTTTTAAAAAACTTTGCGTATGCTTCTATGATTTCTTTAAATTTGGAAAGTATGTTCTGTACCCTGAAAAACAGGACAAATTTAATGTGCAGGGTATGTCACCAAACTCTAACTCACTCCCTGCTAACCTGTGAGCTCCAGAAGAGCTAATTGTTAAAACAGTTTTTTATATTTTTTCAATAAATACTGTGGATTTCTGATGGGCAGACTCTCTTGAGGGAGAACTACCACCACTTAGCACCATTTGACTTTGCTTCTTGGAGCTCATGGTAAATGGGACAATTCATCTCCCTAGGCAGCTTGCTGCATCTCTTACATGAAATTACTTAGCACAGTTTGCCCTTCTCTCCCACCTCTATTTTTTGTGAGTGGTGCCTTTGAATTATTCCTTTATGTCCTTCCTAGCTGTTTGCACTTCACAAACCTTTTTAAAGCTTAGGCTGATAAGTGAACACAATATTTTTCTTAGAGCAGCTCTCCTGGTGAGAAGTTTCAGCTGTTAGTTATGGGTGATTTATTTGGCTCTTTCTTACCTGAGGCAGCAGATGGTGATGGAAGTTGGCAAGGGAAGACTGGGAGAAGACCATTCTCCAGGAAAGGACAGATAGCAAAAAGGGTACTTTCCTGGGAGTCTTTGCCTCCCAAGTATTGCTTTGACCCACATCTTGCCTGAATTACACTTGTCTCCATAGCAGCAGTAATTGTGCTTCCTATGGAAAAAAGGAGGGGCAAGTCATAATTAGAAGCAGGTCCCAAACACGGTTTTCTGCTCAGGATCATGTAAGGGTAGAACTGAAGCTTCTTAAGCCAATAACAGAGTATCAACAGTTTTGAAAGCAAACACCTTCCTTGGTAAAATGCAGTTAAAATTTAGGGTATGTTTCCTATCCAGTGAACTACAGAAGTATGCTTTGCCATAGGACTATCACATAGATATTTCACAGGCACATCATGTTTATGTAATACAGTCACAATTGAGGTGCCAGCAGAGACTCTTACTGTGCTGTGAAGGGAAGGATGATGGAACAGAGCATTGTGGGCACTGCTGTTCTCCCTTTTTCTCTCTCTCTCATTATCACCTCTCTTCCCCTCTTTGTCTTCCCCATTTTCCCTTTGCTTCTCCAAGGCATGGAGTAGGGCTTTCATTTGAAACCCCATAGGATGACATAGATAATGATGCAATGTTTGACACTTTATTTCCTAAAGGGTGCGAAATAGATGAAGTTTTATCACAAGACTTGGTCGATTAATTAAAAGAGAATTGCCTAATTCCTGCACTTGAAGGGAGTTCCCTCCTCCCAGACTAGAATTTTCTGAACTCCTTTCTCCTTTTTGCAGGCCACCATTGCTTAGCAGCTGCTGTAGCTCAGTCACTCATGCACAGTCTGATCTGTAAAATCACAAGCTGCTGTGTCTGCCTTCAGTGCTCTGGCTGGAGGGAGGCAAAGTGACAGATGCAGAATCATTGTAATGAATTGAAAGCTGCTTTAATAACATCCGAAATAAAAGGACTTGATTTTATTATCCTTCATGAATTTGCCAAGGGACTTGGCTATTAGGGGCTTGGTCTGCAGTGGGTGTTAAAGTGCTTACACACTGCCAGCCCAGGCAGTGCACAGGGAAGTGTACATGTAAGAAGTGTGAGGTGTTACTCTGAGTCTTCATGTACCTGCTGAATACTGTCCAATTTAGCTGCTACCTGAGTAGAATGACACAATGAACTGAATTCTCATACTGCTTGGATAGCCTGACTAACAAACTGCTCATCAAGCCATCTCCAACAGGACCTTTCCCCACTTGCAAATGTGTGGGATTGCTTCTAGGTGATGCTCACTTGGGTTGAGCAGAGAGAATTTCGAGGTGTAACAAAGATATTAACTTAGAAGTTATTGAAAATGAAAGATTACGCAAGAAATGTGATAGCACATCAGATAGTTCTAGATTCTTGCCAAAGATTAACTTGAAGAAGACACTTTAAAAGATTTTTTATTCATTGAGGTGTAAGATTGGGAGCTATCATGTATGTCTAATGATGCACAGCTTGCTTGTGCTACTCAGTGACTGCAAGAAAAGAGGAGCTTGTACTGCACAGAGGGGCTGTCCCTATGACACACGGGCTGTCCCCGTGTCACGCTTGTTGTCACCGTGTCCCTGTGACACACGGGCTGTCCCCGTTACACACTTGTTGTCACCGTGTCCCCGTGACACACTTGCTGTCCCCGTGTCACTTGCTGTCCCCGTGACACACGGGCTGTCCCCGTGCCCCCGTAACACAGTTGCCGTCCCCGTGTCCCCGTGTCACACTTGCTGTCCCCCTGTCCCCGTGACACACTTGCTGTTCCCGTGTCCCCGTGACACGCTTGCTGTTCCCGTGTTCCCGTGTCACACTTGCTGTCCCCGTGTCCCCGTGTCCCCGTGTCACTTGCTGTCCCCACGCCCCGAGTGTCGCGCCGGGTGACACCGACAGGGGGCGCAAGAGCCGCTCCCTGCGCAGCGCCCCCTGCCGGCTCGCCGTGCCTCACTGCTCTGCCCGCCGTGGCCTCGCGTGCGGAGGGGGCGTGGCCGGGCGCGCGGCGGGGGCGGGGCTGAGGCGGCGCCGCCCCTGAGGTGCCGCGCGCCGGGCGGGCCGGGCCGGGGCCGCGTCCTGGTTCGGGTCTCGCCGCCCGCGATGCGCCCGGGAGCGGCCGCGCCCCGCGGGCCCCGGGCGTGACCGGTGCGGGCGGAGCCGCCGGCTGGGCACAGCCCCCGCCCATGGCCCGCGCGGCGGGGCCGGCTGCTGTCCCGCGGGACGCGGCGCGGGCCTGGTGGCGGGGCCGGGCAGCATGACCGCGGGCTGCGGCCCCGCTGCGCCCGCCGCCCCAGCGCCACCTTGATGCTGCTCGTCCCCGCTCTACAAATATGATGAAATGGCAGCCCCGGAAGAAGGTGAGTGCCGGGAGGGCCCGCTGCTCTCGCCCGGGAGGTGCCGCCGCCGCTGGGTTCCGCGGCGGGATGCGGACGGCGCTCAGCCGCGCCCCGACTCGCTGCGGTGCCGGTGCCGCGCTGGGCCCCGCGCTGGGCGGTGCGCTGTCCGTGCGGGGCGCCGCGTTCCGCGCTGCGCAGGACGCTTTTGCATGGCGCTTGGCAGCGCGTTTTATGGATATTCTTTGAAGGGAGAACCCAGCGAACCGAGTGTGCTGTGCCGCCCCTCTGCGGCAGTGACCCTTTGCTCCTGGCAGCTGTGGACTATTAAACTTTTTATTTTCTTCTTTTTTTTCCATTTTGGGTTGTTTTTTTTTTTATTCGTTTGGGAAAGCCTGCTTGAACCAGCAGGGCTCCTTCTGTAGCATGTTGTGTGATACTGTGTCTTACATCAGGGAAGAAATAGAAATCATATGTGAAAGGCATGAGAGTGTCTCTGGCTGTGAGTGTGAGACACGAAATAAACGGTGTTAGACCGTCCTGCTTGGAACGTGCCTTGTGCCGCTGCGGCTCCGGGTGATCACTCAGGCTTTGTGCACTGCTACCTCATCTCTTTTCAGCTAGTCTGAAGCTGTTCCTGCAGGATTTTTTCAAGCAGGTGATTGTACCTAGTGCGAGGAGTTCTTATTTCAAGTCATTGTCTCTTAAGTAGGATAAACAGATGACAGTCAAGCTTGGTGGGAGTGTTGGTGCATTTTTCAGGCCCCTCTGTGCCTCCTTTCAAACTGGTTTTAAGATTTCTACAAGCTGTAGATTTTTAAATGTCTGTTTTTACTATTTTCAAGTGAATGTGCAGTCACTCCTGTGGTTACGGCTGTGGAAACCCCTCCAGGCCATGGTTACAGCTGTATTGACTGAACCACTGAAATATTATTCTTGGCTGTTGGCTGGACTCCTCGGCTCTGGAAGATTCTGTTCAGAGTGTCAGGATTCACTCGGCAGTATTGGCTCACCCGCTTATGCTTAAATCACCATGTCAGATGGGTTTTTTTTCTCTGCATTATTGTTTGCATCCAAATCAAGTTGATTTTGGTTGACCAAATTTGATTGTGCAGAGGATACATGAGACAGCTGAACTTCTCTGAACTGTCAGGCATCTCACTCATCTGAGCAAAAAGTAATTCCTATTCCCGCTGTTTTGTGATGCAAACTACGTCCATGTTGGACTAGGTTCTGTTTTCAGCTGTAGTCCCAGTGAATCTCAGCAGAGGTTATTTAGTCCGAGCTGCCAGCAGCCTCACGTGAGCGCGGCTGGGATTTCTGCTGGCCCGGTGCCTTTGCAGTGCTGCCGTCATGTGCTGCACGGAGTAGCCTCAGGAAAGGGGCTCGTGCAGACCACGGAGGAGGTGCTGCTGCCTCAGGTCTGAGCAGCACTGAAAATGAGATAGTGCAGCCCCAAGTGGTCCTGTAGCCCCTGGTACTGCTGGTCCTTTCCTCAAGAGACTTCTGAGAAGTCATTTGCCTGCCTTGTCCCTGTCTCTCCCAAAAGAGAGCTGAACGCATGTGCTGCTTCACTGAATCAGGAGTCTCCTTTGATTTATTTATGTATACTTGTGTTCTTTCGCTTTACCCGTGTTTTTATTCTTAAATGTTTAAGGTGTTTTGCTCATTGAGAGATATTTGCTTTTACAGCTGTGAAACTGTGCTGTATAGAATCTCATGCAGTTTATTAGTCCTGTGTGTAACCCTGGAGTATGCTTCTTTGTCTGGTGATTCCCAGATACAGCTATTGCCTGGAATGTGTAATGTGTTCTCTTGCCTTCAGCAAGTGAAAAACTGAATTTGCTTGTGACTGAAATACTCCTGTTCTAACCTATGTGTGTTTTTAAGTTAAAAAAAATTACTGTTGTTTACTCATTTTTTTCCACAAGCATCAGAACTAATAAAGACTCTTTTCCTGTGGACTTCGGTGACTCACCTCTGGCTCCACTTCCCTCCAGGTTTCCCCTGCATCTTTGTCTGCTAGTCCAGAGCAAGGTGCATGCTGGTCTGGTGCCCTGGGACACAGGAGCCAGGGGCTACCAGCACAGTGTGTGAGTCTGTTGCCTTGGGAAGTCAGGCTGGAGTTCCAGCATGAGATATCCCTTGTGTTTGGGTGAGCACAATTGTGCTGACAGTCTCTCAGGAGCCATCAACTATGCAGGATCTGGCTACAGCTATGACTGATTCGTTACAAAAATCATGTTCTTTGAAAAGCATAAAATTAGTCATGTTAGTGTGTTCAGTGGCTCAGTTTGTGGGAATTACATAGAATCGTGGAATTGCTATGTTTGGACAAGATCACCAAGTCCAACTGTCAACCTTGCAGCACCACGTTCACCACTGAAGCATGTATCCAAGTGCCACATCCACACAGTTTTGAACACTTCCAGGGACAATGACTCCACCACTGCCCTGGGCAGCCTGTGCCAGGGCTGGACAACTCTTCCCTAATATCTGATCTAAACCTCCCCTGGTACAACTTGAGGCCATTTCCTCTTGTCCTATTACTTGGGAGAACAACCTCCACCTGTAGGAGCAGTGTGGAAAATTCTTGGCTGCTTGAGCCTGCTAAGAGCAGCTGGTTTAGGTACTAAACAAAATTGCATATAGCAGTGATTTGCTAATCAATTCTGTGACTAAATGCTGGGCAAAACCTGAACTGATTGTGTTGTGTGTGGATGTCATGAGGGATTCAGTAAATCATCAATAGCAGCACAGCGCTGATATCCCTTTGTTCCTGACTCCCTCAAGTTAGGCATATTTACCAAGAGCATCTCGCTAAGAAGACTCATTCATGTGTAAAGCCTCTGTATACAAACAGCTTCTTCAGTTTTCCTGGAGTACAGAAAAAAATATGCTCTTAGTAAATTCATGCAAATCTCATTATCTCTCTGCCATAACTTACCCTCTTTGAGATCTGTATTGGTTTTTTGAAGTCTGGATCTATATATTATGGTGTGTGCTAGTCCTCTGTTCAGATTTTCAGTACGTGCTCAAGACTGAAACAGTGCATTTCATCTTGGTCTCAGTGTAATAATAGGATCCAAAAGCTCAGATTTTTTTTTTTTTTTTTCTTTTAATCTGTGACTTTGTGCCACCATTCCTGGCTCCATCTGTCCCTGCTGCTACTGAATCTGGGCACACACATCCCCTTCTGCATGGGAGAGAAGCTGTTTTCTTGCTGTGCCATTCGGAGCTGAAGTGGGGTTGAATGGGAGTGTTTGGGTTCCTGGGACAACCTCTGTTATTCACTAGAAACAATGAAATATCTTTTTGTGACCTTGTTCTTGTCAGTAATGATGTCTATGTGACTCTTACAAGGAAGCACTGTGGGGAATCGACAGTGATTGCAATGTGTATTGTGTTGCAGCTAAAATGTCACAGGCTGTAGAGTTCTTTTCCATAGGGAATGGAATGGGCTGGCTCCTGGGTGGGCTACTGGTGTAAAATCCACTTTTTCACTCTGTATTGAGAGTGAAATGAGTTATGGTATGGAAAAGGACTGGGGAATGCTTGCAAGGCTGATAATTTCTGCAAAGGAGCATGAGCTTAGCTGACCTTGGTGTCCTGTTCTGGGCAGGTTGGCAGGTGACAGGCAGCACTGGGATTGGTTGCATGAGGATTTACTGGTGTGGCAAATGCCATGATTTTTCTAAGCTGGTAAATCTGTTTTTCAGAGTTCTGTTCATGTTAGGTGAAAATAAGAAAATTGATTTTCCAAAAAATGTTTTTCTCCTTCTTTTTTTCCCCCCTCCTTTCTCACCCTTGCTTCTTTCCCCCACTTTCATAACTGGCAGTTATCAGACAAGTATTCACGAGCTTTCCTATTTTATATTTCTTAAGAGTCTTTTAAAATCTAAATCTACCCTCTTATATGCTTAAATAAACAGAAATGGATAGTATTCCTGACCTGTTAAATATTGCAGATCTTTTCCATTTAAGGCAGTACAGTCCTTGGCTCTGGAATGATGTTATGCCTGAATTCATAGCGATCTGAGCTGGTAATCCGTCGTTCCGCTGTGATGGACCACTGTCCTGCCTTCCTCTTAACAGTGACTGAAATCAAAAAGCTTCTTCCAGAGAAGGGAGAGCATGAGGATACCTCCTTGAGGGGAGGGCTGACTGGGTAGGAACAGGGCTGGTAGGGCTGATTTGGGTGTTTCTGGACCCAGTAAAAAGCCTGCAAAGTCCTGATCAGTCTTACCCTATTTCCCACAAATTTCTGGGCTGAAATGTGTGATTTGTAACTACAGTGCATTATCCAGCGTTTTTCTTATTTGATAAGTGTTTCTACATCTTCTCTTGACAGACTTTAAGTATTGTGGACATAGTAAGATATGTGACACCTGCTTGGTGTTGCAAGGTCTTTTTCTGTACAGCAAAGACCCAGCAACTTTTGGGGGGACAGTCCCCCAGAACATTATAATTTTGTCCCTCACTATCAAATTGCTGTTGTCTTTTGTCATCTCTTGTGCTTCAGGGTCTCCTGCTGTATTGATGATTCACTTGCGCTTGTCGGTGGCCATTTAGTCTTTCAGCACACTAAACACTCCTTGATAATGCTGTTTAACTGTTGGGTTAATTGTGAGCTCTGGTAAGGTTGCTTTGAAAACTCATGTTCTGCAATGCCTGGAAGATTCTGTGCTATGAGCAAGCTCAGCCCATCACTGATGGCTCAGGTACTGCAGATCAGTGAACACTGTGCTTCTCTTTTCACAGGCTTGGAGCAGGATCTGTTTTGCTGTACTGCTGGAAGGCTAAATAGGGATATTGTATGGTAACAGAGGTGTACAGGGGCAGCAGCAGTCCAGTGGACTCTGTTCCCACAGTTGGTCACAAGAGATGTGGGATTGTACATATTTGCTTATGAAAAATGGTGAATAACTGACATTACATGTTCCTGACAGACATTTTCCTTATGCACAAAAAGAACAACTGACAGACATTTTCCTTATGCACAAGAGCAACAAATGCACAGATTAGTTTCTTGTAACCTCTGGTATTTTGTTTGCGTTTATACAGTTTTTTGCAAATACTGGAGCAGCTGTTGCCATACTTGTCCTTATTGCTTGAAAAGAATGCATATCCAGATGCTGGTTTGGAGTGTTTGATCCACATAGAAGAAAAGAACTGAATGTCCTGTGCAGTGTTACAACTGATCTTCCTTTGACATAATCTGTGGATGTGATCTATGCCTCCTCTTCTGCATGCACGTCTGAAAATCTGTATCTTTTAGGCTTTCATAATAACCTAACGATAAGGACAGTAAGTAGGGTTTGGTGATTCTTGTTAGTGTTATCAAAGATAGATGCATATTTTGGCAGAGCAGAACTGTGGGTTAATCAATATGATGGCAACATACAATTCACCATGAAAATATTCCTCCTCTATTTCCTAAATAGAGCATTTGATGGGAATACTCTCTGCAGTAAGTGCTGTACTGGAGAATTTCAATGTAGAAGATAATTACTTGTAATTATGGAAATTTCTGCAAGGGAAATGGTTTGAATTTGTTCCTGTTAAAAAATGGAATTGCTCTACTTGCAATATTTGAATCCTTTTAGAAGATTAATGCAATCTTCCTTCATTCCTGTGTGTGGGCCTTGTAACCTTCTGATATACCTGAAATCATCCCTTCAGTCCTGCTCATCCATTTGAATTTCTACTGGAGCTTACTTTGGTTTAGAAGAAAAATCCATGACACGCACAAAGCTTCTCTTAAACTGCGTCTGTTACTTTGAGAGCTGACAAAAGAGATAAAAAATGAGAATGAAGTTAAATGTGGATGAAAGTGAAAAAAGAGAATGTGATACTTGGCTAAGGTGAGAGCTTATGCCTTATAGCAAAGGTGCACGAAAGGCCTTTGTACCTGCATGTTCTGGTCATTGTGGACATCGAGTCCAAGCAAAACCCCCAAGTGTGGTTTGTATGCAGGGTGTGTAGGAGGCCTTTTCCATGTAGGGAAAACTGGAAAAGATCAAGATGAAATAAACAAATGGGACAAGGAAAGGTCAGGACTAGAGAGTCTTTTCTAGAACAGCACAACACGTTCCTCCCCTGCTTGGAGAGGAAGCTGCTCTGCCTGCATGTGAAATGTGAGGTGGCTGGGATGTGCTCAGGTACAGGCAGTCTGCCTCAGGGCAAGGCTGACATCCTTGCTTGGCACTGTGGTACAGAGCTGCTGTTGATGTGAAAGCCATTGTCTGTGCAGAGCTACCCTGGATTCAGGTTGGCTTTTTAGGCTCTGCTCTGCACAGCTCGTCATCATTTGTACATGTTTGTCAGATCTCTCTATTTGAATTGAACACTGGAAAATAATTTCATGATTTGCAGTCTTTCTGATAAGTTTCAATGTCACTTCTCAATGTTTTGTGGAAAAAGTGAAGTCTTCAGCTGCCAAATGACATTAGTGTCTTTTAGCATATTTGTAAGACTCTTCTCTCTGCTACTTTATTTAAGCAGAAATACCCTGCTCTGGTAAATCGACCCTTGTAACAGGGATTCCTGGGTCAACTTGTAGGAACAGCAGCAGCTTGTAGTGCTAAGTATATTTAACTGGAACTAGGAATATTAGTTTGACAGGAGCAGCTAAGCACACAAATCTGACAAAATACTGGCAAAGTGAAGTTGAACAGTTCCTTGATACAGGTTGGATGGACTTGATTCAGCCACTGAGTGTTTGGGAAGGAGAGCTTGCCTATGGAGGAATGGTAAAAGATTTCCCTGTGTGAGGTGAACACAGTGGTTCAGAACTAGACCTGGTGTGTTCTGAAGCTGCAGAAGCTCAGGACAGTGGGATTTTTTGCAGAGATGCTGGTTTGAAAAGGTTTGGAGTAATGAATAGGGAAATGTTCTCTGATTGCTTTCTCCTATGCTGAGAAAACCAGGGCTTTATAAATAATAAAATACCTGGCTGTGTCATCACTTTAATTGGAATTATCTCTGAGAGCATTACTCTTTGGTTAGCCACAGTTAAAAGTGTCAGTAACATTCCTCCTGGGATATTTATCAAAGCTGTATGGATTGTGCTGTCAGCATAGCTTGGGCTTGTTCCCCAAAAGCATGGCTGCCTGGCCCAAGCTGCTCCCTGGTCCTACCCCTACCCCACTCGTCCTGGGGCAGGCACTGATCCTGTGTGGATTCAGTGGCTGAGCTGATGTCTTTTTTTTTTTTTTTTTTTTGGGTAGTGAGTAGTAAGTCATGTTTTCAGAAGAACTGGTTTTTTTCCCATTGTATGAAAATGCAGGTCTTCTTGTCAGAGTTACTTATTGTTTCTTTTATTCTTGTTTTTATTATTTAGTAGCTTCCTACATTTAATGGAGTAAATGAGGGTGATGAGATGAACCTAAGTGTGACAACTTTCTGAAAACTATGGTTACATGCATTCCAGGGGAGCACAGTGCCTTCAGCTATTTGAATAACCCAGATCTAGGCTTATTTAGTTTCTTGCCTTAGAGATGCTACATTGAAACAAAATTGCACTGCTGAGATGGGAAGGTTTATGGGATAGGCTAGTCTGAAATCAGAATTAAGCGCAGTGCTGTTAGTTACAAGTAATTTCTGTCCTTTTAATGGAATACAGTTCGTAAAAGCACTTTTTGTGGTGAGTGCACAAGTCATTGAATCTTTCCTGGACACAAGCTGCTGTTTGGCCTGCAGAGCAGTTGGGTGTCACAGTGGTGGGCTGAGCTGAGCTGAGCTGGAGCTGATGCCTCACAAGCTGGGTTGGTGTCCCTGCTGTGGCCAGGGAAGGCTGGGTGCTGGCTTGGGCCCAAAATATTAAATATCTCCCCCAAAAGTGGAAAGGATTAAGGCAGAGACACTCAGACACTGAGCCTGGGCAGAGTTAGGCTGGCTCTCTGTGGGCACAGAGGGAGAGGCTTGGCTTGGTGACTTGGTGGCCAAGATGCTTCTCTTGGCCAGTGCTCTGGTACAGGGTCCAAAGGGATTGTGCAGGTCTGGGAGCTGCCACTGCCTCAGATTAATTGAGATGCTGTGTATTTTTAAAGAAGCATGCCAAAATACATTCTGAACTGAACTGCCATCAGAGGGATAAAACCAACTGTCTCATCTGATAAACCATGCTGTTTTTCTTTTAGATTTCTTTGGTTTTTTTTTTTTGTACTTTGCCATTACTCTTTCCTTTCCTGATTATCTTGTAACCTGCCAGGTGCTGATATCAGCTCATCTACCCTGAAACCCAAGTCTGGACTGGAAGGAAAGGCAATTCTTGGATGCTCTGGCAACTGTCCACATTTCCCTGACAAACCTGCTGTGTTGTGACTTCCTTCAGCAAAACACCATTTAGACAGGCTGTCCATGTGCCTCCTATATAGATGGCTGCACAAGGCTGTTCTGTCCTCTCTGAAAGTGGAATCACACCTAAGCAAGCATGAATTAACCTCCATAAAACATTCCACTATTTTTACTCTTAAGTGGCAGGAAGGAGGGACTTAGCTGATACATAAAATATCCAGCTGTGTTATTCATGTTAATTAGGCCTTTACAGAGACTCTTATGACTTGGCACCATCCCATTTTCCATAGAAATGTTACTGTGTTATGGTTGGAGAGCCCTTTCACGAATTTCTGGGTTCTGCATATTAGCTCTTGCTCAGATGCAGACTCATGACAAGGATATCTGGGCAGAGAAACACCTTTGCCAGTCTCTCACAACATGTAATGCATACCACAGCTTTCCCCTGCCTCAGACTTGCGAGAAATTCTTCCGTGTGAGTGATGAGACCCTGGCACAGGTTGCCCAGAGAAGCTGTGGCTGCCTCATCCCTGGAAATGTCCAAGGCCAGGTTGGACAGGGCTTGGAGCAACCTGGGATAGTGGAAGGTGTCACTGCCCATGCTGGGGGTGGAACAGGATGAGCTTTCATGTCCATTCCAAATGAAACCAGTCTGACTCTTTGAACATTTTCCTTCATGTAGAAGAGTTGAGTCCCTCAGCCTCAGAGGTACTATTTCGGACAGCAGTCCACAGAGATCACCTTTGATGCTGGAGCCACTAGCTTCTTGTTACCATAACTGCTGCTCTTGAAAAGTCTGAGGGTAAGCTTTGTTTGGTGTAGAAAGAGATGAGAAACATTTTGAAGTTATGTTTAACTTCTGTCTGGGATTTTCTAAGATCAGATCAATGCAGCTGAGATTAAAGAAAGGAAGAAAACATCTTCCTTTCAGGAAGTAAAGTAGCTCCCACAGTAAGTAGTCCTATTGAGCTACAGTTTTCTTCAGCATGCCACCAGTTATTAGCAACACTATAAAGAATAGATTTCTTAGGCTGTATGAAAAGCAGGTTGAGCTATAGAGCATGTTGCAGTGAAGAAATGTGCTTGAAAGTGAGCCAAAAGCTGTCATTTCCCTTTTCATCTATTAAAAAGTACATTAACACTGTCAATCATCAGGCTTCAGAGGTTAGGCAAATACAGTCAGTATCTGCCAATAAAATCAAAGATTTAACACATCTCGCTATCAAAGTTAGATTAAAAAGAGAAATTTGCCATATGGGCATGAGCCCCAGCTGTGCTCCAGCTCCGGTGACTCTAAACAAGTCCATGATCCTTTGAAATCAGCAGCATTCCTGCTGTTTAAGCAGTGCAAGTGGCTGTGTGGTGCTGGGCAGGAAGGCCATCGCTCCTGGGTATCCTGGGTGTTCTTGTCCTGAGGAAGGGTTGCAAGGCCAGCTGTGGGAATCAGTGAATTCTGTCAGCACTTGCTCACAGGGTGTCCCAGCTGGAATGCAGCTGGTTGGATGGTGATGAGTTGTTTGAGTACAGGTGTCACTTTCATATGTTTTTCTTAGATGTTAATTCTGTTCTTTTTGTAGCTGGCAGAAGTTAAAAGCATTTGGTGGATTCTCTGTGCTGCTTTCCTTTCTAATTGGCATTATCTTCTGAGCAGTAGCAGCCAAGTCCATCCAACAGCCCAGGCTAAAAGTCACCTAAGTTAGCAGAGAAATTCCCATTATCCTCAGTAGCTGTTGCATCTTGGTCTGCTTGACCATTTTATGCCAGGGCTGATGAAGACATTAGTGTTGAGTAGTATATATTATTTTTCTGACACTATTGTAGATTAAGCTTAGGACCTTGTCAAACCTTGCTTTTACTGTCTTTTAAGAAGCAGGTTTGTGTGTGTGTTTGTGGTTTATTGGTTTTTTGTTTTTTTTAATAGACCTCCTTAGAAGTCTTCAGGGTCTGTAGAAATGTGCATTTTCCCTCATACCTTCCCCCTCTCCCAGCACAAAGCTTTTTAACACTTTACCAGAAGTTGCTTTGCTCTCTCTGCAGCTATCTGGATATTGCAGCAAGAATTCTGGAGTTTGTGCATGCTTGTTTTTGTGGGAAAGTGTTTCCTGGACCCAGCGATCTCCATATTGTACATTACTCAAATTTCTATGAGCTAAACAAGAATTTGTGGAGTAATCATGACTTTTTAGTGGTTCTGAGTGTTAGCAGTGACTTTGAGGGTGTGCTGGTGATTCAGGATGGCCAGTTTTGCCATGTGGGTCAGGGAGCTCTGGAGAGCTCAACCTTTTTTTTTGAGTCTTTTCCCATTTTGGCCTCAAAGCTGGATTTTTTTATTTGTCCTCACTGGGGAGTAGGACATCCAGATCTTATGAAATGAAACTGTAAACATGCTACAGCGCTGTGAGTTATAAGCAATTCAGCTGTTTTAAATGTAAATGATGTAGGATTATATACTTGATTTGTTATAGCTTCCTAATTCTGCCTGCCTCAGCACTTTCCTGGCAGTTAATTGCATCAGGGCTCGGAGAAACATTCCATAAGCTGCTGAAAACAGCTTTGCCACAGTCTGACACACTTCTCCCTTGGTTACATAGCAAATGGACACTCTGGGATAATTACTAAGGAGTAGCTCCAGTGGCCTGGGTAGTGTCCTCTGCAGCCTTTTGCCTGTGAAATCCTATCTCCACCAAGTCTAGAGGTCTTTTGTTTTAGATATGGATGTGTGCAGTAATTAGAATGACTAAATCTCTGTTTTGGTGAGTAAAGAAATGCAGGGAAATATTCAATATTTTGCACAGGCACTCAGTGAGGGAGATAAAAAATTCCCCAAAGCCACAATTGCTTCAGCTTTTCCCTAGTTTTCTTCAATGCACAGAAGTCCTGGGAGAGTAGGAATGTGTTTAAGTTGTCATTACTACAGAACCAAGGTCTTAGCAGCAAAAATACCTTGTTCAGTTTGAACTCAGACAAGGACTTGATGGCATTGAGATGGGAACTGCCCAGTTACAGTTGTGCTTAAGTTTAAGGCTCCAGCATACAGGACGAATCACTGTCTTTTTTGTCTTCATTTTCCCATCTTCAGCATTTGTTTTCATGCTTCTATAGTTCAGCATCCCTCTGAATAGGTTGTCTTTGGGCTCTCACAGTCCTGACTGTCTCTGTACAGGACTTCAAAAAGCAGGATGTGATAAGCCCTAAAATGTTAACAATTAGTGCAGTGTGATGATTTGCTCTGTATAGTAGGCTGTCTGATGTGAAATAATGCATTAGAGGAAATTTTTCCTAAGGGAAATTAGACTCAAAGATGCAGGTGGACCATGCGTCTCTGTCTCCTTGAATAGATGTGTCTTCTGAGGCATAATTAAAGTTCTTCACAATTATTTTCACAATACACAGTGGATGGATAAGTGTGACAGTTGAATGACAAGCATATATGCAGACTAGGACAAGCGGAATGGGTGAATATAGTTTTCTGACTAAAACTTTTGTTATGAGCTGAATTCACAGCTGTTAGGATATTGACTTGAAATTGAATGTCTGCCATTCTAGATACTAATTTTTTTTTTTTGTGCTTCTCTTTATATGTCGAACCTCTCACTATCTTTTACTTTCCTCCCAGATCCTACCCTGTCCAGGGGTTGTGGTATGTTGTGTGTGGCAGAGGAAGCTGAGGTGGTGGTCTGTGGCTCACTCTGCTGAGTTGAGGGAGAAGGAATGTCCCTTCTGATGTGGCAAGGCAGTAACAAACCCATTAGCCTTCACACAGAGCTTTTGACTGCCTCAGTTAGTTTCCTCTTTGCTTAGCGCATCTGCACCCTTGAGGCTTAAAGACTGATGACCTGCCAGGTGCAACGTTTACTTCTGAAACAGGTTAATAGATTTTCTAGTTTTGACCTTAATCTTATCTTGTTAATCATCTCAGCATTGACTGATTAGTGTTTTTGTTCTAATAAGCAGTTGAAACTAGGATTCACCTCATTATAAATGTTAGCTATATTAACTTGTACTCACTTGCGTTGCATTGCAGCAAAAGTGACCTCAGATCTTGCAGGCATTTCCAGAGACATTATTAGCAAGTCTGCTGGAGTCCTTATGGTCCTGCTAGTGTTTGAACTATCCACTTCCATGAAAAATCTATGGCTTCTGTAGTAAATCCTAGAAACCCTGGACCCCACCCCAAGGTAATGGTGCTGTGTACACAGAGGTGTCCCCACTCTCTGTATTTGCTGCTGTTTCACTTGCTTGTCCAGTTCAATTCATTTGGCCATTTCCAGTGGGACACAGGCATTTCCTCGCCTGATACTTATTTTCGTTGGAAAATACTCTTTCACAGAATAGTCTTAAGTTAAAAGGGGCTCAGAAGGATCATCAAGGCCATCTCTTTAAGTGGATGGCCCACACAGGGATGAACCCCATGATTGTGGCATTATTAGCACCATGCTCTAGTCAGCTGAGCTGCTCTCAGGCTCTCACTTGAGCAGCATTCAATCTGTTGAGGTGTTCAGCCTGGACTCCTTAGGCAGTGTGAATGCAGACAGCACTGATGCTCTTGTCTTGTGCAAAAGGTCACTTAAAGCTGCTTTGAAATCAGTTGTCTCTTAACCACCTGGACCTGTTTCAGGGGTTCTTATCCAGGTGTTTTTACACTGCACCCGTATGCCTCATACTTCTCCACTGTGCCTCCATCTGAAGGGGAAAGTCTGAGGGGCAGAGGCTCAGGAATTGGCGTTGTTACAGACCAACTTCCAGGTGTGTTTTCATTTCCATTTATCTCAAGTCTCTCATCTAGGAGCTCATGAGGGAAAGAGCCTGGCTGCTGCTCCTGGAGTGTGTCCTGCTTGGCCTCCCATCCCCCTGGGATCAGTCCTGTCCCTTCTCCTGCAGCGGTTCTGCCGCAGCCCCTGCTGCCATGGAGACGCATCACCAGTGGCCATTACAGTGGTGCTGAGATGGCGGCTCCTGCTGTGCCTGCGATTCCCATCATCCTGCTTC
The DNA here is from genome assembly GCF_008360975.1 of Lichenostomus cassidix. Lineage (NCBI taxonomy): Eukaryota > Metazoa > Chordata > Aves > Passeriformes > Meliphagidae > Lichenostomus > Lichenostomus cassidix. Next base: position 5,106,552 of record NC_139496.1, on the reverse strand, counting down.
CATCAGCATTTTGCTGGTTTGAATCCTGCTTTGATGAATTCCATCTTCTCCATGCTAACAGCACAGCGCCCTTCCAAACATACATTCTCAGATGTAGTGCTTTGTGGCCCAACACAAGCTCTCTCTTACTCTGATAGCTTTTAATCACTGAAACGCAGCATTTTGAGCTGGTTTTGCCATCTGTTTTTCGCATAAGGCTTCTCCTGGCTTTCACACGATGTGTAGGAAGTCAGGAGATCTTGATCTTCCCTAGAGGAGAGGCAGTGGTGTTCCCATGGGATCCAGCCAATCATCTTGGGCTGCCTGTAATTCCAGTATGATTAGGGACCTGGTGTAGTCTCTGTGGATAAAATGGGAAGTTTTCTGCAGCAGGCGAGTCCTGTAGATTCTGATGAAGGCACCTTCCTTTGCCAGAACTGTAGCAAAGAATGCACTAATCAGGCAACACATCTGTGGATAGAATTTAAAGGGTATTTACTTTCTGGCTGTCAAATTGGAGTAAATTTGTTGTAGTTCGGTTTGGAAATTGTTCAAAACTGATTCTGAATGATGGTGGTGACAGGTTCTGTGTAGCCTCTGGAGACTTTCATGCTGGCTGGAGCATTTGGTGGAGGTGTGAATAGTGTCTCCTCCTCTGGTGGGATGCCAGGCACTTGATCGGTATAAGCAGGGTTCATATCACTTGCAGCTGCTGCAGGATGGCCAGTGGTAACTATGAAATAGCTCTCAGGCTGTGGGTAGGGCCCTGGAGCTTGCTATGTGCACTGTTTTATTAGGGTATTTGTTTATCCTCAAGCTGCTACTGGCCTGTAGTTCTGTAAAATTCTGGGATGGTCACCCTAGCTTCTTCAGAGCATCCAGCAAGAAACTGCGTCCCTCTCCTAAAGTCCTGGTGACTCTATAAAGCACTGATCAGTTCATTGTTTTAATTTTCATTGTGTTTCCTTTCAGCTTCTGGCTCTGTAGTGTTCACAATACAATTCCATCTTTGTTTCAATGTCATGGTCTAATGTGTGGTGGCTGGTGACAGTGCTACGCACGGAGCTTGTGGAGTCTCTCTGAATTAGTTTGCTCGCATCTGTGTGAAGAAATGGAGCCAAAAACCTCTCATTTCAGAGGATTAGAATCACATCATTACTGGAGGGAGTTCAGAGAAGAGTGAAAAAAGTGATTAGGGGCCTGGAGGGACTGATGTATGAGGAGAGATCAAAGGGGCTGAATTTGTATCATTTGGATAACTGACTGAGTGGGGAACATAAAAGTCTGTGATTATGGAATGTGTATAAACAGGGACATGTCAGGGAGAGATTATTCAATGTGGGATGATGGGGGGGATGAAATCACAGTAGAAAGGGGCAAACAGCCGTTAAATAGGAAAATTTCCCAACAATAGGTTATGGTGTTTAATTGTCTCTTGCTATAAATCCAGTCACTTGAGCTATTGGTTTTTAATTTACTGATGAACGCACATAAAATGTTTCAAATAGAGGTCGGAGTGTAAAGCTATGTCTGGTACAGCAATGTCTCTCTGGTTGTACAGCCACCTTTGGCCTCAGTGGCTGTATCTATAGGGTCTGTCCAGCTTGGGTGAGACTCCCTGAACAGAGCAGCAAATAGGGTGTTGTCAGAAAAAGGCCTTTCCTGGCTTTTCCATCAGATTAATGTGATCAGGCTGACAAGAGGTCACCTCTCTGGGGCATCTGTCCTGCTGCAGGTACCTGGGATTGCAGAAGATGAATACTCACAGTAGCCATGTTGTTTTGGTTCAGCAGTTTGGACTGCCTAGATTTAAAGTGGGATCTAGGACCTTACTTCCAGAACCATCAATTGCAGAAATTGTTGATGTTGTAGATGGTATTTCCAGGACACTGCTTTCATGCCTTCTGCCAGGCGTCTGTGCTCTGCATTTCAGGGCAGCTACATTCCTACCTCTCCCACTGAACCAAATTCTTAACAACCTTTAAATGAGTCTGGGCTGCTGTATGAATTGACTGGTTATCATTTCTGCTGATGTTAATAATATCTTAATAAATGCAAAACATGTTTTGGAAATTCCAGACTTCAGTTGCAGCTGAATCTTTCTTTGCCTTCAAGCTAAAAATCTATTTTAACTGAAGTGGTGGCTTCAAAGTTTTCTTTCCCTCCTGCTTATAATACCAAAGCCTGGGAGGAGGGTTGTTATCATCACTAACTGCATTTTCTACCTTGTTGTTAGTTTAAAGCAAATCTTTTACATTATCTAACATCTCTTTGCCAGTATAAGCTCTCATAGCACGCTATTTTTTCCTGCCTAGCTGGGAACAATAAATAACTCATTTGAGGCAATGCCCTGTGCTTCTGTGCCAGCCAGGCTGGGTCAGCTTTGTCCCTTCCCTTGGAGGCTGTGCTCAGCCATGCAGGGTCTGGCACGAGTCAGGAGGAGCTGGGGGATGATGAGGCACATCATGCGTGTGCCTGACGTGCAGAGACACTTGGCAGGCGATGTACTGAGTCTTGTGTGTGCAAAAGAGAGGATCAGTGTGTGTGTGTAGGGTAGGGCTGTGTGTCTTTAAAGGCAGTGGGATAGTGTATTCCCTTAGTATTGTGTATTTCAGAGCAGAGGCTTATTGACTCAGGTGCATGAAATAGTGATGCCTTGAAGCAGGATTTCCTTTGGCAGCAGTCACGTGAAAGGGCAAAGGGGAGATGATTGAAACTGAAACCTTCACACCCTGCTGAATTAATGTTTTTTTTTTTAAATGGGACTGTATTACTGAAGGAACATTTACCCCTACCCAGGTGTGTAACTGCTGCATCCCTTTCTAGGATAGACAAGAGATGAGAGGTGGCAGGGGTAAGGTGCTGTGTGAGGCATGAGAATTGCCTGTGGTTGGAACTGCTGTGTCTGCTGGGTATGGAGCAGATGTTCTTGTTGGGAATAGGTGGCTGTTGGCTGCTTTTCCACTGGATTGTTATACCAAATCTGCCAGCTGTATATGAAATGCACAGTCACAGAATTACATGTCAACATCATCGTTTATAAACTGCTTTCCTCAAAGAAAGGATCTGGTATGAGAAATGCCTCTGGTCTAAGGTGGTATTTTCCAATGTTGGTGTAAGACAGCAGCTGATGGTTGGCTGATAAGCAGGCAGTCTTATGGAGAGCTGGTTTTCCCAGACAGGGATTTTTTTCAGATTTTCTGTTACAAGTTTTTGTTTGCGTGTTTTGGTTTTTTTATTTGTTTTGGTTTTTATTATTGTGAGTCTTCTAACACAATGTCAGAATGCAAATACCAACAGGGTCCTCCAAAAGGTTTGTTCTAGGCAGGCTTAAGAGGTTTCAGGCTCAAAGTGATTTTCCTGAAGACACTGCTAGAAGAGTTCCTGATCTGCTAAAGTATGTTTGATATATTTTCTGATTGTAGACTCCCTTGTGTGAGAAGTATCACATGACCATATTTCAGAGCTTGGCTGTGTGTTTGCAGTTTGTCCACAGTAGCATAAACATGTGCAGAATCTGTGTGTTCAGTCCCAGTCAGGGATGGCCTTAGCACATTCCTTACCAAATGATAAATATAAAAATATCAATTTTTTGTATTGTAGAAAAGATTAGAACATCTGATAGTGAACGCCCTCTAACATATTTATAACAACTCTGTTATTTTCAGTGTATGGGGATCTGTGTTCATTCCTCAGAAATCCTCTGTCTTCCTCAAATTTTTATGCCCGGAGATTGACCAGGAAAAGCTTTCAGAATTGTGATTCCTGAATATGTTGGTTGAGAAGTGCCTTGTGGGAGTGAATCATTGCTAATGGCTGCCAGGCTGCTGCAGACCTCATTGCACAATGCCATTACTAGTAAAAGAACTCTTTGTAACCAAGCAAAGATTTTACAAGGTGCAGTAGTTCTGATCATTATCACTCTGATAATTGTGTTGTACTTGCTAACAAATGATTGTTTCTTCTTTCCTCTGTGAAGTAAAAGAAATCGTGATGAAGAGTAGGTTGTTATCCTTGCCTGTACCATAAAGGGGAGCACTGAAATATTGATGGCAATTCTGATGCCTGAGCACAGAGGGGTTTACTGCAATGACCTTCTGCTACCTGGGTTGCAGTTCCAGATGGGGATTCAAACTCAATGAGCATGTGGCAGATCTCAGCAGACTTTGTCAGGCTGCACCTCTCCACCACTGTGTTCAGGAATGCACAATTGTGCAAGCTTTTCCTGATCAAGCCCACTTGTACAGCAGTGGTTTGAGGAGTGAAAACATGCATGCTCAGGGGCTGAGCTGAGAGAGACCCAGTGGGTTCACAGATCCATCAGATTCTGCATAGCCTAGATTCCAAACAGACCAAAATCAGGTATGAAAATACATTATTTTAAAATTTTTGATGCTTAGTCTCCCCATCTCTTGCATGTTTAATTAACTCCTCCTTCATGTGGTTGCTGAGTACAGAACAGGAGCCAAAACAGTCCTTTTAAATTGTGTCATACAATTGTCTTTTTTGCCCGTGAGACTGTTAAAGTGGAAGGAGCAGAGCATGGCTGGAATTTATAACCTGTGACTCTCTTCACTGAAAACTGTAATTTTCAAAGCAAATCTCTGGAAGGGGGCTGTGTTACTGTGACTTCTCATGCTGTATAAATAATGTTCTTTTCAGTTTACATCAAACAGAACAGGCCATTGCTTCCTGATCCAGTAGAAGCTCTGGTAATTGCTTCTGTAGGTTCCATTTATAGATCAGACTTCTGTGACTAAATTTAATTACTTACAGCTGAATCCAGCAGAAATAATAAGTTCAAAATAACCTCTGTCATGCTGCTTTTCCCACAAAAAGGCACTTCCTAATTGTTTCATTTTTCAGGAGTTTTTAATTTTCACCTATTCATTGTCTGGTTAAGTGAAGAAAGGATCTTTGCAGGACTCTCCCACTGAAAGCCATGGGCTGTGATGAAGCTCCTGTGTCTTGCCTACCAGCTGTTGCAGCATTTCCTCCCACATGGGTCTTGCATTCCACACAAATAAAGTGTTGTGCTCTGCAGGTCTGCGCAGCTGCAGCACAGAGAGAAGCGACTCGGCTGGGATGTCTGTGAACCCAGCGCTGCTGTCTGGTGACATCACTGGGCATGTCCTGTGCTTACACTGCTCTCCCAGTGCCCAGTTGTGAGATCCAGGTGCCTGATGTGACAGAGATGTCTCAGCTGCAGAGGCTGGCTCTTGCTACAGCTCCATTGGAGACATCTCTTGTTTTGGAGGAGCTTTTGCTGCCATTCTTCCTTGGGTTCCTGGGCAGTGATGTCCTTCATGTCCAGCAGCTGTAGTAGCATACAGGTGTGGGCAGCTGTGCCACAGAGGAGACATAAAGCAGTATAGCTTCAAAAAGAGGTAAAAATACATGAAAGGGTTAAAGTAGTGCATATTCTCATTTCCAGATTGTACTGAGTCACAAATAGATGGAGTGTGGAGAAGGGCTTTGGGGACTGCATGTCTGTTCTGCTCCTCTCGGGGAATCCAGGCTGCCTGTGGCCAGAATCACCTGCAGGTCTGCAGGAGATTTTGTCAGACCCAGTGTGGTGATTGTCATCTTGCACTGTGATGTCCTTGAGCTGTGACATCCTGATTGGAAGTACATTTGGAGATGTGTGATGAGAAAGAACAGATGCCTTGAAAGATTGACATATAATTGAGAGAAAAGCTTGGAATTATTTATTGAAGTGTTAACAAAGACCTAAAGGATTATGTTCTTGTGTTTAACTTCATTATGCAAGAATTAAATAAAAGACTGCTTAATTGATCTACAGAAAAATTTGCTGCAGGACAATGCAGGGACATAGTGACTCTGGTGCAGCTGTGGCAGTTGTACCTTTCTTTATGTCTCTGTTTCCATCCCACTGGATGCACATTACCTCAGAGCTGCGTTTTCTGATGTTCATATGGTCTGTTAGTATGATTGATCTGTGGCTGGCTGTCTTTTTTCTGTTGCATATGCATGAGTGCACACACGTGCTCACTTAAGTGAATTTGATTTCTTCATTCCTTGTCTTTTGCCTTTGTCTGGCACGTTGTCATTTAAATGACCAGTTCTTTCCAGACTCCTAATTGTCACTTCCCATTTCTTTTTGTAACATTTCTACTGCCTTTTTAGCATGCAGGTGTTTTTTGACTCTTTGTATCTAGTTACTGACAATCACCAGTGCACAAATTCCACTGTATTGGTGATGACATTCAAGAGTCTTTGAAAAGTTGGTTGTATCATACAAATAATGAATGGACATAATTAATGCCTCAGGAAATTGACTGCAATGTACTCTAAACTTTTTCATTTAAATTGTATTTTTAAGAGAAACAGTAGAAAAAATTACTATCGTGAAAGCCAGAGGAACATATGCAAGTGTGGTTGTATTATCTTTTAATTTTTTTTCCTCAAATAATCTGATACATTACAGAACTCCTGTCAGCATAGGTGGAAGAGGGAATTCCTTGGTGACTGCTTGCCTGTTCCACAGGGAAACCTACAGGCATGCAGCTCTGCTTCTGAATACTGCTCTTTCCTCCCAGGGAGATGCTCAGGGGAATAGCTCAGCTGGGAAGGATTCCTCTCTCATTTAAAGGATGAACTAGGAGGTAATTACTCATGCTACCAGGTCAGTCAGTATTGATGGGGGCCGTTTCAGGATATTAGTATGTGGGAAAGTCTTTGATGGTTGAGAATTGATTTAAATCCTACAAGCTTTGTTGTGTGTGACCTGCCTGTGTGCTCATATTATCCAAAGCAGATTTCTAGGAAAGCAGATTTCCCAGACAGATTGAGCTGTGCTCTCTGATCCCATCATGGGCGATTGGGTGTGGCAGTTGTGGAATTCCACTTGGAAATGCAGGGATTTTTACCTGCTGCCATACAGTTATTGATTAAACAGGCTGGGTATGGATTGCTGCACAGATACCTGCCCAGCAGTGAATGCTAAATATGTGAAAAAAATAACACTAAACCAATAAAATCAGCTGTTCAAATCTGAGTGCACATAGCTACCTGGCAAGTTCCAAATGATATCTGGACAAAGGCTGTGTTCATTGTCTGCTCTGGTGAGTGAGTGGTATTTAGTGCCAGAGCTGTGGCTGGAGGCTTCAGGATGCTACAGAGGGGTGTACCTCTACATCTGAGCTGGATGAGCCCCAGTCTGGGTGACAGTGGCAGATGCCAGCCTGAAGACAGCCCAGCACAGGAGAGCTCTCTGGTCTCTTGTGCTGAGGAGCAGCACTGGGGCAAGATGATGCTGGGCAGCACTAAAGCAGGTTCAGAACCTGTGGGGCCTCATGCACAGGGCATGACTGAGGAATCTACACATTTTTATCTGAACTTGGTGTTTGGAAGGGTAAGTGGGTTGACTTCTGATCACCTCTTCCCTCTGGACCCAGTTCTTTAGTCTGTTCAGACCCATTCAAGCGTCTTGAAGCATGCTGTGAGTGAACAGCTGATGACCCAGCACTGACACACAGATAAATTATTCAGTGTGTCTTATTTGGGAATTCAAGGCTTCATGATGAAACCTACAAAACTGTATTATGCCTCTGACATTCTGAGATTTCATCACTGTGTCTTCAATTATTTACTAAGCCTGCTTGTTCACCTCCCAGCACTCTGACAGGGCTGCAGGCTGGTGGCAAGCAGCAGGCAGTGTTTTCTTCTCTTTGTTCTCCTACTTGCTCTTGGTACCTTGTGGAGGAGGCTTTCCTGGTGCTTACTGTATTAAACCTCTTGCCTAGAGTTGTTCAAATTTGTATAGTTCACAGACTATACAAAGGCAGGAGGCTACAGCCATCCCTATTGCAGGAGATTTCTCAGCAAACTGTAATTATTACGAGCTTTCTCCTTCCCTAGAGACACAGTTTTCACTGTGGTGAAAACTTCACCTTCTGCTGAGTGTGTCCCAGCAGAGCAGTGCTCCAGTATCTGCTGAGTTCCAGTGTGTGGAAATTTTAGTCTGTGGTAGATAATTTTAGAAAAGAGAACTGAAATTAATACTATGAACTCATTGCCTGACGAAGGAGAAATTTTCCTGTGGATGTACAGAAAAATGTCTTCATTTCTCCTGGGCTTCCTGGGGATGGAAAGTCTGAATCAGGGCTGGAGTCTCCATACCAAGGCATGCCAAATACCTCAGAACTTAGAATATTTTCTTCCAAGCCAGGACTTTACACAAGTAATGGAGTTCACAGGATACATGAGAAAGACCAGAACTTGTCTACATAGACAGAGCTTTTGCTTTCTTTGTCATCACTTGAATAATTTCAGCCAGATGAAGAACGGAGAGAATGTATAAGGAGGGAACAGAGCCTGCCCTTTACTGGCTTGCCGTGGGCAAAGAACTTAGGCATGGTTGTCATTAGAAAGCGTGCAGCCTCTTAAATTCAGGTATGTTCTGTAATAAAATGTTCTCTCTTGCCCACTCCAGTTACTTGAATTAAGTACAGTTGTAACTTAAAGGTTACTTAAAGATAGCTTTAAAGGTAACGTAAAGATGTTGGAATAAGGATTTCCAGGTGATGTGGCCTAGGGCAGCTTTCTGTCTGTGGAGGAGACACAAAGAGTGCCTCTGCACTGTGGAGCTGCTCATGTCCTCCACAGACGAACTTGCTCCTATGTTCTGGTTTTGCTGGTGCTTTTGGGTTTACGATAGACACGCATTCAATAAATGGGGATAATAAGAAATTTGGCGCTTTTATGGAACTGACACAAATCCAGTGAGTTCAATAGCAAAGTTGGAAATGCAGCCAGTACTCCTGCTGTTCTCCTGGCCTGTGGGAATGGAAGCCGCTAACTAGCATTTGGAATCTCCGGTGCCATTTTCTGTATGATGAATAAAGGAAGGTAGATGACGTTTCCTGGTAGTTTGGTACAGGCAATGCAATGTTTTGAGTTCCTAGAGCACAGACCCTTGCTGGCAAGGGATACTGTCCTTTCTTGGGGTTGCAAAGCTGAGGAGAGCTTGGTGCTTGCTGAGAAGTGCAGGGTGCTCTTCTACTGCGGTTTGTTCCTTTTCTGAAGGCACCAGCGGATCAGTCTGATGGGTTGTTCATCTCGTGGCTGGTGTGAGCAGCCATGTGAAACCCCCAGGGATCATGGTGAAAACCAACTCTTTGTGTTGGTTACCACTCTCTCGAGTTGATGCTGATGTGTGTGAGAAGGAAGAGTCCCCAGTCCTTCTCTATTCTGCCCTCAGTATGGCTCCTTTGTATGAAGGATTTTACAGTGTATTAGAAAATGAAAATTGCTATTTTTGGACTTGGCTGTTTCAGCCCCACTGAAGAATGACACCTATTCTGGAGTCCATCCAGATACTGTTCTAGCAACAAAATAGAGAAGTGGTAGGGCAACTAAAATAAAGCAGATGTTTAGCAGGGAAATAATTTACAGTTGGCCAGTTTGATGGTACCTCTTGACCCTTTCAGGGCTGTTCAATAAAACTAGCAGTTTCCATAGCAACTACTAAATTACTTGGTGCTTCAGAGATCTGTGATAAAGGAGGCGAATCATTGTAAGGAAACATGGTGTTGATGTTTCTCCCCTTCGTGTTACAAGAGTAATGATCTGGCAAAACTTACTAAATGGGACACTCCTGCTGAAGAATTTTTCCCACGTTCACTTGGGCCAAAGAGATTTATATGTTTAGTACTTTTGCAAATTTGATTTTTCCCCTTTCCCCTGTCATCAGCTTTGTCCTTGGCAGGCGGTGCTGGCTGGGCGCTGGCAGGGAGACGGTGAGCCAAGAGGCAGGAGGCTGTGTCTGCAGTAAGGTGTGTGCTGGGCTTCTCTGTCACAGCCCCTGCTGAGCTTCAGGTGCTTCTGCAAGGGGTGCAAACCAACTCCCCACTGCAGCCACCCACCCACCTGTGAACATGTGGCAGTCACTGTTATCCTGCTCCGTGACTACTGGGTATTTCGTCTTTTGTCTTCTGTTCTGCTCTCATGGACACTGTACTGCTCAGATTTTTTTCTTCTGCTTCACTGGTAAGATAGGATGTAGCTTAAGATCAGGGCAGTCTACAGATTGGATCCATGGAGGTGTGTGTTAAAGAAGTGGCTTCGTGGCATGTTTTCCACAAAGCCCAGCGTAATTCTGGGGGCTCAGAGTGTGTTTCACCTCTCTGTGAATGGTTGTATGCAGAGCTGTTGCTCCTGTGGATTCTGTCTCCTGTGTTGGAAAAACTGTCTGTGTTAAAATCCTGAAATGCTTGTTTAAAATATTGCAGTGCACTCATTCTTGTGACATGCAAATCACCATTTGTTGATCAAAATTTGTCTGAGTTTCAGCAGTTACAGAGGGTTGGAGTCATTTGGGTGAAGTACCTTGTCAAGGTAAGCTGGAGTTGTTAAATGACCTCTGCTGGATCTCAGTGTCCTTCAGTGCAGACAAGAACATTTCCAAAACAATCCTAAGTTCTTTTCAGATTCACAGCAATCAACCAGCAGCTAAAACCAGGAAGAAGTAGGATAATTGGAAAGTGTAAGACACAGGGATTTTATAGATGGAGAGAGAAGCCAACAGGGCCCAGTATTGGGGACAAAGGAAGACTACCTGGATTGGAGAAAAGAATTACATGTACAATTTAAATCATGATACAGTGCTGAAAGTAAACTGAGCACCAGGTAATAATGGTGTTCAAACCAGCCCTTCCTCTGCCCCAAGCTTCCTTGAGAAGCCACCTACAGATGTCAGCTAATCCATTTAGTTAAAGTTTTGTATAATTCTGTGCCTGTTAAATCTTACTAAAACTGGTGTTATTTCTGAGCAGGTTGAAAAGTGGCCTGTCTTCTACTATTTCTCAAGGAAGCTGTTTAGCCAAAAATTGTGCCAAACTATCCCCATTGACTTGCAGAGGAACTGTAGCAGATGCTGCACTGCTGTTGGCCTTAGATAGAAGAGGCTGGTTCTGTTTTCCTTGTGCTGTTCTTGGACACTGACAGGTTGCTCTAGAGCACTTTTCCTCCACTCATGGCTGGTTCTTGCTGTTAAATGAGGGTTAAGAGTTGTAGGTGATAAAGACAGGAAGGCTGTCTGCTGGCACCTGCTGTTAGGGAAGGAGAGGGATGTCCTTTGAAGAGGGGTTCCAGGATGTAGCTGCTGTTCCTAGAGTGAGCCTGAAGCATGTGAGAATGAAGCAACAAGGATAAGCTCTGTGAAAAGCTGGGCTGTTTACTTCAGCTAAGTAAATAAAGGTTTGACTCTTTATTTACTGATTAAATTAGATTTATTTCAGGTGGGCAAGTGATCTGTGCACAGAATCCCACTAGCAGGCAGTGGAAGAACAATTAATAAGAATGATTAAATGCTCTTTGGATAAAACAAGGCAAGGTACTCTACACACACACACATCTTGGTTTTGTCTATAGGCTCAATGGGGCTTAGAGGAAATTCCCAGTTCTAAGTAGTGTAGTTCTGTAAGAGGCACCTTGGAAACCGGCAGAAGATAAAGAAACAAAGCTGCAGAGACAACAAATCTGTTGTGCTGATTCTCCAGGGCAGGCTGACAGCTGTGGTTCAGGTGTCAGCCAGGTGTAGGACTGTGAAGGAAAAGTGTTACTTAGGGTGAAACCTTAATTTTGGGCAAGCAGGAATGCAGCTCGTGTGGTCAGCAGCAGTATTTATGCATGTGCTACATGTGTTCTGAATTAAAGTGCAGTCTTCCCTCTCCTCACATTCCTAAAATCCCACAGCAGAGATTTGTCCGTATTTTTCTCCAAAATTTGGCTGTAAAACAGTTACAAAGGGAGAGGACAGATTCAACCTGGTGCTTGGCCCTGAGAAGCTGTGGCAGCTGTTCACACATTCCCTCCCTTCTGCTGGTCCCTTGCATAGCACTGGTCAGCCATGGGCCCAGCTGGCGTGGGCAGCCACGACGGGCACTGGGTCTGACTGCACAGGAGATGTTCTGCAGACTGAGAACAGGCATTCAGTGCATCATAGATTATTCCTGCTATTTTTGGCATCGTCTGCTGATCTGGCAAACCAAGGGAGCATTATGGAAGAAGCATTTTCTGTGTGTTTGCCTTTCCTGCCCCGATGGCCAGCTGTCCAGGGTCTGAAGCTGACAGCAGTGTGAAGGTGGTTTGAATTTCCTCCCCTGCTTACAATGGGAGCTTTTGTCTAAGACCGAGGCTCTTTTTGTTCAAGTTTTCCTTGTTTGCTTGACAGTAATTTTCTGCTCCAAATTCTTCTGATGCTGTTCCTGTTTTGTTCCTCTGTCTCCGTTATCCAGTTAATGTTGGCCTGCACTGTGCTGTGTCCATGAGTGTGTGGCGTGAGGTTTGGTGGCAGAGGGACCAGGTGAGCCCTGGCAGGGTGGTGTGGCAGGAGGGCAGTGCAGCTGCCCTGTGGGATCCCTGCAGAAAGAGAGATGCTGTTTCTTTGTAGTGTTTTTTTAAATCTTCTTTGCATGCTTTGTATTAATTATAAACCAATTGCTGTTACCTAAAACAGTTCTTGCATACAGTTATTAGAAGATTTAATAAAAATTTCAGCATCCCTCTTGATAATGACCATTCAGTGATGACATTTACATTCTAATCCTGTTTCAGATTGCACAGGGAAATCTAATATTCAGGGTCTAGACAGTTACCTAGATGGGATCTCAGATGATGAAGATCAAAATCTAATAAGCATGTTTATTTGTGTTGCCTGGACACTGCAGCCATCAGTCCAGTCCTAGCAGGACAGATAGAAATTCTCCTTTACCATTTAATGGGCTATAATAAACACAGATGGAAAAGACTGGTGTGTACAGAAACTACACGGGTCAGTAAATCGAGCAGAAAACTCGTGCTCGTGCTTAGAATTGCAGAGAGGGGCTGTGCCTGGCTAGGCAGATGCTGATCATGCTACTGCCCCCACAGAACTGCCTTGGCTGAGGTCTCTGTGCTCTTCTGTTCATACAGGTTTTGTAAAATTAAGTTGAGGGTAGAGAGAGTACTAAAAAACTTCATTCCTGCCGTGAAAACACAGAAAGCTCTGAAAAGCACGGGGCAAAAAGGGAAGTCGGCAAAAATGGGTGGCAAAACTTGAATGAGGTGGGAAGAGTTACTGCCCTTTGGGTGGGTCCTGTGCTGGGAGTGATGCTGCTTTACCTATCTGGGTTCTGTCCTGGGGCTGGCAGTGCTGCCAGCCTTCATTAAAGAGATGGTGTTCTGCATGCCTCAGAAGTCTCAAGTGCCAGATATACTTTGCCAGTTAATTAGAATAACTTATTTTTGCTTCCAGAATATCATCAGTGCTTGCAGAGGTATTATGGATAAGCTTGAGCTGGTGTCTGATTCTCGGAGGTGTATGGAAATGCTCACTTAACAGCCTCTCCAACATAGTATCAGGGACTTGATGAGATTGGCTGCTTCCTAGAGCTGCTTTGGACTCTTTAATCCTCTTTCCTTCCCAAAAGGCTTCTACTGGCAAGAACTGCATCCCTGCTCTCCCTGTTCTTCCACAGGCACTGGGTGTGCTGGGCAGAGCTCAGGCTGGAGGGGTGGGTGCAGGTGGTGGGAACCCCTGACATGCTGTGACCCTGGAGGTCGGAACAACACATCTGTGTCCATCCTGCTAGCACAAGGACAAGAGAAAAGAGTTCCCATTGAGAGAGGTAGATCTGGTGCCAAATTTCAGCTGAGAGTGAGGCTTTCTTCTTGCACAGTGCCGTGTTCCTGGAAAGTGTGATACAGAGACTGCAGAAATAAAAGAGATGGTTCCAGCTGTCTGTATTACACTGAGGATGCAGAGAGCCAGGTTAGAAAACACCTGCTGTTTCTGTCTTGTCTGTAGTGAAACATTGTCTCTCTCCTCGCTTTAATCTTCTTAAAAGGAATTGATCTTTGTTTTTTATTTGGGATCGCTGGAAAATTAATGTAACTGTTACTGTAGAGTGAGCACTGTAGTATCTTCACATAATGTGATTTAAAATTTAAAGCTCTCTCAGCATGGGAAGGCTCTGTCTGTGTCGGGACTGGGAGCCACTCCTTGGCTCATCCCTTCAGCTGCAGCTGCTGGCTCCCTGCCTTCCCTTTTCCTCTCCTCTTCCAAAGGGTGATTCTCACCATTTCCTCTTTGCAGACTTTTTCCCTTGATAGTGTCTTCATTCCAATGCTAAACTAACTTGTGAATGCCTCTTGGGGAGGAAATAGGTGATGTGAATGTTTTTATTTATTTAGTTAAAGGTCCATGGGGAACACAATGTGCGGAGAGAATTCTTGTGTATGCTGAAAACTGGAAGAGGAAGGAAGGAAGGGTTTTTTGTAGGAGAAAAATAGGCCAAAACTTTCCTTTCTGTTATGATTAATAGGTTTCTCTTTTGGCTTTGAATGTTGTGTTTGTATTCAAATTAAGTGGTTTTCCAGGGGGCACTTCCAGGAATAGATGTGAGGAGCGGATAAAAACCCTTTCCGTAAAGGATATTCAGAATGCACGGAACTGAACTGTGTGTTTGTGGGTCTTGCTCTGTCTTGTTTCCTCCTGCCACCTGGAGCCTGTTGTCTCCTCCATGTGTGGGGTTCAGGGGATGGGGATTCTTGTTTCTCAGTGTTCAAGATGTGCCAGTGAAGCCACAAGGTGCTGAAGATGCCCACAAACCATCTGGAGCTCGGTGCTGGTGGCTCTGTGTCCATGCCCACCTTCTAGAGAGCTGATTCAGGTGGTCACAGCTGTCCTGGACCAGCCAGCCTTGTGGCCTGGAAAGGTCCCAGTCAGCGACGTGCTGTGTCCAACTCCCTCTGTCATCAGGCAGTAAAGAAAGTAATTAGATGATAATTCTGCAAAAAAAAAGACTTTAAACTGTACAGCATGATTTAGGTGACAGCTCATTCACTGCTGGGAGGACTCGTGCTTGGTGGCCGCTTCATGTTGTTAGTTCATTGTATTTTCTTTGATTTAAAGCTTCATGGTTGTAATCTAGTTAACACTGAATTGGGTTTCCAGTACAGTGGCTTGTTTGGTTCAATAAGAACACATTTATACTAAAGGTTAATGAAAAGCATTTTGCTTTCATTGAATTCATTAAAAGGGGTTCTTCAATCAAGGGTTACTAATGGAAAAGAGATTAAATATTCATGCGTCTAAATTTCTCACATAATTTCTGATTTTCCTTAATCTCTGCCTTCCTGGATTGTAGCCCAAAAGTGCCTGAATTCTCTAATGAATTACCAGCTCAGAAATTAATTAAAGATTTCTCATGTTTAAGTAAAAATACTTCCGCAGATGTATACCTAATGTATCTTGAGCGCAGGTCTCTGTGAGTCAGGACTGGAAAAGATGGTCTTGAGAATAAGCATCTGCTTATAAGTAGTTAAGAAGTAGTCCAGGTGAAGCAGTGAAGAAGTAGGCCAAATCAAAGGAGAAAGCTGTGCCTTATTACTAATGACCAACCCTGATCTCCAAAACAATTCAGAGCCGAAAAGGTGATCACAATGAGGGGGTACTGGTGGGATTCACAAACCAGACTGTGCTGTGTGCTGTTGGGTGGCTTTAATTGCAGCCAGCATGAGCAGAGAAGCCACAGTGTGATGGTGTGGCCTGTTGTCCACCAGCACGAGGTCAGGGCAGCTGTGTTATTTGTGACTCTGTTCTGGTTCAGTGATGGGCTTTGCTGTTGCCTCTGTTCCTGCAGGCATACTTCCGACAGGGCGTGGCCCTGCAGTACCTGGGACGCCATGCGGATGCGCTGGCCGCCTTTGCCTCGGGGCTGGCGCAGGATCCCAAGAGCCTTCAGCTTCTGGTGGGCATGGTCGAGGCCGCCATGAAGTCTCCCATGCGAGGTAAGCACTGGGGGTTTCTCAGAAGTACCCAAAGTGTGGGTTTCAGTCCGTGGTGACTCTCCCAGTGTCTGAGGACAGGAGAACCTGGAGGCCTGAAGGGAAAGATTTCAAGATTTGGCTTCTCTGCTGAGTCAGGAGGATGCTGAGAATGGAGCCTGAAGTTGCAGGAGGAACAAAAACTGTCTTTCTGGTTCGTTAGGATGGACAGTAAGATGGCGATAGCCAGCTTGAGGGGCACTGGAGATGGATCAGGCTGGTTTTGTACAGCATTTCCCATGGAGTCCTTATTAGTTTTTCCTTTCTCCAGGATCAGTGCAGGCAGAGGTGTGTACTGTTGTGGCCCTGGCTGTGTTGTTACTGGAACAACTTCCCACAATGTTTTGGTTGGGAACAGTGCATCTGAAATGCTCCAGGCCAGCATTTGCCCAGAAGAGCACATCAGCAGCTTTTCTGTGGTACTAATGTCTCTCAAAACACAGCATTCCAGAGGGCAGAAAGGCTGCTCTACTAATTCATTTCTGTTCAGGCAGTGTTTGAAATCACAGAGACCTTGAAGCCATATGAGCTGTGCAGTGTTTTGCCTTTCTTTCAAAATGTCCCCGTTTTCAGGATTTTTTTCTCCAGAGGAAGGGGGTTGTCTCCTCTTTGCTCTGTTTCTCTTGCAGCCTTTGTGCTGCAATGCCCTAATGCTGTTAGTCAGGAGGGAACGTGGCAATTCTTATCCTCAGCAGATGGTGCTGGGGGCCACAGGGCTTAGGAGCCAAGGAGCACTGAAATGAAAAAATATCCTTGTTGGTGTTTCCTTTTTTGCAGTGTTT
Source organism: Lichenostomus cassidix (assembly GCF_008360975.1). Lineage (NCBI taxonomy): Eukaryota > Metazoa > Chordata > Aves > Passeriformes > Meliphagidae > Lichenostomus > Lichenostomus cassidix. Next base: position 5,089,960 of record NC_139496.1, on the reverse strand, counting down.
TTCTCCATCCTCCAAAATCAATTCATCTGGAAGTTTCTGTCCTATATAGCAGTTATCTGGTGAATGCAATTTCATTTGCAACCCAAAGATGCTAAGGCTGCTGCTTAGAGTGCAGGTTATGTGCTATTCTATGGGAGTATCCCCAAATTTGGTGGGATGATCTCTGGCCTATTGCCCTGCAGTTGTGTATCAGCTGTGCTCCCTGCTGCACTTAGACAATTCAAAGCAGTTGGGCAGGTCCAGTGCTGTTATTCTGCAGGAGCACTGTCTCAGTGCAGAAGGAACAGCTTCTTTCTGCAGTTTTGGTCACCTCTCTGGGCACACATCATGTGCTTGGATATCTGGACAGGCACAGACTTTGCAGATGTTTGTCTTAAGGTTTGTGCTGGAGGAGCAAAACCTGCAATGCTCTTAGACACTGCAGATGGCCCATTTCCAGTTTCCTACAAAATTCCATAGGTATTCTGTATTCCTTCTGCCATTAGGCTGGGGGTCAGGGCTCAGTATGAGGCTGCTCTAAGCTCTATGCTTATGCTGCCTTCCTGAAGTGCTTTCTGCAAGGCAAACTGCAGCTTGCCAGGTTATCTGTCTTGATGTGCCAGATCTTAGATGGTACCTTTTGAGCCCCAAGCTCCCTTAATAAATCTTCGTTGGATTTGGGTCATCTGGCCCTTAAGTGCTTTGTCATTTGGTTACGAAAAGCTCAAGATGAGTTGTTAAGGTGATTCCTGATGCAAATAACTTGGTTTGTTGAGTGCCTCTGTCTTCATTTCTGCGCTTCAGAGTCCCTGGAGCCCACCTACCAACAACTGCAGAAGATGAAGCTGGACAAGAGCCCCTTTGTTGTGGTGTCTGTGATTGGCCAGGAGCTCCTGACTGCAGGCCACCACGGGGCCTCTGTGGTGGTGCTAGAGGCTGCCCTGAAGATTGGCACTTGCAGCCTGAAGCTGCGGGGATCAGTGTTCTCTGCACTGAGCAGTGCATACTGGTCCCTTGGCAACACAGAGAAAAGCACTGGATACATGCAGCAGGACTTGGACGTAGCCAAGAGTTTAGGTAAGAATTCTCCTTTCACTCCTTGAGTGTTGGGTTGGGACAGGTGAAACAAGAGCTAGGTTAATGATTAGCATCTCTCTCAAATGCTCGGGTTTCTGCTAAAGCTGCTAAATCCAGTCTGAAGCTTCTGAAATGTGCAGACTGCAGGTTTGTGCATCCCTGTTTGCCTGCCTGTGTGAAGGGGTAGATGATCTAATTACCTCATGTCATGTATGTGGGAACTGCTCTTATTCCCTATCAAGACCTGGGCTCAAAACCTTACATGAGTCTTTAATGAAACCATCTGCCTTACCAGGTATTTGATGGACAAAAGTACTCAGTCTGAGATTCTGGGGCAGCAGCCAGCAAAGAGGAAAATTTGGCTGTCTATTAAAGATGAGCTTGTTCTAATGCTGATTCTCACACCAGATCATCACTTGTACCCCATGTTTCAGTCTTCCCACTGCATGCTTCCAGCAGTGCCTGTATTAGCTAATCTTTGTTTTGTTTCCATGTGACACAGGTGACCAGACGGGAGAATGCCGAGCTCATGGAAATCTGGGCTCTGCATTCTTTTCCAAAGGAAATTACCGGGAAGCCCTTACTAACCACAGACATCAGCTGGTGCTTGCCATGAAGCTCAAGGACAGAGAGGTAGGAAACTTATTAAATAGTCCAAGCTGGTAGTCTGCACTGCGTAGTTGTCCAGACAGATACAAACATATCAAAAAGCCTTGTCTGTCTGCCCTGTTTTACTCCAGGAATTTGGAAGCTACATGACTTCTCTTCCTGGGTGTCCACTTGCTTTTTGTTAAGTCTTTGTACCAGTAGATACAATATGTGAGTGCAAGAGGCAGGATACCTGGTTTGTCCATTTGCCTCCCCCATCTCTAGTCTCTGGGCTCTGAGCAGGTCCTTTTGCCTCCCTCTCCCTTACCATCTGTGTTCCCATCAGGGCTCCAGGGGTAGAAGCTACTGCTGGGTCAGTGTCAGTACCACGTTGCTGCAGCTGAGCCCTTGCTGTCCTCAGCATGTTTCCCGGTGCTACAGGTGCTGCTGGTCCAGACTCTGCTAAGCTACATCCTAAGTTGTGCCTTTTCCAGACAAAAATGGGCAAGATGGCTGTCCTCAGTGTTTGCATAAAATACACTTAGGACTAAACACCAGTGAAAAGAAAAAGAGCTCACGCAAACCTGAAAACAAATTGTGCAGAATCTGCTTTGCCTTGACCATTCAGTTCCTGAGCCATTATGCTGGGCTCTCTGCCAGTGCAGGGAAGTGGGCTGCATGGACTGAGGAGGCTGTCCCAAGGGATTTCTACTGAAAGTTCACTGTGAGGACAGAACTATATTTTAGTGCACGTTACAGATACAAAACCTATCCCCTGCTCCAGGGATTCCCCTCTACTGTGAGTGGGAAAATGGAGTCTGGTGGTTGCATGGAAAGTGCAGAGAGGAGCTAGATGCAGCAGGGCAGGTGGGAATTTGTGTAAGCACAGGTAGTTTTGGGGGAGATCTAAAACCTGAGTTTACCACTCTTAAGTTGTGGAAAAGATCTGCTAGAATTTGTTGAGTGCTTTACTAACTTACTTGGTAAGTTAAATATCAAGTAAGCCTTGGAGAAATGCATCTTTCAGTAGGTTGTGGAAGGACTGTGACTGGAGGAGGGACTTGCTAGACATTTTCTCGATTATTTTACCAGCTGGAAAACCTCCTGAATCACTCCTGATTTCCTTGTTTCTGTTCGTGAAGAGCAGAAAAGCTGTTACTCGTCATTGTTTTTACAGTTTTCCTGATCGGGGTCGCTGTTGCTGCTAACAGGGTAACCTGTGTGGCTGCTGTTTGCCTGCTTTTCAGGCCACTGACTTAAACAGATTTCATTGGTCCATCTGGGGGGAGTCCAGGGAATGAGGGCTAGTCGTGATAGTCCTTAGTTCATGACACATCTGGACACATAATTAACAGTTATTGACAACAAATGACTACTTGGTTTAGCAAGAAAGCTGAGCTTCTTGGATTTCCTGTAGGATGTAACCACAGGAAATTAATTTGGCGCTTTCTGATGACATCATCTTGACCACAGAGCTTCCTCTGAACAAAAAGCTGTTTTTCTTGGCCTCCTTTGCAGACATTTTTATAATGCAAATGTTATAAAGTTGCAGTAGGGCTGATGTGAATTCCAGCAGAAGGGAATTTGGTGTGTGACTGTAATGAGGTAATTGTTTTACCCCTGACTGTACAGAGAATTGGCAGAAAAGGTAAAAAGTGCTCCTTTGTGCAAGATACTGCTGTCTTTGGAGGGACTGTTGGGTTCTGAGGCTGCTGGAGCAAATGTTTGTACCAGGACCTTCTGCTGGGTAGTGTCACCCATAAATCCAGGAGGAGGTTGCAGAGGGTCTGTCTGGAGCATTGAGGTCTGTCCTCCCCTACGCAGGCCTGGAGAAAGGAAGCTGTCAGCTGTGCTGGGAAGCATCTCAGCTGCTCACAGGGACTCAAGATTTTACATGTTTTTCTCCCTTGTTCTTCCACAGGAGTCTGTGTAGCTCCCATTGCAAACACAGTATTGTGCTGAGCAAAGGCAGGCCATTTGCTCTTTTAGCTAGTGTGGGAAGGAGTTTGAGCTGTTTTGTTATATTTGTCTCCAGAGAGAGTATGGGGCAGATGTCACTAGGATTTGGCATACCTCTAGTATCTCTAAGAGAGAATTTGGAGGGTTGAGCACGCATGTGGGTATGGTCTGTGCAGATGAGGGAGAAGAGTGGTTCTTAGTGAGATGCTGTGAAGGGCACCATGAAACAGCCATCTCAGGGTCCACTCTGAGCCAGCCTGGCTGCAGTGGAGTGAAATGCTGTCTTTACTTTTTTGCTGATTGATTAAGATGGATAAAGACTCTCAGCCCTGTCCTACAGTGGCAGCAACCTCATGTTCCTGTGACGTGTTCTGTGCTCTCTGTGACTGAAATGTCAGCTATGTCAGTACTGTCCAGCAGTTCACATGCTGAGGAAATCGTGTTCTGGTAGCTTGGGCTGCTGCCCTTTTTTTCCAGTTTCTGCTTAGTGCTCTTCAAAGCGCTGGGAGTTGTACAAAGAGAGGTTCCCTAGAGCAGCAGCCAAGGTACTGGAAAGTGCCAGAGGAGGAGTGGCAGATGATGTTAGCAGGGAAGATTGCATCACATTATTTTAGCTTGTTGTCTTTTTCCTGTCACAAAAGCTGGCTGTGATGAGCAGCAGAAGCTTGCAGCCTGTTTCTCCTCAGAGTGGACTAAGGCCTGCAGTTGCACCAGCACACAATGGAGGTGCTGAATGTTATGTCTGTACTCTTATTTGTGAATTAATTGTTTTATTTTTAACAACAGGTAGTCTAATCATCTGGAAACCATCGGGTAATTCATGTAGATAGGGTGTGTTGATGCCATATCACAGACTGTGATTTAGACAGCGGTTGTGCAGCTGATGAGCATGCATCAGAGGAAATAATGGAATCAAAATGGAAATGTGAAAGCTTTCGATGCCTGTAACACTAGTCCCCTGTGTCCCTCTTCCTCTTCATCCCTAGCTGCTCCTCAGGTGTGCAGAAGTGTCTTGTGTTAGGAATTCTCTAAGACCAGAGTGCCAGTGATGCATGATCTCTTTGGGTGGGTTGGGGTGGCCCTTTTTGATGACCATTTTGAGGACCTTGTGTTCTTTCCAAAGCTTTTCATTTAGATAAGTAATCCTTGAATTTTGAAGCTGTGAGGGGCTGACAAGCAGAAATGGACAGGAAAGGGAAAGCTGTGGAACCCCTGCTTGGGTCCAGTGTCCAAACCCTCACATAGGCTGTGCTTGAATCCTGCCATGCAGAGGCTGTGGACACCACAGGAACTCTGCAGTGTAATAGCTGCCTTCTCTCCAGGGCCCTCAGACGCCTTCGATTACAGCCCCGCTGTTCAGAAATAGCAGGGCAGTATGGCAAGATCATAAACTAACCATCATGAAATGAGTGCTTGTGCTGCCAGCATGGAGCTCTTGGGAAGGATGCTGCTGCCAGAAAGCCACTGGGTGCTGGCAGCCCCTCTATGTTGGCTGGCAGGCATGCTTTGAGCTGAGCTGTGCCTTTCCTTAGGATGCAGCATCTCTCTTCACCATGCAGGGGTAAACAGAAGGTGCTGGGTGAGAAAGAGGATTGTCTGCACCCCTGAATTCTCCCTGGGGCTGGGATGAAGATGCAGCTGAGCACTTTCTGCTGCCCCTTTTCTCAGGAGTGTAGCTGAGGGAAGGGTGAAGAGCCAAGGACAGACTGTGTCAGTAGCATCTTGCCCGTGGGTTGACTCATGATGACCAACAGCTTGCAGCAATCATTCCTGGCTTGGTTTTGAAAGGAATTCCCCTAATCTCCTTCTGGAGGCAGCTGTTTGTGGAAGGAATAGGTGCAGAGCTGCTGGGACTCAGTGCCCTGTTGTTACTGACCCTTTTGTGTCAGCCACTGGCTGCTGCCCCTGGACATCTCCATGAGCATCTGCAGCTCTGGGAATTCTCTGCAGCAGGTGGGTGTGCTCAGTTACTGATGAGCTAGGTTTTACTGTCTCAAGAGGCTTTTTAGAATGATTGCAAACGTAAGGCAAATTCATGTTTGCAGCATCAGCAGATTTTGTTCAGAAAGGCTGACTATTTGCAGGAGAAGGGGATGATGAAGATGATAATTAGAACTGGGTAGTTAAGTAGCGTAGAAGAAAGATGTTTATTAAGCAGACTTTGGTGGGTTTTCTGGGTCAGCTTGCTTTGGCATATCTGTGAAGATTCTTGTGCGGCAGGGGAAACATCAGAATGCGGAAATTCCCACTGTAAAGAGAAAACATGGGCTTGCAGCCCAGGAAACTCCAGAAGGCAGCTGGGTGCTCTGCTTCCTGCTGCAGAGGGCATTGCCATGGAGCTGGCTGTGACTGGAGCCATGGCTGGGAATGCTCAGCAGCCGCTGTGCATCTCTGGAGGAGGAGTGTTGGGGAATATGGTTACTGGGACAGACATAATTCCTGGTTGGATTCTGTTGGGAATGTGAAGATTCTGCAACTGTCTGAACATATTTTTGAGCAGCTCAGCCACTGGTAGTTATTTAGGTTTGCAGTTTTGGTAGTTTTTCCTAGTCCTCTTCAAAGCAAGGAAACTCAGTATAAAGCTTCCACATTTGGTAAACTGCAGCTCCTCGCTGTCAGGCTGTGCAAATCAAAGATCAAATTTCACCTTCTTTTTTTCCAGAAGGAGATGCAGAAGGAAAGATAGATTGTTCCTTTCTAATGAAATCTGCAAATTCTGTAAAGCCAAGGTTTTCTGTCCCTTCCTGAGGGGAAGGGGAAATGCTTTCCAGGTGTCCCTCCAGCCCTGCTTTGTCTGTAAAGCCACATCTTCAGTCATTAGCAGGGCTGTTTGTATTCAGCCTTTCCCCTGAACTTGTATGAATTCTGGTTTGGGGAAGCAGAATGGGTTTTTTTTCCCAGATCTTCAGAGTTAGAACTCATGGGGGATGTGCTTCTTATCAGCAGTCTCAGATGGAGTGTGGAGAATCCCATCCATTCATGAGCTGCAGCTCGAGGGAGCCCATGGCAGCATCCTTGCCTGTGGGATGTGTGGCACTCAGCCATACGAAGAGGTGGTCTGGCCCTGGGGCTCCCACATTTTTCAGAAAGGAAAAATCCGAAAATCTTATGACCACAGTTGTTTTGTTATGTTTGCAAACAATCTGGAAAATGAGGACAGGATATAAATACCTCACAAATGAGAACTGGAAAGAGTCTTCAGGCTAAAGCAGTTTGTCATGCATGGAAACATAGAGTAAGATGTCAGAGACAGACTGTGATGGGGAAATGATTCCAGCCTCTCAGTGCAGACAGCAGTCTTGCTTTATTAGGGATCCAGGGCAGACTCTTTTGTACCCTGGAGGAAGGCTGAGTGCCAGCTGCTGGGAGAACACTTAACCATTGGAGTTGACTTGGGAATTGTGGGTCCTCCAGGGCGCTAGTGCTGCTTTACAGCTCAGACTGAATCACATGTGTGGCTGAGAGGGTGAGTTCAGTGATGTAAATCAGCCTTAATGCCTGACCTTCAGCATTTGGGTTTGTGTCTGAGAGTATAAATTCTTTGCCTTTCTCTTTCTGTCTTTAGCAGGCTTTTTTAGAGTCAGCTTGACTGGATTTCATACAGGTTCATCTGGTTCAAAAGTGATAGGATTAAGCAGAACGAAGGGAAATCTGACTGGTGCAGGAAATTTGGGAATGCACTAAAAGGCCATATGCTTTGTTTTGTTTGGACTTGGGACTCAAGAGGGAAATGTAATACTTCCTGAGGATCTCCTTTAAATGTCCCCGTTTGACCTGCACAGCACATGGATTTTAGCTGAAAGAAATGCAGTCTTCTGGTTTTACTTTTACAGTGTCTGCAAAGCTCAGCATGCAGCTGAGGCCTGGACCTGGCTGCAGTAAAAGAAACGAAGCAGAAAACTCATGCAAGTGCTGCAGCTCTGGGAGCACCATTCTCTGGGCTTTCAGGAGGCCCAGCTCAGCCAAGGATTTTCTCCTCTGTATTGAGTTTGCAGGGAGGGGATGTGCAGCTTATGAACAAGAGTTGCAAGGGTTGGCACAGATCAACACACTGCTGTAGGAGTTGAAGTTTTCTTTGCTTGCTCTGAAGTCATGAGATCCAAGTTTGTGACTTGCTGGCTTATTCTTCCTGACTGCCTTTGACCAGGGCATGAGTCATCTTCAGGGTCACCACCATGGAGAAGCTTGTGGTTTGAAATGAAGACTACTTACATCACCACTAAAAATGTCAAGTCAGCCATCCTCCCTGAAATGATTGCTCACAGGAGCCTTTCAGACTATGTCCAGAAAGTGACCAAATTTGGGCTACATGGGGTAGAGATACATCAGCCCCAGGTGACGTATAGGCTTGATGGTGAGATCTCCATTGTAATGTTCTTGGGCTGATGTATTTTGTGTGACTTCTTTGTGGAATGAGTGGAGCACTGCAGAGCTCACCCAGAAAGGCAGCCCACTCCCCCAGGTCCCCAGCACCACATGGTGAGGGGTGTTGCACCAGATCCCACAGTGAACATAAACAGCCTGGTCAGTACAGGCGATAGACAGATTTACTCTTAAAAAATGGAGTGGGGTAGTTGCTGCTTCTGCTTTTCAGCAAAATCCTGCTAACTTGGTCAAAACTATTTGCAAGACTGTTCTGTTAAGGGAGTAGCTCAGGTTTGCTTTTACAAGTGTTCTAGGCAGAACTAGACACCTTGCTCCTAAATTATAGTGGAGGAGATGGAGTCAATGGATTTTCCATTGGAATGGAGCAGCATTATTTTGGTCTCCAAACGAGCAGCTGAAAGTCAGCATTCCCCTTGAAGCCTTTAGTTTCAGGAAGAGGACTGACTGTGAATGGTCTGGCAGTCAGGCCTCTGGTGCTGTTCAGTTTTGCCTGGATTCACATCCTTCATGAGATGCTTTTGCAAAGGAACAGGGAGAATGAGAAGTCCTCTGAAACATCACCAATTTCCTGAGCAAGTATGAACAGAGAGGGCTGGGAGCAGATTGTCAGCACAGTCCATGGCAGCCTCTGTCATGTGCAGCAGGTCTGTGACACCTGCAGACCTGTGGATTTTACTCATTAATCAAGTGGGGGCTGGGACCATCTCTTTATGCTGTGCATTTTGAGTCTTTCTATAGTATCATTAATTCCTGGTGGTTCTCTTTTAGTTAGTAGTTGAAAAGCACCTTTCAGGCTTTTAGATATTAGTGCTTCTGTTCCATGGCTTTAGCTTTTTTTGGGTTTTCTCTTTGGTAGCTTCTATGTAAAAGACTGAGACCTTCTCCAAATAAATAGGGATATTGATTGGCAGGGATATTGATTTCAGTGCATTTTTCCCCCAGGAAATAATTACCTAAAAGCAAATCCATTCCTTCTTTCTGTGTACTGATCATGTAGAAGAGGGGAAGATATTGCCTGCTGCTTCCTTTCCTATTTTCAAAAGTATGGCACACAAAGGAAAAATCTAGATGTGGTACTGGCACATAAGCTTCACCTTAACAGAGGAAAGAAGGACGTTTTAATTTTGATGGGGCACCTACTCTGTTTGGATGTGAGACTTTTCTCAGTGCATAAATCAGTAGTTGTCCAAGCCAGGTTGTGGAATACCTGTGGATTCTGAGGAAATGATGAAGCGGCTTAATAGAAGTGGAGATAAAGTGCAATTTACAGCAAATGATCATTTTAGTAGGTCCTGGAAGTACCCCCATCACAGTGTTGTCCTGCTTGTGTGCACAGGAGTTACTTGGTCTTTATCTGTGAAACAAACAGCTCCTGTACAGAAAGCTGGGATGTGTCCCTGGTATCACTTAACCTGTGCCCTTCCTACCTGGAGCAGTTACACCAGTGTAGGGCACAGCGAGATTTTACTGTGTATGGTGGTGCCCACAGAACTCAGCGTGTGCTTTCAGAGCTCTGTGTTTATGTGTCTTTGTTCTGGAATAATCTACTTTCCTCAGTACCCCCAAAGCACTCTCAATGAACCAGCACACCTTTGCCTGTGTTCAAGAGCAAGGTTGTGAGGAGGTGTGGATGAGGAGGTACACTGACTTTCAGTGGTGCTGCTGCCTACCCCCAGTACAGCTGTGATGAATATGCATGGCTAATCTGCCTGATACAGTTCTACTAATCTGTAGGATCAGGCTGCTATTACTCTGTGCCCAGAGGGAGAAGGGAAGTTGAAAGAAGCAGCATACAGCAGGGCATGCTCCATCTCTGATTAATCCTAATTAACGTCTGTGTTCAGGGATTAAGGGTACCTTACGGTGAGATACCGGGCAGAGCATTTTCACCTCTCCCATTTTAGGATGATTATAGAGAGTTCTTATTTAAGCAGGCTGTGCAGTTGGGTGAAGACTTGTTTAAATGTAATGTGATTGGGAAATGACCATTCTCCGGCAAGGGTGAAATACCTAAGGAATGCATCTCTCCAAATTGCCAGGTGCCATTCTGTGATACACATCTGCTTAACATCAGACTCTGCCTTACTCAGCTGAAAAACCTGAGCTGGCTGTTGCTCCCGAGAAAAAGAGAGCACTTAGGAACCTTTTTCACAACTCCCTTCTGTGCCTCAGCTCAGTGGCAGAAGAATCTGCTTTCTATTAAAGTGATAAATTGCTTAATTGGAGGTGTAAGCAACCCCCACTGTAAAATTTGTCATTGTCAGATACATAAAACATTGATTTTCTTTGTTTGCTGATGCACACTCCCTGTGGTATGGAGCTGTAGTCTCCCATCACCCTGCTACCAAGCAGAGGTCTGTGCTAGCAGAGATGGAGTCTGTTTCCCATGTGTCAGCCTTGTGCTCTCCCTGCCCCAACAGGACTCTTCTGCCAGTGATATGGGAACACCCCATCCCTCTTGGCCCAGTGTGTGAGCCATTTGGGGTTCCTGATGGAGGATTTTATTAAATATACAGTGATGAATTTATCTTCTGGAATCCTATTCCTAATTCCCTGAAATGAGTCACTGGAATCACCCAGCAGATGTTATCACCAAATTGTTCTTAAAGACTGATGGAAGGGAAAGCCCCCCTGACTGCCCCCAGAGCAAACAGAGCACTGATGGTTATCTTGCTGGGGGGATTGCTGCTGCACCAATCAGCCCCAGCCTGGGGAAGCCAGAAATGCCACAGGCTGTCCTCATGCAGACTCTGGAGGGTTGAGAAGTGCTGTTCTTGAATCAGGCAACAGTGGAAGCTGCTACAGAATAAAATGTGAGGACCATTGGAGTGAAGGACACATCAGGGGATACAATGTCTAGCTGTCTGGGTGAGCTACAGCCCAGCCTCTAAAAACAGCCCCATCTTCCTAATCAAGTCATGCTATTTCTTGTTAGTCCTTCACCCTTAATTTTCTATTTCTCTTTTTGTCCCGTTCAACTTATTTTTCTTTACTGCTTCATTAATCCTCCTGCCACATCCTGGTTTGGACAATCTAGCCCTGGGCACTCAGGCATGTCAGCCAAGTGTCTTTGCATGCTCTGAGAATGGTTGCCAAGCTTGTACCCTTCGTTCTAGGTCTTTAGTGTGAGCCTGGGCATGGTCTTGGGCAAAGGGATTAGGAGCTCTGAGAATAAACACTTCCAGCCTCACAAACTGCAATTCCTATCATCTGCTTCCCATTCTAGGAGACATCCTAAAGATTTCTTCCCCTGTGTGGGATGAGCAGTCCCTGCTTCTGTCAAGTTTTTCTTGTGCACAATCCGAGATCTGCTGCTTTCCATTTATGCCTCTTTTCCCCAGCCATAGCCCATTAACATCATCTGAGTCTCTGCCTGATGGCTCTTGGCCAGAGCTCATCTCCTCAGCAATCTGCACGCATGGATGTCCACTTTTTTTTATTTTAGCAGCCCCAGGAGACACCAGATTTCACTGACTCCTTGTTTTCCAGAAAGACATTTCTCTTCTCTTCCCAGCAATAACAGAAGTTCTGTTGGTGGTGGTGGACAGTCTTGCAGAACTTCTGAACGTCCAGGCTGGATCAGTTCTCATAGCATTGTGCCAGGCTTGGCTTGGCAGTGGACACATTGCTCCCCAGGAGGACAAAGGAACACCAATGCATCTTGAGACCTGTAATGGGCCCTACTCAGTACTTAGGTCTGGGCTTGTGTAAGATGGCTGCATGTGCCTGGGTTTTCCCCTTTTTTCCCTAGTTAGGTTGCAAGCAACTAATACTCTGTGTATATTAAGCTTCAAGAAGATTTGTGTAAACGTGGCTTAAAATTCAGAGCAACAATTCTTGTATTGGTTTTGTAGCAACCTCCAAACAGGTCCCCCTCAGACTCTGTAAGAGCTTTCCCTCCGGGTGCCAGCCAAGCAGTTATGTCATGACTGTTATGACAGACTGCTGAGGAGCCTGTCCAGGGCCAGACTGCCCCAGTGCTGCGGCCAGTCTGACCAGCACGGAGCAGGAGCCAGTCCCAGCTCTGCCTGCAGCCACACCAGGAGGGGCTGGGGCACTGCCAGCACTGCCCTCCTGGACCTGTGACCAGCCCCTGGCTGGCTGCTGCCCTCACCCTGAAGGCTCCTTTCTGGAGGTTTGGAATTGGGTCACAGCAGCAGCTGGGTAGCAAAGGAAGTGCACATGGAGGAACGGCAGAGGAGTCAGGATCAGCACCCTGGAGTGAACAGCCTTGCTGAGGCAGCAGGCGTGTGATGAACACATCCCTGCCCTTGGCTCCTTGCCCTGCTGACTGGCTGGGTGCTCTGGCTCTGCCAGGTGGAAGGCAGGTGTGCATCCTGGGAGATGCAGTGGGCGAAAGAATCTGATTCTCAGATAATTACTCTTGTTAAATACAGCTGTTTCTTGGTGGTAACTTGGGTTTTCACAGGGCTATATTTAGGTGAGATGTGCCTAAGGGACAGAGGCTTCTGCTACTGAAATGCTGCTGTCTTTGCTGCATTCCCAAGGTTGTGTGGGGCTCAGAACCCTGATGCTTCACAATAAGAGCTGTGCTCTTTGGAGCATGGTGTGCTTGTTAAAGCAGAGGTGTGGAAGGATGTTGGTAACTGCAGCAATCACTCTCTCTGTCTCCTCAGTAGTCTCTGTCTGCATCTTTGTGGTGCTGCTCTTCCTCTCTGCCAGGTACAAACACACATTGCATACTTCAAAGAAAGGTAGTCCAACCCAATCTATTGAGCCCAATCTATTCCTGCTGCCTCCACCTAAGCTGCCCTGAGGAGTTTAAAACTGCAGAGAGCAGGTTTTCTAGTTGGTAGTCACATTCCTTCTCCAGGATGGCTTCTCATGGTTTTGATTTCTGGGACTGGGGCCATCTGACTTGTTTCCATGAATGCTTGTACTTACATTGTCTCTCCTACCCCTGCAGGCAGCATCCTCAGCACTGAGCAGTCTGGGCCACGTGTACACAGCCATCGGGGACTACCCAAATGCGCTGGCTAGCCACAAGCAGTGTGTCCTCCTCGCCAAGCAGTCCAAAGATGAGCTCTCCGAGGCACGGGAGCTGGGCAACATGGGAGCAGTGTACATTGCCATGGGGGATTTTGAAAATGCAGTGCAGTGCCACGAGCAACATCTGAAGATTGCCAAGGAGCTGGGGAACAAGCGGGAGGAAGCTCGAGCCTACAGCAACCTGGGCAGCGCTTACCACTACCGCAGGAACTTCGACAAAGCCATGTCCTACCACAACTATGTGTTGGAGTTGGCCCAGGAGCTGGCTGAGAAGGCCATTGAGATGCGAGCTTATGCTGGCCTGGGCCATGCAGCTAGATGTATGCAGGACCTGGAGAGGGCTAAGCAGTACCATGAAGAACAGTTGCACATTGCTGAGAGCCTGCAGGACCGAGCTGCTGAAGGCAGAGCCTCCTCCAATCTAGGTAAGGCTCTGACATAGAGTAGAATTTCTCAGGAAATGCTGAGACTATTGAGCTGCTGCCAGGATGCTGATCTGCTGTGTGCTGTCTTCTTAGTCACCCCAGTTTCGCCGGGCTGCCTTAATAAATTAAACAGGCCTTTGGCAGATTGTGTGCTGCTGTAATGTTCAATTATTAAGTTCCTTAGAAAAACACTAGAAAGCACAAACTCATAGCAAAAGGGAAATGAAGAGATAAAATGCATTTGAGGAGCTCTTCAGGAGTCAGGAATAAGTGTAATTCTTGCACTAATGCAAAAAGCAATGTGGTTTGTTACCTGGCTATTTCTTTGGGAGCTTGTCAGCAGGATATGTCCATATATTGCTGCCTTGTAAGTTGAGAGACACATTGGTCAAATCCTGAGTTTGTTTTCCGAATATACTCACTGAAATACTAAAAGTGTAGGAGTCTTATGTTCTCCTAAGGAGCAGCATTGGCATGCTGCTGGCAGGCTGGGACAGACTTGAATTACATTCAAGTGAAGCCTATTTCTCCTGCTGCTTCACAGCACCAGATGTGGAAGCGACCAAGGATGCACTTCCATCTCTGTCATGGCTGTGGCAGTTGTGCTGCCAACGTTCCAGCTGTCATTCAGGATGTGTTCTCAAGCTGGCTGGGAACGGCAGAGCAGAGCTGGTGCTGGGATATCAAAATAAGTGTTTGTTGGCAGCTCCTGAATCCCAGCCCTTGCAGGCTGCCCCACGCTGTAAATCAGCTCCTGTTTCTGCTTGGCAGTTGGCACTTGGTTCATTTGTAGATGCTAATTGTAGTCTGATGTTATCAACAGCAGGTAATTGAAAAAAGCTTGATGAATTACTTAATTTCTCGTAGTAGCTGAGTCTTCAGGAGCTGAATGAAGAAGATAAGGGAGACTGCAGAAAACAAAACAGTCACAGCTTATTAATTAGTGTTGCAAATCTCCTCCTTTACACAAATTGAGGCAGATCCTTGGGGCAAAATATGTTTGTGAGGCAAAAGTGCTTGTGGGCAGCTTAGCATGAGAGAGCAGTGAGCATTGACAAGGTTTCTGTTAGTGTGACAACACCCAGCAGGCAGGAGGGCTGGGAGAGGAGGCCTTGCATGAACAGCAAAGCACAAACTACATTCCCCATCTCTGCTCCAGTGTAGGACTTGTCTGGGGGAGACGCAGAGATGTGAGAGATGGACTGGTGCAGCAGAGAATGTTTTTCAGTGCTAGATTTTAGCCTAAATATAACTTTGAGTTGGTATGCTGACTCAGCCACTCCACACTTTGTGTTAGAATAGTTCTCCTAGTGTCTGAGCGTGGGGTCTCACGTTTCAGCTGTTATTTGGCTATATTTTTTGTCTTCTCTGTCAGAGCTAAGTTATACTGGAGAAAGGGAACACGCAGTTCTTGTTGAGACAATCTATTACTGTTGTTTAAAATGCATCCAGTACCAATCAAAAAGTCAAGTCTTAATTGTCTCTTTCATCTAATCCACATGGAAAACAAAACCTCATCAAAATAACCATGCTGAGAGGCAAAAAAATGCATCTAAATGTGTGTTTCCAGGCCAAAATGTTAGAGTTGGCCTCTCTGCTGAAGCAACAGACATTTTCTGTAGCATTTCCCTGATGCAGATGGAAAGCACCCTCAAGTTTATGATCCAGTGTTAAGCAGGACAGACATGGACTGTGACAGAGCCCAGCTGCTGCAGTGCTCTGCAGGGAGATTCTCTGTGCTCTGGGACGAGGTGATGGACTGAGGGCAAAGCACAAGCTATCAGCCTTTCACAACAAGGAGATGTGGAGTTTAACCAGAAGTCTCAGATTCTCAACCTTTGCAAAGCATCTGGTATTTCCAAACACTCGGGCTCTGTGTGGAGACCTAGCTTTCCAGCCTTTGCAGCTTTTAAGTGTTCCCACTGTGATGCAGAGAAGACACTTCACATTACTAATAGAATTTAAAGAACAATTTAAAGTCTCTCGGTGCTGCCTCTTTGCAGCTCCAAGAGAACTTCTGTACCTCTCTTCATGTTCTCATCATGTTGCCCAAAGATGCCAGATATTTTCTCTTGACGCTTTTGCAATTAATGTCAAAAAACATTTGCAGGGTCTCCTTCAGTGGCTCCCATACCCCCAGGCGTGTTCATAGGTGTTTGCAAAGTAGCCACGGGCATTATTAGCACAGAGTTAATTTAAGAGTAGGCGGTATCATCAGCAGAATCAGAGCTCCTGTTCCCTTGTCTCGTAACAAATGCAAGATGATTCGACTGAAATAGAACAGCAACTGCTGTCTCACTCAATGTGTTGAGTCTGAGCTGTGAAGCCACCAGGTATCACTTATGGCAAAACCCAGCAATTTTACAAGGCCAGACTGTCTGGTTGTTGTGGTGAACGTGTACTTTGTGTAACATAAAACCTAAACCTTCCCCAGGATGTGCCTGTTAAAAGCAAGGAGGCAATTTATTTGGAAGGGCTGTGCCCTGTCGGCTGTGTGAGAGCCTCTGGGGAAGGGATGGAGCTCCCTGGTGTGAAGAGCCAGGGAAAGGGCCAGGGTGCAGGCAGTCCTGATGTACAGAGTGCAGCAGAGGCTTAGTGCAGGGCAGTTTGCTGAGCTGGTTTGTGTTGTTTTCCAGGAATCATTCACCAGATGAAGGGTGACTATGACACTGCGCTGCGGCTGCACAAGACACACCTGTCCATAGCTCAGGAGCTGAGCGATTACGCCGCCCAAGGCCGAGCCTACGGCAACATGGGCAACGCTTACAACGCCCTCGGCATGTACGACCAGGCTGTCAAATACCATCGGCAGGAGCTGCAGATTTCCATGGAAGTCAACGACCGTGCCTCTCAGGCATCCACGCACGGCAACTTGGCGGTTGCCTATCAGGCGCTGGGTGCTCATGACCGTGCTCTGCAGCACTACCAGAATCATCTCAACATTGCCCGGGAGCTGCGGGACATCCAGAGCGAAGCGCGAGCCCTCAGCAATCTGGGCAACTTCCACTGCTCACGAGGAGAGTACGTGCAGGCAGCCCCGTACTATGAGCAGTACCTGCGCTTGTCCCCAGAGCTGCAGGACATGGAAGGGGAGGGGAAAGTTTGCCATAACCTTGGCTATGCCCATTATTGCCTCGGCAACTATGAGGAAGCTGTTAAGTACTACGAGCAGGATCTAGCTTTAGCAAAGGATCTTCATGACAAGCTGAGCCAAGCCAAAGCCTATTGCAACCTGGGCCTGGCCTTCAAAGCCTTGATGGACTTCAGCAAAGCAGAGGAGTGTCAAAAGTACCTGCTGTCCCTGGCACAGTCTCTGAACAATTCCCAGGCCAAATTCCGAGCTCTGGGGAACTTGGGGGATATTTTTGTCTGTAAAAGAGATGTACATGGTGCAATAAAATTTTATGAGCAGCAGCTGAGCTTAGCCCATCATGTTAAAGACAGGAGACTGGAAGCCAATGCCTATGCAGCTCTGGGCTCTGCATACAGGATGGTACAGAAGTGTGACAAGGCTTTAGGTTACCACACACAGGAGCTGGAGGTGTACCAGGAGCTGGGGGATATGTCGGGTGAATGCAGAGCACATGGTCACCTTGCTGCAGTGTATATGTCACTTGGGAAGTACACCATGGCCTTCAAGTGCTACGAAGAACAACTGGAGCTGGGGCAGAAGTTGAAGGACCCTGGCATCGAAGCCCAAGTCTACGGAAACATGGGCATTACCAAGATGAACATGAATGTCATGGAGGAAGCGATTGGCTACTTCGAACAGCAGCTGGCCATGCTGCAGCAGCTCAGCGGGAATGAATCCGTGCTAGATCGGGGCCGAGCGTATGGGAACCTGGGAGATTGTTATGAGGCTCTGGGAGATTTTGAGGAAGCTATAAAATATTATGAACAGTACCTGTCTGTGGCTCAAAGCTTGAACCGTATGCAAGATCAGGCAAAAGCCTACCGAGGCTTGGGCAGCGGGCACAGGTAAGGAGCTGCATGTGTGTTCTAGTGGCAGTGATGTACAAATACAGTCTGTGTGGTGTGTTACTGATGGGGTGTGTTAGGGGGCCTTGGCACACATGCACAGGGATGTGACACAGGCATGAGTTAGAGAGTCCTGTGGGTGCTGAGGACTGTGCTGACAACTCAAATTACGAAGCTGATGTTGCTCTGCCCAGAGAGGTGGAGGCTGATTCAAAGGTGCTGGGGATGTCTCCTGGGGTAAGAGTTTGCCTCTGCCTGAAAGGTTCGAGCTGGCCTCCAGGGGAAATGACAAAACACTTTGTCTCAAGGAAATACCAGCAAAATAAACACCGCTGTTTTCTTCCCTTGTAGGGCTATGGGAAGTTTACAGCAGGCTCTGGTGTGCTTTGAGAAGAGACTTGTAGTAGCCCATGAGCTGGGGGAGGCATTTAACAAAGCCCAGGCCTACGGGGAGCTGGGAAGCCTGCACAGCCAGCTGGGCAACTACGAGCAAGCCATCTCATGCCTGGAGCGGCAGCTGAACATCGCTCGGGAGATGAAGGACCGAGCTCTGGAGAGCGATGCTGCCTGTGGCCTTGGCGGCGTCTACCAGCAGATGGGCGAGTATGAGACTGCCCTGCAGTACCACCAGCTGGACCTGCAGATTGCTGAGGAGACCAACAACCCCGCTGGCCAGGGCAGGGCCTATGGCAACCTGGGCCTGACCTACGAGTCCTTGGGCACCTACGAGAGGGCAGTGGTTTATCAGGAGCAGCACCTCAGCATTGCAGCACAGATGAACGACCTGGTAGCCAAAACGGTGTCTTACAGCAGCCTGGGGAGGACTCATCATGCTTTACAGAACTACTCTCAGGCTGTGATGTACCTGCAGGAAGGTAAGAGGCTGAGTTATACAACAGAGCATGCAGTGGTAGGGTCAGAAGGGTGGAAGGGAGACCTGAAAACATGGAGAGGTGAGGTACTGTAAATGTGGCTCTAACAGGATGTGATTGACAGTGGCCTTTGATGCAGAAGCTCTTGCAGACATCCATAGTTACTGCTGAACATCCATGTGAGTAGCTGTCTGTGGAACTGTTACAGTCAGCATGCCATCTCAGTTGGAGCCTTCTTGGTGTCCTCTAGACAAAGCATGATCTCTGCCTTCCTGGGGGCATCTTAGGTGCCTCAGAGCATGAATCCAGACTGTAGCTAGCAGAGTCTCTTTGTAAAGCTCATTTGTGCCTGAAACCTAGAAGGTGTAAACCTTCTCTATAAATGGCATTGCGTACTAGGATCTGGCTCTGGGAAAACCACAGGAGATTATGATGAATCTTGCTGATCCTGAGAGGTCCCTTGGGAGAGATTTATGCCTTGCTGGTAGCCACCTGGCTTTTCTTTATGTATTCACCTGGGAGTGAGACAAGGTGGGTGAGTGACTCTAAAGTGTGAGTGAAAACAAGTGCTGTTTGATAGAGAGGTGAGGGAGATTCAGCCTGAGGTTTCAAGAAGTCATCTTCCCCTGCTGGGTCAGTGCCGGCCTGGGAATTGTGCTGCTGCAAGGGGCTCCAGCATGCAGGCAGCAGCTGATCAAGCTGTGGGCTCTGATGCAGCATATGAGTAATGTAGCTGGAGTGTATGAAACTGGAGGCCGAAGGATGAATTACATCAGTTAGTTTGGTTTTCATGAAACTGACCTTGGCAGGATTCCAATATGTTGTTGGAAGAGGAGAAATGAAACACAGCTCCTTCTCCTGGTGTGCTGCAGAATTCCTGCTTAGCCTGGGAATACTAGCTGCTGCTGAGCTGCATGGTGACAGCCAGGGCCCTGCTCCCCAGGCTGGAGGAAACCTGAGGTGCTTCAGAGGAGGTGTCCTTGTTGTCAGCAGGGGCCACGAAGGTGAGAGGTTTGGAGTGTGATGGAAGCATGGACAAGACAGAGTGTGCTGCTGGAAGTGAAATGAGCTCCAGGTCGTTGACGGCAGATCCCTGCCCTCTGCTCTGCCTCAGCACATAAACCGTGCAGAGCCTGCAAGAGGGCCAGGGGGAGCTGATGGGAAACAAGCCAGTAATGTGGCAAGAGGTGTCTTTTCTGGCAGTGTTTGACAACTCAGTGTGATTTTGTTTGTATAGCTTTTAGGGTTTAAAAGCTGAACTTTCTGATAGGGGCTTACTTAGTGTGTCTCAGGGGATGGCACCTTAACCTCACTTAGGGAGAGCTCAGTCCATGGCTCAGTCTGTCTTGTTAAGGCACCTCTCATGCTGGTGCTAATGCAAGGGCTGGCAGCAGCTGCCTGGCACTGGTAGTGCCCCACTCGTCGTCCTGGTGCCACCCCTGCCCTGCTCACCATCCCATCACTGGTGCTGCCCTGCTTGCTGTCCCAGTGCTGGCAGCTCCACAGCTGTCTCTGCCTGCACAGAAGCCCCGTGAGACTGAGGCCACAGCTCCTTCTCCCCTCTGGCACTGTCTCACTCTGACTCCTTTTCAGGACTGAGGCTGGCAGAGCAGCTGGGACGCAGAGAAGATGAAGCAAAAATCCGTCATGGCCTCGGCCTCTCCCTCTGGGCAAGTGGGAACCTGGAGGAGTCCCAGCACCAGGTAAACCATGGTCTGCCCCATGCTGGGGAGCTTGTGTCCTCCAAGCCCTCTGGGTCCTCAGGGAAGAAAATGTCTGGTGTGTTATAGGGAGGGTGTGAGCCAGACCTCCTGTGCCTGAGGGGATGCTGGCCCTGGATCCTTCTGCTTTCCCAGCCAGTGCTTTGTGCAGTGTCCGTAAGGAAGTCACTGTGGCTGTTTTCCCTCCCAGCTGTACCGGGCCTCCGCGCTGTTTGAAACCATCCGACACGAGGTGCAGCTGAGCACTGATTACAAGCTGTCACTCTTTGACCTGCAGACATCCTCCTATCAGGCCCTGCAGCGAGTGCTTGTCAGTCTGGGTAAGAGATGCCTTCAGATGCTGAGGCTGAGCTCCAGGCTCATGCCAAGAGTTCAGCTGGACTTGTGCAATGGCAGTTTCTGACATGTGCTTTGCTCCACAGCTGTCTCACACAGCACAGCATTTCTCTTCCAGGACAGCAATATGGGTGTCTGGCTTTGGGTTGTGGGCACCTTTGGTGGTTCTTCTTCACTTCCTTCATTGATTTACCTTTCTGTGGCTTGTTGTGTTGCTGCCTGCAGCAAGTATGTTCTGTGGGACTGTACTCCAATGCAGACACTACTCATTTGGGAAATAGGTGACACTGCTTCCCCAGGTTTCCTTTGGGGTTGGGATAGCAGCTGTCCCTGTACTGTGCACATGGCGCTGCAGACCACACTTGTGTCAGGTCTGAGAGATGGCTTTGTCTTTGCAGGTCACCATGATGAAGCACTGGCAGTAGCAGAGAGAGGACGAACAAGGGCTTTTGCTGACCTGCTCGTGGAACGTCAGACTGGGCAGCAAGACTCAGATCCCTATTCTCCTGTGACCCTTGACCAGGTCCTGGAGACTGTGAATGGGCAGAGGGGACTTGTTCTCTACTACTCACTGGCTGCAGGTTATCTGTACAGCTGGCTGCTGGCTCCTGGGGCAGGTGAGCTCCTTTGGGACATGAGAGCCTGAGAACAGGCCTTACAAAGGGAGAATTGTACTGTTTGTAGCTAGGAATGAATTTGGGATCAGAGTGAATGTAGGAGGGAATCATTTCCATCTAGTACTTTAAAGCTGAATAGACTAAAAGCTATGGCATAGCCACAGCTGTAATGACACAGAAGTGCTTATTCAGGACTTCGTTATTCACCTGGAGATGGAAATGTTTCACATGTTTAATATTTCCATTTTTCAACCTCCAGTCTGTATGTATTTCCCACAGGGCAGAACAGAATAATAATGAAATTCCAAGTATGTTGGCTCTATGAAAATCTTCTGTGCCTAAGAATCCCTACTTTAATTATATTTCCATGCTTTATTCTTCTAAAAGCTTTTGAGATTTATTCACTGAAGTGGATTGCAGAAAACAGAAGGGCATCCCCACTTCCTGATATGCCATTGAACTGCCTGATCTTCACATGAATGTGGAAACACTTATCACAGAGGAGCAAGGAGGATTAATTTGAAGAGGATTGCTTTTTGCAGACAGCTGTTATTCATTATCTAATAAAGTGATGACTGTAAATTTTAACAAGTTCTTTCTGGATATAATTTAATAATTGCAGCCCTTCATCATGACAAAGCTGAAGAGATAAAAAGCACTATTTAGATTGCACGAAAAATGCTTCAGAAAGAGAAGCAAACACACATGCCTCACTTAGATGGGATGACAGTGGTTGGAAGAGCTGCTTTTTGGGGGCATTTTGAAATGTTTCTTGTCTGGGTGTAAGATGCGATTGTCCTGCTGTGCATCCAGTTACTAATTGGCTCTTCAGGCCTGTAGTTTGTGCAAGAAAATATCAATAATTCTCTAGTATCACTATCAGGCTGAGCTTATTAAAATTATATGGATCAAGTGTAGGATTTGCCACTGGGCTTTGTGATCAGTCTCCTCCTTGCCCAAACTGAGAAAAGCAGTTGCAGCCTTCGAGTCCATGGGTTTGTGACTGCCTCTTTGAAGGTTCTGTCAGGTGATGAGAAGGAGATGGGCTGTGGTGCTTCAGGGATTCTGCTCAAGAAGCTTTGCTGGGAGCCCTTCAGCAGTGACCTTGGCCCAGCCATGGTGACCTTTTCTTGTTTGTTGACAGAGGGAGCAGCTTCAGTGGCAGCCCAGGGTCCTCATTATCCCACTGATGTGGAACCCTCAGAACCTCTTGGCTGTTGCTGTGTTTGTTGCTGTTGCTGCAGGAGGAGTTGCTTTATTCTTTGTTCCCCTGCTCTTCCCTAACTGGTGTAATAATTGATGCCGCTAAGGCACCCAGAGCAGCCTTTTACTGTTGATCACAGGCTGCAGAATTAATTATATCAGGAATAATAGACCAGGCTGAAGGTAGGAAGGTTTTATCTGCAGTAGCAGTGGAAGAATTCTCAGCAAAACAAGGAGTAGCCTTTATCTGGTTTACCCATTGTGAAATGCTATCTTTTAATAATTCAGTGTGCTTTAATCCATCTTCTTTCCTTTGCTAGAGTGAAATCACTGTGTGTGCTGGGAGGAGGTTCTGCTGTAGTAACAACACTTTTTCAGTATTTGAGCCTTGTGTGTTCGGTTAATATGCTCAGAGGCTGTTAAGAGGCATTTTTCATGTGTATCTCTTGAAATGTGAATTACTCTAGTAGAGGCTTGTATGAAAGATCTGGTTTATAATTTATATGAGTGCTGCAGGAGCAAAGGCATTCTGAGCATCTCATAAAAGCTTTGCTCTGGCTTTGTACCTTTGAGCCTTTATCTGCAAAGTACAAACCCAGATTTTAAAAGCAAGGCTGGAAATGCTGGAGAAGTTTAGTGAAGACCTGGCACAGAGCACTTTGCCCCAGTTTTGCTGGAAATGCCAAATGCTTAGGGCTGTGCCATCTTCTTAGACAGCTGCTGTTAGCACTGTTCTTGCCCTGAAGAAATAACCTCCTGATTTCTGGTGCCTTGCAGGAATTCTGAAATTCCATGAGTACTATCTGGGTGACAGCCTGCAAGAAAATGCTGGGGACTTCCATGAAGCCAACAGCGTGGCCCTGCAGACCCTGACAAACTCGGCCCTGGAGCAGCACATCTCCAGCGTGCGGGAGGCTCTGGGAGTGGATTCCTACTATACCAGGTGGGTTGGGATGAGAGGGTCTAATGCCCTGGTTTCTGCTCTCCCACCTGAATTTATGACATTCTGGGATGAGCTAATTGGCTGAGAAGTCTGAGAACTGAGAGTCAGAGAAGGGGCAGATTTTCAGTGCAGCAACAAAAAAAGGGCTTTGTTTTTGTATCCATGGCTATTTGCCTGCCAGACAACTCTATGCACCTGCAAATCACCAAACCCACAGGCTGTGTGGTGAATCTATAGACTGGATGAGGAGGCAGGTGCCATGTCTGACTGTATATGGACAGATTTCATCCTGCTTACAGTTTCCAGTGTAATTAATTCTCTTTCAACGGTTTGCTTTGAAAAACTGCAAATACTGTAGGAATTCTAACCAACCCCCCTATGTGGCTTGTGGCTATAGCTGAGTAAATAATTTAGAGCCCACATGTTGATTGTTGAGTCTTACCCTGCAGACATGCAGATACACCAGATCCTCAGCTGAAATCTGCAGTTGGGCCTCATGTAGCAGTTTTGCTAGAAAGGGCTCCTTTCAGCTGGTCTAATTAATCCGCAAAGTAACGCATTCTTGCAAAAAAAGAAAAGAAGTGTAAGGGATTTTAAAGTCTGCTTGAACTTGTGTCGGGACAGAGTCTACTCTCTTTAGGGAGAGCATGTGAGCTGCTCTCTAGGGTTCACGAACTCAAGATTTTTGCCTCTTTAAGGAGCTGTGTTACTCCAAACTGTGCCAGGACTCAGAGCTGAGCATGCCCCAGCTGGAGGAAAAATGTGCAGGGAGAAGCTGTTGACATTTTCTTTTCTCTTTTTTCCCCTTTGTTGTTTCTTGCCTGGACCAGCTTGTGCCATGCTTACTGGACCAGCGGGAAACGCTTCTCCCTGGAAGAGTCCTTTTCCCTGCCCTCAGCAATGACTTGAGGTGGTATAGAATAATCTCTGGGTCCTGGCCATGCCCCCTCACAGCTACTGCAAAAATTAGCCCTGTCTGAACCAGAACCAGGACAGCCATATAAAATGCAAATTCTGTATTAAAGGTTGTTAAAAATACACTTACAGTAGTTGTGTTTCCCTTCTGCTTTTAGATTGAAGAGAAAATGCAAACAGCAATTAGATGGAAAATCTGCACTGAGAAAATTCAGATATTAATGCCAGGAGATCGGGAATACAGAATTGTTGGGTTGTTTCTCTGTATTGCTGCTGCACTTGAGGCATTGACAGAGTAAATTGTTCTGTGCTTTCCCTCTTTGTATAACAGGAGTAGCAACACAGCTGCCTCTGCTATGTCACTCTTTGCTAGTGAATGAAGCATGTGGAGCTTGAAGTTACTGTGGAGAACTGAAAAGGATGTCTCACACGTGTTCTTAGGCAGATAAGGGCTGAGCTGGTGTATCCTGCAGACTCAGCTTTTCAATGCTGTGCTGCAGCTTTAGAAGTCCCTGCCTGCAGTGCGTGGAATGTGGGTCCTGCACTCCTCACCCGTGTGTGCCACTCATTAAACCTTGAGAAATCCCAGAAGAGAAGGAGATATGGGGCTGGTAATGTCTTGTATGCCTGACAAAAGGCAAGCCAGGGAAGATCTGGCATTAGCATTTGGTTGATGTTCTGTTTGAGAAACATTTTCGCTCAAACTGGCTGAGCATTTGTCATCAAGCTGTTGCTCTTTCTCGCATCAATGACCCTTTCATCTCACTGATTCCCCCCCAGAGCCTGTGCTAGCAGTGAGACAGAGAGTGAAGCTGGGGATATCATGGACCAGCAGTTTGAGGAGATGAATAACAAGCTGAACTCAATGACCGATCCAACTGGCTTCCTGAGGATGGTCAGCAGGAACAACCAGTTGAACAGGTGAGAATGCAGCACTGCTGTGGGGATCAGCAAGCAGGAGATGTGTTGGTGATGGGCTTTTCTCTAAATTGCAAGTTTTGTGCCAGTACCCGAGGGGAGACTAGTCCCAGTTGTAACTGATGACTGTTCGGAGGAGCAATCATTCAGAATTTGCTCTTTTCCTGGCCAAGTGCTGATTTTGAGACTCCAGGCAATTGCAGAGGAGTGCTGTTGAGTCCCCGCTGTGTGTGAGGTGTGGAACTTGAAGCTCTCTCCTGCACACTTGTTATGGAAATAACATGTTTCTGTTGATCTCAAGTGTTGTACCAATTAGCTGGGAATATGCTGCATTTCCAGAGTTACAGGACTGTACTAGCTGCAAGTCTCCACTCATTTTCTGCCTCTTGCAACTTGTTCTCAGCCTTTCACATGACTGTGCTGATTAGGGCTTAGGGCAACCATTTGGAAAGAAAATTAAAGACAGAATTTTTCCAGTGTGGCTGCGTGATGCAACCCGGGGTTTCTGACTGGATCTGTGCTCCATTGTGGTTTGTGAGCACAGGATACCCTAGGCCTTTCTCAGCTGGAAAAGCAAATGTGATCAGCCTGGAGTGTTGTGAGCCACCATTGGAGCTTGTGAACTGTCACAGCATCCCCATGGAACTGGGAGCTGCCTGCTGGCACCAGCAACTGGCCTGGTTTTCTTCTCAGAATCCACAAACATATCTGTTCAAGCTGCTGCACTGATGAAGGACTATGAGTACTTTCAAGTTTTGGATCACACAGGCAGATCCCCCCAGAATTGCTGAGATGTTTTGCTGGTTCATCAGGGTTAGAAAGACAGGAGATGGTCCCGCTGATTACAGGGGGAAATAGGATGTAATTCTGTTCAGGCAGTGCTAATCCTCAAGAACACTGCAGTTCCAATCATGCAGCATCTCTGTCTTTCTGCTCCAAAGCAGCCACATACCTTACTTTGAATCCACATGTCAAGTAAGACCTCACATGCCTTGTCAAGTAAGTAATTTGCAGCTCTTAGGAGCAGCTCAGGGATGTGGCATCTTGGGCACTTAGCTAAAAACACCTTCAGAACAGAATCAGGGAGAGCATTAGAAGCAGCTTTGTCTGTGATGTTTTTGCCATGAGCGCTGAGGTGAAGAGATTGAGGGGACGGGGACACTTCTGGATGACCTCCCTGCCTGTCCCTCTCCTTTTGCCCGTGGAAGGAGGTACACTGGAGGCTCTGGGGATGCAGCTAACACTGCCACATCTGTTGGCACCTGCCTTGCTGAGCCCTGAATTCAGGGTAGGTGCCAGAGTCCTGTCCAAGTCTTTGAATATCATCTGCACTTAATGTCTGCTCTAGCTCCACAGGTGAGAAGCCTGGAGGCTACACAGTCTAGAGAAGCACTGTAGGAAGCATTAACCTTATAGCCTCTTGCTGTACTGTTCTTAAAAATTAAGCTGTGTAGAGTGGTGTGGTTTATGGCATGCAGCACACTGAGCTTGGGAAAACAAGGAAACTACCTTGCAAGAGCCCTGAAGCTTCAGGAAAGGAGCATATGAAGCTTGCACAATGCAGCTTTTTCCCCTGTTCTCTGAGGCTTTGCTTTGTTCCTGCATCTCCAAGACAAAGGGCGGGAGCAGAGCTAAGCCCTGGCTGTTTGTGCTGTTTCTGTGCTTGCTGCAGACCAGGCTGCCTGTACAAAGGGTTATAAATCAGTAGTGCTGCAGTCTGAGCAGAGGCTTCCAAATGAGAAATTTCACTGTTCAGACATCAGGGGATCCTCTGCATTGCAAGAGCAAGGTAGAAATCATCAGGGCAGAATCCCAGAGCCAGCAGCGGTGCTGTGTAAAAGGGGTGTTTGGTCAGAGCTCAGTCTCCCTCTTGTCACATTGAAAGGACTTGGATTCAGGTGCCTGACAAGCCACCTGGAGTCTTTTGTTGGCTGCTTTGGGAGGAAAGGGTGGGCTGGCCAGGGCTCCCTGCCACAAGAGATCTATCCATCCTTCCCTGTGGATTTTCTCACTCTTTGTGTACACACACAGAGGCAGAAGATGGGAGAGATTTATGGTGCTCTCTTGGTTTTATTCTCATAAAAAGCAATCCAAGTGATGAAGGAATAAATCTAAAGCTGCTTGGCTGGGAAACCCAAGATGCAGGAGGGCTTTGCTGATTGGAGTAATCAAGCCCCTATTCCCTGCAGTAAATGAGTGTGTAGCAATTGCTGAACATGGGTTTTGGGGCTGGCAAGTGCTGCCTGGCTGTGAGCTGCTCAGGGAGGATCAGGGCACAAGCTCCTGAGGGAGCACTGGGGTATCCCTGCACAGGTGTTCTTTCCTGATCTGATTTTAAAATCTGTGTCTCATAAAGCTGAACCCTGCCAAGCATGCTTGGCTCAGTCAGGTGCTGCAGTGAAGTGGAGCAGACAGATCGAAGGGGAGCTCACAGTGCCAAGCCTGTGCTGATCCCCTGTTGCACAAATCCCCCAGACGAGTTTTTAGCAGCTCTAAGCAGCAGCAGGATCAGCATACTCATACTGTCACTGGAATCCCTGAGAGCATGGGCAGTTGGACACCAGGCTTCTGTTGACATTATGAGGTTATTCCTATGTGCCCATAAGGTAGAAATCCCTTGTGGGTGGTGCATTTTTTTTCTTCAGAGAACTATAAGTTTTAGGCATGGTGTGGGCTGGGTCAAGAGGCTTGTTGCAGCAGCTGAGGAGAGGAAGAGAGGGGAAAATGGATTTTCTGAGTCTTTGTGGTGTTGTGTGTCTGAAAGCGTTGGGATATGTCCCAGGCATCCCTATCTTTCCTTTCAGGCTTACCTGCTAAAACATTCTGGAAAGTTACCCTTACCATGTAAAATGGTTGTTCCTGGCCCCAAGCCAAGGATAATATTTCTGGGGAGTACAGCTGCTGGACTAGTGAGCCCAGAATGGGGCAACTTAAATTCCTCAGCAAGGCAGTAGCTTGTGGCTGCTGATGCCAGGAGATGACATGCAGAGCTCTGTGGGAATGTCAGAAATGGGCACCAGGTGCTGCACAGCAGTGGCAGAAGTGCAGGCAGGATTTTGATGTCTCGTTGCTTGCCTGTTGTCACATTTCCTCTGGTATCACATTAGGTCAGTTGGTGCACAAAGTGCAAATCCTCCCGTGGCTGTGGTCAGTTGTCAGTGGGTCTCATGCCTGCCTGCACACAGCTGCTACACATACATGTGCAGGAGCACCTGGGAACAGCACTTCAGGCACTGGAGTGTGTAGAGAAGCTCCATAGCAGTGTCATATGCTGTCTGCAGCTGATTCATCCTGCCATGAATGTCACTGTTCACTGAGGTGTAAAGCTGAATGGGAGGCTAAAGGCCTCCCATGAAGCATCTTACAGAGCAGAGTTGCCTGGCTGACAGGGCCTGGCTCATGTCACTGTCAGAAGTCAGGGCAGCCCACAGTGGAGCTCAGATTCCTGCAGCTAACCTCTCCCTTGGCTTTTGCCCACAGGAGCTGCCAGAGCATGACCAGCCTGTTCAGCAGTACCATGTCTCCTGTTAAGGATGGAACATCATCACTTCCAAGGAGGCAGACTTCTTTCACCAAACCCCCACTCCGTGCTCTCTACGACTTACTGATAGGACCCATGGAAGGAGTAAGCCTTTGGCACAGACACCAAAAACCTCTTAGTGTGGGAAAGCAAGAATAGACAGCTTGGGGGTGGTTTCTGAAGTGTGGTATTTTCACAGACAGTCTGGGATGGAAGGTGCCTTAGTGACCATGTAGACTTGAGAATCTAGAGACAAGGATCTAGTCCTACATAGTTTTTTTTGTGGGCTGCCAGTGTTTAAGCTGGAGCAAATTTCAGTGCTTTGAAGTTGCTTTTTCCTGGGGTGAAAAAGAACTGTTTTTATGATACACTAGATTAATAAATTTCCAGAGTACATGGGGCCAGGAGCAGTTGCTACTTTTTGTACCCAGCTGCTTATTGACTAATCTCTCTGCTTCACTTCTCCTTTCATAAGACTCTTTCTGCTTAGATCCTTTGGTGACTCTGGGTTGGTGACAATGTCAAGTATCTGGAAGTGCAGGCCATGGACACAATTTGTCTGTAGATTGTTCACTCTTCTGAGGAAATGGCTGTTTAGAAATTCAGTATATGAAAGAATATTCTCTGACAAAGGAGAAGGTGATGATGACAATACTGACAAGACATAGGTGGCTGGGGTTAGCCAAGATTTCAGGCTGGAGTGGAAGGAGCTGCAGTACCGTGGTGAGGCTGTGTGCCCCACGTGGGCTGAGGCCAGGATGATGACCCAACTAATTCTCTCTCCTTTCTTTCCAGGGTTTGATGCATTCCAGTGGGCCTGTTGGCCGCCACCGTCAGCTGATCCTGGTTCTGGAGGGAGAACTGTACCTCATTCCTTTTGCTCTCCTGAAGGGCAGTTCCTCCAACGAGTACCTCTACGAGCGCTTCAGCCTCATCGCAGTGCCGTCCATCCAGTCACTGAATCCCAGCTCCAAGGTCTGACACTGCTTCTGAAACCTCTCTCACAGAACCCCTCCTGTGGCTGCAGGTGCTGGTACATGCTCAGAACGCAGCAGCTCTGTCCTGCTGTGCCAGACACAAGAACAGAAACCACAAACAGGCCACTCTGGGTCTGAGGAGCACGCTGAGCACCACAGCTCTGAAGTAGGTTCTGATGTAGTTCCTGCAGCACAAAATCACAGCCCCAGGCATGCCAGGAAGGACAAGAGGATTGGATCATTTGGATATCCTCCTCTAAAGGATTGCATGTGCTGGGTGTGGAACTACATGGCAGACTACAGAGATGTAGGTGTCTGTGATCTGTGCTGAGCTTCCTTGCCAAGCTGACTGTCCTGTCACATTGCTGGTATGTTCACCTTCATTTTAGTGTTCTGAGTGGGGAAGACCACTGATGTCTCAGGACACCAAAGATCTGAGGGAAAGCAAATCCCACAGGTGAATCCTGGAGAATTATTTTTCCTGCTGGGGTTGGCAGCAGCATTTCTAATGCCCAGGTCTCTGGGAGAATGCACCAAGTCACATCGGTTCTTGCTCGGCAGTGTTTTGCTGCATGTCTTGGTTTGCCCTGAGTTAAGCACAGTCAGTGGAACAGCAAAGGGGTCTGAACCTTGTCAGCATTACTGCTATTCCATTCAGTATCAGCTGCCTGCAGCACCTACTGCTGGCAGTGCTGACACTGATCTTGGAAATACAGGCACAGGGAGCCACTTAGTGAGTGATTGCAGGTAGTGTTCCAGTAATGCTAGAAGCTGGAATCTACTTCATGCTTTTAGCTCTGGTGCAGCCTTCAAAGGGACCTGGGCTATATCTGTTGCTTTTTGTTCTTACCTACCTGTTCACCCAAGATCTGGGGATGGAAGTCTTGACCCCAGACTCAAATGGAGGTGTTCCTTGGGATAGTTAAACAGAAGTAACCAAAGAAATGCAAAATCTTCCTGTAATTATGACAACCAAACCTCTGTTTAGAGCCAAAAGGACAGGGTGTTTTATTACCAGCATCATAAAATCCAGATCTTTGAACCCATTTTCTCTTTCTTTCTCTGTGTAGTCCCACGTGAGGAAGAGTACTCCTGCTTACTCCAGTTCTACCTCAATGGCAGCTGTTATAGGAAATCCCAAGCTCCCTTCAGCAGTTATGGACAGGTGGCTGTGGGGTCCTATGCCCTCTGCAGAAGAGGAAGCATATATGGTGTCTGAGTTACTTGGCTGCCAGCCCTTAGTCGGCAGCTCATCAACAAAAGAGAGAGTCATGAGTGCCCTGACTCAGGCAGAATGTGTCCATTTTGCAACCCACGTCTCCTGGAAACTGGCTGCTTTGGTCCTGACACCCAGCACTGACAGCAATCCAGCCAGCAGCAAGAGTTCTTTTGGGAACCCCTACACAATCCCAGAATCTCTTAGGATGCAGGATGATGCCAGTGATGTGGAGAGCATCTCAGACTGCCCTCCTCTTCAGGAGTTCCTGCTTACAGCGGCTGATGTCCTGGATCTGCGTCTTCCTGTCAAGCTAGTGGTTCTTGGCTCTTACCAAGAGTCCAACAGCAAAGTCACTTCTGATGGAGTCATTGGCTTGACAAGAGCATTCCTGGCTGCTGGGGCTCAGTGTGTCCTTGTGTCACTCTGGCCCATTCCTGTGGCTGCTTCCAAAATGTTTGTGCACGCCTTCTATTCCTCTCTCTTGAACGGCATGAAAGCCAGCGCGGCCCTCGGAGAAGCAATGAAAACTGTGCAGAGCAGCAAGCAGTTCTCCCATCCAGCCAACTGGGCAGGTAGGAAGAGTCTTCTTCTGGACACTTCAACAGGAGGCAGGAGTACTGCTGCTAGAAGTGTGCTTTCTGTGACATAAGCCTTATAGGGCTTATTCCTTTTGGTTCTTTTAGGCGAAAGGTTTCCTTTTCTTCCACTGGGAATGTCTCAGCAGTGTCAGCTCTTTGTGTAGTGCTGGTTCTCTCAATTAGATCTGTATGTTGAGATTTGGAATGACAAAGTCTTGAAGTTCAGCAGTGCTGTTACAGAGATATGTACAGATAACCTATTTTTTTTCCTGGCACGAGGCCTGGTGTTTGAAAGCTGCAGGCATTCCCCAAATTGCTTTTTGCACAGGCAGCAGAACCATGTTATTTAGCTCAGGAAACTGTGGTCAATATGGCTGTGGTGTAAACTGAACATGGCTGGAGGAGCAGGAACTTGTTAAAATGAGTCAGGCTCACAGTGATTTCAGGTATGTCAAGTCCAGCGTTAGGATGTGGTTCAGGTACTACCAGGTGTGAGCTGAGTTCAGGTTACAGTCCACAGTTCAGTTGGGATTTTATTTTCATTCCAAGATTTTCCTGTCTCAAGAGTATTAAAAAGCCCCAAAAGTGACCAGTCCCTAGGCAAAAAAAAGAATGAGTGTGGTCATAGTGCTTGGTATCACCAGCAAGCAGAGGCTTTCAGCTGCTCAGGCTCAGTACTGCCCTTTCCATGGTACTGTGCAGGTTCATCACTCACAGTCCCTAACTTCCACCACTGACCCTTGGCACTGAGTCTCAGACAGAGCACCAGAGCCAGGAGAAGCTGCATCCTCACTGTGGGAATGAGAAGGGAAACACAGAGCTCTTTATGCTGACGTTTGGGGAGTGTGGCATTGAACGGTGCATGAGCCAGGACAAGTTTCTGACCAGGACAGCAAAATCTTTTCATGTTCTCAGTTCTGTTCTGTGACCATTGTTGGCATGTGTTGATTTCTGTGGCTGTAGAGGAGACCTGGAGCATGCCTGGATAAGTTTAGCTGCAACCCAGTGATTTTCTGCTTGCTTGAACAGGAAGACGCTATTGATTTAATAGCAGAGGACAGTAAGAGGTATCTAGAAGTTCACTCTGCACCACTGGGCAGGGAGTGGGCAGCTGCTCTGGGAAAAGAATGTCCCTGTGCAAAGTGCAGTGAACCATAGTTCACTAGTCTGAGGGCAGAGGACATCTGCCTCTGGTTTCAACATTTTCCATAACAACAGGAGATTGACTGTCTCTCATTCTGAATCCTCCAGGCTTCATGCTTATTGGGAGTGATATGAAGCTGAACAGCCCTTCCTCGCTGGTAGGACAGGCCCTGACTGAGATCCTGCAGCACCCTGAAAGGGCCCGTGATGCTCTGCGTGTCCTGCTGCATTTGGTAAGGGAAAGGAAGTGCTGTCACAGCCTGGATGCACTAGAAGGTGTCCTGAGACACTCTCACCTGTGGGCATGTGCCTGCAAACCATGAGTGGAAGAGCAGCACCCTGATGTGCAGCCACTCCCACATGAGAATATATATATATATATATATATATGTATGTATAGCTTCATCCCCTCTCCCCTGCCGTGGCATAGCCTCTTGCAAAACTCTGGGTCAGTGTGGAAAGACTGGGACACCTAAGGAAGTGTTCAGTGCAGAAAGAGGCAAAGTAAGCAAAATCTTAGATTGTATTGTGACAGAATCCACCCCCAGACCCATCTGGTTTGCATTAGCTGTTGAATTGGGTTTCTGCTTAAGAGGTAAGCATTGGGATTAATTGTTTATACAGGGAAATAGCTATGAACATGGCAGTCATGGAAACACAGAGCACAGTCACTGCTGTCTCTGCATATTTGGAAGATAAGAGGCCCTTCTGTCCCCATCTGTGCCACCAGTCTGTCCTGGGGAACAGCGGGACTGGAGCCAACTGCCAGGTGGCTGGAATGATCACTCATGACTTCTAATACTTTTCTTTGCAATGCGTCATCTGTGGTCTCACAGGAGTGTGAAGTATCCATAGAATGACAGAAACCTGTGAATCTTGCTGGTCTTCCCACTTGCTGGGGTTTGTGGACATTCATGTCTCTTTCCTCTTTGCCGTGTGGCTGCAGGCTCTTTGTCTGGTAATAAGCAGGCTGGAACCCCAATGTGAGTCATCTTTTGGGGAGAAATGCAGCTGCCAGGCTTACAGGAAATTATCCCAAACAAACTGCTACTTCGTTTGCTGTGGCATTATTGTTCCCAGTGTCCCAGAGAATATTGGCACTCATCACTGTGATGTTACAGCTGTAAATGCTGAGTTACTGGAGCTTCTGTTTTCAAGGCACTAATGTTCTCATGTGTGAGACAGGCCAGGATCAGCCTTGGATTTGCTGTCTCCCTGCCTGCTGTTCCAACCTCTTCTCTGTGTAAGAAGAGGTGGTCAGTAACAACATCTTGTACAATAAGCTGTCATTTCCCCACAGGTGGAGAAATCATTGCAGCGAATCCAGAATGGGCAGCACAACTCCATGTACACCTCCCAGCAAAGTGTGGAGAACAAAGTTGGTGGCATTCCAGGCTGGCAGGCACTCCTCACAGCAGTGGGATTTCGGTTGGACCCACCAGCCAGTGGCCTCCCAGCAGCAGTGTTCTTCCCAACCTCAGACCCTGGGGATCGGCTGCAGCAGTGCAGCACCACCATCCAGTCCCTCCTAGGTGAGAGGAGGCACCTGTGGGCTCTGACCAGGCAGACATCAGCCTTTCTCACCTTTCTGTGATGTCAGCTTGTAAAACAGGGATGTTTTATGTCAATGAAATCAATGTATTGGACTGGGAAGAAGTTCCAAAAGTAAATGTTAACTGAAATTTTTGTCACAGATGAGAATTGTTTGCTACTGGGTCGAGTAAGTGTGATGTGACTGTTCCTCTCTCCCAGCTCACTGTCAGGAAACTTGTCATCAGATACAAAGTGGGAAGACCTTTTGTTTTCTGGAAATTCCTGCTGCTTCCAGAGGTGTCCAGTGATACGGGGGAGAGGTTTTAGGAATTAGCCGAGTGTGTGTTCTGTTCAGGTTTGTTGAATTTCTTGCAGTCAAGAAACAGATACAGATGTTTCTGCTGATGTTTTTCAGGTTTGCCTAACCCTGCACTTCAGGCACTTTGTAAACTTATCACAGCTTCAGAAACAGGAGAGCAGCTTATCAACAGGGTGAGTTGGGAGGTTTTCCTCCAGTACCAGGTTCCAAATGGCTCTTCCCAGGTCAGTAAATTCAGAAAGACACAGAATGGTTGATGCCCTGGTTTATCAACCCAGAGCTTGCTAGGAGGCTTGAGGGTTGAAATTCTAAACTTGCCTGTTTGTGTGTCCAGAAGGAAAATATGCAGGTGAGTTACTGGGCTGCGTGGCCCTGGGACTCCCCTGTTCAGTGACAAGTGAAAACACAATCCCTACTGCAGTGTGGGGCAGTTGAGTAATAGACCCCTAATTGCTGTTTGGTCACCCTGCCTAGGACCCATGTTGGCTGCTCTTTGTCCACTGTATTTATTGAAGTCCCCAGGTATGGCTGACTTTGGATAATTCAAGGTCTGTCAGAAAACTCAGTGAGCCTGTGCTGCTCCTGCATGTGCTCACAGCTCCATGGAAAGGATTTCTGGTCCTTAGGGGAAGGGCAGTGCTGCCTGTGGTGATGGGACTTCTCCCTGCTCCCCTCAACCTCCTTCACACTCCTCCTTCTCCCCAGTCTCTGGAGCATGCCTAGCCTAACCTGACCTTTCTCTGCGCCACCAGCCTGGCTGCTTTCCATTCCATGGTTCTTACTGTCCTGAGTGCTCCTGTAATTAGGTTTCTCTTCATCATTTGCCTGCTTTAGTACATGGACACACTCACACAGGGAATGAGCCTAAATCTCACTGTCTTTCCCCTTTCCCCATGCAGAAGCATTCCAGGCAGTACTGTGGTAGGGAGCTGGGATTGGATCTGTGTTAGGATCGTATTAGGATCTGCAGCAGAGTAAGGGATAATTCAAATGACCTCAGTGACCAATGTCCTTGGTGGTGTTTTGCCTCTTGCCTTGGCTCTCATGAGTGCCTGAGATGTGTGTGGTTAACTGCAGGGTTGTCTCCCCCATGGCCACCCAAGGGAGGCCAGGTCTGAGGGGTGTGAGGAGGAGAGGGCAGCATTCCCGTGGCTCAAAATGCCTTGGAGTGCTAATGAAGTATCTTCATCAGTGCCACCCTGCCTCAGATAATTAAATTACCCAAGGAAAAACATTTAGCTGGCTGTGCACACAAGTAACAAAAGACACACTCACCCTTTCCTTGCTGCCTCACAGAGTAAATACTGGCAGGGGTATTGCACTGGGTTTGCAAATGTTCTTCCATAGCTCAGACCCCTGACAGAATTCCTTTTTGCACCAGTCTGTCCTGTTAAATGTTGGTTTTCAGCTCAGTTCTCCCCTCCTTTGTGGTTATTGCTTTTTTCCACTCCTGCCTCTCGGCAGTTCATGGAGTGAGCAGCTGGAGCTCTGCCTGTCCCAGAGGAAAGCAGACTTTATTCCAGACAGAAGCAGGATGTCAGACACTTCAGTCAGTGGGTGCTGCTCACTGTTTTTCCCTGGTGGGTGACTGGCATCACAGGGGAGCAGGTGCTCTTGGCATTAGTGAAGCAGCAAGCTTGGAGCCTGAGCTGCTGCAGAGGATAGAAAATGCATATTTTGAGTGCAAAAGAGAAGGCAGGAGCCACAAAAGAGAGACCTTCAGTACTACTGCATGTGCAAGGAAAAGTTAGAGATTGCTGACTGCATTGAGTGCCAGTACTGTGTCCCAGAGGAAACAAGAGAAGGGCTGTTTTATGTTCAGCCTCCTGCCAGAGTGTGGGTTGGCCTGAGTGTCTGCCTGCTAAGTGTCTGAGCTGTCGTGAGCTGGACACTCCCAGATTCCAGCTGCCTGTTCCCACGCTGTTGGATTCAGCTCAGGCTGTTCCCATTGCTCCCTTCTTTCTCTGGGCAGAGCATCTTGCAGTCAGGGTGCTGGTTCCCATGTGGATGTGTCCCTGCAAGGTTCCTCAGCACAGGCACTTTGTAGCACAGAGTAACCCATGTTCTTTTCTCCTCTTTTCCTTTCTTGTTACCTGCTGCCCGAAGGCTGTTAAAAATGTGGTGGGAATGGTGAGTATGACGTGCACGGGGGTGACACTGCGGTGCAGGGTGACATGCCAGGGTCACTGCAGACCCATGCCCTGTGCTGCAATGTGTCTGCACCCACTCTCAGGCCTGGGATTTGCTCCATAGAGCTACTGTGGAAAAAGGCCTGTGTAAGCTTTTGTGGGTTGTGAGAGATGGGTGGTCCTGAGGTTAGCTGGTCCCTGATTAATGGCTTTTCATCCTTGTTGCCCTGGCTGTGTTGGTGAATTACACGGGATCCTGGCATCTTAATTTGTGTCAGATCTTCATAAACACATTTTCTCTCTAGCTTGCTACTCCTGTCCCTTGGGCACAGTTGAGAAACTTCTTTCCTGGAGGCCGTGGAGATATTAGGAAAGTCTTCCATGGTTTCATATGACTTGTTCTGCCCAGTTAATGAGTTTCTTGGGATTTGCATAAGGAGTATGGCTCAGTCATGGAATGGGCTTTAGTATATTTCTGTGAGCAGCCCCAGAGTGTCTCTTTTCCTTTTCTTTCCCTTCACAGATGTTCCTGCTGTGCTTCCTTCTTGCTCAGTTTCCACTGGCCACCCCCCAGCCCTCACCCCTGGTCTGTCCCTGCCTTTGCTGCTGTTCCAGTCTGTCTGATGTTGCTGTCCCTGAACTGTCCTTCTTCCCAGACCTTCCCATCTCACTGCTCTGTTCAGGAGCAGCAGCTGAACTGGGTGTCCAGGGAAAGGGTGTCCAGGGAAAGGGCATTGCCTTGTCTGTGACTGTAAGAGAAGCAGTGATGTGACTTGCAAGGAATGGCTAATGTCTGTATTGCTGTCTTCAGCTGCATCAAGTCCTGGTTCAACTTCAGGCAGGCGAGAAGGAGCAAGATTTCCCCTCTGCACCAATCCAGGTCTCCATCAGTGTCCAGCTCTGGAGGCTGCCTGGCTGTCATGAGTTTCTGGCAGCTCTAGGTAGGAAAACACTTCTTTCCATTGTCTCGCTAAACCCATTTGTGGAGTCTCACGTGCAGGCTTGAAGCAGTGGTGAGACTCACAGCTTCACATTTGTCTGCCTGCTGCAGCCCAGCCTGCTTTTGCCAAATTCCAATGTCTATGCTCTTCAGCTCCATTTCTGTGAGAAAACATGGAATTAATAGTAAATGGTTTGGCACACAGGACACTGTCCCAAGATGTGTTTGGTATATGATTCCCCAACAACTCCAAATAATTTGCAACTAAAGAAGTGTTGACAGGAGTAATTTGTTGATGAGTGTGTGTGTTCCCAGTGCAGTGCTCCAACTCCAAGTAAAGCTCCCAACACCTGGAGAAGGTGTGCTAAACAGTAATAAATAACAAGACAGCAAACTGCATATGAGAAGTGAAGTCATCCTTCCAAGGGTGCTGCAGCCTGTCATACCTCTCTGTTCTACCTGTGTTATAAATGAGATTACTCTTATATGAGACAGAGTGTCTTTCTGTGAGCTGTGATTTTCTGTTCCATGTCCCCCTACAGGTTTTGACCTTTGTGAAGTTGGCCAAGAGGAGGTCATTCTGAAAACTGGGAAACAAGCTACCAGGAGGACCATGCACTTTGCTCTACAATCCTTGCTGGCACTTTTTGGTAAAGCTGCTTAGAATAGTTTTTGCTCTGGTGTCATCTGATGATTTGATCAGAATGGCTTCTGCTGATATCTGCTACTCACACCTTTGCAGAGGTCATGTTTGTACATACTATTGTCTTTTCTTTTTAGATTCAACAGAGCTGCCCAAGCGCCTTAGCCTGGACAGTTCCTCATCACTGGAGTCACTGGCTTCTGCTCAGTCTGTTTCCAACCCTGTATCCCAGTATCAAAACCCACCATTCTCTCCTACCTGTCCAGACAGCATTGCCTCAGATGCCATTTCTGTGTACAGCCTGAGCTCCATTGCTTCTTCCATGAGCTTTGTTTCCAAGCCAGAGAATGTGCTGGATGGGGCAGGACACAGAGGACGCCAGGATTATGAGAGGCCCAAGAATATCTATCCACACAGGTCTGCAGCTCAGAGCCAGCTGTCACCACAAGCCACTGCAGCCAGCAAAGATGAGGAAGAGTATGAAGGTTTCTCTATAATCAGCAACGAGCCTTTGGCCAGTTACCAAGAAAACATAAAACCAAGATTTTCCCCTGACCACAAACAGCCCAACACTAGTCAGAATGGAGGCATTAAAGTGCCTGTCAACTCCAAAGGGAGCATAAGTACTCCAAATTCTCCTGTTAAAATGACTCTCATCCCCAGCCCAAATTCACCTTTCCAAAAAGTTGGGAAACTTGCAAGTTCTGATACTGGGGAATCGGACCAGTCTAGCACTGAGACTGACAGCACTGTCAAATCCCAGGAGGACAGTAATCCAAAGCTTGATCCACAAGAGTTGGCCCAAAAGATCCTGGAGGAAACTCAGAGTCACCTCATTGCTGTTGAACGTCTTCAGAGAAGCAGCAGCCAGATAAGCAAGAGCAACAGTTCGGATGATGGAGCTCC
This sequence comes from Lichenostomus cassidix, assembly GCF_008360975.1. Taxonomy (NCBI): domain Eukaryota; kingdom Metazoa; phylum Chordata; class Aves; order Passeriformes; family Meliphagidae; genus Lichenostomus; species Lichenostomus cassidix. The sequence continues at coordinate 5,051,126 of NC_139496.1, read as the reverse complement.
CAGCCCGGCCGGCGTGTCTGCGTTCCGCTCTTCCGAGACCAGCGCCTTCAGCAGGCCAGTCAGCTCCAGCCAGAGGAATCAGTCTTCACCTCTTGCCATGAAACCAAAGCCTCCAACGAGGAGTTCATCCCTTCAGAAGGTGAGCTCTGGCTATAACAGCCCCACAACATCAGAGATGTCAAACAGAGAAGGCACAGGCCAGTACAGTGGGCAGCCGTCTCCAGGTTGTGATTCACATGGGTCCCTATCTGAGCAGCCTCCCTTTAAACTCAAGTACCCCAGCTCTCCTTATAGTGCTCACATTTCTAAATCACCCCGAAATATCTCTCCCAGCTCAGGGCATCAGTCTCCTGGTGGCAGCACTCCATCTCCTGCTCTTTCTTATTCCTCAGCTGGTTCTGCTCGCTCGAGCCCAGCTGATGCCCCAGACATAGACAAATTAAAATTGGCTGCCATCGATGAAAAAGTGCAAGCAATTCACAACTTAAAGATGTTCTGGCAAAGCACTCCCCACCACTCCACTGGCCCAATAAAGATTCTCCGGGGAGCTCCTGGAACAATGACTTCTAAGAAGGATGTCCTCAGCTTGCTCAATTTATCTCCACGGCACAGCAAAGAAGAAAGTGCAGAGAAGCTGGAACTGAAGGATCTGTCTATTGGGCAACACCTTGCTGCTTCGCCACAGAAGATCCCTCCAAATGGACACAGATGCCCTGAAACCACAAATGCAGTGACATCAGCTCATTCCTCACCTGGCAACACTCTGGGAGCCGTGCGTCCCCTGAGGCTGCCAGCTGGGAATGGGTATAAATTTTTGTCACCGGGAAGATTTTTCCCTTCCTCCAAATGTTGAAGTGTCCCGAGTACCAGCTGATGACTTACAGTCTTGTTAAAGTATTTGCTTCTGCCCACTTGCCTTTACCAAAACAGAACCAGTACCTAAGCAGCCATGGTCATGCCCTCAGCTGGCAGTGCCCAGGGATGGGACAGGCTGGCCTGCTGTCACTGTGGGGGCACACGGCCTCACACACATGGGTTTTTGTTTCCTTTATCAAGACCTTGCCAGACTCACCTGATAACAGGTTCTTTGTAGTGTTCAGTATTTGCAGCAGCTGGTGCTAAGCATCTAGTTGTCTGTTCATTAAATACTGGCTTTTAAGCCACCTCCTTGTATTTCTTAACCAGAAGTTTTACAGCTGGCTTTTTGTACAGAAATTACACATATCAGGGGTTGGGGAGGAAAGGGAGAGGAGGCAGAACATTGCTGTGTACTACAAAGAACATATGTACAAGTTTCTGCCTGGAGAAAAATGAGCCATTTACTTGACTGCTTTCAAAGGCTGACAGTGGAGAAGATCATATTTTTCTAGACACCTCTGCCAGGTTGGCCAAACCAGAAACTGCTGTCAGTAAAACTCCATAGAAGCAGGATCTGGCAGTTCTCTTGCATCATTTAGAGGCTGGTGAAACAAAGAGAAGAGGAGAGAGGTGCCCCGTTCTAAAATCTGCATCTCAGGTAACTTTTCTGGAGGGAAACTCCTCAGATGAGACTTGGCTGGTTGGTCTGCTCAAAAGAAATGTTTGGGGCCTAACAAACCAGGTGAGCCTGAGTATAAGGTAGTAAGTGTGTGTCAGAGAGACAAGTTCTGGTTTTATTGAGTGCTCTGGTCTCTCAGACCACATTGTAAAGGTGAGCTTTTTATCCTGGCAAGTATTTGGGCAGTAGTTATGTCTCTGCTCAGTGAGCACAGAAAAGGATTACAGATGCTGCAGCTCAGAACATTTTGCAGTTCCACAGCAGGCAACAATGTGACATCAGTGTGTGTGATTCAGACATCACCTGACCAAAAAAATCCCTCCTTGATTCTGCTAAATCATTGCCATGGCTCGGCGCAGGCAGGTCTGTCGATCTTTTCCCTGCAGTGGAAGCAGGTTTCCTTTGGAGCAGGTGTGGAAACAAGTTTCATTTGGAGCAGGTATACCAGCACGAGCAGCTGTTGGTGCAGTTGGAGCCAGAACTCGAGGCAGTAGGCAGAGGGGCTGGAGGCAGAACCTGAGTGCCCTCTGACATGTGGAGGAAAAGGGACCAAGACGACCCCCAGGGTGATGTGTACAGTCAGCTTCCCTAGGCTAGGTGAGGTTTAGGAGTTTGGGGTCAGTTGGAGATCATTTCTAAGTGGCTGTGGAATGCAGTGATGTGATCAGGATCCCAGTGATCATTTACATGCACTGAAGCTGTGGGCATGCAGCAGCATCAGCCCCACCACGTGAGCTCAGATCCACGCAAGGTATTCACAGGCCATGGGCTATGAAGTCAGAGCACTGGATTACCAAGGCTTTTGGTGTATCTTCTGCACTCCCAGAACTGGCTGAGTGACTGAAGGCTAATCACTTCACCTCTCCGTGCCTCGTCTTCCCTTCCCTTCTAAATGGGGATAGAAATACCTACCTACCTCACAGAGGTGTTGTGAGGCTGAATTCATTAGGCCCTGAGTTTTAGCTGGATCTTAAGTCAACTTCCAGTCTTGCAGCTGACTCCCTGATTGGAGAGTGCAGGCGGCTCTGTGGATGTACCAGAGGTACGTTGCTGATGCAGAGAATTGTACTTAGCGTGGCTGGATGGTCTTGTTGTAAATGTGGATCTGATAATTTGTGATTTTCTTACGGATCTTGGAGGAAAACCATGATAGCAGGGCAGAGAATTCAGTTCTGATACAGAAACATGAAATTGCTTAGGCTCAGCTTACCAGGCCTCATCAGATGCTAGCTGTGAGAATATTCTGGAATCCGCTGGTTTTGGGAGAATGTTTTCCTTTTTATCATCATAAGGAATGAACACCAGCACTAAAGGCAAAGGATACTGAGCTGAATTGTTACAGCCAGCTAACAAGGGAGGGGGAATCACCAAAGTTTTCAGTGCAGAGAGAAGGAGTAGTTACTCACCTACTCATAAACAATGTAGCAGAACAGTTGAGTCAATCTGTTCAACTCATTATGATGCAACTTATTTGTCTGTACATGACATCTACCTGTGATGGCTTGGTGCTAAACATCACCTTCATGTCATTTGGCAGGAAAAAAATTAGAATAGTGGGCCAAAATGAGTCAGCACAGCATCTTCCCCTTGGGGAGACAGTGATGCTGTTGATCATGCTACTTGCTGTGGTCACAGGACTGCTGAGAGACTTCATGTGACCTGCTCTGTTTCTAACCAGCATAAACATTTTGAAACGACATCCCAGGAACACCCAGGATGGAAGTGGGCAGCTTTTTGTTTATAGCAACAGCAAATACTCCCTGTAGTGCTGCATAACATGCCAGAAATAAGCCTCTTTGTTGTAGTTTACTTCATAACTAAAGGATCTTTTTACCTGTAGAAATTCTATGCTGCCATTTTGTTACAACCCATTTCTGTGCTCCAGCAGGTTTCATGCTGGCTTCAAGCTTTCAGACAGAGCTAAATCGGGGTGGGGGGTGTGGGGGAGTGGTTCTTCTGTTGTTGTTTTTAAGGAGGGGGGAGCATTAGAAGCAGGGAAGGGTTCAGATGTAGAGAAAGTTCAGTATTTGGGAATTTGATGTTGTATAAATATGGAAGGTGAGTGTCACTAGAACAAGTCTTTTGGGAAATAGGTCTCGGTTGACTTGGCACAGGTCACTTCCATTGGCTTGCCAGGAGCCATGAAATGCATGCTTACTCGTGGCTGGGAGGCACTGCACACCTTGTCCCTCACTCCTCCACCTCCTGAATGAGAAACAACCCCTTTGTGAGGAAAAAAAAAAAGAGTTTTATCAGGTTTGCCCAATACGTGGAGAAATTCAGGAAATGCAAATCACATGTTCTCCATTTGCTGTTAGAATTCCTTCTGTGGGTTTAATGCATTTGTCGTTGTTGTATTTGTGCATGGTACAAGTGACAACACTGCGTAATACAGTGAGCAATAACAATTAGGTATTAACCACTTTCACAGAAAACCTGCCACATGCAAACATTCCCCAAGGCCATAGAATGTTTTGGTTTTTCCCTGTACGTTTTACGGTGTGAGATTTCAGATTTTTTTATTGACTGTCTTTAGCTCCAACTAAATGGGAACAGTAAAGAACCCCTGTGATCAAAATCTAGTTTAATTTGATTTTGTTGGTTAGCCTGTACCTCTGGCCTGATATTGGTTTTCCTTCTCTTTAATCATACCTTACTGAAACAAGGAAGAAGCATTGAGGGGGTGCTACACCCATGCATATCACTCTAGGCCATATTTTCTTTCATTAGGGCAAGCTCTTTCTGTGAACATCTCTTCCAAGTTGCAGAACAGATCCAGGGGCACAGAGGTGTCTGTGAATCTGTTAGGAAGCACTGGTAGTTTCAGCTGGATGGTGATAATGGGTTTGAGCAGTTTCGGGTTCATTGCATTGCCATGCTGCCTAGAAGGGCTGCACATGTGTGTGGACATTTGTCCCCTCAGCTGCAGAACCCCTTCAGAAGAGCACTGGAGACAGTGACCCAGAGAGGATGGTCAGCAGAGGCTTCCCAGCAGCAGCCCTTCAGCACTCGCTCTCCCTATGTGCAGTGTTAGCCATGTTTGGCCTCTATGGACTTTCTTTGTAAATTAAAACTCTGTTTCCAGACAGCATTAAACTTTTTATATTATGAAATTTACCATGTAAAAAGATTTTCATATTTTTATTGAAATTGCTAAGGCATTTGGCCTTTCTTCTTTGTGATTTCAGTGTCTATTAAAGCATGAGTTCTCTCAGTGCCTTAGTCTCTTGATCTGGAAGGATGTTGGGGAAGGGTGTTTGTTGGCTGGCAGTTCTCCTCAGCTCCCTCTGGAATCTTCCTCCCCTTTTTGTGCAGTGTGTAGTGTTCCTGTTAACAGTGCTCATAGGAAATCGCTTTTCCTTTTCCTAACAGATGGTGGGAATTGCCAATATTTGCTCATATCTCACTTGTAGTCAGCAGCAAAAGAACACACAGGGCTGGGAGGAGCTCTGAGGGTCACCTGGCTGCAGCCCTCTGGTGGGAGAATCCAGTGCTAAAGGGATGAGAGAGTCTCCCCATACTGATGCCAGCTGGAAATTGATGAGTTAAATCTTCCTTCTGCCCCCGTGTGAAAGGTGCTCTTGTATTTGGGGAAGTATTGGAGACAGGTGAAACTAAACATGCATTGGGGCTGCAGGACCTTGGCATGCTCAGCCTCCGAGAGCAGCCAGGAGCCACTGGCAGTGCTGGTTCTGCCCCAGCATGAGCCTGGGCTGGAGCTCTGCCATGAGGAGCAGTTCCTGGGGAAGCATTCCCTCCTCCAGTGGGGCTGTGGTGGAGCTGCACAGGCTGGGCTCAAGTGGTTTGTCTGTGCTGGGTCTGGAGTCAGCAGGATGTGGCTACTTGGTGCTTCTCTCGTGTGTGGCAGGATGCAGCTATAAACAGAGGGTTTGGGGTGAGCACACACTGCAGCTGGTGGAGCAAACACGAGACAAATGTTGTCCATATGGGGAAGGAGCAGCAGCAGGGACTGCACTCTGCCAGAGTTTTAGAAAACCAAATAAAGGAAAATCCTGAATGCTTGGGGAAACAGAGATTTACAGCCCCACCACGGTGCCCCAGCACAGCTCTGATCACTGCTGTGCCTCATGGCCACAGCCAGTGCAGGCCTGAGTCAGTGTGGCAGTTCTCATCTGCCACCAAGCAAGGATTTCCATGGAAATACATGTCCGTTGGAAGAGCCAACCGAGGGTTTTCCTTACAGCCTTTAATGGGGGGGAGGAGTGTTTGGCAGCACTGAGTTTTATCTGGATTTCTGCTCTCCTTTGTGTAAATGCCTCATTGGTTCTGGCTCTTGGCAAAGGAAATGTGGGGGATGATGGCTTCTCCTGGGAAAGGGGAGCTGGGGGGGCTGCAGAGAGGATCACGAGTCACCTCTGGGGACAGAGATGTGCCATGGGAACACAAGTGTGGAGCTGAGGCCAAGACAGGTAGCTGCAGCTCACTGAGATGCACCAGCAAGTACCACAGAATTAAACAGCAGTCAGATGAGAATGAAAAATGTGCAGTTGAGCTGCTTGCAGGGTGAGAGCTGACACAAGTGTCCCTGTGAAGTGACACCTTTCTATTGCCAGCAGTGGGGCAGTGCTGTTCCCCAGAACTCCCAGGTGTGAATGCTGTGAGCTCCCACATCCAGGTGTATTTCCACTTCCCTTCCAGAAAGCCCAACTGAAAAGTTTCATCCTGTCCTTGTCAGACCTGGAAATGTTGAGGGGTTGTTTTCTTCTTTCAAGTTTACCTGGTTTTACATTTGTGTGTGCATTCCAAACAGAGGAAAGCAAAAGTCTGCATGGCTGTGGAAAACATCTGGGGAAAAAAATGAAAGCCAATGTTCAGACACTAGAAAGCAAATCAGTATATTTAGAATACATTATTTTAAGTAAATCCTGTATTGTCATTTACCTGAATGACAATTTTTGAGAACCCTGGCTGCTTTGTTCTTAGGGCAACATTTTTCCACAGGATAACTTCAATCACTATGGAAAGCAGGATAAAGCCAAATTCAACACACAGAACATGCCTTGGGTGGTCGTATCTCCCTGCCTCGGTAGAAGGTGTCCCTGCCACACACTGTCCTGCACTAGCTGCTGTCACTGCCCCAGCACCCCTGAGGAGTCACTGGAATTCCTCTCCTCCAGGACCAGTGCTCCAGGTTGCCCACACCCTGGAACGGCTCCACTGAATATTCTAATTTGGGGCTGATTTCACCCTTCTTTCAATGCCTCTACGCTCTCAGACAAAGCAGCCTCCTTTCATTTTGTATTTTTTAATGGCAGCTGATGGTCGAAGCCCCAGCATGACCGAGCCTTGTTGTTCTTTGGTTGTCAGGTCGTTATTAATTCCTGGCGTCCTTATGAGCGCGATGGAGGCTAAAAGAAATGTTCTCACAAGAGGGCGGCATTGGCCGCGGTAACCGAGTCTGCTACGGATCTGCTGTGGTTTCATTTGCGTGGCAACACGGGGGCAGTCCGGAGAGAGCCGCAAGGAAAGGATTTTGCTCTTAACAGAATGCAAAAGGGAATTTTAGCTTCTCCCCGCACGACAGAGGCAGAGCGGTGGTGCTGGCAGCACTCGCCAACAGTGATGTCGCAGGGCAGCGACAGGCGGAGCCGCGCACGGTGCTCGGAGTGAGAACGGGGACGGGCGGCGGGGACAGCGGGACCCGAGCTGCCCGAAGCCACCAACACCTCAGCTTCTCCTTCCCCGCACGCTGCGGAGGCGCTGGGGTGACCCATTGAGCAGCGGCGCCGCTCAGCGAGGGCTCGACAGCACCGAGCGGCACACCGGGCTGGCCGGCACGGCACGGCGCGGCACGGCACGGCACGAGGCGGTGCGGACGGTCCGTCCCGGTGCCGTGCAGAACCGCGCTCGGTACCCGGAACTGCCGGCGCCCTGCCGCCGTCCGGTACCGCTGTCCGGTACCCCGGTCCGGTACTCCATGTCTGGTAGCCCCTGTCCGGTACTCCATGTCCGGTACCCGTGTCCGGTAACCCTGTCCGGTACCCACTGTCCGGTACCCGTGTCCGGTAGCCCCTATCCGGTACCCTCTATCCGGCACCCCTGTCCGGTAACCCTGTCCGGTACCCCTATCCGGTACTCCATGTCCGGTACCCACTGTCCGGCACCCCTATCCGGTACCCGTGTCCGGTACTCCATGTCCGGTAGCCCCTATCCGGTACCCTCTATCCGGCACCCCTGTCCGGTACCCCTATCCGGTACCCGTGTCCGCCCCGCTCTCCCTCCCCGGTTCCCCTCACGCCCCGCCTCGCGCGGCGCGGGCTGATGACGTTCCCGCATCGGCACCGAGGGGAGGGCGGTGCGCACGGGAACCGCCCCGGCGTTCCGATTGGCTGCGGACCGGTGAGGTGTGCACTCGCGGGAGCTGCGCGCTCTCCGGTTGGCGGCGCCGGGCGCATGCGCGCCGCCGGGCGAGGCGCGCGAGCGATTGGCCGCGCGGGCGGGGGCGGGGCCTGGCGCGAGAGCGGCGCGTGCGCGGAGCGGCGGGAAGATGGTGCTGATCAAGGAGTTGTGAGTGGGGGCGGCGGGGAGAGCCGGGGGGGCGGGCGGGGAACCGACAGCGGGCCGAGCCGGCACCGGGGGAACCGCCGCCGCTACCGACACAGACACCGCCCCCGCCCGGCCCGGCCCGGCCCGCCCTCTCTCCCTCCCTGGGCCGTGCCCGCCGCCGCCGGGGCCCGCCCGCGCCGCTCCTGCCGTGTGGCCCCGGGGTCGCCGCTCCCTCAGCGCCGCCGGGCCGCTCCGCTCCGCCGTGCGCCGTGTCACGGCACGGGCCGCTCCGCAGCGCGGGGCCGGGGCCGAGCGGTGCCGGGCGGTCCCTGCTGCAGCGAGAGCCGCGGCCCCGCAGCGGGAGCTGAGCGCTCCGTGCCTCGGCCGGGTCGTGCTGAGGCGGCAGGGCCTGCGGGCCGCGCGGGGGCTCGGGTCATCCCTCTCCGTGTTCGTTAGAAAGCAGCTCGGGCGGCACTGGCGACAGCCCCGGAGTGGGGCCAGAGCCCTTCCCCGCTGCCGGTGCCCTGTTGTGGTGACGCCGGAAGCTCCTGCCAGCAAACTACCGGTTGGTTTTTTTCTCCGTCCCAATTTTGGCTGCTACCTACTGTAAAGTCCACTAACTGTAGCCTCAGTGGTAGTAATGGTAATGTGTAAGTTCAAAAGTTCATGAGTAAATTTAGCACAACACAAAGTTATTATGGCAGAGCTGGAAGTAGGTCCTACATTTCCTGGCTCTTTTGTGCAGCTTGTGGCATCTTCCACCACTTTCTTTTTTTTCCTTTTCTAATGTATCGAGCATTGAACTTCACTTGGATTTGTTGCATTATATCCAAAGGCTCCCTGTCACAGATTTCTAAAGAGAAAACTCGAATTGGCTCCTTTCAACACTTCTTTCTTGAACATCTGTGTTATATTTTATATCTGTTATTTGCCGGTGAAATCTAATGATTCATTTTATTGAATTTTCTCTTTTCCTCTTTCAGCCGAGTGGTTTTACCTTGCTCAGTGCAAGAGGTATGTCCTGATCCTCCCTGCTTTGTTCAGGCTGAGGGGTGGGAGGGAGGCTTTGTGTCAGAAATCTGACCAGCCTGGGTCCAAACATTCCCTGTGCTGTGACTGTGCTGCCTGACAGAGGTGAGTGACACAGGGTGAGCCCTGTTGTGGTCAGAGAATTTCCAAGGAAGCAAATTCAGCTGTAGCCTTGAGGTGTTCTGAGCCCTCCACTGCCACCAGAGCAGCTGTGCCCTGTGGCAGCACTTTGCTGCTGATCTGGCACTGAAGGACTCCAAGCCTTTTCCTGAAGCTAGAGGTAGGAATTGTCTTCCCAGATCTGAAGCCAGCAATTCAAATGGCACTGAGGTACATTTAAATGAGAGTCATGATAGGATGTCTGTCAAACATGCTTCTGAGGGAAACATTACACTTGTTCTGCAGTGTGCCTGTCCTGGAAGGGCAGCATTTAAATGGTGGAAAGTGTGAATTGGAAAGGCTCAGAGCTGGAAATCAGTCCTTTCAAAATCTGTAAATTCAAAACTGATATTTCTTTGGTGCAATGAAGAACAGCAAATACATTTTGCTCTTAGGATAGGAAAAACGAAGCATAACAGCTGTGCTGTACACCACAGTGGTGGGTTGCTGTGGAACAACCTGGGTGTAGACCTGGTGTTTGTGACATGCAGATATGTGTTGCCAAAAGGATGTCAGAGTTTACTAAATGTCTTTTATATGGTGTATTTTACTTTCCTGATAATCTTTTTTCGTACTACTGAATTTTGGTAGGCAACAGCTAATTTTTTTAACGTGTTAAAGTTTTGGCCAACTTCAGTGCTGACATTTGACTTCTCTTTCCTTTTCAGTATCAAGTTGGGCAACTTTACTCTGTGGCAGAAGCTAGCAAAAACGAAACAGGAGGTGGGGAAGGAATTCAGGTCTTAAAAAATGAGCCTTATGAAAAGGATGGCGAGAAGGGACAATATACTCACAAAATCTATCATTTAAAGAGGTGAGAAAAGCCTTGATGCATGCTGTAGTCCCTTGGTATTGAGCAAGAAATGTTTAAAGGTGAGAGTAGCCTTTCATTGTTTTCTGTTCTGGGACACGTGTCTGTGTTTTTCTGCCACTTTGTAATGTGCTGAATTGTGCATGAACACTCTGTGAATGGGAAAATGTGAAATATGGTGGATTTTGAATATGTGGGATACTTGTCTGGGGCAGCTGAAAGAACTGTGTTTGCTTGCTCCAGACAGGAGTCAGAGATGAGTGGGACATAAGGTTCCTGCTGCAGGTCAGGAGCTGCTTGCCAGGGAGCTGGAGGTGAGGGTTCTGCACAGTGCTCTTCCTCAGCAGGTGTCTTTGCTGCTCTGCAAGAGGAAGGATAGCACAGCTTTCACCATGATCACACAGCTCACTCTCAATTACCTTATTACCTTTCACATTTTTCCCTTAATCATGTTGGGATCAGGAAGGTTTTTGAAGTTCCTGTGTATTTCACTGCAGGTGACAACGTACATCATAACCTCTCAAATGCTTGGGTAGAATGTGCCTTTCTTATTGGAGTAGAAGAAACCAATGAGGAATTTCAGCTGGCAGAATTTTAAACACATTGTCCATGTTTGTTTTCCCAGTAAAGTCCCTGGGTTTGTAAGGATGATTGCTCCAGAAGGCTCCCTGGTGTTCCATGAGAAGGCCTGGAATGCATATCCCTACTGTAGAACAAGTGAGTTCTCCTCATGTGTGCTCTGTTGTTGGTGTTGTTAAATGTGAGAACTGTCACAAACAATTCTATCTAATAATACTCTGTGTTTTCTTTTCCTTTTCATTGCATGGGTTTCCAACGACACCAGTTGTGACAGTGAGTATTTGAAATCCTACCAGTCATATATTGGGGTTTTCTGAGATATATTTTGTCTGTTACTACTACTCTAATTGTCTGGCTCCAGCCTGTCATATGTGCCTTGCTAGGACTCCTGGTGTAGAACTCCCTGTTCCTTTATTTGTATGCATATGATTATAATTAAAACTGTACTTTGTCAGTGAAATTATTTCATTTTCTACATATTTTTATGCCTTTACTTACCATTACAGATATATAATGTCTGTCCTGGTAAGACATAATGCTAAAAAGGTGGGAGGGGAAAAGCAACATATCAGAGGCTTTTACCCTCCTGAATGCAGGAAGAGCAGTGAAATGGAATCAGTCACTATCTGTCTGAAATGCCATTGCTGTAAAGTGAATTCTTGCCTCTGTTAAAATGGGATAACTGGAAATCTAAATGGATTAGCACAGCTCAGGATTGGGTTTGATTTTCTAAGATGCATGGGAGGCACATCATTAAGACTTCAATGCCATTGTATATATTTTGGTGACCTGTTTAAGGAAACTTCGAAGTTAAATGTTTAACTGCTTTATCTGCTCCCTTGCAAACATGGTTTAGATTGTTACTGGGTGGATGTGATACAAGGAGTAACAAATGAGTTTGAACTGTTGAGCTTGACTCATCATGGTCCCTGTGCACACAGGTGTGTGCCCTCTGACTTCTGGAATCAGCAGGGCTCTGGCATTGTCATTAAACATACAATTTGGTGGTAGCTGGACCATTATGTTCCAGCTTTATAATTGTTATTGTGCTGTATAGTAACACATAACTGCAGTATTAATAATTTGAAAATTACATGAACATAGAAGGAAAGAACTTCAGGGTTGGGGAAGCAGGACAGCAAATGGTAGAGTTATTTCTACTGGTGTGCACAGGTAGAGCTGGATTTCTCAAACATGACTGGTTTTAATTTAGCACTCACTGCTCTAGTTTAAGATTATCATGTACCTATTTCTGTGTGTAGGTAAGGGGGCTGCTTCTCTGGTAATTTAAATAGATTGTGTTGCTGGTCAGGGATTAGTAGTGGCTTATATGTAGATACCATTTATCTAAACTTACAGCAGAGATGTGTAATCAGACTCATGCTTTTTGCTTTTAACTCTTACAGAATGAATACATGAAAGATGACTTCTTCATAAAAATTGAGACCTGGCATAAACCAGATTTGGGAACAACAGAGAACGTGAGTTGGGGTTTGAATACCAAGCCTTAGTGGAGTTGTTCAATTAGTACAGATAAAGTATTTTATACCCAGGACTGTATAAAGTCCATTCCTGACCAGTGAGTAAAGCAAGAAAAGCATTATTTAGGTCCTTGCAAGGTGGTCAAGCTGTCTCATCTAAGGAAATCCAAGGACTGGAGAAGGGTTTTGGTTTTTATGTTTAGAGGTCAATACAGATGTTTGATTCTCAGGCAGATATTTAAATAGCTTTTCAACAAGTCCTTTTTTAATTTCACGATCTTTTACCTTAGACATACTGCTGATAGTTAGGCTGACAAGTTTATTTGCAAACAGGTTTTACAGCAGGTTTCACAAGACTGTTGGAATTGATCAGTGTACACTCTGTAGTTACATATTGAAGCTGCCTCTGTAAATTGTCCTGGCTGGTGATGTTCTTGTTTTCCTCCCTAGACAGTCAGTTTGGTTCACATGTCACTTCAGAAAAATTTTGATCTGTAGTGACAAACTACAGATTCAGATCTACCTTCAAGGCAGTCCTATGATTCAGGGAACCTGCAAGATTAGTCAAGTTATTGAAATCTGCATATTTGCACTTGGAATTTATGCAACTTCTTTCTAGCTTGAAAAGTTCATTCAGATTATGGAATGGGTAATGGTTCTAATTAGAGCTTGATTTCATTAGTGCTAGCAAATGTGACAGATGAATACAGCTTAATCTTAAATCCAGGTTTCCTGAATGCACAAGAAGTGAAGGCTTAGGGCTGCTTTAAAGTTGATTAGTGAGTGAATTAAACTGTAATTGTGGAGATCATTCCCTTTGAGAAAGGTAGAGGAAGAAAGGGTAGGTTTGGGGAAATCTGCCTTTACAGCATCTTGAAAAACTCCATGGCACACCCATGTACTGCACAAGGTGCATCACTGTGTGATTCCCAGCATGAGAATCATTCCTTTTTTCTTTTTTTTTTTTTTTCAGGTGCACAATTTAGATCCAAACACATGGAAGAGTGTTGAGGTTGTCCATATTGACATTGCAGATAGAACTCAAGTAGAGCCAGGAGTAAGTAAATGTTCTGTTGTTGGGTTTGGGATGTAGCATGCAGCTGATTCCACTTGTGCTTTGTGTTGATAGTGAATAAGCTAAAACAGTGTGGATTTCACCCAACAAAGACATGAAAAGTGTTTTGAACAGAATCATTCATGTGCCTGCCTTTGGTTTTACTGCTGATTCTTTCTGCACATCTGGATCTGCTGGGGCTGTTGTCTGATTTGTTAAGTTGTAACAGCTGGACTGTTGGCTGTATAATATTTTTTGGACAGTAGGGAGATAGTAGGCACTAATATGGAGACTCTGTTTGCACAGTAAATGTGATTGTCTTGGTTTTGTGCAAGGAGAGGCTCTTTATGCTGTTTAACTTACTTTCTGAAAATACATACTTGGATATGCTACATTCTGGAGAGGGGACTTCTTTGCAGGAAGTTCTTGGAACTATTTTCAGTACATTATCCTCTTTTTTCTTTTGTATATTTGACTGACAGAGTATCAAAACTAAGTGCAGAGTGGTCTCATCCAGAGACTTAAGTATCTTCTGATGTTTTTACATTTCTATTTCTTTTTATTAATACCTAACACCATTTCCACTTTTAGCAAATATTTTTTTAGAGAAGGCTACTGGTCTTGGAAAGTAAATGTCCCCTACAAAAGCATCACCTGTTTTCCCTTTGTTCTATTTATCCAGATGTTCTTTTCCTGCAGTTTGTTCATTTTTGTTCAGTCATATTCAAGCAATCACCAGTTCATTCTGTGGGGTAATGTCTGAAAACATGTGCTGCATGGTTATGGTCCTTGTTAGGGAATTACTCTAAGTGGCTGGGTGGGTTTTTTTCATCTGCTCCACTTTTTAAGGAAAAAGAAAAGTCAGTGTTACCAAAGGAAAGTTTTATTTGTACATTTATCTTCTCCAACATAGTTTTACTTGGAAAAGCAGCTCAAATGTACAACCCTGGTTAACAGTAGAACTGAAAGAATGGAGTTACATGTATAAAATCCAGCAATTTTGATAAAGTTCTCATGTATTCAAGATGTGTCCTTTTGTTCTGTGGATGAACCTTGTCCACCCTCCTGTGGTGTAGCAGTTACTTTCATTTCAGAGCTAGCAAAAAAGCATAAATACAAAAATAGTAAATTTCTTTAAGCTACTAATAGCATGCATGTGCTGACTCATGCTCATTTAAGCACGTATAGAAATAATTTGGGTGACAGCTGTGACTTTCTTTAGATATACATTTAACTGCCTTCTCTTAATCATCTCCAGCATGCAGTCTATGTCACTTTATGTTGTTTGTATATAAAAGTGACTTCCCAGGAGAGAAAGGCTTTTTAAAGTGTAAGCAAAAATGAACACTCAATTAACATCAGAAGATCAGAAGAGGCTGTGGTTTTGGAAACAATTTGTAGGAAAGTAGAATCTAGCGAAAACAAATTGAAATCAGGTTTATAGCTATTTTTGTACAATGAACATATTAAATGTCTTGTTTAGGTCACAGGAGATCTTCATTATATTACTGGAAAGAAAGTTGTAAAACTACAGTTTTGTACAAGTCAGTCAGATTATACGCCTTGAGAGTTTGGATTTCTGTGTGCCTTGTTCTACAGTTTGAGGAAATATATTGGAATATAGGGAATGGCTCCTCTGTAGTCTGCAAGGAAGTGTTAAAAGATTCTCTAGTTAAAAAGCTTGATAGGTGGATCTCTCCCATTTCAGACTTAAATTATCACATGATAGGCAGCTAACAACTCCTTGTTATTAGTGCTGAACCTTGGAATCATCATGCAATGACAGATCCCATACAACAGTATATAAATAGGATGGGCTTTTAAGTTTTTCACCCCTCTTCTTGTTTTCTATCCCTAAGTAAGGCTTTTTCATCCTGTCCTGGGTGTTTATAAGTATTTATCTCTTCCAGCCTCGTTCCTGGAGACCTTTAACTTCTCGTTCTGGGCATGGCACTGCTATGTGTGTCCATGATAACCAGGCTGGTTTCATTTTTCATTTGAACCTTGGCATTCTTTCAAAGGTGATTTCAGGGAATGCTTCCCCTGATAGCTGTGCTGTAGCTGCAGGACTCTTCAGGAGATGGGAGTGATTGCAAGACATTTTTTTTGATTAAAAGCCTTTTAGCTAAACTACCTTAAACACATGACTACATGTCAGTGAAGTGTACAGTAGTGCTGGTGACTGTTTTGATAGGTATTTCCTTCCCCAGGGACTGTATGTGAGTTTTTTTGCTCAATAACACCAGTAGTATGTACATTTTCTTGTACACTAATGCAGTATTGAGCTGGAAAGCTAAAATTTGTCTCCACCTATCTATTTAGTGTGATGCCACTCCATGTTCAGTTCCATTTTCATGGATTTGCAGATCAGGCATCAGACTTGCATAATTTTCATTGTTAGGTTCTAAAAGTTTCCTTAAATCATTCTGTTCTGTATATAAGCTTTGAATGTTTATCCTACATGATAGTGAACCATGAGCTCTCAGGAGCACTGTTACCATGCTGAGCAGATCTAAAGACTGAGAGTAAGAATTGTAAAGAAGTGCCCAGGTTTTGGGTTTGTTGTGACACTGTTTTATTGTATGCAGTTCACAGTCTCTCTAAATCATTCTTTATTGTAGATGGTTGCATTCATGCATATTATATTGAGAATGTGAGCAGAAATTGCCTAGGAAATGATATTTGTGTATTTGAAATGTTTTTGCTCCTCTGTGTTGTTATGCTGCTGCAGGCTGATGTTTGCCTGTCTGGCTTTCCAGAGGGCTTCAGGGCTTTGAGCTGTAATATTTGCTCCAGCAGCTGCCTGTTTTTCTTCCTAAGAAGGACTTGTTGTTGTCAGGAGTTAAGCTCTTGCTGCACAGATATTTTCCTTAAACTCTGCAAAGAACTGTTGTTTATTTGTACTTTGGCTCTAGTCCAGTCTCCTTCCCTGCATGCTGGTAGGATTTGTGTGTAGAGAAGAGTTCTTACAATACTCTCCTGGCCTTCTAGGCTTTAGTCTATATAGTGTTTTCCCTGCCCTTAACAGGATTTGGGTTAACTGAGTTCTAAAAGGTCTTGGTTCAAAGCTTCTGTCTCTAGCACAGAAAACGTTATCATGACTCATCTATTTTCTTTGAATTTTTGTTTTCACTCCTACATTTTCCTCTTAGATAACATTTTCTTCCCCAGTGGTTCCAGCTGTGGTTATTTTTTTTTATGTAGGTTCCAAATGCAAGAGCACAGTTGTTTTTTCCCAATGTCCCTGTGCAATGGGATGTGGGATGGCAGGTAAAGCTTTGTGTGGACTTGAGTGTCCCTGGGGCATCCAGACAAATCATTCCACAGTGTAATCCAGGCAGATCAAGGTTGCACATGTAGCTGAGTTTAAATGCCTCATGCCTCACACCACCAGTGTGAGCTTTGCCTTGGTAGGATGTTCACACAGTGAAAATAAATTCAGGGTTGTCTCCATGCAGTACCTGGTTTTATTTACAAAACTGGCACTAGGATGTGGAATTCTTGTGTTTCTGTTTGGCACGTTGCTGCCCCAAACCAGCAGCTATTGTTCTGCCAGCAATTAGTTACATAGAGCAAAATTGTTTATCCATTGCTATAGCTTGATCTACTTTCATGTCTTCCATCCAGTGGTTGAGTGACATTTTCAAAAGGCAGTCATGATCAGTAATTTAAAACATTCAATATATTTCTGTAAAAACATTTTGCTGTAGTATTTGCACCTTAGAGGTGATTTATAAGTAAAGAAAATCACTCTTTATCCACCCGAGGATGGTTAAAAAATAATTTTTAAAAAGTGTATCACACTGAGCCTCCAGGACAATGCAGTATCTGAGGACTGCAGTGGGTTGCAGCTATCCTCTGCCACAGGATTTGGAAATAACTAGTGAGATGAGAAGTCTGCAGCTGGTGACAAGGCCTGTGAACTGTGTGGCTCCCTCACTCCCTGCTGGGTTCCTGGAGGAGTCAGTGTCACACACAGCCAGTGGCTCTGGCTCAGTGCAGTGGGAAGTGAGTCAGGGCTGGATATTGTGTGCTGCTGTCTGTTTGCTCTTTTGGATGTCTGTGGGAAAGGATATGTGCTTTATTACAGTAAAATCGAAAATAAGTGGGTTTTACTGAAATTCAGAAGGCAATATGGCTTTTAGTCTTTCTGCAATTATACTAATTCAAAAGTTTAAATGTTTGAAGTGTTGATATTCTTCAAACTAGCAGTTTAGAGGGAAAACCAGAGGAGACTCCTGGTTTGTGGAGGTTCATAGAACACTGATTATCAAGTGACTAAGGACATTGAAATGTCTTTACTCACTTGACTGCTTCTAGGAAATATCTGCTCAATTCCTAAAGTATATATTTGAGTCCTCAATGTGGAGGTTTGTCTGAACACCTAGTAATGATTTCTAGATAAATTAGGGCTTCTTCAGCCTGTTTTAATACCCAGTGTAGGTAGGTATGTTAGAAGAGGAACAATGAGAGAAAACTGGGGAGAAGAAAGTGTAAAAGCTGATGTTCTCTAAGTGCAATTGGATTCCTCTGAGAGGACTTGCTGGCTTTTTCAGCTCCATTTGGCTTGCAATAGGTTTTTGTAAATGTCAGAATGTCTGTGAAAGCATTAACAGTTAATATGTGTATCCTTGCTCTGTGGATTCAGAATTTCAGTCTAGAAGTAGCCTTTGTTCCTCTGTGCTGGTGGAAGAATCTGGAACTGAAAACTGATGTGGTCTTCTGCAGCCAGGAGCTGCTTCTCTTGGAGGTGTATCTTTCACTCTGTGTTCTGCAGATTTTGTCCTCACTGGAACTTTATTTTAAAATGAGACCTTAAACTCTGCTAAACTTTCTTGGGCTCTTCAGTAGGGTGCAGCCCTGCAGAGCTGCTGTGTTGGGATCAGGTGTGATGGAGTCAGCCTGGCAGCTGTGCTGCTCCAGAGCAGGGAATCAGTTTGGCAGCCATGAAGAGAAGCTTAACACAGTGGGGTATTAAATCTGGTGGGGTTTTCTGACTCTCAGAGTGTTTTATGTTACAGGACTACAAAGCTGATGAAGATCCTGCGTTATTCCAGTCAGTTAAGACGAAGAGAGGACCTCTGGGGCCAAACTGGAAGGTACTAGGAGCTGATTTTAGAGCCTTATGAAGTCTTTATCAGCAGAAGAGCAAAGTCAAGTGGTTCTTTTGGAACTTGGCTCAGCTCTAGTTGAGGAACAAACGTCCTGTGGCCCAGCACATCCCCCTGGCCCTCAGTGACACCCCAACAGCAGTGCACAGCTTGGCAGCACCCCCTGGCAGCCATCAGAGTCTCTGCCTGCCATCCCAGGAGGGAATGGATTGTGTGTGCCACACCAGAGATCCCCACAGGAGCTGAGCAGCTCATTGCTGTGCCCTGGAGTGAGTCACAGAGTCAGGAACACCCCCTAGTCACTGATCAGAATGTTGTTTTCCTGTAATAATACTTAAAATTATATTTTATATAATAACAACATAGCTAAATTTAATTAATTTACTATAAATTAATTATATTACTTATCATTCTAATGCACTAATTGGAATTATAGTTTCTAATAATTAAACTTTTAAAATATTAAAACTTCTTTCCCATTACCCCAAACAGAAGGAGCTAGCAACCGATGAGGAGTGTCCCAAAATGTGTGCTTACAAATTGGTGACCATCAAATTTAAGTGGTGGGGACTGCAAAACAAAGTTGAAAACTTTATACAAAAGGTGAGTGTGCATGAGCCTTGTGGGAAGGGGGCTGTGTTGATGTGGGGGTTTGAGCAGGAGCAGCCATGCAGTTTCCTGTTGCTCACAGCCAAGCAACTCCTGTCCACTTCCCCAGGCAGTCAAACCATTTGTGTCTTGGTTTGCTACAAATTGGGCTTCACTGGTAGTATCAGGACAATTCTCTATGGAAAAAAAGCAAAATCTTTAGATACTGGCTGTTCTGATTTGGCTGCTGCTACCTTGGAGCTGAAACAGATTTTAAAAACATTCTTCATAATTTTGAAGTAATGTAAATTGTTGAACTTTCTTGAAACTTTTTTTTTTATAGTGAAATTTGTTCATTTTTTCCATGTTAAAGCATTTGAGAAGTGAGGTGAATTTAAATTGGATCCAGGGGTGAGAAGTAGCTGAACCTGTAGCAGTGTGAAGCAGCACTCACCTGAAGATTTTAACTCTTCAAACTGAGCAGCTGCAGTCACTTCAGCCAGCCTTTGGCAAGTCCAAAACCTATAATCTAATGTTTGTTTATCTTCTTAAAGCAAGAAAAAAGGATATTTACCAACTTCCATCGCCAGCTGTTCTGTTGGATTGACAAGTGGATTGAGCTGACTATGGAGGACATTAGGAAAATGGAGGATGAAACCCAGAAGGAGCTGGAAGCGGTAAGAAAGCTTTTTTTAAAGGCTCAGGTGTGCATGCCTTTACCTGCAGATGTATCTCTTTAGAAACTGAGGCAAGTTGTGTGGTGTCCATCTGTGTGTGTGTGTTTGGGCAATTGCTGATGAACATTGTGGCTCCTCTAGTGCAGCCTCATGTGCTTCAAGCTTCTGCATTCTGTGCTGTCAAGCTGGAAGGTAAGTATCTCTGATGTCATTAAATGCAGAATGTCTGCCCTGGCTACCTCTGTGTTTATGGTACAAAGTCCCATTCAGAGCCCTTTTGCCATTTGTTGTTGGTTAGAACTCAAAGCTGTCACTGTCCCATTCCATCATGTGTCTTGCTTTGTTTCATTTCTAGTCATCACTAGATCTGATTCCTTTTTCTCAAGTTTGTGTCATGTGTCAACTATTCCACTTCTGATTAGCACACCAAACCAAAATTTTACTTCCAAAAAGAAAGTCAGTAAAATCAGCTGAGATTGTGGCAGTTTTCCTGCTTCAGTGGCTGTGAGGACCAAATCCATCTGGCCTGACATGTTGAGGGCTGATGTCTGGGACAAAGCTCAGACTTAGGGCACTATCACTGCTCTTTCTGTTCATAGACTGGGAAGGAAGCCTTCTTCAGTAGTGCCTTTCCAGAACATGACCTTTGGCATGAACCTTTCCCATGTTAAATCCTGCAGACATTCTGCAGGTTTTTTGCAGTTCTTAGATTTGCACTTGTATTTCCTTCCCATTTTGACAATTGCTTCGTGCCCCAAAACCAGCCAGGTTACCAAGACAGTTCTGCTGTCTTGGTTCTTCCAAGACACAATGTGTCTTCAGCTACAACTTGCTTTTTGCCTGTTGTGAAAACTTGCTTTTTGCCTGGTTTGACTCATTCCAGACACCTCTAACCAGGTTGCCTGAGGCTTCAGCCCAGCTGTGGACAGGGGACCTGTGACACATTCCATAGTTGTGTCTGATGCATCTTTAGTACCAAACCAGCTGCAGCTCCTCCCTCCCCACTTGTACTCTCCAGGGACTTTCCAAACAGTGTGGAACAGCCTGTGTAGAGTAGGGATGTTTCCTGGGTTTGGAAGAAGTGTTTCTTCCTGATCCTGTGCTGAGCTGGTAGCAGCAAACGTTCTTTACCCATCAGCTGGAGGGTTTGGGTCAGCAGCCCCAGAATACCCTTTGGACAAGGTTGGTGGTCACTCACTCTTGACCTTGTGCTCTCTCACGGGTATTTGGGTATTTTTGGCAGGTGTTCTCTCAAATCATGGGGGTTTCTTCTTGAATTCTAATTTTTGCCTGTTCCTAGAGCCACCTGTTCCCAGGTGTCTGTGAAGGAGGAAGCATAACAGCTGTCCTCTGTACACTTGATTTTTGCCAGAAGGGCTCCCTTTTGCACATCCATAGTTCTTTATTTGGACTGAAACAGACTTTATCCAGTGTCCCTGAGCAAGGCTAGTGGCAGTGAGGAATGCACACCAGAGGTGTGCTGGAGAGAGGCAGCAGAACCTGACACACCTGTGTGCGTGAGGAAATTGTTCCTTTGTGTCTCTGTGGATTGTGGATGTTTTGTTTCACATTTCTCACTGGTAAGTAGCTGCTTTTAAATATTTTTTTCCAAAATATATGCTGCTCTTTTAGTTCTTATCTTAAGCCAAACCCAGCTGACATGTCTCTGGGTGTAACATTTATCCTCATTCTTAAACAGCAAATGTATTTACTTAATATTTTCTCCTTTTGCAAAGGCAAATAGTTTTTTGCAAATAGCTTGTTGTGTAAGACGTTAGTGTCAGTAATTTGTGTATTGTTGACAAAGTTGGGTTGGCTTTTTTTTTCTTTTTCACAAGATAAATGTATTGATGTAACACTAACCTGGATTTGTGTGGATATGGTGAAATGTGAGAGGAGTGGAGACCTACTGTCTTGGGGTTTTCTCAATTGTTGCAAGAGGGGTATCTACAAACACCTATAAATGATGTAATTT
The DNA here is from genome assembly GCF_008360975.1 of Lichenostomus cassidix. Lineage (NCBI taxonomy): Eukaryota > Metazoa > Chordata > Aves > Passeriformes > Meliphagidae > Lichenostomus > Lichenostomus cassidix. Next base: position 5,029,618 of record NC_139496.1, on the reverse strand, counting down.
CAATGGGTTTGTGGTGCAGTGCATTATTGGAGAACAACCTAAGGGCAAAAATATCACTGCCAAATAATACAGATGCCAGTTTTATCCACAATAATTTGTCATCTTGTTTCATATTCAACTACTCCATCCATTGTGCTCACCAGTAACTGTCATTACATCCCCAGTACACCACAAAGTGTGTTTTATGGCCAGGACCTCTGGGAAGTGAGTGCTCAGGGATGAGGTGCTCAGTGTGACACAGATATGTCCATGTTCCTGTCCCTGCAGAGTAGTCAGGAATGCACTAGGTAGTTCTGTGATGCTGAAAGCCAAACCAGGCACAAAGTAGGGCTGGCAGTGCATGTTCTTCCCCACACAGCTTCCTGGTATTCTTTCCCTTCCATGAACACCCTTTCTTCCTTCTGCTCTGAGCTGATCTTTCTCTGGATTCTGTGCACATTCCAGTTCTTTTGTTGCTCCTGTGCTTCATCTTCAGTCGATTTTTATAGTCAGGATCTTTGCTTTTGTTACTTTCTGTTACTCTCTGAATCCTCATCAGTGTTCTTCCAGAGTTTCTCTATCCCAGCCCATCTTTTTCTCACTGTTTATGTTTCACTTGGTGGATTCTGTCTCTGGCTCCTGGAGATGAGAAGCACCTCTACTCCATGAAACATGCATCAGCTCATCAGTGCAGAGTAGGAAATCATCTGGTCCAGCCAAAGCCCTGTGACCAACCTCTCTCATGCCTGTGTGAGGGTAGAGATGCCACACTGAACATCCTGAGCAGTGACTCCATCCTGGAGCATCACGGGCTTGGCAAAAATTCAGGCAGCATTGTTTACAGCCGCTCTCCAGTTCCCAGGTCTCCTTGCCAAAAAGAAACACCATACCATGTCCAAACCCCTGAGCTGCAGCTGGTCCTGGCCCTGGCCACGGAGAAGCATTTCCTGGCCCTGTAGGTCATTCCTTCTCTCATACTAACACGGCGCGGCAGGTTCTGTGTGTGGAGCTCACGTTTTATTTCACTTCAGATGCGTAAGAAGGGTTCCGTTCGAGGCACTTTGGCTGCGGACGTCTAGAGGAGTTCTCTGTAGGTTCTGAGGCAAAGCGAGCTGTGTAAGTCAACTGCTGGATGGAAAAGGAGAAGAGGGATTAATGTTCTTTTGGATGGGAATTGCTAGTAGAAATCATCTTGAAGTCCACATAGCCCATGTGGGCTTTACCTTCCTCCTGCTCAGTAGTGGTGTGGTGATCAGCAGGTGGGACTGAGCCATGGTGCCCAGGGCACACCAGATGGGCTCTGATGCAGGTGCTTGGGCAGAATTCCTGCAGCACTGGCCACCTGCCCTGGTGCCTGATGCTTTCCCAGTGCAGCACCTGAGGTGTGGGATGTGCTGCTGTCCTGGTGATGGCACTGAGCCCCTGCTGCCTGCCCCTTCTGGGCACCAGTCAGACACTCAGCATCGCCTTGCTGCACACGCAGGAGCAAAGTGATCTGTGGACTTGGTCCATGTCACTTAGGGAAGCTGTGGAGCATCGCCTTCCAACCACATTCAGTTCTTGAAATCCAGTTCCACCTGGTATTTGTAGACACTGAACTGTGTTAGAACTGTTACTGCAGGAGCAGATTCTCTGGGAGTTGCAGGCTCTTGGTGCTTGTGCCCAGCACTCAGGTGCTGCTGTTCCTCACAGGGACTGCTGTAACATCCCAGCCCAAGGGTGCCACATCCCTCTGATCTGTGTGATCTCCCCTGTGAAGGGAGCTGCTCCCACCCCTGGGAGCATCCTACCCCAGCACAGCTCCCACTGAGATTCCCTCAGGAGCCAGCATTGCTTTGGTGTGACTCTCAGTCCCGGCGGTGTTCTGAGGCCCCGTCCTGCTTTTCCCTGGAGATAATTTCCCTGCCTGTTCAGAGCTCTGCCTGAAGACTCTCCTAACACAGACACTGCACTTCCTCTCTCCACAGCTGCGTAACCAAGGCCAAGTGCGAGGAACGAGTGCTGCCAATGACGAGTGACAACGGACGGACGCCGACGCCAGCTGTTGGATGTGTGTGGGTGCATGACTCTGTATATAACTATACACACACATGCAGACACAAGGGGTGGTTACAGTGTCTCCGGGTGCTATACCTGTCCTAGCAAAGATTCCAAGGAAAACTGCTTTCATTATGTATACCCCAAGCAAATAAAAATCAACTGAGTAGTGTCATTTAAAGGATGAATTTTGCTAACTGGTATGTTCATGAATGTCAATACTGGACCAATTTCTGCCCTACTTGTTTTCTCTCCTGTCCGAGTCACTTCTGCTCTAACTCGCCCATCTCTCATTGTAAAGGAACACTCAAACGAGTTAATTTCAGTTTTATGTCTTCCCTATGTGATGAGTTTTTGGAATAGGAACAATGAATGTATTTATAGCTATTTATTTCTGGATTGTCATTATCCTCTAGTCAAATCAGAAAAAAATTTCTATTAGTGGAAATTGGAAGACTTTTACTGTTGAATAAGTTTAACCCAAACTTTACCCACTCACTGATTTAAAAGAAAAAAAATCATGTTTTATTGGACTTTTGTACATTGAAATGCTAACAGTTTTCTTCATTAAAATTGGCAAGATTAAGGAAAAATGGCTTGTGATTTATAAAGTAATTTGAACTTGAAATTTTCCAGAAGCTCCTTTTTATTCAAGTACACTGACAGTGTAGAACATTTTCCAGTGTATCTTAGACCAAGCAGGGAGGAGAGGGACAGGCCTTCCCTCCAGGAATACTCCTGCAGTGCAGTGGCTGTTTTCCAGAGCTTCCCTTTGGAACCCATGCAAGCAGTCTGGATTTCACACACAGCAGTGGAATATAATTGTGATTTTAGCTGTTTTCATGTTGGAAATACACTTTGGGAGATGTAGACTTTCAGATATGATGACAGTTTCAGTTGTAGCCCCTGACATGTTTCCCTACTGTCTGTGAGGGGTTGATGCACAAGAGCCCCTGGAGTAACAAATGCCTCCTGTAGGAAACTCCATAGGGAAAAGGTCTCCAGCATGTTTAAGGAACTATTCAGAGCACATAACAGCAGGGGATATTATCCTAATGCTTGTTAGATCAAAGAAAAGTATTTTAAAAGCACTAGTTAGACAAAGATCTATTAATGCCTGGTTTCCTCCCAGCACCCTTGGCAGGGCAAGCCTTGCCTGAGCTCCCAGGAGGGATCCAATTGCTGTTCCCGTCAGTGACAAAACATTCCTACATTGGCAGCATGGGCCAGGTGTGCTGTGCACTTGCCCTGGTGCTGTGCACGCTGGCACTGCCACACCTGCCCAGCTCTGGTGCCTCACCTGTGCATTGCTCCTGCCCACCTTCCAGACCCCACAGTCGTGTTTCGTTTTCCTGTCTGGATTAGCAGTTATTTGGGTCACTTGTGCTGTACCACCAGGAGGTTGGGTTGGTAAATGCAGAGCCATGGGACACACAGAGGTCACTGAAGTGCCCAGGCCCAGGATGGCAGTACAACTGGAACCCGAGGGCTCAGGTCTCCTTGGTGCTGGAGTTTGTGTCCTGCCATTGTTCATGTGTTGTAATGCAGACAGAGGGAAAATGGCCCTGTGACTTCCATGGATTTGGACTAGTTGTGAAAATTTGAGAGAATCTTGTAGTGGATGTACAATGTTTAGCTTCCTTTGGCAGTCTCTGGTGTGACTGACAGTAAAGCGGGCAATGAAATTTAATTAAATAAATTTGATCATAAAAAGCTCTGTCTCTTATCTCAGGCACTCCCATTGTTGCTCCTGAGCTGCTTTGGGGTCCCAAAGGCTGTTTTCACCTAGGGCAGGACGGCTGCTCTGGGGCTGGGTTTGGTTTGGGATTTCAAGCTGAGCAGTGCATGCACCTGAACCTTTGATGCTCCTGGATTGGGAGAACTCCTGTGCTGTGCCTGCCCACTGTAAAGTGCTGGGCCAGCAGAGGTGGGACCAGCCAGGAGGAGGGGGCTGCAGGTGGCACATGCCTCTCACAGGCCACCAGGGCTGCTGGTGGGGGTCTGGGTGTCCATCCCTGACTGCTCCCATCCCTGCCCTCTGCTTGGCATGGCTGAGCCTCCCAGGGCTGGCTGTGCTGCCCCTGTGCTGATTTTGGGGCAGAGTTCTGCCTGCTCAGGTTGTGCAATCACCTGCTGCAAATGGAGACTTGTACGGCTCCTTTGGTAAATGCAGAATTGAATTCTTTCTTTACTACCAGCTTGTTTAGCTTCCAGATGGCAAACCAACAGGAAGCAGTGGAAGTGCAACGTAGTTTTGATATAATGGATATGTAAACGTGATAGTTATTCACTGCAATAGACTGCTGTGAACCATATTCCAGCAGTAACCTTTGAAATCCATCACTTGGCTGCACACAAGTGGGATCTAAAAGGGGTTTCTAAGGAATTTGCTTTTTTCTGGAGGATTTTTAATCATTGAAGATAAAGGGGAATGCTTTCTGTCTTTTGCATTTACACGTAGACTGAGAAATGTCAGGAGAAAAATCTGCTGAGATTTTGGGTCTGTGGGGATTTTCCACCCTCAAGCCTTTCTAAATACTCTCTGAGCAATCTGAAAATGTCCTGTGAGATAACTTATTCTACTTTTCCAAGCCTCAGCCAATTCAGCCATATTTAGGAGCTACATCATGTCCTGGAAAGTGCAGTGCTGTGGTTTCATGGCAAAGTCTGAAGCACAGGTCTGTCACTGGGGTTTTCATTCCATTCGTACAATTTAAGAGTCTTCAAGTTTTGTAACTTTTAATGAAAGACTTTCTACTTGCTTGAATTTACATGAAAAATGAATTTTAATCAACAGCATATAATTGTCAGGATTTTTCATTGCTATGATCACAGTAAACCCTTATTTAATTTTAAAACCTTATTCCTCAGGTTGGAGACGTGTTTTTTCCAGAAACCCATCTACCTTAATTCTTTAATTTTTCTCTCAAAAATTACATGGCTTTCTGGTTTAGAGTTGCATATCCAAGACACACAAGAAATTTGAGGTATTTGTTGAATATGAACTTTATAGAGCTTCTCCAATCCTAGCTAAAATCTTGATATGCTACTTTACCAAATTTCCATTTTATAAGCTTGGCTTTAGCACCAGCTAGAACAACACCTAATGCTGTTGCTCCTTTTGCAAAAGGCTGTTTCCCTTGTTTCTCACAGAAACACAGTCCAAGGTAAATTAAGGGAATGTGGTTACCAGGACTCCTGAAAAACCCAGTAGCCACTGTCTAAAGTGTACTGTAGAAAGAACCAAGCTACACCAACACGAGAAGTCCCAGAAAAAGGCTGGAAGCAAAATGACCATAATTGAAATCTGAAAGCAGCAACTTCATAAAGAAGTAAGCGAAGAGGCGGCGCTTTGTAAATGATGATCTAAAAAGTGTTCTGGGTTGTGAGACCTCATTTCAAATGTATTCATTAAATAATATTTGAATCATTTAACAGTTTGAACTCTACTGCACTGCTAATATCTTCAGGGGATTTTTTTTCCCAGTAACAAAGGTGCCTTTGTTCCCGCTCAGTGCTCGGGCTGTGCTTTGGATATTAGCTGGAAACCTGATCACCCGACATCACTCCGAGGCTGCGAGTACAATGTGAGTCGTCTGCAACCCGGATTAAATCAGGCCCTTTGTACAGATGCTGAGGGGCCGTGATGGTGGAGGAGCGATGGTTATGGGCAGCAGGAGATCGTTAACCCTTTGTGCCTCTGGCGGGCAGATGGGAGGTTTGGGGGAGGCTGTTGGCAAGGGGCAGTTGTGTGGAGCAGCCAGAAGTGCTGGAGTAATTCCTGCTGCAAAGCAATTAATTCCTTAAGTGGGGCAGGTGAAATCATGCTGCTGGACCTGGTGCTCGCTGCCTTGGGATGCCTCTTCCCCACAGTGTGTGGGCAGGGGCATTTTGATTTCAATTGGAAAAGCCAGGACTGCAAGCCAGGGTTCACCAGCGGCTCAGGAACGCACGTCGTGCTGTTTAAACTTATGAAGTAACGCGATAAATAATAAACACAAGAGCAGCTTTATTTGCCTGCTGGCTTTGAATTCTGTGCCCACAGTCTTTAGCATCCCTCTCACCCCAGGAGGTGTTCTCCAGCAGAGCCAGAAGGTCAGGGCCATACGCAGGGAGCCCCAGTGTGTCCCCCAGCCCTGGAATAGGATGGATGGCAGCGTCTAGCAGGGGACAGGGGAACATGCAGGATGCTCAGACATGCAGCCCTGGGGGAGGTTCTCCAGGAGAAGCCAACCTGGTCCCCCGTGGGTGACTTCCTGAGAAGCAGTGACCTCCAAACCTGCATCCAGTGGCCCTGCTGTGCCCAGCAATGTCCTGCTCTGTGTGTCCTGACAGGGAGGCGAGGGCAGGATGGGACTGCGGCGTGTGGCATCCCAGGGGATGGCAGGATGAGGAGAGGAAGCACCAGGGCGAGTGCTCTCGTGAAGCTAATACTTAGGGGAAATTAAGTCATCAGGACTTTATAAAACACCCTCTGGCTCTCTCCTTTCACAGTAATTCAATTTATAAGATGATGAAAAATGAATTAACTTTGGTGGTTTTCTGGCATCACCCACAGTGAGCCAGACTTTCCAGATGCTCAGAGATTGTTCCTGCTCCACCATGCTTACATAAATTCCCACCTGGTTCAAGTTTAAGAAAACAGCAGAACAAAGTTGGTCACACAAACTCCACCGTGAAACGCTGAGGAGAGTTAAACACCCATTAGCCAAACAGAGAGGTGCCATTTTTTATTTATGCTTCACTGAGCTATTTTAGGAAACAGAAAATTTTTACTGTTCCTGTAGCCAAACTAATTCACTATTTCTGTCTATTTCTGTTGTGCTGTATATATCATATATGTATAATAAAATATAATTTCTTTTTTTTTTTTTAATTTCCCCATCCCAATGGAATGTCTGATCCTGCATGTGCATTTTAAAGATGGGAATTTGAAGGGGAAAAATAAAAGTCCAGGCGGTGGACTGTGCAGTACGGTGATCACGGACAGGAAAAATTGCTTTAGGGTTTCCTATGTTGTTACTAATGTACACTCTCAGTATTGTATGATTTTAGCATTATCTTGTTTTTTAGTGATCCAAATATCCAAAACATTTTTTTGGTGTTCATTATATGTACACCAAAGTGCACCATGTGCTGCAAAAGTTTTCACCTATGTGGCATAAATGGGATGCAATATACTAAATTAGGGGGGAAAAAAGCTGTTTGCAGCAATAGAAAAATCAACTGATATTGTGAAAATATCGTTATCCATACTGAGGAACCTCTAAACCCAAACAGGAAAAACACACAGCTTAAGGTTGCAGCCATGTAAAGAACCTAAACCAGCTGACAAAACTTGCAGAAGAACCAAATGGGAAAATCCCTGTGAAGGGCTAAGTTCTGAAATTGCTGTCTATCCCTATGGGAAATGACTGAGATGGTTTTAGTCCCTTAACTCTGTTTATTCAACTATGCATTTTTAAAAATGGGAAGCAGTAAAGTGTCTGAAGGAATTTGGTTCAATCTTTCCAGAAACCACATTGTTGGTAAAACTAAGCATGAAATCTTTACACGGGCAAGGTGAACTTCCCAGAAACTGAATGCAAATCAGGTTTCACAGATGAAATTGTCTTTTATCTCAATTACAAACCATGTCACCTCCAGACACTCAAGCAGGGAAGGACAAGGAGTGACAGAGGTCAGATTGTTTGAAGTCCCAACATGTTGCCTTTTGGGCGCATCCCAACTCAGCAGTGTGACTGTGCTGGCAGCAAATCCCTGGGAGTCTGTGAAGCACCATGAGCCTTCTGCCCACAGAGGGTCTGCCAGGCTCTGGGACCTGCCCAGAACAGAGCCCTCCCATACCCAAAAATCCTTCAGTTGGAGCTGGCTCTGCACTCCCTGCACTCACAAGCTCATCTAATGATTTTACACGTTTGCCTCCTGCGTCCGTTCTGCCACCACACTGGCTGGAGTTTGAGAGAGAGGAGATGCAATAGTTTCCCTAAACTTTTCCAGGCAGAATGGCTGAAAACTTTCCTGAAAATGTCAGCTGCCAGAGTTGGAGACCTGTCCTTCAAAATATTCCAACTCCTTTCACCAAATATCCCTGCTAGGAAGAGAAATCCCTGCCAAGTGAAACCCATCAGCTCTTTTACAGAGTGGCTGCTGGGATCCTCTGCTGCAGGGACAGAGCCATCACCGGTGCTGCTGTGTGACACTGAGCAGGCGTTGGTGGCACCACGGAGGACAGGGAGTGGCCACAACTGATGTACCTGAAGCTGCACTAAGGACAAGGCACCTCTGGAGTGCAAATTCCGCAGGGAAGTGAGCTTGGGTTCCCTCCGTGTCAGGGTTTAAGAGGCTCTTGCTAAGGGCTGGCTGAGCTAAAGCGTCTCGAGCATATGGGCTTATTTTGTGCAGTTTCTGTGGTGGTTTCTTCGTTAGATTTTCAGTGGTAATGAGCCCACACAGTAGATTGCTGCAGGGAGGAAAAAAATCATTCTGAATAGGTTTGCTGAATAATTATGAACTGAGCTGAACTCTTACATTTGCTTACTAATTGTATGGTCCGTGATGTTTTATGTATGATGCATTCATTTTGTTAAAAAGGATTTTTTTTCTTTTTTTTTTTGCTGAGCAGCAACTTTTCTCAGTGCAAGTTAAACTGACACAGTGGAAAGAGCTGGATTTAAGTCTGATGAATTGATGTTGTTTGAATTTTTTTTTAAAAAACATGAGTCCCACTATTTGGTTTTCAGAGCTTGCAATATGAAACCCAAAATTGTGCTATTGTCTGGAGAGTTGAAATAAATGAATCCCCTCAATTTTGGATTTGGCAGGCACAATTACCATTGTTAATTTAGAAAATAATCCCCAGCAGCTACAACTATTTAAATAATGCCTCTCCTTGCTTCCCCCAAGATGACCAAAACCCAAAGACTGAAAGTAAAAATATGGTTTTTAAAATACACTTTTCACTGCGTGGTCTGATTGAGAAAGGCTTCCTTCTCCTTGGCTGGGGACTGCGACCCTTTGTGACACTGGTTGACACTGGTGACCGGACATTGCTGGCCAGTGCTCCGGACGCCGTGCTGGACAGCAGGAGCTGTGGAGCAGTTTGGCAGCCCTGGGTGAGCTTAGCCCAGAGCACATCTCAGGTTAGAAACGGGCTGAGCCCCTTTCCAGCACATACACCACGGACCGGCAGAACTCTGCAGCTGGTATCAGACCTTGCCATTCCAAGCAGTTCACTGTTTTTACGGTCAGAATGCTTAGGCTGAGATTATTTCCATATTTGCCATTGTCCGGTTATGGACACCATCTGGCTCCCGCCGAAGTTCGCAGAAGGAGCGGTGCTGGGCGAGCTGGCCAAGCCATGGGTGGACATGTCATTTCCCTATGCGGCGAGGCTGCGGTGGCTCTGGAGGGAGCGGGGCTGAGCCCCGGTGCGACACACGGACACTCGAGCCCCGGCTAGTAGCCGGCGGTGACATCGCCCTGGGCTCAGGGCCGTTCTGTGCCCGTGGCGAACAGCGGCTCGGGAAGGATTAGTGGCAGCCCGGTGCGGTGGGTTGCCCGCCCAGAATCCCCAGAAAAGCGGCAGGACGGGCCGGGGAAGGGAGAGGCGGCGGCGCCGATGCCCCAACACGAATCCAGGCAGCTGCTGGCGACTCCGCCCAGCCCGACGCCCCTCGCCCCGGACCCCGTCCTTCCGCGGGGAGGAATGCTCGCGGGTCTCGGCCCGCCCCGTGCTGCCCGACTGCGCTCCGCCGGGGGGACCGGGGGCTCTCCCACCGCCGTCGGGGCGGAGCGGGGGCGGGGGCACGATCCGGAGGGCGGCCCGGGGGCTCTGCACCGCTCGGGGCACGATCCGGAGCGCGGCCCGGGGCTCTGTACCGCTCGGGGCACCGAGCGCGGCCTCCCTGCCCAGCGGGGGTGCGGCGGGGCCGGGCGGGCGCCAGGGGGCGCTGTGCCCGTTCGCAAGAGCCGCTCCGACGGCGCGCACGCAGGCGCAGAGGGGGCGCACGGCGGCGGCGCTGGCGGAGCTCCGGGCGCGGAGCCGCCTCTGACCCGCGGCGGGTGCGGGAGCGGGCTGCGGGACCCCGGCCGGCCAGCCCTTCGTCCGGACCGCTGCCCCTTTGCAGCAGGGGCCGGCGGCTACGTCTCTCCCTCGGTCCCTCCCTCCGTTGCCGCCGTTCCCGTAGAGAGAGGCGAGACATCCCCTGCGTTCCTTTGTGCCGCGGCCGCGCCGCCCGTGCTTCGTTTTCCACCCCGGTGCCTGCCCCGCAGCCCGAGCCCCGCGCCGACCCCCCCGCCCCCTGTCACTTCGCTAAGTAATAATTTCCACGTCCAATTCCATTTCTTCGCCAGTTCTGAAATCTCCAGGCCATCAGCAAGGAGGATAGTTCACATGAAAACTAATTACACAAAATCAATATTTAATCACAGCGCAGCATCCTGATCCTGCAGAAAAAAAATCCCGTTAAAACTCTCCTGCCATATACAAACAGTCCTCAGCCGCTTATTTATAGATCTCATTTTTTTTGGTGGGAGCAATATTCATTACTATTTCTTTAAGCTATCGACATGTGCAGCCGCGAGCACCTGAAGCGCCGTGTCCCGCCGGCGGTCTGCAGCCCCCCGGGCCCGGTGGGTGTTTGTCCCTCCGAGGGAACCGGGCTGTGACTCCCCCCGCTCCCCGCGCGGCTCCGTGCGCTGCCCGGCTCGGAGCGGGCCAGCGGGGCCGCTCCTGCTCCCGGCTCGGGGCTGCCGGGCGGGTTTCGCCCCGGCGGGCCGTGCGGCCGGTGGCTCCTCACAGCCGCCACATGGTCCCAGCCCCGGTGCCCCCCGCCCCACTCCAGGACCGCGGTCCGGGACCCCAGGGCACTGCGCACCTCCCCGGTCGTCCGCGCTCCGTGCGCCGCGGGAGCAGCGGCGCCGCCGGGCACGGGGGGCGGTGCGGGGCGCGGTGCGGGCGGGGCGCGGGGCCGGCGGCGGAGCCACCTTAACGGCAGCCCCGCCCCGGACCGCGGCGCTCATTGGCGCAGCCCCGATGGCTGAAATTCATCGCTGAAATGCAAAACTTGTTGCTGCTCCGCCAGCGCTGGGTGAGAGCGCGGCAGCGCGCGGGGAGCGCGGCGCAGCCCTCGCAGCGCCCGCCCGGCCCCGCGCCCCGGCCCCGCCGCCGCCGGAGCGCTGCGAGCCGCGGGAGCGCACGGCCGGCCGGCGATGCGGCGCGCAGCTCCCGGGCGCCGGAGCCTGTGAGCGGCGGCGCGCCGCCCCGTCGGCTCTCGGGCAGCAGCGAGCGGCGAGCGGCGGGGTGAGCGCGGGCGAGCGGCCGGTGCCGGCGGCGCGGCAGGATGTGAGCGGGGGCGGCCGAGTGGCGCGGAGCGGAGCAGCGGGGAGCGGCGGGCAGCGGGACGGCGGAGCGGCGCGGAGCAGCCATGCCCTGCTGAGGAGCCGCGCAGGATGTTCGGGCTGGAACAGTTCGAGCCGCAGAGCAGCGGCCGGAGCAGCGGGCAGGCGGAGCGGGGCTTCGGCCAGCCCGGACTGAGCATGAGCGCGCACTTCAAGGCGCCGGCCTTCCCCGGCGGCGGCCCAGCGCCGGCGGACCCGGCCCTGGGCGCGCTGGGCGAGCCACCTCTCCTGGGCATGAACATGAGCCTGGCCGGGGACGCCTACGGCTTCCCGGGCCGCGGCCCCGCCGAGCTGCACGGCGGCGGCATGCAGCCGCCGGTGCACGGCTTCTTCGGCGGACAGCAGCCTCACGGCGGCCCCGGCGGCGCCCCCCACCCGCACCAGCACCCCCCGCACTTCGGCGGCGGCTTCGGGCCCGACCCCGGCGCCTCCTGCGTGCACGGCGGGCGCCTTCTGGGCTACAGCGGCGCGCTGGGCGGGCAGACGGCGTTCGCCGACGGCTACGAGCACATGGCCGAGGGCCAGGGCGGCGAGGGCTTCGGGCAGCAGCGCCCCGGGACCTTGCCCGATTTCCAGCACCACGGCACCGGCGCCGCCAGCCACGCCGTGCCGGCGCCCTGCCTGCCCCTCGACCAGTCCCCCAACCGCGCTGCCTCCTTCCACGGGCTGCCGGCGGCCGGCTCCTCCGAGCCTCACGGCCTGGAGCCGCGGCGGCTGCCGGCGCAGGGCGGCGTGGACTCGCTGGAATACAATTACCCTGGCGACGGCCCTGCCGGCCACTTCGAGCTGCCCGTCTTCTCCCCGTCGGAGCCGGAGGGGCAGCTGCCGCACTACGGCGGCGGGCGGCAGGTGCCGGCGGGCGGCAGCTTCGCGGGGGCGCCCGCCCTGCCCCGGGCGCCGGGCATGGCCGTGGCCAAGGCGCACCCGCCGCAGCAGCACGGCGTCTTCTTCGAGCGCTTCGGGGGGGCGCGGAAGATGTCGGCCAGTCTGGAGCCGGGGGCCAACGCCAGGCACCCGCTGATGCAGCAGCAGCAGCCGCCACCACCACCGCAACCACCGCAGCAGCCGCCGGGCTTGCTGGCCAGACAGAACTCCTGCCCGCCAGCCATCCCTAGGCAACAGCAAACAGAAGCCAACGCTCCCAACTCCAACCTGCAGGACAATGGGCCCATAATGCAGAACCAGCATGCACAGTTTGAATACCCTATTCACAGACTGGAGAACAGGAATATGCATCCCTACACCGACCCCGTGTTTAATATGCAGCACCCTCCTCCGCAACAGCCACCAAATCAAAGACTGCAGCACTTCGATGCCCCCTACGTGAGCGTCGCCAAGAGGCCGCGGTTTGACTTCCCCAGCACTCCTGGCGTCGAGCGCTGCGCCTCCTGGGGCGGCGGCATGCACGGCCCGGCCATGGAGAGTCACCTTTCCCCGACGGCCTACCCCGGCCTGCCGGGCGAGTTCACCCCGCCGGCACCCGAGGCCTTTGGGGGCCCATTGCCACACGGCGGCCCCGAGCACCCGGCGCTGGCGCAGCGCCAGAACGCGGCCCTGGTGATGAAGCAGATGGCCTCGCGAAGCCAGCAGCGCCTGCGGCCGCCCAGTCTGCAGCAGCTGGGGCACCACGGCGAGGTGGGCGCACCCGGCGGCCTGCCCCCGCCAGCCTTCGAGCGGGAGGCCGGTGGCGGCCGCAGCTTCGATCCGCCGGCGCCCCACCTGGCCCCCGACAGCGCCTGGTTCGCAGGGCCGCCGCCGCCCGGGGAGCTGCTGCCGAGGCGCTTGGCGGCGCCGGGGCTGCCAGCTGAGGCAGCCCCCCACGAGCTGGGCCTGCAGCCGGGTGGGCCTGCCGTGCTCTTCCGGCCGGGCGCCAGCGGGCTGGGGCTGCAGGAGCCCTTGCGGATGGCAGGCGAGGGGCCGGCGCAGGCCCTGCCGTCGCCCGGCGTCCACCCGCCCTTCACACCCACGATGGGTGGCCTCTCGCAGCTGCAGTCGCCGGGCAGCGGTGTGGCACTGCCCAGCGCCCCTGCTGAGCGCCGCGGCCCCGCTGACTTCGCCGCTCAGCCCGGCTTCCCCTTCGCGGCGGCGGCGCGGCAGCCTGCGGCCCACGGGGCTGCACCTGCCCTCAGCGCCTCGCCAGGGGCCTACCCACCGCCCCCGCCCGAGTTCCCCCCGCCACCCCCACCGCGGCCCGCTGCCAGCAAGCTGGGTGCCCTCTCGCTGGGCTCCTTCAGCAAGGCGGCCAGCAAGGACAATGTCTTCGGGCAGAGCTGCCTGGCTGCCCTTTCCACTGCCTGCCAAAACATGATCGCGAGCCTAGGCGCTCCCAACCTCAACGTCACCTTCAACAAGAAGAGCCCGGCCGAGGCCAAGCGCAAGCTCAGCCAGGCCGAGCCCGACCCGCCGCCTGCTGCCCCGGACTACTTCCCGGCAGGGCCACCGGTGGGCGGGGGTGGCGCGGGCAAAGCGGCGGGCGCTGCCCCTCTGCTGCCCGCGGAGAGCAGCCTCTCGCCCGGCTACGCGCTGGAGCCGGTGGCCGGTGGCGAGGGAAAGGCGGGTGGCGGGCGGGGTCGGGGTCGCCGGAAAAGGGACAGTGGGCACGTCAGCCCTGGCACGTTTTTTGAGAAGTTCTCAGCTGCGGAGGGTGGGGGAGCCGGTGTCAGCCCAGGGCAGCCGGCAGTGCCGGTGGCGGCGGGGGGCCCGCCGGGGGCTGCGGGCGCTGAGCGCGGTGGAGGCACCCCTCATGACAAGCCCCTGACGTCACCATCCTGGGGCAAGGGCAGCGAACTGTTGCTGGCGGAGCAGCCCGACCTGATGTCCTCCCTGGACAGCGGCATCCAGAGCGTGACCAAGTCAGACGGCAGCTCCCCGCACGTGGACTTTCCCGACGAGGTCAGCACCAGCTATGGCAACGAGGACGAGGTGTCCTCCAGCTCCGACAATGCCACCTCCAAGCCCACCCGTAGCCCGCTGCTGGGTGGTTCGCCCAAGCTGCCCCGTGGGGAGCACGCACTTCTCAATGGACAGAAGCCCCTGGCCCTTGGCCTTCTCAGTACATCTACCTCGACCCCCGACAGCTATGGGCTCAGCACCACGGCAGGCGCCCACCCTGGCACACCGAGCATGGAGCAGGTGCGGACCCCCACAAGCACCTCGGCCCAGGACGAGATCCACCCCCTGGAGATCCTGCAGGCACAGATCCAGCTCCAGCGGCAGCAGTTCAGCATCTCGGAAGACCAGCCCTTGGGGTTGAAGAGCAAGAAGGGGGAGTGTGCGGGGCAGAATGGGGACAGTGACCTGGGCAGCTGCTGCTCGGAGGGTGTCAAGGGCACCATGAGCACCATCGACCTGGACTCCCTGATGGCGGAGCACAACTCCACCTGGTACCTGCCTGGAGAGAAGGCCCTGATGGAGGGGCAGGAGGAGGACAAGCCCATGGCACCCTGGGAGAAGCCCAAGCCCCCGAACCCCAGCAAAGAAGGTATCAGTTGTCCCACGTGGGTGCTGACACAGGGGTAGGGGTGGTTGTGGGCTGCTCAGGAAAGGGGACATGGTGGGACTGCAGCCCTGCTACTCTGGGCACACACTGGCTCCACACCCACTCCATCCTTGGTGAGTGCCAGGTGTCTTCCCAGCCTGAGCTGGGGCTGCAGGATGCAGTGTGGATCTGCTGCAGGGGCCAGTGTCAGGGACAAAGTGCCTGCTGCCTGACTGCCCCAGGTGACAACTGCCCCGTGGCATCTCTCCTGCCAGCCCTGTCCTCATCGTGCCTCCTAGGGAATGGGCAGGTGAGGGTGCTGAGCAGAGGGTCTCCCAGTGAGCCCCAGTTGAGCTCCTGGGCCTGGGGGTGCTGAGGAGGGAGCTCCTGTAGAGCCCCACCAGGCACAGGGTGCAGAGGAGGGTTCTCCCACAGAACCTGGTACCAGCCAAACATTCCAGCCACTTTCCCAAAACTGACTGAGGTTTTCCTAAACCACAAAAACATGAGTCTGGTGGTAGTGCTGCCCCTTCAGGTCCAGATGCCCCCTTCTTGCATTTGGAGCCCACAGCAGTGTGATACTGAACTGAACGGCTTGTAACAAAGTATTTTTCATTTAACTGAAAGGCAGTTGAAAATAAGACTCTGGGTCTACTAGTGTAAAACTTGCTTAGGTGACAGATGTTTAATTTCAACATTAGTTGTCATTTTTGATCCTTCCTTGTGTCCAGAGGGCATCATAATTCCCCAGGCTCAGGAAAAAAATATTTTAATGGAAAACCCTCTATTATAAAAGCTGTTTAAGATAAGGATGATTATAGATTCAATTGGTTTCTATTTTATCTTATCAAATCCCTATTTTGCAACCTGCCTGGCTGTATGTGTGATTGTTACAATGGGTGCACATGCTGTACCTGCTATCTGAGGGCAGCCGGGTGGATTTTGGTGTGCTAGAAATACATGTGTGCAGTTTCCACAACATAAATTAATTATTTGTGCCTAGGAAAGGTGATATTTTGGTACTGCAGCGTAGTTTGAAATTGTTTTCATTACCTCTGGTAGTACAGACTGACTTTTTACAGCCCTCCACATTTAGTAATTTTGCTGAGAAAGTTGTTGGGGAAATTAGAAGGGAGCTGGTTTGGAAACTGGGCTGTTTCCTAACCCGGTTCTGGTTGGCTTTGCAGCTTTGGCTTTCTGAAGCGTGAATCCTAGCCCCCACGGTTTGTCTCTTTGTTCATGTTTAATGCCCAGCGCAGGAGACTCTCATTTCGAGCAGAGTGTTTAGCATGCACGGCAGACCCGAGGAAGCCCATCAGCATTCTCCATGCTTCACCCAGGCAAGGACATAAATTGGTTTGTTTGGGGCCCTTCTTTTCCATTTTTAAATGGAGTTGCACACAGCATCCTTCCTGGCCCCTTCTCTTTTATTGTTTCTTGTACACAACATCTAGATCTGACTGGATCAATAGCTAGTTAGCACAAATCACAGTTCCTGTCACTTCTGCCTTGGCAGGCTCAAGCACATATATACGTTCTCTCACACCACATGCACCCTGTTACGTGTGCACTTTCACACACACACACACACACAGATACACAGATCTCACACCGTGCTGTGTTTAGAAATAGATTTTAAAAGAATAACTTATTCTATAGATCTTTACTTCATGGGTGGAAAAAAACCAAATCCTGAGCAGTGATTTAATTCTGAACAGCACGTTTATTAAAAGTGTAATTTGGCTTAAAATGATCTATATTTTGTGTGTGTGTGTCATACGGAGCGATGCTTCTGCAGCGTCTTTTAACAGCACTCCTCCAGTCACTTTGATCACAGCTATTCTTAGTAACAGCTAGTGAAAGAAGTAATTGCTTTCTGGTCGCGATAACCACAATGTTGGTGTTAAAACAGTTCATCACTTGGAAGGAAAACCATTTAATCAGTGTTCCTATATAAGGATATGTTTTAGTATTTCAGAGGCTTAATATAAAATAGCAAACCAGTTCCACAACAATGCAGAGGCGCTCGGGTTGGTTCATGCTTTAGTCACTTGAGGGATTTGAATGGGCTGGTTCCTTGGATGAGGAAATTTATACAGACTCACAGAGAATTTACTTTAACTGTTGTTGGAGATTAGAAAGATACAATAGATGAGACAAAACAGGCTGTTCACCTGGCTCAGTAGAAATAATTTAACTTTAGATTGCCATACCCCTGTGTGTGTGAAACTGTGTTTAAGAAAAGGCTTTCTTTAGCCGTGGACTGCGATTTTAAACCTTCTCAGTCGGCTGGGGTTTGCACTGTGGTGTTTGTTCCAGCAGCAGCCCAGTGTCCGGGTGGATGCGCAGGCTCCAGACAGCGCTCCTCCGAATTCAGGCAGTTCCTCGGCGTGCAGAACGCCGTGCTGGGCAGTGGGCACCGTTTTGGGGCTGGGCAGCGTCAGTGAGAGCAGCATTAGACCCAGGGTCCTCCCCAGTGCAGGCATTGCTGGGGGCTCCTGATTTACACCTGCCATAAGAGGGCAGGCGGTTGGGGATTTATTCCCATTGTGGCACTGCTGCGATTGGCACCGGCGGCTGCTCAGGTGCTGGGGAGGTGGAGGAAGGGGAGGTGGAGGAAGGGGCGGTGGGTGTCGGGGGCAGGTTCCCCTCGGTGCAGTGCTGGGCACTGTGTCCTCTGCCAGCCATTCTCAGCCAGTGCTGGGACTGGAGGGTCCAGCCTCACTGCTGGCCATGAAGGCTCTCCAAAATGCAGCAGGGTCAGGAACTTCTCAAATACTCCGTTAATGCACAGATTACGGAGGAAACAACTTGAGTTGTTTTAATGGCTTCTCAGATTCCTTGGAGCTCACCTTTTTCCCCCATAAAGGCATTAAAATGATTTGCTGATCTATGGCAGTTGTGTGAGCTGTGATTCTGGAGGTTGCTGAGGGCTGCTAGCGGTGCTGCTGGTGCCCCTGTGAGGTGTGACACCTCCGACGCTGGCCTGCCGCGAGCTCTGCGTGCATTCATTTCAGAATGTAGTATTAGTAATGCTGCCCGGACGTGGCTCTGCCCTGAAATGTGTTTTCTGTAAGGAGTTTTCTCTGATGCATCATTTCTTGTACCAACATGTTTTATGCGAACTGGCTGGTAGTTTTTGGGGCTTTTTCTCCCGAAAATGCTTTCTAGAATTTAGTGTTTGCCTAGCAGCTTGAGCTGGGAGTGAGAAATAAATAACACTGAGTCTAGAGGGGTTGTCTTGACTTCCAGCAGCACGGCTCTAGCTGACAAAGAATAACCAGTTCAAATTAATTAAAAAACCCAGGGCCAGTTTAATGGGGTTTTGCTTTTCCTGGTTTGACTGAACCAGAACAATTTCCCCTTCAGTGAAATGTGTATTAGTATCCTCTAGAAACCCAGTAATTAAGTGCTGGTGGCGTTTTGGTTTTAGTTTTGAATTGAAATTTTGAAGGTCCCATACTACAGATGTCAGGTGAAGACATCAGTATGTACCTAGAACTGTGCAGGTGTTGATTGGAAAGAATGGGAATATATTCCGCTGCTCGGTGGCTGTTGGGCTCGTCGGTCCGGGCTGACTGGCACGTGCCATGCAGCACCATTAGCCTTCATCTCTGAGTTTTTGTTAATATTTCATCGTTACACTGAACCTGTCATTGGAATGAGCCCACAGGCCAGCCCTCTTGCCGGAGCAGCGCGTAACATCTGCGAATTACTAGAAATACATTAACAAAGGTCAAATTTGGTCCAGATGCGGCCGGGAGCCTTTGTTTTCTTTTTCTTTCTAGTGCATTCTGCTGCATCTTTTGTTTTAAATATTGCTGAGCTCTTTTAAAGGCTTTACGGGGGGACTGTGTTTGTTTACTGGGACCGAGTTTGTCAGACCTCTCGTGAGGTTTTTCAGGCACTGAACCCTCACTGCGAGCGATGCGCTGTGAGCGGCTGTGTTGTAGTGAGCGCTGTGGAAACGAGTTCAGCGGCAAAGCTCAGCGCCCTTTGCAGCGAGGGGGCTGTGATTCCTGACGCTGCTTTGTTTGCCTCACTGGGCTGCTGAAACTTACACAATTTTAACAATTTAGTGAGAAAAGAAGCCGTTGCCTTTGTCTCGAAGTTAAGCGATGAACTCCACGTTTATCAAATCCACATCTTTATTAAATCATCAGGATTAGCAAGCAGAGTGATGAGGGAAGAATGCTCCCGCTGCTTATCCTGGGAGAGAGTTTGGTGTGCGTTAGATTTGGATTTAATATGATGCTTTAAACTTTTCTAACCTGTTAAAAAAAAAATTAATTGGAAGGGTTGCCCCTGCTTGGCCTGATGTGAGTGACAGAAATTCTCCATTGTTTACCTTGACTATAATTTTTAATACTTTCTACTAGAAAATGGTTCTGTTTAGAAATGTTTTCCTTTGTTTTATAAACATTCTGTAGCAGTGTGTTTGTCGACCTTTATGGCAAATATTGGAGAAGGCAAGGGACAGAATTTTCAGTAGTATTTCCTCTTGCTGTGATATACTAAAATATTTAGTGCAGAAAGTAAATTTATTGGCATTTCAGTAACAACTGTGGCCACTGTTTGCTTTTACATCCCAGTCTGTCTGGCTATTAATTTTTGGTCTCTAGATTTACCTGTTCTCATTTCAGTGGACAATCTAGCTATGTTTGAATTAATGGAGATTACCTATCTGTTTTGCATCCTGGTGCTTTCTTGCCCCCAAGTCTGTTATTTTCTGACGGCCCATTCAGTTGCAAGGTGAGTTTTAACGGGGGTGTTTTGCACGCACTTGGTGTGAGGGTGTGCGTGAGACAGACTTTGAGGGAGATATTTCTTGAAATTGCTGTGTGAATATGCTTCAGATCTTTACGTATGATGTAAAAGGAAATGAATTAGACTTAGTATTTATATATGAGCTTGGATGACAGCATAGATTTATTTTGATCTGTGATGTATTACACCATGTCTGCTCTTAATTTTTAAAGTACAATACCTGTTTTTTTTACCAATGACCTAGTGGAATTCTCAACCATAGAATTGCAAATAATATTTTGATAAAAAACATTATTAATTAGCAATGTCTGTAGATGCAGTTTGTTGTTACTTGTGTAGAACAAAGAATAAGGCATCAAACAAAAGTGTAGCCTAAAACTATATAGGCTGCTTTTATTTGAACCAGCTGACTCCCAGCCTCGGTAGTGTTCTATACCAGGGAGAGGTTTTGGTACAGTAAAATGCCTTTATGTGGCCATATAAAATTTTAGTACTAGACAAATTACTGTACATTTTCAGTCAGTGGTTTCTCGTGTATTTCTGTTAAATCTAAGTGTGAGGAGAGTCTCCCCAGAAAGTACAGAGCCAGCTCCAGAATGAATCTTCAGGTGGCCTAACGCGTACGCTTTGTTAACGCTAAATTTACTGAAATATCAGAAACAGTTTAACGCCATAATTTCTCAAGCACAGTGAGAATATCGAAAGAGACCAGTCAAACTGTAGGCAGAGAATCACTCCCTGTTTTACCTCTAGCATAGAAGAGATTGTCCTTTGCATGTTTGGGAGTGGAGCACGTTGGATGCAGGCAGCGCGGGTGGTGGGCGTCAGGCGCTGGTACCCACCTCGCCATCACGCCGCCGCTCCGGCCAGCATCCTGTCCAGCTGGGCTGGCTTTTCCATTGAAAAATCTACACCTTTGAAGAGAGCAGCATTTGCACCTGTAAATACATGATTAAGGTTTGCAGGACGTGTTTGAGATTGGCGTGTTATTTTAAAATACGGAATTATTCTTGTTTCACTTTTTGAAGCGCGTTTTCAAATGAGAGCCTGTGTTGGTGATGGCTGTTCAGAACATGGCTGGCTGTGCACCAGATCTTGGGTAAGGGACATGGGCAAACTAGTAGAAATGAAATAGGTGAAGCTGTGGAATCGTCCAGGAAATTCAAGGTCTGCCCACACCATCCTGGTCTTGGTTAAATTTCTCAGCTTTTAAAATGTAATTCTGAATTTTTGCTGTTCTGTAGGTAGACCCACTTCACACACAGTGATTAGATGACTGGCTTATATAAAAATTCTGTGATTCTTTGTAGATTGCTGCTTTTCCTTTGCCAGATGCTTTTGTGTTGGTGCAGTTAAAACATTCTGAGTTATTAGTGACCTTTTAATACAACGTATTTGGGATTTTTTTACATATTTAAATATATTTTATGGATTATGTGCCAATGTTCCAAAGTCAAATGCCTTCTAAATTTAAAGCTGAGAATTGAACAGCTGGAGGTCTAATCCATTAATTTTTACAAGCTGACTTTCTTAATACTTCAAAGAGAACATCTTAGATGATACTGCTTTGCTGTTCCCCTCCTCAGCACCCCTTCTTCTCCCCTCCCTGCCAGTGCCCTCTCCTCTAAGGCTTCATGTTCTGCTCATCTCCTGGCAAATGACAAAAGCATCTGGATGTGGGGAATGCATTTTCCTTAGTTGATGTAATAAGTTTTAAGAGTCAATGGTCTAGAAATGTGCCTTTCTTACTGTTGCACTTTTTGTCCATACAAGTGCAAAAATACACAGAACAGCAGTGACCACGTTTCTTTCCTGCACTTGGGTTATTTCATGCATTGTCATAGGAGTATTTGTGCTCTGTGCTTGTGCCCTTTCGAGACACCTGACTGACAGGTCTGATCCATGCTGGAAATAAAGTTTTTCCAAGTTTTGCCTTGCCTGCTTGGGCAGGAGCTGCTCTGGCACCGCCGATGGTGCCTCTCCCTGGGATGCATGTGTGAATCCATCACGGGCAGCTCCCGAGAAGGATCCGAGTCTTGGCTGCAGGCTGAGGTGCAGTGGGGCAGTTTGGGTCTGTTTGTTTTCAATTCCAGCAAATCTGGTTGTGTCTGTTCAGTGTTTTAACGTAACACCACCAAGCATGACACCGGGCGGTCTGCGTTTTTATTAGCTTTTAACATTTGTCTAAAAAAGGTTTTTTTGGTTTGGTAAGCAGAAATCTGGTTATGTTTAAGTGCTGCTTTGATAGATTTTTTTACATCAAAATAAATACAGTTTATTTGAGTTTAAACACGGACAACACGTGTGAGAGCTTGGAGGGCTCCACTAGTTCTGACTGTGAGAGACGAACCACAGCCCTGCTCCTGCAGCCAGTTTGTGTGAACTTTGGGATATTTATCTTTTTTTTTAATCTCCCCCTGTATTTGGAGCATGTAAAATTCAAAATGAAGAACTTTGGTTTTTTTCCTTTTAACTCTCCTACCTTCAGTTCTGACTGCTGGCCCTTTAGGACTTGATCCCCTTGATCCCAGCAAAGCCTGTGATCGGTCAGTAGTTGGAAGACAGCAGGGTTTTTTGTGGTAAAATATATGTTTTCAGAGTTAAGTCTGCATTTAATTAATTTTGTGAATTAGTATTCACAAAATACTCGAAAGCATTCTGTTGCTAATAGAAAGATCATCCTGAGGCTGGGGAAGCACAGTTAATTGAAAAAGCAGCCATTTGTAAAGTGAAGAAAATTTTAAAACATTTCATACCCTAATTAAGAATGTACTCCTGAGTTAAAATTGAGAATATTAATTTGCTGTGTGAAGCAAATACACTACAAAGCCCTGGAAAGAGTCATATCCTTCCTTCCTCCTTAATCCTCTCCCAAAATGCAGTTTAAGAAGAAAGGCATGACTTTTTTTTTTTTTTTAAATGTAGCCTGAAACCCTTTTGCTAGAAAGATGTAAATTGATCTATTAACATAGGAAATGGAGGTTGGGCTGGGGTTATTATCTGGTCAGAATTTTAGGATCTCTTTCCTAGAAAAATTTTCCACCATTTTTTTTTTTTTTTGGGGAAGAGGGGGTGGGTATAATATTCCTCCATAATGGCATTTAAAAGCCTTTTGGTCTCAGGTGAGAGCAGTCAGAAGAGGCAGAGGATGCTGTCGGTGGGGGTGTCTGTGACACAGCTGTGCATCATTGTGAGCAGTGCCATTCCCTAGGGAATGGGGCTGAGCTTTCCCTCCTGTGCACTGCTGGAGGTGAGGCTCAGATGGAGACAGGGGGACAGCGAGTGTCCACACAGCGTTCCTGCTCCTGGCTGGATTTCTTGGTCAGTCAAGGCATTACCATCACGGAGATCGGGGTCTGCGTGTGATTTAGAGCGCAGTGGAGTCCATATTCAGCTCCCGCCCTAGGATTATTTTTATTTAAGATTATATTTATTGCACCGTAAATTGCCACAGCGCTTCAGAAACCTGGGAGATGTTCCCACTGCTAAAGATTTACAGTCCAAACGAGCTAAAACGGCCGTTGTTGGGCTAGGCAGCTGCCGGTTCTTCGCCAGAACGCGGTGCCACCAGGGCTTTGGTGAGGTGCTTTGGGCAGGTGAGGTGCACAGTGGAACTGAGGGAGCCTGGGGATGATTCTCAGCACTTGGGAAGCCAGCAAAGGCTGGCATGCTGGCGCTGAATGGTGCTGGATTAGGCGTGCGGTGGTTGGGAAGCGTGTGTGGGCAGGGAATGAAGGGCTGAGAGCATCTCATCCCACCTGGTGAGCTCATTTCTGCGTGGATTCCTTCCTGGTGGGGATGGTGAGGCTGTACTGCCCTCTCTGGGGCAGCATTTCTCCTTTCCTGGAAAAAAAAAAAAAAATTCCTAACCCCCGTTACGGCACTTCTGATCTGTGTGTGAGTGGATTTCTAAATAAGTTTCTCAGTCTTAGCAACAGGAAAAGAGACCTAAATGTTGCAGAAGTAGTTTGATGTAAGGTAGATTTACACCTCTTGCAGATGCCTAGGGTTGGAAGCATCACCAAGGGTGGGCTGCTTCTCCCTGCTCCTCTGGGTGATGAGAGAGGAGGACCCAAACCCAAGGTCTGAGCTGCCCAGTAAGTCACAACAACCTGCTGGGACTTATACCTGGAGTGGTACTGAGCTTTTAATAATTAGAAAAAGACCTGCCAGGCAGCCAGGTAGCTGTTTGCATCTAATGTTACAGGTATTTTTGATCTGACTTGCTTGTTTTGTTAATTTTTATTGGTGCCAAATGTTGGCTGAAAAATATTTTTTTGCCCGGTCTGAAGGGTAGCCCAAAATTTCAGACCAAATACAGTTTTAAAAGCAAGAAGATAATAAATGAGCCTATTGATTGTATTCTACAAGAAAAAAAAAAGGAGTTCCCCAGTAATTGTAATAAAAGCTACCACAATCTATGAGACAATAATTCTGAAACCCTTTAAAAATACTATTATTATTCGAAGTGCAAAGCAGCTGGTATTTTATGATGGAACAGATTTTATTGTTGCTGGATGTAGGGTCAAACGCTTGCAGCACATTTTTGATTTAAACAAACCAAAAACACAAATGCTTTTTTGAAGATAAAATCAGTATGATTTATTTCTTTTTTTCCTGGATGCTACAGTTCCCTTCTCTACCTCTAAATACAGGCACATGCTGTTCTTTCCGTGCTAGGAGAAACCACGAGCAGCTCAGCTCCTTGTGCTCTCCCTACCATGCCATCATTCTGGAGGCAGAGGGAAAACAAGGGCTGTCCCAAGCACAATTCAAATCTCATTCAAACTACTTTGAAATAGGCAGATCACAAAAAAAGGGTGAATAGCAAAACCTTCCTTCATTATGGCTCATTATTATTATTGTTGTTGTTATTATTATGAAGGTTTTATCCCATCATTAGCCAATTTCTTGTGCTGCTGGCTGGGTGGGTGTGAGGGCAATAGCTGGAAAATGTGCAGGGGGACAGAGCAGTGTTGGGGAAAGTTCAAGGGCAGTCCTGGTGATGTGGGTGAGCTTTGCCTTTAAACTCTGTGCATAAAGCCATGTTGTATGTTACAAGACAAAGTGGTTTGTCCTGTAGATAAATCCAGCTCATGTACTATGTCCTGTTGTTACTTATTTTAGCTGAGGTGTGAATGGGAAAGGCAGAAGGGAATTTGCTGCTCCCAGTGCTCCAGGATCCTGGGGCTGCTGAACACGGTGCAGGCTGTGCCAGTGCTGGTGGGACCAACAAACACCCCTTTGAAAATGAAAAATGTGAGGTTTTAACAACACAGTGAAGCCTTACTCCAAATAATTTTCCAGATACTTTAGTGTTTGGTGTAGTTTTCCTTGAGTGGCTGATGCCAACGGTGCTGCAGCGTTTCTCTTACAGAAAAGAACAGATAAAAAATCTCTTATTTGAGCCAGACACGTGTGAGCCTCAGAGCTGGGAACGTGTGTTGGGAGATTGTGATACAATTACGTTTTATGTCTACCTATTAAGCATAATGAAGGGTTGGTTGCTGGCCTTAAATTTGGAAAGAGCTTACTGTAGAGCTTAAACCAGAAGTAGATTCCTGTAATTACTGCTTTGCTGTGCGGAGTGTGGCGAGGTAGAGGGAATAAAAACTGTTCATTGTCCAATCGTATTTCCATAATGGCTGCACTTTTAAATGTCTGTTTTGAAAGATTAAATTTTTTGTTATACTAATTTTCTGAAATAAGCTAATAAAAGCCAACGCAGGAAAAAAAAAAAAGGTTAAGAATGTCAAATGAGCAATGCTTAGAAAACACAGAGCTTCAGCTTCTTCAGTGAGCCCTGCTGCGGTGCTTGGAAAGTCAGCGGCTTTGTTTGTTAAACACAAGGCCACTGTGCTATTGCGGTTTGTGTTCACTTGAATCTGAGATCTTTGATGATGAAATGAAGAATTTTAAAAACTTTGAATTTTCTGTTTGCTTTCCTTTGTGCTAGATTAGGCAAATGTGGTAAAACTCGAAGCAGTCGGTTCCGAATCTGCTTTTGCTTTTACTTGACTTTTTTCTTGCTGTGTGATGGCAGTACGTCAGGGAAACTTGGATCCCAGCATCAGTTGTTTGGAATTATTGTTTGGATTATATTCAGTTTCAAATGGTATGAAACTGTAGTGAGAAACCAGCATTTGTTTATGCTGATAAAATGAGTCTTTCATAGCATACACTTGTTTTGGTTGTACGTACTAGTACATGTTGTAGCTCAGACTGTCCGGTTTTTCAAAGTGATAACATGGCCCCATTCTGCTCTTTGTGTGCATTTGGGACTGGAAACTGCATCAAAGAGGAGGTGTTTCTGCTTCAAGTGAGGAAGAACAGAGGGAAGACCAAAACTCTTCTTGGCCCATAGGGAAAAAAAACACCCTAAACCACATCCTTTTTCCTCTCCCCCTCAAAAATACGACTTACATCTTTAAGAGAGATTTTTTTTCCTTTTCCACCCATCCTTTAAGGTGTACTCTTCTGGCCTTTCTCCTATTTGTGGAGCTTCTCTTGGAGTATGTTTTAAGGGGTTATATTTGTCGTGTTCCTGTAGTCTGCCTTCCACAGTGGTCTGGCCCAAATAGAAATGTGAAAAGTTCCCACTACTGAGCTGTAAAAGAATACTGGAAATGGGTTATGCAGAAAAAACCATTTAGATAAAAATGCAATTTTCCCTTTCACATACACTGCTAAGAATTAATAGCACATTCTTCCTAAATGGGTAGTTCAGTATTATATTTTCACCTTAATGAAATTCTTTCCAAAACAGGAGAGTTTCATTTAAAACTGTAGAGCAAAATTAATCTGTCTTTATCTGCAGCTCTCCCCACTTTAAAATATCACGGGATTGACTGCCATGGGCTGTCTGGGCACTCCATGGAAAACAGAAGTTGGGTTCCAAGGTGGCTGTCCCAGTCTGACTCTCTGTCCCATCACAGGCTGTGCTCCCTTCCCTGTCATCACAGCTGGATTTGGGCTGTCACTGTGGTGGTGTGTGCTGTGCACGCCAGCTGTGCTTTCACGGCTCCACTACTTGGCCAGTGGCCACCACCCAGTGGGGACATGAATGTGGCACTTACCAGGGCATTTCTGCCAGGAATACCCCAAAACGGAGAAGGGCCAAGCCCACTGTGGCTTTTGCCTGTGTTGGTTCATGGTTGCACACCTGGGGCACAGGTGGTGAGCCCAAGTGTGGTGTGGCCTGGGAGAACATCAGCAAAACCATGCAGACATCAATTTCAATATGTCCCGTTTCTGTAGAAGATACATAAATGCCTAATGAAAGAAAGGAGGGGGAATCCTCTGTGATAGCGTGAAACTGGAGATGCCTCCAGGAATACTTGCCAGTTACAGCTAAGAGGAAACCAAAACATATATTCATGCTTTTTAATGCTTTCATTTTTGGTGAAAGGTTTTTAATACAATGGTGAGAACAGAAGTGTGCAGAAAGAGTAGGGTTGATAGAGAGACTCTGCTTTAAACAGCTCTTCACTGCTGAGCTGCAGTGAAGAAAATGCTTTTATTAAATGAATTGTTTGGTGTTTTCATAGTTTTAATAAAATGGTTCCCACATATAAGCAGTGCTTATATTGATGGACACACAGACAGGATTGATACAACTCAAAGTCTCCATGTTAAAAATATGAATTTTGATGGCAGTGATGCTGTTTAGCCTTTGCATTGTTTTTGTGATAAATTACCCTTCAGGGGGACTCGTGCTTGGGCTTTCCCCCAAAAAGTGAAATACAGGAGAGGTGTGAGGCAGTCTGTCTGACTCTTGCTCCCAGCTAACGCTGAGCTTAATCCAAATTTGGTTTTTGAAAGGGGTATTTATAGTCATCTTCCGATAGTCTCCCAGTCAAACAACAGCAAATACGATACTTCTTGTTAGATGCATTACAGAGCAGCTGTTTTTTAGTCACTAAACTTGCCTTTTGTGATTCATTTTCTGTGAATCATAGTAGTTCAGCGAAGAGCGCAGATCATGACTTTTACAGCCCCATATGAAATTCCCTGGAAGCTAATGTCGAAAATTTAAATATTTTAGTGTAGTGCCTTCTAACTTGCAAGTTTTGTATTTATGGGATATTGGCTTTTGAGTTTTCCTGTAAAGTTTCACTCCCTGGGATAAGCATGCCCATCAGGAGGAGTGTTTGCTCCCTGGTGTGAGTGGTTCAGTGCTCAGAGAGCATTCCTGGTTCCACTTTAGGCAGGAATTTCTTAGGTGTCACTGTTGTATTTTTTCATGGTATTTTGCTGTTGGTGCTCACTGTACCTGCAGGCATGCAGCATGCTGAGTTGTGCATTTAAACATCAGCTGCTACGGTAAAAATCTTGATGGCCATTGTTTCAATCAAAAAAACCCTTCTCATCTTCAAAGTCACTGTTGTTACAATAATTTTCTCTTTGAACATGTCAGGATTCTGCCTTTGATTATAGACTGGATTGTCTCTTGTCATTGCATAATGATTTTTTTTTCGGGTAGGCAGAGACATTTTTCAGTTGCTCACAGTTCATCCCCCATCCCAGTACTTCTTTAAAAAGAGATTATGTTGAAACCAGGTATTTAAGAATATAGATCCTCAAGAAAATAACTGGTTTTGACTTTTTATTTTCCTGGGAATTTTATAAAGCTGATGTGAAATACAGATTTATTTTACGATCTGAACTTCGACTTCTGAAAGTTCCCTTTCCCACCACCCCTTCTTTTGCTTATGATTGGACCAGAAGTCATTATTCTAGAGATTTTCCTCTACTTTTTCTTTTTTTGCTACTTACACCACAAGAAAGAATTGATCTCTGTAATTCTACCATCAGTTGGATGGTTGCTTGGGTGAATGGTGGTTAAGGTGTCTGTCTGACCTGGGGACCTTAGCACTGCTGCCAGACCCTCCCTGCCCTGCTCTCTGTTGAGGACTGATGTAAAGCCTTGGGAAGTGCTTGCTGAGGCCTCCCAAATCTCCTCAAGCTAAGTGAAAGCCCAGAGGCAAGAGTATTTGCAGTTACCTTGTTTTATGTGTATGTGCAGTCTCTTCCATTGCTGGGTGATGTTGATGCCACCCTGGGAAAACTGTACAAAAATGAGGGACAGTAGAACTGCATCAGGCACTGAAGAGATTTATCCCTAAGGAAATAGGTATCTTGTAAAAATGTCAGGAGACCCCAAGTCCATGTGAAACCTGCAGATCTGTGCCTGGTTGTGATTATGTGTGTGCAGCTTCCAGCCGGTGGCTCTAAAGCTGTCACATGGTGGGTTCCCTGTGACTAAATCCAAGATGCCCCTGAGTAGGGGTTGCCTGCATGTGTCTGTGTGATGGAAGCCTTTGCCACAGAATTAGTAAATCCTGACTGTGGTTCTGCCCTTGTGTTTTGTATGGGAAGAGCTAAAAAGCATTCGCTGTGTCTTTAAACTTGCAGATCCTCAAAACCTCCCTGGGAAGTAGAAGGGGGAAGGGACCCTTTCAGGATTAATTAAACAGAGATGTCTTGCTGTAGACTTCAGGGTTTACTGATAAATGCCAGCCCCTCACCCACGTCTGGTGGTGCTGCTGTTATTTAATCAGGGCCTTGACAAGGAATCTGAGCAATCTTCCCTTTCTCCTCCTCTATTCCATTTATCTGTCCTCCCAACCTCTTTGTTTGTGTATGGTTAAGTTTTCCATGCCAGGGAGAAGCAGAGTGGAAATGTCAGGGGTCAGGCTGCAGGCAGGGCAGGCAAGGAGCAGGCAGGGAGCAGAAAGCCCAGCTCTGCAGCCTTGGAGTTTCTGAGAAACCGGAGATAGGTTGTTCCAGGCAAGATTAACTCCTTCAGCACGGCTGCCTTCTGCTTAAGACCTGCAGGAAGGAAGGCAAGGTGGGTGTTTATTAAGACACTGAGCTCTGACTCCATCCCTCTATCCTTGTGGTCCTGGGGGTAATGAATGCTCCTGCTGCTATTGTGCTCTCCCTCTTATTGAAACCCAGCAGGCCTATCTGTCTTGGTAGCTCTGCTGCTGAGGGATGAAGCTGCGTGGATCCAGACCTGAGGATGGCAGATAGCAGAATTCATTGCAGTGCTGTTATGGATACCTGAGTTATTTGGCTCGTTTCCCAGTGGACAAAATGTTCATCCATGGAGGGCACGATGCTGCTGTTCAGAGAGCTGCCTTTTGGGTAGACACGTGGCTGGGGTTTCTCACTCAGAAGTTAAAGACCAGTCTGGATGCTCATGGCTTCAGAAAAAACAGTTTTGATATTGTGCCAGTGGACTTGGTGTCTCACAGGCTCTCGGCTGTCTGCTCTGACTCTGCTCACAAGTGCACCAGCCCCAGCTGATGCTGCCATGATGGCTGGGGTTGGGTGAAGTTTTGGTTGTATGACTCAAGCTGTTGAACTTGCACTTCACCCTACCTGTGTGAGGGAAAAGCCTGATTCAGGGTGGGGTGGAGGATTTTGTTTGTTTATTTGGTGATGCCTTTGCATTTGTGTTGTGGCAGTGAAGCAGGAGCTGCAGAGCTGAATCCTGCCTGGTTTGACAGTGTTGTTTGCATTGCAGGCAGTGCCCTGCCTGGGACAGCTGCAGGTAGAGATTACCAGGTCCTTATGCCCTGCTGGTGGGACAGTCTGTACTTTTGCACTGACCGAATCTAGACCAGGTTAACAGCAGTTGTCACAAACAGCTGTAGCTGCAAATGGGACAGGAATGAATCAGAATCATAGGAGAGAATCAGAGAATTATTTGTGTTGGAAGGGTCAGGTCATTCCAACTGTGGGCAGGGACACCTTTCACTGGATCAGGTTGCTCCAAGCTCCATCCAGTGTGGCCTTGTGCACTTCCAGGGACAGGGCAGGCATGACTTCTCTGAGCAACCTGTTCCAGTACTTCACTAGAGTACATAATTTCTTCCCATTATCCCATCTAACCCTGCCCTCTCTCAGAGGGAAGACATTCCCTCTTGTCACTCCAGGCCATGGTTAGAAGTCCCTCTGCAGCTCTTGCAGTTCCTCTGGGCTGCTGCATGCAGCGAGGATGTGTTGTGCTCCCCTGTGCCAGTGCTTGGGTGCCCTTTACAGGGGCAGCTGGTCCTTCTGGCCCCCACTGCCTGGTGAGGTGCCACAGGGCAGAGCCCACACAATCCCCAGCATAGTGGAATGAACTAATTGTCTGCAGTTCTTTCATTTTCCAGGAGTATTGAAATTGTTGTGGGTCATAAATCACATGAGCATATGGCCGGAAGGAGAACACAGGTCCATATATCAGCTTTGGGCTGGAAGATGAGACTGTTTGTCCTGTGTTATGCAGGCCCATTTTGTTGATTTACTGGCCTGTGAAACTTTAGAGTTAATTTTTTGTTGAAGCAAGGAAAGTCTGTCTACCTGTGACTTTCCTGCTTGAACAGCTGTTGGCTCCTGATTCGTTGCTATTCTGAGAATTTCATGAAGACTCTCCACAGTGATGTGACAATTGGAAGTAAAAGATGAGCTTATATTTTTCTTATCCTAATAGTGGCACTTACAGCTGCACCTAAGAACGCCAGGTTTCTTTGTGTGGCTTTTTTCATGCTGAATTTCCCTCACTGCCATTCCTCCTCACATGGTTGTGCATTTCTTCTGATGACTTTTTTTCTTTTCCTTCAGATAGATTTAATTTTTAAATATGCTGTTCAATCAAACCCTGTTCCTCCGTCAGACTTCTGGCCCCCAGCTCAATCACCACACCTTTTTGCTGCTGTAAGGCATGTTTCTGAATATGCTGAATCCATTATATGATGACATTTCTATCTCTTTCTGTAGTCAAAATTTGGGATATACCAGAATTTGTGATTTTTCTACAGCAGAAGAGATCTAGCAAGAATTTGCCCAGGATGTGCTAGGTTAATAGTATCACCTCTCAGCCTGATTAGCCAGCACTTAAATGTTTTCCAGCAGAGATTTTGAACCTTATTTAAGAAGCTGAGGCCTCCTGACAGTTCTGCTTTTTAAAGTTATTTCTTGCAGACTCGTTAGAATTTGCTTGTGAATTACTTGCTGAGGGACTTGCAAACAGTGATTTGGGACCTCCTGTTTTTGGAGTGTCAAACCTCTGCAGTTGGTGCTGCTGAGCACAAAGCAGGTCAAGTAGTATCCATAACATCACAGAATGGTTTGGGCTGGGAGAGACCTTCAAACTCATCTCATTCCACAGCCCTGCAATGGGCAGGGACACCTTCCACAGGAGCTCAGAGCCCTGTTCAACCTGTTCTGTCCATCTCTGAATTGAGTCTCTGCAGGTACCTTGTGAGCCCCAGCTTTGACCTGGGTTCGCTGGTCTCACTTTTCTCTTGATCTGTGAGTGGTCAGGTTGTTTGAGCAACTTTTGTTTTCATGAACGCTGTTTCTCAAGGTCTCCTCATTGACCCCTATGAAACCAAACTTCAGCTGGAGGTGTCCTAAAGAGAAATAGCATGTGTTTCAAGGTAGGCTATAAATAAATGGCATAAAAGAGCTAATGATCCTTGCTGCTGGTTCTTCTCACTGATGTTAGCCTTTGGTAAACTCCCACTGTATTTTCAGGAATATCCTTGAACTGGTGTGGTTTAACCCCAAGCATTACTGCACATGATCACCGTTTCTTGGTGTGCAGGAGGCTCAGATGTGTGAGGCCCCTGGGAGAGATTGACATTGCCTGTGGCAGTTTTGTGTTACGGTCTCTCGTAATTGTGAGTTATAGATGGGGCAGAGGCACCTCCGGGAGCTGTGGGCAGAGCAGGGAGGAGGCAGAGGGACCAAGCAGATCCCTATCCTGTCCCTGGCAGCCAGGCTGGATGCAGATCTGCCTTTGGGATGTGAGAACATGGATTCCTGGGGAGCTCTTGGGGAACAAGGTGACAAAACACCAAAAAGTCTTTGGCCAACCATATCTGAATCTCACAAGAGACTGATAATATTTCAGAGATAGTTCCCTGCTTTTGCTTGGCTAACAAGTATTTATTTAATTTGCATCCCGAAACTAAATGACCACAAACAAAGTTCTTTGAAGGGAATCTTCATCTTTTATTCTGTTTATCTGCAGGGCTCAAATATCCTACTTATTGTAATATCTACTATTTCCCCCACAATTGTGTCAAAGCTCTTGCACAAATCTGATGAAGGAGCTCTGGCATTTATGTGTTTCCTTTTCTGTTTGCTCTGTGCATAATCATGAGCTATTCACTGCCTTTACAGATCCATTGATACACCCCTTCCCTCGCTAGTGAAAGTAAGCATTTTATCTTTATTTTTGGAGGCCTGCTCCATGTAAAATGTCCAGGTGGTGATTTAATGCAGAAGTATCATCTTTTTTCAATTTTGGCCTGTCCTGAAATAATACTAGACAGTGTCCAGAACTGGTTTTATTTAAATGAGGGCTTATTGAACAATTTCATGTGACTCCTGTGCAACCAGAAAATTCCACTTTGGATTTTATGGAAAACCTTTTGTTTGCTTGTGCATTCTGGCAGTCAAGAGATGGGTTTTGCATGGGCTGGAGCTGTGTGTAAAGCTGTCATGTGATAGTTTGCGTTCATATGAAATAAATTTGAAAGCAAACCCCAGCATTTCCTTACTCATCACAGATGTGTCGTTTGTCATTCTTGGTGAAAATAGACTCAGAGCATTCAGTTAGTGCAAGCAGGTGATGTATGCCAGCAGCACAGAAAACACAGCATCAGTCAGCCAATATTCTCTCCTGCTGTTGAGGTGGTCTTCTCACGTTGGGGGCTGGATTCAGAGGTAGGGACATGTCTGAGACAGCCACAGCTCTTTGGAATGAGGCGTTATATGGGAGAATCTGGTTGGAGCCTCTTTCTAATGCTAGGTCTGAGTGTCAGTGTGATGGAGCAGCTGGGTGGGGCTTAGGTAGTTCACTCCTTTCACACATGAGCAGAAGTGTTCGGGTTTTATGAAGGTGGAGGACAGACCTTGGAAAATAACTTGGAGCTCCCTGAGGCTTCACTGGTATTGGATGGCAGCATATGGATGTTGTGAGTGTTGAATTGGCTATGCTGGAATGGGCTGCTGTTGCTGGACTTAAGTTTATTTTCTCTTGGAAGTGTCCAGATGTTGTTTGGCTGTTGGTAGCAGTTGATTTGGTTTGATTTTTAATGCCAACAATTCTCATACCGTGCAGGGCTGAGGAGACCACAGTGTTGGTGATGGCACTGGGAGCTGACCAGTGGTTTGGAGCCATGTGGTTGGGTTAAGCCCTGGCTGGAAGTTTGGCCATTGCTAGCTCAGCTTCCTGGGGCTGTCACAGATGAGCAGTGCATGAAATCAGGACAGGACTGGCAGACAGCAGCACTGCAGCTGGGGTGAGCCCTGGTTTGCCAGAATGGTCTTTTGTTCTGTGAGAACCAAACCCTGACAGCAGCCACTTCACCAGGGGGGTAAGCAGGACCCCTCTATGTGGTTTGTGTTTTGCAGGGAAGCCAGCCTGAGAGTCAATGTGTTAAACTGAAAAGAGGAACTGAAGGTAGCCAAAAAGAGAGGAAGGATATGAGTTAGAAACAGTCAGTTGTCCCTGTGGCCATCTAGCAAGGTACAGGAGCTGGTGCTGTCCCAAGGCCCAGAGCTTCTGGCGTCTTCAGGGATGCAGGGCTTACCTTTCTTCTTGAAGAGTCATAGAGGTGGAAAGCAGTGATTTAACAGTAGCCTCCAGAGAAATAAATAGGTGTAGGCAGTTTCACACTTACCTGTGAAGCTATGGTGGCATGTTGCTCTCCTGCTGGGCAGCAGCAGCAAGGTGGGGAGCAATGTGTTCCCCATCTCTTGTCTCTTCCTGGCACAGTGGAGGGAACGTGGTTTTTAGAACAGCAATATCATTGTCCTCATCCACACATCTTTCATTCTGTGTCTTCTGTAAGATGAGTGCCTCCTTTTCCACTGATAGGGTTAGCATTTTTTCCTACATCACGTTTTTTACACCAGTTTCTTCGGTTTCTTTCTGTGAGCGTGCGGAACACAGTCTGACTGTAACCCTACAGCCTGACAGCAAACTCTTAACGCTGCTGTGGGTTTGGGCAGCCTCCCTGTCGTGGCGTGCACATCCTTCCATTGCTCCTGGTGAAAACAGGAGCAGGAAAAGAGGTCAAGGGAGAAAAAAGAAAAATATGTATTTGCAGCAAGCACTACGTGTCTCCTGTTATCTGAATTCTGTGCAAGCAGCGAGCTCTGATGGAGCCCCATGCCAGCTTGGAGACCACTGAAAACAAAATAAACATCTCTGCAGCATGGGCTGATACACGCTCCCTTTAGAGCCTCAGGCACCTCCAATTAATCAAGCTGTCTGTGGAGGAAGGGGCTGTGAGGACCAGAGGATGCTGCCAGAGGTGATGGGCTGATGAAGGGGTGGGCAGCAAGCAGCATTAAGGGTGAACAGACTGTGTGTTAGCCTGGGCTTGCCATGCCTTTGGGTGAGCGCCGTCTTGCCTGTATTGCAGCAAAATCAGAGCTTTAATCGTGGTTTGTGGGATATATGAGTGCTGTGGGACGGTGCTCAGCACTGTGCACGCATGTTTGATGAAGAGCCTTCCCTCCTTTCGTGAGAAAGGCTCTCAGCGCTCAGCTGGCTGGGCCTTGACAATAAATTGAGGGGCTGACCAAGCCAAATGGCTTCTTGAAATGTCATCGAGTGAGATGTGGCTGATACCCTGGAGCTGGGGTGTCTCTGCAGAGTGCTTCTGGTCAGCAACGTGAGGAGTCACCTGTCCTCACTTCTGCTGAGCTCGTTGTGACGAGTTCTTGGCATCAGCTGCTCACCTTAAAACCTACACTGAATTCTGTGCATACAGAGCAGAGAGCAGCAGGGGTGAGCAGCACTTTTAAGTCTTTTATGGGCAGAGGTTACACAGAATGAGTGAAGAAGTAAAATCAAAATAAGAGGAATGTTCTAGTAATGGGTAGTCAGGGCTTTTCCTCGAGTGCCAGCAGAGCTGGGTGCTGCCAGTCTGGTGCCAGAGGCAGCCTGTGCCCTCCTAGCATTGGGAACAGCAGAGACATCCAGCTTGAAGTGGGCACAGATTGCCAGGGGTGAAGGGACCTGAAAGTGGTGCAAGTTTATGGTGTGAGGAGGTGGCAGGTGCCATATTTGTGTCTATGAACAAATGCAAACCGTTGCTTCCTTGTATTCAACAAGGGGCAAGAAAATGCCTTTGTCAAGGACTTTGTCAGTGCTGCAGAGGTGAGGAAGGGGATGGCTCATTTGTTTATCAACACAAATAAGCTAGTTGCGTTTAAAAATAAAATTTTGGGAGTGTTTAAAAACACAATTTCAGGAATAAATTAATCTGTGGAGACTAGGTCCAGTGTCCAGGGAAACACAAAATGTTTTCAGCCCTTATTTTTCTCAAAAACTGAAAAAAGATGGTTCTGTGCTGTGTACAAATGCAGAGCTATGTGCCTGAACCAATATGTCAAACTGTCATGTGGGAGATTTGGTGAAAAACATCTTGTCCTAAGGGAATAATTTTAAACACTATATGTAGGTTTGCTGCCTCATAAGGGATCATTACTCAAATCTATTCCCTCTTATGGTAGCTTGGCCTCTGCTTAACGGGCACAGAGTGAACGGAAGCCCATTAACGCGTCCTTTAAGAGTGGTTATCAGATGGTAGAGGGGAAACAGATCTCTGATCAGGGAATATAGCGTTATTGGCCAAATCTTCAGATTCAGCCTTAACAAGATCAGTAGCAATCCAGGGCCTTCACGCTTGGCTGGCCATCGAGGGCGGCGGCGAGGCCGTGCTGTGCCGGGCAGCCGGACCCTGGGCAGCGCGGGCGGCTGAGGCTGTGTCAGAGCGGTGAAGAAGTGTAAGGGATGAGCCCTGGGGCAAGGAGCCATTCTAGGGATCTTCACCTCCTGTTTGTCACTTCAATCTCGCAGGAACGCTGAAATGTGGAGTGGAACCCACTCCCAACCAGACCCCTACCAGACTGTGTCTGTGCTCTCACTCCTGTGTCTCTCTGCTTTCCGTCCTTTTGTTGGTGGTGATTTTGGCAAAAATGAGAGGGGTGGCATGGGCAGCACCTGAAGAGCAGCATCAGCTCCCTGTAGCATCTGCAGTTGCCTTGGCTGCACCAGCCCTCCCTCAATCAGCCTCCTCTCTGACTGGGAGATGCACATAGTGAGCAGGTGAACTCGTTTTTAATGGGATTAGTTCACCTAAAAATTGGGACACCTCTGGGTTTGCACAGTGCTCGATGGGGTTGTCACAGTTAAGAGAACGCGTTTATTTTTTAATAATGCATAAGAAGATGCTGCATGACAAAAGAGGCATTATGGAGCAGCTTAACTGCTCAGGGGCTCATGAAAAAGGGAGAAAGAAGCTGGAGGGACTGAAGGTGTATATACATGGTGTCTGCAGAGCAAGGTGAATGCCACAGTCTAACCTCACTTGAGAAATGTGTTTTTCCCTCAGCTGATATGAAAAGGCAGTCTGTAGCGTGTGTATTGAATTTTTTTGTGAAGAACAACTCCTGCTCCTCTTCCTGTGTCCCAGCTGCAGGCTCCAACGCTGCTGGCCAGGCTCCTGGGTTAGTCACCATGCTGCCATTAATGCTGTGTAAACAAACAAACAGCAACCTTTTCTTTTCAAAGGCTGTGTGCCTTTGCAAAGTAGAGCAGAACGAAAGAGCAGCTTCCTAAATGTGCAAGGTCAGAGCAGAGGGTCGGGCCTGGAGGGAGGCTGGGGAGCCCGGCTGGGCGCTCTCTTCTTGCTGCTTGTCTGGGGCTGAATGGCTGGAATGTGTTAGGCTGGGTAAAGCTTGGTCAGAAGCTCTTACCTAAAAGCAGAGTGGCTCTTGGACCACCACAGCGTCACCTATAGTGCAGAGGGAGGACACCATCATGGGTGAGCTGTTTCCAGAATTCTTTTGGTCTTTGGTCACTTTACTGCTTTGAGTTTCATGCCTGTCACGTGAACATGACAAGGGCTTACATATGATGTTTTATTTCTTACCTCTGCTTCAGCTTTTGCTGTTTCCAAGCAGCACGCGCTGTCCTTTTGCAGGGTGGCTGTACTTGTGTCAGTCCCGGGTTCTGTGTCATGTCCTTTAGTTTGGAGGGGAAGTCTCCACCCAGACCATGTCAAGATCTTGGGTGTGGAGGATGGCCCTTATTAGAAGCATACTGCTTTTTTTAATAACACAAATTTCTTGCAGTAGTTGCTAATAGAGGCAGTTGTGCAGTTTAAAGATAATTTGTCTGAAAATTCCGTGCTTTCAGTGAGTTACTTCATGACTGACAATGATTTCTCTGGAACTTGGCAACTGTAAGGCAGTGATGTGGTGACACCATCTTGCATTACCTGACTAATTTTAATGCACTGAGTCACATCCATTGCAGCTGACAGAACTGCTCTGGACCATGGGCACTGTAGCTGAGGAGGCAGAGAGGATGGCTGGTGAAACAGGTCTGCTGGAAGAGTGTTTCTGTTCTGGACAAGCATCAGGCAGTATCTCATGCTTAAAGAACATAATTTTCATCAGCATCAGCCCAACTTTAATTTTTTGCTACAAAGGTTTTTTTCCTGGAAAGCATCATACCTTTGTCAAGACAGAAATACTGGAAAAAAGTAAAATGCACTGAAAATTTCCCTCCAGATTGGCTTTGAGAATTCTTGTGCCAGTAGAGGCTCTGCTGCGAGCTCTCTTTGTTTTGGATTTGAATACGTCATTTTCTGTGCTCGTTAATGATAGACAGGAGAGCTGGAGCTCCCACAGTGGTGTCCCATGGTGAGCAAGGCTTGTGTTGTGGACAGTGGCAGTCAGTACTGACTTTGCTCAGTTCCTGCTCACCTCTTTTACTTGTGTTTTCCTCTGAAGCCAATGAATCCTATTCATCCCTATGGGATAGATTTTGCTTTAATTTCTTTATCAGTAGTTTGCTTATGAATTTTATTCACAGCTAATGGCTTAGAAGCAATTTGCTAATTTACAAGCAAATAAACCTAGTTTTTTATTCTTTAATTGCTTGTGTGCACATGAACTTGTTCACATAGCTGTTGCTGATGACTAGCTCTGTTCTAGGTGTCGGGGTGGCTGCATGGCTCTGGATCTG
This sequence comes from Lichenostomus cassidix, assembly GCF_008360975.1. Lineage (NCBI taxonomy): Eukaryota > Metazoa > Chordata > Aves > Passeriformes > Meliphagidae > Lichenostomus > Lichenostomus cassidix. Next base: position 4,990,907 of record NC_139496.1, on the reverse strand, counting down.
ATCCCAGCCTGGGAATGTGCTGCCTCTGCCTCGGCTGTTGGGAGTCCTCAGCTGTGGGGGATCTCCTGCAGCCCTTGTAGAAACACCACTGGGACCCCTGGGCCCCTTGTGGCAGCAGTTCAGCTGTGGGACTCCTTCCTTTTTCTCTGCAGGAGAGGAAGAGAGCTGCTGTCACAAGGACTAATCTCGAGGCGCTGGCTCTTCCTGTGCCGAGCCCAGCATGTCCTGTGCAGTCAGGGAGACCTAAGAATAAAAACAGTGGGTACTGTGTGTCTTGTGAACAAATGCAAGTAAGGAAAACATTTCCTGTTCACAATTTTCTGCACAATCCCATCTGAGTTTTGAGTATTTAAAAAAAAATAGCTTTGTATGTGTATTTGCATTCAGGACAGTAAGTTAAATTGAACACCTGATCAAATAGCAGTTATTTAGGGAGTCTGGTTTTTCCCCAAAGTGATGGGACACAGGGGTGACAGGAAAGCAGAGCAGAATCTCTGTATGCTGGGAAGGCATCTGTGCCAACACCTCTCTTCCTGCTGGAACTTTGGGTATCACGTGGTGGCCTCTGCTCTGTGCTTCTGCTCAGCCCCTCGGTGCTGCCTGTTTATCAAAACTGACTAAAAACACCCAACATTAACTGCAGGGAGCTAGAATCCCTTTGAATGTAGATAGTGTGAGCACCTTTGCCCCGCTGCTGCTGGATTCTTGACCTGAGCAGCACATGGGTGTCCAGAGAAGGGCGAGTGCAGGGCCTGGCTGAGGTGTGCAGCAGAGCTCTGTGTGGATTTTGCACATGGCAGCACTAATGCAGCTCAGGGCTGAGCAGGCAGCAGCACTGCTCTGAAGCCTGGTTCCTTCTCCCAGTGTTTATGGCATCATGTCCCCAGGTTCTTGGTAGTTCCTGTGTGGTGTTATTATACTGTTTTAGATATGATCATCTCTGACATCCTGTTATAATCAAGCATTAAAAGCCTTTTCCAGTTTAAACCATGGACTTCCAGGCTAGTTTAGGATTAATTTTTAATATCTTTGTGATTGTGTAACAAGCTGTTCAGTTCTGGTTTTATGTCTGGTATAGCAGCAGGTTCAATGAAAGCAATATGAGTTGCCCCTTAAAGTGTGGTACCCCCACACTGCTTGGCTTTATGGAACAGGAGAAAGGTGATGGGAGGAAAAGTCCTGAGATGTTAAGCATTCACAACCAGTTTTTGGCATCTTTATCATGTTCCACCCACCTTAGCTGCTCTTCACGTTATCGATAAAATCCAGAGGAAAAAGGCCCAGGGACATTGTTTAGGATGTTTCAGTTAAAGTAATACATTTCTGTGGTTAACTGAAACTAATGATAGCTAAAGATCATACAACGTCCTAAAATGAAAGAAATTCTAAGAAACATATTATCACAGTGCTTCATTAAAAGAGGGGAAAGGGGAGAGTGCTGCTGGGACTGACCATGAGGGCACGGAGGGTTCGGGGCTGGCTTCCTGTTTGGAGGTGTTTCAGCAAACCTTTCTAACAGTGGAAAGAAAAGCGGGAAGGAAAGCTCCTGCTTGTGCAGAGGTCTAGGACACACTCATCAGCTCCAAGTCCATCCCTGCCATTCAGTCATATCACTGCTTTCTCTCAAGTGGTGTTCTTGTGAGAAATCAACCATGGGAGCTCTCTTTGGGGTGCAGAGGGGGAGCCATACCAGTGGTGCATCCTCAGCATCCCCTGAGCCGGGCATTCAAGAGAGGGGCGCAGCCAGTGGGGGGAGAGGGTGCTACCAGGCTGTGAGCTGATTGGGCTGTGTGTGTCACAACTCTCCTAACCTCTCTCTGTGAACCCTTTCCAGCCCACGACCTTCCCCCGAGCAAGACCTCGGCGGCGGCGGCGCAGACGGGCACCCACCTGCAGTGCCTCTCGGTCCACTGCACGGACGACGTGGGCGAGGCGAAGGGCCGGACTGCGGTGCCGACGTGGAGGTCCCTGCACTCGGACATCTCCAACAGATTCGGGACTTTTGTTGCTGCCCTGACTTGAACAAAAGAAATTATTATTTTTTTTTTCTTTTTTTAATTTCAAAGGGCCGCTACTGCTAGGTGGACTATTTTTCTAGGTTGGTACCTGCTTAGTGGCATATGGACTGGAAAGGGTTAATTTAAAGTAAACCTCAACTTTTTTTTAATCTTCTGCCACAGTATGTTACCAGTGTTAACCCTTCTGCAGTTAGCACACTTTTGCTTAAGATTTTCCTGCTAGACCACTTTTTCCCATTATTCTGTAACCTTGGCATACATTTATAGATGAGGCCTTTTCCTTTTTCATCTCAGTGTGTGTCCAAGTCACGTATGTCATAATAAGACAAAGATTCTCCTCTTCCTCCTCCTCCTCCTTTTCTTCCTCATTTGCTTTATTTTTCTTTTTTTTTTTTTTTCTGTTTTGTTTTGTTTTGCTTTGTTCAGTGCTTATTAGGATGGTGATCCTGAGGAGCAGCAGTTCAGGAATAAACACCAGTGAAAGTGAAATGATCAGCATTAAATCCTATGTTATAGTGACACCCAGCCTTTGCCAGTCACATACAAACCAAGCAGTTGATGCTCTGTTGAATGTTCAGGCATGGACCTGCCCTTTCCTGAGAGAATGAGGCTGTGCTGTTAGTAAGCTTCAGCCTTGTTTTTCTCTGTGCCTCCTGGTGAGGCCAGGATGCTCCTTCCTCTGTGTACCTGGGCACAGCCCTGGGATGGAGCTCTGTCATTCACGGGCTGGTTCAGGCACAGTGGGGAAGGTATGGAGAGGTTTTTTTAAGTAAGTCTTATAGTAAGTTTGCTTAATGGTCAAGAATCATTATCTCCTTCTCAAAAGGCCCAGGCTCCATCTTGCTTGCCTGGCCCTGGTGGTGCTCCTGCAGTTCCCACTTATTTGATACTGGAGAAGAAAATCCCCTGCACCCTGCCCATGTTTGCCCGTTTTTAGCTGCAGAAAGGTGCTGTTGATTGGCAGCAGGTCCAGTGTCCCCTGCACTTGTCTGGGTGTGCCCCAGCCCCTGCCACAACCGGTCCCAGTGCAGTGGCAGGGATCAGGGACAGCCCAGGTTGGAGGATGCAGGGGGCTGTGTGCCCAGGGGCCACATTTCCTAATCTGCCAGGGCAGGGAGACCTCGAGTTAGAACCCCCAAACTCATTCAAGGCCCCGTTTTTGCCACGCACTGAAGAACAGCATTGCTGGATGCACACAATAAAAGGAAAGCCATACTTTCCTGCTCGGGCTAGATAATGCTCATTCGAGATGAAAGTTGGAAGCAAACCAGATAAACGCACGACTGACACGATGGGCTGATTCTCCGGTGGTTTTACGTAACGCTGTCCATTATTTGTGTGTCCCTGTGCCCAGGAGTGGCCCCATCCTGCCCTGCACCAGCAGCTCTTCTCCCACAGCTCCTGGAGCTCAGGAACTGCAAGGGTTTGGTTTTGGTTGGGAAATAAAGGTTGGCCTCTCTAGGGTTATTTATTCATGATTTCACAAATGTGTCCCTGCTGAAGGGACAGAGTTGAAGACTGCTTTATACTTTATCTTTGATGATTGTGCTGGGTCTTTAATTATTTTGACGTAATATTCTCAGTAGACACCAATGGAGAGGAAATTCTGCCTAAAAAGCCAAGGGTGGTCTGGAATCCTCACTCTCGGTCGTATGTGGCTTCAGAGAGACTCGCAGTGTTTGGAAATGTGATTTGAATGTGCTCTTATTAACCATGCATGGATTGATTTATGGGTCTGGTCAATGAATTGACTTTGGATAAATTTGGATAGTTTTTAATCTTGGTTTTCAATATTATTTTACTTTGTATTAAAGCTGGAGCTTCCACGAGGATGAGGATTTTTGCCCATCCTGGAGCAACTGGCTGTGGAGCTGCCTCACACCCACTTGGTTTGGATCAAAAAGCTGGGATGGTTTGTACCTCTGTCGGGGTGTGCGACCAGGAGCACAGAGCTCCTCCTGCACCTGCAATAAATTATCACCGTCCCCAGTAAAGTATCTCCTAGTAATCACTGTCAGCCCCCTTCTGGAAGGTGCCTCTTTGCCTGTGATTCCTCAAGTCCTGGCTTACCTAAGTATGTGTTTGATTTTAAATCCTGTCAGCAGAGCATGGGTGTTCTGTGCCTGCCCCAGAGCACATGTGCTGCTCTGGGGGGCTCAGTCTGCAAGCAGGGGGTCCTGGAGGTGACACCAATACGGTACTGCATTCCATCACTTACAGCTGAAAATTTTGGCCAAGTTCATGGTCTGGTGGCATTCCTGCTCAGAGTGCAGCCCCTTGTCTTGTTGCTTTGTTTTTAGTTTTTCCTGCTGCACTGAAGAGAACAGGTTTTTCAGGCTTCCTGAGGTCAGGGATGCACACCCTGTGCCACGGGAAGGAACCTGTCAGGGAACACCGAGTTCAGATGCTTTTAAAGAGAAATCCCCGTTTGAGTGGAACTTCAGTGGCTCAGTCTCACCACCCAGTTCTGCTGGCTCATTCTCAGCAGCTTGCGCTTCTTTCCTGGAGCGTTGTTCTCATCCACTTGGAACTTGCTTTCTCACTTGCTTGTGGAAATGCAGAGCATAAGCAATTCCTTAAAAATCAGTGGAATGCTGTGAAATGAGGAGGCTGGGGTGTCCTGAGGCCAGGGGCTGTGTCTCCAGGTGCTGTGCAGTGTGGAGCCATGGGAGCTGTGGCACTTGGCTACTGCTGGCTCCGCTCTGGGCAGTGAGTGCAGTGGAGGGCTGGGATGGTCAGAGAGTGAGGAGTTCAAGCAGCAGCTGGCTGTGTGCTGGGCTTACTGGGCCTGGAGTTTTACTGAATCACACAGTCACACACAGTCCTCTTGTTAACCTCCTGTCCGTTTGATCTTGATTGAACAAGCTCTGCTTGGCGATGCCAGGACCAACCAAACCTGCGCTTCTAGGGTTTTGTTGTTTTTTGCCAAAGATCAGAACAAAAACTCTACATTCTGACCAGGACAGATGTCCTGCTCACCTGGGGATGAGGTACTGACAGCATATACAGAACGCTCAAGCTTTGTCACAGAGCTGGTGGTACCTGCAGTTATTTCATTGTACCCATTTTCTCCATTAATTTTACACTGAATGCACTGATCAGTTTTTTTTAACATGTGACAAGTGTCAGCATGGCCTGACATGGAAAGAAAGGAAATGATGTCATTTTCTGAATAATAATATTCCAACTGAAGCATGTTTGGGAGCTGTAGGTAAAAGCCAGTTGTGGAAGAGGTAAGTTACACCCTTGTGGAGAAGGAAACTGAGGCACAGACAGCAGGGAGACTGAGAAAACAGTGGCAGGGCTGAGCTGCACTGAGGTCTGACCTCTGCTTGCTGCTGAGTCCCATGCCCGAGGCTTGTTTCCTTCGAGGGCTGAGTTGGGGGAGTTTTATCAGCTAGGTGTTCCCCAAATGCCAGGGTGAAACCTCCAGCCCGTGTGTCCTACATGGCTTCCCAATGGGGGACAGTTGTACAAGAAGCCAAAGACCAGTGGTACGATGCACAGCCTGCTTTGGATTGTGAACAACAGCTGAAATGTGCTGTGGGGATTCTCCCTGGCCAGCCTGGCTCCGGAGGCTCCCACAGCCTCAGGGCTGGTTTGGAGAAGCCAGGATGTCCCCATCTCCTGGCCCTGTGCCCTGGCTCCCTCTGTATTTCTTAAAAGAAACCCTGTGCTTAGTCTGCAAGTTGCAGTGTTGTAGCAAACTGAGCAAAATTTCTCTTGCATTTCAATTGGGAGGAGTGATAAAATACCTCTTTGCCAAAAAAGGACAGAGTAGGCCTTATTTATTATATACTTTTGTGAATTTTCTCCAGATCGCATTCTCTTGGGGTTACCTGCTCTCTGCTGTTGGAGCATCAGTAAGGGGCTTTAGGCTTGTTAAGGTTTTCACAGTGTCAGGGTGGAAGGGGATGAGCACCAGAATTCTGTCACCTGGAGCACCTGGGAGCTGTGCAGGTCCTGTGGTCTCCATGGCCACCCTGGGGCTGACTGGCCACCAATAAGGCAAAAAGTTCCAGTTTTGGGAGGTGGAAGGGGTGAGGTGAGCACGGCAGCAGGATGGGCGCTGGGAGGGTGGGGGCAATAGGAACCAAACTGATGCATTTGGCTTGTTTTTGTTGAGCTGCAGTGTAAGGTTTTGTCAGCTACTGGATTCACAGCTGTTCAAGGGATGGTGTGTAAGAGCATAACCCATTTTTATAGAATTGTTTCTTCTTTAATGCTTAAGGCTAATGGAGGAAATAGTCTAATTTTGTCTTAGAAGTTCTCTATTAAAATTGTTGCTTTGAGTCCATCCGCTCATAGGTTCTGACTGATGAAACTGCAGGCTCTGATTTCCGGCAGTTATAACTTTATCACTATTCACTACCCAAGAATATTACAGCTTTAAAACAGCCTTAAGCAAAAGGATGTTATTTCTTTGTACTAAATTTGGTTCACGGAAAAGAAAAAAAGAACACCTCAAAACACTGGTAATCCGTACTGCATTAGCAAACTCTTCTGAAAAATGTTATTGCACATGTAAAATATGAAAACTTGACTCTGCTGTGTGTTAGGCAATCCTGTAATCTTTTTTTTTTCTTTTTTTTTTCCTTTTTTTTTTTAAATTCTTGTTAAATTCGTTTCCTAAATGCTTGGTTGGAAGACTGTGACAATAGCTCATGAAATTGAGTGTTATTTTTCTTTCTTTTTTTTAAATATGTAAAGTGCAGTCTTCTGTATTCCTGCATATTGTACATATCTGTATATGTTTTACTGAGCAACTAAATAACAATAAATATGATGTTAATGGTGGCTACTCTATATTTCATACCAGGTTTGTTGATTTTTGTAGTCAGTCTGTTTTCCTCAGGGATGTGAAGAAGTGAGCTGATACTGTTCCTATTCAGGTAAGCCCTGGACCTCATGATAGTACAAATTTGCCTGTGATTTGAGGAAGCTCTCACCCACGTGGGACTCCTTAGTGAGCTGTGCTGTTCCCAGGAGGTTTGGGGTGCACTTTGCTTTTCCAGTTCCTCCCTGCTCTCAGTGGTGACCCTCTGCCCAGCAGGATTGGTGTTTTTTAAGCTTTACTTTTTGACCCTGAGGAAGAAGAGCAGCGTTCATGGCAGCTGTGCAGTCCCTGCCCATTGAAGGTAAGACCTTCCCCTCTGCCCAGGTCGCTCCCCCATGAGACTGAGGACTGGTTGGGCAGCAAGAGCTCATTCCCACTGGTGGTCCTGACCACAGCATGTCCTCAGAGGCACAGTAGGATGGTGGTGGCCCTGTCTGTACACTGAGGTTGTTGAGACACTCTTTGCTACTGGGTGAGGTTCGTGCAGCTCTGCCCAGGTACTGCCCTCCTCTGTGCCCTCTCTCTGTGGCAGCACCTCTCTCTGGTCATTGGAGCTTGTCCAGAGGGGCCAAACCATGCCTGGAGCCTCTGGGCAGTGGGAGCAGCCCCCGGGGCAGCTCCCCAAGCCCCCAGCCCTGCACAGCACTGCTCCTGCTTTGTCCTAGTTGTTCAGTAAAACTGACCACGAGCTCTGTTAATGGTTGGATTCACACGCCTCCTCCAGCACACGAGGCCATTCCTTGGCTCCCAGATCTCCCACTGTGCAAAGGCTCCTTTGCTTCTGCCAGCAGCTGGAGCAGCCCCTCCTGCTCCAGCAACGCTCCGCCCCGAGCTTCCAAAAAGGCAGCAGGAGCTCACTGTTTGCTGCACATCACATTAGCAGATGAAAATCAACTGACTGGTCTTTCATTTCTGCTCTTGACGCTGGCTTTACTTGTCACCTGGTAATGTCACCTCTGCTGATGCTGGCACGGGGGCTGCCTATCCCAAATACCTTCATCCCGGGGCACTGTGCTCAGAGGCTCACCTGGGCTGTGCCAGTGTTAAGCACTGATTATAGTTTATTAAGTAAAGAAAAGCAAATGGTTAGTCCTGGAGTTTTTGCAGTTCTTGCTCTCCTAATCGTTTCCTGTGGCCTGTGGCTGTGCTGAGAGATGAAATCTCTCTGTAGCTGCATCTCTTTGCCCAAGCCATTTAACTGATTTAATTACGTCCTTTGAGTTACTTTCCGCATGAGGCTTTGGAATTCCTGTCACGGAGGAGACTCTGTAAATATGTATTGTATGTTCAGCAGTCAGGAATCCATCGGCAGTGCAGCTGGATCCCGTGTGCTGAGATCTGCCATGTGGCATTTGGGCAGCTCTGCCCCTGCAGTGCCAGCCAGCATTCCTGTGGTGCTGTTTGGGGGTTCCTCTGTGTGACTCCAGAGTCATTTCAACCCCCTTTTGCTGGGCTCTTGGGGTGAGCTGCTTGCAGATCACTGCTGGTGCTGTGAGAGTATGACAGAAGGCATCTCTCTCCATAAAACCCAAGGTAAATAAACACAGGGATGAAAGTTTGGGACAGCAACATCCTTTTGGCTGAGAAAGTTGTTAGAAACTAGAATTATGATGGGTTTCTTTTAATATTAATTATTTCCAGAAGTCCCTAAGTCATTTGCCTAAAGTGGTTACTCTCCTGCCTGGGAGTTTGTAGCTCCCCCAGCAGTTTTAGCATTATGGCCAATAACATCTCATATATTTTGCTTGTAGAATGTTTGAAAACTCTTTGCTGAGGTGAGCTCTATAAGACTGTGCCTAGAGGGCAGAGGTGTGGATGGGGGTGATGTCTGTTCTAAGCTCTCCTTTCTGAGATGTTGCCAGAGCTCTGTAATGACAGTACAGGAGGTGGAGGTGACGAGACCTGAAGAAAATAATTTAGGTCATCCTTGGTTCATTAGTGCAGGATTGTGCCCAGAGCTCTGAGCAGCACAACCAAAATGGACAGAGTAGTGGGGGGCCTTAATCTTTTAGTGAAAAAGAATAAAAGAAACCAACCAGCTGTGGAGTGGGGATGATGCTTGAGATGATGGAAGGGGATCTGCGGCTGCCTATTTCCAGCACTGGCAGTGCTGGTAGCAGTAGGTTTGGGCACTTGCCCAGCCTGGGTGAGACGTGCCAGAGATGCTCTGGGAGTCCCTAATCCCGGGACAGTACATGGCCCATGGGTGGGATGAGGGAGGTGGGATCCGTGGCTCCTTTGCATTGTCACTTGGCCTTGGACACGTGTCACCGTGTCACCATTGCTGAGCCTCACTCTTTCCTTTTAGATCATGCTTGTGTCACACCTGTGAAACAAGGAACAGAGGAGGAGCCCTGGTGAATGGTTGCTGTGTCCTCTTAGGGGCTTCTGTTAGGAGTCCACAGACAAAGGAGCTGTTGAAGTGCCACACTAAATGTGATGTTGAAACATCCATTTCAGCCTCCACCTCAAAGGAGGCTGAGAAGTTTGATGCTATGAGGGCTCATGTTCTGCCAAAATATCCTCCTGCTTCGGGGTTAACTGATGGAGAATATTCAGCGCTGAGCTTCAGGAGGTGGGAACTTTTCTCAATTTCCTTTTATCCTCTGCAAAATGCCCCTGTCTCCCTTCCCCCTTTCTTCCCCCCACCCCCTTTTCTCTTTATAAAGCTGGAATTCTTCCAGACTCTGCTCTGGGCTTGCAAGAAAACTTTACTGTGTAAATTTGCTCTTTGTGTTGGGAGTCCTTTGTTTAAACAGCATTGTGAGCTTGCTGGGGAGGGATGGAAAGAGGGGGAGCTGGGAGGAAGAATTTGAAAAGCCCTGACCCCTGATGAATAAAATCCAGCACATTAACACATTCTTCAATAAATTCATGATTGCAGATAAGGTGGGAGTCCCCAGGGCCGGGCTTTTCATTAACCCCCTGCTGACTAACCCAAACAGACGGAGTGTTTTGTCAGCGCTAGGACAAGCAGAGCCCTTTTGTGGTGGAGGGGCCGGGTGAGCATGGGGAGCGCTCCTCCAGGAAGCCAGGTTACAAAATGGGACTCTATTTCAGAACAAACTCCTTTTGGTTAGTTTGATGAGATTACAGAAAGGAAAAGGCTTTAACAAGGGGCTTATTGAAGCTAAGTAACTGTTCTGAATACAGTGAGGACCAGGGCAGAAAACATATGATTCCCAAGTAAACAGGAGCCTCAACAGTATGGCTGAAACAACAAAGCTGGACATGGTCGGCGTGGTTCTTCTGTGGCATGAGGGAATGCTGGAGACATGGACCTGTGTGGGAGCCCTGCAATAACCAGGGCACCACTGGCCAGGGCTGCCCCGCTCCTGGAGAGTGGCCTGGAGGGACACATTCACCATGTCCGGGGTGTGAGCTGCACCTTGTCCAAGGTTTTAGCCTTTGAAACCTGTTTTGTTGCTCTGGTAAAAAGCCTACTCGGGAAATATTTTGCTTCTGTAGAAACCTATCCCCAGAATGCTTCCCTCCTGTAATAGGGAGGTCTTCTGGATTGTTTATTAGAATACCTAGGTTTTTAAATGATCTGAATTCTGTGCTTTGTGCTCCCAAGTCTTGGTCAGCCAAGCAACTCAGAGCATCACTCGGCCCAAAGAAAAGTGTATTGGGGTGAAACACAGAAAAAATCCTGGGTTTGTCTCAGGTTCCTGCTGCCTGCTAGTGATAAACACTGTGCTTTTCCCATTCTGCCCACCCCCTCAGGAGGTAACATCTGGTGGTGGACTACAAGCCTTTCACAGAGCAGCTCATGCCCATGTGAAGTGAATCCTATCCTTTGGGAATAAGCCCATTTATTTGTATAAAAATCAAATTATCTCAATTCGTGGACCCTCAAGGTCCCTTATTCTTGATGCAGTGAGATTAGACATTGTCAATTTCCCTAATTAATGCCCTACACCCTCATCTCTGAGAGCTCCCTGTTTCTGGCACAATGCTGTGCGTGGGTTTTAGCCTGAAATAATCCCAGTGGAATAACCCCTAACCCCTGGAATAACCCTAACCCATGTGCAAACACCCTCCAAAATGTGTTTGCTTTATAAGCCTGATACTCCATATCAAGGCATTTGCTTGGGAGCAAGCACCTGGAAAGGAAAGAAAATCTTGTTTGGCTACACAGAAATGATGGGCTCAGGGTCCAGCCATGGGTCTCTGTGGCCTGTCTGCCTGGTGCCAGGCTGAGAAGCATTTCCCTCTGAATATCCCTCCCCAAAGCCCTCTCTCCTCTCACTGCTGGCCGAGCAAAGGCAGCAGTTTAATGGTTTGAACACATGGCTCTGCTGGGCTCACATGTTCAACTGGAAGGCGCAATCCAGCCCCTTCCCATGGAAAATCCATCTGTTCCCCTGCATTCCCTGGTGCGTGGGGTCTCGCTGCTGGGGCAGGGGGGACAGCAGAGTGGGTATTATTTGCCGTGCACCCTGCTCAGCTGAGTGACGCTGTGCATGCTGGAGGTGGTGAAGAGGGGCTGCTCAGCCATGTCCCCTCCCCTTCCTTTCCCTTCATTTACTATTTGAGACTTTGCTTTGTAAGAAAATGCTGGTTTTTGCGTTGGGGCTGTTATTTATTCCCCTCAGCTGTGCTCGTGCTTGCAGAGGGCTGCTGAGCCCCTTGGAAGAGCTCCATGGGCAGTCTGTGCTGGAGAGCCCAAGCCCAGATGCTGGCGCTGGGCTTGGCAATGGGGGCTGCAGAAGGGGTTTGTTCAGGGTGGAGGGCTGGGGATTCATCTGAAGACAAGGTTTTGTGTTTCTTTTCCCCTGGAATAATTTAAGTTCAGCTCTTTCCAGGCGCTGGAAACCCTCCAGCAAAAGTTGGAGGGATGGCTGTGGGGCAGAGGGAGTGAGCTCAGTGTGCCCCAGCCAAGCCCAGGATCCCCAGTCCCAGTGAGCCCCAGGAGTGGGGTCAGGCAAGTAGTGGCCATGCTTGGCTGAGCTCTGACAGGATTTCTGTTCTGGGTTGGCCTCCCTCGAGCACTGGCAGCATGTGCCCACGGTGTGGGCTGGGATGTTTTCTCTCCATCCTGGGCAGGCTGCTGCTGGACAGTCATTAGCTGATGGTACCTGACCCAGTTGCTGGCCTGGCTGGATGGGAGGACAGCCTGGCTGCTGTGTCCTGGCTTGCTGGTCTGTCCACTGCAGCAGCTCTGCCATCCTGGGGCTGCTCAGCAGGGACACACTACCAGGGAACAGCACAGGTAGCTCATGGTCTGAAAACAAAGGCATTTTATCTTAATTTGAGCTGTTAAGAAGTATCTCTTTTCCTGTGATTTATGGAGCAAGATCAGGCTGGGAGGCCCAGGTGGGTCCTGCACAGCCCGTGGGGTGTGACCCGGGTCGGAGCCCAGTGGGGCCAGTGCAGCCTGTGATGGGGCTGGCTCAGCCTCCCAGCACTTTGAAGGCTGTTTGTGTTTGATGGGCTGATGCGTGTCAAATGCAATCCAGCTTCCCACTGTCTGCTCTGGCAGCCCCCTGAGGCTGGCCTTTGACAGATAAAGCACCCCCTCCCCGAATTTCTGATTTCACACTGATGCACAAACATTCTTTGGCAATTTGAGCCCATTGTATTAAAGTAGTTAAATTCCTTAAGCATGTGCCTCTGAGATGACAGTGGTGGTATTCACTGCAGAAATACCGGGGTGGTGGCAGTGCTGGCTCTCTGGCTGTGCCAGACCTGTAGCCCTGATGGCCCCACTGGACCCTGAGCCAGTGGAGCCACACTGGTGTGGCCCAAGGAGTCTGGGCTGCCCACTGGCCCCGGGAGCAGGGACTGATTGTGTGTATGTGAATGAGGAAGTGTTAAAATGAATCTTTCTTGTGTAGCACCTTTGTCTTTGTGCTGGACCTCAGAGAAATCACTCTGCCTGTCCTAATGTCAGTGTATTGTGGGACTTGGCTATGGGACCTGATCTGGAAGCCTTCTTTTCCAGCCAGGAGTGCCCAGTGTCCAGGAATAGCCTGGAGATCAGGAAAAAAAGGTCTCTGAAAGGGAAACAGCTTTGGCAAATGCAAGGATTGAATTGTTCTTTGCTAAGTGGAAGAGCTGGAGGGGGCACCATTGCTGGGATGTGTTACAGTCCTGCCTCTGCTCTGCGAGCCTCAGAAACGGCCCTGTGTGATGGAGTCACTTGTGAGTTAAGATTTTGTTTCAAATGTCTTAAGTTATTATTGATGCTTGAAAAGGTTACATCTGCAACTCATTTTCTATGTCATTGACGTTCTTTTCTGACAAATAATTTCAGAAATATGCAGCAAAATGTTTTGGCCCACAACCGCTGCAGCTCACCAAGTGTGCAGACCAAATCTTTACACATCTTGTAAGAAAAAGCTTAACTCCTCATGTTCTCTCACAGCTCTGCCTTCGCAGCCAGGCACAAGGAGGATACAAAGTGCTTGTTGCCGAGCAGACCTTGCTGCTTCTGCAGTGCCCAGGTGGGTGACGAGAGGCACGGTGGGGACAGGGTGTGGACACAGGAGTGCTGGCACCTTCCAGTTCTCTGGCAGGGTGTCATGGCCTGGGCTGTGAAGGGCCATGTCACTCTATGCAGGGCTCAGTGCAGGATGGAAACCCAAGGGAAAGAAACTGGTAGGTGACCTGTTGTGATAACAGCCACATCTTCAGTTCCAGAGGAACAGATTGGGAAGGGAATACTTGGTGGTGGTGCCAATCTTGTATAGTTTTGTTGGTGCCCAGGGTTTGATGTGCAGGTGTTACATGATCTCAAGACATGAAAGAGCTTCAGACAACCTGAAACAGAGCATTCAATCATTTTGCTGGGGTGGTCAGACACTGTGTTTGCCACTGCTCCCCACCGTGGTGATGGTGACTGCAGCCAGGCACACTATTCCTGGGCTCACAGGAGCATCCTGGACTGCTCCATGCACAGGGAAGCTTCCTGGCTGCTGTCACAGCATGGTGATAATTTCAGGGAGACCTGATCCAGATTGTTTGAATGAGGAAGCAGTAAGTGTCCTTGACTTCGTGGTTAATGCCCAGGTGTGTGAAGGTGAAATGCGAGGGTTGCTTCCTAGGAATCATCATCAAAGCCAGGCATCATTCATACAGTTTGCTTTGGAAGGTGGAACTTGTCTCTTTATTTACCAAGCACTGCCAATGTCCAACATAGCCTTTGTAACAGATGGGAGCTTTTACAGTGCTGCTCAGACAGAGCAGTGACCTCCTTCTGGTCTCATTAAATGTTAGGCAATTGACACATTCTCTTCTGTTATCTGAATTTCCAGCCTGGCTGAGAAAGGTGCTGCTGCAGCGAGCTGGGTGAGGTTAGATGTCATCTGAGTGTCTCTGCTTGATGTGCCTTTGCAGGCAGAGCTCAGCAGGAACTGTGCTATTGGGATGAAAGCCAGAGCTTAACCTATGGGCTGTTTGAAATAACTTCATTGTGGAGTGGTATCCAGAGTGAAGATGGGACTCCACAGGAACGCTTCCCTTTCCCCAGCTTGCCTTTGTTGTTACTGCTTTGGTGAATATTAAGAGGGGTTGCTGACCCTTGCAAACCCTCGACCTTTGTATCTAAAGGCTGGTGGAGAAGAGCCTTCTTCTCAAACTCGCCAAGCCAGCCTTTCCCCAGCGCTCTCCTTTCTTTGCCAGTGTGACACTATGGAAATGCGAGCTATGGAAATGCACCTTAGGAGCTGCCACCCTGGGAGCAGACTCGGTGCACTTCCACCGTGTGTGGCTGACTGCCCTGCTTTGCATCCCTCGGGAAGGGAGGGTCGTGTCTTCCCTGGGATGGGAATCTGCAGGTGGTCTGGCTCACATCCTGCGAGGGAGACCCGGCTGATCGGGGTGATGAGAGTGACTGAAAAGTGCAGAGGAAAGTTATCTGGGAGAGTGTGGGAGGCACGTGGCTAAATGAAGTACCTAGATCTAAGGAAACAGCACAGGAATGGCTGTGGTGGCTCTCGAGGGTGGCTCATGTGTGCACAGCATTGCTGCTTTGCATTTGGAATGCAGGCATGGAGAGAGAGACTGTCTCTGAGCTGAACAGTGCCTTCAGGAACAGGAGGAATCAGAGCTGGGTGTTTCCCAGAGTGGGACAAGTATCTTCTAAAAAGCCAGACTGTACTGCAAAAGGCATGGGAAAGGCAAAGAGCAGTGGATCAAATCTTTTGCCCCTTCACCATCCTTGTCTTGCCACCGATGAAGCAGTGAGGTATGAATGTGATTTACTTTGTCAGTGGCCAACAAAATCTCATATATTTACTGAGAGCCTTTGTGGCAGACTGGGAGCTGGAAGCTCTGGCTTCAAACCCCATGCTTTAGCAGCTAATTATTTCTTTTTGTGTTTTGTGAGAAGGTGCCTAGTGGAGCAAGACAATAACTTTAAAAACTGGATTCCTTTGGTTAACACAGCTGTTTTGAGCTCTCCAAGTCTTTTTCATGGCTCTGAGGAAGCACAACATAAAGGTAGATTGTGACATAACAATAGCACTAATATAACCATTGCAGGCTGTCTTTTCCATCTCTATTTTGAATGCTTTTCTTAATGGCAGTAAATATTTGTCCTCCAGCTAACAGGAGTTTATTTTCTTAAAAATTTCTAGCTTACTGTAACTGAGTTCTTGTATTTATATTTTACACTTGTATTTTTTTCTATCTCACTTTTCTTCTTGTTCCGCAGTGCTGCGAGTTTGACATCGTACCATCTTCTTTTCATCTGGAATCATGTCTGCAAGTGGAAATGTAGCTCCTGTTCTTGCAGCTCAAGCTGTGAGAGCTCTTTGCAGAGGAAGGCATGTCATGCACAGCCTTTCTCAAGGTCCCTGCCCCGTCAGGTCTTGAGATCCTTTGAACTTCTCTCCCTTTGGGGATCTGTGCTTTGCTGCCTAAGAACTGTCAGAGGATGTTACTGTTTTCCTCTGGTTGGTGAGGATGTTCCCTAAGATGTGTTCCCATTAATCCAGCTGCATTAGGAAGCGCAGTGCAAGGCTCACACTACTGAAGTGAATCTGGTCCTGGAACTGGAGCCCCTGTGATGGACAGTAATGAGATGCTGAGTGGATTTGCAATGAAAACCCAACTGGCTGTGCATGCAGGGCAACAGGACAGCGGCTGCTGTCATCTCTCGTTTTGCAAACAGTAGCAGCTATGAGGATTTTTTAATGTTTCATGATATTTAAGGAAGTTTTGTTTCTAAAACCTGGGAAAACATCTCCCAGGCTCCCTCCTGTACAGTATCTGTCAGCCTTTTGGGATCAGTCAATACTAATTTGAGACCCTTGGGAATTTGTTTGGATATTGTGGTGCTGAACACAGTTTGTATGTCCAGACAGACAGATTCACTGCATATGTTCTCCTGCGTGGAATCACGGGTGTTTCTGCCTGCCCTGTCTGTCTGCTTGGAGTGTCATTCAGTGGATGCTCATGAGACAGATGTGCTAACGAAGGGGTAGGATTTTTGGAGGAGAAAGTGGTGGAGATGAATTCCTCTTCCAGGCTGTGGAAAGAAGGGACAAAAATTCTGTCTGGAATATTCTCATTCTGGTTGCTAGAAGCTTCCTGCTGATCTCTAGCCTGGGTTTATTCCTGGCCTGCTCCTTTCGTCTGTGTTCCCATGACAGCTTCCCATCCCTTCAGTTTCCATAAGGCTTCTCTTTCCCAGTGGTTTTCTCTTCTCTGTACTGTCAGTGAAACATCCAAACACACTTATATCTGAGCCTGAGCAATGCTAGCATCTCTCGTGAGGCTGGCTCTGCAGTGCTTTGTTGGTCCTGCTTGCCTTGCCTCTGTTCTGGTTGGCCTCATTTTCCCCAAGCCTGGGTGAGCATCCTCTGAAGGTTTGCAGGTTTGGTTACTTGCAGCTGTAAGGAGATGAGGAAATATTAAAAACAATAAAAATGAGAAAATAGTGGAGTCAAATCCTGTGGAGTTTAGGAAAGGTAGAAGGGATCCTCCATAGGTGTTTTTCAGGGTGACATGCTCTGTCCCTGGCACGTGAGCACACAGCACTTGCTTGCAGAAGTGTGTCCCCTCTCCAGTCTGCACTCAAGTGTTTTAGAGGAGGGGAATTAATTAAAATGGCTTGATAGATTTCTTGCTTGGTTGTAATATGAACTGTATCCTCAGAGTAAGAGGATTTGTGATCTGCTGGTGGGCAGAACCACCATTTATTTCCCCTTGTTGTTGAAGGTCTAATTGAGCTTTCTGACTGTAAAGAGATCGATGCGCTCAAGCTTTGATGGAGCTCATCTCAAAGAACGCCTCTTCCTGCCAGAGCAAATGACATGGAAATGAGTGTCAGGTTTTAGAGCTGAGCTCAGCTCCTGGCAGGTGCAGGAGAGAGCCAGGTTTGTGGCTCATCTGCCTGCCCCAGCGGTGCTGCTGCATCCCCAAGGGTCACAGGGGGATTGCAGTGGGGATTTGTCCAGTTGTGGAATGAGGAAACTTCTCAGTTTCAAATGAGACTTTTCTCAACAACTGACTGTAGTTTCTCTGTTATTCCCAGCCTATCTGCCTGCACCATGTACTTACAGCCATGTTTTCTGTGGTATTTTTCTCAATGAGATAATGGAAAATGCCACTGCTACCTCAGGTTAGCTCTGTGCTCGTGGGAAGATCATTAATTCTAAGCTATAACCACAGCTAAAAAATATATTGCTCCTTCGACCTACGGTTCATTGCCCTCCACAAAAAAATGGCAACATGCAGATCATCTTCCAGGAAGACTTACATCAGGGGAGTGAAGTGCTGAGGTGAGTTGGGCATGGGAGTGGCAGCTGCCTCGATGGAACGGGTGTATTTGCTGGGTTTTTTCTAGCTGATCCTTTAATTTGAATTTATTTCCTCGGCTGTCCCTGACTCAGTTTCCTGGCCTCCCACTCGGATGTTGCGTTTTTAATTCTGGTCATTTCTCTGTAATTTGCAGAGTAGGGGCAAGATCAATAGCGTCGCTTTGTAAATTGGTGATAGGAAACATAATTAACGGCGTTAAGGATTTAGCTAACAGTGTTGGTTAGGAATCCTAAATGACCTAATTTGTGACATGGCTTTTGGCTGGGGATTTGGCTGACATAATCAGGTGTCAAGCAAGACACCTGTCACTTGTTCATGGGTGGGAATCTGGATTAATCTGAAAAAAAAGCAAACACCTGTGAAGGGTGTGTGGTATGGGAGGGGTTCTGAGACGCTGTTCACTTTCAGAGCCCTCAGGTTAAAAACCTGCATGGCAGAAGGTAGAATATGGGGGTATTTTGTGTAAGTTGTTGATAATTTATTGATGTGATGATGCTCCTTGGCAACAAGCTGCATGTCGAGGCCTGAGGTCTGTCAGGAGGGTGAGTGAGGAAGGTCCCAGCTGGCACTGGGGCCAAGTGGAGGGCTGTGGTGATGGGTTGGGAGGGCAGTTTGCTTTTCTGGGAGGGAGTGCTGGGGTGCAGCAGGGAGCAGAGCCCCTGGCCAGTGTGGGTTTGGGGATGGCAGCATGCACACAGGTCTCCTGCACTGCCCCTGCTTGACACTTGCCTCAGACAGCTGTGGGTGAGCCTTGAGCTTCTGGAAAGGCTTTCAGGAGCACTGTGCAGCCCATAGCTGAGGAGAGCCAGCTGGACCTGGAAAATGTCTGCACTTGAGTGTCCCCATTGTATGACAAGTCACTTAGTCTACATTTTCACATGTGTGAAAGCAGAGCAAGTGAGAATCCTGCTGCATCTCCAGGCTGGGAGAGTTTGAGCTTCCCATCCCTGCCATGGGGCTGATGTGGAGGACCTCCTTGGCTCCCACAGCACTGGGGTGCCTGGTGGGGGTTCCTGGGTGCTGTGCTCAGAGCAGGGCTGGTGTTGAGGGCAGCTGGTGTGTGTCTGCTGCTATGACAAACCACTGTGTGTCCATGCTGAGAGCAGGGAAGGCAGAGCTGCTGGCCATGGGGCAGATGACCAGTGCAGAAGGTGCTGCTTTAGACCTGCCCAAGCCCCACTGGCCTGCAGCAGGATGGGCTGGGCTGGCCATGCTGGACCTCCCCGCCTGCTCGGCGAGGGCTCAGTGCCTGGCCCTGTGGCTGTCTGCTGTCATGGCCACAGTTTTATTGGCTGTAGCCCCACCACGGAGGGTGGGCAGCGCCGTGGTGGGGCTGTGCCCATCTCGCCCATTCTTTGGAGGCACCGTGGGGGATGGCACTGGTGGCTTCCACGCCGCTGCCTGCTGGGCCTGGATGTGACATTTGGCTGGTGCTGCCAGGCCACCAGGACTGTGGAGCTCTTTCTCTGCAGCTTGTTCTCCTGGGGCACAAATTGCATCTCTAAAAGCACTTAATAAACTAACAATGGCTTGAAAGGAGGCAGCGAATAGAGTGACATCCCAGGGAGGCAGTGAAGAGCTGGAGGAGGAGAACCTGTGAGGAGGGTGGGCACAGAGCTGCTCTCAGAAAGGTGCTGGCTGAGAGTTCCAGTGCTGCTGTGCCCCATGATCTCTCCTGCTCTGAATTGGTGGTGGTTAGCAGGGTCTCTGGTGCCAATGGTTCATGATCCCATTGTATATCAGGAAGCAGAACCTGAGCCTGAGATTTAATTGTGTGCTGCAGAGCAGAGGGAGGGAATGCACTCGAGCTCTTCCCCTGGCTGATGTGGGATGGGGACTTTGGGCAATAAATAATGTGATGACACCAGGACTTAGGTGCTCGTTGAGCTGCATTGATTTCATTCAAAGGGCCTCGCACTTGTATTGATCTGGGTCTTGCTGTACCTGCAGAGCCTGGGGAGTGGGCAAGGCTGGTCCCAAGCACATATGGATGCATGTATGATGTTTTACCAAAGCCTTTTTGTGCTTTGCACGCAGTTGCTCAGCAGCTCTGGGGTGTTTGCTCAGGTGCTTGTGCAGGGGAAGAGTCTCCCCAAAGGGTTGTGCAGTTAATCATTGCTGGCTGCCCATAATGGATGGTAGAGCAAGAACCTCTGTATCTGTTTATAGACTTTAATTACTCCTCTGTAAATGAGCCAATGCACAGGCTAACCTAACACAACTCACAGTGGTAAAATACCCTGAACACCCCCATCCCCACCCCAGACCAGGCTGCTTTTCCAGACATTTGTCCCAAGCCAGAACCACTTGCCACTGTAATAAGGGAAGCAGCAGTCTTCAGGGTCACTTACCCTCCCTGGCTGTGCCAGGCCTTGTTCCCTCCCTGACCCTCCTGGCTAACCTCCTCATTCTTAACGGGGGGCTCTGCTCTTGTCTCTCAAGGGCTAAACTTGTTAAAATGAATCACATTTGGCATATCTCCCTGTGGTGCCTCTCCAGATAAAAGTGGTCCCAGCTCGCATGCTCTATTTTTGTTTTGTTTCTGTATGTGGCAATTTTCTCTATACAAAACCCTCTTTTGTCAGTTTGTAGAAGAGATTATGGGGAGACAAGAGCCCGCCTTTTTTATATCCATCTTGCACTTTCTCATGGCTCCACGGATGGTATTGTTCATGGCCAAGGAACAATGACATTTTTCTGTTCCCATATCTGATGTGATTAAAGGAGCTGCAGAGCAGAAGTTACACTGAAGATTATAATGAACAGAGGAGACCTCGCTACTGGACATGAGATGCAGGGGAAGATTTTAGCCTTGGATTTGCTTCCTGTAAAAAAAAAAAAAAACCAAAACCAACCTCCTTTTTTCTAATCCGCAGAAAATGTCTGAAATTATGCCCTTGGTAAGACTGTAAGTGGACAAAGTGCATCCTGGCTGTGCTCTCCTGGCCCTGGCATCCCTTCCTATTGGGCTCAGAGTGTGAGCAGCCACCCTCACTCCCCAGGGAGCTGCATTGCCATGTCTGGGAGAGTGCATTTGGACCAAAAAGCACAAGGAGGAAGCTTGCCAGCAAGCTCTTAGGCCGGGGGCTGCAGCCCTTTTAGAAAGACCAGTGAAGACCTTGCACTTAAAATTTTTTTGCTGAAAGGACCAGAGATATCTGTGAGAGAGCAGGAGCTGGGAAAGCTGGTTCTGTGTGGCTGGGCTCCTTCCCTTGAAGTCCCTAACAGCCAGGAGGGACCTCCTGGGGGGCTTTGGAAGGGGCTTCGAAACTGGTGAGGGTTTTTAACCTTGTTTCCTGGGGAAATAACTGTACTGAGTATGCTGGTTGTGCTCTGCCTGTGAGAGAGTAGGAGCCCTGTTGCAGGTTGAGCCTGATCTGTGGAGGAAGAGGGGCTGCTGAGTGAATGTGAAGAGCAGTGACAGACCTGGGGTGGAGAGGGGGTACACAGCAGCACCTGGGTCTGCAGGCACCAGCTTTGCAAGAAAGCCTCATACTTTTATTTCAGTTTTAAAATAAAAGTTTACTTTTATTTCAGTTTTCAGAGCTGTGGAAGAAGAGCATCTGAGGTCTTTTGGTGACTGGCATCCTTGCACTGAACTAGTCATCCCAGAGCTGGCATCGGAAGGGAAGGACATGCTTTGTATTGCAGTTGTGTTCTCCACACACTGTTTGCTGTACACATTTGCTTTTCCTCTTGATAACTTCTCTGTGGACTCTTGCAGCAGAAGCAGTATTTACCAATGCATATTCGATCTGCTGTGTGATGCTGGGATGCACAGCTGGAATACTAAGCTGTCTTCATCATGGGTGGAGAGAGCATGGCAGGCTCTTGCAGGAGGCCCAGTTTCATAGCAGCATGAGCACTGCTGCTGCAGAGCCTGTGAAATCTGTTCCCAAATGCTTTTGGGTGTGACCACCCATCCTGTGGGAGTGGGGAACCCTCCAGCTCTGCTCACCTCTGCATTTCCTCAGACATGCAACTGACTGCATTGGTTGTGGGAAATGTGTTTTGCTCTCCCCTGAAAGGAAAAAAAAAAAAACAAACCCATATTTATTGTCTAAAAAATAAATTCTTGGCAGGCTTCCAGAATACATGTGGTCCTGTGTTGGCAATGGAGGGTTAATCCTGGCTAGAGAGGCAGAGGGTGGTGTACACAACAGTACACAACACGTTAAACAAAGTTCTGTAAGGAGGGAGAAAAGCTTTTCTACCTACAAGGTTAGGCAGGGATCAATGAATCAAAGACATAGGTATTTCATATAGCAGGTGGCAGGAGGCAGCCCTTGGATTGCTAGAAATAATGTGATATATTAGCCCTTGATTTGGCAGAGTCTGCCTTATACTAAAGAGGAGGAGAGTGTAAATTGTGATGATTTGTGTAGAGTTTCTGACATTATCTTGGCATTAAAAGGGCAATCTATATAGATAAATGCACTTGATTGAAACCGTGCATGAGAATCTTTATATGCACTTTTTTCATGATTAGAGAGGTCTGGGATGGACATGAGGAGATCTGTATAAAATGAGGGTTTGTAACTTTCTTTGAGGAAATTATTTTGCCAAAAACCAAAAACCTTAGAATTGTAATAAAGCATCCTAGGCTTTCTTTTTTGTTGATGGACCTTTTTTCTGCAGTAGTTGATTAATACTTGTTCCATATACAAATACACTTTGCTCTTTGTGCATTAGAAATTCTGCCTGTACATGAGCTGTTAAAGCCATCACTCCAAAATCAGCTTGCTTGAGAGTTAGTCTTTCAGTCAAAGGGCTTTTTGTTTCCACTTTGCAGCATTGCAGGGCTCCAGGTTTTGTCTTTTCTATGTCAGAACGGGCTGCTGGGATCTGAAGTCTTGGACCAAGTGTGTCTAGGCTGGCAGGAATTCAGCTTCATTGCTCTGACTTTGTAGGGTAGTCTTCACAAGTATCTCTGTGTGAAAGTCTCAGTGCTGGTTTCAGATCATCATGTTGGGATTTGAGGCCCCTGGTGCTGTGCTGAGTGCCCTGAGCTTCTGTCTGTGACTCTGCAGACCAGCAAATTCTGTGTGTGTATGGACACAAAAGTCTTACCACAGCGTGTGCCCTGGGGACTGATGGATTCAGAAACTGAAGGACTCTTTGATGCCAGTACAGGTGTCTGAAGGAGTTCCTTAACTCTTTGCTAAGGACAGAGACTCCTTCAGATCTTCTGACAGCAGAGCTCTGCGTGGCCAGGAGCCTGAGATCAGCTGCAGCTCCCAATTTTCATGATCCCAAAAGCCCAGCACTGCTGGTGTAGGCAGCCTTGGGCTGGGGATGGGCAGGTGGACTCTGTGCAGGGTGCTTTGAACAGCTAATGTAACTTCCCTGGCCATAATTCTTTCTCCTCCATTATTTCATTGGCTCTAAGTGTTCCTGCTTCGCATAACCCTGCAAAATCAACAGTTGAATTTAATATGACTGAGTAATTCATATGGCACAGGTACCGACAGTGGTAATTCAGCCTCTAAATTATGATCATAAATTTCCACGGCATGGCACTGCCGAGGGGGGTGATGATTTTATTGGGCAGAGCAGAGTCACTCAACTAATTAAACAGGGAAGGAGCCTTCCTTGGGCTGCTGGGGGAGCAGCACAGCCTGTACAGAGAATGTGGGGCTGGCTAGCAGCAGGGATTGTGATGTGCCATCATCGTTGCCAGCCCATCATCGTGCCAACCCGCTCAGACGTCAGTCAGAGTTGCTGCCCTCGCTGTGCTCCTCTGCAGAGGTGACAGTGGTGGCTCTGTGGGCTGTACCTGGGCCAGAGTGTGCAGCCAGCCAGCCTCAGGAGAGGGCAAGAGGCTGATGGGGAACTGAGGGCAGATGTGCCTTTATCTGCAGTGATGCCCAGCCATGCTGACCAATAGCTCTGGAGTCAGTCTCCAATGCTCCTGTTACAGGGCTGATTGGCAAAAAATGAGATCTGAATTTCTGTCTCAGAAGGTGAGTCCAGTCTCTTAGTGCTCCTAAGCAGTGTAATAAAAAAGTCTTAAAACATCTTATCATTTAGAATTGAGACTAAAACATACCAGTCGCTTCCTGTTTCTGTATTTAGTAAAGACCAACTTCAGCCATTGTATTTTCTGCTGAGCTCAGCTGTGGCCTTACATAGATATAGTGGAAGCAGTGGACATCCCAAGCTGTCAGCACTGGCCTAGGAAACATGATGTGTCTTAGTGCTTGCTGGCTGTGACATCAGTGCCACTGTGCTGCTGCCATGCAGCAGCCACCACACCGAGCCTCCTCCTTGTCTGAAAAGTACAGGTAGGCTCTAAGTTACTGAACCATGGGAGGGGTTTATGAGCCAGACATGCAAGAATGGTCCAAAGTTAGAGAAAATGTATTTATTACAACACTTTTCATGGGCAAGTTATCATTTTGTCAAACTTTATTAGAGAAAGTAATTAATGGGCTGTAAAAGGTGCTAGTGCGTAGCCAGTAAAAGAGCTAGTCCTGTGCAAATTGGCAGTTCATAGATTGATGGTTCCTTCTTTCCCCATTTATTAATATGGAGAATGCACATGAAGTGTGTTATATGTGTGGGCTGGTGAGCCCTGTATCTGTGCACTATGCTCCTGGGGCCTGGCCATGGCTGCTGGGGTGCAACAGCTCCCAAATCCCTGCTCCCCTCCAGGTTCTGGTGGCTCTGCACGGTGAGCAGCACTGGGGATGAGTAGGATTAAATACATCGTGCCTGTGTTGGGTGGGCTTTTTAGAGGTGATTTTTATTCTCTGTTCTTGGCTGAACCAGAGCCCCTGCCTGGCCTTTTAGCTTGGGGACCTCTCTGTCCCCTGCAGCTGACTGCTCTCCCAAAGGTCCCTTTCTCCTTGGCCTGATCTGCTCTGATCCCAGCTCTGTGTGTGGTGTCTTGTTTTCTCCTGGGGATTACGTTAATACCATCGATTGGTTTGTTTTAAATAGTGTTGGCTGCTAGGTCATTATTACTAGATGCTGATGCATAATTTATTGATAGAAATATTGGCTGCCTGGTAGAGGGGCATTGGCTTCCACCTGTTAACCCTTCACCTGCCCACACGACCTCTCGCCGCTCCTGTGGTCTCATAACATGCAGCTTTTTCCAGGCTGTTCAGAGCGATTTTATTTTCCACAAGCTTCCTTCTCTCTCTCCCCTTTGGAAGGGGAAACAAGCCTTGCAGCCAGGGATAAAACAGCGTGGTTCAGTGGCTGGGCTGACAGCAGAGCATGTGTGAGTGGCAGCTGGCACTGGTTTGCACTGGTCTTGCACCATGCCATTGCAGACTGCTCCCCACGCCTCTGCTGCCTTGGTTTGGGGCTCTCGTGGGTTTGCCTGCAGAGACAGGCTGGGAAAAGTGGCTTTGGGTTGTGAGCCTTGGCTGGAGGCAAGTGGGATGGTGCTGTCTCCTCTGGAGAGGGAGCTCAGCTGCTCCTGCTGCTGGGGGTAGCTGCCAGCCCATATGCAGTGGGGCTGGAGCTCTGTCTCCAGCCTGGAACTGGCAGTTTGGAGGAAACCCATTGGCACAGGTCAGGCTGCTGGCAGAGCACAGTGCTGTGTTAGGGAGCTGTTGGCCAGGCTTGGGGAGTGCCTGATGTTTAAAAGATCAGAAACATGAAACCAGAACTAGCCAGTGAAAACAAGGGATTTTTGCTCAGGCTCTACAATTGCTGCCTGCTGCTCTGCTTCTGCTATTATAGCACTTCCTACAGTGCCAGGAGCTAATCCAGGCTTCCCTCTGTGCTGGGCTCTCAGCTGCATGGAGCTGCTGAGCCTGCAGCCAGCGTGTCACTTGCTGGCTGGGCCCTTGCCCTGAGGAACCAGGACAGACACAGCAGGCAGTGCCTCCATCACTGCCCTGCACCGGTGGGGACAGCTCTGCCCCAAGCATGGCACAGCTCAGGGCCAGGCTTCTGCCTGTGCCATCACAGCCCTGGTCCCAGTGGCTCTGCAGTCATGGGCCTGTGCAGATGTGGCATGTGAGAGCCAGGTTGCTGGGGTACTGCCTGAGTGCCTCAGCAGGGAACTGTGGGGCAGGCATGTGCCTGAAACCTCTTGGGGACTTGGTGTCTCCTGCCAGGGTCTCACAGCCCCCCCAGACTCTCACTGAGTTATGCCTTGGATTTCAAATCAGACAAGCTGACTCTGTGGAGTTACTTTACATGAATTATTTGTAGAACAACCCAGGATCAAGATTTTTTTTTTATTTCATAAAAACCTATTTTTCCAGAGGCGCAAAATTCATGCACTCTTGCTGTCTGCCTATCCCGAGGAACACCTACCAAAAACCCCTAAGAAGAGGGGCACACAGAATCACAGAATCAATTCAGTTGGAAAAGACCTGAGATCATTGAGTTCAAACATTGACCAAACATCGCCTTGTCAACCACGGCAGCCAGTGCCACATTCAGTCATTTTTGAACATACCTGGAGCTTGAACCCTTTCAAAGCAGGGAGTGAGTGCCCTGGCTGCTCCTGTGTTCCTGGGTGAAAGAGTGCTGTCCTCACCTGTCTTGGGTAGTGGGAGTCCCACATGATGAACGTCCCTCAGAAACAGGACTGTGTCTCCTCTTTGCACAGGCAGTTTTCTTGTGGAACTTCTGTGGAAGACATTTCTCGAACCCTTTTAAGACCAAGCACAGGTTGTGTGGTGCTGGGCTGCTGATTCCTGCTTCTTGGTGCTGCATTGCCACTGAAACTGGCCATGAGCCTGGCTGCCTTCCTGCTCTGCCTGTGATGTGGTTAAAGCCCTGGGATCAGATGCCCATGTCCTGGCAGGAACCAGGAAACGTCGTACAGCGTGGTGCCGCGGTTCCTGCTCTGGCCCGTGGGGACGAGGAAACGAGTGGCCACTTTCCCTGCAGGCCGTGGTCAAGCCTTTCATCCTGGTTTTGCTCGCAGCGCTGACATTCACACAGATCCTAATTTCTGCTGCCAGCGTGGCAAAAGTCTTGTGGGCACCTCTCCAAGCACGTCCTTCGCCTTGCCTCATCTTGTGTCGATCAATAGGCTGCTCGGGGTGTGCTGCTCACTGTAGCCTCGCTGCTGTCAGTGGTGTCCCACCCATGCCCACCCTCTGCAGTGGAAGGAAGGCAACCAGATGTTCCTCATGGGCTCAGGAGACAGGAACATGGAAACAAAGCTTGGCCATTGTTCACGTCTCATACTGCTGGTGTGCTCTGCTGGGCCAAGGAATGCTGCTGAAGCACAGCGTGATTAAGGGCCTTGCAGCACTATTGTGCTGGGACTTTGCTAACCAGGCCCAGAGCAATCCTGCTGAGGGCTCAGCAGGAGATGGATGGACATCTTCCACACCAGACTTTAGCTTTTGACTGGGATGTGCATGTTGGTGAGATGCAAAGGTATCACAGCCCAGCTCTGAAGTTTTTCAGTTTCCTCTGAAGATCCTTAGCACCCTGGCTGTTTGCATCGTATCTAGTGCTCCCAGCAAGAAGAATGGAAGGAGGATATGAAAATGAGTAATTATCTTTAAAAGTAATCCAGATGCACTGGCTGACCTTTCTTTTGTGTACCCTGAACTGCTTTCCATCTTCCTTGCTGTGGGTTCTCAAAATCTTGGAGAAAATGAATTTTCAAAGGAGGAGGGAAGGAGAAAGCAGTGAAGTCAGATGGCTATTTCACAACATGTGAGATCTCTTGTTTAACCGATGGAGCAGCAGCCAGCCTGTTTCTCTTGGTGTTTCTGCCTATGGTGCTGAAGCTTTGCAGGGCAGCAATGGGGAGCAGCCAGTGGGGCAGAGATGGACATTAGCCTGTTCCCAGCCACTGTTCCTGCCTGCAGCATGCTGAAATCCTGGCTCCACTGCCTGTTTACGAAAGAAAGATGTTTGTTTTGTTTTTTCGAATGGTTCCTGTTCCCCAGGAAAGTGAATTTTAAGCCTTTCCAAAGTTTTTAATTAGTAGATTTGTTAGTGCTGGTTCAGACTGCTGTCCCTCCCACTGCAGAGGGGAGCAGTGCTGGCCTGGAGCTGTGCCTGGGGTGGGAGCAGTGCTGCTGGAGGGGTCTTTGGTCCAGCCAGCTGCTGGTGGGATGACCCGTTTTCCCCTCCCATAGAGCTGAGGGAAGGCACAGAAGCAGGGGCAGCTCTGCACAGCTCTGCAGACACCTGGCAGCCTTCAGTGGCTGACAGACACGTGTGGCTGGGGTGGGGGGGACTTCTCCAGACAGAGCAGCAGGAGTTTGTGCAGTGTCAAGGACTGTTCTGCGGTGGGGATTGCTGCAAATGACTGCCCTGCCCTTTGTGTCCGCATGTGGCTTTATTCAGAGATGGCACTTGAGGGAGTGAACTTTTTGTCTGTCCCCACTTCAACCTCCAGCCAGCTTTCCAGCTCCGTGTCAGGCACGGGACTCCTTTAGCACACAGTGTTCATTCGCAGTGAAGCCTCTGGCAGCTGTTTTCCTTGGATGCATTCCTTAGATCAAGAGTCAGCACATGTTCACTACGAGACCTATTTGGTAAATGGGCTGAGAACAGAGATAATCTTAGACTAGTTTGGTTTTCATGGGAGCACTGACACTGCTCAGTTTGTGTTTGAATGCTGATTTGGAGCTGAAGCATTGGGCTCAGTCATGCAGCTCCTGGTCACATTGTTGTCACATGAACATGGATGTGCACATAATCTGGTAGATTGCCTGTTGTCTGCGTGAGGAGGTTGTACTGTGGATGAGCAGGAGAAATGGAAGAAATTCAGTCATTCATAAAAATGAATAAACAAATCTTTGTTTAATATGTACTCCCAGACCGTTTTACCTATGTCTTGCTTATGTATCCTAGAGAAACTTTTGTGCCTAGGGGCTCTTGCCCTTTTCCCAAAGCCTGTTATCATGAAGAGCTTTGGATATTCTGAATGCATTCAAGGTGTAAAAGGTGCTGGGGAGTCAGTTTATCCCCTCTCTGATACAGGTGTCCCCTTTGCCCAAAGCCTGAGCATCTGTGTTGGGCTATTGCAGCTGAGCTGCTTTGGATGCTTTACCAGCAACTGTGTTTAAGTCACTATCAACAGAACGCTGCTTTGCCTTACTCAAAATATCACATTAGGTGATTTAACCTGATATCCTGCATTTAGCAGGCAGATTAGTGGCAGTTAAAATGCAAAATCATATGCCACTGGTAATCTATCACCAGCAGTGAACCTCAGGTAATTGTCACTTAGTCATCAGCACTACTCAGTGTCCTGGACATGCTCCTACTCCTTTCCAGAGCTTTCAGAGAGCACTGCTTGATGCTTTTCTGACCATGATGGAGGCAGCAGTGGTGTGACCCTGACTGAGCCCTGCCTTGCCCATTTGGAGCCTGCCCCAAAAAGCAGTGTAGTGATATTGTCCCAAAGGCCCTTCTCTGTCTTGTGCTTCTCAGATATAAATTCATTTTTGTCAGAGCACTGCAACTGCCAGTTAGATCAATTAAGACAAATCTCCTGTATCTGAAGGAAGAGCTGAGTGTGAAATGGAGGAGAAGGGAGGTTCAGTGCAGGATCTTGCACCCCAAACCACGTGCTAGCTGAGGTGGTCAGGCTGGTGGTGCTGCTGCCTTTGGCCTCTGGAAACAGCTGCACATCGTTGGGCACAGCTCTAAAACTGCATGCAGGAGTTGCTCAGAGAAAATCCAGCTCGAGGAGGCTTACAAAAATGAAAAAGATTAAGTACCTAAACACCCACGCAGTGCTTTGTGCCTTCACCCTCTCCAATAGCAGGGGATTGGGCATCTCATCTGTGCCACAGCTCAGCCCTGTGCTGCCTGGGATTTGTGGGTGCTAATAGCAGCAATCCAGTGCTCCTGTACCAGCAGAGATACAGCGTGAAGGCATGTTGTCCTTGCCGTGTGCTATTCCTATGGAAGAATAATCCATAAATCAAGATATTACAAGGCTATTTAGTGATTCTTCTACTGTTATACATGTGTCAACAACAAATAAAAGAAGCATTTGATGGCGTTAGTCCATGTGCCAGGAAATCCTCCTGGTTCCGTTCCTTACCTAAGGAAGGGGGGGACCTAAGGCTATTTGGCTGAGCAGGCTGTGCTGCGATGCTTCTGCACAGGCAGCGTGTTCTTCCTGAGCTCTGCCAAGAATTTGCTTGTCACAGAGATGTGTAATGTGATTGCAGTGGAAAATACATGCAAATGTTTACCCACCTCTTTTTTTTTTTTTTTTTTTTTTCTTCTTTCTGGAGGGGAAGAGATCTTGATTAAACAGTAATTAAGAGTGTTTTGGACAACGTGAGGCAGTCTCTCTCCCAGGTGCTTAATAAGTGCCAAGACTGTTGAGTGAAGTGTTTATTTAGCATAGTAATAGGAGGAGGGTTTGCCAGGCTCCCCAGCACCCAGGCTATTGTGTGATCAGCCCTGGGTGCTGTGTGAGCCACAGGCTCTGTCCCATCGAAGGCAATGCAGGGGAAGAAAATCAGCTCCTCTTCCTGTTGCTTCCCCCCAGTGTGTGGGACAAAGCTCTCCCTCCCCACAGAGGTCTCAAGGTGAGCCCAGAGCTGCAGGTGGCAGCCCTGGGACTGGGCTGTGTCCCTGGGATGATGAGTCTATCCCTTGGTGGGGGACAGACAGCAAGCTGGGCGCTGCCTGCAGTGGGCTTCCCTAAATCCTAACTAGTGCAGCACAGATCAGCTTTTTCCCTGCCCACTGCTCCTGGATGGGACACCCTCCCCCAGACTCTTTTCCCACTGCTATGAGCTTTATGGGTCTGCCTCTGTCCTTGCCAGGCTGCAATAGTACTAAAAAAACAGTACTAAAACTAGTACTGGGTAGAAGTTTCCTGCAGCACTGAGGTTAAAGGGTGGAGAAAGCATCTTGTTTTGTATTGCTGGTATTTTTTTTCAAAGATGCTGTTTGCATTGATAGATTTTTGGATGATGCTCTAGAAAAAAAAAAGAAAAAAGAAAAAAAAAATCAATGTCCCAGTGATTGTACCAGGAAGGGCAGTCGATTGGTGAAAAAGCTGCAGCAGGCATATTGGGAAATGGATTTTTCTGCCCTCCAGACATTAACTTGAAATTCTTTGAAATGAGGAGAAAACAGTGTGTGTCAGAAATGAAAAATTAAGGAGGTTAATGTGATTCCTTTTCCACTTTTAATTTCTTTGAGAGAGCCCTTGCCCTAGCTGCACTCTGCCTTGCCTGTCCCCACTGCCCGGGGAGTGGCACTCCCTGCCGTGTCACTGCAGGCTGGCAGCAGGGCCAGTGAGGCAGTGTGGCAGCAGTGGGTGTGCAAGGCCATTGCTGTGGGTGTGCAAGAGCAGACACTTCATGGCTAAGAGTGTTGTGAGTGTTGCAATAGCTGGATCTTTGTGGAGATCAGCTGTGGGACTCGAGCCATTTGCTCCACAGTTAGTGAGCACTAAACTGGGGTCTCTCCAAGGGGCAGTGGAGTGTTTCCTGTGCCCAAAAGGCTCCCAGTTTTAACCTGAGGACACATGCTGGTCTGTACATGTGTGTGCATTTACACACATGTGTGCTCCCTGCTGCCTTGTCCCGTTGCCCATGGCACAGCACGGTGCTGGCCAGTGCTCCTGTCTTGGAGGGGAAAGCTGAGCAAGAGATTTCATGCAGTTTTTTTTCTGCTTTGGGTAATTGTCTGTGCTTCAGCCTTTCTAAACAAAATGCCTCTTTCTTCCCTCTGGGGACCACTTTCCCAGTCCCTTGGGTGGTCTTTTTACGCGGGTTTTTATCCACTCTGTGGTAGGCTATAGGCAGCTCTCCAGAGAGCCGGAAAAACCTCTGCTTGCCTTACTCTATTGCAGAGGAGAAAAATGAACTCCCAGGGACTCGATTTTGGGAAATTAAAAAGCAAGAAGAACATTAAAAAAGGACGTAAATTACAGGAGGTTTTCTCTCCCCCTGAGCTGCAGGGAGGCCGATTTCCCTGTGCCCCCAGGGCTGGTTAGTGTGAGCCCCCCTCTCCCTGCACTGCAGCAGCCTGCCCAGGCCAGGGGATGCAGACATGCTCTCATTGAAGAACAAATTCCTGCAGCTTCCTCTGCCTCCATGCTGGGTGCTTTCCACTGCCCCAGGCTGGCAAGCTGGCATCTTCCTTGGGATTGTGGCTGTGGTCAGGATCTGTTGGTTTTCTCCTCGTGAGAGGTGTAAAGGGACAATGGTGTTTGATGGCTCTGCGTGACCAAAGAGGATAGAGGACCAGACAAAGTTGCACTGTGGAGAATGGTCTTTGCACAAAGCACATTTTGGATATAGTGAGTGATGTGCTAGTCAAGCCCTGTCTTGCAAAAAAGGCAGAATAAACCTTTAAAGAGGCTGAAGGGAGGAGAAGGTGGCATGAAAGAACTTCTGAGTGAGGCAGGCTAGAAGAGCAGGCTGTCCATGTGGGAAAGGAGTGTTGGGTTGGTCCCTGGGGGTGCTGGCCAGCCTCATGCAGTCATGTGTGGAAGGCAAAAAGTTCGTTAGAAAGCAACTAATTGCATTCTTCTAGGGCAAGAGCTGGGGGTACATAATGGAGCTAGCCAGCAGTTTTGGAGCTGGAGTACCTTGTATATTATGGTGCTCTGATACATCCCTGAAGTTAATGGTTATGGGTTGTTGTAGAAGCCAAGACAGAAATGGATTCAAAAGGGACACAGGTGAGTTCAGGGGACAAAAGTCTGTTTGGTCGTTGGGGATGAAGGTTTGATATATAGTCAGTCCCTAAATACATAAACATGAGGAGGGAGGGAAGGGATTAATCTCCAGTTTCTTGTATTTTTTCCCTAAACACTGGGATGGTTGAGGCCAGCCCTGGCTGGACAACCATCCCTTGGCCATGGGAAGAGGCTCCAGCATGGGAGCACAGCCGTGCTGGGGACCATGGCCTGCTAGTGTTTGGAACAGCTGGGGTTTGGCAAGGACACACTATAAGAGTGGATCTTTCTTCACCCAAATTGGCTGAGCTATGTGGGTGTAGGCCAGGGCAGGATTTGGCACATTAAGTTTATATGATGGCTCTAACAAAGAGCAGACGTGTGTTTCCTCACCTTCACTGCCATTATTTATGGTGTAACTAGAAAGCAGAGACAGCGGCTACTTCACTTGTTTCCATCTGCATGAAAGTTTATCATTCGATTCATTTCTCTATTTTAGCTTTGTGGAAGTGAAGGAGAAAATCACCAAAGTTAACAGTGAGGTAGTGGGAACAGCGAAGGACATATGGGTATGTAAGGGAAGCAGATGGCCTATCTGACTAAACCACATCATATAAGTTTATGAGTCAGGCAGGTGCTCTTTCCTGCTGTTTTATAGTGATGTCTTAAGGATTTCCCTTTTGATATACGAGGGCAAATCGTCAGCCGAGCCCTTCTCTATCAGAGGCTAATCCAAAAGTAAATCACTCTAAAGCAGCAGGAGAGAGGTCTTGCAAGGCACCCACTATAGAGATATTCTTTTGTTATAAATCATCAGTCGTGTTCTTAGGGGATTATGCTGGAAAAAGCAAACAATATAAAAAGGTCAAATACAAATAGTAAAAATGAAATAGTTTGTTGCATTATTCTGTCTGTTCACAGAGGAGATACTACTTGGCCAGGAGAAGAGATGGCTCTTCAGTCCCAGTGGAGTGTGGCTGGAGCTGGGGATGGGGCTGGGTTTAGTTCTGCTTGGTGTGTGAAGGTGTGAGGCAGGTGGGGATGTGTGTGGGTGACCCTTGATGCATGGCTGGAGCAAGGAAAGAGGTTTTGCTCAGACATCTGTCCCTGGTCTGAGCTTAGCACAGCCTGGCTAATGTGTGACACTGTCTCACTGCTGCTTGGGTTGCTGCTGGGGAAAGCCCTCTCACCACGATCTGCGTGATCACCCTGGGCATTAAACTGCTTTGCTGCACCTCCTGGTGTAGTATCAAAACTTGAGGGAAATATAAGTGAAAGAACATGCCCACTGCTGGCCAGCCATATGGATGTGCTGTGGAGAGCTGGTGGTGATGTCAGCTCAGTGGCACGTCCTGCTGTGCACTGAGCAGCGCTTCATTTTGCAGGAGAGATTTATTCCTTGTGCTCCTAGAACAACCTGAGCCTCTGCCTTGCCAGGTAGGGGCACAGATCCAGGCCTCAGGCTCTCCTGCTGGGAAGGTGCTTGGCAGTGATGCCCTTGGGGACTGTGGGCTGTCTCAGCTCTGTGCTGGCCCTTTGGCATGCCCTGGTCAAACCCTGGGAAGCAGAACCAGCACCCTGTTAATAACTGCCTGCGGCTTATAACATTTCCAGAAAACTTGGTTTCTCATTTGGACGATAAATGCCAAACTGTGTTCCTGCTTGTTGATGCTGGGAATCTCAGCAACAATTCATACAGGTCTGGGCAACCTGGGACACTGCTCTCTGCTCTCTTACCTCTCTCTCCCATTGCAGCTGGCCCCAAGAGGTGTTTCCCATGTGATGTCTGAGTGGGCTGCATGTCTCTGTGGGAGCAGAGGTGATGCTGGTCTCGTGGCTTTTACACTGTCATAGGGCAAAGGTGTGATCTAGGAAAGGTGCAATGCCAGGAAACAGCTGTTGCCACTGTCTTCTCCAAATCTCAAAGTTTAATTTATTAATGATGTGAGTAAAGCCACCAGAGCTGTGGCTGGGGGCTATGACATATTTTGGCTCTTTACCCTGACATCCCAGCATGGCAGAGTGGCAGGTACCACACAGAGGTATAAACACTGCTTGGCTGCCCACAGCCTGAGGGAATCCCTTTTCTGTGGCATCCCTGTTTTCCCTGCCCTCTGAAGGAGGGAGAGCTTGCTTATAGCAAGGGCTGGGCTCTGCTGGGGTGCTGCAGGCTGGTGTGGGGCTGGCAGGCAGAGGGGCAGCTCTGGGGACGCTCTGTGCAGCAGCTCAAAGCATCTGATGCCACGCTGGTGGCCACTGCTGCCTTCCCCTGCTCCACATGTCAGATCAGTAGCAGCATCTCTGCTGCCAGACCATGAGCATGTGCCTCTCTGCAATTATGTTGAGGCTGTTGGCTGTCCCTGACACAGCCTCGGATTAGGAGTTCCTGTCCTGACATGCTGACAGGTCGGCTGTGCTCGGTGTCCAGTTAAGTGTGCAATTCACTGGCACATGTGTGCAGCTGCTCCTGCTGTGCTGCCCAGCCTGCTGGCAGGCTTGGCCTGTGCCCTGCATCCCTGCAGCCCCGTGCCCTGCATCCCTGTGCCCTGCAGCCCTGTGTCCTTCCCCACAGCCCTGCGCCAGGGATCCAGTGTGCAGCAGGACTCAACCAGCCCAAGGCAGGGCTGAGGAGAGTTGCTGGGTCTGCAGGACCATGGCACTGCCTTCCAGTGAAGCTGTGTGGGCAGCAGGCTGCTCCCCTGGCTCTGGGGTCTGTTGCAATCCCCTCTGCAGCCCCACAGAGTCTGCAGCCTGGCAGCAGTGCTGAGTACAGCAAGCAGTGCTCTGTGAGGGCACATGAGCTTCCCTTAACCAAACAACCATTTTTGTCTCCTATACCCCCATTTTCCAGCTCCAGCAGGCAAAGCTGAATGTTCAGTGTTCACCACTTTGCATCTCCAGTTTGTTCACAGAGCAGCTCCACCACCCAGCCTGCCTGATGTGGCTTCTTGGAGGAAAATCAGTGCAACCCAAGCCTGTCACAATTGAAAGAAACAAGGTCAAATGCAGGTTGCAGAGGCATTCCTAACTCCTGAATGCTGGATTTGGGATGTGGAAATAATGTCCTTTTAACATAGTACTTAATGTTTAATGCAGTTTTATGAGTCTATGGGAGCACAAATGATCTCCTTTCCTGAGCTTAACGTTTATAACTCTACAACTGATGAACTGATTTTCTTTGAATTCAACTTCACTTTAAAGCACCAACTGTGTTTTCTTCAGCCTTGGTTCACTTTTTGGGTTTTGTTGAGGCTTCAGGAGCTCTGAGCCCTTAGAGCTGGAGAGTTTTGAGGACTGTGGCTGCAGCCAGCTGTGGGCAGGTGTGGAGCAGAGGTGGCTGTAACTCTGCTGCTTCTACTGGAGCTGCTTTTACAGCTCCTTGTTTAGGGGGTAACTATGTGAAACCAGTAACTCTGTAAATCAAGCTCATGTTTTTTTCAAAACACGGAATATGCTTTTGCCCTCTAAAGCGAAGAGAGTGGGAGAGATGGAGAGTTTGCATCAGAAATATTTCTCAGAAATAACCAAGAAATTCTGAATTAAATCTTCAAATCAATACATCCAGTCCAGCGGGTGTATTTGCCATGGAAAATTGTGGTTGATCAGTTAACCCTTGGTAAATTTATAAGTAACTGAAAATGAGACTTGCTAGTCAGACATTTCAATCTTATTAGTGGATGAATCCATTGCCTCTAGTGCAGGCAGGTGCCAATGAGGATGTGGCACCCTGTCTGGGCTGAGGCTTGGGGTTGCTTGTGGGTTTTACCCTGAGTGCTTGATGGAGGCAAAGGGGAGACTTTTGTAATGTTTCCTTTTCTCTTTGAAGAGAAACAAACCCAACAAGCCTCCTGGGAAATGAGATGCATGAGGTCAAGCAAACGCAGTGTGATTGCACTGCCAAGTGTTGAAAAATTAAAATATGCAAAACTTCACCTCAGGTGCACAACTCTGACTCTGCCCCCTTGTGCATATTCATTAGAACACAGCCTCTAATTACCTGTCCTGAGAGGTGCAAGCCATGTGTGTCCATGGGTGCTGGCGTGGGGGTCCTGCTGCAAGCACAGTGCAAACACAATTCCCAGGAAGGAGTTAATATTGGTCTGTCTACAGATGTCCTGATGGAGTGAAGGCAAGCAATGATATTTTGTATCATTTTGATATCCGGTCTAAATTAGGCCCGAGGGAAAGACTGTGGCCTATTTAACCCAGCATCTGTCAGTTATCATTATTTTCAGCCAACTTTAGTAGCTCCAAGTATAAAATTTATATCTGGGGGGAGGAGAGGGAAAGAGGCTAGTAGAAGCTGGATTTGGCTATCTCAGCTTTTGCTGAAAGGATTTGCAGTGGCTTTTTAGGAGTCATTACATGAGGTAAGAAACCAATTATTGGGGTCTGCAGTGTGGGTGAAACTGGCTCTCTGGTCACCAGCCAAGAGCTGTGTGGAGGGGACACACAGAGGATGAAGGGAGGGTGTCAGCGAGGCTTCCAAGGATGAGTTCCAGACCTGGATAGTGGGATTTGGTTAGTTATGTCATGAGAAAAACTGGATTTTGCTCATAATATAACCTTGCAAAGCATTCCCACAGATGTGGGTGGCCTTCCTGCTGAGCAGACTGTGAGGTACCAGACAGGCTGGGATGTCTGGGGCCTTGCTGATGGTGCTTCTGCCACCACGGGGAACGTGGGTGTAGGGCCAAAGGAGAGCAAGGGCTGGTGGGATGCAGCTATAGGAGAGGCAAATCTCCTCTTGGTGGGACTTTCAATAGAGATGAAATGCTCCACACCAGCCCATGAGCTGGGAGCACCTCACAGGGATGCTCAGACCCTCCAGGCATTGCATTTCCATCAACCCCTGCACAGGTGAGAGCTGCTGGAGCAGAGTGGAGCTCAGGGTGGGACAGTGGTGCCTGCTGGGATCTGCTCTGGCGTGCTGGGGATGGGAATCTTGCATGACCTGACCTTGATCCTGGTGCTTACCAGAGCAGATATGTTGGTGGTGTGTTATGTGGGATTCCCACCCAGCGCTGTGTCTGTGACACATTGGGAAAGGACATGTCCAGCCTCCTGTGGTGTTGCAGGCTGCAGTCAGGCAGCTGAGCAATTTTTTTACTTGCTGTCATTGAAACCAAGCAGAAACCCTGAACTCCTGAGGACTGACTAATGCAATTGCCCTTTTATTTCCTGATACTTCCTTGAGAAGCAGAGGGACTCTGAAGCTTATGCTGTCGTAAATCCTTGCTCAGGCTGCAGGCGTCTAGCTTGGGTGCAGGAAATGGAAACTTTAGTGGCTGGAGGGAAACCCAAACCTCATCCTTCCTAGCAGCCTTCTCTGTGCTGTGTGGTGTAGTAGATGCTCTGTTTTTCACACTGGGATGTGCTACACAGATTTTGTTGAAACAGAGACCAGGAGTTCACATCTGCTGTATGGCAACACCTGGCAGTACTGCTCCTTCTTGCAGCAGGTTGGGGTAGAAGCTACAAACTGCTGGTGACCACAGTGATGCCTTTGTCACCCATCTGAAACCTGCAGACTCTGTGGAACTGCTGGTGACCACAGTGATGCTTTTGTCACCCAGCTGACTGCAGACTCTGTGGAACTACTGTTTGCCCCTTGTGCTGGGCTGGCTCTGGACAATCCCTAACAAAATTTACTTTAAATTCTCCAGAAGTTATAACAATTTCATTGCTCAGCAAGAAAGAGCTCCCCTGGTCCCAAGATTTGGGGTCAAATCAGCCTCTTCCCAGGATGTGGTGAAATAGTTCCTTCTCTTGCCTCCTGGTATTGTGCTGTGATGCTTCTTGTCATATTGCTGGGCTGCCTCCTCTCAGGTGTGGCCTGGAAGGGTCAGTGGGGAAGCAGCATGGTGGGAATGTACTTTTGGGTGACCAGAGGTGGGTTTGCTGTCCCAGCACGTCGCTGTCTCTGGGGTTTGGGGTGTGCCCATCCTGGCCTTATGCAATCCACGGAAGCGCCGCGTTGTGTAATGCTGTTGTGTAAGCAGGGCACGGGCGGGTGTCGGGGTTTCGGCACACAAACCATGCTCTGTCATGCTCCCTGCCTTTCCCCACCTGCAGCCTGGAGGGGATCTGCCCCAAGAACTTCCCATCCACTCTCCTTGGGGTGTCGCAGGGACAGACAGCAGAGGCATTTCCCAGATGGTGCTGTTGGTGGAAGGGTTTTCTTCAGGCTGCGAACAGTTGGCACTCGTGTCTGACTCCTGCTCCCGAGTGTAGCTGCACCTTTTACAGAGACGTGGCAGAGCTCAGGGCCATCTTTGCAGGATGTGAAGCTGCCAGTGTTCCTGGACACTAATGAGAGTGTCTTTGCAGGAGACTCCTTGTTCAGGCAGCACTGCCTCTCTCCCTGTCCTCCTGCTCCAGCTGACATTACCATGGCACCGTGCTACCTGTTAAAAAGCTGTCTTGTGGAGGGATTGCCAGCCCTTCCACAGCAGTGCCACCTCAAAGGGGTGCTCGAAACAAGCTCTGAGGGCAAATCTATCCCCCTGCCTGTGATCGTGCTGCGGTGACAGTGGCACGGTTGGGAACATGGTGAGCAGGCTCTGAATGTCAGCACATTGTTCCTAGTGAGATACGTGTCATGTCGCATTAGCTCAGGCCGACAGCTACCGGTGGGAAAATATTTCTGTGAGTTCCTCGAAGTGCCCTCACCTCCTACAGGCAAGGACTTGTGCCTGGTGAGGCGGCAGCAGAGCTGTGCCCAGCCATACTGGGGGAGCAGGGAGACCATCTGGTGCCTGCATACGTGGAGAGTCACCCGAGTGTTGTAGCCAAAGGACAAGCTGCCTGTGCTGGGAGCATTCTCATGGAGAGTGTGTCTGGCTGCTCAGAAGACAAAGCTCAGTTTTATTTCTTGGTAGCCTCTGCTCAGGGGAGAGGAGGTGGGGTTAGCATGACTTATTTGGTGAAATCCACCGTGCCCAGAATGAAGGGAGCAGCTGACAGCACTGGGAGCAGAGGAAACCCTCTTGTTCCTGCCTGTGGGCTGCAGAGGTCAGGAGCTGGAAGTGTTCTGGGTGGTTCAGGAGCATTTAGAGCAGGGCAAGGCAGTCTCTTGTGAGTGCAAGGAGCTGCTCAGCACTACACAGCTGTGTAACGGTGCAAGGATGGAGCTGGAACAGGGCTGCTGTGGGGGAGAGATAAGACAGAGGAGGGACTGACTGCAGCCCGAGGGCAGAGCCCCAGCGCCTCACTGGACTGAGAGGCTTTTTGGTGATGGTCCCTGTCCAAATCCTCATGCCCTCATCTGCAGAAGCATCTCTTCACCCATCCCTGGGACTCCTGTGTTCCCCTTGCAGCTTCCTCGATGCTCTGGGCTCTCAGCTCCCCTCTGGGCTGACTCAGCCCTGCCCTGCCTGCTGGGCTGGGGGCTCCAGCCTCGAGCTCTGCCTGCCTTCCTGACATTCTTACTTCAGCATCAGCTTTTCTGAGCCTTCCCTCTTTATTTTCTTCCAATGTCAGAGAGGTGAGTAGGTCAAACGCTAATGCAGTATTTCTTTCCTTTTGTAAAGTGTACCTAGCAGATGAGGAGTGTCAACACCGATTTGTTTTTCAAGTGTTTCTGCAGGATTATTTTCTTGTTAAAAGTGACAAGGAGGTGCAGAACTGTCGGCCTTTAGCCAGAGATGTCATCTCGTCTTTGTGTAGGTGAACAGGCACGAGATGACAGAGCACCTTTTTGTGGGAAAGATGAAAAGTTGAGCCCAATTTAATAATTTCCTTAAGAACCAAAAGGAGCACATGCTCCTTCTCTTTCCCTAGTCCTCAGTAATGAGAGGCTGGACAGAGGAAAACCCTCTTAGGCCATAGTTAGTGCAGTGTGTTTATGCAGAACTGCTCTCAGTGCTGAGGGGATAGTTTGAACAGGGCTATCTATTCATCTCTGGCATTTCAGAGTTCCTCTGCATCTTTTGACAGCAGAATCTGATGATGCTTTCAGCCCAGATAAGGTGCTCCTGTGTAGCTGACAGGATGGACCATGTGGGGAAACCATTCTGTTTCATTCCTGTACTTTTAGGACCTGCCCAGGAGGCTGCCCTGTGCTGGGTGCTGCCAGCCTGACACTGCTGCTGAGCCCCCTTGCAGCTCCATGGCCTGGCTGGCTTTTGTTCCTGGTAGCAAGTGCCCACTGGAAGCCCAGCATGTGGCTTTCTGTGAGCCCAGGCTGTGGCCCTGGCCTGTGCCAGGGCTGAGGAGGAGGAGGGAGCAGGGGTGGGCTGGGGGTGTGACCCTGCTCCTTGGCCACCCTGGCCATAGGCTGCCCTTCAGCTTGTGGCACTTCAGGGAGTCAAGCAGACACTAAACACTTGCTTGGGTCCCTGGTGCTGATGTTTTCTGGCTGTTAGAAAGACTAATAACTGACTTGCCACTTGACACAGTGGCAAAGGGGCTGACTGTGCTTTAAAAACCCTCTCCCCCTGTGCTCTGTACAGCCTCTGGTGACCCTCCAGGAAAGGGAGCCTTGTTGATCAGTGTTATTGGGTCTGGGATGGAGCTGAGGGAGCTGCACTCCTGTGGATGGCATTGGCTCCAGCCCAGGGAGTGAAGCTTGGATGGTGTGGCACAGTGCAGCACCAGTCCTGGGGCTGGTGTGGGACCAGCTATGGGGTTTGTCATCTGGGGATTGGAGAGTCCAGGACAGCTGGAGACATGGCTGGGTTCCAGCTCCCCAGACCACATCTCCTTTGCTGGATCCACACTGGTTCATACTGGTCACCCTCCCTATGGTGAGTCTGCTTCAGGGAGGTGTCAGCCGGCAAGAGCAGAGCTGTGGGGAGGGAAGGGGGTGAATCAGTGCATTCTTTTGTCATGCTTCCAAGTCTAGAAATCCA
This sequence comes from Lichenostomus cassidix, assembly GCF_008360975.1. Lineage (NCBI taxonomy): Eukaryota > Metazoa > Chordata > Aves > Passeriformes > Meliphagidae > Lichenostomus > Lichenostomus cassidix. Next base: position 4,949,834 of record NC_139496.1, on the reverse strand, counting down.
GCAACTTTGGAGAAAGCTGTATTTAGAGGAGCAATAAAAAGGCAACTGACTCACATGGAAACAACATCAGTGGAATAAAAGGGGAGAGGCTTGGATTGCTGCAAGGAGATTCTCTGGTGGGGGAGTATGCTTAGCTCTGTGGTGGTGGACATGCAAGTATTGAAGCACCCGAGATGAGTCTGGCCTTGTGCAGAAAGGAGTTAGCAGAAGTAAGTAATGTATAGACACCTTCCTGTGAGTTCTGGCTTCATTAACAGTGATATCATGCCTTGCTTTTAATAGCTTCTGCGATCTCGGGGCAAAGTATTTTTTAAAAATCCAGATAATTCTTTTGTTTGAAAAAAAAAAAACCACCCTAAAAGCCCTGAAGTGACCTTTCATTCTAAGTGAAGGAGCAGGCAGGCTGATGGCTTTTTCAGATAGGAAGAGTCAGGGCAGAGCAGCCCGGGCTGGCCAGCACTCCAAGGCGGGAGCGCTGCCGGCAGCACACACTTGGCCCTATTGTCTCTGCTTGTATGGACTAGTCGGTGGGAAATGAGGTATTTCCTCCTTGCAGCCTGCTGCGTTGGAGTGCTGGAGGCTGGATCTGCCCTGCCCTGTGCTGTGGTGCAGCCCTTGCAACGCCAGGCTTTGGGGAGGTTCTTGTGTGAGCAGGATCAGCGTCTCCACCAGGTGTCTGGGAGGCTGTGACCCTCTGGGGCTGCTGGGGCATCATAATTTAAACATGTTCTGATTAGCCTGCACTGTAAATCCAGCATTTTAATTCTTTCCATATGTAAGATCCAGTCTAATAAGCCAAAGTTTAAGACCATGCAATCTATTTGGAATAACCATATGGATTAGGAGTCAGACTGTGCTTTTCTGCTTCTTGTATTTACACTAATAGAGAGACAGTTGCTAATGTGCATGTAGCTTGTGCTGGTACCCATTTTTTAAAAATATGACACCAAATGGCTTGCATTAAAATATTTGAGAAGCAGTAAAACTGTGAAAGTTTCTCTCTTGCGCAGACACAGACACATCTGTGAAATGAGGCGTCTCCAGGCAGCAACATTTCTGTCCCTCCCTGCAGGCTTATCACTGGGGCTGGAGACTCCTGCAGGGTGCTGGGATGGCCCAATTCCCCCCTAGCTGCACCTGCCTGGCCAGTGTAGACCCCCTGGGCACGAGGGAGAGTGGCCTTTGGGGCAAGTAGGACCTGGCTGGATCCAAACCCCTCCTGCAATGTCAGGAACCGGAGGAACCTGTGGCTGTGGAGAGCCTGGGGCTGCCTGTGGTTTGGTTTGGCATGTGGTGCTGACTCTGTGGTGTTGTCACCCTCCAGTCTTGGGTAGCAGCTATGCAGGTTGGCTCTGCTTCCCCTCAGGAAAGGGGAAGACCTTCCCCTCTGAAGGTCTCACTGAGTTCAGGGGGAACAGCACCAGTCCCTGCTGCGCTGAGGGAGTGATGGGGCAGGGATCAGTGTCCTCTGTCCTTGTCTCACAGCCTTCTGTGGTGACCAACCATGGCCAGAAGCCTCTCCCCTCTCTTCGAGGTGTTCCCCTGGCTGTTCCCAGGGTACCAAAAGCACCCAGCCCAGGTTGATAAAGCAGTTGGCTTGTCAAGGGAGCTGGAGTCAGACCTGGGTCTGTGTCAGCCCTGGAAAGCATTTCCGAGTGGGAGTTGCACTCTGTCATCCTTCATTTGCTCAGACAGAGAGGAGGGAGTCAATGTGAGACATGGCAACTTCTTCCTCCCTGTCTCCAGCATTAATCTAAATGCCAAAATGCAAACCTTTTGGAATGCACTGGTGCTCTGGAGAGCACCATCCTCTAACCCCACATGGCACAGAAATATCCCCAGGTAGCCTTCACAGGCACCCAGAGCTGCCTTGCAGGTGCAGAGAATTTCTGCTGCTCCTTGCCTGTGTTGGGCTGTACTGAGGAGCTGCCTGAGGTGAGCAGGGAGCCTGGGGAGACATTCCCAGTGCTGGGCTGGAAGTGGTTTATTGAAAGGAAAGGATCATATTACACTCAATTTTTGCTGAGTTTATCTTGGTTTTTATCAGATTACACACAGGATAGCTCATCAATATTGTGATCCTGCTGACATGTAAGTGAGCCGCTGCATAATTCATGGCTGCTGCAGGGCTCCGGCACTGGGAGGCACATATTTAATTAGGCACCTCACCATTCCAGTCTTCTGGAGCAGCCCCAGGATCACACCCGTGGAGATGGATGTGGTGGCTCTGCCTGTGCAGCTCCTGGTGGCTTTGGAGGAGCCATGGTGGCACTGTCCCCAGTCCCAGCTCGGGGGCAGAGACACTATTGTCATGGCAGCATGGTGAGCAGCACTTTCCAACAGGGTTCTGGGGAAGGGAAATGTCCCAGCAGAGATGAGAGGTGCCCTTTGGAGAGCAGGGGTGGTGAGGAATGAGGGGTACAGCGTATCTTTGCACTCCTGTCAGCTGTAATGTTTAACTCTGAGAAATCCATGTTACCCATAAGAACACCCCGTCCTTTGTCAGTCTTTTCAAGTTTAGATTCTTGTTAAGCTTTCCTTAACAATTGGAAATTTCTCACTCTGGTCTCACTCATCTCCTTCATCTGGGCTGGAGAACCAAGTCACTTGCTGGCTCTGCTGCCCCTCTCCAGACCAGCCCAGCTCTCTGGGATCATTTTCAGACCCCTCCTCAGAACCTCCCTCCCATGGCAAGCAGGATCCAGCAGGGCAAGGACCATCACTGGCGTTCAGAAACTGACCCTCCCCAGAACTGGCCTCTCCTCTGGCTGTGTCTTCTCTGTGTATCTTCTTCCTCTCACAGTGTGCTTGAAAATGTGTCTGGGATAGGGAGAATTCTTTTCCATTTTTGTGGTGCTTCCCTCCATTAATTTTCTGGTTGTAGTACATTACTCATGGATAATTAAGAGTGAGCTATTAATACAACAGTTAATATTCAAGTGCAGTGAAGAGGAGAGAACAATAAGTCAAGGAATCATATACTACAAGACATTTTAGTTTAGTGATGCAATTTTTTTTTGCTGGCTTTGGCTATCAGAGCATAGTGCTGCTTCCATTTAAGTATGGTCCTGAGAACTCCATTTATTGATAGAATACAAATAGGACATTAAATCAAGGGAAGTGAATTTGAATTGCTGGTCATATATACAATTATAAATGGGATTGGCTACTTCTATCTAGTATCTTGTATCTTAAGTTAGGAGAATTATGTTAGGGACTGCTAAAGAGAGCTTGAAGTGTCTTAAAATTAATGAGATTGAAGTCTGTCTAGGAAAAAAAAAATCATGTTAAAATGCAGCTCTCACTTAGGGTTGAAGAGATGGCTCCATTTCTCTGAGAGAGCTCTTCCTCTGAGGTCAGTCTCAGTGCTCTCCAAATCCTAAAGGCAAATCCCCTAATTTCTGTAGGGAGAAAGACCCACCAACTGGGCAATGTAATTAAACCTAGGCACTGTATGGATTCCCAGCTGAGTAGCACCAAAACAAATTATTTACTGGTATAATGGCTACATCATCCAAATGGTGACAGTGTCAAGGCCAGAAGCTTTCCTGGCCCTGTTGTGAACACATGTGTGTGACATACAAACAGCTGCCATTGTCAATGAGGAGCCTGGAGTACAGCTGGAGGTTTGGACATCCTCAGACACTCAGGGCTTGGGAAATGGCAGGAGCACTGCACAGCCACCAGTTCGTGGAGCAGTGTCCTGCTGTGGAGCTTCTCCATTCCCAAAGGCTGGAAAGAGTGAGTGTGTGTGCAGGGGGAGAGGTGTGTGTGCAGGGGGAGAGGTGTGTGTGCAGGGGGAGAGGTGTGTGTGCAGGGGGAGAGGTGTGTGTGCATGGGGAGAGGTGTGTGTACAGGGGTGCATGAGCCTGTGGCCAAGAGCAGGGATCTGGGGCAGGGGGAGGCTTCAGCAAACAGCTCCTTACCAAAACAGCCCTGACCTTTGCAGGGCTGGAGCTGTCTGATGCAACAGGCTGAACCTTTCCAGGCTTCAGCTCCAACTTGAAATGCTTCAGAGCAAAATTGATGGCCTCAGAGCTTGCATCCAGTGCTTTCCCAGCCGCTGTTGGGGATGGGGAGAGGGTGCTGACAGGGAGCCACAGTCTCTGTTGTTCTCCCTTTGGGGCACAGAGGAAGAGCTGGGGGCACAGCAAGGGACCATGGGGTGTACTCTGGGGTACCAGCATGGTTTGGATGGAAGGGTGGAGGTATTAATTTTGACCAGAGGTGAGAGTCAGCATGTTCCTAACGGGGATTCATCCCCAGTCCATCGACATCAAGCGGGAGATCATTTGCAGCACCTCTGGTGAGTGGGTTGGAGCTGCTGTGCCCTGAGGGATCAGTGCTGAGAGGGCTCCTTGCTGCCTGGCTCTCTGGCAAGGCAGCGTTAGTTACAGAGATGCTGTTGTTTCTGTGTCCTGTGGTGAATAAAATTCAACAACTCTTTATTTCTGAATGACAGCCCAGGGACTGCACTTCTGCTGTGGCTCGGTGTGAAGTGGCTTCATCCCAGCACAGCTCCTCTGGGGCCTGAAGCCCTCGATTCATTAGTTGTCAGGCTCGTAGGTGGATTCTGCATTAGGCCTTTAATTTAGTGTATTGCCATGGGCTACTGACCACATGACACTGCTCAAATGTGAGCAAATCTAACGAGGATCCAGGACTGCTCTTTAATTTGGTGAGAATAACAGAGTGAGCATGGGCCTGGAGATTGTTAATCATGAAGGAAAACTGGCTGAAACCAGGTCAGCTGGTGCTGGTTCTGAGCACAACATGATGGAGAGGGAGCACGGGGGGAAGACTGGTAGTGCCATTCCTCCGGTGACAGAAAGCTCTGTGGCCACAGCAGCCTTCACTGCTGGCTTTTCCCCTCCTGTAGCTGAGCACTGTGGCCACAGATCCCACTTGGTGTCCAGGATCTGGGGGGCTGTGCTCATGTCCCCAGCCCAGGGTGGTGTTGCAGGGTCTGGCTGTCCCCTCGTGCCATGCGAAGGGGCAGGTGCTGCTCCCTGGCTGTGACAATCTGGGTGTCCTTGTGGGAGCTGGTGGCAAAGGCCAGTCCCAGCTGCCACCTGCCTGTCCCTTGGTCCTGCGCTGAGTCATGGAGCACAAAGGCCCCGGAGTCACTGGCTCCTTGGGGGAGCAGCAGCAAATCCCCACAGTTGGATTTGTTCTGTACAACAAACAAATCCACACTGCTTTCCTGCTGGCTATTCCTGGCTGGGGCTGGCTCCCCTCAACACATGGATTTACTGCATTATCCTGGAGTGGTGCCTGAGCTCAGCTGGCTTCTTTAAACCATCCTTTTTTGGAGGGGTGGGCTTTGGGAGAGGGGCACAGGAACCCTCCGCGGTAATTCCTGTTGACTGCAGTGACCAGCGAGGCAGAACTGATCAACTGCAGGCTTCCCTGCTGCCGAGCTCTGCCAGCAAAGTGCTTACATCTGCTTTTACACTAATGGGAACTTTATGGAGTGGCGTGTCCCCACCCCAGGAGCAAATTCCAGCAAGGTCAGAATCCAGAAAGTTGCCACTTGACACCGTCCGTGAAGCTCTGAGCCAGCCGGAGGAGGCCAGGTTGCACAGAGGATTTTCTGGGGCAGCAGATCTAATGCTGTCACCTGCAACTGATAGCCTGGAGGGCCCCTCAAGATGTCCCACTGCTGCCATCCCACTCCCCAGTGGCACAGCTCCCTCGTGCTGGGCCATGGGTTCTGGATGAACAGGGTGGCATCGGGCAGCAGTAACCTGGGACATGCCATGCACAGGGAGCACATGCTGTGTGCTGAGTGTCCCAGGTACCAAAACCATGAAAAGATTGCTCTGAGGCCCTGCATTTTCCTGAATTTAATAAATGACCATCGCACATTAATTTTTATTAAGGCAATGAATAGTTTAGTTTGTATAGAAGAGAATTTGCAGAAACATAACTTGCTTCTGTGCAAGAGTTACTGTTCATTTTTCAGGACACACAATCAGCCTGGACAAGGCCTGCTGAATTGCTGCTGCTTTGGCAGCCTGAGTGTGAAGGATTATGGAAGCTCTCCTATTAACTGTCTCTTTCTTAATCTAACATTGCAGGGCCCTAATTGCTTTGACTTTGAGTAAGGAGAAGATGGTTTCTGAAGGGTTTCTTAAGGGTGTCCCGTGGTGCTGTGAAGATGGTTTCTGTAAGGGTGTCCCATGTGTGTCTGGTGGCCCCACACAGGGCACTTGGGGTCAGGTCCCTGTCCTCCCTGTGTTTATGTGCTGTTGTATGTCACATATTGCTCTCCTGGGATGTTGGTCAGGTTTTGTGCAATGCAGGTGGGGTTGGAGCCACCTTCTCACTGTCCCTTTCCTGAAGAGGGACCAGCCTGAATGAAGGGGCTCCTGCAGCCCCCCCAAGGTGTTCACCCTGTGCTGGCTGCTGTGGGTACTGAGCAAGGCAGGAGTGCTAATCTTCTCCTTCCTTCACCTTGCTCAAAGCTTTGTCTGGTTTCAGCTCTTTGAAACAAAGCCTGTACCACCCTCTGGGTGCCCCTGGAACAGGGATGGCCAGGATGAGTGATGGCAGAGGGTTCTTAGCTGCCCCTGTCCTGTCCCAGGCACAGCTCCAGTACACAGACCACCATCCTTGGGACCCCTGGCCACAGCAGGGGACAGGCAGCTCCTGCAATTCCTCATCCCTGGAGCTGTGACCACCAGGTCTCAGCTGGTGGGAGCGGGTTCAGCTCCCTGCCTGATGCCAGGAGATGGATGCTGGTGGTGATGCCTGGAGAGGCTGCTGTGCCAGCCCAGCTCCCCAGCTCCTCCCGCTGCCACTGTGGTTTGTTAACTGAAAGGCGATTTCAGAGCAGGCAGCGGTGAATAAATTCTGTTTTTCCCAAGCATTTAGTGTTGCTTTCAGTTTGCTTTGATGATGTCTTCTCACAACTAGTGTAAACAGACTGCGCAACGGGGAGCACTCACATGTGTACAAGAAGCAGCACATGAAAGACAGAGGCATCTTGAAAGCCATAATAACGCTCTGAGTGCCAGTTAAAGGATTTGTCACTAAGAGCACTTTACAGATAGAAAGAACTTATTAACTAGTGTGACTAACAGCTTGCAAGGTTTAATTGATGTGTGTTTGTTGTCCTTTCATATCTCTCCCCCTTGTCTTCCTCTTGGCACTGATTCCAGCAGTTGCTGGTGCAAGAGCAGCAACCTCAAAGCAGCCTGAATAGGTACCAGAAATAAAAGGGAGGCCAAGCCCTGCCCTGAGTGCCCCTGTGTCTGGGGTTGCAGTGGCTGTGGGAGCTCAGCCCCAACATCCGGATTCCCCCTAGGAATTGGGGCTGGGCCTATTTTCTTGCTCAGGGTTCTGTTATTCCTCCCCTAAGTGACGCAGAGTTTTTGAAGATAAAGCTCTTCAATGCATGAATAGGATGGATAATGAATGTTTCTGCCAGACAGACTGCTCGTTGCAAGATTGATTGACTATTAAGGTCATAACGCAGCAGCCACCCACACGAAGCAAACAGGCTAATGTTAGACTCCAGGTTAAGCCGAGAGTTGGTCAGCTGTCCACGGGCACAGTGGGGGCTTCCAGTCATCTGTCAACAAGTGATTGATTGATGTGGACACCTTCCAATCTTATTCTGATGATTCTCAGCAGCTTGCCTGCCTGGTGGCCATTTTTCAGGAGTTGGCAGCGCTCAGACCTCCAGGACTCCAAGCGATGACTGCATGGGGGTTAACCCTTTCCTTTGATCCCAAATGCCTTTGTTGTGGGCAACAACAGCAGTGCATGGGTGAAGGATTGTGTTTGTGAGCCCCAGTTACGAAATACACCGTGAAACTCCCTGAGTGAGAGCAATGCTTTGACTTTCAGACGTTTCTAAGTGAGTTGGCCTGAGCAAAGCTGCGAGTGGAGATCTGCAGAGGATCATCTAGAGCGGGGCAGGTACAGCACTGTAACCTGGCTTCCTCACCACAGCATCCTTCATGGGCATTTTAACATGCACTGGGTAAACTGTGTGCATCAGAGCTCCAGCAGCAGCAAGGCAAATCCAGGTGGGAGTGAGTTTGGTATTCAGAAGGGAAAAAAAAATATTATTGGCATGGACTTGTTCTGGTGTGAAAGACAATGAGTTAAGAGACCTCTTTTGATTTTAAGGATTTCTCTTGGTTCAGTGCTTTGAATTCACCAGAATTTTGTTGCCTGGATGCTGGCTTTACGTGTGCATGAAGAGGACTTAAATATATCTCTCTGTATTATTTTATGTCCATGTTATACTTGGTGTGTGCCCACACACGTGCTGGTGGGAAATGGAAGTTACACATGCCGTGTAGTGCACGTTTGCCATCTGCAAACAGCTTCAAGGGTTCTTTGGTTGCAGCGTGTGACCTTGTGTGTTTCCTTGTCTGCTTTTCAGCAGTTTTAGTGTAACTGTTCTGGAGGGCCCTGATGCCTGACTTCACCTTTCCATCTATGGTTTCAGCGTTCCTAACGTACCCTAAAACCCAACTGTGGGGAAACGTCAAGAGCCTCTTCTCCACGAGTTGGATCTTTATGTAACTCAAGTTCATTGTTGAGTTTTGATGGTGTGATCCAAGCCTGTAATGTGGCAGAGCTGGCACGGAGCTATTGAAGGTGACAGGAGAGCTGTGTTCAGCTGCTCCCAGTGCTGCTGTGTTGTTGTGCACACCCTTCCCCAGCCCCAGCAGTGGGCTGCAGCCTGATATTTTTTTCATGGAACATGGTGCTGCAGGCCCTGATCCAGGACCATTTAACGCCAGTCTCTCAACTGGCTGAGCAGGGATAGGAGCTGCTGGGAGCTGGTCTGCTGTGGCTGAGTTCTGCTAATCCTCTCTTGTCTCCATGCCTTGCAGATGGTGATTCCCACTCGGATGGTGCCCCCATGCAGCACCACGCTGGCCTGGCTGCTGACTGTCTCCTGGATGCCAAGAACCATCTCCCTGTGCCAAGCTGGGCAGCATCCCATTCAGAGCTGCTGCCCTGGGCAGGCTCTGTGGCAGCAGCACTGACCTGCACCTGAGGGAACACTGTGCCCAGGACATTTGGTACAAGCTTCAGCTGGCTCTGTCCACGGGCAGGTGCACCACTGTCACACTGGTGGAGAGGCTTTTATCCCAGGCCAGCATCAGCCCCTTGGCCAGACAGAATAGAGCTGTGCTGGGGAGGGAATGAATGACCTGTGTGCCTGTAAACTGAAACAGGGGACTGAAATGCCATGTGCCTGCCGCAGAATTTTTCCAGGGCACAGCAGAGCCGTGTGTAGCACTTCAGCCCTCTTGTCCAGAGCTCTGAGGGCTGGTGGTCTGAGTGCACAAAAGGCCAGGGATTTATCTCTGGGGCCTTTTGTAGCAGCACCATGGCCTTCTCTTCTCCTTGCACACCCCACGTGCACATTTGTGTGCTTAGTTCCTGCTTGGTGGGGCAAAAGGACCTGTGTGGACCAGGGGAAGGTGTCTGAGAGTGAGAAGATGAGTCCATGAAAAGCAAGTTTCAGAGTTCTGTCCATGGAGCAGTATCACAAATTGCTTTTCTTCCCTCAAGCATCCTTCCCTCCTAAGCCTTGGCCAAAGGGCAGCGCCACTGATGGCAGCACAAGGTCTGAGCATTTCCAGTAAAGCTCTTTGCCATCAGTGTTCTTAGCATGTGTGTGAGATGCAAAGTGCTCCAGGACTGCCACGAAGTGCAGTGGAAGTGCAGATGTTGGTTAATCTGTTCCCATTTTAGCTTTTGTTGAGAAGTGGCTTGTTTGAGCATGGTCATGCCATGGAGCAATGGTAGGGCTGAAAGAACCCAGCCTAGGCAATTCATCCCTAGCAGCCTGTGTTCTCTGGACATTGAGTATCAGCCAAGAAGGGATGCTGCTGAGTGCTTTTCTGCTGAGTGCAGGTGGTAAAGAGTTGAAAGGCACCAGCTCTGCTTGCTGACAGCTCCCGCTCAACAGGGTGTGTGGGATTTCTATGAAGCAGCCCCAGACAGACCCTGAGCAGTGCTGATGGTGCATGGAGAAAGCTGTGCTCGGGGAGGGGCACCAGGGTGTCTCCTGAAGCCTATTATGTAGAAGGGAGAGGCCTGTAGTTATTTCTCCTTGACTGATCTCTGATTTGGCACTGACCATTAAAATGGTTTTGTGTATTGGAGAGTCACTCTAAGGGGGATGAACTCAAGACTTCAGCCACCCACAGTGCGCAGCCCCCCAGGCAGAGCTGCCCCTGGGCAGAACCTGAGCGAGGGCTGGAGAGCCTGGGAGCAGAGTGTGGGATATGGCAGCCCTGCTGATGGACAAGGGCTGGGAGAGAGCAGCTTGGCCACGCTGCCTGCTCTGCCAGTGGCCTCGGTGTCCCTGCGGTGTGAGTCCAGCCAGCGTGGCCTCGGGGCTTCTCCCGAGGCAGTGCTGGTATAATAACACTGATGAAAAGCTGATTAATCCTTGTGAACGAGCCGCAATAGCTTCCCTCTAGAACTGAAGAGATTACCACTGATTTGTCATTCTGATTGTTTCAAAGAGACGTGCAATTAGTTGCTCTAATTTAGCCTCGCTGCTGCTCGCTCACGGAGCGGCGTGACAAGGGTGCTGTAATCAGTGGGGCTGCGATGGCAGCCACTGGTGGTGCAGCTGTGCCGACACCATTTCACGTGTGGAGATGGTGCTGCGATGATTTCACACCGAAATGGTGGAGCTGTTTGAGGGAACAAGTGTTCCCACGGCTGGGTGGCACTGGAGCAGCAGGACAGGCTCAGAGTGTCCCGCTCTGAGCTGGTCCTGTGGTGTGTCTGATCAGGGCTCTTGCTGGTGCTGGTTGTCCAGGAGACTCTTGGGAAGACACAGGCTGCTCTCCCTAAAGCCCCCACGGGGTGATGGGCTGCGCTGGGTGGTGGGCATGACATTACCCTTGGTTTGATTATAAAAAAGAAAGTCGTAAGGAAATCTTATTTTCTTATTCTGCTCCCTCCGGCTATTGTCCCTCATTGCCAGGTGCTATAAAACCAGTCCCAGGTACAGGAGAAGGGGGTATTTGCTTGAGGTTACCCATTTCTGAGGACTGCCTTTGCTCTGGAAAAGGTACAAAGCTGCCACAGAAAATGAGGAGCTTGTGGCTCAGCCCCCCAGCTTGCTGCGCTGGGTCAGCAGCCAAACCCCTCTGGGCAGAGAGGAGGGAACACATGGGATTTCAAAATGTGTCCATTTTCAGTGAGACAAATCACTTAAAAATTCAATTCAAAACGAAGAAAATAAAAATGCTTTAAAAACAAAACCTGCCTGTGGCTATTTCTTAGTTGAAGCTGTCTCTTTTTTTTTTTTTTCCTGGGCAGGCATTTTGTTTCTGGAGCAAGCTGGCTGTGCTTGCTTGGGAAGGTCTTTGAGGGGCCTCTGAGCAGCTCTGATGCTGGCCACCAGCAGCCCATGCACCTCGGCCGCTGGCCAAGCACCACCAGGCAGCTGCTCAGCTCATGTTCCCGGCCACAGCATGGCACAGCCCGTGTCACTGCAAGGTCGTGGTTTTCCTGGCCCCTCCAGCTCAGCTGTCAGCTGTCGTCCCCCACTGGGCAGCAGCCCTGCACCCTGTGGCACCCAGGGGACCCCACCTGTCGTGTGTGTCCTGAGGCTGTGCTCTGGTCACTGCTGGGGCAGGCGTGGCACTGGCCCTGCACTGGTCATGCTGCCCGAACAGCTCGGCTCTGCTGCCCCAGGGACAACACAGTGCCCCCAGCCCTCATTGTCACCATCCCCAGGCGGTGCTCAGTGGCAGCTCCCCCAGCATGGGTGACATCCCTCTCGCTCTGCACTGCTGCTGTGCTGGTGACAGCTGATCCAAAGGGCAGCCGGGGTCTCGACAGTGCCAGGTGGGCCAAGCCGGACCAGTGCCATCGGCTGGGACACATTCCCCTTGCTTTTCCTGGATTGGGTCAAGGTTGGCCTCAGTGAACTGGCTGAGGGATGGTCTGGCACATGAAGCACCAGCAGGACATTTTTGAGTGCTCCTGCTCCCCTCAGCTAAATATAAGCCCCAGTGGGAAGCCTACCTCTCACTAGTTTTATGTTTCTTGCCCCTGCGCTTCCGAAACCTGGCAGCAGGCCCAGTTGTCTCCAAGTCTAAGATGAAAATACCCTTGCAAATCCCACTCATAAAAATACCTGCTGTATTCCCAAAACATGCCTGAGATAGCTTCCAGAGAGGATGGGGAGCTAAAATAAGACGCATGAGCTCAGAGCCCCATTTTCCACTGGCCCCGCGGTTCCTGTCGCTGCAGCACACCGCGCCATGGACTGAAATGGAAGTGCTGCTGTGCTGGGTGGCCTTGGGCTTGAACTGGATGAGCCACAGCTCTCCCAGAGCAGCCCTTGTGTGTGCCAGCAAGGCCTTGTGCTCCTGGGGATGAGCTCCTGGCTGGTGGCACTGCTGGGACAATCACCCTGACCAGCAGTGTTGGCATCAGCAGAGGACACCAGGGCGAGAGTGGGGTGTGGAGCTGTGGGGAATGTTTGGTCCCCAGACTGGCCAAGTGAGGGGCAGCAGGAGGCATGGCCAAACCACACTGGCAGTGGCACTGCCCTTGGGAAGGGATGCAGGTGCTCTGCTGTGGCTTCAACCTCCCTGTGCCACCCCTTAGCCACCCTTTGCCCTGGAGAAGACCCATTGAGCTGTTGTCCTGCTGAAGGGCACAGGCCTGCAGTGTGGGCACAGCAGCTGGGACTGGGAGGGGAATGAGCCCCACTCTGCCTTTGGGCAGTCCCTGGGCAAAGGGATGAGCATTTGGGGAGGTGGCATGACCTGCCCATTGGAGATCAGCTCCTGGCAGGGTCACAGTCTGTGGCGCAGGGTGTCAGGCTGCCTGGGAACTGAAATCTCAGCCTTGTCCTCTTCTGAAACACTCTGCTGTGGTCTGCAAATGGATCCCAGATCTTCTCGCAATCACACATCTCTTTTTTTCCCCTTTTTAACAACCCACTACTTCTACTAGATGCCAAAATGCTTCCTGGATCAGGCACAGATGTCCCCACAGTCACGTCCTGCCATTGTCTCTGCTCGGCTGCAGCCCGAGGTAGGGGCAGACACATCCCCAGGTTTGCTCCAGCTGTAGGCAGGAATGTGGTGGCCATGAGCCCTCAGCAGGAACATGCCTGCCTGGAGTGGAGTCTGGAGGCCAGCAGCAGAGCCACTGGCTGCTCCAAGCACCCCAGCTAGGATGGTCACAGGGCACAGAACCCTTGGCAGCCATGAAAGGCATCCTGTGCCACCTGGACACAGCTATCTGCTCATGCTGCTCACATTGGAGATCCCTTCTTGTGTCTGCCAGGCTCTGAGTTAAAACCCTTGGGGTCTGATTTTGCCTTTATGTCTCTTCTGTGCTGTGCCGGTCCTGAGGTCTTAGAGGGATTTTATCCCCCCAAGGATGATCACCCTGCAGCCATGAGATCAGTGGGGAGAAAAGTCCTTTTAGGGGATTGTGTCATGTCCCCTTGGTGGTGCCCAGGCCATGCAGGTCCAGTGGATCACCCCTGCAACAGCATTACTGCTGGGTGCTTGCATGGATGCTTTGAGCTGAGATTTGTTTGGGAGGGCAGAACTGTCCCCCTTCTTCAGGCAATTACACCCTGGATCTCATTTACTGTGGGGCTGGGTGGCAATATTCAAAGTTCCCCACTCACTTGCATTGCCTTGTATGTCAGCAAGTGCTACTTAATGATCTGTGAATGGAGGGAATGCTGGGAATGGGCCGGACCTCGTGTGAAATATCCATCCAGAGTCTATAAATAATGCAGCCTCTTTATGCTGTGCACAGTTTGGAGCTTCATGGGAGGAGCATCTCCCTGCTATGACTGGAGGAGCCTGTAAGTGATTTGGGTATGAAACAAAGGCGATGAAACGTAAAGAGAGGGACTGTTCAGTTTCTGAAATATCCTGCAATTGTGCCTCAGCCACTTCTGCCAGCTCCTGAGCTGCCCCCCACCCTATGGGCAGTGCCCAGGGTCTGTGCCACATGCACCAGGAGATGGTCACTGACCCTGACACTGACCATGGAATCACCTGGGTCAGGGTCCCTGCTGCCCTCAGGGCTCTGCATGGTGATGAACCTGGAGCTGCCAGGCACGGTGCCATCTCACTGGCACTGGTTTTAGTGTCCCTGTGAGTGGCAGCTGCCCTGGCCCTGGCTGCTGAGCTGTCCCACTGTTGACAGAGCGTGTGCTCCCAGACCTCTGTGGTTTTTTATGGCTCTCTCCCTTTTCCTACCAAGGAAAAGTCCTGGCAATGGGGGAAATACAGGCAGATTTCTGCTGGAACAGATCTCTGGTCACTTTTCTGGGGCAGTATGCAGATTTCTCTGCATGTTTGGAAATGCAAGCAGAGGCAGCTGCATCAGCATTGCCACAGCAGGGGTGTTCAGCAGGCTGTCCTGGGCACACCGAGGGTGTCTGCTCAGAGAAATGCTCACAGCCAAGGAAAACCAAAGCTGTCACACAGACATGGGTGGACAGGCAGTCCCTTTTCCTGGCGTGTTCCACCTGCCCTACTGTGACCAGCACAGGGTGGCTTCCTGGGCATGAAGGGCCCGCTTTGCTGGGGCAAGGAAGGGTTGCATGAATTTGATTAATTAAAGGATACATTTCTGTCATAAATATTCTGTCACCGCTCCGCACGTCTTGTAAAATTTGCTGTGCCGGCGCTCACAGTGGCATTTGTGTGATTAATAACAGCAAAGCTGGAATGAGCTGGTGCTGCACCAGCACGGCAGCGATCAGGGCACACAAGCCTGGCCCTGGTATGGCCCTGGTGTTATCTGTGGCAAAGCAGGTGGAGCAGCCCCAGCATGGGGATCGCTGTGCCTGGCTTTTATTTTTAACACCCTGCTCCCAGGCGGTGACAAGCCTTCGCTAAGTGAGGTAATAGCCAATTGATTTTGTTCCGTTTTGCAGTGGGCAGTAATAAATCACACGGCTTGTCAGGGGGTGTTTCATGTTTTCAGTGAGAGTGTGCCAGCAATTAACCATCAGAAAGCTCTTGTGGCTCTGCTCCTGAAGACGTGGCTGCAGCCTGAAACTCAGGAATGTGGGGCCCTCCGCCACCAAAACAGAGCGGTTGTGGTGGAGATTTACAGGGGGGGTTTATTTCCAGGCTCCAGCGTGGACAGAGCACGAGATTGATGACAGGAAGGAGCAGACACTCCATTCATGGGCACAGCCGCCCAGGAGGGGACACAGGGAGTGCAGAACTGTGGGATGTCCCCAACCTCATCCCTGTTCCCACTGTGCCCCAGGGACCCCCAGCACTGGTGCCAGATGTGTGACCCATCCAGCTGCCTCAGCCACACTGGCAGCAGCTCATGGGATGAGGACAGGGTGACATGGAGCTGCTGGGCACTCTGGCCCTGCTGAAGCTCTCGCTGTAGGCTGCCATCCTGGGCTGCCTGTGCTGGGCTCTGGGGGTGCAGAACTGCTGTGTTGGGGTGTCAGGAGGGATGTGGCAGCCGCTCTCCCCTCCAGCCCTGTTCAGTGGGGTGCAGGGTGTCACTTGGTTTGGCTCAGCCTGGTTTGGTGTCCCCTCACACTGTGCTCCAGAGGTGCTGCAGGGCTGGGTCCCTGTGGGTCCCTGCAGCCCTTAGCAGGCTGTAGGCCTTTTTTGGGGGGGCTGAGGCACACACGGGTGGTGGGCTGTGGGGTCAGCCCGGTCTCTGCAGCCTGCTCCATCCCTCTGGGCTCTGCCTGATGATTCCCAGATGGTAATCGCTCTGCTTTTATTTCCCGTAACCTTTGTTCCTCTGGGAAGGCAGAGGCAGAGGCTGGGCTAGAGGCCGGGGTGAGGGATGTGGCGGGAGGGTCGGGACCTTGGGGAATAATGCTGGTTTCAAAGCAAGGCCTTTCACAGAGGCATTTGCATTTGGAAATAGGGAGCGACTGCTTTGCATGCAGAGCTGGAGGCCCTGGTCCTGGGGGGAAGGAACGGGAGCAAGTGGCCAATTGATCCCCGACTGAAATCAGGAAATTATCAGGAAATCATCCCCTGCTCTGTGCTGTGGGATCTGTGACAAAAGAACCTTTTCCAGCCCACTGTGGCCTTGCTCAGGCTGTGACTTTCCTATTACAGCACTGTGGATAAAAAGTCCAGGATCACAGGAGAAGGGGGTGGGCACTGCTGGCCCCCAGCCGTGGTGTCATCCCCCGTTAAATCAGAGCATCAGAGCTGCCTCCTGCCAGGGCCATGCTCTCCCTGCTCCCCAGGACTCTGCTGGAGGCGACAGGCAGCAGCTCCAGTGCCTCTCTTAGGGAGCTGATAAACACAAAAGCTCTGGAATGAGTGAGATGGGCACACTTGGGCTCTGCTGTTGCTGCCCAAGGTGGCATTAGGTGAGCTCTGTCCCACACCCCAGACAAGCTGCATATGTGTGTATGTGTGTGTGTTTGTGATGCCTGGAGAAGACCCTTGGGAAGGCTCCTGTGTGTTTGGAAGGGTTATATCACCTATACCTTCCTCCCTGGGATCTGATTGTCCAGTAAAACCTGTTTCCCCGTTGGCAGCAGTTTTTACAAGCCTGTGACTCCACTGGAGGTTCTGGTGCTGGCACCAAGGCACCAGCATCCCACTGCATGTGCCCAGCCATGGCTAGGAAGGGGGCTGGATGCTTTCATGGAAATGCATCTGGGATTTCATGGGTTTGTTATGGGTTAAAATTCCAGATTTGACATTTTTGTCATGGAGCTTTGGCTGGCGAAAGCCGTGGAGAAATCCCAGCGAGCACAGGCTGGTGCCATGCTGTGCCTTCTCCTGCCCAATCTGGGCTCATCTCATGTGCTCAGGGAGTTCATCTGACTTCCTTGGGGTCACCCTGTTAGAAAGAAATTTCTAACCCTGATTTTGAGGCCCCCAATGCAGCGTGGCCCCACTGCAATCCAGAGCAATACCCATTCTGCAGCTGCCGGGCACGAGGCACACACAGGGACACAAGGACAGTTGTTTTCAAACCTCCTCCATGGGAGGCGAGGAATGGATGGAAAGGCAGTGCTTCCTCCCTGCAGACCCCCAACATTTTTGTGATTTCATGGGAACTTGTAGGAAAGGAGCACATATTTTGCACAGAGCTGGGCAGAGGAGCATAGCTCATGGGGTGTGACTGAGATTGGGGTCGTGGCTGTGCAGGAAGCCAGGCTCTCCTCCCAGGGAGGAACCTGCCTGTGTGGGGGGAAAACGTGGCTCGTTGCACCCCAATTGAAAAAAAATTATTTTTTCCATCCCTGCTTTTATTTTCCAACATCCCGAGTGACTTCTTTGTTACATGATTAATATGCCTTGCGAATTACAGCCTGGAGTGTGACGTGTTGCTGGGATCTGCATGGGAGCCTGAGGCAGGTGATGCTCCATCTCCAGCTCCTGCAGCCCTTCCTTTCACAGACTTCGGGGTGGAAAAAAAATCCTGTCTCCGCTTGGACTCTATTTATTGCCACAGTGTGAGACTGATGAGGGGTGACACAGCTCACACGAGTCCAGGTAATGCCTCATACGGAAACAAGTGACCCAGAAACATCCTGGAAAAGTGCAGCCAAGGAAACAACCCCTTGGAGTCAGTCGGGGTGTTTGCAGGCATTCGCTGTCTCCTGCATCTTGCTGCCCACTGTGACTGGAATGGAGGATTTCTTCCTGGCACCTCGGGCTCAGGCAGCCTTGGTGGCTGCAAAATCTGGGCACTAGTGGGCTCATGGAGCAGAGCTGTTGGAAAGCCTGAAATATTTTTATAGCTACAAGAAGCTGTTGTTTAGCTGTTTCACAAATACCTAAGTGATGGTGCTGCTCCACAGCCCTTTTTTTTGCCTGGTTTTCATTGCCTGGGTGACCAGGAGCTCCCCAGGTCCAGTTTTTCCTGCAGAAAGAAGGAACTGCAGTTCTTGGCCCCTGCTTTCAGTACAAACCTCTCCACTTGGAATCCAGACAGGTTCAGTTCCTTGCCACCATGGCTGTCACACTATTGCACAGGATTTTCAGACAAAGCTGCTCATCTTTCTCTGGGGCATGGGCAACCTTGAGGCTTGTTCCCAGCACGAAGGCTGACAGGGGGCTGTTTTGGACATTTACATTTCCCAGTGGAGGAAATTCTTATACAATCTAAAGTTATGATGGACTTCCTAGAGGCAGTGTGTGTTGGCTGTGGTGGCCCTGGGCTCAGCAATCAGTGCCACCTAGCAAACAGCATATTTTTCAGAAACGGAGCAGAACTGCAGAACTGTCCAGAATCTGCGACACGTGTCAGACCATTGATGTGTTCTGACCATCCATGCAGTGCAGTGCAGTGCTCCCACTGACCAACAAGCCTCCAGAAATGGGCTGTGAGCACCAGGACCCAGTGCTGGATGGGGTGGTTGACTCTGAGCATGGAGGCTCTGCCGAGGATGGCTGCTTAGCTCGGAGGAGCTGGCGTGAAGCAGCACTGGCAATCTCTGGAGCTACATTTGTGAATCATCGCTGCACATGTCTTGTTTCTATAAAAGGAAACCAAGGACAGATTTGAAATTGTCAACGTCTCCTTTGTCCATCTAAAATCTGAGATTTTTCCAGTTCTTGCTGTCTGTGCTAGAGAGAAAGAATGTGTGGGTTTTCTAAAGGCTGGACCTGGCACTGTCCCCCATGCCCTGTGCTGTGAGTGATGCACCTTGGATTGCTGGAAGGAGGTGTCTAAAGCCATAATCAGGGCTGGCAATTTGGAAAAAATACATGCAGGCTCTTCCCAGGGTGGTGTGATTTTTTTTTAAAATGGGAGCACAGTGGAACCCTTGTATGTGGAAGTGGTTGTTTCCTTTCCTCCTTCCTCTCTCGCTAGCGCTGGTCACAGAGCTCTCATTGCTCTGAGCAGGGCCTTCAGCCTCCCTTCCTGTTACAAATTCTGCGGGACAAATCAACATCTTCCCATTAGGAAGTGATGACAAACCAGTCCATTTGGGGTGATTAATTGACATCTTAAATTAATCACGAGCACTCCTCTTAATGCTGTGACTCAAGATATTAACTGTTCCACCAGCCACATGAGAAAGAGCAGAGACCATTACAAAGCCCATTTGTCAAGCAGTCACTTACACAGCCATTGTGGTGGCTGAAAAAAGGTCAAGTGACTTTGTTATTGTTAAGTAGAGAGCAGACCGAAACTCCTAATTCCTTACTCTGTGCTTAATGTGCCAGTTAAGTAGTGGTAATTGGCAGCAGCTGTGCCCTGGAACCGATGGGTCCATACTGGAGCAGGAGCCCTGATGTGCTCAGCGGTGCAGTGCTGCAGTGGGGATGTTTGTAAAGCAGGAGCTGGGGAAAGGTGAATCCCAGGGAACTGGAGGAGCCAGGGGCAGGTGGCTGTGATCAGAAGGAAGCGGGTAAGAAGTGAGTTTGTGCTGATTTGAACATTATAAAATCAATAGACAAATGAAAATGCGATTTCCGCGGGGCTTAATGCGGTGGTGGTGACAAACTGCCGGGACTTGGGGCTGTTGTTTCTGGGGTCAATGGTGATCTGCTGGCTCAGATCTGGGTGTAATTTTGTCCCTGGCTCTGGAAGAGTGCTGGTTTCCCTGCCTGGGCTGGAGCAGGAAGGTTCTGCACTGGGGGCTCTGTGTGCCCAGCACCCTGCCCTGTGCTGTGGGAGTGCTGGGGGTCCTCTGGCTCTGGGGGGAATGTGTCCTGCCCCTCTGGATGGAGTGGTCACCTGGCCAAAGAAACCTGGGGAGCAGAGGATCTCTGTCTCTGGGTTACCTTGGTGTGCCTCACTGTGAACCAGTATTTTTCTGTGTCTGGAAGCAAACTGGTGGCAGTGAGGAGAGGGTGGTGGCATCTTCTTCCTGGCATGTGACTCAGACCAAGGGCCATGGCTGTGCCGTGCTCTGTGTTTGGAGCAGCTGATGTGGTGAGGTGAGAGGATGCAGGGATTTACAGGGAGCACAGACCCGGGATTCCTACAGCTTGTTCTCCTTGGATGGAGGTGGTGAGGGGGCAGTTCTGCACGGGCAAGTAGGTCTGGGCATGGGCTAGAAGTGCTGTTCAATATGGGATTCCCATCCCAGCCTCCCAGGTGTCTCCTGGCTGCGCAGGTGTGTGTACTGCCAGCACAGAAGTGTCACCTCAGTGTCACCCAGAAGGCTGAGCTTCCTCGGAGTCAGAGAGATGCTCAGTATATGGACCTGCTTTTGGCTCTGTTCCACTTTTTACACCCACCTTGCCCCGGGCCAAGCCACGCAAGCTGCTGCTGGGCTGTTTCTGGCTCAGCAGGGTGGTTGCATAAGGGTTTCAGCCCGGTTTCCAGGCCTACAGTTTGCACAGCTTTGGATAAACAACGGATCTTTCAGGTGTAAACGCAGCGTGAGCAAACTTCCCCTGCGGCTGGGGCTGTTTCCATCCCAGAGCGATGCGGAGCAGAGATAAGCAGTGCTGGAGGCAGGTCAGGAATGCTGAGCAAACTGAACATCGTGAGGGCACCCAGAGCAGCCTGCCTGCAACCTCGGACACTCCCGGTGTGCTTCCAGGGATGTCCCTGCTGGGGGCTGTGGCTGGAACCTCCGTGTGCCCAGACCAGAGATCTCCCACCTCTCCACATCCAGCCCTGTCCCAGGAGGGAGCAGCGTGCTTGGTCACTGGGACTGGTGCCCCGATGGACCATGGTGGTCTGGGGGAGTTGTGGGGGTCAGGGGAGCACCAGGCTGACCCATGCTGAGGATCCTCCCCTGCACGCCCTGCTCTGCCTCGCTGGCAGCCGGGGGTTCTGCACCTTCGCTGAAAAAATCGCAGGAAGGTGCTGCATAAGCACGGAGTTAGCAGCTATGAAGTGGAATTAGGGAATGGTCCCCTCCTGCTGCTGGATGGAAACCTCCTTCCAGCAGAGGTTGGAAACCTCCATAGCTCCAAGTCGTTTCCCACTGTGAATCCGGAGCCTTAATATTTGAGTGCTTGGAGTATTTATTTTTTCGTGTTGCTTACTGACACCGGGAAGGGGAAATGAGTAAATCTTTATGCACGTTTAATCACCTGTTAGCGGAGGAGCTGCAGGGCACTGCTGCTTTGTGTCTGCAGATAAAAGATTGCGGCCGGGCTTGCCAGGGAGAGGTGCTGGCGAGAAGTAGAGGTAGAGGCACCCCGGGCGAGGGGGCCACCAGCCAGGAGTGCTTTGATGGGATTAGAACCAGGAGAGGACGATAAAGCAGCTTTCTCCCTGGAGTGGAAGGGGAGCAGATGCCCCTGGAAGCAAGAAGTAAGCAGGGTCTTCCAGGGGAAGCTGCATTTAATCAATATCTTCGAGGGCACTGGCTGAGGGTCCCAAAGTGGTGTGGTATTCTCGCCGAAAAGGACAGCGTTTAAAGTGAATCAGCTGACAGGCACAAAAGAATAGCAGCCGCTTTAATATTCTCCGTTTCGTTCTGTACTTAAACCCCCTGTCAGTCTCCGGTGAGGAACAAGGAGAATTTATGATGAAAAATCAAAGTTGTCCATGAAAATCAAGGATGAGATCAGTGGGCTGATGGATGACTGGCACGGCACGCCCGTCGCCGTGGAGGTGCTCTTGGCAAGGATGGGAACTGTGGATTCCTGCACAGAATTGCAATGCCATCGCTGCTTTTGCTGGAATGCGGGGTGGCTTTGCTCCCTGGACACCTTAACGTCCCCCCCACGGTTGTCACCTGTATTTTGGGGACTGCGCAGCCTTCCTCATCCTCTTTCGCTGTGCCTCGCTGCCTGTAGGATCCAGCTATGTCCTGCTCGGGAAAGGAGGGAAGCTGGGCTGGCTGGGCAGCTCTCCCTGTGCCCCTGACCACTGTCTTTGCCACTGTCCTGGGCAGCGGTGACCGCCGGCGCGGCGATGCCGGCGACCTGCGCTCGCGGCTAATTAGCGGTGCGGCAAAGTTCATCAATAATAGATCTCGCGGCGGCAGCTGATTGCCGGCTCGCGGCGGGTGGGCACGGGGTGGTAAATCAGCCTGATTGATTGTTGACCACTCCGGTTTTTCCAGCGGTAATTTAGAGCAATTAAAACGCCTCCCTCGGAAATTAACAAGGTAAATAGTGCCCCCCGCGGAGCCGCCTGCAGCAAAGGGACCCTGGAGATCCAGGGCTGCTGGGACACCCCGGCCAGGCATGGCCAGTGGTCACTCCTGTAGTCCTGGAGACACCCAGGGATGTGCCTGGAGCTCCTGGATGGACCCCACGTTCACACGTGTTTGTAGGATGAGAAGTAGCGCTGATCCTCGGAATGGCATGACTGAGCCTTAGGATTAAATCTTTGACTCTAGGGCTTCTAACCCAGGAGTAAAAATACCTAATTTTTAGGTACTGGAAAATACTGGATTTTCCCTTTATTAGGAATTGTGCCCAGCCCTTCTGCTGCAGCTCCTGCTTTAATTGCACAGCCTATTCATCCTGCTGCAGTGGTATAAATAGAGGCTCCTTCACCCATGAAGGGTGATTATCTTTTATGAGTGTGAAGGATCTATAACTCTTGAGGTGCAATAGGAAGAAAGTGAGGAGAGACGGGGAGTTGCTCTGCATGGATCGGATACTCTATTCCGTGCATGGGAAATGTTGTCTTTCAACTAAACCCCGGGTTTGCAGAAGTGAGGATGAGATACAGGTTGATTTCACACCAGCTGAAGCTTTCCCTGAGACTGCAGGTCACTCTTGGCTGATGCTGTGGAGGGATGAGTGTCAAGTACAGCTCAAGGGGTTCAGGTGGCTCTGCTGGGCACCTGTCTGCCAACATCAGCAGGCTGCACTTAATCCCTCCTGCTCTCTTCTGCTTGCTGTTGCCCGGGTTTGGGTGCTCTTTGCTCCTCCAGGGTGCTGGTGGAGACACCTCCTGCCGCTCTCCTGGAGGTTTCCCTCATGTTGGCTTTGCCACATGCCCAGCCCTCGGAGCTCTGCGTGTTCTGGCACCCCGAGCAGGGCGTGTCAAGTCAAGTGGGGCTTTGCAGCCCTGTCTGCCCTTGATGGGTCCCTGGCACGGAGCAGTGAGTGCATTGGCTGATAGTCTAGCAGGGCAGACACGAGTGGGGAGTGCTCTGGAATGGGGTCTGTGGGCAGGGGCAGCAGGATGGGCAGTGTTTGCTGGCACAGCTCCTCCCTGTGCCCAGGGTATGCTCCACAGCCTTGTTTAGGCTGTAGAAGTCCAGAGATTTCTCCCACTAAAGCTTTGCAGCTCCCCAAAGCTCAGCCAGACAGCTGCCAGCACATCCTTCTGGAGAACTGATGACAGTTTGTCTTTGGGATCGCTGGCTGGTCCCACTGCCAAGGGGCAGGGAGTGTCTGGTCTATTTTGTGTCGAAAGCCAGGTTTGTTTACCCCCAGGTCTTCGGCAATATTTACGTGGCTGTAAGTAACTACTTTTGTGTACTGGCAAACCCCTCTTCACCCGAAGGCATCTGCAGTGTTTTGAGGGCTGTGCATGCCAGTGTGTGCTGCTGCTCCTTGGGGCCATGACTGTGGATGGCTGTGGTTTCCAGGCATCGAGGTGTGCCCAGTGATTGACAGGGACTCAGGGATGCTCTAACAGCTGAATCTGACATTCGGATGTTTTTAGGGAACTGGCTGTTTCTCACCATGTCCTAGTGCTGTATTTTGGGTGATGTCGTTTATCACGCTGATGTGATGACACTGGGTCTGGAATTATCCTGATCTCCTTGCAAGCAGACAGGCTTCGGGTGACCGTGTGGGTGAAGCTGGATAATCTCACAGCCTTCCCTTTGATGTGGCACCCACAGCCCTGCCTGCCTGCTCCCAGAGGCTTTGGAGGAGGCTCATATCAGGGATGTCTATGTGCTGTCCCTGGGCCAGCCAGGGTGGCTCTGGTGGCTGCTTTGGCCAGGACTCCAAGTGTCAGAAGTCCTGAAACAAACACCCTGATGCCCATTAGTAAATGTGTGCTGATCTCCCCTGATTTTGCTCAGTGTGTTTCTCTGTTTGGAGAGAGTCACGGAACAGAACTCGATCCTGCCCAGTGGAGAGGGCGCAGTGGGATGCCATTTATTTTGAATAATCTACAGAAAGTCAAGGGACGCTGTATGTTAAGAGTAATTTAATGAATTTAAGCTGTAATGCCCTACCTGCTCCAGTCAGATGCTGAATGGGAAGGAGCAAAGTGCAATTTGTCAGGCCCTTGGTAACGGCTGTGTTGCCATTAAAAGAATACGATCTTACAAAAGAGGTAGGATGCGAAATCCAGCGGAGTAATTAAGCTACTCATCTAATTGAAAGTTCTATGATTTATTGAGCCATAAACCCCAATTCTTTCCACTTACTGACCAGGACCTACGATATATGCTATTGCCTGATGGATTCTCATTTCCAGCTGGGCAATATGCTCCTTAAAAACAGTGTTAAAAATGTCACCAAGGAAGGCATCCTTCATACTAGGCAAGTGATTTAGCCCCATCTGAAGTGTGCAGCACATCAGAGTTATTCCTGCAAAGGACCCCAGGATCCCACAATGGATGTGTGTGCTGGCACCTGTGGGAGCAGAGCTCTTCAGGGCAGGAGGTGGTGGCAGAAGGGTTTGGCAGATGGTTTGTAGAGGTCACAGGGGAGATCAAGGTGCAGCCACCTGCTCACACAGCACTCAGTGAGGTACAAATGCTTCTACTGGTCATCAAAGCCTGGCACTGTGCTGGTGGGACAAGGGCAGTGTGTTCCTGGAGGGGTGGATGTGGTGCTGGTGGTGGATATTCCTGGTTTCTCACGGGCAATATTGCCATCCTGTCCCCTGGACCAAAGCTGAGCAGCACCAGGAGGGATCAGCTTGCTTTCCTCCCTGTGCCACACTGCAGTCCTTGGCTCCTGCTCCTGGGAGCCCCCATGTTGTCCTGGTCCCACAATCACCAGGAGCTCACCAGCACTTCCTTGCAGCTCAGCTCTCCAGGAGCAGCCAGGATGTCTCTCCCCAGCACCACCTCCACCTTCATCTCTGCTGTTTTGATTCTTTGGCTCTCACCCTGTCATTTCCTGAGGTCACCTGTCCTTCTGCAGCTCCTGAATCCTCCAGTAGGCTCACAGTGATTGATGTCTGAGGATATTTCCAGCCTCCAAATATTTTTAGCTTGGGGGTTTCCTGGGCTGGATAAAAGCGTGTGTCTGGAATTTTAACAACAGGCGTTGTTCTTCAGATGAGTGGATGTGGAAGTTGTTACACATCACTTGTGTGTGAAAACACACCTGTGGGTGTTGGATTCCAGACACTGCTGACACAGTGAATGGGAGAAAATGGGAACAGAGGAGGATTAAAGGCGTCAAGAGTCCAGTGATGATTTGCAATATCTTCCCCTCAGCCTTTCATCTGGACAGAAGCCTCTGGAGTTCTCTGCTCCTGATCATAAATGCAATGAACTCTTGAAACCTCACAGCATCCTCGGTCTCCCTGGTTAATGCAGGGCTGCTGCAAGGTGGCTCTTTGTATTATTTTTTTCCTGTCAATTAGGTATTTCTTAGGCCATCTTTTCTTTAACCTGTACCGATTGCCTTAATTGACTTCCGCCTTAATTGGTAACAAATCATTTCCACTGAGTCCTTGTAGTTTCTCTGTGTCAATTGGTTCAGCCTTCCCCTGGGAGTGAGTGTGAGCTGCAGAGCAGGGCTGTGGGAGCTGGGCAGGAGGTGCTGGTGTTTGTCCCAGCCATTTCTGCCCCATCTCCTGTGACTTCCCCAGCTGTGGGACTGGGATGGACAGTGTGACTGCCCAGTGTCACACTGGTGTCCAGAGCCACTGCCTGGCAGTCTCTGGCTGGTGCCATGGAGGTGACTGAGTTCATCCTTGTCACTGTTTTCCACAGATCCTGCAGGGAGCAGGACAGCTTGAAATCATGACATGGAGAAGGTAGTGCAGCAGATGACTAAGTTGGGCATGAAATCCCAATGCACTCTGTAAACCAAAGGGAAAGGATCTTGGAGAAGCACCCCTCCCTTTGACATTCTTGTGGGGCGTTTAATTAGCTGTAACTGGAATATTATTTTATCTCTGTTGTTGAAAATCATGATTTGTTTTCCTTTGCTAGCATATGAATATATTTACAGCATCTCTTTGTGCTGGCTGTTGTTCTGAAAGCTGCAGCTGACCTCCCAGAACACCCCCACACAAAACTTGGGGCTGCTCACGTGTGAGTGGAAAGATCCTTTGTTCCTGAGAGAGGTCATGCTTGGGTGTGCTGAGGAGGAGAGTTGGGTTTTAGGGTAATGGACACGTCTGTCTCCAGCAGAGCCTGCTCTGATGTGTCCCCATGGAGCAGCTCATCCCTTTGGGATGGTCAAGCACGAGGGGAAGTGTGCAACGCCCATCTGGTGAGTGAGAGAAAACTGTCACGTTGTCTTTTCCAAAGAGATGAAATCCCTGGCCTGATGGTGGTCCCTGGGAGAGCTCCCTTGGCATCCACAGGGATGTGTTGGGATTGTGTGGCTCAGCCAGGAGGAGCCCAGACCTGTCCCCTCGGTGAGTCTGGAGAATGACCCACATGGGCAGAGAGCATCATGGGCAGTGCAGGAGCTGTCTGTGAGGCCAGGGTTACCTGGTGCCCTGGCTGAGCTGCCACTTCCTTATTTACCCCATTTCTGAAGCAATCCCTCCCGGCCAGCATGTTCACACTGGCTGGTGCTGGAGGCGTTTTCCTGGTGCTGGGGTGTGCGGTGCTGCTGCTCCCAGTGCCAGTGCAGGGTTAGTCACGCTCCTCCAGCCCTGCCAGGCATGTTTCAGACGGGTGAGATGCTCCCCTGCCAGCCCCAAAACTCCTACCTTGGCAGGGATTGAGGGAGCTCATGGGATGGCTGCTCCAGGTGCCTGATTCCCTCCTGTCCTGTGGGTAAAGGCAGAAGGACATGGCATGCTGTGATCCCTGAGTCAAGGGTGTGGGTGAATGTGTGCCGTGCTGAGTGCTCCTGTGGGGAGAAACACCATGCTGTGACCTGGACAAGGAGACCACCCTGACCCCTGGGAGGGCTTCTGGGTACTAACACCCTGAGATACAGTTGGAAACCTGGAAAATATGGGGCTTTTGCCTTCTCTGTGTTAAAGTACTTTACCCTGTCATTACTCTAGACTGGATCCCTGCATTCACTCCTGCCCAGCCCTGATCACCCAACTCCATGTCTCTCTGGGAGAGCATGGATGAGGATGATCCTGAGTGCAGGTGAAGAGGCTGGCTGGGCAGCAGGGGCCTCTGAGCAGCTCTTGGGCTGCTGAGGGTCTGGAGATGTAATTCCACCTGCAGCAGTGGTGACAGATTTGGGACTTGCAGATGAAAGTGTCCCCAGCTCCTCCAGGGTTGTCCATACTTTGTAGGCAGAACAGAATAATTTGAAGGGAGTTTGTTGTGAGGACAAGAAATGCCTGACACCTTCCATCTTGTGGAGCTGTTTGCCTTGAAAGCCAGCGAAATTTCTCTTATGAATTGTCCAGATTGCTACCAATGCGTCCAGTTTCCTTGGAAAATGCTTTGAAAAGGAGTCAGGAAGGACCACCCTGATTAGAGGGGCAGCCCTTGACCCCCTTTCCATGAGCTCTGCTCTGGCACCCAGCAGCCTCCTGACAAAGCATGGATATCCTTTGCAAGGGAAGGGAGGTCTCTCCTCCCTATGGCAGGGATGACTCGTGGTATCAAAATAGCTGGCAATAGAAAGGTTTGCGAAAACAATCCCTGCAAAGTATTTTCTCTGCTACAGCTGGAGCAGTCCCAGCAGGAGCCTCGCCTCTCAGGAGTCACAGGCAGGGGCAGGGGCCAGACTGGAAGCTGTGTTCCCAGCCAGCAATAATACAGATGGAAATGCCAGGAGCAGCTTTGCAGTCCTGCTGCTGTGAGGTGTGATGGAGAGTCCAGAAAGATGAATAATCACCTCTGAAAGGACTGCAGCGGTGAAATGGGGGAGATGCAACCCTTGAGAATGCCTTGTGGTTCTGCTGGGGTGTCCTGCCTTGCCCAGAGTGCATGGCAGGGCTTGGGGGACTATAAGCTTGGGAGCCTTTGGAGGGTTCTGCAATAAGCAGAGGTGACAAATGAACTTTCTGCTGGGTGCTGAATCACTGGATCACCACTCTGTGACCTCTGGTGATGGCCCTGTATTGCATCCTGCATGGTCTTTCCAAAGCTGAGGAGGAAAGCTGGCACCATCCTATTTGCAGGACAATTACCATGTGTGCTCTTAAAGAGCTTTCCTGCTTCAGCAGCACTTTAAATCCAAGAGACAATCTGAGTTTGACTTGGCCCAGTGACAAAGGCCATTTCCTTTCTGATTAGCCCTGTTGTCGCTCAGCTTTCCTCCCTTTCCATCCATATCTGCCCATGGAGGTCTCTGTCTGAGGACATTTGGGAAGTTTGCAGCTTGCAGAAACATGGTGGATGAAGCACCAAATCTGGGCAATAATTAATGTTCATTGTCACCATCTTGCTCAGTATCTGCAGGTATCTTGCTAAGTTGTTCCCTGCCTTGCTGGGGACCCTGCAGAAGCTATGTGGACTTCTGTGAGCTGAGGCCATGGGAGAGCCTGGGACCAGGAGCTGGTGCAGATGGTGGGGCTTGACTGGGGTCACACTTGCTCTTAGCTCCTCTTAAAACCAAGACCTTCTGAACAGCTGCTGGCTCAGGCCAGTGGGAAAAGGCAATTTGGGTTTGTGTGACTTTGTCTGCCACAGCACAGCCTGGCTGGTAGGGCAGTGCTTGGCAAGTGGAGGTTTGGGAGGGAGGATGAGTAATTAATGTGAAAAGCTGGAAGGATGCATGCACTGAGCAAACCCTCTTCTTCACCCTTCTGTTTTTTCCTTTTTTGAGCATTATCCTGCTGATGGATGAAAGGGCAGGCCTGGAAACCTCCCCCAGCCCGGGGAGATCTGCTGCTGCAGTGCAGGACTTCAGTTTCCTAAAGCTGCAGTGATTCTTGTCTTAGGGAGGTAAATGGGGATTCAGGAGTTGAGGTGAGGAAAGTCTTGAAAGGCTACAGAGCAAACCCTCGATGAAATATTGAGTTTCCACCCATTCTTATGCCCCAGAAGGAGCTTCCCTGGGGGAGATTTAGGGAGGGCTTATGGGAGCCTCACTGCAGCCACCCCAGCAGGGTCTGTAGCCCAGCCCAGGGATGGTGCCAAGAGCAGGATGGTGGAAGCTGCTGATGGTATTGGGGCCCAGGAGAAACAATTCATGATAAGGCAAGTCCTGACCTGAACTTGTGCCCAGCAGTTCTCAGCGAGAAAGGAGCAAACCTACTCGGTGGTGTGAGAAAACTCGTGGAACTTCCTTGTTTAGTTTTCCCACAGCCCTGCGCTTCCTGCTTGCCCCGGCGCTGGAAGTACCGAGATAGCATCAGGGGGGCCGTGCTGGTGGGATTTCTGTCCAGGATGTGCCAGCCATCCCCTGGGACAGCCCTGTGAGCATGGGAAGGGCTTGGGAGGCTGCTGTGGAGCAAGGGAGGCTGCCCACTCCCTGGGGTTACGCTCAGGATCAGATCCTGGCCGTGTGATAAACCTGAGAGAAGGGCACAGGATACCTGGGGGAAGGACTAGCTGCCCTGGCTACAGGAATTAATTTTCAGGGCGATGGTCCCTGCCCAGGAGGGTGTGTGGTGCCTCTACAGACCCAGATTATTGGAGGGGGGAAAGGGTGGGACGCAAGTCTGGCTCTTCCTCCCCCTCCACAGGTCACGGGCTGTAAATTGGCGCAGCCTTTCTGGGCATAAGGAAAAATACCAGTCGCCTGCCAAGGAAAACAATAGGTCTTTCCACTGTTGAGCCACGTCCAGACAGTCTGGGCCTCTGTCCAGCCCAGCACTGGCGCTCAGCTTGGCCTCCTCTCGCCGGAGCTTTAATGGGAAGGAAAGGAGAAGCAGCGGAGAGTAATGAAACAGAGGAATGTCTGTGACATTTTTCTAAAAAGGAAAAATGTGGAGTTTCCAGTCAAACTGAAAGACTTATTGGGTTCGCTGGGAGGCTAAGTCCAGCTCCTTAGGACAAACTGCTAGATAAGGAAAACAATTTAGTCCCAAGTAATATTCACTTCAGGATGGCCTAGACTCTGCCAGAATCTGTTTTGACTGCACCGTGCTCATTGATTTTCTTTTTTTTTTTTCCTTCCCAGCTCTTCAGCAAATGTGGCCCTGCTGGTCCACTGTGGAGAGCCGGGATGGTCACTGGCACAGGACCCCATGACAAACAGCCTTGGCTGGCCAATTCCCTCTGCCAGAATCATCAGCTGGACAAAGGTTAGGCTGAGCACCATGAGCCAGAAGTGACTGAATAGCACCGAGGTCCAGGTGCTGCTTGAGGGAGGGCAGGGAATGAGCAGGAGTGGCACTGAGGGCCAGAAAGGTCTCTGCTGCTCAGGACCCTCTGACACAGTGTCCCCTGAGTCAGTGGCACAGCATCTCCCCAGCACTTGCCCACTCTCCTGGACTTGGTGCTGCCTGAGGCATCTGACAATTCCTGACCCAGCAGCCACAGGAGCCTGGGAACACTATTGATCCCCAGTGGTTGGCTAATAATTGGAATTTCATGACACACTCACAGGGCTTGCTGTGCTGCTGTATATTTTATTTGGGCTGGCTCTCCCTGCAGTTAGCTGTTCTGGGGCTGTTTTGTGCCGTGCTGGGGCACAGGGAGTGACCAAGTCCTGTGTGCCAGGGAGATTCTGTCTGCTTGGGAAGTAGAGGGCAGCCTGGGAGCAGAAATTCGGGAGTTCCTTGCAGGAACAAGCAGTTAATTACAGCAATGACCAGATATCTTGTGTGCTTCCCCTTGCTGATCTGGCAGTGCTGTGTGGAGCAGGGACAGGCAGATCCTGCTGGGAGAAAAACGTATGAAGAGTCCACTATGATCAAATTTTGGGCCTGCTTAGGAAGCGTAGCACAGTTGGTGCTGCGTATTTCAATTTTTTTTGAAGATGTTTGACATTTTGCCCAGAGAACCTGTAGCTAATAACACATATTATGTGGATTAAAAATTGGCTTAATGACAGATTTTAAAATCTGGTCAGTAATGGCAGTGCCGCTCCCTGTGGTGTTCCCAAGGAACATTCTGACATGATTTAATGTGTGATTTAATGACAATGATGGTAAAACCCTTTGCTGGTAGTGCCTGCAGATGACATGGAGATGGGTGGTGTCAGCAGCCAGGGCAGAGCTGTGACTCTCCTGGTCCAATGGTCACAAGGAAATGTGATGCATCACCACAGAGCTAAATGCAAGGTAACCCCAGAAAGAACGTGGGATCCCCAGCCCCTGTGCACAGGATATTCCCACAAAGTTCTGAGCCAGCAGCAGCTGACAACACAATTCTGGGGGTTTGGTGTAAACCTCCCCACTCTTGCTGTTGTTGCTCCCTGTCTTGGGCTGTGCCGTGGGCTTGTAGAGTTTTTAGATGAAGTTCCCCAACATGGGGCTGAATTTTGGATTTTATTGCTCTACAAACCCGCGTGACTCCTTTGCCTGTCCAGAACGGTGTAATTCCTACCCTTTCCCAAGCCTGGGCCATATTTGTGGGTGAAACACTCACAGTTAGTGTTTCTCTGAGTGTTCCCCCTGTGCCTCTCAGATGCAGAAGAGGGTCTGCAGCCAGATTCCA
Source organism: Lichenostomus cassidix (assembly GCF_008360975.1). Lineage (NCBI taxonomy): Eukaryota > Metazoa > Chordata > Aves > Passeriformes > Meliphagidae > Lichenostomus > Lichenostomus cassidix. The sequence continues at coordinate 4,918,297 of NC_139496.1, read as the reverse complement.
GCCTCCCTCTGAGCTGAGCCTTGCTGCTCACAGCAGAGTGGAGCGAGGCTGGCTTCAGCTGGAGGGACAGAGAGGAAAATCCAAGCATGACAATATTCCCTCTGAGGGCAATTACTCTCAACAGGCAACAGCCACAGCATGAATTCTGGCACCTCAAGCCCTGCTCTTCCTCCCTGGGTTGCTCAGAGGGTTTGTCTGATGCAGAAAGTGAACTCCCTTGCTGGAAGCCCATGTAGCCTCAGCGATAGCTACAGGGATCTCATCAAGAAGGAATTTCTTGGCAGGGGATAGGACCTGTCTGCCATATGGTTTCCATGTTTGGAGCAGAAGGTGATCTGTGGAAATGCAAGAAAAAAAAAGATTCTGAACTTCTGCGGTTGATTTTCACTAGAGACTAATTGTTGAGTGCAGCCCTGTGGAGGGACCAGGGACAGGGCTGACCCTCAGCCCCAACAGCTCCCAAGGCATTTCTCACAGTAATGCCTTAGGACCTCCTCTACAGAGCATGCTTATCATCAGGAGACTTTAGATTTGACAGCTCCAATATCTGCTTGAAGGGCTTAGACCATAAAAAATAAGACAATAAAACGTAAAACTCTCCAGAGCGTAAAATGTACAAATGATGGTCACGTCCTGCCTGGCTCCAGCCTCCTGCTGCCCCCCTGGCCTGCACTGGCTGCAGGACATGCTGCTCCATCAGCAGCCATACAAAAGGAGAGCCTTGGCTGGCATTGGGGAGACATCAATTTGGGGACTGCATCTCTGAAAAACAGCTTTTCCCTTAGTGCAAGGAAAGCTGGGAACAGCCTGTTGTGAGGAGATGTTTTGTAAGATCAACTCGTGCCACCTCTGCTTTTCTGGCATCTTGTTCTTCAGCCTGAGGAGGTGGAACATGTGCTGTGACCTTATTAGAGGGTTTTTGCACTCTCCCACCTTTCTCCTAAACCTGGTGTTGAGCCAGCAGAGCACATTCCTGGGGGCATAATATCTGGCTGTCTAATTGGATAGATGAACAGATCTGATCTGCCTCCTGTAATGGTTTATCACAGGGAAATGCTCGTTTACTTAAAATCTGAGCCCAGAGAGTGAAGCTTATGGTCCTAAAAGTGCTGGGAGAATGGGAATGCCAGGAGTGCTCTGCCACAGAAGCATGGATTTGTCCCTTGGAAGGGGACTGGAGTGTCTGCTTGTGAAGAGGGCAGTGAGAGCTCCCCGTGGCCTGGAGCAGAGGGTGAGAACCTGCTGTGCCACCTGTGTACACATGGGGAGAGATGTGAGACTGAGGGTTTGGGCTCAGCAAGAGGCTCCTCAGCCTGGCTAAGAATTCATCCTGCTCTGCAAGGGCCTGGATTGCACAGTGCAGCTTCCAACTGGCAGCAACAAAGCAGGATAAATGGCTGGGCAGATGCAGAAGAAAAGTCTCTCTGTGCCTGACACACAAAGACACTCACTACTCTTGAGCAAATATTTAGGCCATTTCTGTTGCCAAAATCATCACAAGGACACATGTTTGCAGCAGAGCTGTGACCCACGGTGTCCTCAGACCTGCAGCTCTCAGAAGGCAGCTCAGAGCCTTGCCAGGGCACCAGCTGAGCCTGGATGGAACAGAGACCCCTGGGCAGGAGCAGCAGTTCTGGAAATGGGGTTTTGTGGGTAGGGTTTTATGTGTGAGCCTGGGTCTGGCAGCTCTGTTGCCTGTGCCCTTGGGGATGGTTGGGTGCTGCTGCCACAGTGGTGTCACCATTCCCCATGCAGGGCCACAGCTGTCCCTGCTGAGCCAATCTCCATGGCAGGAGCCAGTGATCCCTCACCTGGGGTGGCTGCTCGGTGCTTCCAAAAGTGCTCTTGTGCTTTTTCCCTCCCCATCCCCAGCAGGGAGGCAGGGTGTGCCTGTGCTCTCTGTTCCCAGTGTCCCACAGGTGCCCCTTCTGTGAGTCACCACTTGGTTGGGGAGTTCTTGCTTGTTCTCATCAACAGAAGGTTGTGCCCTGGCATGTTGGGGTGCAGTGATGCAGGAGCTGGGAGCTGCCAAACCTTCTGTGAGAGGAGATTGACCTCCCCTGTCCTTCCTGTGGGCCGAGTGGCAACCAAAGTGGCACCGTGTGGCTGTCCTTAAATGTCTCGCCTCTGTTCTGATGGAAATGTTGCTAATCAGCAATGACTAAGGAGAGCCAAGGAAAGAGCAGTTGGTGTATTTGAATTCTTTTGACATCTTTGCAGTGTTTCTGTAAAGGCATGGAGTGTTTTAAAACATGAAATGTAACATCAAAACAGTAAAAGTAGATCAGAATGTTCTGTCTTGCGCTTCAAACAATGCCCTGGAAATTTCGAAGTCTTTCCTGTTTGTCCCACTGCTCTCTGGACTCCTCTGCTTGCCATCCTTCTGCTGTTTATGATGGCAAAGCTATTTGATTTTTCCTACTCACGGGCATCGATCCGGAGGCGTTTAGCATATTTTGCTAAAATAGCCTCTCCAAAAGTTTCCTAGCGAAGTGGAAACATTCCGGCTCCTTCTATGGGTTGGGCTGCCCTGTCCTGTTGGAGGCAGGAGCCCTCCCACCGTCCCCCAGTCCGGGGCAGGCAGAGCTGCCCGGGCTCATCCCAGGAGGAGCGCTGGGCTCCAGCCAGATCTCAGCTCCAGTAGTTCCAGCCGGGGACCCAGAACCTCTCCTGACTTGAGGTCAGACGAAAACAGAGCTCCCTCCTCCTGCTCTAGTTCTGGCAGGCAAATTCCATCACTGCACAAATATTTTGGCACTCAGCAATAATGGAAAAGGAAGCGCGGAACCGTCCAGTCCGTCAAGAGTTCTGTAAACTAGGACACGGCGAGTGGCAGGGCTGGTCTGGACCCTTGGCAGTGGCTCTCCAGTGGCCACCAGCCCCAGTCCAGCTGCTGGCCCAGGGTGTTTGTGGCCTGAGTGTGTGATTTGTGCCCGTGGGCCGCGCGGATGGAAGCGGTTTGTGCTCTAAGTGGTTGCAGCAGTGTGGGGTGGTGTGTGTGTATTTTGGTATCTATAAACAAAGCAGCTCAGGAATGCCTTGATACCAAAGGTTGTTTTTGGCTTTGGATCAAATGCTCAGTGTCTAGTTTTTTTTGTTTTTTCTTTTAAAAAAAAAAAAAAGTTCAGCTGTTGAAAGTGAGGAAAAGAAGCTTCTCACTCATGTGATACTCTAAGTTAAAAGGGATAATTTTCAGGCCTTTGGAAGCAGTGGATCTGGCAGCTGGCAGGCAGGGGCAACTGCACCACAGGTGGGGTCTCTCCTCTGGCCAGAGCCCCTGAGGACAGGAGAGCTCAGCTCCCTGCAGGCATTCAGCCCAGCAGTGGGAGAATTTGGGATCCTTGTGGTGGGTCTGAAGCCAGGAGGGTTTCAGAGTGAAGCCCCCCAGACTCCTGGGGCTTCTCCCACTGGGGTCAGGGTGTCACCCAGGCACTTCTGGTTTCCAGCCCGTGGCACCCTGGGTGATGCTGGGGCTGTCTCTTGACATGGGTGTTGTGACACCAGACAATAATATCCATTTCCCTGGTTTGAGGAGCTGGATTCTTGCGTTTCATGCTATTTTGGTATTCATTTCAGTTTTTATCATTTTAAGGTTCATGCGTTTCTAATTGTCATGAATACCATGCTAAAATTAATAGTTCTATGGTTGGTTTATTACATTTAGTAAAATTATGGGCATGTAATGTTTGCCAAGAAAAGACGCAGCAGAGACTTTAATCATGTAAAGATGATAATTTAGTTGTTACACTTGTTGAAATGATGGGATTAATTTTTTAAAAGTTTGCAAACTAGCGAAGAAATGTAAAACATTAATTTAGTCAGACAAGGCAGCTAGTGAGTGAGTGGTCCCCCCAGGCTGGGGAGGAATGCTGCCATCACAGCAGGAAAAGGGGCACCGGACAGTTTTACAATTTTGGGACTCATTATTTAGGCCACTCTGCTTTCTTTGATGAACTTGGAAAACTTCAAAACTGCAGCATTCTCCGTGTCTCACTCCTGCTCGCACCATTTCTATGGATGAGCTCATAGATTCTGCACAGAGAACAAAAAATTGATTCACAAATCAAAAGCTCCACATCTGGAGGGAATGCTTTGGTACCAAAAGGAGTTGGCTGATGCCCCAGCCCTCCCTGGAGGTCAGGCAGGGCACAGGGACACTGTGGGTGACAGGGTGACACCACTGAGACACCCCCTGAAGTCCTGGGCTGGAGTACATCTCACAACCTCCCTTTCCATTTGATTTTCCTCTCCTGCCTACCTGCCCTTCTGAGGTAGGAATGGGCGCAGGGAGCCTCGCAGGGTCTTGGAAAGCTTGATCTTGGGGGTCTTTTCCAGCGTTAATAATTCCATTATTGTGGCTGCACACAGGCTTTTCTGTCCTACCCAGGGTGCAGGTACTGTGGGAATCTGGCCACAACTTCAGCATCAGCTCTGCAGAACGTTTTGTGGCAGATTGTCAGGAAAGGAGAGAAAAATGTAAAGTAAGTCTTGTTTACTATAGATGATGATGTGGCGAAGTAACTCAACAGCCAGTTTGCAGAAGTTTATGACAATAATCATGACTATGTTTTATAAGTGTATAGCAATGTGAGTGGACTCAATTCTGGCTGGATTTAAATAATATAGCTTTGTGCAGCAAAGCCTAAATCAAATGGCTGTAATTTATGCTGAAATGTGCTACAGGATGCATTTAGTCACAAGTATGTGCTGATTGTAGCATTGTGCCTGATTTATGGCATTTTACTTTTTCAGATGAAAATCCCTACCAAAAATAATATTTAGAGACTCCTTTTATTTACCGAGCCCAGCAGTTTTCAGTGGCACTGTAGCAGAGGATTGCTTATCTTCCTCCTCTGGTTCCCAGCAGCCAAGGGCTGGATGTGGCTCCCAGTCTGGACTGGGAGGAGTGATGATGGTGGGAGCAGCTTGGAGCCTTCATCTCCATCCAGCTTTGATGCAATAAGTGTCCATCCCATTAGAGCCTGGCTAAGATTAGTAGGAGTGAAGTTAATTAAACCATTCCCTCTCCATCTCTGGGGTGCCAGTGAGCCACTGCGGGTGTCAAAAACAGGTCAAGGAGAGCAGGACGGACTTTATTCCTCACCCCTGTGCTTTGGTTGACGACTGATGGCTATGTGGACGTGGAAGGCACTTATGGGTGTGTTTAGACCTCGGAGCTGAAGGATTCAGGTCTGCAGGCTCTTTGCTGACACGCGGGAGGCTGAGATCCGATCGCCTCTGACACTCGCGGATTTGCCGGGCAGTGGACCGGCCAGCGAGCCCGCGGGATCCACACGCAGCTCCCACAGCTTTCAGGTCTCATTAAACAGGACCTGTCACGCTCCTGCCGCAGGGCCAGGGCTGGTCCCAGGCACGGTGCCATCAGGGTCATGCCCGTGCCTCCGCCCTGGGCTGTTGCCACATGTGGCTCCTTGCTGGAGGATGCTTGAGGTCTTGCAGCATTGCCAACCCCGTGGGTGCTCCAACAGCCAGCACTGCTGGTGTGTGCCCAGCCCTGGGACAGCTCCTGTGAGTAAAATCAAGCTTAAAACCTCCATTTATCATCACCACTGAAGGCTGGTGGCAGCCCCTGAGCGCCCTTGGCTTTGTTTTTTGGAAGTCACAGAAAAGGCTTCTGTCATCAGGCGAGTGGGAAGATTTGGGTGATCCTGGCCTTGCAGGATTACCTCAAGAAAGTGTCAGATCTCTGGCTCTGCAAGAAAAAGATGTAATTCAGAGGCTGGAAGAAAGATTTATTGAAAGGATTTGAAACCCCTGAATAAATCATTTCATCTCATAATAGGTCCCAAACCATCCTAGGAGTGTGCACCTCCATTTGAGCACTCAGGATCCACAGTATTCCATCCTCCATTAAAACTACTTGTGCTGAAAATTTATCAGTGATTTATTCTGCAGAGTTACTCCATTTGTAACTCTCCTTCCTGAACGTTTCAGCACCATTGTGTTTGATGATAAGAACTTGTTGTAGCAACCTCTGTCCCTAAACACTTGGAAACTCTTGTTTAAATAAACATGCAACTTGTGAGCAACATGCAGCTCCAATGTGTATCTTATTAAAAGCTGGCAGGAGTGGAGCCTCCTGGCTTTCTTGCCAATGTTTGGAATACAGTAGCGTTTTTACTCCATAGTAATAAATTTCTGTAGAATGAAGGGCCATAATATTTGCTGTTTTGGGGGGAAACTCTGTTAAGATAGGCGGAGTGATGGAAAATATTCCTAATAACTAGGAAACAAAACGGAGCAGGTAAATATTTAGGTTGTTAACGTTGCATCTGCCTTTCCCAGGGCTACAGCACTCGCCCTTGAAGGAGGGAAGGAGACATTTCCCAGCTCTTCCAAGGAGAGGCCTTGTGGCGAGTCATTCAAAGAGAATTGATTTGAAACTTGCTCAAAACCAGAATGAGAATTTCCTCTCACCCTTCCCCATTCGCCCCTTCAGCTTGTGCTGCCTCGTTCCAACCCAACTCTCCTTATGGAAAGAACTTTTCCTGCTGTCTTTAAGTTAGTGTTTTCTAATTAGTTCACTATTAATTAAGGGGGTTTGATGTTATGATGTGAAAATGAGCTGGCAAACCAGACTGCCATTATCCAGAATTTGCGGAATTAGACTCGGAATTCCAAAATAACTCCTTCATTAATAATTCTGATTTTCCAGACATTACACAGAAACACTGGTGATTAGCAAAAGTATGATGTGTTCTCATTCATAGTATCCCTAATTAGCAGTAATTTAGTTATTAACTCCAGTGCAAATGAGCAGGGACAGAACTGGGGAGCATTGACTTCTTTTTGCACGGGAAAGTTTTGCCACTGATTTTAGGTCTTGCCCCCTGGGGAAGTTTTGTCTGCCCATACCCTGGGTTTTCTGCATGAAAACCCCTCTCCTTGTGCAGGGTCAGAGGACAATCTGCTTGCAGAGATTCCCCCATGGACCCACATAGCTTCCCAGTGCACCCAGGAAAGCACTGGACATGGCAGTGAGGGCTGAGGCATTACCTGCTTCATTCACAGAGTTCAAGTGGGCAGGAAGCTGGCCCTCTGCCTGGGAGAATTTGTCACAAGATGAAGGAATTAATGAGGAAATACAATATATTAAAGGATGAGAGATTTCGCTAACCTCTTACCTTGTCTTTGCCTTAATTGCCTTTAAAAATCACGGGCTAGCAATGAATTATCATTGATTTTTCTCAATACCTTTTATTTCTGAAGAAACCTAGTAAATGGCAGTGAGAGGTGATGGTTCAAAGAGACCCAGGAGATGGATGAGGTGGGCAGGATCACAGAGATCACCCTGGGGACCCAGGCTTTGGTGACAGCACCAGTGTTTGGCAGAGTATTGTGGCTCCTCTCTCCTGCCCAGGTGCTTGTCTGGAGCCACATAGCCAAACCTGTGGGATTTGGGTTTTTCACCCCAGGAGTGAACACCACTGCTGTGGCAATGCAGTTCTCATCCTGGGGGTTTCCAGCCCTCACTGCAAAGGAGTCCTGTCAAAACTTCAAGCAGAGACATGGGATTTGTATCAGGAATGGAGACAGAAAAGCCCTCAGGTCTGTTCTCCTACTTACCAGAGGCCAGACGAGCGTGAGGATCCCTCTGGCCTGAAATATATGATCTGTTATTAGAAAACACCTGGCAGTCTGAGTGGCATCACTGGGAAGGGACAAGGGACAGGGGAGGAAGGTTCTGAGCTGCCGCTCTGTTCCCAAGGCTGGCCGTGCACAGGGGTAGCCCCAGGCAAAGAGTAACCTCAGATTTAACAAATCTCACAGACAACAGCACATGCTCCATCCTGAGCATGGCTTTCCAGGCAAGGAAAAGCTCACATATTCAGTTCAAGCCAGCAGGAATTTGTGGCTGCTCTCCTTTGCATGACAAACCTGGACAGTGTCCAGGTGGGATCACACTCCCCATGGGCAGCAGCATCCTTGGAGTCTACCTGCTGTGCAGTGCATGTTCCCCTCCAAGCAGAGCCTCAGCCTCCTGCCAGCCATTCATGGGAGCTGCTTGGGAAGCCTCAGCCTTAATGGGATCATTTTCCTGCAAGCTGTTTTGGGAGGCTCACCCAGGCAGTCGTATTTCTGTGCAGCATCTGCCAGGGTTCTGCACCTCAGTGAGCTTTCAGGCAGGGCCATTGAGAGTTTCAGTAATGCTTTATTCAGAGACAGATTAAGATAACTTCCTTCCCTCTGTTCTGCGGATATGATGTAATTTGGACGTGTCTATGGAAGTTGGAATGAAGGAATTGTCTTGTGTATATGATGAATATTCTAATTGAGAATAATATTCAATAAGGACCAAGACAGGTGCTTTCTCCTTCCTGGGATTCCTAATTGCTGATGTGTGACTGCAATTTGTACGTCCTCTTAAACTTCTTTCCAGTGGTTTCCCAGATTTATTACTGTCCCATACTACTGAACAAAAAGAATTTAAATTAGCCTTTGCCTTGGTATGTTATATAAGGTGAATCTTGCTGACACATGCAAATTCCATGTGTAAAGAAGGTACCAGTCAGGGGGCAACTTAAATTTTACCCTGATTTGGGCAATGCCTAGGCTCCTCCTGACGCCTTTCTGGTGGTTTTGGATCATTATATAGTTGCAGAAATCCTTCAATTATCTCCCAATCCTTCTGGCAACTTCCTAGCCTCAGTTGCCAGAGGCAAATTGAAAGTATTTTGGGGTGGAGCAGGGAGATCAGAGGTCTGGCTAGTAGTGCTGCCTTCAGGTGCTGGAGAAGAGACAGACCCCACTTCAAGGTCCGGGTAACTCAGAAGTGTTGACCCAACAACCTGTCCTGTGCACATTTGTCATAATAGTGGAAATGGCTGAAGAAGGGAGGTTGATTTTAGCAGTCTGGATTTTGTCTGCCTGTGACTGTTTCCCTCAGCTTTCCACCCCTTCCTGCTAACCTCTGATTGTTGGGAAATGTCACCAAGCAAGGACAGCAGAGATGGGGATAACCCTGTCCCGTTTGTCCTCCTTGTGGCTCATCCCATCAGACAGCCCTGGCGCCCTTCTCAATGCTGCTCCTTTCCTGAGCTGTATAACACCACGGGCTGGAGCTTTTCCTGGTTTCCTGGCCTCCTTTTCCTCCACGCTCTTGGTTTCCCCTGTGTTTCTGGCTGTTTTCTCCATCTGCAAACCTCGGTTTGTCGTTTTCCCAGCACTCCAGTTCCTCGAGCGGTTGTGCTGACGGTGCAGCGAGCACAGGTCTCCCTGCAGACCACCTGGGAAACAGGAAACGCTCTGAACCTCTGGATTAACTGAAACACCATACTTAGGTCCCCCTTGACTTCTCCATTTCCAACTCCTGCTCTGACTTTGGGCCACCTTTAGTCCTAGCAGCTAAAATCGTGCTCACACACCAAAGTGGTTTGAGGCAAGCTGGAGAGCCCTGCATGCCAGGAGTAAGTGTATCTTCCTCTGGAAAAGCCTGGGATGTGCATTAAGGCTCTCAAACAAATCTTCTCACTTTGCTGGCATCTGATTTGACAGAAGCTCAGCTCCCTGTGTCCCTGCAGAGCAGAGGTGCTCTCACCAGGCAGCTCCTCGTGGGAACCTGCTCTGGGACTGGCACACTCTGGCTCATTTTTACAAACTCAAATGGGTGGGAAAGCTGTGGTTTTGAGTCAAGAGTGGGAGACTCTTTCCCAGAACCATCTCCAGGCTGAAGTTCCCAGAGGCTGCCTGGAACTGTGGGGAGACTTGCCCTATGTGCCTTGCTGAGGGCTCAGGCTGGGCACTGTGGGCACAGCTGGCTGGGGTACCCATTCCCTCCCTGCCACCCCAAAATCCATTCAGGAGCCATAATTAGAGCATTCAGAGCAGTTGGGTTCCTTGATCCCGTGCACTTTAAAGGAGATGGAGTGGAGCACAAATCAAACCAAACATGTTGCTGTCCTGTGAGGAGTGTGTGAGGACTGGGGGTGCCACAGCGCCGGCCGCGGTGTGAGGAGATGGCCCTCTTCCCCATTCATGTATTTTGTATTATAAAATGACTGCGGTTGTCATAGCAACATAAAGGGAGCAGATCTCATTACTGAGGCCTGGCCACATTATTTTCTCCAAGGAATTTCTTCTTTTCATTATTTTTCTCCAAAGGTCAGTTATCCTCTGAGGCAGGGTGGGAGATTCTGCGAAAGGTGAAGCATATTCATGGCAGAATTCCCCTGGTGGAATTTACAATCATTTTGCTTTTTTTTATACTTGTAGAGAGATTTCTTTTAGTATAACATTTTCTTTTAACCCTTTCTGTGTGAGCCTGGCTGCTCCGCATATCCAGCTGGCTTGGTGGCTAAGAAGCTTTGCGCAGGGATTTGCTACAGAAAGCAGAGAATTAATGTCAAATCATGCTTTTATTATCACATAAACCGAGGTGTGTCATGCTGCTTATGAGCATTTTGCTGACTTTTTGTCTGCCTTTAGCAGCTGCACAAACTGCAGGAACTATTTCAAACTTTGTTCTGAAGCTGTTTCTTTTCTTGCAAAGCCGTCGTCATTGGGTGATGGTGCCAGGGGTGACAGAGCAATTCTGACTGTCCCATTTGTCACTTTGAATATTGGGGTGCTCATCTCAGCTGGAGATGGAGGAAAATATATGCACAAACAGGTTATACCTGTTCAAGAAATGACTGGACGTGGCAGTCAGTGCTCTGGTCTGGTCCACAAGGTAGTGAGGATTGGACTTGATGACCTTGAAGACCTTTTGCATCCTAAATGATTCTGTAACTCTGTGATTTTAACTGTGGCATTTCATCAGTCCCAGAATTTCACACAAATATCCCAGTGACTTTTGAAAGAAATATTTCTCATGACCTGGTAATTGAAGCTTTTAAACAAGCATTCCAGGTCTAATGGAGAACTCATATTTTCTAATGTGTTCTAAAAGAAGAATGATAATGCCCAAACAAAGAGAGAGGAGCGCAGATTGCACCCCTGTGGTGGGGTATCCAGGAGGTCAGGTAAAAGACCTCTGGCTCTCTAATATCTCACTTAGAAGGTTAACAAGGATAAAGATTTTTCAGCTTTGCAGAGTTTTCAAGGATTGCTTGTCCTGAGGTACGAGAGATAACTTAGAGAGTAGCTCTCTAAAAGAGAGTAGCTCTCAATTGTCTCACAGGATGCAGAGCACTGTGTATCTCAGAGTTTTGTCAGAGGATGTATGGGTACAGAAATGCTGTTTTGTCTTTCTGTTCACAGGTGTTTGCAAATAACTGTGTGATATTCCACAGACACAGGATCTGGAACCTCACTCACACCTGTGTCACACATGTGACATTATTGCCAAGTGATCAGAGGGAAGCAATCCCAGCTCCCTGTGCAAGGCAGTCTGGCCTAGCAAACTGTACAGCACAGCCTTACAGAAGGAATTAAGTTGTATATCCTGCTGTTATTTTAAATTTCTTTAATTTAGCACGAGTAAGCCTTACAGTCCTTATATTATAGTGAAACAGCACAGAAATGTATCATGTCTCTTCCCCACTACGAAGAACGTGTAAGGAACTCGCAGCAAGCAGGAGAGGCTGTGGGGAGCATATGGCCGTCAAGGCTTTGCTCATTAGTGGAAATCTGCCTGAAAATAGGATCACTTTCTGCTATAAACTTCAGTCATGCCGAAAGCCAGGATTTCCCAGAACGGCTCCTTTGTGTGTGGCAGTGCGCCGGAGCGCGTGTTCAGTGGGCTGCCAAGGAGCAGCTCCGGGAAGGCAGGAAAGCCTTGTGGTGGAGTGTGTGGTGCTCAGAGACATCTTCCAGGAGCACTGGATGGACATGGCTGGGGTGACACTCTTGGGGCTTTGCCAAACCCATCAGCTGTTGGAAGCTCCTAGGGTCACTGATAAATTCTGTGTTAGAGATACTGTGCTGATAAGCCCCTTCAGAGATGTCCTCGACATTGTTTAGAGCAGGGTGGACTCATCAGGATCAGAGCAGGTTGAGAGGGAAGGGGATAATTCTTGACCCCTCAGTCTCTCCTTTGTCATGTCTGCACAGACCAAGGGCCAAGGCAGAGGGGTCAATACCACTGACCCACCCCAAAGGTGTCTTTTAAAAATGGAATTAAAAATTAGAATGGATTCTAATGAATCCCCAGCTGGAAAAGCAACAATGCCTGGCCATTTCACAGCCCTTTCCGTCCCGTGCCCATCATGGTTTAGCACTGTCAGTGCTGTCAGTAGCGGGGGCACAGCCAACGCTGGGACATCGATTTAGATGTCCATTTCCTCTAAATCACATTTTGCATGCAAAATGAGTGTTTGCATATGCAAATGAGCAGGCATCTAAGTGGCCATGTGTGGCTGCTAATATCTACTTTGCATGTTCGCCGATGGTAACTGTGCGTGGTGAGCAGGAGCGTGTGAATCTGAGCATAACCACCGCGGCACGTGCTCCGTGGCAGCGCAGGAAACCCAAGGAAATCGAAAATGTGCCTTGGTTTAAAATGATTTAGCCAGCCCTAGGTGTTGTTTTACAAACACAGACCGCACCGGCGAGCTCCAGTCAGCGCGGCGCTCCGTCGGAAACCCCGGCAAAGCCAGGATTTGTGCTGAGCACATCCATTCCAGCCGAGCTGGGGTGCTGTGGACGCCGTGACGGTCGGGTGCATCTGCCAGGTGATGTTGCTGAGCAGCGTCTCGCTTCGGTTCCTCCCAGGCTGAGCCGCTTGCCTGGCTTTAATTGCGGGCTGCAGCAGGTAGATGGTGTCACATCACACGCGCCTCGGAGCGAGCCGGAGTGCTCGGAATATCTGATGAACACGGGTTATTATAGGGCTTTTAACTGTGCATTTAGCAGTGGTGGATGTAAAGCTTTTAGCTTGCGCTCCTGTTTATTAATTAATAAAGGGCTCTGTTCCGACATTACTTATGTCCCCCCGTGTCTCGTCAGAGCTGCAGGGCTCATTGCAAATGATAAGAGGCCCAGTGCACTTCTCATGAAATTCACTTAAAGCTGGCAGCCAGCCCTGCAACCGCGTGCCAGGATTCCTCTCTGCTCCTCTCTGGCAGGCTCTCCTCCAGGACCCCTTCACTGCTCAGCTTTTGCAGTTGGCACGGGCAGAGGGATGCTGCGACGTGGGCAGCTGGGCAGAGCCGAGGCCAAAGCCATTCCCATGAGGGCTGTCTGGTGGTCAGCAAGGCTCTTCTGAGCTGTCCTCACGCCTCTCCTTCTGAATTCCTGGAGGGGTGGAAGATTTAGAGGTTTACACTGGCATAGAGTGTCCTGCAGATATATGGCACAGGGTGCACGTGCCATGGTGGGACAGGAGTGGGGTGGTGGCAGCAGAGCCCCCAGTTCCTACACAGAAGAGATGATGGAGCAGGAGGGTAAAAACAACAGGGAAGGAAGAGAATCCCTAAACTCTGGGCAAAGTGCTGCCAGGTCCTGCCATGTTTAGTGTTGTTATTTTAATATGTGATTTCGCATCCCACCCATTCCACCACCTCCAGTGGTTCTGCCCAGTCCTGGAGGACTCTGCTTTGGGACTGCAGCATCCCTCAGCATTGAGGACAGGTGTCTGTGCTGGGCTGGAGCTGGAATTTGCAGGATCTGGTCCCACAGACATGGCAGGGGATGCTGCTTCAGCAAATGCAGACCCCAGCACTGGGCACCACAGGGCATCTTTACAGATTTTCAATGTGGTCTGAGTCTGTAGTGCTGGGTCTGGAGCTGACAGTTCTCCTGCATGGTGAGAGGTCCCTCAGCAGCTCCTCTGGCAGTGGATGTGGTTGGGACTTGCCACACTCACTGTAGGCACAGACAGCTGCTGATGCTCAACTCCTTCTCAGCCTTTTCTCTCTCTTTTATTTTTTTTATTTTCTTTTTTTTGCCCTGACTGGCTTGTGGCGGGCCAATAACTCACAACAGAAACATCTTCTTCTGATTAGGATCTGTTGAGGTATTTTTGTATCTTTAGCTCTAATTTGGATGACAAATCCCCCATAGCTGTGATAGCAAGAAGGGAAATGGGCACTGCTGGTTTCGGCAGGATGAAGTGGTGCTATAATGTGGTGTTTTTGCTTATTGCAAACATGTGTGGAATGGAGAGAGCTTCTTCTCCTCCAGCAGCCCTGGGTGCTCCTCTCCTGGCCTGCCAGAATCAGCATGTGAGTGAGGGGTGAACCCAGTGAGAGCCAGAGAAACTCTGGGGTGTTATCCCAGGGAACTGCCCCATGCTTCACGTGGAAAAGCCTGAAGGTACATTTTTGTTTTAAAAGGTTGCAGGAGGAATGTTCAGGGCACTGCCACACTCTGAACTGGGTGACCAGGGCAGGGCTGAGGTGCTTCAGCTGCTTTCCCTTTCTCCCCTCCAGCTGCCACCCTCCAGCTTGTGCAGGCTGGGACAAAATTCCCAGTGCCAAATCCCAGTTTCTGGACTTGGTGGCTCAGCCCGATTTGGCTGTGGATGCGCTGGTCTGGCCTGGGTCAGCGTTCCTCCAAAGTGCAGCAAACACGGAGCAGATGTACCAATAGCAAGGATATTTTGGTCATGGATGTTGAAGGTTTGTTTTCATTAAGCATTCTGGAAACGTTGCTCTTTGTGCCTGAGCATTCGGGTTATGGAGCATCCTGCAGGCTCTGAAATTTGCTTTTTTTATTTAAGTTTTTTTCTGACTTGAAAGGCTGGTTTTTATAACAGGTCAATTTCAGCCCATTTGATATTGATATATGAAGATCCTCAGGGATTATTGTAATGCATTTTTCATCCTGCTGTGATAGTATCATATAAGGAAAATGGGACTGACTGTTAAGTACAAATTGAAAAAGACATGGTCATTTAAGATAACTCCTTATCTGTATACAAGGAAATGGTATCAAGGAAATAGACCACCAGTTGACAGAAATAAATTTTGCCTCAGGCTCCTCCTTCTCTTCCCCAGATACTCAGGCTTTCCTTTTCCCTTTTCCCTTTTCCCTTTTCCCTTTTCCCTTTTCCCTTTTCCCTTTTCCCTTTTTTCCCCTTTTCCCTTTTCCCTTTTCCCTTTTCCCTTTTCCCTTTTCCCTTTTCCCTTTTCCCTTTTCCCTTTTTTTTTCCCTTTTTCCTTTTCCCTTCCCTTTTCCCTTTTGCTTCCCCTTATTGCTTTTATTCAATTACATTTATCATGAGGTCTCTCTGGGCCGGATGTGACCCCAGCCAGGATCCCCTCAGGAGGGCACAGCCCTGCCTGGCAGGGGGAACCCCAAGAACCTCCTGGGGACCCCCAGTGCCACTGTGACTGTGCCACTGCCATCCTGTCCTGCCCAGGTGGCACAGCAGGAGCCAATGGGCCCCACCAGTGCTCCTGGGATGAGCTCTGGAAAGGGACACCCGGAATTTATTTGCGTGTGTCTGGATGTGCTGGAACAAGTGGAGGAGCTTAATGAATGATTTCTTTAGTCAAGTGAGAGCTGTTTGTTTTTATAGCCCTTATAAAAAGAGAGGAAACAAACTCAATAAGCCAAGTCACACTCGATCCAGTCAGAGTTTTTTATTCCTGGCATTTTATCTCAACTCTCTCTATTTTAATAAGCTATAAATCAGGGCTGATGGTGGGAACAGTGTCGGTGGGTCCTGCCTGCGCCACCAGGAATGACACTGCCCTGCCAACACCTTCCTGCAGACAGTCTGGCCTGTCCCTGTCCCTGGCTGGTGGGGTTTGTTGGAGAGTCTTCCTCACAGAAAGCTGCAAAACCCATTTGGATTTATGATCATTTTGGAGTCTGAGCAGGAAAAGTATGTTTTTCCAGCTCCTGTGAGGTAATCACAGTGCGATGACATATGCTGCCGTTCCCTGCGCGCTGCGCACGCTGTGCTGAGCATCAGCTCTGAGCCTGCTTTCTCCTCCTCGGTGATTATTACATCCCGTTTGGGCTCCAGGCGTTCTGACCATCAGCAGAATGAGGGCGATTACAATTTGGCATAAGGCACTGCAGTCAGAAGCCAATGTTTAGAGACAGTGGTATAAGAGAAGTTCCATAATTGGAGCTGGAGGACTGAGTTTGCCAGAGTATCTATTGCTGGCACCGCGTCCTTCTTGGCGCTGCACCTATTGGAGCTGCACTTTGGCCCACACCTTGTTTCATACTGAGCCTGCAATTAAAGCACAATCAGTGGTCCCTGTCCAGCCCTGGGATGCAGTTGTGCAGCCCAGATTCCTGTACGTGCCCAAAAGGCCTTTGAGGCATCCGTGGTGTAGCACACACGCTCGCTGCCGGCGCCTTGGCTGGGGCTCACAGACAATCCTGAGGAGAGCTTCTGCAGCTTTAATTTAGTGAGAAGACAGTCCAGAAGTAAAATCCCTGCACTGACCATGGCGCTGCTGTCCAGCTTCCCAGGACTTCAGGGCTACATGTTTTCTGTTCTCAGGTTCTCTTTGTGTTATGGCTGGGCACTCAGTGGCTGCTGCATTTAGCAGTGACTGTTTATTTCATTATTTCCTTGCTGAATTCATATTCTTTGTTCTATTTCCCAGCAGAGGTATCTCAGGACACAACAGTTCTGAAGCAGAACAATCCCTGGTGCTCATGGAAAGGCAGTGAGAAAGGCACATGTGGGGTGCTTGAGAAGGAGGGGTGGGTGAGAGAGGAGATGAAGAACCAGCAATGTAGGAGATACCTTGCCAGATGAAAAAGTCCTCAGGAAACTTCAGCCAAATGCAGATCTGCAGATCATCAGCAACTTAGGAACCACGTCTGACTCCAGAGAGGGTCTGTGGAGACTTCATCCTTTACCTTGGGGCTTAGTCAGTGCTGGGGATGCAGCAGATCCTTGTCTGTCCCCAGAGGTGTGAGGTGGGTAACTGCTGAGGAGAGCTCTGTACTGGGAAGGATGGTGGCATCCTGGCCGGGGTGCTGCAGAGCACAGCCAGATGTGGGGGAAGCTCCACACTTGGCTGTGGGGAGGAGCTCGTTGGTTTTTTGGAGAAGCTTTATCCCAGCATCCCTTTTAGAGCCCACGCCTGGTGGCACTGGGCCTTCCCTGAGCCGGTGGCTTCAGATAACTGACTCAACAGCATGCTTCATAATTAAAATATTATAGCTGGAAATGTTGACTATCTTCCAAGTATGCCAGGAGGCTTCTGTTTGCACGGCTTGGAGCACAGGCTGTCAGGGAAGGCTGGTCAGAGCAGACAAACGCATTTATGTTGCATATTGCTCCAGCATCTCACAGCATTCACAGAGCCACGCTGCTGCTGGCAGCTTCTTATTTCCTTCACACCTAATTGAACGTTGTTTTAAAGTCTTTTGTCTGACTAATGTCCAGAATGCTCTGACATGGACCTTTCTTTCTGGTTCTCCATGGGTATTTACAATGGGAGGCTTTGGGAAAGGCATGGAGTGGGGCTGGAAGGTGAAGGGGGGACCACAGTGAACCCATGGAGTGAGGGCAGGGTGGCAGTCTGGGGACCCTCCTGGGACAGTCAGGAAAGGGCTGGATCTTGCAGAAAGCATCCCTGGCAGCCCCTGCCACAGCACCATGAGGCTCAGCCACCATGGGGGTGACACTGGTGGTCCCAGTTGGTGCCTGGTGGCAGCTGAGCTTCTGCCTTGCCAGGACAGGGTCTGGTGCAGGTGTGGGTGCTTTGGTGGGGTCCCTGTGCTGTCACCTGATGCCTCAGCTGTGACCTGAACATCAGCTGGAAACAAAAGCATCTGCAAGAGAACAGCCTGTCTCTCTCTTCAGGGGCTGCTTAAGACTGTACAAGGAGATAAGCAAATTATATGGCCTTAAATATCGGTGGGATCTGTGATTCTCCAGACAGCCATCAAGGCAGGGCTAACAAGGGCACTTTAAACACCGAGTCAGGCATTTCTGCTGCAGAGATCCTTGTCTCAGCCTTCCCCTGGGAGAAGAGCAGACAGCAGGTTTGTTAAAGAACACTGCTTTAAGTTTTTCAAAATGAAATTCTTGTTTTTCTGCTATTGCTAAGGAAACTGAACGTTTTGTCCCTGCTGGCCCCTGAGCTCCAGCACTTAGTGCTGCAGTGGTGCAAAACCAAGCCCAGGTCAAGCTCCCTTCCCTGTGAGTGCAGAGAGGAGGTGAAATGCTGGAGCACAGTGCCAGGAAACGCCTTGCCAGCCTGGCACATTCATTTCAGGAGTTGTCCTGGCTGGGACAAGGAGGATTCAGCCACGGGAAACGCTGGCAGTGTCAGGATCTCTGCCTGGCACAGTGACCCTGCCCTCCACCCCATGGCCACCCGCCAGGGACACAGCAGCTGTGCCATCCCCACACCACAGCCACACACCTCACGGTGCCACAGAGCTGGGAGGAGCACTGGGATGAGGATTCTATGGATTGATCAGCTGTTCCTTGGGCTGGCAGGAAGGATAATCCTCATTAACACACCCATTATTGCTGCAGCTCCTCAGGAAGGAGATGGAATGCCGGCATTGAAAAGGAAAAGTGCTTTTGAATTAGTGATGTTTGTCTAACGGGGAAAATTCCAGGTCACCTGGGATATTTCACAAGTGGTTGTCTTGTGTTTTGGAGGAGAGGGGAAAAAGGGGTTTTCAAGGGACAAAGCCCTCGCCGAGCAGGGTAGGAGGCAAAAAGCTGCAGAGGGGCAGTGACCTTCTCAGCAGTGTCCCAGGCTGCTCTGACCCTCACTGGGAGCTCATCCTGCTCCTCCAGCCCCAGCAAACCCTCACCACACTGCCTGGAAATCCTCATCCTCTCAGCTGCTCCTCTCCCCCTTGCTGCAGCGGCTGTGCCAGGAGGATCCCAGTCTTGCTCAGGGTGATTTTCAGAGAGCTGAAGGATATTATTCTCTCTGTCAGACTCATCAATACTTTTAATTAGCTTTTTTTTTTACCCTTCCTATATATCAGCCTCTTAACAGATTTGAGTATGTTTTGAGCTGCCATACCCGACGCCATTTAAATCACTTCTCAAGGGCGCTGGGCCAGGGATGTGCAGTGGTAGTTTAAAGGGATTAGAGCCCTTTGTTTTTTCACAAGTGGTTCAATTTACAAAAGATCAGGGTTCAAGACCTGCACACTATAAAGTGACTTAAAGCCATGAAATCTATTTCTCACTAATTCTAGATTACTCTCTACTTAGGAGCCCAGGGTGCCAAAAATGGTGGTTTTTGTTAAAATGATATGAAATCCTAATGCCAGTCTTTTTAACCACTATTGCACAGTGTACAGTGTCATGCAAATTCCGGACCTATGCGAGCAATTATGGAGCAATGAACATGATCATTTCGATTAAACCAACATGTGTTTTCAAAGATTTTATTTAAGGCAGATAACCGTAAAACTTTGTCACTTCGCTTCTCCTCTCGGGCATACGCACAAAGCCTTAAACACCCCACGTATCTCCTTTGTAAAGTCTGAGCATTAATTGCCCACTGCTTATTCAAGCAAAGCCCCCATTGAGAGAAATGGGATTTTGTCTGAATAAAGGCTGCAGAATTGGACCTCTTGTCTGCGGGTGAGAGATAGGCGACCGGTTTGGTTTTAGGGTCTCCCGTTGCAAAATCGGAGCATTTAGGGAAGATGGGCTTTCTGTTAAAAAAAAGTTTTATCTTACTCAGCATCATACTTGTAATTTGAAATGGAGAGAACCGGTGGCCCACGCGATCATGAATAAAGAACAGTGGGAGAAACTGGGTCAGGCTGGCAAGAAGGTAGGAGCTGCCCCGATTGTTTTTCTCCCAGCCATTAGCTTCACAAGAGAATCCTTTTTCTCACTGGACGACTGTACTTTATTTTTCTAAAGCAGTATCCCTCTGACAACCCAAAAGGAATACTGCATCTGCAAATGAATGGTGCCTGCAAAGAGACAACATGAAATTTTTAAAAAGCATGGTAATAAACGCTATTCAAAAAAACACAATCTCTGAAAAA
This sequence comes from Lichenostomus cassidix, assembly GCF_008360975.1. Taxonomy (NCBI): domain Eukaryota; kingdom Metazoa; phylum Chordata; class Aves; order Passeriformes; family Meliphagidae; genus Lichenostomus; species Lichenostomus cassidix. The sequence goes on along the minus strand of NC_139496.1, from coordinate 4,898,446 downwards.
CACGGCCTATTGAAATGACAAGCCGAAAATCATTTGCTAAGCACTGAAATGGCCCCTTTTGTCACCCCAATCCTTCTGTTGACAGTTACCTTTCAATCCTACAATTGTGCAGTAAGTACTGATTTTTATTCAATGTTCTATTCACCCTGCGTATTAATGAAAAGAAAAAAACTTGTAAGAATAGCCTTTAATAGGCTGATAGACAAGGCTCCCCTATTCTCCTGCTAGAGCTCCTCTTATCAGCTTCTCACAGTATTGCTGCTCGCTCAATTCTTTCCCATTTCTAAACTTTGCTCACCCATCTGGGCTTGTTCTCAACTGAGATGGAAACATTTTTATTTCACAAGTCTTGCTGACCTTTTCTTATTCTTCAGGCAGCGTTAGGTGAAGCTCTAACCTCAGACCAGCCTTTTTTTAAGGCTCAGAAAAGCACAATGAGCGGGTCAGGTCTCGTCCGAAGGGGAACGGAGGGGTTGTTCCCTGAACACTTCTGAGCTCTCCAGGGCCAGGGTGGTGGGACAGCAGCCATGGTGACAGCAGTGACACAGTCCCCTGCCATGTGCCCGTGTTGGGGGATGAAGGGAAAGGCTGGCCACACTCCTGGGACCATTGGCATCGCCGTTTCTTGGCCAAAGCAGTGACTTTTACGTAGCTGTTGCAATTAAAAAATGTGTAGCAAAACTGGGTGGCGTTGTCCTTGGCTGGGAGTATCCAATGCCAATTCTCCCAAGGCTCCTGGAACAGTAATGAGCAGATTTGCCCAAATTTAGCAATTACATTTATCCCAATTAAACCCCAACTTCACAGCACGTCCCCAGCCTGTGATTGCAGATGTTTCCCCACTCACTCAGAGCTGGTGGTCACCATGGCCAGGCTCTCTGTGCAGCTTTTTGGGGCTGTCCCTTACCTGGGCCCCTCTCACGGGACTGTCCTTCTGCCTGGGCTGCCCAGAGTGACCCCTCAGCCCAGCAGGGCTGTGAGGAGCCCCTCGGATGGGGCAGAGAGGGTCCATGTCCCCTCCCAAGCCCACTCCCAGATGTGATGCATTGCCAAGGGGAGAAGCCTCCTCCTTCTCTGCATTCCCCACTCATGCAGTTTTTCTTTCCAGTAGGGAAATTCAGCACATAACTATCCAGGATTGCAAAAATGTAAACAGTCTGTGTTACATGTCTTCAAATTACAGCCCTGCTGCTCAACACATGTGAAGATAATCGAAGCCCTCTGCTTGCGAGGCTCTGGTCCAGGCAGTGCCAGTGACTGTCCAGTGTCCCCTGCCCTGGGTGCCACTGCCCTGGCTGCCCACTGCCCTGGGTGTCCCCTGCCCTGGGTGTCACTGCCCTGGGTGTCCACTGCCCCAAAACCCCTGCCACCACCGTGCCCTCCACACCCTGCCCTCCACACCACCGGGCAGGGCTGGCCCTGCCACCCAGCAAATATTAACGAGAAGTCTACTTAGGGGTTGTTTGAATAGAGGAAATTGTTTTACATTGTGATGCAATATTTCCACACCGGGGTCTCATTTATGCAGCATATTAAAGTCAACACTCTGCACATCTATCTCCATAAGGAGCCAGGCCCATTATCCCCAGTTACTTTTAAGCAGTCTTTGGCTGAGTCCTGACGTGCTGCCGGTGCCATACATCACAGGGATGTAGTTCCTTAAACTGCAGCTCGTGATTGATAGTTTAACCTTTTTCTCGGAGGTTAATTCGATATATGCTGGTGTAAACTATAAACCACAGCTCCAGCCTGTCGGGAGGAGGTAATCTGCATGGCGCTCTTATGAGATCTCAGGTGCTGCAGTAATTACATCGTCATCTCCTCCTCCTCCTCCCTCTGCCACCCCTCCCTCCTGGCAAGAGGAGGAGGAGGGATACAGGAGGGTACTCACCAGAACCTGAGGGGTCCAGCTCTGACTCTGTTGTGTCCCAGCTCAAGAGACTTCCCAAAGTTCCTGCTTCCACCAGTTCCTGAACTTGTGCCAGGGTTTTCCTGCTGCTCTCCCTCCATGCTCCCTTCCTGGAGCTTCAACTTCTCTTGCTTTCTTAATTTCTCTTTTTTATTTGTTGTTTTGGTTCCCTGGGGAAGCTGGGGGTTGGAGGGATGCTCTGTCATCCAGCTGCTCTTTGGTGGCTCTTCCCAGCAGAGGTGGGAATCCACCCAGCTCCACTGCTCTGGCAGCACCTGCGCTGCCCTGGCCTTGTGGGATCCTGGTCAATGGGGAACCCTGCCACTGCTGCCAAGCTGGAGTGAGGTTTTGGAGAGTCTGCACTGGATTTGGGGGGCTTCAGGGGGTTTGCTATCCAGCTCTCACCCTCCCTGTCATGAGGGTCTCGTGCTGGCTGTCCAGTGGTTGACTGTGTGTGGCACAGCTGTGACCTGCCAGTGCTCCCCAGGAGTGGCTGCGTGTGCTTCAGGCATTTTTTTTTTGGCCTCTGTCCCCAAGGTGTCATTTTTTTCCGTAGGAAATAACTATTTCTGCTCAAGATCAATAAGATTTTGTCGAGAAAAAGGGAGAATTTTAAGGGCTTGGTTTAATTTAATCTATTTCTTTGCAGGACGCTCCCTTTGGTAACAATAGGAATTCGATTCCTGCCAGAGCAGACTCCTTAATTAGACCCCACAAAATGAACAGTAACGTGTCTCTGGGCTGAAATTCTCCCTTTCTGGAGCTTGCAGAAAGGAGGGAGTTTCTAACTCATAATTGCATCTGAATGCAAATGGCTGTGCCAATGTGAATATATTAAAAGCAGCAGCGTCAGCAATCACTGTGAAAAAAAATACATACAAATGAGGCCCCAGCTTATTGCTCCATTTGGATGCTGTGAAATGGCACCTTATTGTGTTATTATAAGATTTCTTGCTTAGTTAACAGAAAATGCTTACAATTAAGTCTGAACTCATTTAGTGCTCAGACTAATTCACATTAGAAAAAGGATGTGACCTCGGCTCCAGATCCCTTTTCTATGGCTCTTGCTGTACGTGGAGGTGGCGGCTCTGGTGGTGGATTGGGGAGGAGCTGTGCCACATTCCCTGTGTCCCCTGTCCCAGCAGTGAGCAGTCTCAGGGACAGGGCTTGTCTGTGGGCCAGGCACTGCTGTGTCCCCTGTCCTGCCCATGAGCCAGGGGGGTGAGATGATGTCACTTCACGGGCGTTCTGCATTTTCTACTTAATTCCTCACACTCCCATGGCTGAGCCCTGATGTGTCATGCCCTGTTCAGCCACCTTCTGGTCCTGTCCAGCCCTGGTCCTGGGGCTGTCCGAGAAGGGGGATGCTGACTATGGAACCAAGCTTTGCTCTCCAGATGGATGGGGATAACAGCAACAGAAAGGGGGGGCTAAAGTTTTGGAGGTGCAGCTCATCTGCTGCGACTCCCTGGGTATCCAAATTAGTGTAACCCATTGAATTTCATCTGCTTGCATCTCTGCCCTTTTTTATAGTGCTGAGAAATATTATCCACATACCATGTTGGAAGGCTGCAGATAAATGAGGGTAAGTTCGTGTGTACATCACACACTGTGATGATGTGCCTTGTAGAACAGCCTTCCTGGCACAGCACATAAACACTCTGTCTTGGAGGCACAGCTTTCGACATGGCAGGGGCTGTGTATGGAAGAATGAGAATTATATATATATATTATATATATATAGAGAGGAAGAGTTGTGCTGTGGAAAGTTCAGCAGGCACTGCATGGTGAGGAGCTGGCAGGGCTCTGGCAGATTCCAGAGCTTGGCCATCCTCTGGCTGCCAGTGGCTCCAGGAGCTGAGCTGGGGGTGCCCAGGCCAGCACATTCATGGCACACTGAGGTCTGTCCTTTGCTCCCTTCTCCTTCTTCCTCCCCTTCCCCTTCTTCTTTTCCTTCCTCTTCCTTTTCCTCTTCCCCTTCCCCTTCCCCTTCCCCTTCCCCTTCCCCTTCCCCTTCCCCTTCCCCTTCCGCTTCCCCTTCCCCTTCCCTTCCCCTTCCCCTTCCCTTTCCCCTTCCTTTCTCTGCCAGCCATCGACATACCAACACTTCTGTACAACCAGTACCTGTAGGACAAGGCCTGTGGATAAATTATTATTGTGACCCTCATTGCACTGTGAAAAATTTCGAGGAGCTGCTGAGTGAAAAGTCAAAATTTGCATTTAAATAGAAAATGTTTGGCAGCCTGTAACCCACCGGGCCGTGCGTGGCAGGGGTCCCTGGCCGTGGTGAAACACCAGCAGGGCGCTGGGAAGAAAAGCTCCAGGCAGCCACACCAGACCCTCCTGGGCTCCCCAGCCCCCTCTGCCCCTCTGCAGGATGGGGACAGCCCTGGGTCATACACAGAATGCTTTAACAGCCCATCCCAGCCCCCCTGTGCTGGGGGGTCACCCCAGGGTGCCTCTGCCCCTGGCTAGTGGTGGCCATGCTCTGCTGGCCCCATCTTTGCCACATTGTGCATTCAGCCACCTCTCAGAGCTCAGGGGCTGCAGGGGAGCCTGGCCGAAGCAGCTAGGGCTGGGCACAGGAGGGAGAAGTGTGAAGCATTTTAGGAGGTCTATAAATTAATTAAACCCCTTTTAAAGGTTAACAAGGTCCACTCTGTCCGTCATTAAAGTAACTTCATGCATTTAAATTTTAACAGTCAAACCAATTAGCAATAAAAATGTTGTATGAACTGCACTTTATTGGATTCTGGTCAAGCCGAAATTGGTTCAACATTTGATGTCTAATACATTCTTTTCCCTTCTCTCAATTTTAAACACAACCTCTATTTCCCTTGGGTTGTGAGAACACCAGTGAGCTCAGGAGGAGGACCAGTGGCAGCAGCAGCCAGGGACAGTCTGACTGAGACCCCTCCTTGCAGCAGCCTGGTGCCTCAATCCACACTCACCATTGTTAAGAAAACGTTTTGAACTCTTGGTAACACCTTTCTGAAAGGAAAACACATGGGACTCTTGGTGACACCTTTCCAAAGGCTGCTCTGCTGCTGCAGGACCCCCTTGGACCCCCTTCCCACCTAAACAGGCAGGGGAGGAAAACCATCTACAAAGGGGCCTGAAATGCTGATGCAGCAAGTTCCAGCCCCAGCAGAAATTACAGGATTACGGCACATCTTGTGCCCCTAACAAGGACCATGTGAAGGGGATGTTTGCAGGATTGAAGGCTGCTGGCCCAGCAAAGGGAAGCATGGAGGTACCTGATCAGGTAAAAATTTAGAGGAGCAGAGGCTGGCCTCCCTGGGGGGATGGACAGTGGATTAAATCTCTGCACACACACACACAGAGTGGTATTTATTTCCCAAAGGCCCTGCACAGGTAGTCCAGAATCTGAACCAGCTAAAAAGCTACCAGGACAGACCTGGGATAGAGCAGATTCACTGCAGAACAGTGTGGGTTTGGTCCCTCTGAAGGGCTGGTGCAGAACCTATACTGCCAGGAAACCCAGGATATGCCCTTTAGGAAGGGTGAAATGGGGAATTCAAACCTGTTTGATGGTGAACACTGGTCAAAGTGAAAAATTATGGGGGGAGGGAGGGAGGGATGGGGGAGAGGAGGTTAATGCTCAGCAGAGCTGCTCCCAGGGTCGGTGCTGAAGCTGCAGCACTGAGTAGCCCTGAGAGCAGTTGTGGAAACCAGATGTTGAGGAACAGCCACGGTGGGGGGAGCGAGGGGCTGGTATCTGCTCATAATTACTCTTGATTTTGTGCGATGACATTGAGGCTGCAGGCAAACATGAAAGAACACTTGTGGGGACAGCAGCGTTCATGCCGGCCAATGGATTAATAAAGCATGACTGACATGCAGGGAGCGGGAAGGCGCACATGGAAGTGTTTTGCAGGGGTTTGATGCTCCACAGGCCCACAGAGACCCTTGCCAAGGCTGCTGGTTGCCCCCCAGCACAGCGACAGGAGCACTATGCTTGGGAGATTCCCAACCCTTCCCTGCTACACTCCAACACCTCTCTGGGACCAGGAACCACTCACTTTCTGTGCCACTTTTTCCTCCTCCTCAGGCCCAGGAGGAGCCTGGCTCAGGAAGAAGCCATCAGGTGCAGGAGAGACTCCAGTGGCAACGTTAAAAATGAGACTAATCCTCTTTGTTGAGTCTTTCCAGAAGCAGTAAAGATGATGGGAGATCACACTAACACTATAGTTTCCAGTTTTAAGCAGCAGTGCCATGTTTCCACAGCTGGATCACACTCTTTGTAAGAACATACCTTCCCCCTGTCAGGTCAAGAAAGGGGTTTGGGCAAATAGCACAGAGTGGAGATGCCTATGAAGTCCCTGTCCCCATCCCCAGTCCATCAGTGACAATGTTTATTCAGAGCCTGAACTTGGGAACAGTGAGTTCCACCAGTCCCGACCCCAGAGCTTCTGTGGGAGATGCTGGTTTTCCTCGGAGCTCCATTCACACCGCAGAGCTGCAGCTTCCAGGAGAGCACAGTGAACCTCCTCTCAAAGCAGCTCCCTGGCTCAGCAGCAGCACATGGATAGTTAACAGGGAAAGGTCACTCACTTTCAGTTAAATCAGAGCGATTAACATGTAATCACATCAACGAAGTACTCTATTCTGGATAAAGGGGTTTTTCCTTCAGTAATTGCCCTGCGGCTGCACAAAGCCTGCACCTTAGGAAGGGTTGCTGGCCCTGGTCACCAGGGTGACCACCAGCATCCTCACACCTGGCTCCAGGACCACCCCTGCTGCCTCTAGACTGCTCCTTCCTCCCCTCGGAGAGGTGCCAGGCTGCTGCCAGGTCCCTGGTGGATCCAGAGATCCAAATATGATCCTTTCTGATGGAGGTCAGCCCCGACCCTGTGCTGAGCAGGGCTTCAGCCAGCAGGTAGGTTCACACCCACATCTGGAGAAGTATTCCTAGGGCAGGGAATGGGGCTGGGTGAGAGGTGTGGGAAGCACACAGCAAGGGGGAGTCACTCAGTCACCACTCGCTGCAAACCTGCAGAGAGAGTGTTACAACTCTTAATTTGTAAAACCAGGAGGAGAGGAGCGTGTGAATGGAGTGAGCAAGAGAGCAGATGGGCAACGGGCTGCCCAGCTTCACAGGCAAATTCCAGACGCTTCTGGGATTCCTTGCACCAGCAGGGTTTGTTTTGTCAGCGGTTTGGCATCCTTCCTCTCCTAACCTCCGTGTTGTGAGCAGGAGCCTTGCTGGGTGCAGGACTGGGAGAGCACAGAGCCACACTTCGCATCCCACCGGCTCTGCCAGCAGCTGCCAAGCTCTCCAACAAGCTCACGAGTTGTTTTGCTTCTTCCTCTGCATTCAAACCACCACCACCACCAGCCCCATTCTTAATTACCACAGGTCAAACCCAGCCGCAGCCTGTGACTCCTGTTTGTTTAACTTGGTGTGGCTGGGATGGGGTCATCTCTTCATGCAGACAGGGGCAGAGCTTCCCTGCAGGACCTGGGTTAGCAGTCAGCCAGTGTGGGGGGCTCCCTGAACACCCCCAGGCTCTGCCTCAATACCCCCTGAGCTGGGAAGGTCCTGACCACAGCCCTGTTCTCAGTCCTGCATGCCCTGCTCAACACCTTCCCACTGGCTCACAATGGTGTTTTGGTGGAGGGATGCTGGGGTCCACAGGATTCTGCCCTCTGGGGGGACAGAGAAACCTCCCAAGGGACTGTGAAGTATTGTTGTTGGATTCCCAGACTCACCATTGCATGTCCTGAGCCTCAGGAGCTGGTACATCCTGGAGGAGTAAACAAAATACTCAAAAGTTCCTGAGGATTTTCAGGTTTTAGCCTGGTCATTCCTTCCAGGAGCACTGCCTTGGAATGGCAGCACTGAGGGAGGTGGCTGGCACCTGGCAGGTCCTGTTGTCTGCAGAGATCTCAGCTTCTAGGGAAGCTGCACCCCATGCTCAGCACTCATCTCTGCCACAGTCCCAAGCTCCAGGGCCCTTTATCCATCCCAAGGCAGAGAACTGAAATCTGCTCAGCCCCAGACCAGCTTTTATCCACTGCAGCTGAGTCCAAACCTCATCCTGTTTGCCACCCAGATGAACTCCTTCTGCGCCTCCCATGCCAGAACCTTGTCCCCACACAGCCCTGTCCCTGCTCTTCCCTGTCCCCACTCTGCCCCATCCAGTCCTGCTGTTCTGGCTCCAGCTGCCACCACAGTGCTCACCCCAGCCCATCCGCGGTGTGTCCGTGGTACACAACTGTGCATGTTCCCATGTTCCCATGTTCCCACGTTCCCACGTTCCCATGTTCCCATGTTCCCATGTCCCCAGCAGCAGATGGGGCAGAACCACGCCTGAGGTTTCCCAGTGACTGGGGACTCGTGGAGAGATCCAAACCCAGCTTTGCTGAATGCCTGTGGCACCCGTGGGCAGCTGGAGGATGACCCTGGCATGTCTCTGTGCACGTGTATGGTGTGTCTGCAGCAGGGCCAGCAGGGAATGGCCTCTCTCCAGAGCAGTAATGCTCAGCACAGGATTGTTTTCTCCAGGCCAGGATTATCACAGCAATCTGGGCAGCCAGCACAGCTCCAATCCCATTACTCCATTAGCATGGGCGTTATAAGGTGACACTCTGCATCTGCTTGACAAAACACAGCTTCAGACTCCGCGCTGAGCGTTTTTACCAAAAGGAACACAGTTTTCATTTGGAGAGGATTTGCTATTATTATTGGCTTGTAGCTGCTTAGAAATAAACAGCAATAAAGACTTCACCAATTTGCTCTCAGAATGTTCTCATTTGAAGCACGCCGTGCAGAAAAATATTAGCAAAATAAACTCCCAGCTTAGAAAAGGCTAAAGAGGGCTTTTTTTTGAGTGTCAATGTTTGTGGAAGTGTTTTCTGAAGAAGCTGCAGTTTGAATTGAGCAGCTGCTAGGGCCATGTTCCCCAGGAACATCAGTCTTCATCATGAGGTGTTCATTTGGGAGAGGAAACACACAGTCCACCCTGTGAGCTGGGCAACTATGAAAGGGCAATTTTTCCTGATGGGATGACTTTAGGCACAGGAACAAGCCCCACTGCATTTTGCCAGTCCAATGCCAGCCTGGGAGGGGCGAACTTGATAAGGTGTGAAAGCCTGAAATAGAGCTTAACCCTGAGATTGAAATGGAGTTGTTCAGTATTATTGGCTTGTAAATTGTTCCTGTGATGAGATTTAGTAAAAGACTGAAGGGTCTCTTGGCAGTGGGAGAGTATTTATGATGCTTTTGTACTGGTACACGAACACTTTTGTGTTTTGCCCATGTTTGTGCTGCCCCAGAGGCCGTGTCCTGTTTATCAGGGTGTTGTTATATAAACAGGTGCCAGTGAGGTTTGGGCTTTTCCAGCCTCCTGTCTTCAGGTACTTTGTTGCAAAGGTGACAGAGGAGTCCCTGGCCTGGCAAGGAGGAGGGGGGTCCATGCTCCATCCTCGGGAGCAGAAGGAGAGGATGAATGTCTCACCTGGGGGCTGAAGGCTTCTTTAGGCTTGCTTTCCAGTGCAGGAGTGGTGGTGAATCCTTGCTTTTCAGGGCAAGGATGCTGTGAAATGCACTGGTCCTGCTGCTGTCTGGCTGCTAGGGGAGATCATGATGCCCTGTCCTGGCCTTGGGGGGTGCTGGTTGCTGACCAGCAGCATCAGGGATGGCTGGGCAGGGTGATCCCCCTCCACCCTCCCTCTGGTTGCCTTTGGTGGCACTGGGGCTGCCCTCAGTGGCACTGTGCTCTGACTGAGGATGCCAGAGCACTGCTGCCACCAAAGCAGATTCCATGTCACCAGGAGCTGAGCGCAGTGAGGGGCTGACAATTCGTTTGCTGTGGGCATTTCCAGCAACAAATGAGCTCCAGCGAGCACTCTCGAGGATGAGGAGTGCAGGAAGAGCTTGCTTGAGTGGAAGCCTAATTTTGAATTTGCCCAAACGTTGTCCCTTGTGTCAGGACAGAAGCCACTGGGAGTGGGGAGCATGCAGACCAGCGTTTCACTGGAGCAACAAGACATCTTCCTTTAGCACTCTGATCACATACACAGCCACCTTGCTGCTGCTGGCAGCCAGGCTCCTTTGTGTCCCTGTGCCCGTGCTGCTGAGTGTCAGAGCTATAGCTGATGCCACACGGCATGCTTTTGGGGGCTGTTGTTCTAGGAGAGCACAGAGAGTTACCCTCGGTGGGGATTCATGGGTGTACAAGTCCATGAATCCTCCAGTGTTAATGCCCCAGCTCAGCAGACCCAGCACCTCCCCTGCTGGAGCTTTCTGAGGCAGGAAGCAAAACCTGTGTCTGAGCACAGACTGACAGACTTTTCAGGAAAGATTGCACCTCTGGGATTCCTGGACTAAGCGCTGTAGCAGGTTGCAGCATTCATGCACTGGTCATGTCAGGCCAAATGGGACACGCTGCCCCTGCTGACTGCTGGGCTGGTTGCCACTGGGAATCTCAAATCCAGACACACTTGGGACACCCGTTTGTATGAACAACGCAAGGAAAGCTGAGCAGGAGCCACTTCTGTGGGGCTGGAAGGGATCAGCAGGGTCTTGCAGCAGCTCCTCCTGCAGTGCTGACTGGCAGGTGGTGCCAGCTCACAGGGACACCCTGCCTGTGTCTCTGCTGCAGACACCTCCTAGTCCTGCCCTTGCTTTTCCTCCTCTGCTGGAGCTCTTGAGCCTAAAAGCAGCAAGCCACGCAACCACAGCCTGGGTAGGACAGGGAGCTGAGCCTGGGGTGATGCAAAGTCTGGAGGAATTGGGATGTTGCAGGGAAAGGCAGCGTCACTGCCCTCAGGAATGCTGTGACGATGTGGACAGGAGGGAGGGGATGGAGAGCCAAGAGACCTCCAAAGTGCAGGATGGAGGCACTGCCCCATGACTGGACTCTCCTGGGAGCCTTAGACTGCATGGAGATGCTTTGGACTAGTCCCAGCTCCATGGATGAGCTGTTACACGGGATCCTCCCATCTCAGAAGCCGTCAGGGTGGGACTTCAGCACTGTCACTAGGATCATATAAAACGTGATGGATCTTACTGTAATCCTTGGAGCCCACGTAAAAAGATACTCTCTAGATATCTATAAAACATGCTGGGATTTGCAATTAAAATACCTGGGTGGTGACTGTGCCCACAGCCTGCCTTCTCTCCCTCCTTCTCTCCCTCCCTGCCTCTCTGGTTCGGAGCAGCTCCATGCAAACCCTGTTTTGCAATCGCTGTTTAAATAACAAGCTGCCTTCAAAGGAATATATTTAGAACAGAGGGTCCCCCCATAAGCACACTCTGAGTGTTTGAGTGATTTCAGCTGGCTTGGCGAGCGTTCCCTGTGATATCATGGGCCGACCATTTCTTTGCAGATCTGTGAGCTCAGGCTCCGAAGGGCTCATGGCTCTGCAGCTCCTGCAGTCCCACTGACAGCATTTCCAGCTGAGTGTGGTGGATGTGTGTGGTGGGGGCACAGCTGCCAGCCCACGTCAGGCTGGCACAAGGGGAGTGAGTCCTGGGCTGGTCACTCTCAGCACTGCCAGTTGGGGTGGCTGCTCCCAGTGACCACTGTGGTGGAGTTGGCCATGCTTTTGTGGCCTTAGGTGGCCTCGTGGGCTTAGAGCTGGGGTGTTGCCTGCCAGTGCACATGTGTGACTTTGACATTTTACCAAGGAGTGTCCAAGAGGCAGAGGGTGGGTTGGATCTTCCCCAGAGGAGTACATTCACCCTGCTCACACATGCAACAGCTCTGAGTTGTTCCTGCAGCAGGCAAGGACTGGGAGAATTCACTGAATACCAAACAAATATCAGATTTTTTGTTTTGCAACCAACTCCTACTCACCCTCACAGCCAGGTGCCTCTGGCACACCAGCCAGGTGACTCAGCCCTGCCAGCTGCCCTTGCCTTGGGAGCAGCCCCCCTGGCTCCCTCTCCATGGTACAAAGCCAGTTCCCCTCATTATCTGCTGGCTGCAGATGTTCACAAAGCCACGAAACGGCCGTATCAGCATTGAGTATGTTAGGTGAAGTCACATTCAGATTTCTTTAAACTCTTCAGCAAAAGTGAAGCAGCATTTTATGGGCAAAAGGACACCAGGATCACTTACTCTCCTGTGAAGAAACCCTGCTTCTGATGGGGACCCAGAGTGCGTGGCAAGAGGCAGAGATGAGCTTGGCAGAGCCTCACCAGAGACTGGGAAGAGACGCCAAGAGGCCCGGGGTCCCTCAGCTCCGACGATCACCAGGATGCTCCTGACAAGAGCTCCTTTGTTCCACAAATCGCTCACCTGAGGAGCAGGACGGCTCGGGGTGTCTAATTAGCAACAGGAGCTCGGCCGTGCTCGTCCTCCCTAAGGCAGCTCGGTCATGTCTCTGCAGCTCTCCGCATTTTTTGCCCAGGTGGTGAGGCTGAGGGGGGTGGTACAGAGGGATGGGCTCCACTCCCACCTCCCCATCCTGCCTGCAGGAATGTCTGAGGCAGCTCACAGCACCTCAGCCTGATGGCTTGGGACAGCCTGAGGTGTGGGGACAATCCAGGGCACAGGGACAACCTGGCACCTGCAGCCACTTGGACTGTGCAGCAAAGACCTAAAATCAAGCCCTGAATTGCTGTGCAGAGTATGTATCCTTGCACAGCTGACTGTGGTGGAGAACTGGGTTGCTGAAGCTGCAGACCCATTTTTCAGCTGCTGTGGGAGTGTCTGGAGAGAAGGGATGTGTATATTTTCAGCGAGAGATTCCCCTCAGTATTCCCAGAAGGATTTCTAAGACTGCAAGTGAATCCAGAAGAGCCACGGCTGCTCCCAGCTCTGGGATCAGAGCAGCAGCTGCAGGTCCCACGACTGAGCTATGGGCACAAGGGCTTTCAACCACATGAGAGAAATGCATGGCTAAACAGTTTTTTGTGCTTTAAAATGTGCATTGATGTCCCATTGAGCAGTGGGTTTAGAAGTCCTGGGCCCAACATTTTTAACCTGTCTTAATTTTAAGGATGGGATCCTGTTTTCCCATGTGAGATGCTCTGGGATGCCCATAGTGCTGCCTGATGGTGTCCAAGCAGGGCTTAGCTGGGATGCTGGCACCCACTCCTGGAGGGCAGTGGATGTCTCAGGACCTTGGGGATACCTCTCCTTGGGCTTTGGAGGGCTTTTCACATCATGCTGGGCACTGACTGAGCATTCCCATGCATGCTCCAGGGCACATCTATCTGTCCCCTTTATTTTGGGCCCTCAAAATACCCTTATTGACATAAATCTAATAGCAATAAGATTTCCTCCAGCCAGGCTCTCCACTGATGGCTCTGACCCAGTGAAGTGATGCTGTCTCTGGGACCAGCCAGGGATGGTGCCAATCCTTCAGATCCTCCTGGGCACGGCTCTGTCCTGGGGCTGCCCCTCCACCTCCTTCATGGCCCAGCTTTTGGAGACTTTTGGAGGCTTTTGGATGGTTTTGGAGGGAGCAGGAGGAGGCAGCTGCTTGCAGGCTCCAGCATATGCTCGCCAAGGCTTTTCCTCCAAATGCTGCTCACTAGAGAAACAAAGGGAAGGAGGGAGATGAGACGTGCAGCAAACTCCTGGACGCAGCCTTTGGCTCTCAGGTTGGGCTTGTCTCTGTCTCTGGTGTTAACTCGAGGCTGTGTCCTTGTCCAGACCCCTCTGGTGCATCTGTGCTGGGGGAGAATGTGGCTCTGACCACCCCAAACCCCATCTCCCTGCAGGAAAAAACTAGGAGAAAAACATGTTCACAACAAAAGATATAAGAGTCAGAGATGGGGGAGGTTCCACCCTGTCACGCTTCTCTCCCTCACCATGCTCAGCCCCCCCAACTTGCTCTGGAAATACTGGGGAGTGGAGCTGGGGGGGTTTGGCTGGGCGAGTGTCTGCTCCTGGAAATGCCCAGGAGAACTTTCTCACTGTGGCTCTCCAGGTAAAACCCTGTAACTTTATCATCCTCGAATAATTTGAAAGCAGCCCCCTGTCCTCCAGGCACACAAAGAATGGCTTGATCCGTTGCTAACAAAGCCTCTTAAAAGATAAAGAGCAAAATACAAGGCAAGGAGAGCATGCCTGGCAGGCAGACAGGAGCTGGCCAGTATAGGCCAAATTCTTTAGGAGTTGAGTTTCCGTTTGGGCTCAGCTTTCCCGCGGATTCTATACACCTAAAGAAAACAAACCGTAATCCTATCTGGGGCCCAGCACTCTATTTATTTCACCTGGTGAAAAGATCTTGCCAATTCCCCCACGCTGAAACCCAGCAGCTGCCCAGCAAGGGAGCTGGGCCATAAGTGTGTTCTGCATTATGGAAAAATTGATATTAAAATATAAATGCGGTCTTGCAAGGATGTATTTGCGCTCGTACCGTGTGAGACATTCCCCCAGGTTTCTCTGCTGTTTTGCTGTGTGATTCGGTGCCTCTTCTCAGCCTCTGGTAATCCCGTTACACAGCCATAATCCGCAGATTACAAGGGGGAAAGTGTTCAGCCTCCACTCTCACCCCACAGCCACACCTGTCTTAGGTGAGGAGCTGAGCAGAGGAGGGCACTGACCACATGGAAACATTGATTGCACATTTAAATGGCTCAGAATTAGGGTTTCCTCCCTGATTACTGTGTCTCTGGAGCAGCCAGGGCCTGTCCTGTGCTGGGGTGCAGCTCAGAGGTGCAGGGTGACACCCATGGGTGCAGGCTCAGTGTGGTCACAGCTGGGGCACAGGACCCCCAACACCCACCCTGTGCCCGGGCAGGGCTGCCCAGAGCCCTGGGGCAGTGGTCACTGCCTGCAGAAACTCCCACCCGCAGCACAAGCGCGGTTGTGTTTCTGGCGAGTAAGGAGACAAAAAGCCAAACATTTTCCACTCTCATTTCTCTTTCCTGCGTTTTGTTACTGATACCTCCCCGTGGGCTTTGGGGCTCTGACAGACGAGCTCTGCAACGGATTAAAGGGTTACTGTGCTCAGCTGTCAGAGGTTGCCGTCCCTGAGCGGGGTGGTGCAACCAGATCCTGCCTGTGCCCCCTGTGCTCCCCCGGCTTGTCCACCAGCCCCTGTGGCTGCTGGTGCAGGGATGGAGGAGCCACAGCCACGAGCTTGACCTTCCTGAGCCTCCCCTTTTTCAGCCGGGTTTGCCCTCAGTTCTGCTTGCCCTTTAAGACACCTGGGGAGGTGACCCTAAAACCAAACCCGTGAGCATGCAAAGGATCTGCTGCTCTGGCCTTCTGCCCCACAGTAGTGGGGCCAGGGGCCTCTGTCTGGCTGCTGTGGGCATGGGAAGGGCTGGTGAGAGGTCCCACATAATTCAGAACCTTGCACAGAACGGCCCCAAGATCTGGGCCACCACAGGGTCCCACACACTCATGACCTCTGCCCGCCCCAGCTCACCCCAACCCCATCCTGCTCTCCAGCTGGGGTTTCTAGCTGAGACACTTCTGCATCCCCTGTAATTGGCAGGGGTCATAAAATAAAAGCCTGAAGTATTTGCAGTATTATCACAATCATTCCAGGCTTTCTGTGGAGATGGATGCTGCTGACAACATCTCCATAGCTGCTTCCCAGGCTGATAAGTCACCAAGTATGAAGGAGGAATGGTGCAGAGATACCATCGGCATTTCCATGACGTGTTAATTCTTAAATATGACCAAGGGGAAGGGACCATTGTCCAAAACTCCCCCTTGCTGCAGCTTTGGGCAGAGTCCTGTGAGGAACTCATGGTGCTTGGGCTCACTTTTGGGCTCACCAGTGACCACCTCAAGCCAAGGCTGCTCCCTGACAGCCCCAGGGTGCAGCAGGATGGGGGCACTGGGATCAGCCCTGCAGGGTGGTACCTTCTCAAGGAGCCCCAAGTGCAATGTGGGTCCAGGGAGATGTCACATCTGTGCCACCCAGGGACAATCAAGCATCATTCAGTAGTCTGCAGTATGGAAAGATGCAAATCAATGGCTGGATGGGAGCACTGGATCTGTTCTTACATGGCCAACACAAATGTTGACGTCTGGGATGATCTGCCCAGACCCTGATCATGCACACAGAAGGTGCTCCTTTCTGGAGCACCCTGGAGATGTGTCCTGTCTGGGGACAGGGTGGGATTTCCCTTGGAGGAGCAGCAGATGGCAGAGGACACCACGCTGATGTGAACCTGGCACAAATGTCCTGGGAAGGGGCAGGGGACAGTGTAATGTTGCACCCCCAGAGAGCTGGCGAGCTGCAGTGGGTCCATCATCACACACAGTTATTAAATTAAGCAGTGCTGGGCAAACGATGACTTTTTGAGGAGCAGGCAGAGCTCACCAGCTGTTTAAACCATGATGGCTCTCAAATAACAAGATTAGGCAATTGTGGGCTACAGGAAGGATACCAGCAATTACTGCCTGATTGGTAAGAGCTGTAATTAAAGTGCAGCGTCTTTCAGGCTCTCGGAGCACAAGTCCAGTCCACGCGTAGCCATCCCTACATTTGGTTCTCATTTATTTGCCTCTCCAAACACAATCTCTTCTGGACCTTGTCAGGCACCTTCAGCAGCTGGTGCTGGATGTGGGAACAGGTCTGGGTGTGGGGCTGCTGTGTCCTTGGGGTTGTGCCTTGTCCCATCCCTGTCTGTCCTTGCCTAGGAGCTGCTGGGGTGGCGTGGGCGTGGGGACCACAGTATGTCCCTAACACCCAGTGCTCCTCTCATGGCTGCTCTAGCCCCCACTGTGGGGGTGAGCTCAAGGGAAGGAGGACAGAAACCAGCATCTTCTCCCTCTGTAACTCCCTTCCCTGCCAGGGTGAGGTGATGCTCTGCCTGTGAGCTGCTTGTATGTTCTGCCTGCTGGCCCTGGAGCGCTGAGGAGGAAATCTGTGAGATGGTAAAACGCTCATATGCCTGTAGGTTTGCTCATCTTCTATCTTTGGTGAGTCAGTTTATGTTTTAAAATGTAAAAAGGCCTCCTACGTACATGATGTCTCTATTGTATAAAAATATCAGCCGTGGTATTTCAAAATATCTCCCTTTCCAACAGCGACTCCTCCCCTGCCAGCCTCAGCCTCCATCCCCACTGATCATCCCAGACCAGCCAGAGCACCACGAGTGTGTGGGGACACTGAGGAGTGCTGCTGTCCCTCAGCTGGAAATGGGTGTTTGCTGCACCAAAGGTGTGCTGCCTACCAGAGGAGTCCCCAAACTGGGTGAGATCAACCTGGCTGTGATGGAAGGCAGCTGCTGGCATTGCTGCCTCTCTGCCTTGCTCAGTGTGCTGTGGCTGAGTGGTCAGTGTTTTCCAAAGGGAGCCATCCATCACCTCTTGTGTTTGTTTATCCTCAGCAGACAAATCAGTGGGAGTGGATCCATGAGCTGGGGGCTGCCTGTGCCAGGCAGTGCCCTGATGGGCACTCCCAAGGGCTCCCTGTGTCTAGGTCAGGGTCTGACCAGCCCAATTGGCAGAGTCTGCTCTGCAGGTAGCACTACAGGGATGATCCATGTCCATAAATTGCCCTGTGGCTGGAGCTGGGGGCTCTGGACTGGCTGACTGGTCCTTTGCAGCACACTCAGTGATGACTCTGCTGCCCCAGCTCCTCCACAGGTACCCCAGCTGGGACACACAAGGTCCTTTCTGCACAGACCCTGCACCTCCAAAGGGACTCTGCAGCCAGTGGGACACAGATAGCTTGCTATTGCTAATTCTGAGCAGTAGTAAAATTCACTTTTTGGCCAAACATTTTGTTCACTGAAGCAGCTCCTCTGCAGGGGAGGGGTGGTTATGAGAGGGAGTCAGAGCCACACTGCTTGGGAAATGAATCTTCCTGCCTGGGATTGTCAGGGGAGGTTTGGGTTCCCAGGTCTGTGCTCTTTCCTCTTGGTTTGTGCCCTGGAAAATCTCCAGATGGAGCTGCCCTTGCCATCCTGGCACATGGTCAGCTCAGCACAGGTTTGATGCTCTCTGCTAGAAATGATGAGTATTTCTATTGGAATGTCTTGAGGGAGAAGTGGGAGAAGAAAGAATCTTTACTCAGATGTTCACAGTCAGCTGAGCAGTGGTGCTGTGTGGCTGGAAGGGCCATGGTGGATCTGCCTTGTAGGCACAGAGTCACTGCTCAAAGAGAAATCCAGCTTAATTTCTTTTTCCAAGAAAGTCTGCTCAGCTGGTGGCTCACATCACCAAACTGAGGGATGCTGCAGCCTTCCCAGCAGCAGTCCCACTGTGGACAGCTAACTGTGGAGAAATTAGTCTCTTGGTGGTTCAGTTGTTTCTGATTAACTTAAATGCATGCACCAAGTCCAGGCTGTGGAGCAAAGCTGAATCTGTGGCTTGTGCACATTCCTCTGTGGTCCCAGGGTGGTGGTTGCCAAACCCCAGCGCTGCCTGCCCAAGATCCCTGCCTGCCCCACATCCCTGCCTTCCTGGGATCCCTGCCTGCCCAGGATCTCTGGCTGGTGTCCTGAGCTGCCCAGCCAGTGTGGGTGATGGCATTTGGCGGTGACACTAGGCTGGGGACCCTCAGCTGGGCTTGCAGCACAGCCTCAGCCCCTGCGCAGTGCTTTCGAGGGGCTGGGTACATATTTTTTTTCCAAGATCCTATTTTCTCATGCCAATCTTTCAGCTGTCCTTGGGAACGCGGCGGAGGAGGGAGCCTGCGATGAACGATGCCACAGAGCGACCCCTATAGTTAAGGTTACATGAGAATTTCTATAGGCTAAAAATTTTCCCAAACATTCACCTGCTGGGCTTAAATTTTCCATGCTTGTTGTTTGCCTGAAGGTGAATTGTTGTCAAGCTTGAGAAAAATTCCTTTGGCTGTGTCTGTGTTATGGGAGAAGAGAAAATACTCGCTTCCCACTGGAAAATCTTTAGCTACTTTTTTCCCCCCTTCTCCTTCAGACAGGGCTACAGAAAATAGTCTGGAGTCTGAAAAGCCTCAGAACTTGGCCTGGCCCAAGTACCTCAGTGGGAAGATTAAAGCGAAGGAAAAAAGGGACAAGAAAATGGGAAACTGGGCAAAGGGGCTGGGGGAGGGCACAGCTGTCAGAGCATGCTCTGTCTTGCCATGATTCCTCTTTTCTCTCTCTTTTTTTTGGTGTTGCCTCCAGCAGCATCATGAGCTCTGTGGTTGTGGCACTGGCACAGATGGAGATGGGTTTGGTGTCTCGGGTTGCACCATTAAAGGAAGGAAATATGAAAAGGTGGATTCTTACACAGGTTTCTCCTCCATGGTGCTTATAAAGTTTTAAAAAGAGATTTTTATTTTTTTAAAATTTTAATAAAAGTGCAGTTTAGTAAACTGGGCCAGAAAGCAAACCATGTAAGAACATGCACATGCTTGCATGTGTTCTCTGGGCTTTGGAAATCTGAAGGATGTATTTGAGAATGAGGGACCCCCTGAATGCATGGGTCAGGCAGAGTAAATGAGAGCATTATTCAGAGGGTGCCAAAGGTGGGATTTACACTTGACTCTCCAGCCCCAACTGGAAAAACCCTCATGGCATGAAGTGCACAAGCTGCTCAACGCAGGGTGAGGATTGACTGCTGTGCTCCTGACTGCTTTGCAGTTATGCAACCAGAGCATCGCATTCCTGTCATTTTTGCATCTCATGCTGGCTCCTGCCTTTGGCTGGCAGGTATTTTCTGGAAGGAGAGGTGGTTCCTGCCTTCCCCCTGCCCTCCCTGCTCCAGAAGCCGCAGGTGCTGCTCTGACTTACCCCGCAGCTTTGGTGGCCATGAGCACTGGGGGTTCTGCACTGTGCCCAATCCTGCTGCTCTCTGATCTCAATTCCTGGGCAAAACCTGTGGTAAAGAGGAGCACGAGGCTGCTGGGACCCTGCTGGAACCCTGCTGGGACCCTGCTGAGCTGTGTCCAGCACGGCCATCCCATCCAAATCTCCCTCTCCCAGAGCAGAGGATGCTCCTTCCCACCCCTACCCTCCAGATGCTTCCCTGCTGCACTAATCCTTCTCCTGGTGATGATTTTATCACTCTCCAGATCTCACTCCAAAATTCCACAGTTGTTAATGTACTTAATGCTGCTCTTCCCACCGCTCCAAGCATCACAGGGAATATGAAACAATATCTGGGCAGCGCCCCTTCTCCGTGCAGGGATTCCTGGGAGAGGGACAATGTTTGCATTGAGCACTGGTTCCTCTTTGCTGTCTGCTCCTGGAGAGACGATCTGATCCGGCTCTTGAAGTGGTTTGGGCTGGAACAGAACACGCCTGTGCGGAGAACAGCACAGGGATTTTAGTCACTTCTTGAAATGGGGAAAATTGCCTCATTTTTCAGCGTTTGGCCTGCGATCCCACACTTCCTAGCTCTATGTAGGGATTAGTTCATACTTTTTTGGTATTTTTGGCCCGAAATGAACGCTCCCAGCCAGAGGAGAGATAATTCCACTTGTGCTGATCCCCCGGGGCACATGCAGAGCTGCAGAAACAGGAAATAGGAAACGTATTACATACCTTTTCCCCTCAATTTTGTTTTCATAATGCATGGAAAACAGCAGAGCTCTGAATTATTTGAAATTTTAGAGTTATTTAATATTTATTTTTGAGAAACAATCTCCCTTTTCAGGGAGGCCTCGTGGTGTCAGAGCAGCCGTCTGGGCAGCTCCAGCTCCAGCTCCCTGTCTGTAGTTATTGCATGAGCCTGGTGGATTCCTGGTTCATATTTGCTACAATGGAAATAAAATCAAATGTCATTTGGAGCCCATATAAAAAGCAAAAAGCTAAAGAAAAGAATTAATGAAGAACTCATTATCCGAATCTGATGTTTTGGCTTCTAATTTTCTTCTCAAAACCCAACCTCCCAGATTTGACAATCCATCTAATTATTGCTTGGCCTTTGGAGGGGTTTAACTGGCACATGCTGGGACTTGGAAAGTTTCTTATTAGCGGTGGGGAAAGTTGGGATTGAAAAAGCCTTGTGCTGGGTTGGTGTATTTCTGGGTGTCAGAGGCTTCTAAGTACCTTACGTTTTTCCAATCCATTCTGCATCTCTCTAATTTTCAGGGCTTTCAACACTTTCTGGCGAGCAAAGCCTGTGGATAACCCGAGTAAATGACTTTTTCCATGAATAGAGATTGGCCAGGGAAAGCTGAGTGATAAACAGAATAATCCTTTTTG
This sequence comes from Lichenostomus cassidix, assembly GCF_008360975.1. Taxonomy (NCBI): domain Eukaryota; kingdom Metazoa; phylum Chordata; class Aves; order Passeriformes; family Meliphagidae; genus Lichenostomus; species Lichenostomus cassidix. Next base: position 4,877,474 of record NC_139496.1, on the reverse strand, counting down.
TGCTTTTCCCAGCTCCAATCTTCTTTGCACACCAAATAAACACTCTCAAGCTGCTTAGAGCAAAATCTCTAATAGGCTGTGGTGGTGCTGAGCAGGGCTTGGCTCTGTGTCAGACCGAGGGACAGGACAGTGGAATAAAGTCCTAAGATTTTTTTGGGAATTAGTTTACATACCCCCAAGCATAGTGTATTTTGGCACTTGGGCTGCATTACAATATAATCCACTAGCACTCAAAATAGCCTCAAAAATGGCTTTTTTGCTCATTTCTTTGGCTTTTCCCAGAGCCCTGTGTGAGTACAGAGAGCTCTGTGTAGGGGACCTGGGACCTGCTGGGGTTTGGTGGCCGTGAGTGCCATGTCCCCACCTGGATCCAGCCCTGGGACATTGGGACAGGTTCCTGAGGGGACCTGCCCTGCCCCATGGCCACGGAGGGTGGTGACCACAGGACACAGGGAGTGGGGATTACACCCTTGTGTGCTCACAGCCTTGGAAGCTCCATCCCTCTCTTTGTCAGCTTTGGGAATGGAAATTATTTGCCATATTAGAGTGAGGTTTTTTCCAAGTGGATAAGAGTAAACCCATTGGGATGCTGTGGGGGATGTCTGAGGGGTGTGGAGCTGGGCTGAGCTGCTCTTGTATCCTCAGGATGTTTTGGGTAGCGGTTTGACACTCTTGTTGAAGAAACAGAACCATTTTGAGGTTTGGACCACTGGACATTTTCTCAGAGAGCAGAGGGGTGAGGCTGCCACCTGCAGCAGCAGCAGCACAGGGAGATCCTGTCCATGCTCCTCAAATCCAGGGTTTGCATCCTGCAATTTCTGCCTCTGCAAGTCCAGTAAAACCCTGCATTTCAAAGTGCCCCAGGTCCTTGGCCTGCAGGAATCCTCTCTTTATTGGTGTATTAAGAGCAGCTTTGTAGAAATAACTTGTATAAAACCAGAGCATTTCTCGTTTTCCCAGGTGGGAAATGAACAAACGAGGTAATGTTTGCCTGAAGCCCAGGCCAGCCCCAGAACAGGTGGTGGCTGTTATTGTCAAGTAAGAAAATGATTTTGTAAGTAATTAGTTGAACTGCTCAGCCTACATCTCTCCAAAGAAATACCCCTTAAATGCATGGAGCACACCGACTGAGATGCATCTGCTCAGTGTGTGGTGATGTGGGGCACAGCCAGATAAGTCTGCTCCAAAATAGCCTCTGTGAACCATGGCTGGAGCTGAACTATCCACACAACTGCCATGTTTGGCTAAAAAGAAATACATCCTTTGTTTCTGGCAAATAATTCGGGAAAAAAAAATTAATTTTTGCAAATATTCCTTTGCAAAGAGTCCGGACTGCCATGAATAGTAACAATATAGAATATTAAAAAAATCCCATCTTGATCAGGAATGCCCGAATGAACCAAAGCCTGACAGAGTGCGTTTGTTCCCCAGCTCCTCGGCAGGGAAGCACAGGCAGGAAACCTGTGGAAATGTTTTTAAAGTGTTTACAGTGGCAATGAGACGGACTTTTCACCAGCTCTCCGTGCCCAGCCTGCCCACACTGAGGGGGGTCCTGTCAGGTGGCACCTTCAGAAGCAAAATATTTTGGAACAGCAATGTGGATCTGCAGTCTGCAGGAAGGGCTTGAGCCCTTAACTGGAGCTCTTCTGGTCTTCTGTCAGAGGCCAGATATCTCATGGCTTATCTGGGAAAGGCGGTGGAAAACCAGGAAATTAATGATCTTGAGGTGTCTCAGGGATTAGAAGGAACCCACAGGGGGTCTAAATTAGTCTTCAGCTCTAACTAGGCTGGAGTTGCCCATCCTCACAGGAGGGATTGTGCCACATCCCTGGCTTGCTCCTGTTCCTGCACAGCCCTGCCCTGTCTGCACTGGTTCCTCTGTCAACGGGAAGATCCCTGCTCTGGCCCTGCACCAGGGACAGCCCTGTGACAGGGACAGAGCTGTGCCAAACCAGGCATCGGGAGATGCTGCTGGGGGAGTGGGGGAATCCTTGGCTCTTTCCGTGGTTTCCATGGTTCACTGTGTGTCCAGGCTCGGTTTCGGCAGCTGCAGCCCTGCCTTCCTGGGGTCAGCAGGTGGTAGACCAGCAGGCTCCTGCTCTGCTCCCACCTGTCCTCTGCCTTTCAGACCCTCCTGGTGTACCCTGCACGCTCTGAAGGTCTGGAGAGGCTTGCCCAGACCCTGTGTGCTGGCAGGGGAGCTCGGGGGTCTGGCAAGGAGTGCGGGCGTGCAAACCCTTTCCATATGGTCCTGGCACAGCCACGGTGTCTGCCCTGCGTCAGCAAGCCTGGCTGCTGTCCCTGGAGCAGTGTGGCTTCGCCGTGCAGCCCCTTGGTGGCATTTGGAGACAATGATTCTACAGCCCTGAGGTGAGAAACAGAGAGGGCAGAGGCTGACTCAGCCCCTGCTGCTGCCTGGACATCCAGGAGTGCAGATGAACCCAACCTGGTGAGTGTGGGGGAGAGCCTGGACTCTGCCCCTGCAGATCAATGCAGCCTTTCTTCTGGGAATGGTTTCCTGCAGCAGAACCTGTCATCTGTTGGGTTCAGCCCACACTGGGAGGTTCATACCCAAACCCTGCCGAGGTTCCATGCCAAGCAGGGAGGGAGGAGGTGAACGCGACCTGTGCTGCCGCAGAACCCAACCAACGCCGTGCTCAGGGCTGTCCAGAGTTATCCATTTCTGCAAGAAACAGTGTCTGGCTGCATTGTGCCTGGAGCCTGCTAATTAGCTGTAAGTGATATAATGCGACTGGGATTTCAGCTCAAGCGTGAATGACCTATTCCCGGCTCGCCGTGGCGCTTGGCATGAGTGCTGCTCACGGACAAAGCGTGCTGGGAGGCATCCCCTGCCCCGAGCCCCACAGCCCGGCCCGCTGGCACCGAGCCTGACCTCACAAGCTCTTTGTTGCTGTGTCCCTTGTTCCCGTGGCCCTGATGCTGTGAGCACAGAGCACGAGATCCCTGTTGGCCCCCCCAGCCTCAGGCTGGCACAGGATGAGGCGCTGGGATTATACCAAATTTCTTCACGGCTTCAAAGGGGAAAGTTGATTCCAGCAGGGAATGTGCTGAAGAGATAGGGGCAAGTTGTGTTTTGGGAAGGCTGTGGTGAGGTCACAGCGGGGTTCGTGGAGGGGCTGCTGGGGGTCCTGCTCTGTCCCACCCTGCTGGTGGTGTCTCACCCAAGGCACCCCAACTGCAGGGCTCTGTGGGCAGCTGAGGCCAAGGGGTCATCCAGCTTCATCAGCAGGGGAACAGCAACAGCAGGGTGTAGAGAAGCTCTTTGCAAATAATCTCCACAGGGAGCTGGAGATTATTTGCAAAGCTCCCTGTTTTCTGCAGATTTCTCTGAATCTACCCCAGATTCAAATCAAACCCAGGCTAGGTTTGCCAGGCATACCCAAGATGTGTCCCTGGGGCTGGCAGGGCACACACGGCTGTGAGGATGTGTGTGTGTGACCCTCCAAAAAACAGGACAAAAATTCATTTGCAAAAATACACCTGGCAAACTCCAACGCCTAAAATTAGAAGCGCAATTTGATATCTGAGTGCCAGCAGCAGATGAACAACAGGTCACACACAAATGTAAATTGCCACATGATTAACATTGGATGAACTTTTAAAATCTGCATGCCAACAGATGCATGATAAAATTTTCCCACAAAATAAACATAAAGGGGTTGTTCTTGTGCCAGTCCTCGGTTTCTGCTGCACGTTACAAAGGCAAGCTAATTGTGGGTAAAAATATTGAGCAGCAAATCCTCTTACCAGTGAAGGTGCAGTTTCTAAACCTGCCACTGCTCAGGGGGATCCTTCCCAAAGCCAGATATTCACAGTGTGTTAATCTGCTTGGCCAAAATTTCTTACTGCAGGAATGATATTGAGTAAGTAAAGGATAAATGCAAGAGCATGTGAGGATAAAATATAAGGATATCAGTGGGTTCTGTGCTGTCACAGTGCATTTTGGGAAGGTGTTTGCTCCAGCACATGCCCTACATGGCTGTCAGAGTGCCAGCCTGGAGCATGCTGCCTGGCTTGCAAGAGGAGCCAGCCCTCTTTGATGATGCAGAAATCATTTTACTTATTGAAGCAGTGAATGTTAATGATTATTAATTGGAAAAGGCTCTCCAGGGGCCATGTGTGTGCGGGACTAGTGAGTGCTTTGCAATTCCAGCATGAAATGAGTTACTCCACAGCATTAAAATGAGCAGAGCTCTCCCCAGCATCCCCAGCAAGTAATTGAATTGTTACTGCGTGGCACTAGCCTTTCCTATTCACTCTGCACTGACACCAGGAGCAAGGGAGCCTTCACAGTGAGCATTCAACCTGAATTCAACCTGAAATCCAGGTGGAGAGATGTTTTCAGCTCCTCTCTGAAGCAGCTGCAGATTCACCCCGTGTGCCCTGGAGCCCCAGAGCTGTTTTGCTTTGAAGGGGCTTGTACAGTGGTCACAGTCACACTGAGGTTAGCAGGGAGCAGTGGCCCGAAGGGGGGCTACAGGGAGAGCTCCTGAGGAGCCAAAGTGGTCCCAGGGACAGGGACAGAAGCAGCTGATGATCAGAATAGCTCAGTTTGTACAGATGAATGAAGTTTTTGATGGTCTCAGCTTTGCAGGATGTGCAGAATCACCTGTCCAGCTGCAGGTTGAGTCTGGAGCAGCGGATTTGAGCTGTCAGGTAAATGCTCCACATGAGAAGCAGCATGGGATGATGTGGGATGGGATCAGCTGAAGGTGTGGGACTTGGGGAAAACTTGTCTTACAACAGAAACAGCCTCTTTAAGGCACACCTCTGTCCTCTGTGGAAGGCAAGGGGAAGCAGGATCGATAAACCAGTGGTGACTTTTAAATTGTGGGAAGAGGTCACAGCCAGAGGGACAACCCGACCTGCTCATCATGCAGAGGGGCTTGTGCTCCTGCTGGGAAAGTGGCTGCTGCCATGGAGTGACCTGGGAACTTCCCAGCCCATGCACTGTAAACTGTATTTCTGTATTCCCTTTATTTCTTGGGAAAGGGGACCAGTTGAGAATGGGAGGATTAAATGCCCAGTGAAGGGCACGGGCCAGGTCTGTGGTCCTGCTGCTGTTGTGCCAGTAATGTATTGCAATAACATGTCATGGAGTGGTGGCGTTTGGTGACTGATGGCTGCAATCTGTCACCAGGCCAGTGCTGCTCATGCTGTACATCAGCAGAGCTCCAGGAAGTGCTGGCACAGTGGCACTGGCCAGGGTACAGTGGGCAGGGACAGCTGCCCAATCAGCTGGCTTGGTCAGGGACACAGGATGGGACAGGGAAGGCACCAAGGGTATTTTGGGGTGCAGGAGCAGCAATGCCCAGCATGTGGGGAAGGCCCTGGGGGACAGGTACCCATCTCTGTGACTACCTGGTCCTGGCAGAAGTCCTCTGCTTGTGCCTGCATCCCTGCTCCCACTGTTCTTCCAGAGGCTGTAGGAGGCGTGGCAGGGTTTGGAGGAGTCAAGTCATTCTGGGATGGGTGGTGCAGAAGCAGTGGAGTCTCCATTCATCAAGGGACACCCAGTGCCCAGCACAGCTCTCACCTCCAGTGTTCACACTGCAAAGCTAACTGGCAGCTGGATGTCAGCACGGGGACATCCCTGGGTGTAACCCACCGTGGGCTGGGTGGGCTAGCTGCCTGCAGGGTTGTGGGACTGGCAGGGAGAGGTGGCACAGCTCAGCACAGAGCCCTGAGATCACTCTCAGTGGAGGGGCTGGTTGCTCCTGGGGCTCATGCTGGGCTGTGCAGCCTGGAACAGCACAGCCATGGGCAGGGGCTGAGCGGTCAGGCAGGACCCCTGTGGTCCATACCCTGCAGCTCTGCTCCACCTAGGAGCAGTGGGATCAGGGTGTTGAGCCAGGTTTTGTCCCTTGCCCATGCAAACAGCAGCTCCCTGAGCTCCTCAGGCCGAAAGGCTGTGAGAAAAGAGGCCTTTTGAGAGCTACGGCAATTTTCCCGGTGAATAGGAGTTGCTGTTCCTGTAACACGAGTTGTTCACACACATGCAGTAATGTCCTGTTTGGGGCTTATGTAATGGGATGGAGGGGCTCCAGTGAGGGACAGACCCCGTGGAGAGGCACTCGCGCCGTCTCGGGCTGGCAGAATGAGCTGGACTTTTCCAGGCCCTGCTGAGATGTTCATTTATAACTCCCACCGTCTGGAAGAGCCCTTGCCAATCAAAACACGCCACGGGTTTTCCAACGGGTTGGGAGCACTCCTCTCAAAGAGGGTTTTTGAGGGGGGCCCAGGATATTTGATAGGAGTTAAGCTGTAAAATTAGTTTCAGAGCAGCGGGTTGTCTCCTTCCCAGCACGCTTGGCTGGCGGCTGCAGGAGCATTAACCCCTCATGGCTCTGCTCCCACCCTGCACTGTGAGGACACTGTGTCCATCCAGCACTGCGGGGACACTGTGTCCACCCTGCTCCTGTGGCTGGGGACAGCTGTGTCTGCACTTTGCACTGGCTGGCTGAGCCACTGGGGTGGTTGTGGTAGTGATGTCCTGCTTGTGGCCCCAGCAGCTCTCCCCAGGATCCCTGGTGGGATGTCCTGCTCCATGCCCCAAGGCACTGCTCTGCAGCAGAGCCCTGCAGGAACACCTTTACCTGCAATTCAGGTAGTGGTGAATGTGCAAACTGTCACAGCCACAGCAGAGTGGCCTGACTAAGCTCTCCCCATATGCCTGCTCTTGAAACAACAACTGATCCACCCTGAAGTGGCAAAACCCTTGCTGGGAGGGCTGTGGAGCAGTGCGTGATGGAAGAGGGACCACAGCAAATGCCATTTCCATTGCTGGGAAGCATTAGGAACTATTGATCTTGCTCTTTATGTTCTTTGCACATTCCTCCTTGAGTCCCTCCTGGGCTTTCTCAGCTCTGGGGTGAATTTTCCCTTGCAGGTGACAAAGGCAGGACTTGCAGGGGAGAAGGACCTGGTTTGGAAGGATCTGAGCACCTGAAATACCTCAGCCTGGCATGGGCGTTCACAAAATCCCAGAGCCTGTCTTTGAGTTTAGTTGTGAAACGAATGCTCTCTTTGTTTTCTGCTGAATGATAATGAATCACCAGAAACTTGAAACCATTTTAAGGATGAATAAATGACACCTTCTAAGCTCCATGTTTATCTACTATTCTGCTACCAGAGCGATTTCATAGCAGAGCTATCAATGAATTTAATTTACATAATGGTTTATCATATACTTCAATATTTCAAACACACTTCATTAGGCAGCACCACCAGCAGTTCCACGCTCCCTGATAGTTCCTGCAAACTTTGCTGTGAAACGCAGCCCCTCGACTATTACTAATGCTTTAAAAAAGGAGGAAAAACTCCTCAGATTCCCCAGAGCTGAGTTCAAGCAGCTTTTCCAGCTCTGCTCGCACAGAAGGAGCTGCCAATGGGTGGGGGACAGTGGTGTGGGGACAGCAGTAGGGGGACAGAGGTGGGTACACAGCAGTGGGGGGTTTGTGTGCCACAGCCTCCATCTGCATGTAAAATTCCAGTGACAGTGAGAGTGTGACCAGCCTGGGACCAGGGATCGGCCACCTCCAGAGGGGGAAGGAAGCTGTCGGAGGGCACAGCCAGCATCCAGTGTGAACAGCAGCCCCAGGGATGTTTTGCTGAAGGAAAGCCATAAATAGGAATTGCTCCATCTTGCAAGGGGCCTTAACGAGCAGCTCGGCCCTGCTTGGGGACTGTGTCCTTGCCACAAACACCGGCCGTGGGAGGGAGCTGTGTTTTGTACGGCAAATAAAGTGTCTGCTGCAGGCGGCTGGCACGGTCTGCGCAGCGCCGGGTGCCCGGGGTGCGCATCCTACTGCTGTAACCATCCCGCTCCTGCTTCTCCCATCCTGTTCCTGCTGCCCCCACTCCATTCCTGCCGCCCCCACTCCATTCCTGCTGCCCCCATCCCGTTCCTGCTGCCCTCATCCCGCTCCTGCTGCTTCCACCCCATTCCTGCTGCTCCCATCCCGTTTCTGCTGCCCTCATCCCGTTCCTGCTACTCCATCCCGCGCCTGTTGCCCCCATCCCATTCCTACTGCCCATATCCCGCTCCTGCTGCCCTCGCTCCATTCCTGCTGCTCTCATCCCGCTCCTGCTGCTCCATCCCGCTCCTGTTGCCCTCATGCCGCTCCTGCTGCTCCATTCCGCTCCTGTTGCCCTCATGCCGCTCCTGCTGCTCCATCCCTCTTCTGCTGCCCCCAGCCCGTTCCTGCTGCCCTCATCCTTCTCCTGCTGCTCTCATCCCTTTCCTCCTGCCCCCATCCCGCTCCTCCTGCCCTCGTCTCGCTCCTGCTGTTCCATCCCGTGCCTGCTGCTCCATCCCGTTCCTTCTGCTGCCATCCCGTTCCTGCTGCTCCCACCCCATTTCTGCTGCTCTCATCCCGTTCCTGCTGCTCTCATCCCTCTCCTGCTGCTCCCACCCCACTCCTGCTGCCCCCACCCCACTCCTGCTGCCCCCATCCCCAGCCGGGTGAGCGGCAGGCTGTCGGCAGTCCCTGGCACGGCGCTGCCAGGCTGAGCACTGCCTTTCCCCTGTGAGCGTGTGCAGCACGTGTGTCACATTTCCGATAGCATCCTCTTACATAATTTACAGCAAGGATAACATAAAGGTTATTTTAAAAAATAAAACAACCTCCTTTACATTTATTAAATTTGCTGGAGCATCCCATATGCACCTTTGCAAACTTCAGGATTACCCACAGGGGTCTGATCTGCATGTCACATTAGGCAGATGGAATATTTTATTTATTCCACCTAGGTTGTAATGGAGAATTTAAACCATTTGCAGCAACACGTTTGTGTTCCAGGAAATGGTGTTGGATGCTGCTGAGTGCCCTGACACACTCATGGACCTTAAACACATGGGATTGTTGGGAATGTGGAGCTCAGAGCAGCTACTCCCTGGTAAACATTTTTGCAACAACATAAAGCAATTCTAGCACTGCCAAATATATCTTTTTTTCAGTCCAGCCCCTATTCTTCGTTAAAAACAGGGTTTTACTTAGAAGAATCTTTGGGTTTCGGTTTATTAGTTTTTGCATTAAACTGAATTTCACAGTTTTGACCATTAAAAGCCATTGCAAGGGATGGACAGGAGGAAACTTTAGCCATTGAGCAGTGTGTTCTTGCCTTTTAGTAGCCTGTCTGTGGAGTGTATTAAAGATTCAGCTGTGTTCTGATAAGAATCATGAAGGATGTATATGTTTGCATTGTTTTTGGCAAGAAACATCCAAATGATCTGTATTTATTATATAAAATTGATTTTTTTGGCATGCATTCTATTTTTCATGGATTTTGGCCTCATACCAACACAAACAGGGTGATCTTGAGCAAAGCCATGCATTTCTAAGGCTCTGTTTGGAGAATTTTTTAAAGAATCTGGGGTCATGGATTGTCTGTGAATTTACTCTCGCTGCAGATAGCAGCAATGGTGGAAAACCATATTTCCAGCGTGGCTGCAAGGTGTCAGTTGCTGTTCAGATTTCGTCAAGGTTTGCAGCTGATCTTTGCAAGGGGAGTTCAGGCTGGTGGGGCTGGAAGGGGTGAGAGCTGTGGGGATGTAGGACAGGGACAGGAGCCGCTTGCCAGAGGCAGAATATAATCACAGAATGGTTTGGTTTGGAAAGGATCTTAAAATTCACCCAGTTCCACCCCCAGCCCGGGCAGGGATACCTTCCACCATCCCAGGCTGCTCCAAGCCCTGTCCAGCCTGGCCTTGGATGCTTCCAGGGATGGTGCAGCCATCATTTCATGTCTCAGCTTCTGCTGCCAAGTGGTTCCTCTTCTCCAGAGAGGGATGAATGCTCTGCAGAGCTGTGTCCTCCAGGGAGCTGCCCAAGCTGGGGCTTCCTGCCACTGAGACCATTGTGGTGGCTCAGGGAGGTGTCAGAGGATGCTGTGAGAAGGACCCTGTCTGGAAAGTCCTTTGAGCTCCTCTCTGAATCGCAGAGACATCAACACCACTGGCTGCAGGTCAGGCCCTGTGGAGCCATTCTGGGAAGGATGGACCAGTGTCCCTTGTGCCACCAGTGCTGCTGAGGTCTAGGTCAGTGCCAGCCCTCTGTGCAGTGGTTGGGGAGTTGCTGTCACCAAGAGCACTGGAGGTTAGACCTGCCTGGGGTGTCAGGAGGACCTGGTGGAAGCTTGGGATCTGAGCAAGTTAAAGCTGTTGTTCCAAGCAGAGAAAATGCCTGTCCATCGCAGGGTTTGCTTTGAGCATGGGGCAGAGCATATATCACCTGCATTGTCCCGCACGAAGGACCCTGGTTTGCCCCTGGAGAGCTGCCCCAGGCACCCCTCCCTGCTCATCACAGCTGTTCATCCCTGGAGCAGGACCAGCTCCGAGCCCGCGGCAGTTTCCGCTCGCCGTTCCCAGAGACACCAGGCTGGAGCCCACAGCCCACTTCCCCTGCAGATGATGGCTATTTCGGTTCCACAGGTGGTGTTAATAGATTCCTCTTCAGACTCCACTTCCTCGCACAGCCGAGTACAATGTAAATAACGGCTCAGTTGTCGTTTGAAAGGGAAGGAGGGAGAGCACTTGAATTGGGCGGAAAAACCCCAGGCTGAGATTTCAGTTGCGGCATCGATCGCAGACATCTCATACTCCTCTATTTATGTCACTTTATTCCTGCAGCTCCAGAGAGCTGCTGAGGACACAAAGATTGTCAGTGGGGAAAACCCTGTGGATTTTAATGGCTGGAAGGACACTGCAGGTACTCGAGGCTGCTGTTCCCCCATTTGGGGACAGGTCTGGCACAGCTGTCCTGTCCCCAAAGCCAGTGTGTTTCAGCCCAGAGTTGTGGGGGTGATGGGGCAGACAGGTGAAGGCATTGAAAGCGTCATCAGGGAAACAAATTAGGGGGAAATCCCAGATGCAGGAGGGGATTGGGTGGTAGGGACCAGCTCACTCCCCTGGGCAGAGCAGTGAGGGGATCCCTGCTGGTGTCTGGGCATCATCACCCCCAGCTCTGCTGCTTCCCACCAGAGCCCCTCAGCTCCAGACAGGTCAACATTAACTCCTCTGAATTTACTTTTCTCTATATTTTTGCTCTTGTTTTTTAAGAAAAGCCAGAGTGAGGGATTTCACAGATCACTCAGGCTCGAGGGACGTGCTTGTCCATGGGGGTGATCAGAAAAGGGAACGTGGAGCTCTGGAAGTTGACTCCTTCCACTCACACACCAGAATTGTGATAAAAATCCTGTGTGCTTTTGTGTGAAGGCGTTCAGTAAAGGGAAGTGTTGGTTAAAAACCCAACACCCTTCTGCTCTGAGCCTTGCTTTGGGATTTCCTCAGTAAGAGAAAGGTAAGGGACACACTTTGGATGGAAATGGTGACCTGACTGCAGGGAGAATCCAGAGGCTCTTTAGAAAGGTGCTGTGCAGGAAGTGGTGGAGGCCTTGCAGCCTCAGCTTATTTCTAAACATCCCTCACAGAAAGGCCTTCTCTTGGAATTCATGATGATAAAAATGTAACTTGTATGCCTTGAAAAACTCTGTTGAACCTGGAAAACAGCCCTCCCGGAGACTCTGAGCTCTTGCCTTTCAGAACATTGTTTGCGGAGATAAAAATATTTCTGCCACACTTGTCACATGTATTTGAAAAACATATTAATCATTTAAACAAATATTAGCTCCGAAAGCCTATAAATACATTCACTGGGAGGAATATACCCTTTGTTGTAATATTACAATGAAAAATATGCTAATATAGTTGCCTAATTGCTCGTGTTTGAATAACCTCTTTTGTGACAATAAATGTTTGTGGCAGCATCATTCAAACACGAAATGGAGAATCTGGTGCCAGCGCGGATTACGTGTGCTGCTGCCACCGCTCCTGATGTGAGAAGAAAAGTGTCTCTTCCCCCGTGTCTGGGAGCTGGTGTGGCTGGAGAGCAGACGTCACGGTGGATATCATCAGCCTGGCACTGTGCCTGGCCCAGCAGCAGAGCACAGGCAGGGATGCAGGAGCAGCTGCTGCCCAGGCAAGGGCTGCTCCTGGCTCTGCTGTGGGCACCTGGTGTGTGGGTGAGCTGGTGAGAGCCCTGGGGGAGCAGTGTGAATCCAGAACCAATGCTGATAGCTGGGAAGATCCAAAACTTTGCTGTGTTTAGCTGGGAAGCAGACCCAAGAGCAGCAGAGATGCAGGGCAGGGGCTGCTGGCTGCCAGCCTGGCACTGCCCAGGGCTGAGCTGCTGTGTGCCAGCCTTGCCTTGCTGTGGGCACACAGGAAACCTCCCACCAGGAAGGGTCTGGTGTTGGTTTTAAACTTCCCTTTTCTCCCCTGCTGCCTGCATTTTTGATTTACAGAGGAGCCTCTGGAGGGTGACACAGAGGCGAGACCAACCAGGCTTCTGGGGACCAGAGTAAGGACCTGCCCTGAGGCAAAGTGCAGATGGCTCTGAGTGGAGCCTGTTTGAGCAGCTTCTCAGCTGTATTTCTGCTCGTGGTGCTCTCAGTGACACCATTCTCCTCTCTCCTCGCTGGTCCTGTTGGCCTCGCTGGCACATCACTGGTTCTGCTCAATGAAACCCTCTGCAGCTGAGCCCAAGTGACTCTTGTGGGCTGGGCAGAGGCACCAGAGGGCTTTGTGTACAAATCCAGTGATTCTGTTTATCCTTTTTAGCCTGATTGCACCTTAAGGGTTTAAATAACAACACCTTAAGGGTTAAAAATAACAAAGGGTTTAACCAGAATGGAGAATACTCACAGACTCTGTCACAGACTCACTATCCTGAACCCCTCCAGCCCTTTCCCAGGGGATGTTCCATACTGGAAGCCATCCCTGCAGGTGCCATGTGGCACATCCTGGCCGTGCTGGCACAGTGGGAGCAGTGCCAGCTCCCCAGGCACCCTTTATACTCCTGATTCCCACTGCCCCTGGCTCACAGAGAGAGTGATCTGGGCTCTCTGGTTACAGCTGGGGCTTTGGCCCTGCAGCATAATGCCATGGCAGGGTGGGTTTTCTCTGGAGGTGAAAGGATTTGGGGTGAGGAAGGACATTACTGTGAGCTGTTTGTCACATCCAGAGCTCCATGGTGTGACTGAGGCTGCTCTGGGTGTCTGGCACAGGTGGGAATCCCCATGCACAGACACAAATGGGGAGGTTATTGCAGTTTGGCAGGAGTTGATGTCCATCGCAGCGTTCCTCAAAAAGGAATTTGTTCTCAGGAAGAAGGATGTGGCTCAATAAGGAGTCATCACCCCGGATATTATCCACTAGTCCCAATCTGAGGATGAAGAGAGGTCTCTCTCCTACCCCTCCTCTGCCTCCAGCAACACAAAGAATGAGGAAGGCTTAAACCTAACAGCACTTAAGGAAAATATTGTAAAGTCCTCTTGAAATTCCCATCAAACTCAATTAGCAGGGCAATGATATACCTAAACAACTGCAATGGGTTGACTTTTTATGCTTTGCTGGAGAGCTTCCAAGTTGATAATTAAATTGCACTGGGCTGCAAGATAAGTGGCTGTGAGTGTCTCTTGTGCAGAAGCTTTGGATGTGGATGGCCATTGGCAGGGACAACCCCTGGCCAGGAGCTCCATGGGACCAAACCCTCTCCCTGTGCTCTCACACAGCCACGTGGAAAAGTGCTTCCTGAAGGGCTGGGCTGCGCATTGTGCTCCCCATGGGGCAGCAGGAGCCCTCTGAGTGATTTGGAACCATGGCAGCACAGATGAAACAAATACATACCCACCAGTAACAGCGGTGAGATAAATGGTGATGACACCGAGAGGCTGGGAGGGGACAGAGAGTTCACTTGAGCAGGCAGAGCTGTGAGCCAAGGGCTGGGAAAGGCTCCTGCTCCTCTCCCTCGTGAGAGAGACTGGGAGAGCAGGATGATGCTTTTGTGACAAACGCTCTGCTTTCCAAAAAATGTACGTCTGGGATGAGTGACAGTATTTGCTAATGTGGATTTAATCTGGTGACTAGTGGGACAAAATGAAAAGCGAAAGGGGTATTTTTGGCAAAACAAAGGCTTGGTTTCAGCTTTGTCAAGATGAAGCATTTGAGCCTTCTGTTCTGGAAAGATGCTCCGCTCTGAGATGAAACTCGGTTTGATCAACAAAAGAAAAGGAAAGGGATGGGAAGAAAAGGCTGTCCAGACCTCACGAAGCAGGTAAAGCCCTTGAGAGGCTGATTAGGAGGTTATGACTGGGACAGTGACAGCATCTGCCTCAGTGCAGAGGCCCAGATGCTCAAAAATAAATAACTTGAGATACAAAGAGGTGGCTGCCAGGAGACTGCAGCTGGACTGCCTCCCTCTGCCAGCCCCTGCCTGCACCGAGTGTGATCCTCAGAGACCAACTGGCAGCAGCTGAGGGTGGAGGTGAGCAGAGCTGGTGTGGGACAGAGGGAATTTGGGATGGAGGGGGTTTGGGATTTGAGGGCACTCCATAGGTGTGAGCTCACCTTGGAGGGATCCAGACCTGGCCAAGTCCCTCTTGTTCCTCTGAAGCATTTCTCTCTGCTGGTACTGCAGCCAGGCTCCTGCATCCAGCACCTTCTCACCGCTCTCCTTTGTGCCCCAATGCTCCAAACCCCCATCTGTTATTCTCCTGCTAATCCTGCTCCCCTTGCTTGCTCCCTTCTCCTTTGACTCTGAGGCCCAGAGTTCAGCTCAGCATGGTGAACGTTGTCTGAGTGTGGTGTCTCATCTTGCACATTTGGGTAAGTCAGCCGTGGAATTATCCTATAATGTGGAAATCATACAATTTCTCTCTGATCTTCCCTGAGCTGAGCATTTCATCTCACTTCTACCAAATGCAGCATGACTAAATAGGCAAGAAAGGGATTTGAGCCCTTTTGTTACTTAAAATGTGAATTAGATGTTCCTGAGGGAAGTTTGTGCCACATTTGCAAGTTAAAAATGCACCAATTATCTGTACATGGACCCCTTCCTGAGCGATGGAGGAGCTGAACTGGTGCCTTCAGAGCACCCACCACCCACAGAGGCTCTTGCTTGCAGGTGGCATCCTGAATTTCAGGTGAAATGCATCCTCCTGCTCCAGAGAGGACTGGCTTTGAAGTCAGGTCTGACTTCACAGCCAGAGCAGGTTGTCCCTGCTACTTTTTTTCCTTTTTTTCCAGGTGAGTTGTGATTATTTTCAGGGATCTAAAGCCCAGCACTGCACCACTCTCACTGTGAAGGACTGCTACGTTCAACTGCAATCCTGCTTCCCATGCAGACTGCACTCCCAGAGGAGGAATTGGTGTTTTGTGGAGCAATATTGTCCCGTAGGAAAAGCAGGACAGGATTCCCAGTCCTTCTGCAGGTGGGTCTGAGTTTCCTGTGTGGGTTTGGGGGAGCTGAGGGGTGCAATGCTGCTGGAGCAGAGCAGGAATGTCTTGGGTGTCAGGGAGCAGCACCCACTGCATCCCCAGCACTGCTGAACATCTCCTCAGGCACAAACCCATTTTTCACACCAGCACTGGAGTCCCTCATCCCTCCTTCTCCAAATGTCACATCTTGTTTGTGCTCAAGCCTCTGGTGACGACATCCCTCTGGATAAATATTGCCTGATTGACCTCTTGCTTGTGAATACTTTGCCCTTAATGCTGCACTTGAATTTTCTCTTTTCTATCTCGAGGCTCTTAGTCTTTGATGCTGAAAATCTTTGTCCCTTCCTGCTTTGGGCCAGCCTGATGTTACTCTACTGCTTCATGGCTGTTCCTGTGTGAGACCCCAGAAACCACTGCCTAGAGAGTCCAGGCTGCACCATGTTTTGAGGAATTAGTTGTTTTTCCAAAACCCTCTGTGGTGAGCAGCCAGATGTTCAAAGATGTGAGAACTGTGAACAGGACTTGCAGCTGCCAAGGGAGAGGGTTAGATTCTGCACCTCCAGCCTGGTGGGAGGGGGAGGCAGGCAGGCTCTTCAGTGAGGGAACCACACAGCTCAACCCATCCTGCAGTGGGGATAAGTCATCTCCCAGGCAAGAGAGGCTCACGTGAGTGTGGCTGCTCAGAAATCCCCCTAAAATACAAGCAGTAGGGTGTCCAGCCCTTTCCTGATCACCTTTTCCACCCCTTCTGTCTGTGCCAAAGTCCCCCAGTGCTGCTCAGCAGCTTGGTGTTTTCTCCTTTGGCACATCCTGGTGTTCCAGCTGTGCTGGGAGATGCTGGCATTGCAGCCCAACCTCCTCCCCACAGCTGGGGCTCCCTGGGGACATGGATATCACCTAGCAGGGTCCCAGCTGCCTGCCAGGCGGGGCTCCAGGTGCTGGGAGAAGCTGGAGGTTTCTCCGGAGCTCCACGGCGAGGGCTGTGCCGTCCCTCCCGCCCAGCTGTGGGGCTCTGCAGCCGCTGGGAAGGATCCCAGCTGCTGGAAGTGACAATTCGGCTCGACAAGCTGAATAGGGAGCTCTTCCCAGCTCCAAACAGTCTTTCTTGAGATGAGAAAGGTTAAAGAAACCCAGCTGCTTTCTGAGTTCAGCTGTGCTGGAGGGGTGGGATGAAGGTTCCCTGGGATGGGAGGGAATTACAAACACTTTGTCTGCCTTTCTGGAAAAATGCTCTGGCAGTGTTATCTCGAAACAAACACAACTGGTGCAGGGAACAAGCGCTGTGGTGTTTTCAGCTCTCTCAGTGCCTTAGGATCTTGGCACTTACCAGAGCCAGAGGGTGACAACCCCAGCAGAATTCCAGCTTCAGTTCCTGGAATCAATGGCTATGAGAAGCTGTAGGTTTTCTTTAAAAGGAAATTGTGTTTGAGGGCTCTGCTCCCAGATTCTCCTAAGGAGAGCTGCTCCTGATCTCTTGAAGTGGCTAAGCACAGGGAAGCCCCGACTGCTTCCAGAGGCAAAGCACAGAACGAGTTGCACGCTGGAAATTTAAACCAACATTGATTTTCGTTGTGTCCCTTTAAACCTGATCTAGATAGAGTTGCACAGGGCACTCCTGGGACAGAATTGCTACCACCTAATTGATTTTGATTTTATTTTCACTGCAGCAGTGTAATTATGAAAGCCAGCCGTAATTATTGAAACACAACTAGAAGTATTTCATTATTAAAATACCCCTATGACTTATTATTAATTCATTAAATAAATTTGGATTATATCCCTCAATAATTAATGCACTGAAGTTTATTCTGTGAACTCTTCCTTTTACTCATAATGTGTCAACTGTTGGTATTAAAGGGAAAAAATTCCCACCGAAGTATCGGAAAAAAATAGACAACTCATTATAAAGGGAAGTGGGACCAGGGGGCTTTGGTCTGGTTTGAAATGGGTCTCGTGGGAAAGAGTGGAGCTGGGCTGAGTCTCTGCAGCTCAGCATTCGTTTGGGAAACATTCCTGCAGATGCCGAAGTGCCACTCAGAGCTCATCTGCACCGTGAGCATGGATGGCACCTCAGCTGCTGCAGGGGGAGGTGGCTTGGTGCCTTCTGGGGAAGGGGACATTGCTGGCAGAGAGAGAACTGCTCTCCTGGGACAGAGGGAATTTGGGCCAGTGCTGCAGGGCTGGGTCTTGGAGTTCTTAATTTTCCCTCCTGCACCCCCTGCTCAGGTGCCAGTGTGAGCAAGGTCATGTCCTGCTTGTGGTTTGGCTTTCGGGGAAATGAGGTCTCCCAGCAATCCAGAGGCTGCTGCCAAGCATGCTGGGGCTGTCCTGGGAGCAGGGCATGTGGGTGTCTGTCCATTCCACACTCCACACACACCTCTCACGCCCAATCTCTGTGGCAACACCAGAATTCTCCAGCTGGGATCCTCTCCTTCCAGCTGCAAGATCCAGACACAGTTCCCAGTCACAATACTGGATCCAAGCAGAAGAGCCACACTGCATTCCCGAATGGAGCAAGCCCAGGATTTTAGGGATTTCCTTGGCTTTGGTGGGGCTCCTCTGCCCCAGAAGCGCTGGGAGCTCACAGCAGAGCACATCTGTAATGGCATTGCTCCCCAGCTGTGCTCCCGGGAAGGTTTCACTGGTTATGCTGGCACAGGATGAGTCTGAAAGACTCAGCTTTCCCACTCAGCACATCTGCGTTTCACACGTTGTATTGGATGGGTGTTTATAGGGAAAAACAGACAAAAACATTGACTGAAGAAATGTATTGATTCAGAATCTGCACTTGTGCTGCAGAGCTTGAGGCGAGATGGGGGAGAGAAGATTTCAGTGGATTAGTTTGTCACTGTATGCTGGGAAGTCTGTGTGGTGTAACCTGCTCAGGATTGAGGTAAGATGCAGGTGTTTTGGTGGTGAGAGAGCTCTCTGGCTGCTCAGGTTGTGGCACCCTCTGCCAGGGGATGCAGCAGTCTGAGCAGAATCACAGCTTTCCCAGCTCTGCCTGCTCTCAGGAACTCTCTTCCCTCCATCTCCTTCTGTTGGACTGAAGCTCATGTGGTCTCTGATTGCCTCTCCTTTGCCCCTTCCTCAGAGCCTGTTTTCTGTACGAGGAATTCTGTCACTTCATCCCAGCATCCCAATTGTCCCTTTTCTCCCTGCCCCGGGGAGGGAATGGGCTCTGGTTCATTCCTCATGATTTGTGCTGTCATGGATGGAGGAACTTGTTCTCAGGCTGAGACCCTAGTGATTCTCCACCCTTTGCCTCTTCCTCCCTTCCCTTTCCTGGCATGTGTCTCCCAAAAACAACCCTCAGTGGTGCCAGAGCATCCCTGTGAGCATCACCCTGAGCTGGGTCCTTCTGGGATGGAGGCAGAGCTGGTGGGACCTGGGCTGGAGGCAGCACTGGTGACAAAACACAGCTTGGAAGCAGCTCCTGGTGCTGGCAATTCAACCTGCTTTTTGTTTGTAAGGAAAACCTCATCAACACCTGGTTTTAGGAACAAACCTGTGCTTTCCCAGCCTCCCTCACACTTCCTCCACCGTGGAGTTTAATTATCAAACTGTGCTGCAGAGCAGCACTGTGGTTCCTGCTCCAGAATGCTCCTCTTCCAGCATCCTGCGATTCTCTCCGACCTCAGAGGGTAAAGCACTTAAGTTGCCCTTGAAGACAAAAAGAGAAAGTCTTGTTTGAGGTGAAGCCAGTATCTATCCAATTTTCAGCTGCCGTCACATCGAAATGAGAAATCTGAGGCAGAGCCAGGCACAAATAGCTGATAACAGACTTTCAGGTGCACCTCTTCACTTATCGCTTCTGGGGTCACCTCTGTTTCTAAAGACTTGTTTTCCTTAAAAAAAGATTGCTTAGGACATTTAACCGTGTGGTGTTGTGATAACAAAGCCCTGCGAGGCGTTAGTTCTGTGCCTGGGCTGCTGCACAGACTGATGCTGGTGTTCATGAGTGTTTCTGAGAAGCTTCCATGGATGGGATTGGATGGAGCTGGAGAAGCTGAGGCCTCCCTGGGTGCTCTCTGCTCCATCCCTTCTGCCTGGGCTGAGTCCTGGGCGTTGCTGGGTGGTGGTGGCTGTTGTGACACATGGCTGGCAGCTCCATGCTCATCCCCAGCCCTGGTGGACATCTCTTCCCTCCCCAGTCAGTTCTTCTCTCCCATAGCCCCTTCGGGATGGATCTGACCCTGCTGAGGGCTCACAACAAGCCCAGCCCAGCACCGGAGAGAGTTCTGAACCAACAGAAACACAATTTGTTCAGAAACTGGGCATTTGGCACGTACAGAGAGCCGCACACAGACTGGCGCACAGATTTGTTTAGCAAACAATAACCTGTGTTTTGTGCATGAATAAATAATTAACCTTATTTAAAAGAAGAAAAACACCCAAGTTTTGCTGTCTGCAAATGTCTCTTTCCCTCTCTGGGCTGCAGAGTGTCCCTGAGCCCCTCAGGAGCATCCTGTGGTGCAGGAGGTGGCACCTCTGGCACTCTCCTTTGCCAGCTCTTGTCACCGAGTGGACACAGTGCCCAGTGGAGTTCCCCCTTGGAATGTCAGATCTACAGCCAAGCCAGAGGCTTGTGTGGGCTGCCTGGATGCTCCCGTGGCTGCTGCTGGGAGCAGAGACCCCCTGACACCTTCCCCCCTCGGCTGCTGGCTCCATTCTCACACTCCAGCACAATGCTTTTCTGTGCTGCCTTCCCTCATGTCTGCTCCAGCCCAGATTTCTGTGCAACAAGCAAAGCTTTTCTCCCATCTGCTCGTGAGATCATTCCTCCATCTGAACAATCCGGCTCTGAGGAAGCTTTTGTGGACAGCCAAGTGCTCTGCTGTGCTCCACCGTTTCTGCTCCTGCTCTTAATTAAGACTCACAAACCACGGTGGGTACAGGAGATGTGTCAAGGTGCTGCAGCTTTGCTTGGCTGAGCGAGGTGTTCCCTGAGCACATGGCCCTGCAAACACATTGCTCCTGGCCTGGGGACTTCCTCAGGTCCAGCCCAGCACCAAAAGGGCTCAAACTCCCTCTGATTTGTGTCACTGTTCCCCCTGTCTGCTACTGATCTGGCTGTTCAGGATTCTGCCTCCCCAGGCTTTGCTTTCAGAATTGGCTTTTTCGTGCTGAGTATACTGCGGGTTGGGTGGGTTCCTTCAACTGAAGAAGCTGACAGGAGCCCTGGGAGCTCAGCAGGGGGAGGCTAGCAAGTCATTCTGCTGCTGGAGAGTCACCACACCCACCAAACCATGTGCTGGAACAGCAGGAGTGGAACTCGGAGACAGCCAAACATGCACCTTCCAGTGCCAGGGAATGATCCTGTGTATTTGTGGAATTACTGAGCACTGGATAGCCCCTCAGTACAGTACAGTTCACCAAAAAATATCCTCCCACTGTCCTCCCAGAGCTGTTCCTGCTCTGCCCTTTGCTGATGGGGCAAAGGAGACAGAGATATAACTCCAGTGGTTGTTTGGTGTCACTGAACAGCCCCACAGCCCCTCAGTGGAGGGAGGTTCTGAGCCTTGGGGTGCTGAGCCTTGAGGGAAACTGATGTCTCCAGAAGTCCCTGCTCACCATCCTTCATAATTTTTCTCTTCAAAATCATTTCTCTTTGGTGTCAAGGAATAACTCTAGAAAAGGACCCCAAATCCCAACCTGATGGGGGATGAATGGGGTAAGAGAAACAAGAGGAATTTAGGTAACGTGCAACTTAAAGAGGGAGAGCCAAGAATGTCATCCTTGGAGAAGGCAAGGAGAGCTCACAAGTGTTGTCATACCGTTGTTATTTCCTATATGTGTTTTAAGACAGGTTTGGCTCCTGCCCAGACCTCCCCTGTTAAAGCACATTTACGTTCAGCCCAGAGCTTGGCTACAGCCCCTGACCTGCAGAAAAAGCCTCACTGCTTGCTGCAATGACCCTCAACTTATTTCTTCTTCAGAATCCAAGCTACTGCCATTGGCACGAAGTTTCCTTATTCCTGTAATATCCTTGTTCTTCCCAGTCAGACTTTTTCTTGTTTTCTCTGTCACTTGGAAGCCAGGCATCACTCCATGGACTCAAGACAACCCTGAGGGCTTGGGATTAACATTGTGTCCCAAACAGTGACCAGGCTCCAGGCAGAGCTTCTTCATTCCATCATCCCCGAGTTTCCAGGGCCAAATACGAGTCAGAGAAAAGGATCTCCATCTGCGCCTTGGCAAACGCGCAGATGCAAGCCCAGATGGCATCTCCCACTCTGCCGTACCTTCTCCCTGTTCTTTTCACGGTGCCGAAGCCTTCTTCGGAATCAGATGCTGAGCATGTGTTCACTGGTTGTGTGCAGGGAGTGGAGCTCCTATTTCAGCACAGGGATGGGATGGAAGGGCAATCATTGGCGCTGATTGCTAATTTGAATAGTTGGGTTTTTTTCACTCCAGCATCAGCACATCTACCTTTGAATATGAAACAAGGCCATGGCGTGGCAGCTTGCCAGAGGATTTTGACACCAGTGCAGCACATTATTCTGGACTAGCTTGGTGCAGGCTGGTCTGGGATCCAGCCTGGCTCATCCATCCCTGCACTGCAGCAAGGACATGGCAAAACATCCTGGGAGTGCTGGAGCAGAGCTCCTGCCCGATGCTGCACCTCTGGGTGGCCAGGAAACCCTGGGAGTCAGAGCAATTATCCATCTAATTCCAGTCGTGGAGCAAGGCTGCTTCCATCACTCTGGCACTTGACTGAGAAATGCTTCTGATCTCTTGCCAAGGGTTATCCCTCCTGCAGCTGGGCAGTGCCCATGCCAGACCTGCCCATCCCACTGGCCAGGGACATGCCAGAGTGCTGGAACACTGACACCCTGCTCCAGCTGGCATCAGCCAGGGACATCTGTGACCCCCCTGGCAGCCCCCAGGGAAGGGAATACCTGTCAGCGTGCCAGAGCCCTCAGATGTCTCTTTCTTATGGAGAAGATTTTGGGATAAAAGGTTCGATCTAATTTATTCCATCAGTGTAACAGTTAAGCATTCAATTCCAATATTGGAAACAGCTTTGCCAAAAACGGCGAAGGGAAGGCAGAGAAGACTCGCTGAGCTCAGTGTGCTCTGTGACCCTTGCTGCCCCTGTCCTGGTGGCCCGTTGGCTCTGGGGTCCTGCTGTCACCCCCTTTGACATGGGGGTTTCCCTCCTCCAAAACACAGAGCTGGTTCCTGTCGGCATTTCCACCAGAGGGAATTCATTCTCTCCCCTGTGCTTCAGCCTCTCACTCCCCTGGAGAGAAGCTTCTCAAATTGGCCACTGCATAGTCCAAGTTCTTGCAGAACTGCAGGAGGTTCCCATACTCCTCTTTTTATCCTGGTGCTCCAATACCTGGAGAACAGCAAAATAAATGTTATTTTCAAGACAGTTGAATAACTGAGTAGCTTCAGCAAAGGTGAAAGAGTGCCAGAAGCTTTTGCTGGGATTCTGTGCCCAGGCAGTTCTGGTGTTGGAGGAAGGAAAGAGCAAGGCTGGGGAGAGGAGCTGGGGCTGGATGAGTGAACTCAAAAGCAGATGTGTGGGAGAGCTTGGGACAAACCCCAGTGCTGGAAGTACTGAGGGCTGGAATCTGCTGGAGGTGCTCCCACTGCCAGCATCTGCCTGTGAGCTTTGGGCATCATTGCTCTGGACCAGCAGCCCCTCTTGGAGATCAGTGATGTAGCTGTGCCTGCTGGACTCCAGCCTGTGGATTACAGGCTTCCAGGAGCACCAAATTCCTCCAATTTAAATAAACAGATCCTGAGGATAGGGGTTTGTAATTGAAATGCTGAGAGGTGCTTATTGCTGGCATAGGAGGGTGCAGAGCTGTAATAAGCCATCCCTCCCTGGCGCTGGGAGTTATTGAGGTTGCTCCACATCTATGACAGTTTAATCAGATCTCGAAAATCAGGGACATTATATTTTGCACCTGCTCATGGAAAAAAAAAAAAAAAGAAAAAAAAAAAGAATGATGCTGTTCCCCATCATGGATCTTTTATGCACAAGGCAGGCTCCTGAGAGCACATCATCTAGAGGGGAAATGGAATTACACCACAGATGAAGACTAAGCCCAGAGTGTGGCTGAATGTCACACTGGGTGGAAAAAGAGCAGCTCTTCTGTCCTCTATCCAGCCTCGAAAAATGAGAAGCAGGTGAAATTTGTGAAGGTTCTTCCTCTTCCAGGGGGAAAAAAAGGAACCTGCAAGCTCCAGATACACTGGGAGATTTTGAAGAGAGTATTTTGGAGATAAGTTGCCCTCAGGATGACCAGGGCACAGAGATGGATACATTTGCTGCTTTTTGCTTGCCTAATCCTGGTGTGTGTGAGCATCCTTGCTGAGTTAGTGCATTTACCTCTCCCATTGTCAGGACTTAAAACGCATGAAAAATACAGCCAGGGGCTTGAAATACAAATCCGTTCACTTATAAGTGGCCTTAACATCTGTGAAAGGCTTCGAGTCCTTAGACAAGAAGCAAAATAATGGATTTACTTTTGATTTCTAAAACACCACCCAGAGGTGAGGAGTGAATTCCACAGAAATCAGAATGGATTTGCTTTCCTTTCCCTGCAAAAGAGCAAAAGCAGAGATGTCAAAAAGGGTTCAGCAATCAAGTGCTTTCATTACCTGTCCCACCTGGGATGTGGAAAACCTTGCCAGAGAGCCAGTAATCATAGAAATCACAGAATCATTAGGGTTGGAAAAGACCCCCAAGATCATGGAGTCAAAATTTTGACCAGAAGTTTTTCCACCACCTGACAAAAAGCCCCTGAAGCCTGGTGCATGGTCCTCACCTCTCCACTGTCCCCCCTCCCCAATCTTCTTGTCACAGGGATGTTGAACATGCAGCAGCATTGAATCTTTACCCTCAGTCTCCACAGCCATCAGAAGATGACATTGTTTTATTTGTTTAATCAGTGAACTAAGCAGCTAAAAGCATTGTTCTGAGGGGCTGCTAACCAAACCCCTTGTGCTGGGCTCTTCCTCTCTCCCACAGCGGGAATTACCAGCTTACAGTCACCTTCTCACTCAGTGTTCTGCCAGGGGAGCCTGGTTACTGTGGATCATCTTTGTTTGCAGGACAGAGAATTATTTTTGAGCAACCCATTGCATCCAAGGGTGCTTTAGAGATTCCCAAAGAGCAGAGTGATTTTGGGGGCAGATGTAAAAGGGAAGAGACCAAGGAGGATGCTGTGCAATGATAACAAAACACAAATTCTCAATTCTCCTGCACCAAGGCCCCTGTGGAAAGACTTGGAGCAGATATTGAGCCACAGGGGACAAAAGGGCTTTTGTAGCACCAAAGGTGTTTCTGTAGCTGTTCTGACCCAGGCTGATGCTTGGCCTGCTGCCCCTTACCTGATCTGGACAGCCTGGAACAGCCAGGCAGGCAAAGAGCACAGCCCTGCCTGCTCACCCACCCTGGCACTGCATCACCAGGCTGCCTGCCACAAGGTGTGACATCCTCTGGGATGCTGCTGGGGCTGTGGTGTCCCAGCTCTCAGTGTGAACCCTGGGAAGCAGCACAGTGGGACAGGAGTCTTTCCCCACACTCAGCAGCTACATTCTCTCTCTCTCCTCCACACCCCATCCATTTTTCCCTTTCACTTGGAGCCAGTTGTCATCCTTCCATCCCTCCATCCCACGTTGGCTTTTCAGCCCTCTGCAAGCCTTCTCATTCCTTCCCTGCCTTCCCAAAATAGCACATGCTTCTGCTGGCATGTTCCCCGGCTGCCACGTGGGAAGAAGCCTGCCCTCCTTGGAGATTTCACACCTCAGGCAGGAGGGTGAGCTTCCCATCGGAGAGCAGCCGCTGCTGGCAGAAATCTCCGCCTCTGCACAAGTCCTCAAGCCCAGAAGGATTCTCATGGCAAATCTTTCCCTTTGCTGGAGAGATGTGATAACTCTTGGACAGGGTCTCTTCTAAGAACTTGTCACAGGGGAGAACTGCACTTTGAAGTTCTTAATCCCACTCTTCCCTCGGAATGAGCTCCCTGGGACAGAGCTCTCCGTTCTCCAGGAAACTGAAATGTTTGAAAAAGGAGAGTTTTAAATATTAGAGGAGGTTCTTGCAGCAGTTTTGAGGAAGTCTTGTGAAGCTGAAAGTGTGAATCAAGCCACATCCATGCAGGTCTCCTGCAGCTGTAAGCTGGTGGCCAAACATCTGCAAGGAACCTGTCGCTGCCTGGATGGGGCTCATTCTTCTGGCAGGTTCAGGGAGAGGGCTGGAATCAACCTTTTTGGCATATTCTGAGCTCTTCTTCCTGCCAACTGCCAGTCTGCACTCTGGCAGCCACGCTCAGCAGAGCTCTCTCACCCACCCTCGGGTGCTGGAGCTCAGGTGGGTGTTGGGATGTCCTCCCAAGGCTAGAAGGGACTGGCACTGAGGCCAGCCTTGGCACAAGGAGGGTGGGAGTCCCACCAGATTGAGCCTTTCCTTGACTCCTTTTTAATGGCATCCAGCAGAGCCAAGAGCCTTGCTCTATTATTCAAACAATCTTGTTTTTCCCAGGCAGGAGAGGCTTGGAGAGAGCTGCTGAGCTGTGAACAATGTGTGGCGTCTTTAGGAAGGTGGAGGGAGAATCACACAAGCAAATCCGTTCAGGGCTCTTCCTGGCCACAGCCTCTGCCTGCCTGCAGCTATTGCTCAGATTGGGAATGAAGAACACAGATTCCAAAAAAATACTCCCAAAGCACACAATTTCTCAGGCTTTCACTGTCCCCACAAGTGAGAGGGACAGGAGGAAAGGGCTGCCCATCACAGGGGTTGGGCAGCTCTGTGTGTCCAAGCATGGGGCAGAGCAGGCACATCTGATGTCTGCAGCGACTCTTCTGCTAGAGTGACTTCAGGCATGTTGGGTAGGTGGATTCATCCATCTTCTCTGCAAATGTTACTTTAAATCCAGGTGGTTCAGCATAAGAGACAGTTTAGGAATTACGCAGCTTTCTGACTGATGAGCTCTTCTGCTGTTGCCATCATTCCCCTAATAATTATGCCCATGCACAGCTCTGTGTTTGATTGTGCTGGAAGATGGATTCTTGTTTCCTGCAGGCATGCTGGATAAAATGACTTCCGTTTCAAAAGCTCTGTTTGCAAAGTTCCCTTTGTTCCTGCTGCGAAATTCCTGCACTGAGCAGAGCCCATTCTGCTCTGCAAGGCTTTTGAGCACCATCTGGGTGGGTTCCCTGGGCTGCCTTCAGATTGTTCTCAGGATGCAGTCGGTGCTTGTCAGTCAGGCTGATGCATTGGCCAACGAAATAACAGCGAGAAGAATGTTTGGTTTCATCTGTCACGGAAAAAAGCAGCCCTTCAGCTCGAGGGTTGGGCTTTGGGCTCTCAGTGTGACTTTCACCTCTCCAAAGGCAGACCCAGATCTGTCTGGAATCAGACCCAGCGCTGCTGGAGCCAGTGGATTCATACTGGATGGCAGTAAGAGAACTGAAACACCTTTGCCCTTTCTTTCTGCCTCCTCAAAATCTTCCTCAATATCCTTCTTTTCCCATTTTTTTTTCACATAGCTCCCTGGCTTTCCTGCACAAGAAAACTGCAGATTTTCTTTGCTGGGGGGAAAGCTGCCAGTGGATCTGAGTAGCCCAGGACAGGCAGAGACCCCTCAAGGTCTGTTCTCATCTGGGCTTTTTTTCTGGAATTTGGTCCCTCCGAAATGGCTGTGGGAAGACTCAGAAACTTGTGCTCAGAAGCTGCATTACCTTTATATCTGAGAACTGCACGGCTGATAAATTAAATGAGGGCTGGATATATGTGTGACAGTCAGAAAAATCATGTGTACATGAGCAGAGCTTTGGACCCAGTCTGTCACCATTACAGGACATTGGTGAATGCTGTCATTTTAATTTTTCTTGACTAGTAGGTTTAAAGAATCACAGAATCATAGAATTGCAGGGTAGTTTGAGTTGAAAGGGACTTTAAAACTCATCCAGTTCCACTCCACTGCCATGGGAAGGGACATCTTCCACTATGCCAGATTGCTCCAAGCTCCATCCAGCCCGGCCTTGGACACTTCCAGGGATGGAGCAGCCACAGTTTCCCTGTGCAACCTGTGCCAGGGCCTCCCCACCCTCACAAGGAAGAATTTCTTCCTAATATCTAACTCAAATTTTCCCTCTTTCAGCACAAAGCCATCTCCTTTTGTCCTGTTACTCCAGGCCTTCGTAAACAGTCTCTCTCCTTTCTTGTCAACCCTTTAGCTACTGGAAGGCTGCAATGAAGTCACCCCAAAGCTCATGCAGCTTTACTTGCAAAAACTGCACCCAGGCTCTCTATCCTACATATTTCCTTTTGTTCTTCTGGTTTGTGTTGCTGATGTCCAGGGTGACTCTACAGATGTGAGACCATGCCACCAGTCCTGGCCAGAAGCTCTGAGAGCCAGTGCTGGTGGCACTGGGGAATCCCTGTGCTTCCTGTAACTCCAGTGGCTCTGGCAGCTGCCCAGTGGCACTGTGTGCTCCAGGCAGGCAGCAGGGGAATTCCTGGATGAATTGGGAAAGTTGGGACATCTGGGCTGTTTGCTGCCTGCTCATACATGAGCAGCCAGCCTTGGAAAGGGTTTGGAGAGACATGGCTCCAGGACCCTGATTTAGAATTAATTTCTGCTGTGGAGCTTTGAGTCCAAGTTAATCACTGTTGGATTTGGGATTACCATGCTTGTAGGAAAGGCTGCTAAAACCCCACTTTTGTCATGATCCAGCAGCTCACAGGGCTTAGCTCTTGACTGAAGGAAAATGTGCATGTCAGGGGGTTTTGTGAGCCCCATGGGGTGCTGTGCTGGGAGAGGAGAAGGAGGGTCCTCCTCACATGTCGTTCCATTTCTAAAATGATTAAATTGAAGTTGCACTTAAATTCAAATCAGCCATTCAAATTAACAATTCTAATGCTCCTGATATATTGATCTGTTGGTTGAGACCATTTGGAGCAGACCATAATTAAACCACAAAAGCCTGGACACCAGAAATGCTGAGGGAATTGCACAATAGCTTGGGAAGAGTCATACAGTCCTGCCCTTAACCCATTATGTCCCTTTTTTTTTCCTGGAAAAAGCCAAGCACTGTGCTGGGAGCCTCCCTGGTGGTGCATGAGAGGGGCAGTGCCAGGATGTGTCACAACCTGGTGTGGCAGGAAGGTTTTTTCACACTGGCAGTGGGACAGGACCTTCTCCTGCCTGCCATGGTGCAGGAATTTGGCTAAAAGGAGATTTTTGGCTAAAGGAGATTTTGGCTAAAAGGAGTTGTCCCCCTTTGCAGGTACTAGGGAATCCAGAGCCAGGGGCTGGAGGCTGAGCTCTGCTCGAGGCTGAAGGTAGTGATGGGCACAGTCTGCCTTTGGTGGGATCTGATCCCTTCCCACCATCTCAGATTTGTTTCATATTGATCCTTAAATCTGCCTCTAGTAATACATTGTTATTTCCACTGGGAGAAATGGAGGGAGGGCAGCAGGGAAGTGCCTTTTCAGATATATTTATATATATATATAAAAGTAATTTTTTCCCAATGTTTGCCCTACTTCCCCACAACAACCATCTGAGCCTGTTCATTGCTATATTTTCTCCCCTGCATGCACTGATTCTATGGCTTGCACAAACTCTCTGGATGACCTGGTGGAACAGGGAATCAGCTCTTGGGCTGGTGCAAGAGCTCCTGCAGGCTCTTGGGGCTGAACAAGGAGCTGCCAGCCCTTCCCAACAGGTCTGGTGACCTGGCTTTGATAAACCCCAGCCTTGATTTCTGCACAAACACTTCCATCAACACGGGAACCTAAATACTGAATAATTGCAAGGGGGGAAAAAAAGCTTTATTCCTCCATTCCGTTTTGGCTTTAATTACAGAAGGTTGGCATTTTTCATACCATTTAAAGAGAAATGAGACAGGAAAAGGTCAAAACACAAGGGGCCTCGAACATCTCTAATCCCGTAATGGAGAGCAATACAAGGCTCTAATATTTGAACAATCAACGTGGACTTTTGTTATGAAGCCCAACATGTGATGGAAGAAGGTAAGAGGCTTTTAGATCTATTAGAAAACTGGTGTGCTGGGAACGGAGGGAAATGATGATGGGAAAATTAAAATTCAGCTCCAGCAGAAGGTTGCAGTGTTCAACTTGCAGCTCAGTGCATCGATCTGTTCCAGCATTTGACTTTCAACCATGACAAAACTGTGGGCAAATTAATTGTTCTCCAGGATATTAGGCATCAGAGTCTATTAATCCTCTCTGGAGTCGGATGCTCCATGAATACTAATGCAAACCCAGCGCTGCAGTCGTGTCTTTTCCCGCTCGAAGCTGCTGCTGCTGCCATGGGGGCAGGGAGGGAGGGAAAGCCTGGGTGCCAGTCAGCCATTTGCTGCTTTTATTCAGATTTAAGGCTGATTACAATTGGGAAGAATCGTGTAATATGGCAAATCCTCCTCTGAGCCAGGCAGGCTCTGGAAACCAAGAAAGCAAGAGGCAACGTTACGTGTTTTCCACAAGGAAAAAAGTGAAAGGCATAAGTTATTTATGCAAATTTGATCTGTATTCAGACGTGTTTTAAGGAAGATCTCAGGAAATCATTTCTTAATTACACATATAGATTGCACTTACTGTGCCTGCATCCAGGCTCTTTTCTCCCAGACTAAAACATGTGGAATAAGTAGCTCGTTTCTCGTGATTGTTTTACAAACACATAAAATGTCTCTCCCTCGGTGTTCCCCTTTCCCAGAGCCCTCCCTCTCCTTGCCCCACACCTCCCAATACTCTTTGGGGGCAGGAGCCCAGCTCGGAGCCTCTGCAGATTAATTCTGAGCTCTAATCTACATATTTCTCTCAAGGAAATGGAGGCTGCAGGAAAAGGGATATTGAAGATGTTTTACCTCCACTAATGCTGCACATTTAAGTAATCCTCTGGAATTCCAGAACAGCTTTAATCACCCAAAGCCCAGTCAGGACCATACTCTGTATAATTAATCCACATTGCATAATGTTGCCTACTGAAAGCGAATACTCTTCCAAATATTTGTCCAGCCTGCGCATCCGAGCTCATCCAACACGTGGGATTTCCAACTCCACATTTTGCTTCAGGTTGCACTGAAGCAGCAAGGTGAGAGCAGCAATACTGGAATTTGACACGAGCAGCTCTCCACTGACGACCTGGTGGTGTGTTCCCGTCTAAGGCATGGAAGTTCCCTGCGGATCACAACGAGAATACATTACACTGACAATGCCAGATCCTTTTGTTTCCTCTTTCTCCTTGCATTTTTCCCTCCACACTGTCCTCCACGCTTGCAGATTGCTGCAAGGAGGGTGTTTGCAGTGAAAGAGCAGGGCTGAAAGATTTGGGAACCCAAAGCAGGATCCCAGCCGGTTTGCTTGGGGTGGTGGGTAAGGTGTGAATCGCTGCAGAGGTGCTGGAATCACACAAACCATATAATTTTGGAAAGGAAAAACAAGAAGATGTGGACTGAGCTCCTACTCAGTGAACTGGGACTACCCAGGGATAAGCTCTCCGAGGCTCCCTTTTTCCCCAGGGTGGAAGCACTGCAGTGCAAAGGGAGCAGAGCTGCTTGCCTGCGCTCTAACTGAGGAGATATTTATGTCTGTGCAAACACAGCACGCGCCTTCCGCATGATTTGGAGCTAAATGCAGTGTTACTTAATTAATGCATATGTAGCACACAAGGCTATTACACCTATTAGAGCTCTTGAACAATTAAAATTCCAGTGTCCTCTCTGCCACTGGGTGTCCATGGCAAAGGGCTGAAAATCTTCCGTCCACAAACAATTGGGAAGAGGCAAGAAAAACTCTGACTGACCAACAGCAAAAAAACAGTTCTCAGGTTTGTGTGGATTTATGAAATCCAGGCTGGCTGCAGGTCTCCTGGCTCTGGGCAAGGTGCTCCCCAGCATGGAGATGCAGCAGGTCCAGGGGTGGTGGCCAGGGCTGGCACAGAGTGGCCAGAAAGGCCAGAGCACAGGGCTGGTGTGAGAGCTTCCTCCTGCCCTGTGCTGCATTACCCAGTCCTGCCTCCCGTTTCAGGAAAGCTGACTTCAAATAAAAGAGCCCTTTGAAAAATCATGAGGCATTTTATTCATGATTACGTTTTGTCCAAAGTCTTTTGACAAGAAAATAGGTGATCCAGCTCAGAGAGCGTTTCTTTTCTCGTACATAAGAAACCCATTACACATCTTTTTTAAAAAACAAAAACTTTCTTATTCCCTTTGAGCAGTGTGGCCAGCTGTCAAAGGAGAAGCTCAGACTCCAAATGGATTTAATACAAACCAGACGCCGATGCCTTGTGCATTGTTTAACCGTGGCTTCAGTTTCCTTCTCCTCCTTCTCTGCATCAGGTACTTGCCATGTAGAGTCATAAGTTTTTAATGTTTAAAATATAACACATTGTTTCAGTTAATGCAATTGTCCTGCCCGTTTTCCCCTCTCCTCCCTGCCTCATCCCCTGGGGTTTTATCTCCTTTCTCTTGGTTTTGGTGTGATGGCAGCTCTCTGAGGGGAGCCTGTTCCTGGCTCTGCTTGGCATGGTGGTCTCCAATGGAAAGAGCTGTTCCTGACCTCACCTGCACATTTTCCATCAGATTCCTTTTCCCTTTTAAATAGACACAACCTGGAAATGCCTGGAAGCTCTGCAGGACTGACTGCCTTGCCTCTGCATCTCCTGTTGGAATCCCCCACTGCTGGTTTGGGAATTCTGTACATCTAAACCCTGTGCTGGGTTCTCCACACCTTCTCTTCTCTGATCTCTTTGAATTTAGCTGTTCTCATCCCTCCTGCTCCCTGGCAGAGCTGGGCACAATGTGAATATCCTCCTTGTCCCTGCTCCTGCCTCCAGAGTGGGTACAGCTCATGGCACCTCATGTTGTGCCTGGTGCAGGGGGATTGATCCTTCAGTGAGGCCAAAGGCATGAGAGAAAAGAATAAAAATCAAATCCTGACAGCAAAAATGCAGCTGGGTCTGGGGAGGTATTGCTGGGGGATCTGCTGTGCTGCCTCTGCTTGTCTTCACACCCGTGGAAAAGGTACCAGGCACATGAATTGTCTTCATTCCATGACCACAGGTTCACACGAGCTGTTTCCCTTATCACTTTACTCCATGCTGCTGTTTCTGTGGAAAAAAAATATCATTGGTTTGTTAAAAAAAAAAAAATCTAAACCCCTGCAGCACACACACACAAACACAAAAATTTAATTATAGAGAAAGTAAAAATTTTTGAAGTTCATTGACCTTTTCTGTTTGAAAGAAATGGTCTGAAGAAAAAGGCACTCAGGAGGAAATTCTAAGTATAACACAACTACAGATCCAGGGACCTGGCAGCTGCCTGTTTATCTTGACTGTTTATTGGTGCTCTCACATGGGGGTTTTGGGTTCTACCCTGGCAAGAGGCAAGAAGCCTGTTTGTCCATTGCTGAGGAGAATGTGTGGCTTTTCTCTTGGGTGACTGAGCTGAAATCACTGATGAATGATTCCTCTTTATCCATGAGAAAGGGGAGCTGAAGAGCCAGACGTGGTTGTCCCCAGCAAACTGAAATGTTGGTGAATTTTTGAGCTGAAGAGGCAGGAACTGGAAGGAGCAGGAGGCCAAAACATGGATGAGATGGATGAGATGGATTTGTGATGGCTGCTGGTGAGCTGTGCAACACTCAGGAATGCTGAACACCTGGGCTGTGAGCTTGTGTTCAATAAACCTTGGAACAGAGGCTAAAACTGTGAGAGGGCAGTGGCTGTGCAAGGGATTGAGATCCCCACTGGATGATGTGAGCCTGGACATCAGTCCTGCTCAGAGGCTGAGTGTGACCATTTGATGAAGAGCTGAGAAATTGGGGTAAAACACCACCAGCTGAGAGTGTTTGTGGAAGATAGTTGCATCCATTGAAATAAAACATATTTTAATGTAAGTAAATACAAAATCATCTCTCTCATACAGGCCAAGAATGATGGATTTGTTGCCAGAGCAGGAGATGGTTTCACATTCCCTAACGACTTTGCAAAGCATCTGAGCAGACAGAGGCCACAGGCACAGCGCCCTGACCTTGTGATTAAAGAGCTAATTCATTCAGGGGATACACAGAGAGGAGCAGTAAGTAGGAGCCTTAAGAGCCACAAAAAGTGGTTTTATGGCACAGTAAAGTGGCCTGGTGTTCGGTGAGAGGGACACCAGAATATTGCCCACGGCAATTCTGCTGTCAAGGTTTGTAAAAGGATCCTGGAGGTGTCAAAGAAAGCCACAAAATTGTTTGTGAGATGAAGAGAATGAGTTACAGAAAAAAGAGATTAAAGAGCTCAAATGAGATCAAGAAGAAGAGTGAATGCCTTCATTAAATCCTGAAGTATCTTCTCAGGAGAAAGTACCAGGGACTGGGGGACCTCAAGCCTTGCAGCACAGGGAGAATTGAGCCAAGGACTACAGGCAGGAGCAAGACATTTACCGTGGAAATAAGGCTCAGACTGCGGGAGGGAGAGGAATGACTGACTGGAAAAAACTACCCGGGGAAGTTGTGTATTTTCCATCTCCTCACACGTCCGAGACAGGCAGCGTGGCCCACGGGGAGCGAGGTGTGAGCTATACAAGTTGTTTGCCCACGGCTGGGGGAGAGAGTGAGCCTGGAGCTGAGAGTGCCAGCAGAGCTGCAGGGTGTCTGTGGGGACAGCTGTGGGGTGTCTGTGGGGACAGGTGTGGGGTGTCTGAGGGGATAGCTGTGAGGTGTCTGTGGGGACATTAGTGGGGTGTCCATGGGGACACCTGTGGGGTGTCTGAGGGGACAATTGTGGGGTGTCTGAAGGGATACCTGTGAGGTGTCTGTGGGGAGACTTGTGGGGTGTCTGTGGGGACACCTGTGGGGTATCCACGGGGACAATTGTGGACTGTCTGTGAGGACACTTGTGGTGTGTCTGTGGGACACTTGTGGGGTGTCTGTTGGGACAATTCCGGGGTGTCTGTGGGGACAGTTGTGGGGTGTCTGCAGGGACAGCTGTGGGGTGTCTGCAGGGACACTTTTGGGGTGTCTGTGGGGACACTTTTGGGGTGTCTGTGGGGACACTTTTGGGGTGTCTGTGGGGACACTTGTGGGATATCTGTTGGGACACCGGTGGGGTGTCTGTGGGGGTTGATGTCTCTCACCCGTTGGGTGTCTGTGGGGACAGCTGGACCTCACCTTTGGGCTGTCTGTGCCCCTCACCCTCGGCCACCACCCCGGCCAGCGCCATCCCTGTCACCAGCCGGGCGCCGGGGAGCTGCTGGGGTCGCTGCCCGTATTGTTCCCATTGATGTCTCTTCACAAAGTGTTTCATAATTTCCTGAAGGAACAGCAGCACCATCCTTTCTGCGGGGATGTGAAGTGGCAGATTCAAAGCTGTGAGGAGCAGAGCAGCTCTCCCAGCGAGGCTGAGGCATCCTGCAGCCTCGGGGGGCCTCGAGCAGAACCAGCGAGGATGCTCAGAGATGGGGAAGAAAAGCATCGGGAGGGAAACAACAACAACAGCAGCAGTAACAAAGCTGGGAAATATCAGTGCTTTCTGACAGGTTTGAAAACAAACACGGAAAATAAATAATAAAAAAAAAAACCGACCAGGGAAAGAAGTATCTTCTTAAAGTGAAGCACTTAAAAGTGCTCCTTTGGGGCTGGAGAAAATCTCTGTGGCTGCCAGTATTTTGAGAAAAGCTGCAACTTTATGACAAAATAATGCATTTTAATTTCCCCCTCACAGCCAGCTGACAAAATCCCTGGTTCTGCCTGTTTGCTCCCTCTGCCCTGCCCTCGTCAGATGCTGCCCTGGGAGCAAGGGTGGGACAGGGCATTGCTGCTGCTTTGGGGAGGGGGGAATTCAGTGAGAATTCAGGCTGAGGGCACAGCGGGGTGAGGATGCAGCAGCTCCCATTGCAGTGGGGACACTTGGCTGTGGTCATCAGGGAGCTGGAGAACCTCTGCTGAGAAGCCTTTGGGCAAAGCTCTGCCTCCTTCAGGGGACAAATAAATATTGGACGTAATGATCTGTAAATTGAAAAGTGTTTTAGAAATGTAAAGCAAGAGCTATAGCCACTTAAGGAATCAGAGAAGATGCTTTTAGCCAAGTGTCATGACTCAGGTGTGTTTGTCCAGGGCTGGACCATTGTCCCATCCTCTCTCCAAGGCAGCTGTGACTCAGTTAACCCCATGGCCTGTGCTCCTGGCCCTGCCTGCTCCAGGAGAGCCCAGTGGAATTAGCAATCCTATGTCTTGATTTAATTTTCGGTCTACTTTAACTCTAACAAAGCGGCAAATTGCTTCCTGTAGTTGTTTTACTTTTATTTATAGGGTAATTTGCATCATGAAGACAAGTTGCCCTATCAATAACCGTGGAGCAATTAAGGTCACCTGTCCCCTCCTCTCCTTCTGAGGGTCTCATCTCTCACTTGCATGTCTCATCTTGATGGAGGATTGTGATGGATTGGCCTTTGGGAGGCTGGCCTGAGCTCTCCAGCTCTGATCTGTGCTTCCAAAAGCTCAGATCAAGCTGCTGCTCTGCTTTTGCTGTGTGATATTTTCCAGAAGAAAGGGATTGTTTGAGGCCCTTCCAGTGGGAGTTATTTTGCACAGGAGAAGGGTGCAGGCATTCCCTGAGAACAAAAGTGCAAGGGAAAATACCTGGCTAAGCAATTAATATTTCATCATGAAACACGGCGGGGTTAAGTTCCTTGCTGAGACCAGGTTGCCTGACTGAAAGAATTAAACCTGACTTATATTTTCTGAATGATATTTTCTGAATGATATTTTCTGACTTAGATCTTCTCCTTCCCTCTTCCCACTTCCAGAGCAGCCAGGGGACATGGGGGGTCAGTGGCTGGAGAAGTAGCACTGACCGTGTGGCTGGTGGGGTCAGGGAGCAAAGAGCAAGAAGGGAGAGAGGGATGAGGCTGAACACAGAGCCTGTCTGATGCTCCTCTCACATTTAGGGTGATCTAAAAACACAGCAGGCATTGGGAGGTCAGGATATCTGGCTGATATGCTGGATGAATGCTCTGTGCTCCCTGAGGTGGGGATGAGAGGGACAAGCAGAGCCCAGGCTCTCCAGGGATGTCATCTCCTACACAGATGTCACCCCAGGCAGCTTGGGCACCTGGCTGAGGAGTTCTGGTGCACAGAGCTGCAATTCCCATCCCTCCTAAGACACTGCATACTCACACTTTCATTTATTCCACTTCAATAAACATCTGAAGACATCCGTAGGAAACTTGTACTTTAAAGTAAAAACATTTCCCAAACACCTCTTGGGGAAACTTTTCCTTTTCTACAAGTAAGAATTTGAGCCTGTAAATGTGAGGAATGGGAACAATGCTAGCAGTCCTCCCTGGGCAGAGCTGGGAGATCTGCAGATCAAACTCCCCTGGTGAGATCTGAATCCTCTCAACACAATGTATGATAAATCCTGACATCCTCAACAGAGCAAACAGGCAGCATGGAGCAGAACAAGCGACCTGCTGCTGCTCTGGGGACACCAGGAAGATGCCCCTGAGAGCTTGAGGTCAGCTCAATCCACCAGCAAATCCCAAGATTCTGCTCCCACTTGCTCCCAGGGGATAACCTTCACCAACACAGCCTTCTGTGCTCTGCTCTGCTCTCCCATCACCACCAGAGCCCAGCAGCTGCTGGATTCACCACCTGGGAACCATCAAAGGAAATCTCTACATCTACCTTAGCAAAGTGTGGGGAGAGAACCCAGGCTGGGGTGGCACAGCCTTTGTCATGCCAGCTGAAAGAGCTGGATGGCATTTTCCCATGTTCCATGCAACATCTCTTGATGGTGAGGCTGTCGGTGTGCTGCCAAGGACATTTGGGAACTGACTGGGAACTGTTTGTTGACCAGCTCCTGCTGATACCCTATCCCAAAGACCTGGGAAAATTCCCAGGAATCTCTTGATTTTCAAAGCTTTTCTTGCCTCCAGTGCCTTCTACAGTACTCAGATCCTCCCCTGAGCTTTGCCCACTCCTTCCTCGCCAGCCTCTCCTGCCCATTGTGTGACACCAGTGCCACATCCCCGCTTCCCAGCACCAGATACACCTAATTTTATGTTTTTAAAACCATTTCTCTGGAGCTGCCTGCTGGCAGAGGGCTACACAACCCTTCCCCTGGATTTTGGAGATGGTCACCGCTGCTGTCTGCCCTTCCCAGTTATTAGTTTGCACATATTCACAGGGAAACATGTTTAAATATGGTAATAATGAACATCCAATCCGTTACCCCAGCGCTCGGGGACAGAGCCATGGCAGTCAATCTGCAATTCCAAATCTGCATATTTATGCAGTTTCATTAATTATGTATTATGCAGCATTAATCCCAATAATATGTGTATGCTTGTTCGGTAGAACAGAGAGAGGAGACTCGCCTCGCAGAAGAATTAATCAGAGAGCCATTCACAGATCCCACATCGCTTTAGGTTGCAATTACAAGTATTTTTACTTAAAAGGTTTTGCATTTAAAAAAAATTAATTTTGCAAGGTTTTGAGGTCCCCACGTAGCCACAAAAATTCAAGTTGAGCTCTGAAAAATGGCTCCTCCACGTCTTCTGGTAGCAATCACAGCTGAGCAGAGAGGGGCTTTGAAGAGGGATTCCTGTCAAACAGGCTGTTAATTATCTTGGTGGAAGAAGAAACTGAATTTCTCGGGGCAGGGAGCAGAGTTTGTGTGCTGTGTTTGTTCAGAGGTGACCGAGGCCACTGCTGGCTGCTGCAGGGCTCTAAGTAATCAATAGGATGCCTTCAGAGTCAGCAAACGAGGGAAGTTCACTAATTGTGGTGCCCCACTCTCTGCTGTGAGGGCAGTGTGTATTCAAGGGTCACTCTCTGGTGTGGGACGGATCCCCTGAATGGCCCAAGCTGGCTCTGTGACATCCCTGGCGCATCAGAGGATTTGCTCTGAACACTTTTACGAATAGGAAAAAAATAAAAATCAGGCAGCATGCAGGAAAGGAAAGGAACAGGGGCAAATGCCCAGTGCCAGGCTTGTTTCTGAGCTGAGAAAGGAGATACTAAACCTGCAGCTCCCACCCATGCCTGTGCCCACACTGCCAGCACAGAGCATGCCAAAGAGCCCAGGAGGAATTGGCCCAGGCTGGAGTGAGGGATGGATAATGCACAGGCAGTGGGTATGACTGATGTAATAAAATAATATCGTCAGGACATTTAGATAGGAAAAAATGCAGCAAGGTAATTCCTCACGCTGGCGTAATTCCTGACACTGGCTCCAATTTGTTTTCATTAGTGGTTTGCTAATGCATTTATTAGCCATTACATACGTACAGCAAAATGATGAGGTTTCCATATCTATATATGCAAATGAAATATGTCTGGCACATCTGTGGATGGGCTGGGTGAACACCGGGCTCGTTCGCATTTTCCTCAGGAGACTTTTCTGGATTATTTTTTCGGACTGCAATGGAAAGACCACCCACTTTTCCTCAAGAATTTTATTTTCTCTGCGTGGAGAGCTGGGGGACTGTGAGAACACAGGGCCCTTTAAAACAGGCAGAAATATACTGAGAGCTTCAGGCTCTGACAAACTCTTTAGAAAATCGGGTGATTTGGGTCCAGCTGTGTAAATGTTTTCAGTTTCGCTGCTGGGGCCCCGAGTTTGATTCGGTGCCAAGACAAGCCTTGCTCAAGTTGTTTTTGGCAAAGGCTCCTGGCTGAGGAATGTCAGCATCACTTTCAAAATATGATGGTTTGTAATTTGGACCACAGAATGAAAACTGAGCTGCTGGTACATTTTGCCATCATCTAATTACCAGGTCCCCAATTACAGTCAAGGAGCAGCTCCACAGCCGAGTGTGGGGAAGGTTGTTCCCATTGTGAGGCATTTCTCCATGAGCATTTCCCTGAACACATTCCTGGAATGCAGCACTGGTTCACAGGGACGTGGATGTGGCTGTAGATACCAGGGTGAGTGCCTCACTCTCCAGCTGCTCAGCCCTTCCCAGCCAGTGCCTGGTGCCAATGGAGCCACAACCACATTCCCATTGCCATTCCTTCAGCGATCATCCCTCCGTGCTCATTGCCAAAAAATGCCACTGCATCAGCCACAGGGTGTCATTGATATGGTGGTGGCACCCTGGGACACACTGTGACACCCCAAGAGTGCTCCCTCTCACCGTCCCTCACCCTCCCAGGGATGCTCGGAGTGGCAGGATGGATGTTGGATGCTGTGTGGTGCTGTGTGGATGCTGTGAGGTGCCCTCCCCGCCTTCACCATCTTCCCACTGGATCCAAATGAAAATTTGGATTTCTGTGAGGAGCACAAGCCAGAGCCAACCATGGTGGCTCCCATGGCAGCCTTGGAGGCTTCTGCTGATCTGGAATCTGAGCACAGAGGGCTTCCCACAAAGGCCTCCTGTATCTACAGCAATGGAGCAGGTTGATGGATGTGCAAATCTCATTATTCATGTACATAATTACAATCTCACAGTTGCGAAGCTTTTTAGGTAATGAAGGTTGAGAGAAAGAATTTACCTAACTTTTGGAATATCCATGAGATGTTATTTGACTCTTGAATGTGAATGCTCCACCTAGGCTTCTCAGAAGGTGGCTGTGCTGCTCTGGGACTGCTCAGTGGACAGGACCTCCCTGGGCAGCAGGGATCAGGAAGATCTTTTGGGGTTGGGCACTGGGAGGAAAATGCCTTTGCCATCCCACTGCACACGTTGGGGCTGTTATCAGCCATTGGCTGACATAGGCTGAAAGACCCCGAGGAGGTGGGTGGGAGCAGGGGGTGCTGCTCTGCACCTCTGAACTCTGGCACTGGAAAACTTCCTGCCCTTTTCAGTTCAAATCAGTTAACAGGCAGCTCATACCTGCCTGCTCCCATGCCGTGCTGGACTTTGATTTGGTGAAAGGAGCTCAAAAAGGCCAGAGATGGATGCATGACTCAGCTCTGGTGACCTCCATCTTCCTCTTCCCCTCTCCAGCCAGTGGCTCGTGGGCTTGCTCTGGCCAACAGTCTGTAGAGTTCCCTTTAATTTTGTGTGTCTCTGTGTTTAAGGTCGGTGAAAGCAGGATCTGCTCAATGCCTTTGAAAATCAGACTGATAGTACTTCAGAGGTCAGACAGTGTAAAATGAAAGTGCCCAGAACTAAAAGCCGTTTTTGGTTATCTGGCCCATAACCTCTCCATGGTTTTGCATCCTTCTCTGCAGACTAGAGTGAATAACATTAACCTCCCTTGCCGGAGGGCAGAGCGACTTACAGACTGCTCACAGACTGCTCCAACATGAACCAGTGGTGCTGAGAATTCTTTTTATTAGACAGACAGGCTCAGCTGACACCTGCAGCTCCTGTCTCTGTGAGTTTTGCTGCCCAGAGTCTGCTCCCCTCTCCCTGTGTGGAGCACTCGGGGAGCACCAGCAGTGCCACAGCTGGGCCTGAGCAAAGGCTCCCAGCCAGATTTTACTCTCACCAATGTTTTCTGGTGCATCCATTACCCCAGCCTTTTCCAGGCTCATTTTTCTGTGTCCTCTCAGTTGTTGCTTCCCTGGAGAGGTCCCTCAGCAGATCTGCTGTAGGTACCTCACCTGCCATGTCTCCTGCTCTGTGCAGCACAGGATGTAGGAGAAACTTGCTGCCTGGTAGATAACATGCCCAGAAATGAGAGCTCCCCTTGGTGTGCCCTGAATAATCACCAAAGATAAATGTGGGTGCAGTGTCATTAGAAATGCCTCCTGCTAATGCAGCTTAAGTGCTAATTCTTGTAGCTCTTCCATTGTAACAGCAAGAGGTTGATCTTTAATTGGGTTTCATGCTCTAAATGCTTC
The DNA here is from genome assembly GCF_008360975.1 of Lichenostomus cassidix. Classification (NCBI taxonomy): domain Eukaryota; kingdom Metazoa; phylum Chordata; class Aves; order Passeriformes; family Meliphagidae; genus Lichenostomus; species Lichenostomus cassidix. The sequence goes on along the minus strand of NC_139496.1, from coordinate 4,836,404 downwards.
GATGACAAAGGTTTGAACAGGTGAGGCATGACTTACAGGAGCTGGATGAATATCTGTGAGCATTGGGAATCACTATCCACTGTCCCTTCCAGATGTGATGAGAGAGAACAGAACTGGAGGCACAGCTTGGGCTGAGGCCTCTGGTTTGCTAAAGGTGACAGAAAACCACAAACATGCCTTTCACCCACAGCACCATCAGGGCTCTTGGGCTGATTGGGATGGTTGGTTTAACCAAGAAACCTCAGGCTTTGCTGGAGGAAGGGCTGGGACCTGGCTGGTGGCACTGATCTGCCCAGTACAGTTTGCCATCTTCATGTCCCAGGAGTTCCTGAGCACTTGAACCTCTCTGGATCGCCCAAAGTGTCAGTGATGTACCAGACCTCATTGCTAACACACACTTAAAATGTTAATAGTGAGTAAATTGCTGTTCTTTTTATGCTTCTTGAAATCAGATTTCTTGTTGCAAGATGCTGGTTTTGGCTGCTGCTACTGTGCCTTTCCTTTATTACTGTCTGTGTAAGATGGACTGTGGAGATCTCATACAGATTTTATGGGAACTATTTTATTTATAAGAATTTTCCTAGTGTCAGATGGATCTGACACTTCTGGAGTCCCCCTTTGCCATTCCCATGCAGGAAGACAGTAGGAATTTTAAGACCCTGGCTCCCACCCTCACCCCTGACATGGCCCTGAGGCTTTTCTGTCCTCTCAGTCAGACCCAGGGCTGAGCATCTCTTGGGGCTGAGCATCTCTTGGGGCTGTGAGGAGGAGCTCAAAGCCACATTAACCAGGGAATACTCAAACATCTTGTGTGACACCCTGGGAAACACGAGGCGATGTCACCGCTGAGCTGCCAGGTCCCCAGGAGCTGTCCCTTGTCTGGCAGTGGTAATTAAAGGGCTCCCCTGGGCTGTCTCTGCCAGGGTGCTCTGGGTCTGGGCAGGGTGAATTTACAGCAGGAAGAGCTCTCTGCATTCCCTGCTGCTGGGATTTGCATATCACGCTGAGGGGAACAAGACAAGCAAAGCACAGCTATAAATCACCAGGCCAGAAGGTGCATTTTGTTAGGTAGGAGGATTTTTTAAACCAAATACAGAGGAAAAGCCCAGAGCCCCCAAAGCCCTGTATGTGCTCGCTTGTGTCACCCTGTTAGGGTGATGGTGAGCAGCTCAGCCCTCTTCTTGGGTCTGGTTCTAGGCTCCTTCTTCCCCTCTGTGTGATGAGGAGGTGGTGGTGGTGGCTCAGGAGGCTGTCATACACTCACCAAGCTCCTCTCACCTGGGCAGGTGTCAGAGCAGGGTGCAGGAGGTGCTGCTGCCCCAGGGAGAGGCAGCAGCTCAGCCACTGCTGCTGAGCCATCAGCTGGTGCTGGATCTCTGCTTGCTCTTCTGTGTTGGCACATCTTCCCCCAAACATGAGCTGGTTTCTGCCTACAGCACTTCAGAGCAAGTGAGGACACCAGCTCAGGCAATGGTGCAGTGATAGCAGATGAGCCTGAAACTGGAGGGTTTGCAACCAGTGCTGAATGTTTAGGAGAATCCAGCCCAGCAGAGCCTTTAATTCAGGCTGAGATTTGCTTTGCTCGAGGTTATTGGATGTGCCTGAGCTCTGAGCAGGAAACAGATCATCCATCCTTTAAAATCCTTCCCCCTCCCTTCTCCTCTCCTCCCTCTCCTGCCCAGGTGGGAAGCTCAGACGTGTGTGTGTTGTACCTTGCCATTAATGACACCTTTTGCTGCTCACCCCAGGTGATGGTTTGTGCCAGCAGAGGCAGAGCTCTGCATCCCTGGAACAGCCACCCTCCCCTGGGATCGGCAGCTGGATGTGCTCAGATCCATCAGGGCCAGGAAAGTGCCCTTGCTCGGTAACTGAGGCAAATATGTGTGAAATAGGATCGCTGCTATAAATAGCAGCAGGCTCATGAGAACATTGTTTATCGCTGCGGTGGGTGGTGTGAAGGCTGCCCTGCACTTTCCAGCGACACAGGAATGATGCTATCCCACTCCCGGCCCATTTATAGCCAACGGAAAAGATAAATGCGTTGGGTGGGAATTTCGAATTCCACGAAGACTTATTCATTGTTTTTAGCCCTCTCTCGCTTTCTCAGTGAGGACTGGAAACCCATCAATCACACCCCATAAGCTTCTTCATGAGTCGCATCCAAAGGCTTGCAGAAATGCCCACCACCCCAAAGCCTATCCAAGTCAGCTCCTGCCAACTGAGAGCATGGATCCCTCCTGCTCCCAGGCTCCTCTTCCTGGGAAAAAATAGCTGTTCCTTGTGCTATTTCTGGGTGACTCTGCAGGCACCTCCCATGGATGCACTGTTATGTTTTCTGCTAAGGCACATTAACATCTCTGGAGGACTCTGGCTGTCAGCTCCAGCCCCAAACAGCTCTGTGATGCTGAATTTTAAGCACCAGAGTCAACAGCGTTAATCACGCGCTTAAAATGAAGCACTTTGGGAAGTCTTCAGGATCAAGGTCTTAAACTGCAAGATCCTTGGAGCGGGGTCTTTCTTTGTGTGTGGACAGATTAGAACTCCAACAGAAAGCACTCAAATAAAAAACATTGCTAAGAAGTGCCCAACGATAAGTCTGTGAGGGAGAGCAGTCCATGGGTGACAGAGGGAAGGCAGCAGGGACAGGAGGATCCATGGGTGACAGAGAGAAGGCAGCAGGGACAGGAGGATCCATGGCTGACAGAGAGAAGGCAGCAGGGACAGGAGGATCCATGTCTGCCAGGGCTCCTCTGTGCTCCTACCCCGGTTATCCCTCTCCCCAGGGCTCTCCAGGCCCCTCTCCACCGTGTGGATTCCTGGATGCTCGCTGCCTGGTGGATGAATTAAGTTATCCTTTCCAGTAAGTGCATTTCTCAGTCACATTGTTCACCAGAGGAGATGTGAAATCCTCGCAGCGTTCCCTCTTGTGCATAATGTCACATTCCCAGCTCCTCTCCCTCCCGCCATCAGTCTGCTGCGCCGAGCTGAGAATGCCCACGAGCGAAGGCAAGGAATATGCATGATATGCTCCATCATGTAGGACCAAATCATTTGCTCCCTCTATAAATCTATAGCCAAATCACTTTGTTTCCACATAAGAATCTCACGCTGTGTAAAACTAAAGGAGGAAATAATCGTGTGCCTGTCGAGATGTTTATCTCAGCCCTTCGCAGCCTCGCCAGCTCCTCATCTTTTAATGAGGGAAGGAAAATCAGTCCTCTCCTCCTGCAGCAAGGGGTTTGGGGAGGAGATGCAAATGTGTTCCCCTCCCTGAGTTTGCCGTGTTGCTGTAAAACAGCAAACTTAATAAATCTCGCACAATCGGGCACAAGTCTTGTTTCCTTAAAAGCGATGTTCTCTATAATTGTCTATGACACAACATGCTACATATTAGTTATTTTTCCCTTAGTAGATCATCAGAGCACAGTGAAGCATTGCAGCCGAGGTAATTGAATGTCTTCTTTAAAACAATACGCTGCAAAAAGTCTCCTGACAAGTGCCAGTGTCTTATTTTAAACAAATAACACCACGGATTTGGGGGAGAGGGAAGATTTCCGGAGGAGAGGGTGGGTTTTGGGCCATGGAGAAATGGGGATGTGGCATCTGCTGCAGGAGAGCAGGTGAGCAGGAGCAGGCTGGTGTGTTCCACAGGCTGGTGGGGATGAGAGATGCCTGAATTCCCAGCAAAGCCACGGAGGGGACCTCGTGTTTAACTTTGCTGCCTTAATGCACATTTATTTAACTCGCCTGCCTGGTCCTTGCAGGTCCTTCAAGCTGAAGTGGTGCTGAGGTTGGACAGATCCTTCCTGCTGCTGTGCTCCCAGGGTGCCAGGATCACCAGGCTCCTGCCATCCTGGGCTTCTGGAGATGAGGGATCCTCACCTGGTCCAACACCTCCTGGAACTGCTCCTCAGGAGAACCCTCAGCTGCTCCAGCAAAATCTGCACCCCCTAGCTCAGCTCTCAAGCAGCACTTGGGGGCAGATTTTGGGAAGCAGTGAGCATCCCCATACCTGAGAACTGAGAGACACAGGGACCCCCAGCCCCCCCAGCCCCTTCCCTGCATGTTTGTCACTTGCCTGTGAGCACAAATGCAGGTCTATGCTCTTGGAGGGCTGCGTTCCCTCTGCAAGGTGTGACATTTCCTGGAAGGAATTTCAAAGGGCTTTGTGCAAGGTGTTAAATAAGCTCTTAAATAAAACTGAGCCAGCGAGTGCTGAAGCAAAGTGAACATTTAAAAATGTATGTGTACATTTAATTAGTCCAGGAACAGCAATAAAAGGAACCGCTAAGACACGTTTATTAAAACTAATGCAAGACAAAAATATATCTTAAAATTTTGATGTGATAAAAAGACTGTTAAAACATTAAAAACTTTCCCTGTAGTTTTTTCTTCTTTTTTCCTTTTAAGCGTGTCACAAATTCTGTGAAAGAATAATTCTTCTTTTATCCTCTTTTTCTTTTCCCATTGGCTTCAGTCCCTTGCCCTCCCGTTTTGCTACTGAGCAGGAAAGAAGAGGTAAAATCTTTGGCAGTTTCACTCAGTTTCAAAATTTTGTTCCAAGTCAAATATGAAAAATTAAAAATATGAAAAATTAAAAATGTCACGAAAAAAATGTAAACACGGTAAATGATTTTCCACCCACCATAAAAGAGAATTCCAGCACAAAGATCCAAACCCTGCGCTGGGTGTTGGAGCAGACTGAGCTCCCTGCCAGCTCCAGATCTTCTGATTCCTCCTGCTCACCTGGAATGGATTCTGCCAATCAATCACCATCAGACCCTTCCATCCCGAGAGGAGTTCCAGTGCTGCTGCAGCAATGGGGCAGAGGAAAGAAAATGCATGTTCTTGTTTCACTGAACATTTGACCAGTCCCTCAAACAGTAGGTGTGATCAGTCTCACTCTTCTCATCGTTTTAATCCCTGTTTGCTGCTGCAGCTGGGTCTGAGCCCACAAACTGGGGATGAACTGGGGATGCTGCCTTGCACTTGCCTTTGAGCTCCTCTTTGCTCACCTCCGCAGCTATTTTTATTTACTCTTTGCTAATCCTGTTAACAGGATGGGAAGAGAAAAGACTAATTCGCTTTAACTCCAATGACTTGTTAATAATTGATGTATTGACACGAGCAGGCTGCCTGATGACCTTAAACAACCACCCAAATCCTGCGCCGAACTGTTTGACCTTTTAAGCCAGTTCAGATTCTTCCTGCAGAAGAAACCAGTGTCCGCTTTGATTTAGTGCAGGAAAATCCCCCTTAACCTTCAGGTGTCGGTGAGGATGTGTTTAATTTACAGTAAAGCCAAGTCATGATCAGCAGGAGAATGAAAAAGTCCTTCTGTGGTGGGAAGTTATTACCAATCCCTCCACGGTGATGATCTCTCCAGCTCAACAAGCCAATACCTCTTTAATTATTGAAAAGACACCTCCAACAAGAGGATGTGGAGCCACCAGGCTCTGGGAACAGACACCACAGAGCTGCAGTGACAGCCTGGTGTGGGGGGCTGAGCAGGGTGGTCATTGCTGTGCTTTTATGGAGAGGCAATTCCAGTTCCCTGCACATCCTGGCTAGCAGCTGCTGCTCTGGGTTTGGCCCCTGTGAGAGATGAAAGCATCCCAGCACTGCTCACCTGGGCAGGTGCAGGAACAGATCAGGATCTGTGTGTTTTCTGTCCTGGACACATCTGTAGGTGCCCTGGACACACCCATGCTTTGCCCAAAACTTGCCTTGTCCCCAAGGTGCTCCCAGGCAGTACTGGGAATCCTCTGAGTCTGTCCCACCTCTCTGCTTCTCCTTTCCATTGGGAATGTGGGGCACCCCTGAGCTGTGTCTGGCTGGTCCCTGGGGTGCAGAAGCCTTTCTTTGTGCAGGGATCAGCGATTCAGCTTTTTAGGTGAATCTGTGGGTTTTCCACAGGAGATTTTGGGGGAGCACCCAGCCAGCTGCACCAGGCACAGCGCTCTGTGCTGGCACCGAACTGCTGCAAATAACTGAATATCCTTTAGATTAACACTGGGATCAGATGCTTTGATCCTTCAGGAGGGATCCCAGAGTGCCCAGGGGATGGAGGCTGAACAGGGGGTGCACAGAGCTGCCCTCCCCAGGTGCCTCAGGGTGAGGGGGGAGGTTTCTCTCTCTCCATTCAGGGTGTTCACCAGGGCACAACCAGCTATCCTTTGCTCCCACAGCCAGTGCCTCACTCCATGAGGCTCTCCAAGTGCCCCCAGAGGAGCCCTGCTCAGGGGGATCTGTCTCTGTGCTCCCAGGCGTGCCGGTGGGGAGAGGCAGGCAGTGCAAAGGCTGCTCAGCAATTATCAGCAGGAAAATCTGAGACTTCACCAGGCTGCTTAATTAAGCCCCCATGTGGCCTCTTGGAGATTCATCACACGGCGCTGGAAATTGTTCCCACCGTTCTCACTCCCCTCGGAAGGACAGGGAGCGCTGGGAGAGCCTTTGTTCGGGGTTTTTGGACCTTGCTGTTTCCCTGCAGGGATGCCCCTCGGTTTGCATCTCGCTGATCCCAGGGAGAAAGTGAGGTGCAGAGCTGGGGGATCGTGGGGACAACTAGGAACACTCTGGGGGCACGAGAGGAGGGAGCAGGAAGAACCTGGGGGTGGTCACTGCCCTGTGCCCCCCAGCCAGGCTGGTCAGAGCCCCTGGCACTGCTGGCTTGGTCCCAATCCTGGCCCCACCACAGCGGCAGGGGAGGCTGGGCGAGCTGCTTTGTAGAACTGAAGAAACTCCTCCACCACAGAGCCTGCAAGCTCATTTACATACTCCTAGTTTAATTCTCCTAGGGTATGCAAATATATGCAAACAGCAATCCAGAGAGAGTCAGAAATAGCACAGAACATTAAAATCACCCTACTTGAATATTGTTTTATGCAAACGATGTACGCACGCAGTGTGTAGCTGATTTAAATAGAAGCAATGTCAGCATGGCAGTTATTTACCCTTCCAATGATCTTAGCAATTTTTTTTATTAAACTTATATAAAATATATTGAACAGGCACCAAGAATGCAGAGAGTATTTTAATGTTAGCCTTAACTAACACTAAGGAAAGGGCAAGCTTCTCCAGCTGCCTGCACGAAGGGCAGGCAAGGGTTATTTTTCATCATTTCCCATTTGCATGAATGGTACAGGATTTGTAAACCCTGACGCTGCTGGTATTGATTATCCAAGCTCTGCTCCTGCACCTCGGAGGAGCTCAGGATCATCTGTGGATCCAACACCCTCGTGGTGTGACACACCTGGTGTGGGGCTGTGGGGACACCTGGGTCAGTGGGGACAGCCAGGGCCTGGCAGCAGACCCACCCTGCTCTGACTGTGGCAGCCAGAGCCTCTTCCCATGCTGACAACTTACCAGGGGCCACTAAGTCAAATTCTAGGGCTTTTGCTCGACATTTTGCAGTGCAATAAATGGTCCTGAAGTCCTTTTTCTGCAGTGAGGTTTCTGCCAGGTTCCTCCACACATGAACAGCACAGCTGAAATTAGGAGTGGGCATAAAATGCATTTTCTTTGCTTCGATTTGTTTTAAATATTGTCAGGCCAGTGCCTGGCTGTTTGAATGATCACGGCTGCAGAGGAAATGACTGAGCAGGATATTTTTTCAGTCAAGCTCACAGTTGCATTTTATCACTGCCTCTGTTAAAGACATGTGAGAGGTTCCATTTTTGCCTCAGAAGCCCCATCTCCACGGATGGGGAGCTAAACAGAGGCAGCTGAACATCTAATTTTTTGAATGCACGTGAAACAAAAAGGCTCAGAAGACACTGAGTGAAATATGGTGTGTCTGCACGGGTCTGAAGGGGAGCATGTTGCAGCAGGCAGCGCAGGGCTGGGAGTCACATCACATTAGCACCACGTGCCAAGAGCTTCCAGCAGCCCCAGGAACACCCAGGGATATCCTGCACACCCCCAGAGCCTGAGCCTGGAGTGCTGAACACAGGGATCTGCAGTCCCTGGGCATTGCAGCCACCTCAGCACACAGGAGAACTCGTGGCCAGCGCTGAACTTCACCTCAGGGGATGTGGAGGATGGAAGAGCCCATGGGAGAAGCACAGAGTTCTCCTGTCCGCTGGGAATGTCACTCCCCATCTAGGAGCTGCCTGTCTGCTGTGTCTGCAGGCACTGGGAATCACTGTCAGCTGTGTCAGACAAGGGTTGGTGTGCCTGCACCGTGCCCAGCTCGTGGTGTGATTCCATCCCGCTTTCCCATCCAGCCAGCAGGTATTTGGGGCTGTTCAGGTGTGTGCACACAGGTGTGCGGCTGCCTGGGCACTGCAATGGTATTGGAGTGTAGAACTGAGGAATCACAGCCTGGTTTGGGTTGGAAGGGTCTTTAAAAGCCACCCAGCTCCAACCCCCTGCCACAGGCAGGGACACCTTCCACCATCCCAGCTTGGCTGGATGCAGGAGAGATTTCCCTTGCCGACCCCAGGTGCTGACAAAATCCTCGGGGCCAAGACTGTGTGGTTGTTACTGAAAACAGCCTGAATGTGTAAGAGAATTTGTCTGGTGAGGCTGGAATCACTCCTGGCAGGGGGTCCTGGCTGTGCCTCCCTCGCAGCCCACTCCAGCCCCGGGGCCCTTTGCTGGTTCCCTGCCCAGAAACAATTTTCTGCGGAGCAGGCTGTGGTTGGGAGTGAGCAGCTCTGCTGTGCTGTGTGCCCAAGCCAGGCTGCCCTCGCAGGGATGCTGTCCTGGGTGAGGATCTGCAGTGCTGGCAGCTGGTGCCACACTCCTGAGGGCTGCTTTGGAACCCTTTGGAGGTGCAAACTTTGCTGTTTATTTCTGGTGCTTCTCCCATCTCAGTCCGGATTACTGGCGAACTGGGAAAAACCTCCTTTTGGAAAAGCTGCTGCCAAGGCCATCCTTTTCTAATTACAGGTGATCCCTTTCCCTCGGGATCGTGGGCATGGGATCTGCTGGCACAGGGGGGAGCCTTCCTGTCCCTCCAGGGCTCAGCCTTGGGGACTACACCATGCCTGGGTGATGAACCCACAGTGGCCTGGGACCCTCAGAGTGGTGTCAGACTTGCCTTTCCAGGGATGCTAAACTCCTTTCATCCCTGTTTTTGTGCTGTCAGCTTTTACCAAGCAAAGCTCAAACAGCCTGGATCCCAAAATACTCCCAGGAGGAGCTGTCCCTGGGGAAGGAGAGGCAGACCCTTCCCAGCCCCACCCCAGAGGCAGCAGGGCAGTCTGGGGAGCCTTTCACCCCATGTCTGTGACCCTACAAGTGTCAGGAACCTGCTCAGGTCCGGGGATGATCCCTGGCACCACGGAAAAATTGAAGTGTCTCTGAGAGAGTAGCAACAACAGCCGCCGATGTAGCTATTGGTGTTTTTATCACTGAAGCCTTTGGAGGGTGTTCAATGGGGACCTGGTGTTTATTCAGGGAGATCCTTGCTGCCACGACCTTCCTGAACTGCCACATTCCTTCTAATTATGATTGGCAGCTCATGGAAATTTGGACCCTTGATTGGCAGCTGAAGTAACTTTCTTCCTTCCCACAATTCTTCAGGTTCCTTCCCATCAATAGACATAATGTTGGCCACTTTTCTGGGATAAATAGCAACCTTTGCCCCCCTCCTTTATTTGGCAAACGCTCAACACTTCATTCTTTTCAGAAAGCCCCTTGGAATGCAGCTGAGAAGGGCCTCAGCAGTGCTGCACTCCTCCTCCTCCTCCTCCTCCTTCTCCTCCTCCTCCTCCTCCTCCTCCTCCTCCTGCTCCTTCTCCTCCTTCTCGTCTTCCTCCTCCTTCTCCTCCTCAGAACCCATCCAGGGGACTTTTGTACCAGAGCAAACAAAGGCTCACTTCTGGATTTCATTTCAAAATACATTTGTCACTCTGTGATAAAATACACTTATTTTTCTGCTGGTGGTTTTTTTTTGTGGTTTTTTTTTTTTTTTTGCTTAACTTCTCTCTCCCAGGTTTCCCCAGCAGCAGCTCTGCTTTGGGAATTGCTGGAGAAAGATTTGCACAGGGTAAAGAGAAGTGCTTGCTTCTCTTCATCTTGCTCCACTGAGCTCCAGAGCAGCATCCCTGCTCTGCAGCAGTGCAGTGATTGGTCAGAAAATTAATTTGGTCTGTCCTCAGAGCCCCAGACACTCATCCCTCCCCATCCAAAATACCACGGGGTCTCCTTTGGCCTCCTCCCTGAGCTCAGTCAACACCCTAGAACCCACAATGTGATTCCACATTTTAGCTTTTATGATCCTTTTTCAAAACCACCTAAGTGGTGCAAAAGCTCAAACCACAATGAAAGCACAGCATGGAGTGTAAACACTGCCCATTTCCAAGGAGAGCAAGGATATTTGGAAGAGGAGAATGGGTCCCAGAGATCCTGGAGAGGCTGTCCTGCTCCCAGGGGTGTCCTCTCCAAGCAGAGGGCAGGGACCTGGTGTGGGTAGCGCCTGCCACAGCTCTCTCAGCCTTTCAGTAATTAAATAAAACTCAGTCTCAGCTCCCTAAGAGCTTCTTGTGCTGAACAATAGCCAGTTACAAAAGGATTTGAGAAATGATGAAGGGAATACTCAAGGGTTGTGTTGGAGAAGAGACGAGGAGGCTCCCGAGCTGCAGAGATTGCCTGTGTGCACAATACAGACACTCACCCTCCACCAGCCCCAGACTGAAGTGTTTCAGAGAGAGATGACAGACCTTGGCACTCGGTGCTTCTCAAGAGCAGGGTAGATGAGGAGACAATTAGCAAAATACAGGATCATTTGCATTTTCAGGAATACTTGAAGGGTTCTCACTGCCTGCCAAATTAAAAGGGGAAGTGGGATGAAACACATCTGGGATGGCTGGATGAGCCCTGAAAGCACAAGGGCTGCAGCAGGGAAGCCCCAGTGGCTGGGAACCTGCAGGTTTGCACCCTCATTTTTCTCTCCTGGTGGTCACCATAAATGCTGGCACCTCCTGCAGGAGGCACCTGCTTCAGGAACCTGAGCCAGATTTTTATGAGTTTGTCCATCACCGGCATTTGTGAGAACTGCTAAAATTTTCCCACATCAGGGTGGTTTGGAAGAGACTTTGCTGGACTCCTTGGCATGGTGACAGTGAGCTGAGATGGTCCCAGCCCTGGACATGGACAGGGACAGGGCAGCCTTCCCCATGCAGGAGCCCTTTGTCACAGAACATGGAGGAATGTCATTGTCCCCACACTTCTGTCAGATTTGGTTGAAATCTGCTGGGAGATTACAAAGTTATTGCAGCAGACATGCAGCCAGACCCAGCCAGGCATGGACAGCCCCGTCACAAAAAGTGCATTTCATTAGAGAACTGAGCTGAAGCCACGCTGCATCTTCCCCTCCTCTCCCCCTTTCCATGCCCATGCTCCCTGGACAGACTGGTTCCAATATATTCTAATTGCTTCCAACTCTTCTCCAGAACAGAAACATGGACAGGCAACAGAGGAGGAATGTGAAACCCTTGCTTAGATCCTTAAAGATGAGACCAAGAAGGTGAAAGCCCACATGGAGCTCAGGGCAGAGGGGTAACCACAGATTTTGGGGGCCCTGCTGGGTATCAGGGTGCCCCAGAGTGAGCCTGTCACTGCTTGGGGACATAGTATGTGATGGATGGTGTGGAAAAGGCTGAGCAGCTGATGATTTTTGGAGTAAGTCTGCACAAACAGAGTTTGGAGGGGCAGAGGGAGGCTGGATCAGGAAGGTTCATCAGGCTGGGTGACACCACTGCCCGTCACCCAACAGGAGTGATGGCATTCGTGTCACCAAGGAATGCCCCCAACTGCAACCTCCCCTCTGCTGCACCCAGGCGATTTCTCTGCCCTTTTACTAATTCAGCCCCTGCTCTGCCTTTCCTGCACAGCTGCCACAGCCGAGCTCCTTCCTGCCTGGGGGGATGCTGCTTGCAGGATGTGGTTTCTCCGGAAGCTGCCGGTGCAGGAGCATCCCAACGGCCCAAGGCGCCTGGTGGGCTCTGCCACCAGCTGTGTGCCCGCAGAGCCACCCCCGGTGTGTCACAGCACAGCAGGACATCCTCCCGCCGCTGTCCTCCCCCTGCTCCTTGCCCTGCATCTCACTGAGCTTGGCGGTTCTCTGCCTGAAATTAATGGGGTCAGCTCGGACCCGGGTGTGTCCCTGGGCTAGTTTGTCCCTGGGTTAGTTTGTCCCTGGGTTAGTTTTCTGCCACGTTAACCCAGTGTCCCCTGGAGAAGTCCAGGTGGCTCCAGAGATGATGCCAGCTTTGGCAGTGGCCTCGGGAGCAGGCAAGATCTTGTCACCAGCATCAGGGACCCGTGGGCTTGGCTCAGCCACCTGTGCCTGCATCATGGATTTGTGAGGATGAGCAGTTGGGATTTAGGGATGGCTGGGAGCAAGGAGAGGAAGGGGAGAACCCAGAAGGAGGGGAAGGGGAGAGAGCAGCTTTACACACCAAACCCCAAAAACACTGCCCGGTGCTGCAAAGACACCAGCGGGGTGCTCCTCAGGCCAGGCTTTTATCAGGAAGGGAATACTGGGAATGCTGTGGCTAGGGCAGGAGAGAATGGGGCTGGGAATGTTGGTGTCATGAGAGGAATGGCTCTCAAACGGACAGCGGGCAGAGAGTGAAGGTGACACTGGCCCTGGTGTCCCTGTGTGGGGGCAGGACACTCCCCAGGCCCCTGACAGCATCCCACAGGGCAGAGCTGCACTGGGCACCAGGCTGGGAAGGACAGGGGAGGAAGAGGAGGGTTTGCAGTGCTGGTCAGCGCTCCCAACTGTGGCTGTGCCCCCTCTGCACCAGGGGTTGTGTCACACTGAGCTCAAACCACTCCTTATCCCACAAAGCTTGTTAGCAGAGCTGGGTGGCAACAGATGGATACAGACGGGCGGGGAGAAGGGGAAACAACACGGCAATACCAGCAGCATGATGTGTGCTCACCAAAGCACAGCAGCAGCCGAGCTTTGGAGGCAGTGGAGAATCCCGAGGAGCATTTTGGTTCCTCTGGGATGCTCGCAGGTGGTTTGTTTGAAGCATGACAGCCAGCATGAGACAACACGCTGATTTGGGAACCTGGCAAGTGGTTGATGAGAGGAAGAACACTTGGCTGTTCCCAGTCCTGAGCAAGCAGTAAATTTGCTCCAGCAGGAGATGGGAATGAGGAGGCTGTGGCTGAGAGCTGAGGAGCACCATCCTTTCCTTTCCTTTCCTATCCCATCCCATCCCATCCCATCCCATCCCATCCCATCCCATCCCATCCCATCCCATCCCATCCCTGTTGCTCAGCTGCCTCACCATCACCCAGAGCTGTCCCCATTCCAGGTGAGGTGGGTGCCCTGCAGTCCCAGCAGCTCAGACCTCGGAGCAGAGTCCCCAAACCTGGTGGCAATGACCACTGTCTCCAGAGTGGCACCAGGTCCCTCTCAGCTGCCACCACTGCAGAGGCAGCTCCGGGATGTGCCGTATATTAAGTGGAGTGGCAGCTGCGATATTGCCAACAAAAACTAAGTGCAAAATTTACAGCAGTAAATTCTTCTCTCTTCAGGGTGGTTAATTATCTTAATTACTTTTATTATCTTTTATCTTTTAAGATCCCAAATTGCTTATTTCTGCTTGTGTTGCCAAAGGGGGTTGCATATTTTTTACTGGCACACGCTGTGCAGAGGCTCTGATACGCGTGTCTGCGTGGTACACTTTAAAAGAACTTTGATTTATACAAGACTTCTCCTTGCGATTTTAATTGTACTAAATAGGGAAAACAAAGTTCAGTGAAATATTGACTGACTGAAGAGCTGACAAGTGGCTGTTTCCTTTTTTTTTTTTCAAGATGGGGATGAAGCCACTCCTGCTGGACGGGAAGGAGGGGATTTGGCTTCTCTGAGCCACCGGGGAGTGAGTGGCACCACCCTGGGCACCAACCATCCCTCCCATTCCAGGCATTCCCTTCTCCAAGGTGTTCCCTGCTGCCTCCAGGAAGTTCCTCCGAAGTCCTGCCCCCAGGGAAGTGCCTGGGATCTGATTTCATCCCGTGATTTCATCCCGAGGGGACCACAGCCCGGGATGCCTTCGGGAGCTGCCCAGGCTCCTCTCAGTGTCCCCTGCGGGCAGCTCTGTCCTGCTGCCTCCCCTGCAAATATCCATCCCCAGGGAACCGCTTTCTTCCCCTCTTCCCGCTCCCCTGCCTAAGCAGCACTTTTTTTTGGCAGGGGGAAGAAATTTTTGGGAAAGGTGCCTCATCCCCTGGGGATCAGCAGAGCGGAGAGCAGTGCCCACCAGAGGGGAAGGAGGAGGAGGAGGGAGGAGAGGTTTTTCTCTGTCCCACCGAGGAGCCTCCTAAACGCTCCCAGGTGCTTTTCGAATGGAATAGCGATTCCCTCCGTGTTTATTTTCAATGCTGTCCCGCCCGGGGAGCCGGGGGAGGGCCAGCCTTGCCCCAGCTCTGCATGCACTGAAGGTGCCTCTCATGGCATTCAGCTGACAGGGAGGGAAAGAGCTTTTCATGTGCAAAACAAAGGGGAGAGGGGGCTTTTCTTTGCTGCCTGCTGAATGCCACACACCCCTAGCCAAGGGGGGCAGCTCGGGGCTCTGAGCGATCAGGACTTGAAAGGCAGAGAGGGAGGGAGGGAAAAAACTCTCCCCTTCTCAAGAGAGCTCTGTAGCCTCTTGTTGGTGGCTCTGGGGAGCTCCCTGTCACCCCAGCAGAATTGTGGTTACTCCAGGCAGTGTGTAACCCCACACCTTACAGGTATTATTTTTCCTATCTTGCTTGTCTTTTAATAGCAAACCCAACAGAACTGCTGCAGCCCTGCTTCCTCCCCCATTGCTGCGCTGGCTGCCTGCTGTCAGATGAAATTTATGCTGTGGTTTAGGAGTAATTTTTAGTTTGGAGGATTTGTCCTCCTGCCACCTGCTATAAATAACCCTCATGGGGTGGCAGAGCCCTGTCTGTCTGTCTGTCCTGGTGACACCATGGCTCTGTAGTGTCCCTGCAATAACCACACACTGCCACACATCTGCAGGGGCTGGTCCTAGGCAAGGCCACCTCTCTTTCCTTCTGGAAAATGTATTTTCTGTTCCTCACGGACCCTGGAGGGGCACCTGGCACTGTGGTGACCCTCTGGTGCTGAGTCTGAGCCTCTGTCTGCCTCTGGAGCTCTGTGCCTTGCCAGGACAGAGGGTTGGTCACTGCAAACACATCCCGAATTTTGCTGCCGGAAGGGAAGAGGATTCACTGATGCTGAATATCCACAGCCTGGATTTTGGAGGATTTGAGAAATGAAGCTCCAGCCTTACCTCTGTGTTTTGACAGCTGAAGTGCCTTGCTTGTGTTTGCCACCCCACAGCATCTGAGGGAGTTCCCTTTTCAAAACAAACATCCCGAGAGAGAGAGAGGCTGCAGCCACCGCAGGACTCACTCACGGTGAATTTGGCACACACGGGGCTTGTCCCCTGTCCCAAGTGCCCTGTCACCACACGGCAAGGGACACATGGCCACCCCCAGCCACACTCTGCTATCCCCAGTGCCCATGAATCCGGGCAGAGCGAGCTCTCTCTCCTCCATCTCATTTCTTGCAGGAACCAGCAACATCAGGATTTGCTATTTATTTTAAATTGCAAACTTTTCAACTGGAAAGGAACAATGGGGGAAAAAAACCCAACGCGCCTGGGTCGACTTCCATGTATAAAAGTATCCCATGTCTTTAAGGCAGTGAATTTTAAAAAGGCACATAATTAGCAGGCTGCTTCCTCGTCTGTATTCTCCTCATCTGCCTGCCCACATAAACATTCGGCACACAGCACTTCCAGACACTTTTTAATAGAATCGCTTAAAACAATTAATTACCAGAGTTTTCATTCAAGCTGCAGTGGAAAAGATACGCCGGCAATAAAAGGCATTTATTCGTTGGTTTCTGGAGGCCTGTTTGTTATTAACATGTAAATTAAATCATCACAGATGTTCCATTTTTAATCTGGGGATGTGAAGTGCAGGGCTAACCACGGCCCAAACAGCCTGATTTTATTACACACACATTCATTAGGAACCAGCAGTATTATTGGATATCATTTTTCTTTGATGCATTTTTTAAACCAATTATCAGTATAATTTGTTCATTTCCCTCCCTATTTGTTTTTCTCTTGCCATTTGTGTCAGGATTCTCCAATCAAGGGTGATGCCTTTGGCTCCTTGTGGCTTCCTCCCTTGTGGCCAGCCAATGCCACCACGGATCCCACGCCTGGCTGTGGCCTTAGATCCTCTGCTGCAGCTGGACACAGGCAGTGACCAGTCTGGTGCCACCAGGAGAGGTGGTTTGAGAGTGGAGAAGCTCTGTGGACACACAATGTGAGATGCTCCTGGCCCAGCAGAATCTGGAGGGACAAGAGAAGGGGCAGATCTGGGGTGGGACAGTGATGACAACAGTGATGGACAGGGTGTCACTGCTTGTGTGTGTGTGAAAGAGGAAGGATTTCTCTTCCTCCTGCAGTGCCAGCCTCTGGCAGCCGAGTGCCACCTTGGGGTGCTCCCCAGGGCTCTGCAGGACAGTGGCACTCAGTGGAGGATGGTCACCCCCAGAGGGGAGCACGGTGGCTCTGGCAGCTCTGTGCCAGCTGCCTGATCTTCCCCCAGGCACTGAGTGCATCCCTGTCCCCTGCTGCAGGAGAGCCTTGGGAGCCCCAGGAGGAATTCTTGATGTGCAATCGATTCTGATTGCAGTCAGCGTTGCATTGCTGCAATGAGCCCAGGAACAGCTCTGGTCTAAAAGGAGGATTCAGCTAAATGAGGAATAAATAGCTTTGGCTCCTGCAGTCCTGTGGGGCTCACTGGGATGGGTGGGGAGGCCCTGGCTGTGGCTGCCCCATCCCTGGAAGTGTCCAAGGCCAGGCTGGACAGCATTTGGAGCAAGCTGGGATAGTGGAAGATGTCCCTGCCCATGGCAGGGGGTGGGATGAGATGAGCTTTAAGGTCCTTCCAACCCAAACCAGTCTGGGATTCTGTATTCTGTGGAGAGCAATGGACATGGAGCTGAAGGAGCAGCACCACAAAGAGGGTCCTGCTGGGGTGAAGGACATCCTCACCCATCAGATTCTTTAGGCAAAGCTGCAATTAAACATCTCAGTCTATTCGCAATTTTGCTTTGAATTTTTTTGTTACTTTATTCTGGGTTCTGCAGACAAAACTCCCACCAAGTCTGGACTTGAACTCACTCAAATCCCCTCACCCTGAGGGATTTGCCAGAGTGGCAGGAAAGGATCTGGTCAGCCTGAGATCATCAAGTCCAGCAGAGCAGCAGTGGGGATCCATCAAGGCTGCTGGCAACCCAGCCCGTGGTGATACAAACAGGGAGGTATTGGGAAATCTTCATCTGAGGAAAAAAACAAGCTTTTTGAGACTGTGAAACACATAAATGTTTAATTTTCACCTGGGGTAATTTTCTAAAGCGAAAAGGCAGTTTTTGTGCCCAAAGAAGCATCTCATGCTGGAATGCTGCTCCTGTGAACATGGGTGTTTGTCTGAAAAACAGGGAAATCACTGCTGGGATCGACTTCACAGCGATCCTTTAAAACAACACCAGAAGGCAGGTAAAACCAGGCAAGGAAACCAGAGTATCTCCACTAATGAAAATTATGGTTTTCAGCCTGAATTTTTGTGAGTGTCCCATCAACCTCATCCTCACCTGCACATCCACCTGCCAGGCCACAGCTCTGCCCATCCCATCCCCTCCTGTCCTGTCCTGTCCTGTCCCATCCTGGCACTTCCCCAGTGTCCCCAGGAATTGTCCCCCATGGAGGATGAAGCCTACATGGCTTTTCTCCTTGGGAACCACCTGGGTGGCTGAGGCTGCCTGGTTCCACTGCCACCCTGTGTCCTTGCTGTGATAACTGTCAAGGGGGGAGCAGGGGGAGCCTTGCAATGACCAAAAACTCCTGGAAATGCTTTCATGCTAAAAACCCCGTATTTGACAGAAGTGTGAGATACCTTGAGGCCTTCTATTGATTACCTGGGAGCAGGAGAGCACGGGTGCTTTGAGCTGTCACAGTTCCAGGCGTTTCTGAAAACGATAGAAGACTGGAACAAAAACACCACTAAGGCTCCTGACACAGCGTGTTAAGCAATAAAACATGTTTAATTGTGTTGTCTTAAGGCTATAACCATTTCCTGGCTGAAGGTCACTCACTATCCATACTGCCAGTGGGAGAGAGGAGCTCTGACAGGTAGGAATCCAAATAGGAAGCGGATATGTGGGAGATTACGGTGTGAAGAGCACTGAAATGCCAACGCTGGGGTAGTTAAAATGAGCAGGACAAGCAGCAGGACATCTCCTGGCTGGCAGATCTGTCCAGGGGATGTTTTAGATACAGTATGGGGCTTCAATCAAGGACACTTTGGGGCATCTTGACACCATCAGTGTAGTTTTCTTGGTTAGAGGCATCATAACCATAAAATGTGGATTTGGGAAGAAAATCCCCGGCATTCCTGATGCCAGATAATTCCAGATCTCCCTGTTCTTGGAGAGCCACACACTTTGTCCTCCTCTTGGTTAGTCTTGGTAACTTCTGTGTTAACCCTGAGCATGGGAAAGGTTTGAGGTGTCTTGTGTTTAATGAGAAACAAAAAAGATTAGATTGTAGCAAGGTATTTAATTATTAGGATATTGCTGCTCTGGCTGCATCCTTTGCCTCTCCATGGGGGAAGTGCCAAATTACATGTCACCTCAGAGGGCATATTTTCTGTAGTTTTCAGAGCTCCTACAATGGCAGCTCATGAATATTTACTGAGCTGCTCAGATATGCAGCGGTGGGAACAAATAAAAAACCCCTTGTATTTGCATCTCCCACAGACACTAACAAACCATGTGGCTCTGGTAGGGAGAAGATGGGAGATTGCTGTTGCCTTTCCAGAGGGATAGAGGAAACAGCTTCTTGTATAATGAGATTGACTTTTAAATTGAAAGCGGTGCTGGTTGTGCTGCACTTCATACTTCCATGCTGTGCGTTTGCTCCCTAGGCTCTAACATTAAGACATCTTATGTACAAGCTGGGAGGATTCAATTAGAGTTTCAGTTATTAATCAATCAATTAAGCCACAATCTTTGGAATATACGTTTTCACTCTTAAAGAGGTGAGGTGCTGGCATGGTGAAGTTTAGGGGTCCCACTTTGCCTGGACACAAAGGCAGGTGTTTTTGCAGAGCTCCTGGTGCCAGGATGGTTTGGCATCATGCCTGGCAGGCAGAGCAGCAGGGCCTGGGCAGGGATGGTGAGACCTGGCACTGGGATTGAGCGCCAGGAAATGCCAGCTCAGCTGGCACTGAGTCCTCCGAGAAACATTCAGCTACACTTGCTTTATTGCCAAGCTGGAGCTGCTCTGCCTAGAGCCGGCACAGGGATGGAAGGGACAGACAGCTCGGCTGTGCAGTTGGTCTCTCACTGCTGCTCTGACAGTGGCTTCGTGCTCCTGCTGGAGTAGATCCTGAATCCTTCCTTGCCTGGAAAAATCTCTGTATGAGTTGAGAGACTCAGAAGGGAAAGACTCAAAATTGGCTGTCCCATCCAGCTGTTGCTCCTCCTGTCCCCTCGCTGTCTCCTGCTCTGCCCTGGGTGAGGAAGAGAAGGATGTGATGCTACAAACCCTGCACTTGATCTGGTTCTCCCAAATCTCTTGCATTTTCCTGCTGTGAGAAGGAGCTGAAGGCAACACTTCCAGGTGCTGCACATGGACAAAGAGAGAGGTGGCTTTTTCTTGATTTTTGTGGTGTGTTTGGAAGGCTGCAGCTTTGTCGGGGTGAGATTCACACATGCCTGGGGCCACGGAGAGCATCCCTCGTGTGCTGGTATTTCTTCATTAGTGCCACCTGCCCTGTCCTTGCTGGACAAATCCATATCCATGGGCTGCCCAGTGAGGGGAGGAGAGCAGCATTCAGAGCAGGAATGATTCCCTCTATCCTAGTGCCTGGGATATTTAATCAGACCTGTAGGCAGATATCCAGAGGAAGGGTTTAGAGAAAACGAGCTCTGCTGTTTCAAGCTGAAGTTTGAACACTCTAAGAGAACTAAACGTGCAAGTGCTGTCTGTAGGCAGGGAAAAAAAGCCAAGGGAGGATTAAATGGCAATGTTACCTTT